>NW_026902298.1:12832078-14248117 GCF_033783945.1 Neopsephotus bourkii | reverse complement strand
GACAAGAAATTGGACACTTGGCAAGCAAAGAGGAGGTTTTCCACCGCCGCATGCACCCACATGCTATGGTCCCACAGTTTGTTCGCTGACCACTCGATGCGCATTGCAATGTACGTGCTCAAATCTGACACGAAAGAGGCATCTTCTACTTCACTGTCTTCCTCCTCTTGCACTGCTGATGCTGCTGCCCACCTCAGGACTTCTTTTGCTAAAGCAGCAGCAGAGCCTCACAATCAGGAGAAGCAATGAGCCAGCAATCACCCAGAATTTCCAGTACCGCAAGGCAGCAGAGAGCAGGCCACTCCAGGCCACAAAAGCTTGCTCTCTTCTCCTCAGCTCCTTGACCTGCTGCTGCTCCAACTCCTGCACCATCCGAGCCATCTCCTTGATAAGCATCTCTGAACGCTGCTGCATGCTGTCACGCGTGGCTTCATCCAGGTCATCATTGACCATGGGCACGTTCAAGAATAGGCGTCCCAGAAACTGGAGTAAGAGCATTGCGAGACCCATGGCCTGCAGGAGAAAAGAGGAGTTCATTGGGGCTGGAAGGGAGGGAAGGAGGAAGGGAGCTGGTAGCAGAGGAAGCGCCAATGGGAGCCGCAGAGAGCTGCGGACAGGCAGGAGAGGGAATGAGGCAGCTGGGAGGCAGCAAGGCCTGCGCCCAGGCGTGGTGCCAGGAGCAGCGTGCCCTGCCCAAGGCGCTCCCAGCCAGGGTTGCAATGCAGGGTGAGCACCCACCCCCAGGGGCCCACGTTTCTGCCCCGGCCCTTATCCAGCCCAGCCTCCCCCCTGCGTGGGCACTCACTGCTGCCCCAGGCAGTACTGGGCCACTGCTGCCTGCTGGCATTCTCATGTCCATCCCCCATTGTGATGCGTCCCTTGTGCTGTTACAGGTGCTGCGGGTGCACCGCAGTCCCGCCCTCACAGCCGCGGGCCAGCTAGTAAGCAGAATTTGGAGGGGAGTGAAAGGCGGGATCTCCATAACACAATTAAAGTTATTCCCTGAATGCAGACAGTTCCTGCAACTCTTGGGAGTGCTGGGACCTCTGCCGGGACACAGCTCCTATGCCTTGCTGAATCAGAACTAGAATAGGGGGGACGGGAGGGTTGAACCCCGGGCCAATCCCCCGGTTATAATGAAGATGGGGAAGGAAGACACAAATGTGGAATTTCTAGCAGACGCTGGGGCTAAGTTTGCTGTGGTAAATCAACAATGAGCTTTGATCGATAATGAATCTTTAAATGGGATTGGGGCGAGAGGCCAGCAACAGAAGGTACCATGCATGCAACCTCTCCAATGCAAAATGGGTAAAAGGATAGGAATGTGTCAATTTTTATATAGGCCAAATACCCCCAAATCGTTATTAGGAAGGGATCTATCAGAAAAATTGGAAGCACAGATCAAGTTTTTCTTTTTTGCCCTCCAAGGCCCCTTTGGTATTCAAGCCACTGTCAGAAAAAAAAGTCTTTTAAACGCATGCAGATGCATCACGGTCACAGAGCAGCGCTGTGTGATTATTTCAGGTAATTTTATATGTACAAAACGTGTCTTCCTGTAAATTCTTAAGTTACGCAGTAATCTAATTATTAAGTTAACAGTACCTGTTATTTGTACTTTCTGGTTTGTGCAATAAGGCTGCAAAAGGAGTATCACCTTTTAAAGAAATCCACTGTATTATGTTATTAGTTTATACAACAGTTTGCTGTTACAGGAACACACAGATCTCATAAGGGACTCTTTCAGCAATTAGGTATTGTTATTGCCATTTTACGGAAGGGAAAATGAAGGCAGAGAGAGGTGAAGCTTGGTTTTGAAAGTCACTTAACAAGTCAGAGCTGGGAACGAGACATGACTGTCATGCTCTTTGCCAGCTATGCTACCAGCATGGAAGAATAAACCGGATTGTACCTGAATTTACTATCTGAATTTCACCTGAGGGGTCAGAAATCCCTGAAGGATGACACCAGCTGAGGATTGCACTGGACCATTTTGAAACAGAGCATTGGTAAAAAGGGAAAGGGATAGTTGTACCTTAACTTGTTGTGGAAGTGGGGCTGGGTTTCCTTGGTTATGCATGTGCTCTGTGGCATACTGAACTGAGTTAAAAAACAGTATTTCCAAATAATAAACCGTAAAAATGAATAATAAAACGGTGCTCTCTGTTGATTTTTTATCCCTGCCGACCTCATCATTCTTCGATGCCTCCTTCTTTCAGTCTGCAGATGTGTGTTGATAACGTAGAAGCTCTTGATTTTTTCAGGTTATGCAGGGTAGAACAGGGTGTTTGTTTGACCTCTACCTGCAGGTTAAACCTCACTTTGTCTGGGGGGGGGGGGGGAGGGGGAAAGAAAAAAAAAAACAAAAGGAACATCATTGTATAGATTGCTGTTATAACTGGAAGCACAAAAGGATTCACTGACTTACTTCATGTAGCAAAGCACACTCAAGTGTCAGGCCACTGAGGAACGCCAGAACAACCAACAAGTGGATAAAGCTGCTAGGATTGAAGTGTTTCAGATGGACTTAGATTGGCAGCATAAGGATGAATTAGTTTTAGCCCAGGGGGCCTTCAGGCCATGCGGGCAGAGATGCAATATACAGGTGGGCTCGTGGCCGAGGGGTGGACTTAACAATGGACAAGATTGCCCAGGTTATTCATGAATGTGAAGTATGTGCTGCAATTAAGCAAGCCAAGCAGTTAAAGCCTCTCTGGTATGGAGGACAATGGCTGAAGTACAAATATGGGGGGGCCTGGCAGATGGACTACATCACACTCCCACCAACTGGCCAGGGCAAGCGCCATGTGCTTACCGTGGTGGAAGCAACCACTGGATGGAGGCAAACATATGCTGTACAGCTCATCACTGATCATGCACACGTTCAAGAATCATTCTATCGTTCAATCATCTTCTACTTCACCCTCTTCCTCCTCTTCACTGCTGATGCTGCTGCCCGCCTCAGGACTTCTTTTGCTAAAGCAGCAGCAGAGCCTCACAATCAGGAGATCTCTCCATTAATACAAGATGTAGGAGTTATCGATAAAATAGAGCTTTACTGATTTAGAACTTTATCCTGTAGCGGCCAACCCTTACACATGGTTAACAACATTAAGAGAGAATCTTGTGTGGTTTACTGTTTTAGACTTATAAGACACCTTCTTCTGCCTTCCCAATTACATAAGCAGTGGAGTATTGATTGTAAGCCCAAAGATTTTACTCTCGCAGTTGCGAGGCTTTTACAAACTGGTGTCATTGACCAGCCAGTGGATATTCTCCACCCTGAGGTGTGGGATATATGCACTGAAGTGTTAGACGAGGAGACGATGTCCTCAGGTTGTGGGAAATACCTTAAGTCGTGGGGGAAAGTCATACAGGCCCTGTGCAAGGCCATGCAAGAGCAAGAGACCTGGAAGGCAGCAAAGAACTGTTTGTGGGCTACCCCGAAATTGGGAGTCGGGGCAGCTACACAAACTCTGCACCCCCCAGACGGTGACGGCGCTACTAAGCCTGAACATATGCAGAAAGGCGACACGCCTCCTCAGTCCCTGAATCCCGACCCTCCTACGGAGGGACAGGAACGAGCAAAATCCTTCTGGGGTGGGTTGGTCGAGGAGCCCAGGGGCGCTGCGGAGAAGGAGTCCGAGGCAATTGGGGTTAGCCCGCCGCCCTATGCGCCCCAAAATGGCGCCGAGCGGAGAGAAGGAGGGCGGGGCGAAGATGTCCCCGGCGGGAACAGGGGGGAAGTGCTAGAACTAACAAGTGCGCGTAAAGGGAGGGGGGGGGGGCAGGGAGGAGAATGAGAAGGAGAACCGAAAGGGGGTGGGACGCGCGAGCAAGGGGAGGAAAGCCAATCAGAGGCCGGGGCGAACCAGGAGGGCGGGGAGAGCCCAGAGGGAGGGAACGGCCCGCCCCCAAGAAAAGCGGGCGGTGCCGGAGCCCCACGAAAAGGCGTGGGAAATCTGAAGTCACCGGTCAGTCGACTTCCGACTCTGAGTCAGACACTGCCTGGGACGAGTGGCTCACAACCGATTCAAACTCAGAGGAGGAGGAAACGGAGGTAAACAAACTCAAGAGCCAAAGCATTCCCATCCGGACTAAAGAGGAACGGCGAGGGGAAGAAGTCCCTCTCACGGACAGGAAGGAAATAAAGATTGCGTTTGCCGACTGGGCTCCATCAGTCAAACTGGCGTTCCCGGTCCGGGTGACAGACAGGGGACAGAGGGTCCATTCGCCAATCACAGTATCACAGTATCACAGTATGTTAGAGATTGGAAGGGACCTCAAAAGATCATATAGTCCAATCCCCCTGCCGGAGCAGGAACACCTAGATGAGGTTACACAGGAACGTGTCCAGGCGGGTTTTGAATGTCTCCAAAGAAGGAGATTCCACAACCTCCCTGGGCAGCCTGTTCCAGTGTTCCGTCACCCTCACTGAGAAGAAGTTTCTTCTCAGGTTTAAGTGGAACCTCTTGTGCTCCAATTTGTACCCATTACCCCTGATAGCGGAATAGACTCCACAACTTGGTTAAAGTTGTAAAGTAGGTATGCTTTATTCAGCTGAAGACGCACGGGGGATTGGTCCTCCAAAAGGCATGCGTGCCTCAGTGCCGTTTTCCTTTTACATTTATCCTGTAAAGTCATACATAGGTATTAGGTCGCACAATACGCCTATACATATTCATATTCTATCCCCGCTTCGTATTAGAATGAGCTAAAAGGCGCTCCACGCATGCGCAGTGCCTCCTGCTGGTCTTGGGCAGGGGTCTTCAGATGAAGTAAGTAGTCTTCCTCTTGTGGGTAGGGGTCTTCAAGATGAAGTAAACGAGTCTTCCTCAGGCTTGAACTTTTTACCTCTGGTCCTCACGCATGCTCTTTAGGAGCTGGATGGGTCTGGTCCATGTCTAGCTGGTTTAATGAGCTATTCCCTTCGCTAGGAAGCCTTATCTTAGTGCTGTCTGATAAGGCAACTGCTGGGCTTGTCAAGCCAGACATGATTTAAGCAGTACTCCTTGTACAACCCCCATTCTCCTCACTAGGAGGTTTTGTTCTGGTATTTGTCTGATAAGACATCTGCTGAGCTCGTTAAACCAGCTATGACTTAAGCAGTACCCCCCTGTACATTTTGACAACCCCCCTGTACATTTTGACAACCCCCCTGTACATTTTGACAACCCCCTTGTACACAATAGGCCACATCAGTTTCAACCCCTTGTCCTTTCATTGTTTGCCACTGAGAAGAGCCTGGCTCCATCCTCGTGACACTCCCCCTTTATATATTTATATACACTAATAAGGTCACCCCTTAATCTCCTCTTCTCCAAACTATAGAGACCCAGCTCCCTCAGTCTTTCCTCATAAGGGAGATGCTCCACTCCCTTAATCATCTTAGTTGCCCTGCGCTGGACTCTCTCCAGCAGGTCCCTGTCCTTTTTAAACTGAGGGGCCCAGAACTGGACACAATATTCCAGATGAGGTCTCACCAGGGCTGAGTAGAGGGGAAGGAGGACCTCTCTCGACCTACTAACCACCCCCCTTCTAATACACCCCAGGATGCCATTGGCCTTCTTGGCCACAAGGGCACAGTGTCAGCTCATGGTCACCCTGTCATCCACCAGGACCCCCAGGTCCCTCTCCCCTACACTGCTCTCTAACAGGTCGTTCCCCAATCTATACTGGAACCTGGGGTTGTTCGTGCCCAGATGCAGGACTCTACACTTTCCCTTGTTATATTTCATCAAGTTATTCCCCGCCCAACTCTCCAGCCTGTCCAGGTCTCTCTGGATGGCAGCACAGCCTTCTGGCGTGTCGGCCACCCCTCCCAGCTTAGTGTCATCAGCAAACTTGCTGATAGTACACTCAATTCCCTCATCTAAATCATTGATGAATATATTAAATAATACTGGTCCCAGTACCGACCCTTGAGGCACTCTGCTAGATACAGGCCTCCAACTAGACTCCGCCCCATAGACTACAACTCTCTGGCTTCTCTCCTTCAGTCAGTTCACAGTCCACCTCACTACCTGATCATCCAGACCACACTTCCTCAATTTAGCCGCAAGGATGCTGTGGGAGACCGTGTCAAACGCTTTGCTGAAGTCAAGGTAGACCACATCCACCGCTCTACCATCATCCATCCACCGTGTTATTTCCTCATAAAAGGCTATGAGATTGGTCAAGCATGACTTCCCTTTGGTGAAGCCATGTTGACTGCCCCTCATAACCCTCTTATCCTTGATATGCCTTAAGATGGCACCAAGGATAAGGTGTTCCATCACTTTCCCAGGAATGGAGGTGAGGCTAACCGGTCTATAGTTACCCGGGTCCTCCTTCTTGCCCTTTTTGAAGACAAGAGTGACATTTGCTTTCCTCCAGTCCTCAGGCACCTCTCCCGTTTCCCAAGACTTGGTAAAGATGATGGAGAGCGGTCTAGCAATGACCTCAGCCAGTTCCCTCAGCACCCGCAGGTGCATCCCATCTGGACCCATGGATTTATGGATGTCCAGATTGCTCAACTGGTCTTTAACCCATTCCTCATCGACTAAGGCAGACCGCTCCGTTGACCTATCTTCATCCGAGGTCTCAGCGGTACAGGGCTCTTCAGGACTGCCTCCAGTAGAGTAGACAGAGACAAATAAGGCATTCAGTAACTCTGCCATCTCTGTATCTTCTGTCACCAGGGCACCCGTCCTGTTCATCAGCAGGCCTACATTGCCTCTGGTGTTAGTTTTACCTGCCATGTATTTGAAAAAGCTCTTTCTGCTGTCCTTGACCCCTCTCACCAGCTTTAATTCCAAGGAGGCCTTAGTCATCCTAGCAGCTTTCCTACATCCTCTAGCAGCAGCCTTATATTCTTCCCAAGTGGCCAGCCCTTCCTTCCATGACCTGTAAACTCTCCTCTTCCACTTGAGCATACCGAGCAATTCCCTATTTAGCCATGCAGGTCTCCTGACCCTCTTCCTTGACTTCCTATGTGTCGGGATGCTTCGATCTTGAGCTCGGAAAAAGCAGTCCTTGAACATCAACCAACTATCTTGGGCCCCTTTCCCTTCAAGCAGCCTAGCCCATGGGATTTCCCCTAGCAATCGCTTGAAGAGGCCAAAGTTTGCCCTGCTAAAGTCCAGGGTTGCGATTCTACTTGCTATTCTACTGACCCTACCACACAAGATCCTGAATTCTACCATCTCGTGGTCACTGCAACTAAGGCAGCCCTCAACCTTCACTCCTTCAACCAGACCCTCCTTGTTAGTGAGGATGAGATCCAGCAGCACACCTCTCCTGGTTGGCTCATCCACCATTTGCATGAGGAAGTTATCATCCATACACTGGAGGAACCTCCTGGACTGCGGCTGGGTTGCCGAGCAGTCCTTCCAGCAAACATCAGGGAAGTTAAAATCCCCCACGACGACCACGGCCTGTGACTGTGAGGCCGCTGTCAGCTGCCTGTAGAAGGCCTCGTCAACTTCCTCACCCTGATCCGGTGGCCTGTAACAGACCCCCACAACAGTATGGCCCCTGCCAGCCTGCCCCTTAATTCTCACCCACAGACTCTCAACTCGCTCATCATCTGTCCCCGGACAGAACTCAATGCATTGTAGCTGCTCTCGCGCATAAAGAGCAACCCCACCACCCCGCCTGGCTGGCCTGTCTTTCCTTAAAAGGACATAGCCCTCCATGACTATATTCCAGTCATGTGAGCTGTCCCACCACGTCTCTGTAATTGCCACCAGATCATAATCTCCTGACTTAACACAGGTTTCTAGCTCCTCCTGCCAATAAACCCTAAGGATGTACAAGCAATTGTTAAGGCAATTGCAGATAAAGGGCTTAATTCTGCCATGGTCTCCACCCTCATAGATGGTGTTTTCGGAAGAGACGATATGCTCCCGTTCGATATAAAACGGGAATGGAGATGGGGATGGGAACAACGATAGAGGCTAGCCCTTACAGGGCTAGGGTATGCCGCTGTTAGAAAAAATGGCAGAGTTAGGTGGTGCCCTCTTAAATCTATTAAACTAGACCTCCATAATAAAACTAATGAAAATTGTGAGTTTCTGTTCACAGGATTAGATCATCAAACGCCCTCGTAACTCGTACGCCCCGGTGACAAGAGAGGACGACAAGTCACTAACCATTGCGGCTGTACCCAGGAGCTCCACACCAGCGGACCCCGAGCAACAGTGAAATAGCCCCCAAGGGAGGGGGCTACGATGCCTTTGTCTGATTTTGATTTTGGGGTTTGTTACTATAGGGCAAGTAGAATGATCGTGCTTTTTTATTACTCTTTGGACCCTGTATACTGAATCGCCTTGTGTCATTTGTGAAGAGTGGGCTAGAACAGGTTAACATCATGTTTGTAGAAAGCCACCAACTACTTTAAGAATGTATCTACTCAGTATTACCCCCACTTATCCCAACTTGCCCCAACTTACAACCCATCCCCTTAACTACCCCTCACTAACCACTTACCCAACGCCACTAACCACTAACCTGAAGTGCCTTCTACTGTAACATTTTGTATGTATATGTGTACTCTTTTCTACTTTTTTACTTTTTATATTAGCCTATTTAAATAAACATAGGGAGGGGGGAAATGTAGGTAGTTAGGGTCTGGCAATCGGAAGATGTCGCGCTGTATGGAAAGATAAGACGCCCCTCCGAGTAGCCAATAGGGCCTAGCCTAGGTCGTAAGCAGACGGACGTGACATTGTAAACCCAGGCTATATAACACCGTGTTACTCGCCAATAAACGCCATTTGCCATCCACCACATTGGTGTCCGTGAGCTGATGGCCCGAGCGGCCTGGGGTTGGTCGCTGTCCCGTTCCTGAACCAGGTCACCACGCCAACGAAGGCAACACGCTGCCCACTCCCATGGCTGGTCCCAGCTCTGGGAAGAAACCCTTTGACAAGAAATTGGACACTTGGCAAGCAAACAGGAGGTTTTCCACCACTGCATGCACCCACATGCTATGGTCCCACAGTTTGTTTGCTGACCACTCATTGCGCATTGCAATGTACGTGCTCAAATCTGACACGAAAGAGGCGTCTTCTACTTCACTGTCTTCCTCCTCTTCACTGCTGATGCTGCTACCCACCTCAGGACTTCTTTTGCTAAAGCAGCAGAGCCTCACAATCAGGAGAAGCAATGAGCCAGCAATCACCCAGAATTTCCAGTACCGCAAGGCAGCAGAGAGCAGGCCACTCCAGGCCACAAAAGCTTGCTCTCTTCTCCTCAGCTCCTTGACCTGCTGCTGCTCCAACTCCTGCACCATCCGAGCCATCTCCTTGATAAGCATCTCTGAACGCTGCTGCATGCTGTCACGCGTGGCTTCATCCAGGTCATCATTGACCATGCGCACGTTCAAGAATAGGCGTCCCAGAACCTGGAGTAAGAGCATTGCGAGACCCATGGCCTGCAGGAGAAATGAGTTGTTCAGTGGGGCTAGGAGGGAGGGAAGAAGGGAGCTGGTAGCAGAGGAAGCGCCAACAGGAGCCGCAGAGAGCTGCGGACAGGCAGGAGAGGGAACGAGGCAGCTGGAGGCAGCAAGGCCTGCGCCCAGGCGTGGTGCCAGGAGCAGTGTTCCCTGCCCAAGGCACTCCCAGCCAGGGTTGCAATGCAGGGTGAGCACCCACCCCCAGGGGCCCACGTTTCTGCCCCGGCCCTTATCCAGCCCAGCCTCCCCCCTGCGTGGGCACTCACTGCTGCCCCAGGCAGTACTGGGCCACTGCTGCCTGCTGGCACTCTTATGTCCATCCCCCATTGTGATGCGTCCCTTGTGCTGTTACAGGTGCCTTGTGCTGTTACAGGTGCGCACCACAGTCCCGTCCTCACAACCGCGGGCCAGCTAGTGAGCAGAATTTGGAAGAGAGTGACAGACAGGATCTCCATAACACAATTAAAGTTATTCCCTGAATGCAGACAGTTCCTGCAACTCTTGGGAGTGCTGGGACCTCTGCCGGGACACAGCTCCCATGCCTTGCTGAATCAGAACTAGAATAGGGGGGACTGGAGGGTTGAACGCACCCACACGCTATGGTCCCACAGTTTGTTTGCTGACCACTCGCGCATTGCAATGCACGTGCTCAAATCTGATGCGAAAGAGGCATCTTCTACTTCACTCTCTTCCTCTTCTTCACTGCTGATGCTGCTGCCCACTTCAGGACTTCTTTTGCTAAAGCAGCAGCAGAGCCTCACAATCAGGAGAAGCAACAAGCCAGCAATCGCCCAGAATTTCCAGTTCCACATGGCAGCAGAGAGCAGGCCACTCCAGGTCACACAAGTTTGCTCTGTTCTCTTCATCTCCTCGACCTGCTGCAGCTCCTGCGCCATCTGAGCCATCTCCTTGATAAGCATCTCCAAACTCTGCTGCGTGCTGTCACACGTGGCTTCATCCAGCTCATCACTGACCATGAGTACGTTCGAGAATACACTTTCAAGAACCCAGAGTATGAGCATTGTGAGACCCATGGCCTGCAGGAGAAAGGAGGAGTTCATTGGGGCTGGGAGAGAGGGAGGGAAGGAAGAAGGGAGCTGGTGGCAGGGGAGCAGGGACGGGAGCTGCAGATTGCTGGGGACAGGCAGGAGGGGGAGCAAGGCAGCTGCAAGGCAGCTCCATATCCTTATTTGTTTCAGGAATCAGCAGTATTTCTGCATTGTGCTTAGGGCCAATAGACAGAGACTGGTGAAGGCCAACTTCTCCCTGTAAGCAGCCCTGTACCAATGATCACTTCACATAGCAATGTAAAAATCTTCAAGGTATTCACGATTTAATAGATGTAATATTTTCAAATAGAAACTGTAAGCATTTGTGTTGGTATTGTGGCTGTTGAACATCTGGGATCCCTTGAAAAGTGTTAAGTGGGATCCACCCAACCAGCTCTTTGGGGTCATGTCTCTGGCTGTGATCAGTATCAAATGCTGCACAGGATGCCATAGGTATCTCACTGGATGATGGGAAGAGTGTTGTTTGGATCTTTCACTTTTGGCTCAGCATCCTTTTTTTTCTCATCCTGTGAAAATCCTGCTCCTGACCACCCAGTGCAGGGGAAGAGAGTGCTCTGCATGTTGCATTCCCATAGTCCAATGGGGTTTGGCACTGTAGGGCACAGGGAAGCTCCGCGGGCCAGAAACAGTGTCCCTAGCCATGTTGAGGACTATGTGAGACCCAGCTCACCCCTACTCTTGGCTTCAGGAGAGCCACAGGCCTGAGTGTGGTCATGTCTCTCAACTGTTCAGGGGTGTCCTGCCCTGCACCACAGTGGTCTGTGCATCCTCAAACAGGGCTGCAGATGGAAGGTGGAGACATGCTGCTGGGGATCATGGAGAAGAGGGGACCACACAGCACCTGCTTGCTCTCTGCCTTGGGCCAGGGAGAGACTTACCATCCCAAGCAGTGCTGTGCACTTCCCTCAGCTGCTGTTTGCATGCAGTCAACAGCACATCTGCTGGTTCTCCGGAGAGTCTGAGCGTTCAGCGCAGTGGCTGTGTACAAAGAGGCCAGAAGTGCAGTTGTCTGTAGCCCATGGCTCAGCTGAGGGTAGCAGGACACTGTGGGCTTGCACTGAGCATGCACAGAAAAGGTGCTGAATAAGGCCACGGGAGTGCTCAAGGGAGGTGGGACAGTACTATAGCAAAAGCCCTTTGAGCTGTCTATCTTCATGTGGCCTTAGGAGGTTTGCTGAGGAGTATCCAACTCCTGAATCTTAACGTGGAGATGTATGGCACAGAGAGGGCTCCCAGGAACCAAAAATCACAAATAGGGTATCTCAGTGCAGGACAATTTGAGTGGTGGCAAAACACTTCTCCAACTGTGCATCCACCAACTCGCTCTGGTTCCACAGTGCGTTTGCTGACCACTTGTTGCACATTGCAATGTGCGTGTCCAAATCTGATGCGAAAGAGGCATCTTCTATTTCACTCTCTTCCTCCTCTTTGCTGCTGATGCTGCTGCCCACCTAAGGGCTTCTTTTGCTAAAGCAGCAGCAGAGCCCCACAGTCAGGAGGAGCAGGAAGCCAGCAGTCGCCAAGAACTTCCAGTTCCACAAGGCAACAGAGAGCAGGCCACTCCAGGTCACACAAGTTTGCTCTGTTCTCTTCATCTCCTCGACCTGCTGCAGCTCCTGCACCATCTGAGCCATCTCCTTGATAAGCAACTCCAAACTCTGCTGCGCGCTGTCACGTGTGGCTTCATCCAGCTCATCACTGACCATGAGTACGTTCGAGAATACACTTTCAAGAACCCAGAGTATGAGCATTGTGAGACCCATGGCCTGCAGGAGAAAGAAGGAGTTCATTGGGGCTAGGAGGGAGGGAAGGAGGAATGGAGCTGGTGGCAGGGGAGCAGGGACGGGAGCTGCAGATTGCTGGGGACAGGCAGAAGGGGGAACGAGGCAGCTGCAAGGCAGCTCCATGTCCTTATGTTGAGAACCTGCCTTGCAGTGCTGTTATCTTGCTGTTTATAGTCACTTTTCCCTGAGTCCCCTGGTTGTCATGATACAGAAACAGAATTCCTATCACAGAGGGAATTATTATTGTGGGATAGTTCCTGGAAGTCCCAAGATGCCAAGGAAAGTTGGCTGTCAGGAGCAGGCTGCATAAGAAGGAAGGTTGTTGTCAGGTTTTCTGTGCAACTGTGAGTACTTTTAAATGCCAAGAGTCTGTAGGCACAAGGGATGCTCATGTTGCAAGCTTCCAATTGTAAGAAATTCTTGCAATGAATGAAATGCTGTGAATAGTACATGGATTTATCTACGCTTGGCACTATTCACTGAATAATAGTAGGTCAAAATTGCATGTGAGCCTGCAGGCCATGCCAGTGGCCCTGAGCAAGCATGCCAAGAGGTGTGTCTAGGTGCAGGAGTGGTTAAGGACAGTGTGATATCTGGAGAGGATCCCACAGGTTATACTGTACCTGTTTGTATGCAGAAGCTGCTCTTTTGTGACAGGCTAATGCTGCAGCTCTATCGACAAGTATCAGTATGACAGCCATACACTGCACCACACCACAGCTGTCAAGCACTGCATCTCTCCAAGAAGGCAGGCTAAAGGAGATCTAACAGCTGTCTTCCACTGTGCTGAGCATGTCTTCTCTCAGAGGTGCACAGTGAAAGAATGTAAGCAATGAATACACACTGCACCAAGGGAAACATGCCATGAAAGCAGATAAGCCCTGCAAGAGGTAGCCAGAGAGGGTGGGGAATCTTCTTCTTTGGCAACATTAGAAGTTCATTACATGTCCTAACTTTGCCATTAGCCTTGCTTTGAGTAGGGATTAGACTAAAGACCTCCAAAGGTTGCTCCCAACCCACATTTATCTATGTTAATCTAACTGGGACAATGAAGACCAAATGGTGTTGGTGACCTTGTGTGGGTGAAAGACCTTATAGTGGAGGTGTTTCCATTGGTGTGGAGGCCTTCAGGTGGAGCTACCAGTAATGAAAACATTGTCCTGTAACTGTTGGAGAGGGCACTACTGTTTGTTGGTTGAATCTTTTCTTGGATCATAACAGCATAGACAAGATTGTACAAAACTATATTACTTGAATTCCTAATTGTTGTGGTTCAACCCCAGCCAGACAGCTTTTCACTCACTCCTCCCTCTTCCTGCCCTCCCCCTATTCCCAGAGGGATGGAGAGGAGAATCAGAAAGAATGCAACTCCCATGGGTTGAGGCAAGAACAGTTTAGTAACTAAGGTATAACACAAACCGCTACTGCTACCACCAATAATAGTAATGATAAAGGAAATAACAAGGGAAGAGAATACAACACCTCATCACCAGGCAACCAATAACTCGCCCCCTCAGCCCGACCAAGCACATACCGATACCTCCTCCAACCCTGCAGTCCACTTAGCCCTTCTGGCTAACTCCCAGTTACCTCCAGGGCATGACGTGCTGTGGTATGGAATACTTCTTTGGTCAGTTTGGGTCAGGTGTCCTGTCTCTGCTTCCACCCGGCTTCCCCTCCTCCCTGGCAGAGCATGAGGCTCACAAAGTCCTTGGCCAAACCAAAACATTTTTATCAGCTCTGTTCCCAGCCCGAAAGTCAAAACACAGCTCTGCACCAGCCACCAAGAAAGAGAAAAATGACTGCTACTGCTAAAACCAGGACATTATCCACCCCTTATTCCATAGCATTCACGTCATGCCCAGATCCTACATTTTCAATATACTATCACTCTTATCTAAGTGCACTCTCATCGCAGTGCATGGGCCAGTCCCTATAAAGCTGCTGAGTCCATCTGGTCCATGATGTCAGGCGCCATCCCTTGTAACAGTCTTTCAGAGCACAAGAGGCTGTGTGCAGTGTTAACACTTGTGAATAACCTGGGCAATAGTGTCCATTGCTAAGTCCACCCCTCGATCATGAGTCCGTCTCTATGTTGCATCTCTGCTCTGATGGCCTTAAGGGTCATGGGCCCACCAGGCTCAAAATAATTCACTGTCCCCTCCAGCAGTTTCTGCAGCTTGTTGCTGGGGACTCCACACAGCTGCCTTCCATCTCTGACGCTTCCAAAGCACTGGAGGGGCCCAGTGGACTAGATACTTGCCCATACTGTCCCACATGCCCTGCCACTCATGACTGTCCAGCCCTGGGGGAAAATCTCTTGGTCCTCCCATATCGTCATCTAACCCCAGAGAACACCCAAACCCAACTCTGCTTAACTTTTGAGATCAGACAAAATGGTGGTGGGTAAAACCCACTCTGTATGTGTGCTAACATGGTGAGCACCATCACAATCAGCAGGCAGGTCCCAAGGATACCCAAAGGCCATTCAAAAACCAGAACTCTCAAACGATGCTGCTGTACTTGTCACTGGGGCTGCTGTAGCTGCTGTGCTTGCCGGCTCTCCCACCACCAGCTTCTCTTTTTCTGAGTCCAGCTCTTCCTCCTCTGCCTTGCTGGGAAATGCTGCGGCGTCTCCTGCGTCCTCCTGGGACTCGGAGGGCGGCTTCCGGGGAATGTTCTCGGCCGCCGCGAGGCTGGGCTCGGCCGCGGGGCTGGGCTCCTCTGCGGGGCTCGGCTCCTCCGCCGCCTTCTCCCGCTGCTCGGCAGCCGCCTCCTTCCGCTCCTCGACCGCTCCTCCCTCCTCCACCGGCAGCCGCCCCCTTGCGGCCTCCAGTCCCGCACCCGCGCTCCCGCTTGGTCCCCGGGGCCGCTCTCCCGGGCTGCTTCAGCAGCCGTCGGCTCCCGGGGCCACTCTCCCTCGGCTCCCCGCGGCCTCACGCAGACGGAGGCGAGGGGGAGGGCCAGGACAGTGAGGAGCAGCCGGACGGCCAGGTAACAGTCCACGGCCACGTCTGTCCCGCCCTGCTGCTGGAGCCCGCCCGTATTGCAAGTCATTGCCATAAAGTACAGTGAGACAAGAACCTTAGCCCAAGCCCCACACTTGATAAACACTAACACAGCAAATACCGGGTCTAAGTAAGTTACAACATTCTGAAGCTGTGAGATCAAGAGGAACAACTCTGAGAGCCAATAAATCAGCATTGTGACGGTCAGATCTGTTGTTATCTCAACCCCTCGTGCCCCACGTTGGGCGCCAAAAAGAACTGTCATGGTTTAACCCCCAGCGGGACAGCTTGTTCACCCACTCCCCCCTCTTTCCGCCCTCCCCCTACTCCTGGAGGGACGGAGAGGAGAATCGGAAAGAATGCAACTCCCACGGGTTGAGATAAGAACAGTTTAGTAACTAAGGTATAACACAAATCACTACTGCTACCACCAATAATAGTAATGATAAAGGAAATAACAAGGGAAGAGAATACAACACCCCATCACCAGGCGACCGATAACTTGCCCCCCCAGCCCGACCAAGCACCGATCAATACCTCCTCCAACCCTGTAGTCCACTTAGCCCTTCCGGCTAACTCCCAGTTACATCCTGGGCATGGCGTGCTGTGGTATGGAATACCTCTTTGGTCAGTTTGGGTCAGGTGTCCTATCTCTGCTTCCTCCCAGCTTCCCTCCTCCCTGGCAGAGCATGAGGCTCACAGAGTCCTTGGCCAAACCAAAACATCATTTTTATCAGCTCTGCTCCCAGCCCAAAAGTCAAAACACAGCACTGCACCAGCCACCAAGAAAGAGAAAAATGACTGCTACTGCTAAACCCAGAACACTAATGTATGTGATGAATAAAGGAAGAGCCAGTACAGATCCCCATATGGGCTGTCAGTGATGGTAGATATATCACTGACCAAGGGACATGCTGTTAACAGTTCCCAACACTGTGAACGGGAGTCACAAAGCACTTGGGCAGTTTTCCATGCTGGGCTGCCTAGCACAGCAGCCCTTACCTCTCCCAATTACAAGAGCACTTTTCTCAGTATCAGCCAACTAGCAAAGGCAAGTGACCAGCTTCAGGATTTTCTTTACTCAAAGAAATCAGCCCATTTCCTCGACAGCTGATAGTTGTCCTCAGGAATTTGGCTTTGCAGATCTTAAATAACACAACAGGAAGTGTTGAAGAAAGGTTTAGTGTGTTTAATAGCCTGGCATAAGATCACAGCATAAAACCAAAAATTACCCATGTTAGAAGACTGAGTGTTCTGACCAGTTATCAGTAATAGATATTTATAGGAGAAATATAAGAAAGTGTAAAAATGACAGTCATGTAATGGTTTTAGCCTTAAGCACAACAGGAAGTACAACCAGAATCACATGGTAAGGAATTTCCATGGCAACTGATAACATTTTCCATTAACCTGGAATTTATTTCATGCTATAATCTGCCTAAGGACACAGAACACATAAGAGTGCAGCAAGATAGCTAATGCTATATATAGAAAAAGGAAATGGCTGAACTGTGGGTATGATGGGAATGAGAGGGAGTGAGAGCAGGACCTGGCGTTAAGAAAACCCTGTCCCAGCACATCATGTCACAGGCAGGAAATGCTCCTTGCCCTCCATTACCAGCAGGTCTCACTATGTGGGTTTCCCTGGAATGGACTGGGTAAATAATGCAGGTGTGAGAAGTCTGCACTGCTTCTCTTTCCCTGGTCCCATAATTCCATCACAGGTCTCTCCTAGCTTAGGAACAAAACATAGTTATTAACTGCCTTACTAGACACACTGGCTCCATGATTGCCAGACCCCTGATCAGCACCCCCAGGGCTTCCCTCCACAAGTCCATGGCTCACGATCTCCTTCCAGCCCAGACCACAGCTGCTAGTGCCTGTCGCTCTCCCTGGAGGGAGCTGCTGCCCTTACTGCACCCTAGCACTAAGTGTCTGAAGTGCAATGGTAACTTAAGTTCTGCTGAAAGTCCTTGTCAGGAAACTACACCCCAACCCACCCACAGCTTTCTGAACCTTAATAGATACGGTTGTTGCTGTACCTGCAAGCTACATTTTAGATGGCAGTGGGACACTCCCAAGGGAAGCTTGAACTGGGCCAGCAGAAGTCCTCTTGTCAATTTATGAGTTTTGGAAAAGTGTTATTGCTTGATAGCTGTCTCTGTTCGTTTCCACAACTAAAAACTACAGTTATGAGCCTTTACATCCACTTCTTCAGCTCCTTCTTGAGGAACAAGCAGCATTGAATAGATCTGTTAGTCCAGCTGGCCCAAGGTCTTGGGGAGGATGAGAGAAGAGCTGCCCCCAGTGGTGATGTTTTGATTAAGTAGCATCTAGGAGGCTTGTATTAACTTGCATCCATGCAGGCTGTATTCATGATCTCCCAGTGCACAGCAATTACGGTGGCTGGCGCATCAGATCCCCAGGTCCCTATTTGCCTTCCCAGCTATGTAGACAGGTTATAACTGTGATTATAAAGCAGGTGTGGGATGCTAGCTTCAGCATCAGATGAAGATATTGTACCTCCAGCACTTAAGAAACACTTAGTTTTCATGACTGGGGTGAATGGTGTCAGTCTAGCACAATGGATATACATCTGGGTTGGAAAAGAAGCAATGATAGTGCTCAGCCCAGATTCCCTTACGCTCAGTAACTCTCAGTTGCTAGAACAAGTGATAGCTCCAGCAGCCTCCACCAAAATCATGTTTTCAGCTTTTAATCTAGGCAAAATAAGGAGAGAAGCACAGTCACGGCTAACTGGTTATCCTTAACTTTATGAGGGATGGCTTCAAATGGAACACTTCACTGAGGGAATATGGATTATCCCTTCCTTTCTTCCCCAGAGAACCCTATTTGCTAACAATCCAGTACTGAACAGACACTTTGCTTGCTCTTCCTCTTTCCCTCTTCAAGAGTCAATCCAAGTGCTGTGTGATTGGATACTCCTCTCATGTAAAAAAATCTGTAGTCATTATTAAAGATTTGCAGGCAGGTATGAAGAAACAAACTGGAAAAAGGTGATGTGTATTCCCTGTTTGAGAGCTAGAGGAAAACAAAGGATCTTGCAGTCAAGGGCTTCTGTAGATGTATGCACGTATAGAAAACCTGCTATCTTGGAAATGGGGCTAGAAGGAAACCCAGCTTAGTATATCTAAACTTTAGAGTAGGTAGCATGAGAAAGATGAAGTTTCCTGGCCCCTTACCCACCCTGCTCAAACCATTTCAACTGAAGACAATATCAAAAATCTCACAAGTTTTTTGTGTTTTTTTCCCCCATCCATTTTCCCCTCAAATATACTGAGGATTCTACCTGTATTATCTTCATGTGTGTTGTGCAGATGAGGAAATGCTCCATTTGTACATGTAAAGGGATTTCACTTGTCTCATAGGGCTAAGACTCTAGACACATGCAAGAGTGAAGCCATAGGTGACATTATTTGTACAGAAATAGTTTAAATATGAGGAAGAAACACACCAACACCCTGCAGTTTCAAAAAAATGAAAGGAAACATGAAATATCCGGTTTCTACAAACCCTTTTCCAGTAACTCTGAAGAAAATCTTCAAACTTTTAAGGGTTTGCAAAGCTACTTAACCTTCCTTCACAGTTTTCCTGTTTGCTTCTGAGGCCAAACAGATGTATGTGTGAAAGGACAACCTGCACTAGACAGACTGCTGCCATATGCCACTTCTTGTTTACACCAGTTCTGCAAAGCTAATCCCAGAGTTTCTGTCTTTTCTTGTGTTTTTAAACTCAGTAGAAATGAAAAGGCTCGAAGAGCAGAAGAGGTGGCATATTGCTTCTTCAGAGTATGTCTCTAAATTGGACAGACATCAATTTGATAGGTGGACCACTCGGTGGATAAAGAACTGGCTGGATGGCTGCACACAAAGGGTTGTGGTCAGTGGCTCAGTGTCCATCTGGAGACCAGTAACGAGTGGTGCCCCTCAGTGATCGGGTGTTGGGACCGGTCTTGTTCAGCATCTTGTAGGTGACATGGACAGTGGGATTGAGTGCGCCCTCAGCAAGTTTGCCGATGACACCAAGCTGTGTGGTTCGGTTGATACGCTGGAGGGAAGTAATGCCATCCAGAGGGACCTTGACACGCTTGTGAGGTGGGCTGATGCCAGCCTTATGACATTTAACCAAGCCAAGTGCAAGGTCCTACACCTGGGTCAGAGCAATCCCAGGCATAGCTAGAGGCTGGGCAGAGAAGAGATTCAGAGCAGCCTTGCAGAGAGGGACTTGGGGGTGTTGGTCAATGAGAAACTTAACATGAATCGGCTTCACTGTTCCCTCACAGCCCAGAAAGCAAACCGTAACCTGGGCTGCATCCAAAGGAGCATGACTAGGAGGTCAAAGCATGTGATCCTGCCCCTCTACTCTCCTCTTGTGAGACCTCACTTGGAGTTTTATATGTAGTTCTGGTGTCCTCAACATAAAAAGGACATGCAACTGTGTCCTGGGATCAGCGGTAGCAGTCATTTTTCTCTTTCTTGGTAGCTGGTGCAGAGCTGTGTTTTGACTTTCAGCCTGGGAACAGAGCTGATAAAAATGATGTTTTGATTTGGCCAAGGCCTTTGTGAGCCTCATGCTCTGCCAGGGAGGAGGGGAAGCTGGGAGGAAGCAGAGACAGGACACCTGACCCAAACTGACCAAAGAAGTATTCCATACCACAGCACGTCATGCCCAGGATGTAACTGGGAGTTACCCGGAAGGACACAGGGTCTGCTGGGTCGGACTCGTTTTTCAGCGGGTGCTGTCATATTCTTTTCCCTTGTTATTTTCTCTTATCATCGTTGTCGTTGGTGGTAGCGGTAGTGATTTGTGTTGTACATTGGTTGCTGGACTGTTCTTATCTCAGCCCGTGGGAGTTACACTCTTTTGATTCTCCTCCCCATCCCTTCGGGAGCGGGGAAGGGAGGGAGCCCCCGGGGGGGGGGGGGGGGGGCGGACACAGGCCTTGACTGCTTCCAGCCCAGCACCAGTCATTGGGAGTGAGTGCACAAGCTGTCTGGCTGAGTTTAAACCATGACAAACTGTTGGAACAAGTCCAGAGTAGGGCCACAGGGGTGATCAGGGGCTGAAGCACCTCCCGTATGAAGATAGGCTGAGAAAATTGGGGCTGTTCAGCCTGGAGAAGAGAGGGCTGCATGGAGACCTCATAGCAGCCTTCCAGTATCTGAAGGGGGGCTACAGGGATGCTGGGGATGAACTATTCATTAGGGACTGTAGTGATAGGACAAGGGGTAATAGGTTCAGACTTAAACAGGGGAAGTTTAGATTGGCTACAAGGAGGAAGTTCTTTACTGTAAGGGTGGTGAGGCACTGGAATAGGTTGTCCAGGGAAGTTGTGAATGCTCTGTCCCTGGGGGTGTTCAAGGCCAGGTTGAACATAGCCTTGGGTGACATGGTTTAGTGTGAGGTGTCCCTGCCCATGGCAGGGAGGTTGGAACTTGATGATCTTAAGGTCCTTTCCAACCCTAACTGTTCTATGATTTGCTTCAGTGTTTTCTCATAACTAAAGTAGGGCATCTGCTGAAATAACACAGAAATTGTGCACAAAACAAATTAAAATGCTTAAAAAATCTAAGATCAAGCAAGTTAATCTGAGTGTTAAGAATGTTCCTGATGCAGCCAAACTCAGATCTGTCTGCTATTTATTCCAAACTCAGTGCTTGACAGCCTTTTGAGTGAAGACATTTTTTTCTAATAGCAAATCTAAACCTCCCCTATCACAGCTTGAGGCTATTGCCTCTTTCTCTAGGGCTTGTTACTTGGGAGTAGGGACAAACACCCACCTCCCTACAATGGGTTTCTGAGGTCATTTGGGCTTGCTCTGGAGACCAGTTCTTGGAGTCAGCAGGCTGTAGAGGAGGGGAAATAACGTTTTTCCTAGCAAGCTCTCTGTGGACCATTTACAGGCTATCCTCACCTGTCCCCAGAGCCTCTTGAGGAGGAGATGGCCACTCGCCAGCTCCTCACATCCTGACCCACTTTTCCTGAGAACTCAGCAAGACAGAGTTTCACAGACAAGAGGAAATTCCTAAACAGCATGCAGCCCAGAGAGTGGAAAAGTTTTTTTGAGAGGGTTGTGGTTTTTTTTGTGGTTTGCTTTTGGTTTTTGTTGTTTGTTTGGGGTTTTTGTGTTGTTTTTTTTTCCCAACTTCCCCATGAATGTGTTTGACAGCTCACTGTTGCTGTCAGTGCAGAATCCCAGTGGAAACCGGAGCTGGGAAGGCTCTTCCTGCCTGGGGGAGGCATCACCATCTGTCTGTCACTCTTTGTTCTTTGCTGCACCCCACCGAAGGCCATGTGCAGTGGCAAGCTGCAGACAGGTTTGCTGGTGGCTGGCTACTTTATCTATCTGCTTGTGGGTGCTGCTGTGTTCCAGGCACTGGAGAGAACTGCTGAGAAGCAGGAGAAAATGGCAGCTGCCCAGATGAAGGAGGCTTTTCTGCAGAACTTCACTCACCTCACAGTGGCGGAGGTGGAACAGTTTATGAAGGTGCGTGGCATCCCTGTGGAAGCCCTTTCTCCCTCCTGTCTCCCCATCACATGCTTCCTCTTCAGCCTTGCTGTCCAGATAACTTTCTCTGCTTTCCTACTGATGTAGTCATTGGGATTCTTTTACCAAACCCCAAGCTCGCTCTCCAGTCTGAGCAGGCAGGTCACTCTGGTGGTAAATACAGCTTGTGCAGTTTGACAAAACCTTATGTGTTAGCTATTAACAGTCCCCATCCCACAGTGTCCCCATTCTTTGGGGTCTTGACTCCTCTTGATTCAGTTTTTGGTGTGGCTGAATCATCTACAATGAATGGCATGGCAGGAAAAATGAAGCTGTCTGAAATGAATGGCATGGTTGCCATGTATAACAGTGTCAGAGATAGCCCAAGGAAACCATATGGCAAGGTCAGAAGTAATCTGTTGGGAAAAAATAAAGAAGCCCAAATCAATACAAGGAGGGTGACATAGTGAGGGTTTACTTTTTGAAGATGCTGCAGAAGTAAAACAGATAGCCTGGCCAAGGGAAAGGTGTTTCTGGTCATGGCACAGGAGGCTGAGTGCAATTGTCTCCAAATTGTTGGTATATTCTAGTTCTAGCTGCTGCAATGAAGAAGGAAACGGGGAGTGCAACTAGCCTTACGGTAAGCATTTCTGCATAGGAAATTAATAGCTAGTTCACAGGATAAGGAAAGGAGGGGAAGAGCTGGTATGTCTAATAACACAACTAGTGATCCAGCCCAAGTTCATATATGCCTGCACCCTCTTCACTTTGGATTTTTTTTTTCTTTGTGGGTAGTGGGCTAAAAAAAGGAGAAACTTTTGACGACAGTGAAGTCTTTGTGCAAGGGCTGTGGAATAATTCCTGTTAGCTTTCATTTTCTGGGACACCAGCACTAAAGATAGTGATCATGGAAGAGGGAAGAAAGATTTTTTCTGGTGCAATTTATTCCAGCTTTTGTCATGCCTCTGGCAGGGTTCAGCTCTGGATTTTCTCTTGCTGTTTCTGTACAAACCAGCCTGCCTTTCAGATGTCCAATCCAATGTTCTCTGCTTGCTAAAGGCAGGGACTTCTGCATAGTGCTTGGCTTTTTAATTCATCTAACCTCATCTCAAAGACCACACTGTAAATATGTGTGTGTTCATGCACGCAGTTGTGAGAATAGTGCATATGTCAGGCTAAATTGTGGTTGTGATGACACCAAGAGTAATGCTTTGTTAATCAATTGACTTTCTCTGAAATTAAATCTGTGATACTAATCAGAATACAAAATTAAAATGAAATTCTCTTGTGTGTCACATGTACACTGCTATAACCCACTGATGCCCTTGGGAGGGATCGGTGTCACTGCTCAGTGTGCCTGCATAAAAGTGGGTGACTAGATCTTGTATCCACCTCTGTCATCTTAAGGGCAAATTCAAAACCATCAACAAGCCACGCCATCACATAAGTCAGTGGTCTGTCTTACTCTGCAACATCCTAGTCGTACGTAGGATCATTTTTATTAAAGTACTTAGCCTAAAAGAGCAGAGGTCCTTGATCATGCTAAAGTAAGCAAGTTCTCCTAACAACCACTAGAGCAGTCAGCATAAACAGGGCAAAAGAATGACATTCAAAAATACTGGAGGTGAAGGTGTGATAGTGTCAAGAGTATCACTGAGTACTGGTGAGTGGTATTTACAGGAAAGGAGCAGTAGCTGGCTAAATCTATTCTTTCAGCAAGCACTTCAGAAAAGCAGCTGTGTTGATATCAAATGTTTGCTTTCACTCCCAGAACCTGACTGAAGCTATTCAGAATGGAGTATACCCTGTTGGAAATGAATCACAGATTGAAGACAGCAACTGGGATTTCAGTAACTCCTTCTTCTTTGCAGGCACGGTTGTCTCTACAATAGGTAAGTCTGATGCTTTACATGTATATGTGTGTAATGCCTGGTTATCAGGACCTGAATTGATATTTTAAAGAATAAAAACTTCAGCCCTTCATTGTCATGGATGGTAGACAGCAACAGACTTGGTCCTGAGACCTCTGGTCCTGAGACCTCATATACAACTCTTTGTACACTTATTTTGGCTTTTCGTATTATTGCACACTTGTTTCTTTTTGAGCCATCTGTTAAAATGCTCAGTCTGCTACCGGTTGTGGGTGGGAGGCAAACTTCACTTTGTTATAGGGTAAAATAGGCTTTAAATCCAAGAGTGCTGTAAGGAATAAAAGAATTATGAGAAAAAAGTGAACTTTCCTTGGGCATGGACACTGTCTCAATAATCTATCCTGAGCTGTTTGTGCACATATTGACCTAGTAATATGCCAGGATGGAAAATGTGGGAAGGCGGCAAAACAAACGCTGAGGCTTTTACACCGCTTCTTCAATCTCTTCTAACCTTTTCAGGTCCTGCCTACCTGTCCCTTTCTCTCAAATACGAATCCCACAGAGTTCAGACCTGCCAAATTTAAGCATAAAATCCATGCCATTAGCTCCTGCTTCACACTCAAATGCAGTGAAAGTCAAAGCTATGTTTCTTCAGAGTAAAGCTGAGGCCTCATTCACACTACACTGTGGGCATGGCTGCTGCACTGAGATGTGAGTGTGACATGTCACAAGGGCCCCAGTGCTGTCTCAGTGTCATGGTGGGTGTGCAGACGTTGCACGAACCCATGCGGGAGACCTTCTGCTGTAGAAAAGAGAAAGGCTTCTGAGCCATCAAATCAATGACAAATGTTCCATGGTTACAATATTCACGTTTCAATAAAGCTTCCCTAGTTTGTCAGCATTCTGCTACTAGCCAATCCATTCATTGTCACCACCTGTATTACTGTATTTTTTCATTACAACATTTCTCTGCCAAACAAATCAATCACTTTCCATAAAATGTGTTTCTCTAGTGTCATGGTTTAACCCCAACCAACAGCTAAGCACCTCTCACTCTACCCCGGTCGGGTGGGGGAGAGAATCAAAGGAGTATAAGTGAGAAAACTCATGGGTTGAGATGAAGACAGTTTAATAGGTAAAGCAGAAGCTATATGCACCAGCAGAGCAAACTGAGGAATTGATTCACTACTTCCCATCAGAAGGCAGGTGTTCAGCCATCTCCAGGAAAGCAGGGTTCCATCACATGTAACAGTTACTTGGGAAAACAAAATGCCATAACTCTGAATATCCCTCCTTTTCTTCTTCCTCCACCAGCTTTATATGCTAAGCATGATGTCCTGTGGTATATCCCTTTGGTTGGCTGGGATCAGCCATCCCGACTGTGTACCCTCCCAACTTCTTGTGCACTTCCACTGCCTTAGCTGTGCACCCCAATTTGCCTGCTCACTGATGGGGTGGGGTTAGGAGCAGAAAAGGACTTGAGTCTGCTTAGCACTGTTCAGCAATAACAAAACAAGCCCTGAATTACCAACACTGTTTTCAGCACAAATTCAAACCATAGCCCTATACTAGCTACTATGAAGAAAATTATCTGCCAACACTAGCACAGGTGAACAGACCGTCCCAGGACAGTCTGTTTCTCTGCACCTTTGCCACGTTAAGTCTGCTGTGGAAGTAT
Organism: Neopsephotus bourkii; assembly: GCF_033783945.1. NCBI lineage: Eukaryota > Metazoa > Chordata > Aves > Psittaciformes > Psittacidae > Neopsephotus > Neopsephotus bourkii. The sequence goes on along the minus strand of NW_026902298.1, from coordinate 14,222,765 downwards.
GTCAGGTACTTCCACTCATCTTCACCAGGTTTTGCCATGAAAATGGAATATTTCTGCAACAGAGAGCACAAGACACCTCAAGCATTTGGGGCCTACTATCCAGTAAACCAGTTAGTTGTTTTATTTGTCTCTTCCCCCAAATAAAACATCACATTTTCCAAGTAGTGGATGCCTTGAGATGAACTGTGCTTGGGAAAGTGCCTTTTCTCAGGATCACTGATAGAGTAAGGACATACAGAAAGTACAGGACTTTTGTACTCAGGGATATACCTCATGGGGTCTAAGAATAGTCTCCATTCCATTAAAGGAGATGTCTGGAGTTCTGCAGCTGTTGTTCTACTCTTTATGTGGATAAATCCTCTTTTAGTAGGACTTTATGACAAATATCTCTCTGGCATGAATAAATCAGCCACCAGTAAGGTCTAGACTAATTAGCACCATCTATTCTAATACACACTACACTGCTCCAGGACTGGAGCTAGTATCCGAACATTTCAGCTTGCTGGGATTTAGCCAATGTCACTAGCAGACAGGCAGATTGACAAGAAGCTAGTGATGGCTGTGTGTGATTCTGACACGGCAAACAGTCTGTGACTTCAGCCTTGATGTCTTCCAGGACCCCAGACTTCTGGGTTTTGTCTTTCCATGTGTTTGTCACAGGACAGTGCATGTTTCCTATAACTGCTTTTAGATTCTGTTTTTCACTCCCACTAAGATTGTGTTGGGAGCACACAGTGCTCTCTGCATCCCCCAAAACATGCATGGTGAATCACTTTCTCGCTGCCTTTTTCTGGAAAATAGTATGCATGTTGACTAAGATGAGCTAGCTACATCTTTTAGGGTCAAAGCAGGCCAGGTTGGGGTAGGTGTGAATGTGACTGCGGCTGCTCCAGTTCTCTGGAATATCTCCTCTGACCCTGTTTTTTTCATAGGCTATGGCACACTACGTCCTAAAACTGCTGGAGGCCAGATCTTCTGTGTTTTTTTTGCTCTGTTTGGAATCCCTCTGAATATTGTTTTTCTACATCGTGTCGGTAAGATGCTCTCACTGCTGTGTAAAAAGCTGGGGAAATTCCTGTATGAGAAAGGAATGAGAAAGGTAATTGGCTTTAATTAGTTGGGCAGTTATATGCTCATTTCTAGTTTAATTTTCAAGGTGTATGCTGGCATTATCCCCTATTATATTTGTTCTCATGCTGTGTTAGGCATTGCATTAGGAGAGGGAAAGAGACATTCCTTGCTTGCAGAGCTAAACAGACAAGGCAACCACAGACGTGATATTCTTAGAAAGGGATGCATTTTATCTATCCATCTAAAGGGCAGACATCCAGCCCCCTTAATTAATCAATGGAGAGAGTGGACACCGTATCTTACTTCTCTAGACACTTACCTCAGAAGCTAACTCTCTTGGGAAGTACATGTCTCCCTTTATAACCAGCAAAGAGAGAGATGATTAATCATCTCACCTTGAGACAGCATAAAGCAGGTGAGCAGTAAAAAGGTGTAAAAAGCAGTGAACTATAGGGGTTTCAATACTATAATTAGTCAATAATATTGACTCAATGCCTGGTGTGTCACCCCTCCTTATTCATTATGTGGTCCTTTAGTCCCTCCCCACCCTTAGCTTTGACATAAAGGAAACAACAGGCTGAAGTTATTCATTTGAGCCCACTTGCTGAAAGGTGAGGAGGCACCTGTAAATAGCCAGAAACAGGATGTATCTTGCTCCATTATGCCCCAAGTTATCTGCAGCTCGTCCCCTTCTCTCATCACTACCAAGGAAGTGAGAATAGCTTTTCTGTGTCTCCTACTGTAATTCTCTTTCAATACAAGGTATGAATGCTGCAGACAGCCCTGTTCAAACTGCTAAATTTCTCCCTGTGTCTGGCGAACTTAAATAGGACATAAGGCCTGATGAGATGTAGACTCAAGCACATGCACAAGGCACAAAGGCATGAAAAATTACCCAACAGCTGCCATTAATTTCCAGACAATCTAGACTTAGAAAATTCTGTATATGTGTTTCTAGCTGATAAATCTTAATGCATAACAAGTCTTTTTCTCCAGTCAAGGCTTCTTCATGACTGCTGGGAAGTAGGATGGTTCAAAAGTCACTTTCCAGGCACTTCTTCATCAAGAGCTCATTTATTAAAGGTTGTCTTGTAGTAAGGTATCCACTGGGTAGGAACAAAGTTGTGTCACTGACGCAATGAGAAATTAGGTCAACAGTCAAGACTCTTCAAGATAGTATTGTAAGAAACAGTATAAATATACCCAAATACCTAAAAAATAAAAGCAAAGTTGTCTGGTGAAAAGTGGAAATAGTCTGACTCCTGTAAAATTCATTGAAAGGAATTCCTCCTATACTCACAGTGGTTGGAGATTGATACAATCAAATAAAAGACTACATCTCCCAGTGCTACTGTGGACATGTAACACCCATAGTGCATAGGGTCTCCCTTCTTCAAAGCAAGCCTAGGGTACTTTCAGAGGAAGAGTACTCAATACAAACCCTTCAGTTCCTGTGGTCCTAGTAGGTATTCCTAGATATCCACCCATTTTGAGTAGCCATCATTATATAGGACCTACTAATGTGTCAGATCATGCTTATAATTGAACTGGTTTCTTTTTCAGAAGAAGATAAAATTTCTGACCCTTCTGTTTTTCCTGGCAACGGGGATCCTAGTTTTTCTGTGCTTGCCATCATTCTTCTTCCAGAAAACAGAGGGCTGGTCCTACAGCGAAGGAATTTACTTTGCATTTATCACCCTCAGCACCATTGGCTTTGGAGATTATGTAGTAGGTAAGGTTGATTTCAGAGAGGAGACATAGTAAAGCACCAGGGTCATGACTGTAATTACCATGGGTTGACTGCATAGTCCACCAGTGTACTGTAGAGGCACATCTGTGTGAGTCTTTGCCTAGTCTTTGTCTTGTACAGTTCTGGGGGTATTACTCATTTCTCTGGGATTCCATGTGCTGACAAAAATACAAAATTGTCTAAATATAATAAATGTGGTGCTTTGGGATGCAAAGAAGACAAGCATTTTGGGGAGGGAAGGGGAAGTGTAGGGGGAGAATTCAAGGAGCATAGGAATTTGCATATACTAAAAGGGAACAGTTTGAGATAGTCATATAAAATAAGGCATGTATCTTTGCATAAGCCTTAACTAAGACTTATGTCTCAAAATGTACTAAAGAAATAAGTGGTCATCTTTCAGAAGACATGATTTTACACAACAGGTAGAAATCCCAGTCATTGCAAAGTGGGGAAATCTACTCACTCTATCAGAAGTGAGTCTTAAACATAGATACCACTGTGAAAGTGGCCTTCTTTACTCTCCTATGCATCATAGAATTGTAGAATCGTAGAATAGTTAGGCTTGGAAAGGAACTTAAGATCATCTAGTTCCAACCTCCTGCCATGGGCAGGGACATCTCACACTAAACCATATCATCCAAGGCTCTGTCCAACCTGGCCTTGAACACCACCAGGGATGGAGCAGTCACAGCTCCCCTGGGCATTCCAGTGCCTCACCACCCTTAGAGTAAAGAACTCCTTCCTTACAGCCAATCTAAACTTCCCCTGTTTAAGTTTTAACCCATTACCCCTTGTCCTATCACTACAGTCCCTAATGAAGAGGCCCTCCCCAGCATCCTTATAGGACCCCTTCAGAAACTGGAAGGCTGCTATGAGGTCTCCACACAGCCTTCTGTTCTCCAGGCTGAACAGCCCAAACTTTCTCAGCCTATATTCATACAGGAGGTGCTCCAGTCCCCTGATCATCCTCATGGCCTTCCTCTGGACTTGTTCCAACAGTTTCATGTCCTTTTTATAATCATATAATGTTTTTATAATCATATAATGTTTCCTGCTGACTTTAAGTTCTCTTAATGTGCTAAAGAGGCTGAGTAGTGCTTTGACAATCCAATTGACATCTTGCTTGTTCACATGAGTTTAGTGATTGTAATGATCTTGTAGACTGATCTTGTAGATGGTTAATTCATGCAACAGCAACGAGTTGATGAGGCAACATTTCCCCAAGTCATCTCAGCTAGGTAATTGCTCCCTCATGCTACAAAGCATAGGAAACGTGTCCCTTGAAATTTCTCTTTTCACATAATCCAGAGAAAGGTTCCTTGTGTCCAACGATGGTTAAGCAGCATTGCCACAAACATGAAACAGAACTGGAGCAACAGCAAAGAATCTGTATCACACAACAGTGACCTCTGCTTACTGTTTTCTCCAGACGGGGACAATCTTTGTCACTGCAGTGGAGGACAATAGGGATAGGCATTTCTTTCCTGAACATCTATAGGGTTGATAACCTTGGCCTGTGTGATGCTGAGCACCTCAAACACAGTGATGTGGAACACAGGAAGATGGAGAAAGATTGGTGCTATGTGGGAGAAAAAGTGAACATTAAACTGGTGCATTCTCTTCCTTTGTCCAAATTACCAGTGTGTTTTACAATAATGACAGCAGGTCACAGGCTGCTGTGACTATGTGCTCTGCAGACATACTATTTTACAAATACAGTTAAAAAATAACAATTAGATAGGCCTTCTGGCACTGTGATTTCATCTTCATTAGGATGACTTAACTGGAGCTGAAATATTTTTCCCTGCAATATATATCTCAATTTGCCTTAAACAAAGGTGATAAAATGGTAAGTTTAATGCCTCACACCTCACAATGAAGCAAGCAGAATCAATGACTGCTCTGAGTATTCTTTGTTTAGAATTAATTACAGATGACAGATGGATTTGTTCTGGACAAGTGGAACAGAACAGGTTTGAGTTTATTCACATTTTAATAATTCAAAACCGATTTGTAGCTGTTGTATTTCAAGCATGAGACGAAGCCTGTTTTGGGTAGGAAGGTAACAGAGTCTGGATTTAACTGTAATACATATAGGTGATACCTCTAGGGTGAAATCCTCTTTGGGCTGTAAACGAATTTATGCCCTGCTAAATCCAGTTTTGAGTTAACATTACAAAGACATTACTAGTTGGTTTGCTAGCCCCACATAACGAACTTCAGATAAGAACACAAAAGGAGATGCTCTGTAGCAAGCCTGGCATCCCCTGTGCCAACTCAACCCCAGCAGCAGAAGCAGCTGCTGGGTATCTATCCATGAGGTCAAACCAGCCCACTTCTGCCTCATTTACACAGCTCTTGCCTGATGAAATACAAAAATCCTGCACATTGATCTATGCACTACAGAGTCCTGCAGGACTTGAAAGGATTTGCCAGTTGTGAAGCTCCTTCTGGGAAGCTTCACAGAGGTAAATGATCCACAGGTTTGTGATCTCCGTGTCCGTGCACCGTGCTGTGCTACCGACTATGTGGAGTCACCCTTGACAGTGCCTTATAGCACTCGATACACAGTATCACCAAGTTTTCTTGCACAGCCATATAAGCTGTGTCATGATAGTATCGTGTGGGACTAAGTGCAGTAGAAGCAAATTCTGTCTGTATGGTGGTGTATTGTTGACTGCAGAAATAAAATGACCCATGCAGAAAAGATACAGGCTGATGGTAAGAGATTTGGACTGCATGAAGTAAGCTTCGGTCTGGTTTCCAACACAGAAAATTGTATTCTTGGCATGTGTCAGTGAGTTCTCAGCAGTCACCTATTTTTTTTAATGGAATAAGTGCCTCAGACTGTTCAAAAGTAAATTAGGAATTGCAGCTACTCTCTTGTATGATCAAGGGTAACTATAATTTAAAGCAAATATTTATGAAGTTATATTCACACTTTATAGAAATACACAGAATTACAATAACTTTGGCAGTAGTAGTTGTGTGGTTATAGAGGTCCACTGTGCACTGCTTTTTGTGCTTTGTGAGTTTGGGAATATTTTCCAGATAATACAGTACATTTTTACACTACTTCCTACATCATTGCATTTAGGTGTAGAGGTTGAACTGGGATTGGTAGGCTGTAAGGGGAAAAAATGCCCTGCTCTGCTGCTAGTTCTGTACATCAATATGTGAAACCCAGTATATCTTTTTACAGGCCAGCATGTTTGTGCTAGCATGTACGAGTTTATTGTAACAGCAAGAGATTTCCCAGCCTTGACCTAATGCTGGGGAAGTGAGAGAATCCACTATGATGAAAAAGTCACCTTAAAGTATTCAACATAAAATACACTGATGAATCCACTAGGCTGGCCCGCTTTACACCAACAGAGAAATTTTAACTTGATAATTTTCTTCTTCTTTCTCCCTCCTTATCTGCAGGTAAACAGCCTGGCAGGAATTACTTTTCCTACTATCGAACACTGGTGGCCATCTGGATCCTTTTTGGTCTTGCTTGGATTGCGCTCCTATTTAATTTATTGACAACAGTACTAGAAGATACTGAAAAAATAATTGTCAAGGATATCCATCAAATTGGAAAGGTGAGTAAGGGCAATGTAACAAGCCAACAAAGAAGATGCTGGCCTTCTCAATTTATTCCAGAAGAAGAACTACTATCACCACGTACTGGAGGGAATGCACAGAAAATGGAGTCATTAGAAACAGATTCTGAGCAGACAAAAACTGAAAAAAATGCTTTTTCTTAGAGCAAAACTATTGCCATAACATATGAGAATTAAATTCTTCATTGGAGAGTTACTAGTTAATTATGCTAAATAAATTCCCATGGAAATAAAATTTCTCCTACCTTTGGCCGAGATACGACCTTTCAGAACTCAAGATTTAGTTACACAAAGCCTGAATATTAACGGTAAGAAATTTGCTCCTCAATTTGCAGCTAGGTTGTGCTGAAAGCCTGAGAAGTGCACTTGTTTTACAAGGAGTTTTTAAGGTGCTTCCATGAAAATGCAGAGGAGGGGCATGGTAGCACTTGCTGGGTCTATTTCAGTTTTGCTGCTTGCAGTCATGTCTCTTTCAGGAATTGGCACGCACAAGCTTTTCTGAGGCATTGTATAGTACCTTTGGAAGAAGAAAGAAGGATATATAGCGTAATAGGTGCCTGATTTAAGCCATCATATTGGCTAAGCTATTATGATCTAAAAGACTTTAAAGGACAAGACCTGAGCTCAGTTCTCACACTAGAAGCATCCAATGAACAGGGCTAGAAAAGGGTTAACATGTTAGAAACTATGAATTCTACCTCTTCTTCTTTTATACTAGGATGAATAAAGGCAATTTCACCTTTTATCCCTGTGGCTTTGAAAAATATTTCTGATTATATTTATAAAGAACAAATAAACCCTTGTCTTTAATTCAAATGTTATAGTCATTTTATTCTATAATAATTTCATAAGAACAGAGACTGGTTTGAATAGGGGAGTCCTCACTGCATCAGCACCTTGCTGTGGTGTTTATATTCCATAGGAGCTATAAGGTTGTTTAAAATTACTGTCCTGTGCCAAGATTGCTTTTCAAGTGTGAGTGTTGTCTAAGCAGTGCAGCCTTACTTTCCATCAGGTAGAAAAAAGGATGTTGAATCTGGGCATGCTGTTTCAGATGTACTGCCTGGCATGCAGGCCATCACTGGCTGAAGATCCTGTCCTTTAAAGGCCTGAAATATGTGTCAGATACCTTTTGTGTGTCAGAAGTGCATGAAACCCTACTCTGAAGTGCTGGCAAAGCAGTTGTGGTAAACACAGTCACTGAGATGAAAAGTCCCATAGGTGTATATGGTTATACTAAAAGTCATTCTAGTCAAATATCCTGCCTCTGACCATGCCTACTAGCATATGCCTCCAAACAGCGTAAGAACAAGGCAGTTCTGCCATGCTTCCTCTTCCAGTAGTCGGTGGCTCAAAGGCTGCCCCAAAAAGAGATGGGGTCTTTGTATTCCAAAGACCATGAACCTGTCCAAATGCTAAACTCACATGAGCATCCACAGGACCTGCTCAAGGCAGTCATAAGTTTAGTGCACAAAGGACCTTCCTTTGATGGTGCTGAGCATGTTGCTTGACAGGTTTTTATGATATCCTCAAGTTCCTATTTTGTCAGTAATTGTTCTCGGCTCACCCTCTGGGTGTTTGTTACAGCAAGACCAGTCCTTGCCAGAGCTATTCCTATGTGAAAGGGAGAATAAATTACAGCTGTGAAGCAATTTTAGGCTATAAAGATGCAATCAGCCTAGAAGTTGAATTCATAACTATTTCAGTCAAACAAAACCACACTTCTTGTCAAAACAACTCTGCTGGTTCAAGACCTGGCATGTAGAACTGACCAAATATGTACTTTCTTTTTGCCCCCAAAATTACTTTCAAGTGTTACCCTTAAGCTTGACTTCTCACCCAATGTATCTCACTGTCAGTAAACCTTTCTGAGGCAGCAGGAACAAGAACTGAGTGAAACTGGGGTAAGGTGGCAGGGGTGTTGTAGGACACAGTGGTCCTTGTGCAAGCCATGACCCTGTTACTATCACAAGGCAACACCATGGCCAGGCAGATAAAGTAGATGGATGCTTCCAGGCAGGAATCTCTTCACCTCTCAGTTTAGCTCTCTCACCAAGCATTGACTCACATTATTATTTTCCAGGCATCATTTTTTCTCTTCTGTATTTTCCCACCACTTCCTAGAAGGTCCATTAATAGAGATACTGTCAGAATTGATTTAGGGAGAGGTGGTCCTGTCTTGGGGTGTGATGGCCATTTTGCACAGTTTCTCATAATTCCTTCCAGGTCAGTTCCTGGCATTTGATGCCACCCTAGGTAGCAGACAGGGCCTCTGGTCCAGCACAATGCATGTCTGTTTGCTGTCCCTATTGCAGAGGAGAAAGAAAAGCCTACAAAGAACATTTTGAGCTAAACACACCTCTGAAGAGTTTTTCTTCAATTTGTTCCCATGATCCTGCTTGCTCCTTGCCATGATAAAGAGCACAACCCATATGTAAAACAAGCTGGTAATGTCCCATTGCAGCAGAGAGCATTCAAGGATGCTTGTTTAGACATTTCAGGAAGGGCAAGAGAGATTGCACAGGGACTCTGACCATAAATAGCAAGCACAGAGCCAGGCAGTGGCTCTTCGAGAACAAGAGGACAAATTCTCTGTCCTTCACATTGGTGGGTGTTTAACAACAAGCCATGAAACCAAGGACTTAATGTTTCCAGAAGTCAGTATGCTCTATGCAGCTATTGTCATAGGGTGCAAGCAGTTCGCACTTCAACTCTTTCTCTTTGGCCATGCTCCCTGGCTAACGTTGTGTCCTTCCAGACAAAGCAGAGAGGGACTGAAAAACTCACCCAGGGCCAGGGGATGTGGGAAACATGATCCAGGATTGCCTGTCATGGGGCTGTCCTCTTTCAGACACCAAGAACTGACATGTCCCTTCAGCTGTAGATGCCAGCCTGGGAACAGAGAAAAAGCACCAATAAGCATACAAAACATAAAAGCTCTCAAGAGAAATTCAGATAGCTGCTCTAAGAAAGACTAGCCATAAATACTCGCAGGGAGACCTATGGAAGAAGCGTCTCAGCTTTGCTTCTTGTGCCCTCTTGTGGCTATGTGCAGCAGACCCTATCCCTTCGCATTTCTCCCAAGTTAGTGCAGTTACCTCCTGCTGTGCAGTTCATCTGATGTAGCTGATACAGCCCTGCCCAATGCAAGTCCCATTACAGCAGCTTTGTCAGCGTGAGCCAGAAGAAGCCATCCTGTATTTTTATGCAGTTCATATGAGCTTGCTAAGAGCTAATACATAGCTGTTTCTCAAGAAAGAGATGGGGATGGGCGCCCTGAACTGGTCCAGCCGGGGATTGCCTTGTACTCCCACTGGAACAGCTTTGTGGCTGACAGTTGGGGATGTGACAGCTTTCTGTCAACAGACCATCATCCTCACTGGCAGCACACACAGTGCTGACAACAAGGTACTCTCACATGCTCCATGCATCTGCTTCCCCTGCATAATGTCTGCTGCAGGACTGAGGCACACATACCCTCTGTCCCACAGAGAAAGGCACTGGTCAGAAAAGGTCTGCACAGCAGCAGGTTTGGGTGCAGGCTTTGGGCCAGGATGAGCTGCCCTGCTCTGTGGTAGCCTCGAGTGCCAGCAGTGCCTCATGAAGCAGAAGAGGTGGAGATAGAAGTTGCAGGTATGTGGAAGAAAGAACCAACACCAAACTGTGGGTGGTCCTCTCTGCTGGGAAAAGCAAGGGAAAGCCCAGGCAAGCTGCAAGCCAGGCTGGGATAGGAACTTTTTTGGAAGCAATATTTTTCCTCATGCTCATGCTAAACAATAAAGCTGTCTCCAAAAGGGCTTAGGCACAGCAAGAAACCTTTCCAGAGCTAGAGTAAGAGGCCTCTTCCAGCCTTATCGTCCTCTGAGCACCACACAACAGCAGCAGGTCCTGTCCTCACATTACCTCTGAAACGGGGAACTGTTGCTTCCTGTGCAGCTAGTAGGAGCCCTAGAGAAAATGAAGTGTATCAATGAACTCATGTATGAGACCTTTGGGAGACACCTGTTCTAGTGCTTTCTCAAGGAGAACCAGGTGTCCTGGTATTGATTACTAATAAAGGAGACGCAGCTAGCGGTTCTGTAGTTGCCAAGGTTAAGAAAAATAATCTTGAATTGACAGCAGAGTTAGAACAGAGCTTTTCCTCCACATCTGGAGATATAAAATGGTCCCAAGACTTCTAATTCAGAAGTGTAAGGCAGGCTCCAGCTCTTCTGCATGTTCACCTTGCCCAAAGGACAGAAAATGGATAAAATCCATTCCAAAATGAAATTCCTGTTCTGCCAAGCAGCAAGGAGGCAGCAACCCTCCACAGACCAGGCAGAGGGGCTCTTCATCAACAGATCTGTACAGTGTGGAACCTTTCCTGGGAGCTGTTCAAAAGTCCTCACTGTGACCCAGCCCCACTGTGCCCTGTCAGGGAGATCCAGCCTCCTGTGCAAGTGCCAGTTCTCCCATTGCAGCTTGTAAGCAAATACTTTCCCATGCATTAAACCAGTTGCTTAAAAAATCCAGGAATATGATCATGAAATATATTGTCTTAAATTCAGTGTCAGCAGCAGTCTGGGCTGCTCCTCATACATCACCCACGTCTTTGCTGTTTGCCAGCTAGCAAACAGTGTGCATTTCTGCACATGAAACCAAGGAAATGCCGTGAGGAATTATCTTTCCCTCAGAAAGAAGCCCCTCAGAAATGATATTGCCTCCAGAGAGAATAGGAGAGACTGCACTTTGATCTGTCTTTAATTAGTATATGGGATTTTTTCAGGATCTTTTGAGGTCTCCTTCAGTTAATAACCTGTTCATTTGGAGAGATTAAGTTTGTGGATTATTTCTGGAAGCAGAGACACTACTTAAAGAAGTGGAAAAGTCTGGCTAATGTAACATCATATAGCCAGTGGGATAATTTTTTTACAGAAATTACTATATGTGGGCCACACACATGCTCTTTTCCACTCTGTCACCCTTGGACATGTACTTTCTTGCCTGAATCATGACCAAAAGGCACTGTATCCATCTCAGAACTGTTTTAACAAACATAATTGATCATTCTCCAAAGGCCTGTTCTCCATCCCTCATCATCACACCCAAAGAAACAAAAAAAAATCAGATTCTGGTGTCAGCAAAGCCCCCTTGTACCATTCCAGCAGGATTCAAAGTGGTGTTGAAGATTTCAGGTGAAGTTTTATAGCAGCTTTCCCACTGCAAAGAGAGGGCATCCTTGGGATTCCTAGCATGTGAGGCTGAGGGCCAGCCTGGTTCAATGTTGCCAGTTCCATGATAGCAAAGTCAGCATTTAGCTGTTTTGGGGCTAAAAAGTTGGGGGGCAGCAAAAATGCTGCCCTCCAGGGAACTTTTTCCATGCTCTTTGATCCATCCAAAACTGGCCTCACCTCCACCTGAGAACATGAACTCAAACACTAGGAAATCTGCTTAGAAAATTCAGCATTTTCTATCATAAGGGGTTCTGGACTTGATTAGGGTAATTCTCTACCAGAGGTTTGGAAAGGTTTAAGTTGTTTCACTGAATTAAAAGGTAGGGCAGTTATTGAATCCATTTAATTACTTTAGGAGTAATGTCTCCTGAATAAAAACCTTCAAAATTTCCCCTTCAATTATTATCATATATGCAGTTGGAAACCAGAGCTGTACTTCTGTGAGTACAGTGAGGTGCCAAAGCATGAAATAATACATCCCCAGAAAGAGAGAGATACTGATAAGCAGAACAGTAATAACAAGCATACGTCATTGCAAAATGAAGGGAGGTACAACTTACAATTTACGTTAGTAGCTTCCTTGAGAGAGATTGGCAAGAAAGATGCCAATATTCTCAAAGAATAAATGCGGCTTGAGGTGAATCCAGCTTCTTAAAGATGATTATTCATCATAGCAAAGTGTAGAGAAAATCATGCATCAAGACCAGAAAAGAGCAGAAGTGAGAATTCTTGCTGAAAGTTCCCCAGAATTCACAGTTCCATTAATTTAAATGACTCATGAATTGCTTTAAAAACAAAGTTAAGGTCTTATATTTAAAATTTTTTTAATACATTTACTAGAAACCATGGAAGAAACATGAACAGAGATCTGTCCTCAACTTCGAAAGTTCAGGTATTTCATCTCAAAATATAATACAAACTGGTTCAGAACAAGAAAGATGCAAGAAGCACCTTCCAATTGCTAGAAACCAATTCTCTCTACTTTAACAGTGTGCCTCTTCACAAAACATGCAGGAGCTATTCAGCAGCTCTAATGTGCAAGTCTGTTGCAACCAAAATGCTGGGTTCAGGGTATCTGTATTGCCCAAAAGTAAATATAAATGAATTAGAGATTAAATGCCCATCCATGTGGTCAGTTTCCCAATTGCCAGTATAAAATTCCAATATATTAATTTTTTTAATAGATTTTTTCCTCTTTTTCCTAATTTATTTCTTCCTTACAGCCTTCAAGTTGGTGATAGAATGAAGAATGGATGCAGCAGAGCTCACTACAATCCCAGAAATCTTTGGACAGCTCCTGGAGAAACATGGCTCAGCAACAAGGTCAACAAAGAGCTTAAAAGTGGAGTGTAATAGCAGCAATAGTAGCACAGTTTGGTGATGCCAAATAGTCAGAAGTTGCCAGGAGTAAATGAAACAGAGGAATCCCCAGCAGTGGTTGCAAAAGTCTATTCCTTGCTTGCAGCAGGTTTCTGACCAAAAGCCTGAACACAAGCTGCCCAGGCTCTTTGCTTGAGTGTGACTCATTGTAAGGCTGGGGTGTGGTAACGCTGATTCCCAGTCATCATCCCGCAGCCCTCTCTGGGGCTCACCCTGCCATGGCAGAACGACCAGTGAAGGTGGAAAACATCCTCTTAGGATGCAGATGTTAAGGGAGAGGCACGATTTCTGGGGCATGACGATTTGCACACTGGTATGTGTAGTAATAAACAGTAATAAACCATACTAAGGTCAGAAGGGCTTTGGTGTAGCAGCCAGGGTGCCTTTCAGCTACACTATTGGAAAGTTAAAAGTATGACTGGAAATTTCCATATAAAGCCTTGCTTTGGCAAACAGTTTTTTCAGTTAATACGATTCGTGGGCAAAAGTGGGGAATAGCAACCTCACCCTAAAACACCCAAACCCCTTCCTTACCTCACAGATGCCAAAAAGGAAAGAAGTGAGTTACAGGGACTTTGCCATTCCACCAGCAGGGCATAGGTCGGACAGGGTAACAGTGTGGAGAGGACAACTGGCACACAGGACAGGCAGAGCACTCTTTCCTAGAGGATTATGGAGAGTGTTCATTTTGGGGATCAGCAGTGTAAGACAGCCTGTGCTGCAGGTGAACCTCCCTTACCAACATCGAAGATGCTCCAGATGTCCATCAGCTGAGACAAGAAGTCCATTTCCCGTCATCTGAAAAGCTAATTCAGTTTTCCCTGGCTTTTAAACTTGGTCAGGTCACAGCTTGTCTTGTATCCAGACCTGCTTTATTCAAGTTTGTCCTTATGACTACTGACCACAGTACAAGCAGGTGTCATTAACAGATGGAACCACAGCAAACACACTAAACACTACCCAAATCAGCAATAGGATTTCAGCAAATATATCCAAACAAGTAGGCATGCCCCAGGGTCAAATCACCCCAGCAGAGCAGGATACAAAATGTGCTTCTTACAAAATGCAGCCATGAATATGAGAAAAAAAACATGAAGAAATACCTGTTCACCCACACTGCCACAGCATAGCCTCCAGATGTCAGCATCAACCCAAGCAAGAGAGGGTCGCACTGCAAACGGTGCAGAAAAATCCTACTTACAGGCTTTGACTTCCAGAAAGAGTCTCCTGCAGTACCTGCTCTCCTACCTGGGACAGAAAGACAGGAGAGCTTCCAATTCACCTGGAAAAAGTGCTCAGTTCACAGACAAACCCAAGGGATGTAGTTTGTAGCTGTACACACAAGCGTTCTACATGCACATTATATCGATGTATATCACTAGTGCTTCTGTTCATGTAGGTGATCACTGCCTATATAGATATATCGTCAACTATATATACCTATATAATACATATATATAACTTTGGGTGTTAAGAATAACAGGCTCTTTGATGACAACTTCGCATGAAGTTAAAAGTATGTCCACTGGTATGTCCACCAGTACCTTTTCTGACTTTCATCTCTCCAGTACACATAGCACACATCCGTGTGCCATGTAGCTGATGAGCTGGGAAACACAGTGATCAGCCCTGGATAAAGGATTTGAGAACATAAGTACGCGACAGATCCCCAGTGGTGTAAAGCAGCGTGCCTTCAAGCCTATGTAGTAAAGTCAATGTTAACTGATCAAGAAACTGCTTATGTCATCTACTCTCCAGCCTAAGTACATTTTATGCCACTCTTTTAGCAACATATATTTGCTTATTAGGAAAGAAAAAAGACTTAAAAAATTTCCATCTCTGCCCTCTTCTTACAACCCACAAGGTTTAAATGCATTAAAAATCCATTAGTAAGGGAAAGGCCCCACATTCTGCTCAAAGCGGGCAGAATTTGGGGCCTGTCACAGTGTGAAGCTGACTCAAGATAAACTCACAAGTACAGCAGCAAGGCCCCTGACACCAAGCATTGAGGCAGCAGAGGTTTGAGACCCAAAGGGGACTTCCAGTCATCCTTCCACAAGCTTCAGAGGGGTGTGCAGGGTGGCAGAGAACATCCTCCACCTAACCTTGTGTCTGTAGATAGCTGGAGAGAGGTTCAGGGGCGGTTATCTAAACACATACACAAAAATTTAAAGAAATTAAGAAGGTGCCAGATTTCCCAACTCTTGTAGGGCACAGAGCACTGTTTTTATATGAAAAGAACCTCAAGGTCCTTCTGCACCAAAGTGTTCATCCCAAGAGCAGAGCTGCACATAGCAGTTTAAGCTGGGCTGAGGGTGCCTGGGGGGATGGTGACACAAAAGATTAATGGATCTCTTCCAACCACAGGTTCTTAGTTAACTCAAACACTGGTAATGCAGGATGTTGTTCCAAGACCTCTGTTAGCACAATGACGAAGCTTTTTTTAAGTCCTCTGTGTAAAAGGCATAATCCTTGTGTGCCAATGGATCATATCCTTGAGATCCCTAAGAGAGCAAGGCAAATGTGGAAAGAAAGGGAAAGGAAATCCCTTATTTCATAATGGTGCAAACAGACATGTCAGGAGAATTACATCAACATGCAGCACGTGTGAAACTTAATACTCCTCCTAATGCATTTAAATGAGGCAAAATGCAAAGTCTATACTGCCTCTGGGAATAATTCTGGTAGGAGGCTTTCACCACTAGGAACTAAGGACTTTCTACTTATTCTGGAATTTGAGCCTTTGTTTTCAAAGCCTTCCTGAGCAACTTCAAAATCAAGTTTGTTAAGTGTACATTACTCTTTGAAGATCTGCCTTCCAGAGAGAAACACCAGTGCTCTTCCCAACACTGCTGGTGTAAATCCAGAGTAGCATACTTGAAAATCAGTAAACATTCATATGGTCACAGGCAATCTGCAAAAGAGGAGACACTGTGTTGCAGAAAGCCAAGATATGCAAACACATGCAGCCCTTGTCCTTTGCCTGGTATTAGCTGGTTTCTGCAAGGATGCAAGACTTGTATGTATTTCTGCCAGTTTTGACATGTGCATTGCATTTAAAGTCTTATAAATACAAGCAATATTTGCTTTGGAGTCCTTGCAGACAGGAGAAGCCTAAGATCTTCTGTCTGGTTTCCCTTCCCCCTGTATCAGACTATAGATATGCAATTCTGCAAAGGATATAGCTCAGATGTGGCTTCAATTCAGACAAGTGACTTGAAGTGATGATGTACCCCCTACCAGGCTGCAGATGATCGATGTATTATGCATGAAAACAGTGCCTTGCACAGATGGGGTGGGAGTAGAAGGTGTGAGCTGATAATGACAGCAGCCAAGCTCTGCTAGAAAAGACTCTACAACACACTTGCATATTGGGCAGAGAAATCATGCAACATGCTTGAGAGACTAGCCATAGATTAAAGGGCCAAACAGTTTAATTACTGACAAAACTGAGATTTATGCAAGGATTTGAGTGGCATCATTGCCAGAGGGAGCAGAAGATTATCTTGGATGATTCAAGAAAGTGTTCTTGAATAACCATAGAGAGATGACTGAAACACTTATTCTGGGCTTTAAAAGCTGAAGTCAGGGAATTCAAAGTAATGACAGTGCTGCATCAGATATTGCATCCAGCAGGATTCTGGCTTATAATCGGTGTAGTGCTGAGAACTTGGCACCAGATTTAAAGCAGAAACAAACAGGAATTTCTCCATAGACAGTTCAGGGGTTTGGACCCAACCCCATGAAGACCAGCATGAACAGCCTAATCCTGAAGAAACAGTGGCAGTTTGGATGGACATCGTGTCACTGGCTTGGAGTCAGGTGGGTACAGGCTTCAGTGGGAGAGTGAGTCAAGAAAGCTCCAGCATCATCTGCAAAAGGACCTGGCAAGTGTTCTATCCGTAAAGACCCATGAGAAAGCAATGATGGTTCAAAGAAAAGGCCATGACTTCACTGGTCAGCTTTGGAGCACTCAGAAGATCATTGCAAGGCCAGATACTTAAAAAAAGCTGCTTCTCTTCTACAGTCAAACCATGAGAAGGGGGTACTCTCCTCCATATACAGCTTCTTTTAAGAAGCTCCCTCTGACAGCTGGCAAGACATCACTGGCTTTGTCAAATTTGACTTCAGCTGATCCCTGATGCAGTAAACTATCGGACATGAATCACCAGATGCTGAGAATGTGCTACCCTGGAGGATCATCAGCCAAAAATAACAAAGACTTGCTGGCAACTTGCAATGAATTTGACAGTTCCAGGCTCTGTGGAAGCCTGACCCTACACAAAAAGATTCTTGCATCAGTCCACTCTTTGCTGCCAGCCCTGCTCACGATGCCAGTGACATAACAGATATAGGAGATCTGTGTCTGAGGGATCTAAGCTGTGCATTCAGAAACATGCAATAATCCTTGCAATGTTGAGACATGGCAATGTTTTGGGAAGTCAGGCCAGAAAGCATGGCACAGAGATGAATGTTTTACATCACTTAGGAGCTATGGCCCTATGAAATGTAGCTGTTTCACTGCTCAGAAAGCAATCTAGTCAAATTTCCTTGTAATGGTTCATGATGGGACATTTTTCATTATGCTCTGCTAGACGCCAGTCTGGGTTATCTGTGCTTCTCCTTCGTCTCCTCTAAAGGCCTTACTTCACATAAATCCTGAGACCTTCAAAAAGGCTTCCTGGTCACTGCATACAGTCTCCCTAAACTGTAGGGGGAACTGAAGAGTAGAGCCAGTTTCCTTAGCTTCGTGCCCAGTCAAGGCCCACCAGAGATTAGTAAAAGCCCGTTGACTCCCACACAAGCTGGCTTTTAGGTCATGTTTTGTGGTGCTACCACCATTGAGACCTGTGCTTCAATCAGCATCTGGACTCTGTGCAGCACAGCTGTCCTTATCTCATGCATTTTCAAGGAGCTCAGAAGCAATTTGTGGATCAAAGCTAAACAATAATCCCATAGCACTTTCACCATATTGCTTTCACTAAATTACTGCATCCTTTTAAAACAGTAGCCTTAGCAGACCACAGTACAATGCCAGACAGATTGTGCCTACCAAATCATGCTTATTTATTCTCTCTCTGGCTTTTGGCTGGCCGCATTGCCAGCACATCTTAGTGTCTCTCAGTCATCAGCATATTTGCCTTCCTTCCCTTCCCTTCCCCCTACCCTGAGATACGTGTCTCCTTTCAAGTACAAAGCAGACTGACATAGAAAGTTTTTGAGCCTATTTAGCACTGACTTTATCTGCGAAGAACTAGATTCAGCGACAGAGATTCAGAATTAATTACATGAAGGTGAATTCCCGTCACAGAGCCTGGCACAGTGTCACTGCAAACATTTCAGCCGTCACTCTCTGGCCCTTGGCTGCCTTTGTGCCTGTGTTTGTACCTGTTTGGTGAAATGAGTCAGCCACCTCAGAGGTGCTGTGATAGAGCAAACATGATTCACTCATGTTATTCATGAGCAGGGCAAAGAGAAGCGTGTATGGTAGATCTCAGCTGTGCACACAGTCCCTGGAGCTGCTGTGCTCAAGCCTTTCAGTGCTGTGAATGCAGTTATTTGTGTACAGTCCATGCAGTGAATACTCGCTTGCAGATTTAGCCAGGCTCAGTGATTTGGCCAAACGCAGAAATGGGAGTCGAAGTCAAGGAAGCAAAGTTTTAACTGCAAGTCTCAAGCTCCATCCTATTCTTGCCAAGCCCCACCAGCAGGGAGCAAATGGGAAACTGAACCCTCTCTCCCATCTCCCTTTTGTCAAGTGTCCTCTGCCCATTTTTCTCCCTTTTCAACCTTCCTTCCATCCCATGGTGGAAACTATCTTCATCCTTCACATCCCAGCTCCAACTGCTTCATCTTCACCTTGTTGCAGCTGTTGCAGTTGACACACTCTTACTAGTCTGTTTTTGTGGGTTTTGTTGGGGATTTTTTGTTTGGTTTGGTTTGTTTTTCACAAAAGGGACATATTTGGGGGTTTTCTTTACATAACTTTAAAGAAATTTGCAAAGAGCTGAACTGACACATGGGTTAATCTATAAAGTTTATATCTTCTGCTGCAATGTGCAGTTTTACTTTATCCTCTTCAACGGCTACCAGCTCCAGGGCAAGGAAGAAGGGATGGAGGGTTGAGAGGAAGTTACAGTGGAGAGCAGAGGGAATTGACTGTATAATGTGGGTATTGGGGCACAGGAATTGGAACAAGCAGTGAAGGAGACCTATCTCTGCCTTTCCTGGAGGAAAAGAGCTGTCTGCACATCGCAAACTCTTCCTCCACTGGGAATAATGGGGACTGTGAGGCTCTTTTAAGAAGTATTAGAGGCAAATCAGATTTACCCAGGGACTTTGGGCTTCAGTCAGAGCTCCTGGAGCTCCCTGAATTGACTGCAATTGCAGAGGACCTCATGGTCACCTGGGGAAGAAGTGCTTGAAGAGACCAAGCTGCTCCTGGGCAGAAAGTCCCATAGGCTCGCTTGTGGTGGGCTCCCTGTGGACAGGGGGATGGGATGAGCTGTTGCTCAGAGGAGCCCATGCAAGCCCTGAGAGAGGAAGTTTTCCAACTGATTGGCAGGAAAACGGGTCTACTCTCAGTGAACTTGGCTGAGACACAAAAACAAAGATCTTCCTCATTAGGGAAGAATTCAGCAGGCTTCCCTGGGAACCAGTGCTGCAGCACACAAAAGGTCAGGTCTTGTCCTGGAAGCCTCTCCTCCCCTTCTGCCAGCATGAAAAATCATTTAAAATATCCCCTAAAGAACCCTGCTACCCCCCCACGACCCCTTCCAAATATCAAAAGAAGGAAATTGCTTCAGTCTGGGGAATACTCCTGTGGTTGGGATGGACAATCTCCCTGCCCAGCCCACAGGACCCAGATCCTTTGCATCTGACAGCCTCATTGTTAAAAGGCTACAACTAATTAAAAGGGGAAGGAACAATGGGTACATTCTATTCCCACAACATGGTGTGTTGCAGAGATCACCACGTCTGTAGAGGTCCATGCCAATGTTGACTGTCATGGTTTGGCCAGTTGCCTATGAGACTTTCTTAGGGGAAATTCAGTCTGTAAAGTTGTCCCAGTTACACCTTCAGTGCTGTGGGTGTTCTGGGTCTGCCTGCACCAGACAGTGTGAAGTCTCCCAGCACTCCACTAGCCAACAGACGCATGCCTCACAATCTCACCTTGGGGTTACAACAAAAGGAATCAGTACGGGCAGTCAGAGCTGTGTCAGCATGAAGACTGCACCTTCACAACCAGCTACCATCATCTGCTTCTGCTTCCTATAGCTCCAGAAGAATCAGATTCATCCAGACCCATGGAAGATGATCTTTATGTCTCACAGCACAGCACATCCAATTCTTCGTTGAAACCATTTTGTACCCATGTTGCCTGGAAAACTGACAAATAGTCTGTTGTCTATTGTAATATCCCTGTATCAGCTCCATTTGATTCTCAGACAGTGAACAGGAAATTTCACTTCTGTGATGAAGGCTAATTAATTGCTTAAGATAACTAATTATTACCCTGAACTCAGCATCTTTACTCAATAGTCATACTGATTTTCAAATCGATTTGCAGAGAGTAGCAGTCACACATTGTTCAAAACCCAGTATCTGAACTGAAGAAGGGGTTTTTTTCAGCTCTCATCAGCTGCAGAGGTCACAGTAAAATCGGCTTAAGCTGGAATTGGAAAACTGTGTCTGCTACATTAGCAGAGAGATCAGATGACAGATTTGGTCTGGCCTCATTATCTAAATGCAAGGGCCTGAAGTATTTGGGAAATGGGAATGCAGAGAGCAGGAAGGATTTCTGTAGGATCTCTATGCAGTATTTGCTGTCTGAGAAAATGAGACCAAAGGACCCCCCACCCAAACTGTCTGATGTAAGCTCTTATCTCCAATGACAAACTGAAACCAGGAGAATCAGTCTCTTCCTTTCACAAACAGTTGGGGGAACAGGGGCTCCTGTGTGTCTACAACATCTCACATTATTTTTAGCTTCATCTATTTGGTTAGTGAGGTCACTGGAGCCCAGACTTTAACATTTTTTAAACAAATGTTACCCTGACCTGCCAAAGCTCTGAATTGCCTGTAGCTATACATACCCCAAAGAAACAGAGCTAATGGTGCAAGAGAATGTTTAAGTTACTATTTTATGCAGAGTTCAAATAAGCATGTATCCTCATTTATTGCAACACTTTTTCTTTGGATATGAAAAGTGTAAAATACACTTTGGGTAGTTTTGATCCAAAAAACGTTTAGTGCAGTTATCTCCTGGCTGAAGTAGCCCCTGTGCATTTCCCAGTAATTTATTCATTTAGAATTTTATTTACACAGTTCAACAATTAAATCACAATTTCCAGTCCTCAGTATAAAAACAAAAACCTCCCAGCCCTCCTTTGTCCAGATCTGGGAAGTATTATCCAACAATGTCAGGGTACTAACACCAGAGGCAATGTAGGCCCGCTGATGAACGGGACGGGTGCCCTGGTGACAGAAGATACAGAGATGGCAGAGTTACTGAATGACTTCTTTGTCTCTGTCTACTCTGCTGGAGGCAGTCCTGAAGAGCCCTGTACCGCTGAGACCCCGGATGAAGATAGGTCAACGGAGCGGTCTGCCTTAGTTGATGAGGAATGGGTTAAAGACCAGTTGAGCAATCTGGATATCCATAAATCCATGGGTCCAGATGGGATGCACCCGTGGGTGCTGAGGGAGCTGGCTGAGGTCATTGCTAGACCACTCTCCATCATCTTTACCAAGTCTTGGGAAACGGGAGAGGTGCCTGAGGACTGGAGGAAAGCAAATGTCACTCCTGTCTTCAAAAAGGGCAAGAAGGAGGACCCGGGTAACTATAGACCGGTTAGCCTCACCTCCGTTCCTGGGAAAGTGATGGAACACCTTATCCTTGGTGCCATCTTAAGGCATATCAAGGATAAGAGGGTTATGAGGGGCAGTCAACATGGCTTCACCAAGGGGAAGTCGTGCTTGACCAATCTTGTAGCCTTTTATGAGGAAATAACACGGTGGATGGATGATGGTAGAGCGGTGGATGTGGTCTACCTCGACTTCAGCAAAGCGTTTGACACGGTCTCCCACAGCATCCTTGCGGCTAAATTGAGGAAGTGTGGTCTGGATGATCGGGTAGTGAGGTGGACTGTGAACTGGCTGAAGGAGAGAAGCCAGAGAGTTGTAGTCTATGGGGCGGAGTCTAGTTGGAGGCCTGTATCTAGTGGAGTGCCTCAAGGGTCGGTACTGGGACCAGTATTATTTAATATATTCATCAACGATTTAGATGAGGGAATTGAGTGTACTATCAGCAAGTTTGCTGATGACACTAAGCTGGGAGGGGTGGCCGACACGCCAGAAGGCTGTGCTGCCATCCAGAGGGACCTGGACAGGCTGGAGAGCTGGGCGGGGAATAACTTGATGAAATATAACAAGGGGAAGTGTAGAGTCCTGCATCTGGGCAGGAACAACCCCAGGTTCCAGTATAGGCTGGGGAACGACCTGTTAGAGAGCAGTGTAGGGGAGAGGGACCTGGGGGTCCTGGTGGACGACAGGGTGACCATGAGCCGACACTGTGCCCTTGTGGCCAAGAAGGCCAATGGCATTCTGGGTTGTATTAGAAGGGGGGTGGTTAGTAGGTCGAGAGAGGTCCTCCTTCCCCTCTACTCTGCCCTGGTGAGCCCTCATCTGGAATATTGTGTCCAGTTCTGGGCCCCTCAGTTTAAAAAGGACAGGGACCTGCTGGAGAGAGTCCAGCGCAGGGCAACTAAGATGATTAAGGGAGTGGAGCATCTCCCTTATGAGGAAAGACTGAGGGAGCTGGGTCTCTATAGTTTGGAGAAGAGGAGATTGAGGGGTGACCTTATTAGTGTATATAAATATATAAAGGGGGAGTGTCACGAGGATGGAGCCAGGCTCTTCTCAGTGGCAAACAATGAAAGGACAAGGGGTAATGGGTACAAATTGGAGCACAAGAGGTTCCACTTAAACCTGAGAAGAAACTTCTTCTCAGTGAGGGTGACGGAACACTGGAACAGGCTGCCCAGGGAGGTTGTGGAATCTCCTTCTCTGGAGACATTCAAAACCCGCCTGGACACGTTCCTGTGTAACCTTATCTAGGTGTTCCTGCTCCGGAAGGGGGATTGGACTAGATGATCTTTTGAGGTCCCTTCCAATCTCTAACCTACTGTGATACTGTGATACTGTGATACCTGAAGCCATCAGTTCGCATCATTTCCAGCCTCATCCAAACTAGAATATGTGTTTGTGGGGGAAAACCTTCTCATGGAGCTGCAGAGATATTAGCAAATAATGGTCTTTGTAGGATTAATATCTTGTTCTGCAAATGCATAAACTCTTGATGAAGTCACCAAGCCCAGTGCTGGAAGCACATGAGGACAAAGGTGCAGGGAAGCAGGCAATATTCATCCCTTTTACAGAGGTGAGGTGAAGCTGACGAGCCTGCAGAAAGCTCAGTAGGCGACAGGTAAGGATGCCTGGCCCTGGATCATGCAGGGTGAATGCTTGCCCTGTGTTGTGGTGTAAGTCCAGTTGGTAACTCAGAACCACACAGCCACTCGCTCACACCCCACATCCCTCCCGTTCCAGGCGGGATGGGGAGGAGAGCTGAAAGAATGTAAATCCCACGGGTTGAGATGAGAACAGTTTAATAACTAAAGTAAAATATATTAATAATAATGATAATAATAATGGAAATAACAAGGGGAGAGAATATAAAACTAAAAGGGGAAAGGAAAAGAAAACAATAAGCACAAGTGATGCGCAATACAATTGCTCACCACCTGCCTACCGGTACCCAGCCTGACCTGAGCAGCAATCTGGGCCTTCTGGGTAACTCCCCCCAGTTTATATACTGGGCATGACATGCTATGGTATGGAATAACCCTTTGGCTAGTTTAGGTCAGGTGTCCTGTCTCTGCTTCCTCCCAGCTTCTTGTGCCTCTCCTCACTGGCAGAGCATGAGACTGAAAAGTCCTTGATGTGGGTAAGTATTACTGAGCAACAACCAAAAGCATCAGTGTGTTATCAGCACTGTTCTCAGACTAAAGCCAAAACCACAGCCCTGCATCAGCTACTAAGAAGGAGAAAAATGACTGCTACTGCTGAACGCAGGACACCTAACAGGCTTTTTGACTGCTCTGGGTATCATGAGCACAGTGGTGTAAACCTGGCCTATGCACATGCTCCTGCTCAGAGAAAATATGTCCACCAAAGAGAAAAAATACCTTCAGAAGTGTGCATCTATTCTTATTTTTCATCTTTATGATTAGTCATTTTGGAAAAAGCCTTGTGTAAATGCTGATATACCCATTCCTTCCTTAGGGATGTATTCACGTAGCTGTAGGTGAGCGAATTAAAAAAGCTCAGCAGAAGTTACTGCTAACAAAGTAAAGCTACGGTGATTATCTATGTGCAGACTTTTAGCCTCCTGCAAATGCAAAACAAGATGTCCCTGAAGAGTGACTGGTGTTAATACACTGTCCTTTATATTTGCATTTGGCTTAGAGTTGCACAAGGCTTCTTGCTGGGGCAGAAGTGATAAAGAATTAAGTTCCTGTAACTCAGTTGCTTGCAAGTAGTTGCTATGTCTCTGGTGGAAAAAAATGTTGCAGAAAAAGCAAACCTCTTGCTTATACAGATCTAGAAGATGTTAAAGATTTGGTACAGCTTTCCTCCCAAATGGTCACTGTGTCTGAAATTCACACATCAAGACCAGATTCCTGTTTTTCTATTACCAAACATTTCTACAAGCAAAGCCACAGCCACTGCTATAGCAGACTGTATAAATCAAGATACTTAATTCTAGAAAGCCAGGGTTAGTGGACTTTCGGTCAGATCTTCTGTTGTTCTTTCATTATTTTCATGTCTCCTTCCCTAAAGTGAAAAGATAGATAGATACTGCCTGAAAGAACATGGAGCAAACAGAGGATATAGAGGATTCTGTCTCCAAACAAGAAAGCTTTAGCGGTATATTGCAGGAGGAGCCGTGTTACACATCCCAAGTTCTGTAGTGACAATAACCCTCGATAAAAGGTTTATAACCCTTTTTCAGTCCCAGATGCCCAATCCAGCCAACCACAGGTTACCACCTCACAAGCTTCAGAGACTATTCTCTGACTTTCAAATCCCAGCCCTGGAATGATCTGGCTGCAGAAACAATACCACCTTAATATTGTAGAGGTCCCCACTAAAGGACAGCCAGACTGCCGTTGATCAGGCAGTTGTGAGCAGGAAGTGATGAAGACCCCACCTATTATGGTGTGGTGATGCCCTAAGATTTTGTTGTTACCAGGAGTTAATTGTTTTTGCTGTTCTGATGGCTTTCATTGCAGCAGAGGATCTTTCCATAGGAGGATTAGAATGTCTTCTATTTATTTTTTTATTGATTGATGGATTGATAGATAAATATACATTTCACAGCCACAGTCAACTTCACACGTATTCTTGTGAAACTCGTCATTAAAATTACTGCCTCACCCTAGGTGTTATGAATATATATGCATGTGTCCACACACGCACACACACACACACACACACACACACACAAAGTGCCATTCGCTTTGACTTAATCTCTTCTACATATGTTATGATATGGTCTAGGAAGACATCATTATAGACCTATTCCTTCTGCCCTCCATGAGACCCTGCTTTGCTGCACACATGATGATCCACATCCCCAGATGAGGCGGTCGTTGCATATTTCTCTCCCTGTTCATCACGCAGCCTCTTATCCTTATTCACTTGCATACTTTTCAAATCCTCAGATGAGCTTTTCTGTGAAGTGCTCTCTCTTTGAGACTGAAAACCTCACCAACGCTAATGGACATATCTTCAGCAGAGCCCTGTGCCACAAAATGATACTATTATCTCCATTTTGAGAGACAGAGAATGGAATTGAAAAGATAGGAAGGTGACAAGGCTTGAATTGTCAGTACTCATTTTCATAGCACTTTACTTGGTCACAGTATAAATCCCCTTTGACTGCATCTGAAATCATGAGAAATTCACCCTTGTGTCTGGCAGAAGGGGGTTGCAAGCTGGGGACCACAGTGACCAGCAGTATATAATTAGCGCCCATCTCTGAGGAGGCTGACCTGATCTGAGAGCACAGCTAAAATTCCTATCTGAAGTAGACTTGGATGGAAAAGCTCTAAAGAAATAAATGCTAGGTCTCTGATGGACAATATCACATCTGGCTATCAGCTGCACTCTAATAGTTTTCTCTATGAATTCAAGCTGACTAAGAAGGTGCTTTGATTGCTATAAAGGCATTCATGCCTCCATCAGAAAAACTCAAGTGTAAAAATCAAAGCTGTGGAAAACACCAAACTTTATACAGGTGTCATGATAATAATAAATAAAGAGCAGACAAGAGGCATTTTGATGAGCTGATAGACTTATCAGGTGAGTTGTCAGCCGTAAAGGAAATAGCTTCCCTCTTCTCCAAAACAGGAGTTTCTTTTGCCAATACCTATCTGGATTGAGGTCCTACCTGTTGTGAACTCTGTTTCTTCCTCTTCTCTGCTCTTTATCCCAGCACTCAGCCAATCTCAGTTAGTTTAAGAAGAGTTGTGGTTACCTTCAGTTTCTAGACACCTATCAGAAAAGTCTGAGTTGTCCTACATGTTCAGAGAAGGAAATAACATAAAATTGATTGAAAATCCAAGGAAAAGGAAGGGGAACTTCGCCCTCTGTTTCTTGAAGACCTGAAAATCCAAGACTTTTATAAAAGGACATAATTCCATATTTTCTGCCAAACTTCCCATTGTTTCTTTAGTCTGAGGGAAGACTCCTGCTTTTTTTTTTTTTTTTTTTGTGAGCTTTCTGTTTTTTGCTTATACTCATCAATAACTCTACCAGTACAGGTTTCAGCTAGTGCTAGCAAAATCTGCCATCTGATCAAATTTATGATCTAGGTTTGTTGAAATAAAACTAGCCTCTTCAGGCTCAGTACTAGATAAGGGCACATGCACAGATCTGAGATGTTGCTGTAGAATTTGGTTTTCAGGTTTCTGTGCCTATTGCCATCCTACCTGAATTTAGTGGGGAAGGACGACAGACCATAGAAAGCAAAATAGTTTTAGTATTTCCTAAGACTCACACTTTTCACCTAGAAAAGGTGGATTTTTTTTCTCCAAAATCAAACAAAGAAGAATAAATTGCAATAAAAAGTCATGAAGTATCTGTTTCTGGACCTCATGATTCCTGCAGTGGTTCCCCTTTGGGGGAGCCCTTTGCCCCTGTGTGATGCTGAGCCTTCAGGGACATGTTCCTGCACCTCAGGCATTCTTGCAAGGTGTCAGCCTTGCTTCTCACCTTTATTTAGCTGCATGTCCATTCAGTTGTGCCCCCTGAGGACTTTTTCAAAGCCCAGCAGAGCCAATAGGAGGATTCCTTATTAATCCAAGGAGCCTTAGATGTAGATGCCAGTTTATAAAGCTGTGATGGAAGAGAGAGGCATTCAGGGAAACGGGGAAGAGACCTGGTCCAGCTCACCACAGCAGCTTCCTGGTACAAAGTGTAGGAAATAAGGGCAAGTGGCAGATCGACTCCAAAAGCACCTGCTTAGGTTAAAACAGACTGTTGATGCAGCTGCACCTACCAGGAGTCGCCCATCTGATGCAGAGATTGGAAATGCAGGCTCTAAGAACTATCCTGGGCAGAAAATATAGCTAATTTCAAAGAGAAACCTCTAGGGAGATGTGGTCCCTATCTGTCAAACCTACCAAATGCAGCAGAATTACTAGGTTTTGTCCAATCTGATCATTCCAGCCACCAGTGCTAGCCTGGTCCCAAAGACAGTGGTCTGGTGAGACAGTGAGGCTGGACCAACAACAGAGAAAACTATTAAAGCAGCTAATGAGAAAACCACCTCTTTGACTTTGACACACATATTGTTCAAGCCATCAGAAAAAAGTAAGGACTTTGTTCCACCCTCATCATTATTCTAGCTAGCAAATTAGGAAGAAGTTAGGACATGGCCAGTATTTCCAAAGAGTCAAAAAAAACCCTACTCACTCAGAACCTCCCGCCTCATAGCCCATTACTCACATCCCCAGAGAAATCACAATAAGAGACACAGAGTTTAGCACCTTCAGGGAGGAAATAGCTGCCTTTCTAGGATGCTTGCTAATTGCTTCACTTAAAACTAGTTTGATTACTTGGCACCAAGACAGTATTTTAAACCTGAATTATTGCTTGGAACTTTCCTCTCACCTACCAAGATCCCATGCCATTAAAAATGTGTAGCAAAGGTCTCCCTGAAAGGCACAAGATTGCCTGTAAACTGTTTCATGAATCATAAGTTTGGCTCCTGGGACATCTTGCCATCTTGGCATATGCGCCATGAAAATGAAGGTGTTATTTATTAATACCACAGCAGGCAGAAACAAGTGTGCATGTGAAGAAATGCGGGTTGCTGAAGCAAGTCACACTATGGAGCTATAATGCATATTCCTTAAAGCTCTCAAGTGGGGTGGACAGCTTTTCACTTTCTGAAATGAACAGACCAAATCTATCACTCTAAGATTCAGGTGAAGACAAATCCTTTCTTAACTTGGCTTGCCTTTTTCCAATTGAGTGGGAAATACAGTGCTATTTTTAGGGAGTGAAGGACATCAGGGCAGCAGTTACGGGCACATGAGCTGTACACCCTGACCTGCAAGAGCAGACTGGTTTGGGGCTTGGCTATACCAAACATTGTCATTAAAGCTGCCTTTGTCACAGCACTTCTTTAGGATCAGAAATTAACTTGCATTTTGTACTTGACAGGAAGTTATTAAGAAATCTCCGCAGCTACAATAAAACTGATGCTTAAATTGCAATCCTTCAAAAAGAATTTGAATCTCAATACAAAGCATCAATAAGGTAAGCAGCAGCTATGTAGTTGGCAGATCCCTGAAGTGTCTGTTCCTGAAAGTCTCCCTTGAGGTGAGACTCAGGTCTTGAGAAAAACAGACTTCATGGCCAGGGATGAGCAGGACAATACCCAGCAGTGATTCACCTCTCAAAACCCTGTACAAAGAGACTGGAGGGGAGTGAATTTTCAAGCAGCTCCACACTGATCAATTATGTTTGCCATGAAATTCAGCATGAAGTTTCTTTATCTTCTCAGCAAACAAAGTTTTTCACAACTGTGCAGGAGCTGTCCCATAGGATGGGGAACAGTTGAGGCTTTCTCCTTATTCATGCCACTCAGGAGCAGCAATGCAGAGTCTGACCTTTAATTTATCTCCAAGGACTGGAAAGCCAGCAAAACAAAATGTACACAGAAATGGCAATGATGTGGGTGTAAAACACAGCCTGAATCTAACACAGGATATTTTGAGGCAATTAGTCAAAATACGTGGAAGAGGGTGGCCTTTGCTACCATGCCAACATTTTTTTAAGCAGTGGGAATCCAGAATAAAATTTGTGCATGAAAAGGTCTTAAGTGCAACTCAGCCACTGAGAATAGGCTCCCACCTTGTGGGTCTTTTGCACACAGCAATGTTTTACTTAGATGTAAGCACTGCACAGGGGTGGAACAATGCTGCCAGTTTCTACTCCTACCAGGGGAATTGTTAGAGTAAATTCGAGAAACTCTAATGTCTGGGAGAAGGTTTTAGAAAGGGTCACTGGCTAAAATGTTGACCTGCTGATCAGGAGGCAGGGAATCAGGTCAAAGGGAGTAAGAATATCTGGGTCTATGTGCAATGGGAAGAGTGCCTCTGTGTCAATCAAAGAGAAAATATAGCCATGGGCCAGTTTCTCAGATGCTGCTGGTGACTAAATATTAGTAATAACAGAGACTCCCAGCTGGTTCCTTGTGCTTTATTGTCACTGAAACTGAAGGTAGGAATTGAAAATTAGCACCAAATAGTCCCTTTTCTGAGGTGGTACCCCCACAACCCCCTGGCAAATGCTTTCAGCAAGACTGTCCTTGGTTCAGACCACAGGATGGCAGAGAGAGTGACACAAGACACTGGCCACTGGTGTCCCACCAATCCATTTTTGCTCTGACCCAAACAATGGGCACAGAGATGGAGGAGCTGCCATGGTGTTACCTCAAATACATCTTGCATGCACTGAACCTCAAGAAATGCAGTTTGCTTCAGAAAGGCAAACTACTGAAGTCGTTTGGGACAGACTTGGGAAAAGAATCCTTTAGAAGGGTAACATCACAGAAAAAGGAGAAAGGTAACATCTAAAACACCAAAGGTGGGCTTCTTTATCTGAACAAATGCAAACCAAGTTGAAAGCACAGTCCTGAAGAAATCTCTGTAACCAGACATGCCCCAGGCTGAGAGAGGTGTCACATCCAATCTCCAGAGTCAACAAAAGAAGTGTTAGTGAGAAAAGACATTGCCAGGACTGAAGACGACACAAGTGCCACCTCTGACATGGAAAACACCAGTTCCAGCTTCCTGAACACTAGTTTTGGCACCCAGCATGATCGTAGTGTGTGCAGGATTGATTGAGTACACCGTGCTATAAAGGGAGCCCTTTTGTTTTCTGTATATAAAAAGCCACCCCATGCCTCCAGGGTAAATATTTATGTTTGTATGATCTCTTCTCCTCTTCAGCCCACTTCCTGCAACCTTTACCAGTCCCTAAACTCTTGATGAAAGACTTGTAAAAAACACGGCAGGAACTGAAACTTAACATTTTTGTTTTCAAGCTTCAAAAATATTGCCCAACCATCCATTATACCTTTACAGGAAATCCCTTTAAAAACATTCTACAGTGAATAGTTAAGCGGTTGAACCAATACATCCCCCATCTCAAGTTTCTGCTGGTAATTAATAAACCAACTGGATATCTGACAGAATAGTAACTTATCATTTCCAGATAAACATTAATGTGTCTAGTTATTTCCAGGCCTTCACAGATGCAATCAGAAAAGTGAACTAGACAGCACTGTAGAAGTCTCTTGAATATTCTTTCTTTTGTGCTAGTGCTGTTAATTTATTCTTTCAAACCAATTTTTGCACTGTCACTGCTGTGAAAGCTTTCTCAGCAATTTAATTACCAAAAAAAAAAAAAACAAAAAACCCTCCAACATAAAATTGCTACAGGGTAAAAATCAATATTTAAGGTGTCACCTTGAAAGCAGCTCATATCTTCTGTGTGTGCGAAGGGAACATGTGCAGACACCCATCAAACCTATTTGAATGCGTAAATTTATAAACTCTCCTTTTTCTGTAAGGAAAACATTTGTCTTGATGTTCTATCATCCTCAGAACTACATGTTTCTTGGTCAACTGAATAAACACCTTTGCATTGCAGAAAATAAAGATAAGTTGTTACTCCTTTAAAATCTCATGCATCTGAGGAAGTCCAAGGCTTTTTGAGAACCCAACATTTATAAAGATTTTTGAGCATGCATAATTTTTTCCTCATAAATGCCACCCACTCAGAAACAAAAGAACTAAAGTAGGCTGTAATTACTTCCCTACACAATAGATTCCAATTGCTCCTATCAAGAAATATTGCATAATTATTATAACTTAGGGCTGTGATTATATATTTGCTCAAAGGAGATTCACACATAATGGAAAGCAGTGGGACTTATGGCTCTTTGTCTACTGTGTCAACTCGTAAATTTAAATTATTTTATTAGAAAACTAAATAAAAACTTTGAGTTCTAAACAATTTCTCATCAGCTGTCAGGATTTAAGGAAGTGTTAATGATGGGGTGTGCAGATTTGTGTAAAAAGAAACAGAGAAGCAGGAGAATAGATAGGAGAGGGTAAGTTGTGTATCCACTTGTGTTAGTCCATCCATTCATCCCTCCGTCTGTCCATCCATCCATTGGATTCGTGGGCATCCTTTCTGCATACATCTCACAAGGGATTTAAAAGAAACTGATAAATAAGATCATCTCTCCATAGAATTTGAAGACAAAGATCAGCCTGTGCAAGACATCAAGAAAAATTTTCTCCTCATTTCCTCCTTCATGTTCTTGCAGACTCACCTTCTCTTGTCCCTCACACCAACTGGGTTCCTGGCTATTTGTACAATTTTTCAGTGGAGTCAGGGTCCACATACACTGGGATGTGGGAGGACAAGGAAGAGGCAAGGCTTCACAGGGGCTTGCCATATTCCTCAACAGTTTTGCACATCTGATTTAAATAGATCATTTCTCATGCTCACAACTCATGCCTCAGATAACCCACACATCTTTGATGTTATCAGTACTTAGGGTAAGCGTCCTGCTCCATATCCTTGCATAACCTGCACAAAACAAGAGGCAGATGGCTATCAAAACCAGGACAAACTATTACCTAGAGGGAACAGGCTCTGAGCGCAAGATGTAGGACTGGTGCTGGAGTAGATGCCCGAAGGTGACTTTGCCCTCAGTGGCGTGCAATATCCCTTGGTGCTGAACTGGAGCTCTCTCAGTGCAGTCACCTGTTGCATTTAAGATAGAAACAGTCTGCATCTTTTGAAAAGCAAGAAATAGAAAGAAAATCCTTTAAGGCCTTCAAAATGCCAGAGTGATTATGGCAGTATGAGAGAGAGGAAGACACTGATGCAGATTCTGACATTGAGTCCAACAGACAGCATCCAGCAATATGGCAAGTGTGTATGGCAGCTGCGAATCGGTCTGTGACCACTCACTGGTGTGGAGCAACTTCAAAGAGAATGCCACAAGAAACTGATTTTTCATGTGTGTGTGTTCTTTCATAGGAATTTTTATGTTTCTGCCTAGTAATAGCAGAAGTAATATCACTATTTCCCAAAGTGTAACAAATCTAATGTGTCATACATACTAAATGTAAGTAATTTAACAAGAGCACTCTTTAGTTTCATAGCTGTCTACTGCAAATGGTTCTTGGTTAATGATCAGTGATTTGCTGTTTTGCCTTTTTAAAGTCAAATCTTTTAAAGTCCAGATGGAGAGGGTTTTTTACAGCTGTATGGGAACAGTGACACTGATACATGCTGAACTCTGCAGGTGGTATTCAAATCCTGCCATCTATTTTAAAAGGATTTTTGAAAGTCATTTTAAAGGGACACCATCAATTTGAAGACCACTTCGGACCTCATAACATTACAAGTTGTATTTCAGACTAGCACACAAAGCCAGCTGTAGGGAGAGAAGCCAATGCTCCATTCCAGATAAACCTCTTTGCTTTGTATTTTGATAATATTTTACACTGAGTTTTTAAAAGCTTGCAGGGGGAAGCTGCAACCCTGTGAACAGCCATCACTGCTACCAAATGGCCAGGTCAGCCCCAGCACTGCTCATAGGCTCTCAGACTGAGCCCAGCACTCCCAGAAGCAGCTAAAGACTGGGACTGGCCTCACTCTTGTACTTAAGGCTGTATTCTTGACAGCAGCCAGAAGCAGAGAAATTCTAGTGTTGATTTCCAAATGAAAATGTCCTCTTTTGCCACACTCCTCAGCCTTAAGAAAACATTTCAGAGATGTAAGGATACCTTCTGCTTCCAGCTGCATTTGCTTCCACTGTGATCCCTTTCAGATTTTGTTCAGTCCTGATTAGGAAAGTTTACTGTTCAACGTGCAGACCTCTAATTTACAAGGGGCTGGGACTGTGCTTAATCTGCAGAGAGCAAAATGCTTCAGAAAAGGAACGTTCCCTCATGAGAAAGTTCTGGAGTGGAAGTAATGACCAAATCACTTGGAAATAAAAAAACCACAGTGCAGGGAAGTGCAAGCCACGTTGTGGCCTAGAAAGAGGAAAGTTTAGTTGAAACTAAACACTTGCAACTGAAAGTATATTTTTGAGCAAGGAGTATATTGGAAACTCCTTTTCACAATTGCCTCACCTGTTGGGCTTTATTTCAGAGTTCAGTGGTTTTATGAGATGAAACCATTTCCTCTCTTTCCATTTAATTCACACATAAGCTTAAAGAAGGAACAAAGCACATTTAGGCATGGGGGTCTCAGAAGAGATGGATGATCTGGAACAGGACTAGATCCATCCTCCCCTGGCATCCTCCCTGCAATCCAGGCCTTGAAGGGCTGAACCTTGTGACCTTTCTCTTTACAATATACAGTCTGAGATATAACTATATTCTTAGGGAGCATAGTCTTAAACTAATCCTGGCATGTTGCCCTTTTATATTCATTTTGTCAGGCAGGCTTTTGGACAGAAAGGTCCTAGAGAGCCTGCTTTAGAAAGGTGTCACAATTTCAGCTTACTGCAAATTCTGGTATGTTTTTTCCAGCAAGAAAGTGCCAACCAGCACAGTCCTGAACTCAAGATGCTCTGGCAGAAGAAATGAAGCACAGTTGTCTACCATGTGGGGCTGTTGAGGCTTCTGAAACCCACTGCTGCAAATGAATGTCAACAAAATCCCCCAAGTGCTTCCTTTTCCTCTAACACAGATGCATACAGAAGCAAACAATGTCTTGGGGCTACAGTGTCCTCCTCAAATACTGTGGGTTAGATTGAAAGGGATCTAAACCTGAGACCCAAGTGGCATGCTGGACTGTGCCTTTGGTCCCCTTCAGAGCACCTGGCACCTCAGGAGGTCATGAGGCCAAATTAATTAGGACACTGGGAAGCTGTCAGGTGCTAGAGGAATTAGTTATGATCGTGAAAATCCCTATTCTTCAATTTCTGCCCTGTTCTGTTCTGTCATAAGGATTGATATCTACTGATCAGCTAGATACCAGCAGCTGACAGCTAGTCCTCAGTATCTGCTTTTTCTGTAGCATCCCTTTATGACACGCATTAATAAAATACCCTTATATGCATTGCAGCTTTTTTAACATTAATTTAAACAACTGAATTACATTTATTTAGTCAAAAGCATTTTGCAAGACTTATCTTGTTCAGCATTACAAATGTAGGTGCGAAAAACTGACATGAAGAGCAACTGATTATGAAAAGCTTCCCTGGTGCACTATAAACACAGAGAGGGCGACAGGAACTGATGGTTTGTGCTGTGACAGGAAAAGGGACACCCTACCAGGCCCTAAGGGGAATTCAGAAAATGCCAGGGGTCCTGGTGGAATCTCATTTCCCTGACCGGGCCGAAGCAATGCAAAGCTCTTTACGGCAGCTATATACAGCAAAGTGAGATGGGGATGGACGCTAGTGCACAAGCCAGTGTAAACCAGGGCGAGCTGATCATATGAGTATCTGTCCGCAGAGAGGCTTGCAGCTGTGTTGCATGGTCAGCGCTCCCCCTTCTGATAGCTCAGGACGTGACCCCCGCTCTTACCCTCAGTGGATGCGGAAGCGTCGCCAGGACTCTTGCCCGTGTTTCTCAGCTCTCCAGGAAGCTGCTGATTTTACATTCAAACTCCCCTTTGGTCTAGCAGCTAGAAAACATATAAAGCAATCACATGAGTCTTTAATTAAATTCCACCTAGCGGTGGTGTTGCTTACTCCCCAGAAAAGAGCACAACATTTCTATTTCACTCATAAGCTGGATTTTTCTTCCAGTCTGACAAGGCAATCAATACACTACAACCTTTCATTTGGGGATTGGTAGACTTTCGTTTTCTTTTCCTTGTGCTGGTGATCCCTGTGTAATTTCATTTAGCAATGCCACTGTGCTAGGCTGGCTGGAAGGGAAAATCCTCACACTTGAACTAATCTGGGGAACCAGTTCCTGAGGAACAGCCAAACACCTCCTAAAGCATCTTGGCATAGTAAGACTTTTCTAATTTGGCTTAACGTTTCCTAGAAGCTTTGAACAAAATGTGTGTGTCTCTGGGGCTGCAGACCCAGAGGGAGCACCCAGCTTGTCACCATTTATTTCATTTTCTGATTTCATTTGGATTTCAATTAGACTCATCATGGGGGTAGAGAAACAAACCAAAAACCAAAATAACAAAAGCCAAAGATACATTCTACAGCCATTGCATTTTGCAATCTAATTACTTTAACATGTAGGGATGGGGGAAGGGGGCTATTACTTATAATACCGGAAAGCTTTCACAAAATAACACAGAATTATTAAACTTTTCAGAAAGAATCCACTCTGCAGTTCCCACTGCACATTCACCTGGGTGATTTTCCTTTTTCCTGTGACCGAGAATCACTTTGTATTACACTTTCTTGCCTATAAAAGAAGCCCTTGTTCACAGCTGCCCTGAGGTGCTCATAATGTTATTGGTTCTGTGCTAAGAAGTTGGGGTTGCTGTGAATTCCTGCCTTGTGGCTCTCCAGTTCACAAAAGTAAACACATTTGCTGAGTTAGCTAGGCTTTACGGTGCCCAAAATCCCATGGGGAATAAAACATCCTATCAGAGGAAGCTTTGAAACCCTAGTTGCTCTACAACACTTTTCTTGGTCGGGAGAGCACACAAAGCATGCTTCTGTACTGTATTTACCACTTTTTTTTGTGGACCCAGGCCATAAGAGCTGCATTGAGCCTGGCAGAAGGGAGAGGTCTCCCCTTGGAAACATGCAGGACACAGTGAAAAAAAAAAAATCAGAGCTTTTTGCTCCTTTCTGAGTCCCTTGTGCCCCACACAGAGGTGGCTGCCTGGAGATGAAAAAAACACTCATGGGTGAAGGGAGAAGCAGCCAAAGCAGTAACTTTCCTGGCCCAGATGCACTTACTGAAAAATAAATAGGTAAAGCCAAGGCTGACTGGCTCATGGGATGCTTGTGGCATACATGTCCCTGCCACAGCAGCAGCTCAACCACTGAGTGCTATAGGAACCACTCGCCAAGATGCTTAGAGGCAGGCAACATGCTGCAGATATGTCCCTGGACACACAGCCTGCTCTGCCAGCATAGCAGTTTTCTTCACTGAACACCCATAAGCAAAAGGGCCTTTGAAAAATGCCTGTTTCTGACACAGCTTTCAAATGTATTTCCTTCATTTTCTTGCAGCCCTAATTAGATCCAGGAGAGATCCTCTGGGCTCTAGTCTGGGGTTTGTGGTGGGGGAGTGTTCAGGCAGGATGAACCAGCCAAGCACCAGTTAATTTAGCTGAGAAGGTGCCACCCAATTAAAAACCATCAGCAGTAGTTTGAGATTTATTCCTTTTGGTTTTTTAGGAGGGGGGAGGGAAAGAGGGAGGGTGCATTTTGCTGAGCCCAGGTTTCTCCAGCACAGCTCCTGCAAGAGGTGGGGTACCTGGGACATGCATCCTGGGGAAAGTCCATGTCTAGAAAGGCAACCCCCTGCCCTGAAGCTCTCTCCCTGTGCAGAACACGTGGGACAACCTCCTGGGATGGAGAGGACCAGAGGGGATACTGTTTGCCAGAGACATGGCCAAAAGTGACAGCCATGTCACTTGCATGCCAGTGCAAGCTGGCTCCCCAGAGGTTGGACTGTCCTCTCCTTCCTCGCCCGCATGCTGCGGCCGTAGCTGGGGGGATGGTATGGACATCTGGCACGGGATTATCCTGGGAAGGAGGGTGTTACCGATGCAGTTTCCATGCCGTCCGTGCTGTGGGAAAGCAGTAACACATCTGATAGCTCACCCCCACTCCACGAGTCATGCATGTGCTCAGGACACATCCCAGCTGCTCATCATTTCTAATTGTGGTGGATAGCTAATTATGCTCGCCTGCTCACACACACAAAGCACATGCAAGCAGACAGCATAACTGGCACTCTATTTCCTCAGTAATAATGAAAAGTCCTTGCTGCCTTAGGCTCTTTAACCTAAAATTAAATTCTACATCAGCTGCAGCTGATTGCACAGCAAGGCATGGGATGGCTGCAGAGCAAATCACAGCTCAGCACTCCATACTTCTGCACTCACTCCTAATGCCCATGTCATGTTGCCATCAGACACATTCCAGAAGTCCTCATTTCTAGGCATGAAAATATTTTAACAATAAGCAGAAATTCTTCTGATTACATGGTTATATTCAGCTGCTGAAAGCAGACTCTTATTATGCTAGGCAGAAAGCAATTAATGTCATGTAGAGAGCAGTCTTCCCCATGGCAAAAGCTGTACTACTATGTCTTTCATACCTCCAGCAGCTGGGACAATGAGTTAAGGCTCCAAGTTTGCAAAAGCTTATTAAGACACTTGTGGTTAGCATGTGAGCAGCTTCACTAAAATTAGAGCCTGATGAAAATCTGGCTGTAATGAATTCTGTGAAGGTTTTAGCACTGAATTTAGTGGGGACAGTGTATCTGTAAGTTTCAAAAGCTTTTACTTTCGTTTCACTCTTTCCCACCGCTGGCAATCTGGATGGCTACTTCTTCACTGGTGTGCTGGATATGTGCTTTCACACCCAATTGAGATGGAAGACCTTCACCAACCAAAACCTTTGAACTTCTTTATTTAAATAATTTTTCCAAAGGATTCTTGAGGTTATTCTCACGTGTCTGTAGCAGCACACTGCAGCTCCTAAAGAGAGAAAGAAACAACATAATGAGACTGAGCCACAAATTGCTTCACAATTATTTTTACCGCCTAATTTGGTGCACAAGGCTGAAGGCTTGCTTTTTACATGCTGTAATCCTGCCACAAACTCAGGAACAGCCCAAAAGGCCAAAGAAAACAGGCAAGATATTCATTATCATCTCTTTCATGTTGCAGCTGTGACAGAGGCTCTGGAGAATTTGCCCAGCATGATATTTGCAAATGCCTGCTTGCCTCTATATTAGCTCAACTAGAGAACTGCTGCTGAGGATGGTGTTCCTCCTACTGCCCTACTTCCATGCAGCAAGCACAGCTGTACCATCTGGGAAGTGCAATCAGGACCAACTTTCATGGGATTCTCCATCCAGGCTTGCTGTCTGCCTGATGATGGTGTGCTTGGGATGGGGAGAAACGATCCCACCACAGCTCAGACTGGAGTCACTCATGATCAGCAAGCCAAAAGCTCAGGATGTTCCAGGATTTATAGATTTTTGCAGTGAATTATGGTGCTCACTGATGAGACAGGGAAGTTACAGTAAAACCACTAACTCCACAATGAAAGGGCTTTTATACGCTCTGTTGCAGTGGTGGTTATGGCTGCCAATTTCACACAATTCACTTTCAAGCACAAGAGCAGTACAAACTGGTTTAAGACAATTTCTGAATGATGAATGCTAACTTGAAAGGTTTCCAGTCTGACATAATTGCTCTGCATTAATGTGCAATACACAATGGTCTGTATGCATCTCAGTGGGAATCTCAGTGGGGCTTTGTGGGCTCCGTTCCAAGTAACCTCCTCTGGGAGTCATGCTTAGAGTCCTACAGGCTGACATACAAATAGATCCCATATTCATTCCTGAATTATTTCTGTTCAGGATCAGATGCAAAAAATCCAGGGCCATATTCACTGGTATAGCAGCACACAATTGTACTCCACTCTAGTGAATACAGCCCATTTTATTTTCTCTTCTTGGCCTGATGTATTTTGCTTTGGCTAATGTATGCACACCTTAATCTTTCATGATTAAGAGACAGATGACTCCAAAGAACTCCTTATAGCCTTAAACAAAGATATGTTTTCAATAAGAGGTGAGGGAGGGGGGTCTCAACCACTTGTTCTGAGCAAAGGCCAAATTGAATGAAGAATTCCTTTACTTATTCCCAGCTAAACACCACACATTCTGAGATTTCACCTAGCCCTCAAAATGAACTCTAATCCTCTATAGTGATTGTCCTGCAAAGACCGCAACAACCAGTACTGTTGTTGGGAGGATAATTACGCAGGTTCAACATTCACATCATCTGATCAGCTTTTGGATACCTCAGCACCTGGCAGATACTGCTTTTTTATCACTGGTAGAGGCTCTGATACCCTGTCAATGAGCAGAGGATAAGTGCATTCAGGAAAAAAAGCCTCTACTAAACAGTTCTTGGTCCAGTGTTAAAACTTCTCTCCAAGGCTCAGATCTATTTGACACAGGGATTTTCACCTGGGCTCATTTCCAGTCAGCATGATAGCTGCACTGGTTTTGCACTACTGTGCTGCTCTTAGCCCTGGGGTCATGGCAGACAGCTGCAATTTGCTTCATGGGAAAGAGTTGGTGAGATGCTGGCAAATGAAAGCAGCTCTCATCACAGCCAGCAAGTCTTCCTCCCCAAACCAGCGTCTTCAGCCCATGGGATGGAGGGGGAATATATTGTTAACATTATGGGCAGCTCCACTTCCCTGTTTGGTTTTCACTGCCAAATGTCTGGGCTGGAGGCAAAGGCAGCTCTGAAGGGGCTGTTAAAAGGACTTAGAGAAGTAAGAACAATGGTATAAAGAAGTGTGCTGCAGACAGGCAGCTTCAAAGGTATGAAGATAACAGTGGCTGGACACATCCCAGGTAGAGCGAGTTAGTGTTCACAGAGCTAAGCCTTGCATCAAAGGAGATCTCAAACCTACAAGACCCTGGACAGCAGACCAGGTTTGGGTGAGAGGTGGCAAAGGTGGTGGGTGGCAGCAAGAAGTGATTGAGAGTGAAAGAGGATTCCTTTTGACATAGTCAGGGCAGGTCATGAACAGATGAGTTTGTTACTGCAAGCAGTTAGCTGCCTCATACACAGCAAGAGAAGGTTAAGTTTGTGCAGAAGGTGTAGGATGCGTTTTTACTTAAGGAAGCAAGGTTTATATGAGGATACAGCCTGTTGGTTTGTCTCCGCCTTCAAGCCTTTGAACCAGCTTGCCAACTCTAACCACATTCAGAATAGGGGTA
The DNA here is from genome assembly GCF_033783945.1 of Neopsephotus bourkii. Lineage (NCBI taxonomy): Eukaryota > Metazoa > Chordata > Aves > Psittaciformes > Psittacidae > Neopsephotus > Neopsephotus bourkii. Next base: position 14,182,171 of record NW_026902298.1, on the reverse strand, counting down.
GATGCCTCCAAGATAATGCTCCTGCTGATTTGCTTCTCACTGAACAGACAAAGAAAAATTCATCACCTGCACAAAGAGGAGGGAAACCCAACCAAGCATCTATGAAGACAGAAAGAGAGGAGAAATGTCTCTATCTGTTCCTATTAGCTGTTGGCTGGCTTGCCCTTATTTCCCACACATTAATAAGAAATAGATGAACCTGAACTGTTTACCTTCTGCAATAGCCCTAGTAAAGAAAGAATGGGGACTCGAGACCTCTTGTCAGAGAAAAGGATGTTCTAGCAATTAGGATATTCAATTAGAGTGTAAGACAACCATGACCAGCCTCTCTGCCATGGATTTCCTAGATGGACTTGTGCACATTGCCTGCTTTCTGCCATCTTCCCACCTGTTGAACCTTCCCACCTCGAAATCATCAATAAATCACTACAACCCTTTCTGGTCATATTTGAGGTCTTTGGGCTGATTCGGTTGAGACAACAAAACTGGCAATGCACGTAGGCATATTGATGCAATGAAACTTTTACCAAAAACATACAGTTGTAATCCCAGGAATCACTTCATGCATCTCTTTTGCCCAGAAGTACTAGCCTCTTCCAGCCATCTTGCAGCCCCACAGGAGAGATCCCCGATGTTTTTTGAGAGCTATAGAGCCAATGCACTTTCATCTGCATGCCCACCTTCCTGATGGGTCTCCATATCTGCTTTCACGTTTTTCTTATAACTGCTCCTTCCGTATCAACCCCATTCCCGAAGGTCATATGTAACCATGCTGTCACCAGAAATCTATTTAAACAAACAACACCTGGTGAAAGCCCTGCTTACACACACATTACTCATGGGGAGAGGTCAGGACCATCTCAAATACCCAACTCCCTTGGGGATCAGTTACTTTTTCCAGACCAGGTTTATAAGAAGTAACTGATATAATTTGGAAAAGCTCATTTTTTTTTATAAATTCACTTCTTTTTTTTCCCCCACGAACAAACCCTTCCTCAGGCTTGAAGCATTAGCATTGCAAACAAAAGCTGAGCACTTCTTGATCTGACACTGGCAGGGTGGCTGGCTGGGAAGGAGAGCTCTTCCATGGTTGGGAACCTGTCTTCCTATCATGTTTAATGTCAGAAACAAAAATACCTTGGGCTTCAGCCTGATTTCTAATTCCTGGGTGTGGTGCCGTGAACTGCAGCCCAAGTGGGGATGTGCGAAAAGAGCAGACAGAGCTTATGTAAACCCCCGTCTGCAGAGGACAGGTCTCCTTTGTAGACCCACTCAGGAGCACAGCATGACTAGTGCCAAATCCCACTTCTCCTCAGATGCTTGAGGACCCTGTTAATGCAGCAGGGTTGTTTGCACAGACCAGCAGGAAGTAGCCTTTGGCCAGTAAGAGGAATTATTACCACTCCCTAAGGACCTTTGCAGTGTGGTTTCTGGCCTGTCTCCACTCTGCTTTTTTGTTTAAAGTAATCTCCATTGGCACTTGCTTTCCATCCTCTCTCCGAGCGCCACAGCCAGCAGCCACAGACATGCTAACAGCCCCATCAGCAACTCAGTGCTGGTCCCACCAACCCTGGCCCATCCTACCGAATTCAAAGAAAAGCAGCAAAACAGTATGCACACATACTTTACAATGAAGCTACTCAGAATAGCGTAAAACCATTGGCAGTGCCACTTTTAATAACTCCAAGCTCAGAGAATAAAATGAACATAGATGTTCTCCACTTCGTTTGCAGAAGAACTGGTTTAAGTTTGACCCAGGTGAAGCCTGGCTAATCCTTGGAACTCTTTTCCCAAGCCCAAAGGACAATCACCTTTGGGTCTCTTAATGTCATATTCTAGTTCCTCTATAGCCATTAGCGTACTACCAAAAAAACACCCTCCAGACTGACTCATCTTGGTATGATAAAAAATATATCTTTCTGGATACATGAAGATTCAACAGTTTGGCAACAGACTTAAAGCCCTTCAGCTCCAGGTCCCTCTGTGAACTTGCTCAAGGTGGCACAGTGAAGAGTAAATGGGGTAGGGAAGCAGCAGCTTTGGCCAGGGAGGACTTGCTTAACGAGCACATGCTCTCCTAAATACATTTCTCCTAAGGCTGCTCTCAGGAATTAAAGCCAGCAGCATCTCCACTTTATTATAAATTCTGACAACACATCCAAAAGCTGAGGTTTTGTCAGATCTTCAAAGATTTGTCTAAACTACTGAAAAGCAGTTGGGTTTTTTGTTACTGGAAGGTAACTAAGGGCCAGCAGCCCTCTTCAGGTAAACAACACAGCCAAGATGGGGGACTTGAGTTTTACAGTGGGTAAACTCGCCAAGGTCAATGCTGTGTTCCTGCTTGAAGGTGGCCTCTGCAAATTTATCTCACAGGGTGCTTTAGTTTTACTACCTCTTTTTTACCTCAGGATATTGGATGAACAGTGGTTCCCCTGGGGTTGAAAAAGGGATTTAAAAAATTTAGCAGTAAACACAAGACCAAACAATCCTCTTCAAGGGGAAAATATCTCTACAGAGGCTAAAACAGTAGTTCTTTGTATTAGTTGACCGATACAAATGTATATGCTTCTCCCCACTGGCAGAAAACAGTGTAAACCAAAGAAACAAGCCTGCACCTTCTAGGGAATACTATCACCGATAAAAATGCATCACTAGGAAAGTGTGTTTGTTAGCAGAGCTATGGAGAAGGAAATGCTTACAATGCCAGAAAGCTAACAACATTTTTGCAGGAGATATTCTGTGCCTAGTAAAAGCCTAAATACAAAAACACAGCCTTGAATTTCGGGCCAATAAAATTAATGTGAAATTGGAAAAAAACAAAGTGCTTGCTGTTTACAAAATTATATTATGCTTTGTTATGAGTAACTAAACAATGAGAGTAATTTTTTTCTAAGGGCCCTGTCTCCAACACAAGACTGCTTAAAATCACCTAAGCATTATATATTAAAAGCATACACTGGGTTGAAAAGTGAGCTAAATCATTTTGCCCTCTGCCATGCACATATAAATACCAATTGATACAGCGGAAATCAGGGAGTTGTTGGTTGCTTTCAAAAGCAGCTGTAGAGACTTTGGCTCACCAATATTTTAAGAGTGAACAAGAAAGGAATGTAGATGTTAAGTCTGTGCCTTAAGGTTTTGAAACACAAGCAGTGAGTTGTGGAAGAGGTTGTAGGGATTTTATCTACCACTATCAATTGCACCTCCCCTTCTAATGAAACAAACAATTTTAGGTAATAGTGTCTTCACCATACTGGTTCTTGAATTTTCAGTAAGATATTTCCAAATTTAAATAATTTATTAATTTGACCTGAGTAAAAGAAATAAAGGTTAAGGAGACCACAGAACTCCCAGCAAAGTTTTTCCCTTTCCTTTCACTTTCTTGCATAAAAAAAACAATCCTTTTTTCAAAGAGATTTTCAAACAACAAAATAGTACAAACATAACATAAATCTGTGATGAAGGTGGGGCAGGAAGATCTATTATCTTCAGCTGATAAAAATGAGCATAAAATAGCAGCAATCTCTGTGGATTTACATAGCTGTTATCTACCCTCTGACCATCCATACCCTCCCTTCTTTCTGGAAAATCTCCTTAGGCTCAGAATGTACATCATCTAGAAACAAAAGACAGCACAAGCCCCTTATTTTAGCTTTTGTGTCATTTAAGGAATGAGAACACTTCCTTTAATAGGGTGTTTGCTGGCTATTTACTGAAGAAACTGTTTCTTGCTGGAGGTCATTTTCAACTGCACTGTGAGATCTGCTTTAAGGAGACTGTTTCGTGCAATCAGAGCAATGTGAGGAAGGTATGAAGAAACAGACTTTCTGAAAGGTTGTTTTTTTTTTTTTCACAGAGGAAGTTGCTTTAACCTAGATATCTACTCAGAAAATATGTTTTCTGTTCCTAGGTTGTTTGACTTTCAGAGAACAATAAATTCCCAAGAGTTCTTACAAAGATCAATGTTTTAATGGCATATTTTGAAGTTTTGTCTCTAGAATATTGATAAGAATCAAAGTAACTTTTGATATATGGCATTAGATATGCTCCAGGAATAAGATTGCTCTCAAGTTAGACTGTCTGCAGACAACTCAGACCACCCACTTTCAGCTTAAACACAGTCTGTAGTGATTCAGATCAGAGCACTAGCTGTCTGCTCAGACTGTGAGATCTTGGCATTCATCAGACATGTCCAGAGCACATCTGATAACACAGCTTAAACTGCCCAGGGCCGTTGGAAGGCAGGTAAGGGAAAGCAAAGAAATATCAAAGATGGAAACAGCCTAATCTTCAACTCAGCACACTGCACGTTCTGAATTTCACACGCATTCCACAAAATTCCCCAAGTCCCAAAAGCTTTAATCCAGTCACTTTGCAACACATGCGTGTTTCATTTAAAAATAAATTATTCAGTATTAATTTTCCTTTCTTGTATCCAGCTGGCAACATTTTCAGTTAGCTCTACAGGAGCCAACATAACCTCCTGTTAGTTATGGTATTGTCCATTTGTCCACATCTTCTACTAATTTTCTGCAGAACCTTTGGACAATGCACGGTTGACTTTTTTAGGCAGTTAACCCAGCACTCTAAGGATTTCAAATTGACTACCAAGACTCTGGCCACGCATCTCCTAAACTCTTTGCCAATGACGCTTGGAGATGTGCACATCACCTAGACTGATCCAGTTGCCTACTCCTGCTAAGAGCTACAACTCAGCAGCCGATTTCAGGGAACTGACTGTGGGGGAAAGCTGAGCTGAAAAAATAAAGGACTAAATTGATGTGTAAGAGACACCACAAAGGAAAACGGGCACTACAACAGACAGCATGATAAAACTACAGCGCTGAGGCTGGCAGCTGTCAGGAAACCCCTGGCAAGGAGAACTGAGAAATGATTGGTCAGGGATAGAGAATGAGCCAGAAGTCCATGGTAAACAACTACATAAGGCTGTGACAGACCTCCACCTGGAATATTTTGTTTGCTTTTCACCATCTCAGCAAGATGACAGTGAACCAGATATGGCACAGAGCAGGGTGACCAACAGGTTCAGGAGTACAGAAGCTGCTCAGTACCAGGAGATGGAGACATGGACATGTAGAAAAGGAGTGAAAACAAGTTCATGAAGAGTGGTGAATGGGTAGATTTTACTCACTATCCCAAAAAAGCTGAGGGTCATCCTGGGAAATTATCAGTGGCAGATAAAACCAGCAGCACCAAATAGTCACCAAGAAAAAGAGTTGCTTCATCGCACATTGTGGGTTTAACCACAGTGCTTCTCACCCTAGGTCACAGCAATGGCTGGAAGTTTCCTTTGCTTAAGCAAAGTTTAAGCAGTATTCATAGGAGAAAAGCCCCTCAAGTTCTGTTAAAGACAAAGATACCAATGTTGACCTGTGAACCCTCTGCATTGCAAAGCAGTGGAGAAGTCTGTTGGAGACTTACCACTACTTGTAGTTTTTGTCCTGCAACTTTTCCCAAACATCTGCTGCTGGCTATGGTTGGAGGTAAATCAAGGTGTACATTTTTGTGCTTTTTACCCAAACTGATACAGCTGCTACATCTCCCTGCAGCTGGGATCCATACCTCCCCAGATAAGAGATTGTTTCTGCACCCACTGCACTCGAGAGCTTTTACTTGTTCAGCTGATGGAGAAGATTTTCCTGTCCTGCAGGAGATCACCAACAAGCTGGAAAAAGCTTTGTCACACAGGTTTGCCTGAGTGGGGATTTTCTGCAAGGAAACAGCATGGAAAGCTGGAGGTGGCTTTGCCACTTGCACATTTATCGTGTTTGAGAAAGACAGGGAGAGATCTCAGAGGATTTATGCATAACTGACATCATGTGAGTATTTGAGCTGATGCAGACACATGCAGACAAGAGTCCTTGGGGCATGCTGGGGAACTGAACAGAGACAGTGATGTGCATGAACGTGTACAGTAGCAGTGACAGGTGACAAGCTTTGCATTGCCAATCCTTATGAAGTTATGATGAGTTATGGTGGCCTTGGGTAAGAGAATTCCTCCTCCAAGGAAGGAGCATCAGGGTGCTTCCAGACCCAGACCTTGTGTCCTGAATCAGACAGGGCCAAAAAGGCCTATCTGCCTACCTCCTGCCTCTGACTGTTCTCCAAGACTTTAGGACATTGCCTGGGAGCCTGGGGAAGATTGGAGGCAAAGAGTTCCCCAGTTCCCTAATCATACCCTGCCACATGGCCTTCTCCAGTGTGCCAGGCAATGACTTTTCAGCTCTGTTGTCTCCCTCCCAATTGCCCTTGTTCTGTAGGATCAATAACCACCACAGACCAATCTCATTGGATGAACGCAGGACAGCACATACTGTCAGACAAGATTATTTTGCTCTATCCAGCAGGAGACATCATTATTCTGGGATAGGCAGCACCTTCACACAGCCAGAATTATAATTCATTACAGTGTTTGCCTCGCAATGCTTAGCATGGTCATTTGCAGGCTGGCCAGTAGCCCGGTGCCTGTTCATGTCTGCCCCTTTCACAGCCTCCCACACAGGCTGGACACAGGCTGGAGGATTCATCACATCTTTGTTTGAAGGTCACCATGCATATCTGCCTCTCACATGATGGGAAGCTGCTGCGCCTGTGAACCAACATGGGCTGTAACCCTGGAGATGAACATACAGAAACCCTGCAGAGTGCAAAAGGGAGGTGGAGGGAAGCAGGCAGTAAAAACCTCAATTTCCTAACTCTTAGTGGGGAAAGCAAGAGATATGAGGTGCTATTGTGGGGCCAGGTAGAGAAAAGTTGCCAGGGCTTAAACTGCATAGAGCTGAAAGGAGAGAAGGCACCACCTTCCAAAGTCTGTGCAGAGAGAAGACGAAAAGTGGACAGATTGAACATTAGGAAAAGGTTCTTCATTGAGAGGATGGTCAATCACTGGAACAGGCCCCCCAGGGAATGCTTATGGCACCAAGCCTGTCAGAGTTCAAGGAGCATCTGAATAATGCTCTTAGACTTATGGTTTAGTTTTAGGTAATCCTGTGAGGAGCAGGGAGTTGGGCTCAATGATCTTTATCAGTCCCTTCCAATTTGAGATACTCTGTGATTCTATTAAGTGGGCTACCAGCAAGAGCAGAAACAACCCACCCCAAACTAGCCACATAGTAGAAAAAGCCTGGAAGAAAGCACGCTAACGTGTGCTATGTAAAGACATTTTCCTTTTGCTGAAGGGAAATGGCCATTTCGTGAGGAGGCAGCCATGAGGTCATGGGCACACACAGAAGCTGCTCAGCCTCAAAGCTGCTCTCCTGGAGCAGTGGTTGTCAGCACCAGGGTGACAGTGCTCAGAGAGATTCATTTCAGCCAGTTAGGGTAGGACTGCAGAGGTGTGGTGCAGGGCTGTGGACAGGTACTTCTCCAAGTGCAGTGAAGGCACATCTTTCCTTCTTGCTGCCCAGTTCTTTGTCCATCTGTCTGGCAACACCAGGAAACCAAGCGAGCACAAATACAGAGATGCATTTACACATTGCACAAGTATAGAAATGCACTTACACATGGCATACAGCTGTGTGCAAGGGGATGCCACAGAGCCCCACATGAGAGGGTATGGGGCCATAGTGGGCACAGAACTAGATCTCCCTGCTGCCATAACCTGTTTAAATGCCCTGCCCACATTTGCAAAGTGAGGTTTGTTTGTGAAATTATTTCCCCCCCATTTCATGTACTTCACCCTTACTGCAAGCTGTCTGTGTATCACATCCTGGCAGCCCAGGGCTTCTTTTTCACCCCACTCCCTGTGCGCCATGAAAAGCTGCGTCCTGTGTATGTAAATGTAAGGAAACATGCAGCGGTGTGTAGTGATGAAATGGTTGCTTCAAAAGGCCAGCAGAAACACTGAGAGTTATTGCAGATATAGCCCATTTATTTTCTACAGCTTTACATATTTTCAATAGCTGCTCAGCCACATCCTTACCTAGAACACAGGGCTGCTTTGAGCAGTGCTCGGGGGAGGGAGGGGTTGCAAATCCAATGTTGTTTTTGAGGGAGATCTCTTTGCTCCAGGGTATCCTGGCTTTCACTTCTAACAAGTTTTCTAAGAGGGTTTCCAGCTGTGCATGGAGGGAGATGCAGAGCATGGCTGAGTTGTTAATGACTCCCATGGCTGGCACATGGACACCACCAGCACTGAAGATGTCCATCCATCCATCCATCCATCCATCCATTCATCCATCCACCCACCCACCCACCCATCTCATACAAAACCCAGAAAAGCATGATGAGCCTCAGCCACTACACTCTGGAGACTGATGCGGGCTGCTGGGCTCCAGGTTCCCACCAGGAGCTAAGAACATCACCCAGCAAGATAACAGCTGCTGGACCATGACAGCACCTAGAGACCCAGAGGAAAAAGGTTTGCCCCATAAAAGCATCCAAGAGGCTCCCTACCTGTTTTAACTCAGGTCTTCCAGATGTTCGCAAGCATGGGCAGGACTTTCAGTCACTGCAGCACCGTGAAGCTTTTTTCCAGGGGAGGAATCTTTCTGGTCTGTTGCATTTTTGAGAAAAAGAAGAAAGAAAAGGTGGAAGGGCCTCAAGGTAAGAGCATGAGTCCCTTTAGCTGTGCCAACTCCAGCAGTGACCCCCGGGCTGCAGATGTTGCACGGAGGGGTTTGCTGATGACATGTGATGAGAAATCCTCTCCCTGTCTCAAAATCCACATAAGACTCAGACCCCATTGCATACCCCACCCTCCAGCATGCCAACATCTCCTCTGCTCTTCATCTTTTTGTTCTCCCCAGTACAGATCAATGACAATTGCTGCTGAAAGACACAATGTTCTTCCAAAGGAGGCCACTGCAGAAAATACCCCTGCATTGGATTTTGGGGTCATGTTGAACTGCAGGAAGATCCAATACTAATACTGAGCAAATGATTAAATATTAAAATGGGATTTTAAAAAATCTATTATTGATCTTATGCAATGGAAAGCAGTTTTCATGTTCTCGTTAAAAAGAAAGAAATCCAAATTAGACAGATCCTCATTAAAAACCCTCCACTCTATTTCTTGGTCTACTGAAGTTCCCAAGTGTGATTTTTATTCTGCTGTCTTAAATGATTGTCTCTTTTTAATCATCAGTTAGAAAATTAACCTGCTGAACAAAGACACTTTCAGCGTTTTCATATTCAGTCGCATAATGAAAGACAAACTTATGCTTAAGCATTAAAATTGCTGCAAAACCAAGAGACAGGCAGGCATTCGGGGGGTGGGGGTGGGGACTGCTTCTCTGAAGTGCAGCAGTGCACTGAACTTCTTTGACTTCCCACCTGCACAGCCCTTCAGTTGTCATCTCCCATCCCCACCTTAAACAGAAGAATAATTTATCACTGCATCACTTAATTACTTCATTAGCTATAAACACAGCAAAGGCCCACACATATAAAAAGCAGAATAATTGACCATCTTGAGGCTGCAGGAGGGAACAGAGTGCCAATCTGGTAATTTTATTAATATGAGAGCTCACCTATCATACTGGGACAGTGAAGGCAATGGTTGGGCTCAGGGGGTTGCAGGAAAATGGAGGCTTGGTACAAAATCAGTGCAGAGCATGAGCTGAATTGAGGCGCTTGCTGGAAGCATAAGCTCTTTAATCTCACCATGCTTGGCTGTAAAGGTCCCCAGAGAGGTGAGGTGGATGTAGTTTAATCAGAGCCATCTATTTGTTCTCAAGTGCAAAGAATCCCTTCTCTCACACATTTGAGCAAGGTCATTGTTTGGTGCCAGTAATGCATGAATGCGCAGCAGCTCCGTCAGATTGCTCATTAGTATTCTGTACATTACACAGGCTAAATTTGTCATTTCATTTAGAAGGCTCCTGTTCACATTTTTCCTCCATATCATAGGCCTCATCAGAAGAAACAGGTGCTACTGGGAAAGATCCAGTAATCATTTATACATATTTACTGCAAATACTGGACACAGCTTTTTGCTTAAAATTACGAATATTCAATGAGCAATTCATTCTCTGCATTATAAAAGAAAGGCTAATTTGGAATTAATGTAAATATTTTCAGAAAATGAGGGGTAAAAATCACAGCAGAAAGATTCCTGCTGTATGCCAAGGTTGGAGAGAAGGGCCCAGAGAGATACTGGGCCAAAGCCAGCCTGGACCTGGTGCAGGGTCCAGTTCAGCCGGATGCTGGGCTGCACCTCAAGGTGCAAAGCACCATCATCCTGTGGTTACAGGGCTGCACTACTACCCTGATAAAGTCAGTGCCCAGTCTTTACCGTTATTTATTCCAAATGCCTGATAAATCAAGGAGCTAATGAGTTAATGCACAGATGGATTAAGTCCAGTACTGACCAGAGCAGACCCTAATCAGGTACCTTCTTTCTGTCACTGCTTCTGTGGCAGCACCCATGGTTCCTTGAGGGCCCACTTGTATGAAACACTATCTGGAGGTAATTCGGTGTCAGTGCAAAACCACACTTCAAAAAGTCGCTGAATACAGGCAGATCAGCCCTGAGCCTGCTCCAGATTATCCCAAAACTGGTAGGTTGGTCCATTCTCCATCTTTTGCCTGCAAAGACTTGCTGCCAGGACAATCAGCCACCAGGCAGGAGGACTCATGCCCAGTCTGGCACGAGCAAGGGACACTCACTGAAATCTCCCCTCTCCACAAACCCGAGGCACAGGCACAGCTATCACAGTGGCTGAGAAGACCCACACAGATTTCTGCAATGTGCAATCTGGCCACAAGCTTGTCCTCATTTTTTTAAATCATTACGGAGCTCCTTTTTCCTATTTCTAGGCCTAATTCATTACAAACCCTGTCTTGTGCCATACAGGGAGAGAACCGTTTTTGCTTTTAACTGCCTATTCTGAGCATTAATGCATGCCCATGTGCTTATGGAGGCTATTAAAAGGTAAACTCTTAAAGTTCCCAGGCTCTCATAATAACACAGAAAATACCATTCTCCACACTGGCTAGACTGGGGCCACAATTACGCATTGACGGGCCTGGCTTTAACATTATATCGCTTCCTGGTATTTGAAATATTCAGTTAAAAAATAATAATAAATAAATAAAACCTTTGGTTCCACCAGGAAACAGAGAAAGTCCCAGAGCCTCTGAGCTCTCCTCACAAAGAACTCCCTTAAAATCTTTCCATGAAAATAAAGGAAACTCAGCTAATAACACTTTTCCACATAAATAATATAGATTGTAACAGGCCTTTGGAGAAGCCTGAGCACAACAGAGGTCTCTTTGTAAGGCCAAGCACTGATTACATGCTGCTGAGCGCTTTCATGATGATAGCTTTTCATACTACAGCATCTCAAGCGCACTTAAAATTAATAAGCCAGGCTGCCTCCTCCTGGGCTGCACCATCCCAGCAGACATGCCCTAAGATGGATGTAACCCTGACAGGTGTCTTTCCCAATGACATTTCCAGGGCTTATAGGTTTCATGAACTCAGGTTCCTGCTGACGTTTGCCTCTGCCCTTATACAATAATAAATGGATTAGATGGTATATCTATGTGCAATGGCAGGAGATGGGATTTGGTGACCCACAAGCTTGCCCCTGGTTCTATTCCTAATAAAGAAGTGAGACAAGCCCAAATGTATACATATCTTTGGGAGAGGAGAATGCTATTAAAGACTCTTGCAAGAGCTTTACTCTCAGAGATGACTCTGCTGGGGCTGTGAGCAAAGAACACGCCTCCTTTTAAGCATATAAGAAACATGAAGAAGACCAAGTTTCATATCCTAAACAGGAAGCAGAATGCCTAAATCAGAAGTTGGGGGCTGAAAGGCACCCAGGGGTTCAGGCTCAAGGGCTTGGCTTAGAGCTGCATTTGGAAGGGAAAAAAATGAAAATGCTTATGTTCTTTCCTGGCAGAAAGCCTTGGCAGAAATCATCATAGCTTGCAAACAGAGACAGATCAGACCCTTAAATGCATGTTGAATTGATAAGTTATTGCTATGAAGAAACTCCAAACATAACAGCTGAAAATAGCCCACTTTAAAATGCAAGCAAAAACCTTGAAATTAGCACAATATTTTGAGAAATAGTCACTTCACTGAGAAAACCGCCACAAAAGAGGTTTATTTTCTGACAGACAACATCCCAAATTAAATAGCTTCCATGTGTGTCAATAAAAGGCATTTGCTTCATTATTTGCAATCCCCTGGTGACAATTTCTAGACCCCTTTTGTAAATGGGGTTTTAAATTAGAGTTCCAGGCAGATTATCTGCACCTTGGGCAAAGTGACTGATAAATGCTCATTGCTGGAAAAGCAAACCAGGAGAGACAGGAGATTCCTGATGCTGCAGGCAGCTTTGTGAGGGCAGAAGGTCTGGGCACCCTCTCTCAGATCTTCATCCTGTGCAAGTAGGGACAGACCATTGGATCTGCACAGGGCGCTGGGTGAAACTGAGCACTGTCTGATGTGGTTCAAAAAGCTGTTCAAAGCCCACTGACCCAGAGGGCACAGACTCCGGATTTCCCAGCTCCAGTTCTCTCTCCTGTTCACTTGTGAGGTGGGCTGATGCCAACCTCATGAAATTTAACCATGCCAAGTGCAAGGTCCTACACCTGGGTCAGAGCAATCCCAGACACAGCTACAGGCTGGGCAGAGAAGAGATTCAGAGCAGCCCAAGGAGAAGGACTTGGGGGTGCTGGTAGATGAGAAAATGAACATGAGCCAGCAGCGTGTGCTTGCAGCCCAGAAAGCCAACCGTATCCTGGGCTGCATCAAAAGGAGTGTGACCAGCAGGTCGAAGGAGGTGATCCTGCCCCTCTACTCTGCTCTCGGGAAACCTCACTTGGAGTATTGTGTACAGTTCTGGTGTCCTCAACATAAAAAGGACATGGAACTGTTGGAACAAGTCCAGAGGAGGGCCATGAGGATGATCAGGGGCGTGGAGCACCTCCCATATGAAGATAGGCTGAGAAAGTTGGGGCTGTTCAGCCTGGAGAAGAGAAGGCTGCGTGGAGACCTCATACCAGCCTTCCAGTATCTGAAGGGGGCCTATAGGAATGCTGGGGATGGACTCTTCATTAGGGACTGTAGTGGTAGGACAAGGGGTAATGGGTTAAAACTTAAACAGGGGAAGTTTAGATTGTATATAAGGAGGAAATTCTTTCCTGTTAGGGTGGTGAGGCACTGGAATAGGTTGCCCAGGGAGATTGTGAATGCTCCATCCCTGGCAGTGTTCAAGGCCAGGTTGGACGAGGCCTTGGGTGGCATGGTTTAGAGCGAGGTGTCCCTGCCCATGGCAGGGGGATTGGAACTTGATGATCTTAAGGTCCCTTCCAACCCTAACTATTCTGTGATTCTGTGATTCTAAGAGGGGCAGTATCACCTCCTTCGACCTGCTGGTCACACTCCTTTTCATACAGCCCAGGATACGGTTGGCTTTCTGGCCTGCAAGCACACACTGCTGGCTCATGTTCATTTTCTCATAGACCAACACACCCAAGTCCTTCTCCGCAGGGCTGCTCTGAAACTCTTCTCTGCCCAGCCTGTAGCTGTGCCTGGGATTGCTCCGACCCAGGTGTAGGACCTTGCACTTGGCATGGTTAAATTTCATGAGGTTGGCATCAGCCCACCTCACAAGTTTGTCAAGGTCCCTCTGGATGGCATTCCTTCCCTCCAGCGTATCAAACGAACCACACAGCTTGGTGTCATCGGCAAACCTGCTGAGGGCGCACTCAATCCCACTGTCCATGTCAGTGACGAAGATGTTAAACAAGACCGGTCCCAACACTGATCCCTGAGGGACACCACTCGTTACTGGTCTCCAGCTGGACACTGAGCATTGACCACAACTCTTTGTGTGTGGCCTTCCAGCCAGTTCTTTATCCACCGAGTGGTCCATTCATCAAATTGATGTCTCTCCGATTTAGAGACAAGAATGTCGTGTGGGACAATGTCAAATGCTTTACAAAAATCCAGGTAGATGACATCAACTGCTTTACCACTGTCCATCAGTTCTGTAGCCCCATCACAGAAGGCCACCAAATTGGTCAGGCAGGATTTCCCCTTAGTGAAGCCATGCTGGCTGTCACCAAGCACCTCATTGATTTTCATGTGCTTTAGCATGCCTTCCAGGAGAATCTGCTCCAAGATTTTGCCAGGCACAGAGGTGAGGCTGACTGGTCTGTAATTCCCCAGGTCATCCATTTTCCCCTTCTTGAAAATGGGGGTTATATTTCCCTTTTACCAGTTGTCGGGAACTTCACCTGACTGCCATGTTTTTTCAAATGTGACGGCCAGCAGCTTAGCAACTTCATTTGCCAGCTCCTTCAGGACCCGCGGATGGATTTCATCAGGACCCATGGACTTGTGCACGTTCCGGTATTTAAGATGGTCTCGAACCAATTCCTTCCCTACAGTGGGCCCAAGGTCTTCATTCTCACAGTCCCTGCGTCTGCCTTCCAAGACTTGGGTGGTGCGGTCAGAGCCTTTGCTAGAGAAGACAGAGGCAAAGAAGTCATTCAGAACTTCAGCCTTCTCCAAATCCTGTGTAGCTAGTTCACCTGAGAGCTTCCTGAGGGGGCCTACATTCTTCCTAATCTTTTTTTTATTTGCTATGTACCTGTAGAATCCCTTCCTGTTATCCTTAACATCCCTAGCCAAGTTTAATTCTAACTGGGCCTTAGCTTTTCTAACCTGGTCCCTAGCTTCCTGGACAACATCCCTGTACTCTTCCCAGGCCGCCTGTCCTTGTTTCCATTTTCTGTAAAACTTTTTTCATTTGAATTTTCCTCAGCAGCTCCTTATCCATCCAAGGTCTCCTGACTCTCCTGCTCATCATGAACTCATATTTGTGTTAAACAAACCCTCGGTTGGGCCTTCCTCCCCTTCAAACCAACATGCAGTCAGTAAATTCACCTGAACAAGCAAGAAAGAGAATTTAGTTTATTCTCCAAAGGAAAAAGTCTTGCTGAAAAAGAAGCAATTGCTAAGCAGTTGGTTGGGGTTGCTAATAGATCATTGGAGCCATCATTAATGCAGGTATTGGACAGTGACAGCAGACCACTCCTGCCTGACATGCACTGTGACTGCAGCATGAGAAAAGGCACAAGAAAAGCAGTGGGGCTGACTCTGACCCCGCTTTCTCCACTGGCCCAGAACTGCTTCCAAATTCCACTTGCATAACTAGCAGGGAAAGGAGGCCCAACATTTCCTGTTCAAAACTGTCTTTGCATTGAAAAATTACCCGCTAAACTCTGCTTTCCAGTAAATGCCAGGCTGTTTTTCATTCACTGCACCACTACAGCTTTTCTTAGTTTGTTATTTATTCCTCCTTCCAAAGTTTCCAACCTGCACTATCTTTATCAATGGGCATGAAATAAAAATCAATAGCAGCTGTCTGGCTGGTCCAACAGTGTAGCAGCAGCTTTGGTTCTAGATCCCAGCCAGGAATGGGTGGATGATCCTAATGAGAAAACAGGACCATTTTGTGCACGTATGGTGGTTAAAACCAGCTCACTCTTCTGCAGACCAGGAGTCTTGGAGGGCTGGATGTGTGGAAAGAGGGGAGCAACTGATGTTGAGGGACAAGGAGAGCTGGTCCCATACCAAGGAGGTTGCAAGGAGCATCATAGCTGTCTGGTCCTGACACCCAAATGCACTTTTGGCTCATCCCTTCTCAGCAGAGATCTGTTCTTCCAAACTACCAGCAGCAAGGATTTCTACAGGCAAAATACAGATGTTTCACTGTCCCACATACAAGCCCATCCTCATTTCCGGGGTTTGGAGTGAGCCTATATTGCATTCTGTGAATCAGTCCCCTATGGCACAGGGAGGCTGAATCTCAAGATACATGGCCAGCCCTGCATGACAATTCAGTTCAGCTTTGCAGAAGTATTTATGCTGTCACCTGGTTCAAAAAAAATTATTTACTACCTAGAAAGAGTGAACTTAAATCTTCAAAAGGAATGATAATGATGTGTGCAGGTCTTGCAAAATGTGAGAAAGAGCAGAAGATAAATTTGGCTCCTGTTCATAATAGAGACACCTGGATAAGGTATTAAGTACCTCTGGTGTCTCCAATGCAGTATCGAACTCATGATCTTCAGGAAAAATGCAAGGTTTTGGCTCTCCATTAAAGTTTTAGGTCAGTCTGCTCCTCACCAGCTTCACCTCTTCTCCCTTGGTAGTGTATTTACAGACAAACTGAGTGCAGACCAGTTGGTCTGCAGGACAGTTAATTGTCCATGGAGACTAACTGCCCAAAGTGTTTCAGATAATTTGTATTGGTAAGGTATTTGCATGGCATTATGAAGCAGTGTTCATCCTGCATGCCTGTGCAAGACAGCTTTGAGATGTTGCCACTCTTCTCCAGGACACCATGCACATGTGTACCTGCTTCTGCCAAAGGTGCTTGGGTCTGTGCCCAAAGGCTGATCGAGCTTCAGAATGCCCAGAATTAGTCTGCTGGACTTACATAGGCTCCAAGACGCATCTCCCTACTAGAGTCCACATCCTTTCCATGGTGTCTAGAAAGGGAGAACATGGCTCTCAGCAGAAACCAAAGGGAGGTGCACTGGGTTCTACCACCTCAGCCACATGGGCAGTGCCCACTCATTTATCACCTGCTTCCAGGGATACAGGACACCGGCAGAGCTACAGTCTGAGCCTACCTAATGGAAACACAGCCTGAGTCCCCTGTGGGACAAGGGCTCACAACAGTCCCAAGAGACTTCCTAATGACTCAGGAGCCACAGTCAATGCCAAGCATGAGGATAAATTAATCACAGCAAAACACAAAGGAGGCCATGGGACCATTAAGGAAGCTCAAACTATAACCAGCCTCTCTTTGTAGCTACACCTTGCTTCTTTCCCACCAGTTTCATCCCCCTGTGAGCAGTTTTGCCTTCCTCCCTGTGGCACTAGCCTTATGATTTAGTAGGAATGAGCACAGCCCAGCTCAAGCAAGGGAGTAAGTAGCTCGCTGAAACGTGGCATCTCCTGTATCAATTGCATTTATTGCTAAGTACTGTCAGTTGCTCTGAAAACACAGTGGATGTGGGCTGGAAGTGTCCATGCCCAGCTGCAGACAGGAATATTTACAGGAGCCCAGTGGCTCTGGGAGACCCCTGGGACCATGCATAGGCTTTTCCCCAAACCCAGGATGGAGAAATGCAGGTGAAAACAAAGAACGGAATGCACAAAAGACCTGAGATTGCATTAAATTGTATCTGATTCCAAATAACTTCTCTATAAAAGAGAGGATTATTGACAGCTGAGTTAGCCTGTGTTTCCTAAACTGCATTCTTCCCTCTGAAGGAAGCTGTACATGTCCCATCTCCTGTGTATGGAAAACTTTACATATCTCATTCTGAGTTACAGGGCTGGAAGGAAACAGGGCAGCTTCAGGACTCTCTGCCAGGAATCAAAGCTGTGAGTCTTGGGCCCAGGAGGGTTTTTATGTGCAAATTCAAGACCTCTGCAAACAGCCAGAGGGGAAAACTTCCTTCATTATCAAAAGGAAGAGCTGGCACACAGCTGGGCTCAAGCAGGAGAGATGTAGCCCATAGACACCTGATGCTGAAGGCACATCCTTCCCATAGCAGTTATTTAGAGCATTAGTAATTGGCATACCAGACATTATCTTCCTCCTGATGCTTACTAGCAGTGAAACATAGGAGAGTCTGAATAAAACCTCAAATTCAAGCAGGATGTATTGGCCTGAAAACCATCCAGCAGGGTTTAAGGTGATGGTCTGACAGGATGTATCCCTGCTAGGGATGGAATTTCTCCTTTGCAGGAAAAGAAACCAAGACTTCAGCAAAGGGTAAGGAAGTATCCAGAAAGACCTGTGTGTGAAATGTGAGGCAGCAGCAGAGGTTTTTAGGAGACACATCCATCTGCGGGAGATTTCACCCCCACATAATTCTGATGCTGAAGGTGGGTGCCTGAGAATGCTGGGACGCCTCTAAAAGCAGCATCCCTTCTCTGTCTCTGACTCAGAGAGCTAATCTAACAATGGCAGGCTCAGGATTTTGAAACTTGTGAAGTTTAAGCATCTTTCCAATAACTTTAAAAAATAAGGTGAAAAGCTGTATGTCTTACAAGGCAAATGAATAATACAGCTGGGATCTGTTCCCCATTCCTTGTACAACCTACACTTGCACTTCGCTGTTCCAGCCTTTAAAATAAACCTGTGTTATGTTTGCAAGAATCCCTCTGCCATTACAAGGGAGGGAGAGATGGAAGACTTACAACAAAACCTCATGATTTCCACAGAAATAACACCTCCCTGAACACCAGAGCTCACTGTGAGAGGAAGCATCTTTGCAGTTTGCAGTAGCAGAGACAAGCAGAAAGCACTGAGAACACTGTGCCTTCTGCTCTGATGGCCCACAACAAAGTGCAGCCCGAGTCCAGCCGCAATTCCACTCCAAGCTGCTGAGTCAGCAGTGTCCACTCATCTGGGTGCAAAGCTCATGAATTACCCTAGGGCTTCAGTTATATACAGAGGAGCCCTGCAGGTCCCTGCTGAGGTTCCCTACCTCTAAGATAAAAGCCATGTTTTCCAGTGGCAGTGCCTGGCTGATGCTCACAAGCTCCACAAACCACACATCTCAAGTGAAGGTCCCACCTCCTCAGCAGTCCCCAGCAGTGGATAACACCAGCCAGGCTCTGGGCACTGGCTCTTGTCCCATACCCTGCCCAGGGATGGGGCAGAGCCTGGCCAGGAGTGGGAAGGATATTTCTAAATGCTGTGATAGATGCGCGGAGCTCCTGCAGAGGCTTGCCTGTTAACACTAAAAGGAGTTTTGGATTCAGGGCAAGCAGGACCAGGATTTCACTTCCACAAGGAAATAATTCTGTTTAACTTCTGAACTCTGACCTGAAGCAGCCCAGGGAGAGATGTGTGGCCTGTCCCGGGATGGGGGCAGGGGTGTGTGCAGACTCCAGCCTTTCTGGAAAAACAGTTCACTGCAAGAAAGCATTTTGTCTCAAACTACCAGTTTGCTGCAGTCCGTTGGCCTCCTCACTGCTGTAAGGCTAGGAATCTGGACATCTTCTTTGCCCAGCAGAAACTCTGTGATTTAATAAGCCAGAGAAAACATCCTTCTTTCTCCCTTTCCTCCTACAAACAGACTCTGCAAGCTGACAGGAGCATGTACCAACAGTGCTGCGATGCTTGATCTCTAGGTCTTGTGCTGGTATTTCTGACCAGTGTACCCACTGGAGAACCAAAATCTGGGACCAAAACATTAGCTCAGTCATTAAGGTGCTTATAGAAATACAGGGAAAACTCCCTTGAAAACTGGGAAGCTGCAAGCATCTGTTTCTTCAACTCAGTCTGCTCCTGGAATAATGTCAAGCTGTCCTCAGCAAGTGGAGAGAGACTGCAGCACTGCTTAATCTAGGGACATATAAATATGAGTGTTTCCTCGTTCCACTGCCGGCCAGTCGGCTCTTGTGGTTTCTGTAAAAATGACTTGAGCTGCGAAGAAGTGGCTGTGTCCTCAGCAGCTTCACCATTTCCATGCTGGCTGCCCTGAGCACAAACTTCAGCCTGCACCCCACATCCAGCCCATCTCAGCAGGAGGGGGTGAAAATAATAAACCAGCACTTGATCGACATTAGCTCTGTCGATAAGCTCTCAGACCCACTGATGATAAGGGGAGGAGGAAAACTTAGGCTGAGGAGAACATCTGTCTTGTCAGGATGGTTTTGTTAAGATTGAGGTGAGGATTTAGTGGCTGGGTTATAAAAAATGTTGGACTGCAGCTTGAAACAGCTTTCCCTTGGTGGCTTTGATTTTCTGGCTTCAGCCCCTGTTCCTGAGCTCCAAGTCTGTTTCCAGCTTCTCCAGACTTGTAAGTTCTTACTCCACTACATCACCCCAAATGTTTATGCCTGGAGCATACTCAAGAGCACCTCCCCAACTCTTGGGCAGTGGAGACCAATGTCAAGAGCAGGGAATCAGCCATGGTATCAGGAGGGCCCTGGAAACATAGCAGGGTGGCCAACAGTTAGGTGGGAATGCAACAGTGACATAGCAAGCTAAATTACACAGCTGGTAAAGAAATTGTAAATCAGGAATGAAGCACACATGAATGCAGACCTGCTGCCAGTAATTTCCAATCTTAGCTCAATTACCATAGCTCTTTTTGCAGCTGCACACATGCAATCATTACAGAACATTTTGGCTAAACACATTCTGTCTTCTTTTTATGTCTGCCAGCTGAATGAAAAGAACTCCATGCAAGTAGTGTGCATCATGACACAACCCATGACACTTTCCTGGGGAGCTCTGGATCCCGTAAAGCAATAAATTGCTTACAACATGGAAAGACATGCAAGAACCTCATCTTTCTTCGATGGAACAGAGGCACAAGTGTTGTCCTTATGAAAGGCTACATCTCTTTCTTTCAAAGGAAAATCACTGCCTCTGAGCAGGAATAAATTGAGTTATGGCTAATGTGATGGGGTCATCAATAAAAACTACCTTCCCTCTGGGATAATTTTCTTGCAGTGTTATCTGAGCACATACCTTACATCTTCTTTCTTAATGAAAGATGTGGCATGCCCAAGGTCATGCAACAGGGTTGCATACTTCTGATCCTACACATCAGATGCAGCATGTGAGGGGGAAGAAGGGAGGGCATAATGAGGGGCTGTTTTCTGCCCCTCAAGCCCAAATGTGAGAGGGAGTTTGTAGCACAACAAGACGTCAAAGTGGCCACAGCCATCAGAATACATATCAGCCCAACCCAAAAGGGATGCCTAGGAAAGACTCTAAGCTCATGAAGTTACTGATATTTCTCCAGCTTCCAGCCATTTTCAACACAAGGGTTTCCCAAGACAGAGTGGTTCCTGTGCAGTTAGTAACCCTGGGTGGGTCTCTCTTGCATGAACTTGTTTAATGCTCCCTGGAACCCCCATCATTTTTCTAGCATCTGTATCCACAGTTTGTGAAGGGACTGTGGTTGTTCCACAGGCAACAGCCTTCTGTGGGAAAGTGCACCTCCTTTTAGTTGCTCTGAGTCTCCCCAAGCTTCCTTGTCCTAGTTCTTCTAGTATTTGTAGTGGAAAAGAGAGTGACAATCCAGTTCCTACCCACCCTAGCAATGCTAATACATTATCAACACTGAAGGGGCAGTCTGCAGGGCACATACAGCACTTATAGAATCATAGAATAGCTTGGGTTGGAATGGACCTTAATGATCACCTAATTTCAATCCTCCTGCTACAGGCAGGGACACCTTCCACTAGTGGACACCTTCCACTGGAAGTCACCTTCCTCTCATAAGGTTTATGGCTCTTCCTTCTCCCAGTAAGTCTTCCGAAGTAAATGTCTTAAGATGCCTGTATAACAGAGCTAGAAGATATAATTACCCTGACACCAATACACACATTTGTAACCATAATCCTTATTGCTCTGTGACCTCTGTGATATTTCATCATGGAAAGGTTTGCTGGTTTACAGTTCCCTCAGGTAAAACCATGCCAAACTTCTGCTGAATTACTGTCAGCTCATGTTAAGGCTTTCCCAAAAGACCTTGTACATTGCCAGCAATAAATCACAAATAATGGAAGAATTTAGTCAAAGTCTTGGTGAATCGACCCCCAAGAAAACAGACTGTTTGCAACAATGTCAAACAGAAGCCTCCAAAACTGCCCAGGGAGTTTTGAAGCAAACCTTGGCCTTGACATTCAAATACCAGGAATAGCTAGTGACTAGCTAGAGGACCCATGGATTTAGACACGTGAAACCCCTCCAGGTTTCAAGCCATTAAATCCAGAGCAAAGTGAGTCCCCACAGACAGCAGCAGCATTCAGTGCATGATAAGTCACCCTACATCGCTTTTTCCACACAAGCTGGTGTGAGCTGTGCGATCTCATGGGTACTTGGCTCTGTAATGCTCTATCTGTGGGTGCAGAAAATAAAAAAGCATTGCAGGAAAAAGGTAGTCCAGGAATCTTTCTGTACACATCAGTAATCATATATAAATATATAGCTCTTCTTTCCAAGCAAGGCAAGAAACCTTCCAAGAATCAGCTGCTGGAAACTTCAAGAGCATGCCAGAGAAAGGCTCTCTTCCTAATTCAGACCCGGTCTTAACCAAAAATTTTGGACTTTCTAAGTGGCTGCAAGGTCCACTGTTCTCATGCTGCTATCACAAGTCCTGCTGAGCAGAATTATCGGTTTCCAGAGATGAATGCACAGTTGACCTCCTCTTTCCTGACAAAATTCAGCTATAAAAGCAAGGTGTCCGGATGCAGACTTGGAGATGTTCTTGAAACTTTGGCTATAAAAGTGCCCTTACTGAGGGGAAGAAGGATGATCCTACAAAATCACTGAGATTTAAATATTACAGGATCATTATGCAATGTGATAAGCTCCCGGTGAATAAAACTATATTACTTCTTAGGACAGATTGAGCCTATGGTTTTATACTGCCTGTTCACAGCCACAGGAATTGTCCCAGCCACAATGGCAAAAATTTAAAATGTAAATTAAAGTGTCTATCAAGATTATCCAGCATTATCCTGAGTAGTGATAAGCATTTTCAAGGAGACTTTTACACCCTTGTTAGAAAGCAGGAGGGAATCAAACACCAGGAGAGGACATCTGCAGATTCACACTGAGATGGTCATGCAAAGATGCTCTTGATAAGTGCTCAGAGGCAGGCAGATCAAGGGTGCATGAGCAACAGCAGTTCTTCGGTGTCTCTGCTGCATCCATTTTGTCTTGCATTGGGATGTTGGGAGGGAATTTGTTTCTTCATATCTTTCTGACTTCTTCTAAAATGGCATATTTCACCTCTAGGCCTTTCTTAGGAAATACTGTGCTTCTCTGAGGCAATTTTGCTGACCAATATCCAAGTTACCTGATGTCCTCCCATTATATCCTGCATTCTCATCCATTTTCCAAGATTACAGACAGCCCGTTACAAGGAAATCCTATTCTTCCTGATTGCTTGGAGACCAGTAATTCTCAAGGTCACTTTTGTATATAAATCACAGATATCATATTAGCACTACTATTCAGGCATTCAAAACCATATCTAAACAGGAGAGCTCATCAATTTAGCTGTCTCACAGCTAAACCTCACCATTATGCATGGCTTCCTTTCCTTACTGATTACAGTACAGTAGATTCATTATTATTGTTTTTAATTTGGTTATATACAACTGCATGGTGTCTTTTAATTGCCTTTTTTTTCCAACTGAGGTGCCAAGGGATGTAAGCGAATTATATGGTTTAACAATTCTGTCTGCTGCAAACAGACTTGTGTGGCCAGTGTACCAAAGACACTGTGAAAACATTACCTTTTACTGGAAGTGTAAACTCAATAAACCCCCAGGAGAGCAATAAAAATGCAGTAGCCAGCAGCTTTAACAAGGACATGCTCAGTGCACAGTGTAATCTTATTATGTGCTTAATGCCCAGTGGAATTACAGGAATTTGATTTAGCAACGTCAGATTCTAGTTTCTCAAATTATACTGACTGCTTATAAATTAAGACTGCGATTTGGGATAATTGCTTTTCATTTGCATTGGCAAAGCCCATATATCATATTTATTCTCGATACACTGTTTATATTTTTGAAGTGTCATGGAGCATTGCCTTTGGGACTTAAACAGGGGTGATGGAGAGCTTTCCTTTGCATCAGCTACACTCATGTTACTTCCCCATTAAATCCTGGTAAGCGTTCTACCCGGGTGATCTTTATATGCTTGAAAGGTCTATTTTATGGTTCCCCAACCTGACTGAACACATAGAAAGATGAGTGAGTTTCTGATGAAGGACTTTGTCTTCCTCTCCATTAGTCTGAGCTGGGACAATATCATTGAAAGCCAGTGATCTGCAAATGTGTAGAAAAGAAATAAACACAACAGTGTCCTCACAACCATACCAACA
Source organism: Neopsephotus bourkii (assembly GCF_033783945.1). Classification (NCBI taxonomy): domain Eukaryota; kingdom Metazoa; phylum Chordata; class Aves; order Psittaciformes; family Psittacidae; genus Neopsephotus; species Neopsephotus bourkii. Next base: position 14,158,303 of record NW_026902298.1, on the reverse strand, counting down.
TTGTACTCAGGAACGTTTTCTCTTCACATGATTCTTTTTTGGCCCCTGCCACTGCAGTGTGTAAATGAACTGTAGAGAATGAGGCAGTGAGTGATTAATTACCTCTGGGAAGGGGAGTTATGATGTCAGCAGGGCCACTACTGAACTAGTAGGTAATGGTAATGCTTGCAGGAGCATGAAGCAGATCAATGAACGGCTATTGAATTGCGTGGGGACATTACGAGCACTTGAGCTTTAGGACAAGTCATTTCATATCAAGAGAAATGAATGAAATAATTATATCTAAAGGAATGCCAAAGGGCACAGGAACACTTCTGGAAGAAGACAGGAAATACCTTTGCTGCTGACTTTGGCTTCTATGTCTAAGACATCTGTATAATTTTAAATAACCCTCTCTGTGCAAAAGATAGGGCTCAGTAGCATTACTTGATATACTGAGGATCATTCAGACTGGCTTCCCAGTAATTCCCCAGGATATTGGCATATTCTGGGCTGGAAAACACTTACTGCTCCAAAGTCATTAATAGATCATAATGAGTTGATTAAAAAATTAACAAGCTAACAATGCAATTAAGTATTGAATCAGTGGGCAATAAGTGTAGCTACAATTTGCAAGCACATCAACAGACTGCTCAGCAAGAGGCATTTCTGTTTACTTCCTGCATGATGTGAATCCAATGGCTCTCACCCAAGGCTTGGGTTGGAAAAGTGTCATTTAAGCATTTTGTGATGGCCATGGATATTTGCTGTGAAACAGAAATATTATCCTTGTTTTAATGAAGCAAGCCTTTAGCCTGTGGTCAAGGCATCAGGTGGCAGGTCAGCTGTAGATAACTCAAAGACAGCCACAGGGTTTCCCTGATTCCAGACTCATTTGGAAATTTGTCTTGTTACTTAACGGTATTGTGTAAAATGGCAGTGGAGTCCTCCAGCATTTTCACAGGCTTCAAGCAGTTTTTGCCAAGGGAGCAAAAAACTCTGAACGCTATCCCAGTAGCTGCTGTGGCAAGCGACTTGCTCACGGCTTTCCTGCAGTGCTGACAGCCTTTTCCCAAGGTGATGAAAAGGTTTGGACACCATTTCTGCAGCCCTGAGCTCCTCCGCAGGCACTGCGGGATAATCCTACCAGTGGTTACCAATAGCCCCAGTGCCATTATATAGTCTTTGCTGGGATCAGCCCTCACCACCACAGAGGCCCCAGAAAAGGAGGATTCCTCTTCTGTCTTCATGGCCATGAAAAGGCCATGGCTATGCAGAGCCCCAGTGTATCCATAAGGCCCTGGAGAGCCTAACCATATATGTTCAGAGAAATATGTGCTCTGTAGCTGGTCTTTCAAAGCACAGAAGGGTTCACCCAAGATCAGCAAGACAGAAACCTAAAATGCCATGTTACTGCTCAGCCCTTCCTGGCAGCTGAAACCAGGGAGACTCATTATAGCTTCTTTTCCATTTCTCCGGCTCTGGTTCCCGTAAGACCTGTGTTCAGAGCTGTATTTCTGGCACTATTTTCATGCACTTCTAGTCTGCCCCATCTGCATTTCAGGAGATGCAGTTCAGTTCCCTTTCCCAGTATAACATGTGACAGATTTATGTGTGTCATTTATGCACAACCATGCTGCACTGTGCTATTAACCTTCATTAAGAGGTTTTAATAATTGAATAAATGATGCACCAGACATGCAGTTTGTTCTCAGAGTGCAATGAAACAAAGGACAATGGCATTAACTGCAGCCTTGGAATAAATATCACCATAAATACCGCTAAATGGGTATCACACAGAAACACCTGCCCTTGACATTAAAATACATGCTTAGCCACACTGAGAGGTGAACATAATACATGATACATTACATGTTTTCTGCATCTCTATACTGTAAAATATAGCATGGTTAATACTTTAATAATCTTTGGGCCCTGCCTCTGAGCTAACCCATGAAAGAGGAAACTCATCCCAGTGTGTCTCGGTATATCTCATGGACCTGTCTGCCTGCTGAGAAGGTGGCCATCATCCCAAACCCCTGCTTGTACCTGGTGGTTTTGTCTCCCAGAAATGCGTCTATCCACTTTAAACTCATTTATCATCACTCGCCTGTACAATTCTAGGGTGCAGCAAGTGCCCCTCCTGATGCACCCTGTAAATAACTTCCTTGTGGTTCTGCACCTCCCTGTCATCTTCCTGGCCACTTGCTTGGCTGTCCTTTAGGAGGCACAGTGCATAGGCAAAAGCTGTACTACACACCCTGCATGGCTTCACAGATTTCAATCACAATCCTTTCCCAAGCTTTCACTGTGTGGTAGTTTGTAACACAACTCATGCATTTTATCACTGAGACTGAATCCACCAAAGGCATTCAGAGCCCCTTTGCTTACCCAGGTCCAGATCTAGAGAAGGTTGGGTAAAAAAGATGCTTTGGGCCAGGGTGGGTTTGTTTGGATGCACAGAGTAATGAGCAGGATGAGGTCATTCAGCTTGCTAGAACTCACACGGCAGGCTGGAGATTAATTTTCCAGCTTTTAATTTGTCCTCACCCCAGAGTTCAGTGTTTTCCCTTCTTTAAATAAGTATCTTTTCTTGTGCCTATAATTTTTGTGTTGTAATGAAACAGCTTCAAAGATCAAAAGCTCATGGGGGGGTCTTTCAGCACCTTCAAGGAATTAAAAGAAGAGCTGGGTTAGAGGGAAGCATCTCTGCTTCCTAGCAGACTTCTATGCCTGCGTTTTGAACGGATGCTTTCATTTAGGAAGCAAACAAGCAAACCAACTTGAAAGTCAGTAATCTTCTAATTTTCTTCTATGGGACAAAAAAATCTAATGAGCAATTTTTGTTGGAAGATTCAGGAAGGCAAAATCCAGAGCCAAAATCCAGGTATGAGGCTTTCCCCATTTACATGTGCACCTGCTAGCAATCAAACTGGAATGTGCTGGTATCTAACGCTTCCTGATCCCCATCAATTTACTGTAGAAGAAATTCCAGATGTAAGCACTAAAATGATTCTTTAACTGCCCTTATTGGCAGCAAGGTTTGAGGACCATTTCTGTTTATTTGCCCATTGCTAGGGCTACTGGTCCTGCAAAGGAAATTATCAAAAGTCAGCAGAAACCAATTATAAGATTAAGCTGTAGAGAAATAAGGGGAAAAAAATAGCGTCCTTTGGGAAAAAATGCTGGTGCCATTGAAATCCACATCAAAACTTCCAGTGGATTTAATAAGGGCACGTTTAGGCCCCGTGCCTATTTCTGCTGGCAAAGGAGCATTATCAGGAAAATGCTAAAGACCCTCAACAGGGTCTGATTTCAGCAAGAAATGGATATGCAAGGCTCCACATTCGAGCTCTAATTTTGGGTACTGCAATGTGTGATCCCAACCCAGACTGGGAAAGAGAAATCTGAAAGTAAAAAAGCCATGTTTAGAAAGAAGCTGGTATGTCTGAAGCAGAGATTTGTATCAAAATGAGCTTACCCAAAGGAGTTTTCCATATTTTACAAGCCCCAGCAGATTTTCAGCTGGGACAGAATCACTTTCTGCATAGTATTTGGACAACATAGAAAGCCACAGCCCCACTGTTTTTTCTATCACCAGCACAGAGGAGCACCAGTCTCAGTTCAGCTTTGGCTCCCATAAGATGCACGTTTGTGTGCTTAGACTGTATTTTATGCCCTCCCATATCATTCCATCACCTCCTTATTTATCATTTAGGAACCTGGCCCTCTGCCCTCCTCACTTTCCCCTACATCCAGGGAAGGGACAGTCAAGATGAGCTCATGTGGCATCAGAGATAGCAGCTGAGGGCTGATGCAGGTGAAGCACATGCTGCAGGATGTAAGTAGATGGAAGAGGAGTGCTCTTCCTGCTCCACCGGGAAGAGCCAGCAAGCCACTCCAGCATGCAAGCAGGCTCTCTGTTATCTCTGAGGGGGTCTCTGGCATCATGGTGGAACAAAACAGGGAGAACAGATCACTCACCCTGTCTCCCGGGGGGGTTAAATGTGAAGTTTAGATTAAACAAACCATATAACACAGAAACATGATGGGATGGCTCCTATGACTGGAGTGTTGGAATGGAAGGTTACAGGCTTTTTAGAAAAGAAAGGCCCAGCAGGTGGGGAGGGGGAGTTGCCCTTTATGTTAGGGATAGGCTGGAGAGTATCAAACTCTGTCTGGGGGCAGGTGAGCAGTTAACGTTAACAGAGTTTGTGGGTCAGGGTTAAAGGGAAAATAGCAATGGGAGACATTACTGTGGGGATCTGATACAGACCGCCTGATCAAGGAGAACCTGCGGATGAAGCACTCTATAGACAGATAGGAAAAGCCTATCAACTCTGTGCCTGGCAAAATCTTGGAGCAGATTCTCCTGGAAGGCATGCTAAGGTACATGAAAAACAACAAGGTGCTTGGTAACAGCCAGCATGGCTTCACTAAGGAGAAATCCTGCCTGACCAATTTGGTGGCCTTCTATGGGCCACAGATGGGGCTACAGAACTGATGGACAGGGGTAGAGTAGTTGATGTCATCTACCTGGACTTGTGCAAAGCGTTCGACACTGTCCCACACAACATCCTTGTCTCTAAATTGGAGAGACATCAATTTAATGGATGGACCACTCAGTGGGTAAAGAACTGGTTGGATGGCCGCACACAAAGAGTTGTGGTCAATGGCTCAGTGTCTGGCTGGAGACCAGTAACGAGTGGTGTCCCTCGGGGATCGGTGTTGGGACCGGTCTTGTTTACATCTTCATCACTGACATGGACTGTGGGATTGAGTGCACCCTCAGCAAGTTTGCTGACGACACCAAGCTGTGTGGTTCAGTTGATACGCTGGAGGGAAGGAATGCCATCCAGAGGGACCTTGACAAACTTGTGAGGTGGGCTGATGCCAACCTCATGAAGTTTAACCATGCCAAGTGCAAGGTCCTACACCTGGGTCAGAGCAATCCCAGACACAGCTACAGGCTGGGCAGAGAAGAGATTCAGAGCAGCCCTGCGGAGAAGGACTTGGGGGTGCTGGTCGATGAGAAAATGAACATGAGCCGGCTTCAGTGTGCGCTCGCAGGCCAGAAAGCCAACCGTATCCTGGGCTGCATCAAAAGAAGCATGACCAGCAGGTCAAAGGAGGTGATCCTGCCCCTCTACTCTGCTCTCGTGAGACCTCACCTGGAGTTTTGTGTGGAGTTCTGATGTCCTCAACATAAAAAGGACATGGAACTGTTGGAACAAGTCCAGAGGAGGGCCACAAGGACGATCAGGGGGCTGAAGCACCTCCCATATGAAGATAGGCTGAGAAAGTTGGGGCTGATTCAGCCTGAAGAATAGAAGTCTGCATGGAGACCTCCTAGCAGCCTTCCAGTATCTGAAGGGGGCCTATAGGGATGCTGGGGGTGGACTCTTCATTAGGGACTGTAGTGATAGGACGAGGGGTAATGGGTTAAAACTTAAACAGGGGATGTTTAGTTTAGGTACAAGGAGGAAATTCTTTCCTGTTAAGGTGGTGAGGCACTGGAATAGGTTGCCCAGAGAGGTTGTGAATGCTCCATCCCTGGCAATGTTCAAGGCCAGGTTGGATGAAGCCTTGTGTGACATGGTTTAGCGTGAGGTGTCCCTGCCCATGGCAGGGGGATTGGAACTTGATGATCTTAAGGTCAAAGAATCATAGAATAGTTAGGGTTGGAAAGGAGAGAAGGACGCCTTTCCAACCCTAACTATTCTATGATTCTATGATTCTATAATGAAATGTCTTACATTCCTATTAATAGAAATCATAGATACAATCAAGAAGGATGAAGCACAGGGTTACATTTCCACCTCTGGCATTGTCCTTCTCCCTCACACCCACTCATGCACCACACACACTCACACATATACAAACACAAAATCTTTCTCCTCCCAGCATGTTCCTCAGTGCATTTATAAGAGGGATGCGCTCCCCAAGGGAGACCCACCACACCACAAACAGTGACAGTACCAGTGTCTTGAGTTTGCCAGGGCTTGTAAAACTAGTCCAGGTCTGTGCATTTTAGAACATATCTTAAGGTTAAAATCCAGATTAGAATACGTTCCTTACATTGGCAACCAGTTCTTCAAGCTACAGTCCCTCTTGAGCATCTCCACTGCCCGTTGCAAGACCCTGCTGCTCCTGCTTCACCCTGTTCTGTGTTGGACCAGCTTTTTCATTCCAAAAAACTGTGCATTTCTAAGTCTAATTATTTTATCGGAGCAAAGCTTGAACTGTACTGTTAGAGTGAGAAGGCCAGGCAGAAGAGAGGTTAAAATGTAGGAGTGTGCTGACCTTCTCCACTGTGCCCGATGGTTGCAGCAGCCTTTCAGGGCATCCTGGCTCCCACTGCGCCTTGCTCCACCTGAGCAGCAAAGAGCTGCCTACACACATGCTGGGAACAAGCAGAATTAAACAAATACCATCTGCCACCACCACCGTCAGCAGAGCACTGAGAAAATGTGCACTGATACAGCCAGTGAAACATCAGGAGGGTTAGGAAGATGCCACTGTGTTCACGAGCTCTAATCTTGTTATGGCTATGCCAGGCAGTTGAAAATTTTTATTGGGCAGAAGAGCTGCAGTTTCCTATAAATAAGTCTTTCCAGACATGCAAATTTTCTGTATTTTAACTTTGTGAACTGCAACTCCCCATGAAGTTTATTTGCTTTAGGCAATGGCATTTTTACGGAGAAAATCTGAATTAAGCTGATTTAGTCAAGTCTGTGAATGAACTGAGGGCCAGAACACCCTATTTAGCCCATGACAGAAATTAGTACAAGTGTATCCTTCCACAGAGGAATGGGAGGCTCAAAATGGCAACCTCGTCCATCATCACCTAACTCCCAAGCACTGGAAAAATGGCAACGTAGGTCTTGTTCAGGATTACAAATACATCAGATGCAGGAGCTGGATGGACGAGTTTGACCTCAAGAGCAGGTCAGACATCTAGTAACCAAGCAGTCCTGCGCAAACCCCTCCAAGAAGAAAGGACCAGATCCTCCAAAGGCAGCCAAGCAATTCACAAAGGAGCAGCAGCTTCTATCGATAGGCTTATCTGGAGCTGAAGTTCCCAACCAGATTCCCAGGTAACAGAGCTGCTGAAAAACAAAAAGTCCCCCAAAATCTAGAAGAATCCCTTTGTTTTACAGTAGGATGAACCCACAAAGACATACAAAAAATGTCAAAGTGCAAACATTACTGAAATTAGCAAGAACATGGGAAGGGTGTCTTGGTCCCATAGACCCATGGTAGTGGGACCTTCACAGTTGCTCCTAAATACGCTTGTGCGCACAACTTCCTGTATGGCCATGGTCTGGGAAGCACAAAATGTTCATTCCTCTCCCACTGAGGCCACATACAGAGCATGTAGTGATAAACATCATCTCCTCTGCCCCTTGGGTAGCTGCTCTCATGGTCATGAAGCATTCTGGGTAGAGCACTTCATTCAGCTTTCTGCCTCCCATTATGGTTGCTGCTCCATTCACTTTAAAGGGTACTTTTGCCCCACTGAGAAAAGAAGAGATGGTATTTGTCCTGCCATGCACTAACCTCTGCTGACTTTGAATCAAAACATTCAGCAGGACTATCCTCCAGCTCAACTGGACTTCACAGGTTTCCATTTTCACCACAAACAAACACACCCAAGTGCAAAAACATCATCCCCCATGCCTGACTCTTTCAAGCTGCCAAAGTTGGAGGGGAAGGCAAGATCCGGTGTGGCAAGCAGCTCCTTTTAGTCATCTGATACTGTGTTTCCTAAGGCTTCAGCAGTGCTGTTACACATCAGTAGCAGATCTGTTCAGCTGGGGTTACAGGAAAGTGGTTGTTTTCAGGATACAAGGGCCCTTCTGCTCTCCAGCCAAATAGCTACAACTAACAAAAACATTGCTGGTAAACCATGTGTTAGCAATATATTCCTGATCTAACCCAACCAGATTTATTGTTGGCAGAATGAGGATTTCAGCAAGGCACAATATGATTTTTGCAAAAGACCACACCTAATTAACTTCATTTAAAGTAACATTCATTAGACCTTTTTCCACAGCAGATACTAAACAACCATGCACGCTGAGCAAGCAGAACTGAGATATTTTCTTTCCCTGATTGCCTTCTGTACTCCAGAGGCTGAGTTTCACCTCTTGTTATGAATGAGTTGATTTTTTGCAGACCATCAGCTAGCAATCCTCTTTGACTTCTCATCTTCCCCAAAAGCTCTCCATGCAGAAGCCCTCCACCATTTCCCCAGGAAGCTCTTTCCAAAGTTAATGAGCAAATGCTGAAATCACAAAGCCCATATTCAATCCATGTACTCCAATAAAGAGAATATGGAAGAAAACATCCCCTACATCCCACTGTTTTGTACCTGTCTTGCTAAATGGGGTTTAATTAATTAACTGTTTTGTTAATTGACCTACTTGTAATCTCCGGCAATAAGCCTTTTCGTGGTAGGGAGCTGCATCTCACCTAAGTACAGCCTCTCTCAAACAAGTCCTACAACTCAGCTTGGTAGGAAATGATACATCTGGCTGCTTTTGACACTTCACAAGAAGCATCAGCTTGCAAAGATGATTTATTTACTCCCAGATAACAAATAGACATCCTATTGACAACACCTCTAACAACATGTTCAGCCTACAGGATGTTTCCAAGAAAACACTTGTAGATCGTGACTTCTATCTAAATCTTTTCTTTTGGTAGCTCCATTGACCTCTCTCCTAAAAAGCCTCTGCAGCTCTTTAAATGCTAATTAATCTGTAAATGGCTTTTATTTTTACATCAAATGACCATTTAATCTTTCTGCTCATTCACCTATAAAAAGGAGAAAGCTACTCTCCCAACAGGTAAATGGAAAAGACTTCCTAATCATGGCACCTCGTAGGTCTATGTCCCTTCTCCAGGCTGTATTTTGTACTGAAATGCTGGCACATGACCTGAATGCTCAGCTCCTGGGCTGAGCAGCCCCTTGGCCAGGCAGGTTCTGCTGGCTGCACTGAAGTCTGAGCGGATAGTGAAAGCCCTCATGGTACCAATTTTGGTGGAGGTCCCATGGGGGGCAAGCATCGCACTATAATTGCTGTTACTCTGATACGATGCAGATGTCTGTAACCATGTGGGATGCTGATTGCTGTGACTCAGTGCAAGGTCCTCAGCCAACTGATAGCATCATAGCACAACGAGGGTAATGATTGCTGATTGCTACAAGGTACTGCAACAAAAGCTGTCCCAAGCCTCCTGTTCCATTCTGGCATCTGCTCCATGCAGCATTATTCATCATCTACAGAGACCTCTTAGTCTATTAGGTGAGGAAGTTGAAGACTTAGTGTTTTCTAATCACTGTATGGCTTCTAATCACAAGTGCAGCTTGAGGAATGAATACTCAGCCCAGCTCCCCTGTCCCCACCCAGCCTGTCCTCCCCTCCTCATGCTGAGTACACTAAGTCTGCCAGAAAATACTTGCATACATCATATTTGGTAGGGACTGGAATCCAAGTCCCTAAAAAAGAAAAAGCCAAATATACATTAAACAATAGAGACAACTGAATGTTCTGCAGCTTGGAGGCATGTAGCATTCCCTCATTAAAACTTAAACATAAAACAAATTAATTATATATGGCAACAATAGTAAGTAAGCCTGGTCTGTGTTTTTAAGGTATCTTAATTGAAACCAGACCTGGATTTGCACTTCCTTTGTGGTCCAGGTGGACCCTCATTGTCCTGTGAACCTAACAAGGGTGCTACATAGGCTTTGCCCCAGCCCTGCAGCCCCTGTTCAAGATCACAGCAGCTTGCTCAGTTTGAGAGCTTTCTTCCTCTTGTTATACAATGCAGTGAGAGGAAGCAGGGGTTGTTATTGCTGCAGTGAGCTTGGGCTTTTGATAATATTAAACTGTTTAAGTTGGATGTGAAACCTGACTTTGTCAAGAACCATATGGTGCTTAAATGATGCTGCTGCTTTGCAAGTCTGCAGGGTGGAAAACAGGGCCAGATTCCACAATATCTGCAAATTACCAAAGCTGTGAATATAATCAACACGGAAGAAGGATTAAGGAAGTTCTGTCTTTGGTGGCAAAGGTATAACGGAGCACAGGAACACCCAAGGGGGAAAGAAGAGGCTACTTCAATAAATCACAGAACATGCTTAGGTGTGGATTTACACAAGCATTAAGGATAATTGGAGGAGCTCAGAGCCCACAGGCAGTAAGCTGAGACATTCACCTCTCATAGGCTAGAAGGAACATCATCACCATATATCTTCTTTGATAATTATAATGATCATCATCATTTTGAAAATATTATTTGATAATAACAATGCTCAGTAGTGATCATCTGCAATATCTCCCCCTTACAGTGGTATTCAAACCCAGATACACTTGTGAAGTGAGTCTCCCCAGCCCCTGTTTGGCAAACTACCTTAAGAATTTGTCTGGAATGCTGTAAAGAGGTCCCAAAAAACCCAAGTGACTATATCCCACAACATCCTCACTTCTCTACCACACCATTTTGCAGTCCTTATGTTAAAGGTTTTGACTAACATTTCTTCAAGATCTCCATTACCGCCAGTTGGGCTTTGTTTGTTTTCTTCCTTTTTGCAGCAACTTCTGATACTTGAAAACTATCTGGACATTTCAGTCTTCTCTACACCAGTTTCCCAGTTGGTTTGCTGCACTGTTTTCTGCATTGCCCCAGGTGCAAAGCTCTTATCTGAAATAGCAAGACACAATTTACCATGAACCAGGTAGACAGCCTTAACCCTTATTAACAGTCATCCCTTTCCTGTCACTAATTTAGTTTCCCACCATACAATCAGCCTGAACTCTGTTTCAAGCAAAGCAAACCCAGCTCTTCTCATTGTTCTCTGCCCTTATGACTATTAGAGCTCCAGTTACCTGTTTTTCACACCAGACTTCCTAATATTTCCAGACTTGCAAGTATTAACTACCAATACCCACAGGCATCTCTTTCTCCCTTGTCTATCTTAACTAGTGGGCTGGTCCCTTACAGTGGGAACTCCTAGGATTGTTCACCCATGCTGTCCCATCCCAGCACCTTCCCTTCCCTCTCCAAAGACACTCACTTCTTCCCAGAAGGTACTCTAGGACTCTGTGTCAGGGACACTTCCCTGCGTTATGCTGTGCAAGGTGTCACAAGCGCACTGACGACTAATTAGTTTGAAGGCCAAACTTCAAACTAATTGTTTGAAACTTCAAACTAATTGTTTTGAAGGCCAAATCTTGAGCAACTTCCCCAGCAATTTCTTCCCACCCACCTACCCCCCAAAAAATTTCTCCCTTTAGCAAAATCCACTAGTTCTCTCTTTTAGACATTTTTATATCACCTCACCCCCAATTCTTGTATTATTCTTCCTCTGTCAGGTCATCAAGTAATTTTTCACAAGGCACTAAATCAATCACTGCATTGAATCCATCTAGGAAATGCTATATATCTAATCTATGTCTAGAAAAATACATTATTTCATCAAAGATACCAGATTCATACACCATCTGCCTTTGCCAGGCCAAGGCTGCATTCTCTCTAATTTCGTATTTACCTTCATGCTTTATTTTTCCCTGAATGTTCACTTATATAGACATTATTGGGGTCAGACTAATGGGCTCCAACCTTTCTCTCTCCCCTTCCTGCATACAGACATGTCTTTCCTATTACCTTCAGTCATCAGCTACTTCCCCCAATTTGATACCCTCAAGAGCCACCATTGATACTGGATGTGCAACACAGCATTTTCCATGCTTTGGTCTGGAGATTTTCTACCTTGTTTCTATTCCCTCACCACCAGCCTGAGTGCACTCAAGTCTGAAATTGGCTCCTCTCATGAATGTGGTAATTTCTGCACCCAGAGTCTCATTGTCATGCTCCCACTTGGTTTTGCCTTAATGTTCACTTCACTGTCTTACTCACAACTAGAGCAAGTGATTTGATTTGCTTTCAGGACATATTGAAGGTTATCTTTAATATCGGTCTCAATCTCATTACACAGAAGACTTTGCCCCTTTGCATTTAAAGTACAGCTGTTGAACAGAACTATGTTTAAATTTTCTCAATGAAAATACACTATAACCTTGCTAGCAGTGCCTGCTTGTTTTATCCAGACCATCACACATGTGCTGCTTTGCTGATGAGCCTCTTCTCCAGGAAGAAGGCCAGGTGTTCTTATCCTTTAGACACCTCCTGCAAAGAAACACCAGTGGAGAATGTTTTTAATTTCCAACTCTGTATCAAGAGCTTGAGTCAAATCACATCCACCTAGCCTTTGGGACACATTCCCTACTTGGTGTAATCACAGAATTAGTATTTCCAATTTCTACTTCCAAATCAAATTTATAACAAGAAAGCCCTGAGGAGCCTCAGGGTGAACAGCAGGTAATGAGGAGGAGTGAAAAAGACAAATAAAAGGGACGTGTCTCCAAATGACACTGTAGGAAAGACCTGGGAGATCCCTCAAGCATGCAACGGAAAGTTGGGAAGAGCCCAGCTGTCCGTACCCAGGCACCAGCCTCATAAAGGGGTGAGCTCCCAAAATGCATGAGATCATTACAACCAGCAACTAAGCCTTCTGTGGTGCCTGTGCATGCTGTAAAGGGGAAAAAAGTGCTTCTTCTAGAACTGGTGAGGTTTGCCAAGGAAAAGAACAACTGCTGGCAGCCTCAACTCCTGAACATGTCAAAATGAATGTTCAGAGCCTGCCATAAAGATAAATTAATGTCCTGATGGGCTAAATTTGGTCCATTCGAATGAATGGAGCTGTTAGTGATTGATACCAGTTAGGAATATGGCCCACTGCCTAGTACTCAAGAAAGCATGGGCATTCACAGTTTTTAGAAACCAAACACTACAGGATGAATAATATGGAAAGTCTTCTCCAGTTTCAGAGTTTTTATATTTTTATTTCTGAATGTTGGATGAGGACAAAATTTACATATTCTCCCCACTTCCATCCACAGCAGATTATGGCATGGAAGCAGCAGGTTTTATCACATGTAGAGCTAACACTTTGCTCTGGCACCTATAATGCTGGAGAGCCCTTATTTCTTTCTGGGCATTTTCAGTCTGTCTTCCAGATCCTTTTAATTTAGATGGTCGGAGCTGTGTCTGACAGCATTACTGGGATGAAGCTTCATACAGAGCTAACACATGCTGCCCCACAAAATCATTTGGCTTGAGCAAGAAAACAAGCAAGGCTGCTCCAAACAAAGCAGTCCTGACCCAGCTCCCAGGAGCACCCACATGTACTATCTGTGGCTCTGACTGGGTCAGGGAAGTCTGCAGTGTCTTTGGTTGTCATTTAAGATTTCCTTACAAAATAACAGTGTAAAGGTACATTCAGACAGTCTGAATGTCTGTGCCTTGCTGAGGTCAATGAGAGTCATCTGGATGTCTAGGGATCAGAGCCATGCAATTATTTAGGTGCTCACAGAAGACAGAACCACTTCAGGAAGCTGGACTTGGGTTATCAAGTAACGCCATGCTTAGTCCCTCTGCCCTTCATGTGAGCCAATTTCCTCTGCATTATGCATCTGAACCTTTCCTGCACATGGGAAATTATTTCTCTTGCAAAGGTTAAAATCAAAGCATCAATACTTCTGTAACCATACAGGAAGCATTTAACTGGGGACCTATAATCCTGACTGGTCGGTCTCATTGGAAATGACACTGTGCAGCACAAAAGGCATCAGAGGAAAAAGCAAAGCTACATCTTTGGCTTCTGAAATCACCTATCTGCTGTGAAAAAGTGGATTAATTTCACGCTGAAATCACAAAAGCCAAAACTCCATGCTTCATGCAGGAAAGAAGCTTCAAGCAGAGCCTCCTATCCAGCTTCTTCAGACCACCCTGCTTTCCAGCCAGCCAAAACATCCCCAATAGCCACAGCCAGAAGAGTTTTTATCAGCCTCTTTCCGTGTGTCCCCATTGTTCCTAAAGACTTGCAAATGCTGAGGAAATTCCCAGCATTTCAGTCTGACCACAAACCTCCACTAAAGAGACTCTCTCACAGTTTATTATGAGTCCATTTTATTAAATGAATGTGATGGTAGTCTATGAATTAATATCTGACAGGAATTAAATGAGAATAACTTCTAATGCTGCTGCCTCCTCAGCTGGTCAGTTCTTTCATTCCACTATGCATCAGTCAAAACTAAGTTACAGAAATTGCAGCTAACATTTGATCAAAAGACGCATCAAGCTGAGGCCTTGATTTGGATGGCAAAGGACAAGCTGCTTCTCCAGGAACGAGACATTGAGAGGGTAAATGAGAGACCCTCCAAAAATCTTTACTGCAAGTTTTACTCTGTCAAATGTGGAACTTTTACAGCTAATTTCACTTAATACAGCTCCTAAGATAGCAGAACAAAAAGCAGATGGAAGTGAGAAGAGTTAAATAGCAGCCATTCACAGAAAAATAACCTTGCCTTTATCTCTTTTGCATTTTTCCTAACTCTTTTTTTCTCCCTCATTTTTTGGTCAGGTGAGTTTGCACTAAATCTATCCCTGGTGGTACTGTACCAAACCAGCATTCGTATGTCAGGAGAAGAGAATGTTTCAACAATAAAGCCCTAGGCCACAATGATGTTACATAGCATTCTGTGTTGCTGCAGTGTATCGTGTGAAGGCTGGCTTAGAAAAGCAGATATAATCAGTGAAATGAAAGAGCCTAAATAAGTATTTACCCTTTGGAAATCAGAATTACTTCTTTAAATAGAGCTTCTTACACACAGTGAAAAAGCATAATCTTTTGTCTTGGTGATAAAGCAGCATCAGAAAGTATCTTCAGAACCCATCTTCAAATCAGCCATTGTGACTGATTAGATGGTTATGCTGCTTTGATTTCACCTCAGTTTAAATTTTAGTCTAAGACCCTGATCTTTTTAGTATGTGACAATATTCATGTAAACATAGTTCTGCTTCTAATGCATACCTGTGAGACTGATTAAACAGAAGTAAGTGCAATCCCAGACACAGCTACAGGCTGGGCAAAGAAGAGATTCAGAGCAGCCCTGCAGAGAAGGACTTGGGGATGCTGGTCGATGAGAAAATGAACATGAGCCAGCAGCATGCGCTTGCAGCCCAGAAAGCCAACCGTATCCTGGCCTGCATCAAAAGGAGTGTGACCAGCAGGACGAAGGAGGTGATCCTGCCCCTCTACTCTGCTCTCGGGAAACCTCACTTGGAGTATTGTGTGCAGTTCTGGTGTCCTCAACATAAAAAGGACATGGATCTGTTGGAACAAGTCCAGAGGAGGGCCACGAGAATGATCAGGGGAGTGGAGAACCTCCCATATGAAGATAGGCTGAGAAAGTTGGGGCTGTTCAGCCTGGAGAAGAGAAGGCTGCATGGAGACCTCATAGCAGCCTTCCAGTATCTGAAGGGGGCCTATAGGGATGCTGGGGAGGGACTCTTCATTAGGGACTGTTGGACGAGGCCTTGGGTAATATGGTTTAGAGTGAGGTGTCCCTGCCCATGGCAGGGGGGTTGGAACTTGATGATCTTAAGGTCCTTTCTAACCCTAACTATTTTATGATTCTATTCTATGAAGTGTGTGCATTAGGACCCAACTAAGTTCAGTTCACATGGAAATAGACTGCAAAGTATTAGAGGACTTGGCCAGGGAGTGTAAATATGTGGATGAGGAAAAAGTCAAAGGACTAAAAATAGATTACAAATACGCCACTAGCTGCACAGTTGTGATGGCTTTTCCACACCTCAGAAGTTGTTCAAATAACAAATACATCCATAAACATCTGATTGAGGTAAACTGGTTAAAACAACACTGTGTTTACTGAAAAGTCTAAGGTAAAATCAACACCAGGAGAAAAGTTCTGTACTAAGAAACATTGCAAGCAGCATTGAAATATCAAACAGTATTTCATGTAAAACACTTTTTCCTTAACCTAGATTAAAGTGTCAGTGGATATGTTTTTGTAGTGCAATGATAATTTCACCAATAGAGGGTCCATCCTCAAATGTCATCATGTTCTTAAATTCTTATAATTTAAATTTACAAACTGAGTAAAATCCAAGCGAAAGGTTGGATCCTGCACAATGTTTTCTTTCCCCCACTGTGCCACTGGGTGGATTGTTTTCTTTACACTCCCTCTGTGCTCCCTCTCTTTGGGCCTCCACCACCATAAGGGCGATATCACATCTCTTGGCTTGCAGGATTCTATTCCT
This sequence comes from Neopsephotus bourkii, assembly GCF_033783945.1. NCBI lineage: Eukaryota > Metazoa > Chordata > Aves > Psittaciformes > Psittacidae > Neopsephotus > Neopsephotus bourkii. The sequence continues at coordinate 14,142,127 of NW_026902298.1, read as the reverse complement.
GGAAACACCATCTTGCAGAAAGCCGTGGCATGGAAGTTATGATTCATACATTTCATAGGAGCAGAAGTGTTAGTGAATTTGGGCAGGTGGCGGGTGGCACAATGAGCATGAGGTGGCATGACAGGTGTCAGCAGCCAGGAAAGTAAGCTCCAGAGGTGCAAGACATGGAGACTTGAAAGTCCCTGCAGAGTTAAATCCACTTACATCAGACTTGGGAAACTGGGCATCATAAGCACGCTGACATTTAATGTTTTGCCTGCCATTTTTGCAGCTTATGTCACAAGAAAGCTCTGTGTTCCTGCCATCTTCTGTCTGAAAATTCTCCCTTCTTGGCTTCTGTTTGCTTCTCAACTCCGCCTTCACCACCTCTTTCACTCATTTCCACACCACTGCTCAGGCAGGACCAAGACATTACACCATTTCCCCTGCGGCCTTCCCCCTCTCCAGCACTGTCCATACCTTGTGCTGCCCCTCATGCCTGGCACTTTCTGGTCTTTCTCTTGCCAATTCATGATCATCTTCTTGAATTCAGCTCCTTCCCCAACACTATTCTTTTATTCCCTCCAGCTCCAGTCATTTTTAACCAATTTAATGTAAAGATCCATAACGTGGCAGTCACAGAACACAGCTGCAAGAAATGCTTTACAACACTGCATGGTCCAAGGCATTTCAAATCTGAAATATTTTCTTAAATTACAACCTCCTCAGCAGCCCTTGCCCAGTGTTCGTATTGCACATTGCTGAGGTTTGTAATAAACCACAGCTTCCAATAAAGCCAGAGCATGGCCCAGCCTTCAGAAAGGTATTGGACCAACTCCACAGCTGCTTTCCAAAGCATCCATCTTCACCTCATGCTTTGTGCTGCAAATAGGGTTTTCAAACCTCTTTTTCAAACTGGTCTAAAAGAACTCCCTTATTCCAAAGATCAGTCTTAATAGGGAACTTTTCATATATGGTGGGAAGAATAGGTGCTCCTCTTTGGGACAGGGGAAAGAAAATAACTCCTCTGACAGCAGCAATGCCCCATCCAAGGCTCATGACTGCACAAGGGAGAGAGTCTGGATGAATGTGAAAGGAAGCCTGACAGAAATTGGCAAAAAGAGAGTTAATAAACCTACAAGAAAAACCTGGCATAACAGGGAGAGCAGCATCAGCCACAAAAAAATTGTGAACACATCTCTTAAAAAGAGGGGCTGCTGCTATGGACTGCAGCATCTCATACAAAATGAGACAGCAGTGACCAATGCTGAGTGCTGCCCAGTCCCTCCTTGCCATGCCAGCCGCTCCACAGTCTGTCCCAGGCACAGTATGATGGAGAGCCCCAGGGTTTCAAGCATGGGACAGCACAAGCCAGCTGGACCCTATTTTCTTGTGACAATCCACAAATTTTTCCCCTTCACACATATAAGCCCATTCATCTTGTAGTTCTACGCAGAGCTGGCCGTCTCTTGTATAAACACTGCGTTGTGTGTGTGGTGTGCTGCAATACTTCAAGGACATTGGAATGCACTTTATCAGCACTTTTAAACACTGCAGCTTTATGAGGGGAGTCTGAAAATGTATTTACCATTCCAGAATGTGCACAGATGTGCTTTTAATATAACATCCTGATGTTTTTCTTCTCTTCTCATGACCCATGCTGTCCAGGCAAGGGCGCTCACCCTTCCTCATGCCACCAAACGCTACAGGAATTCTCCCTGGCACACCAACCAACAGAGATTTCCCTCACTTGAAGCAGCTCCTTCACATCTTCTGCTGATGCTCTTCTATGAACGCTGTGAGGTTTGCTTTATGGGAAACCTCCTTAACCATGCACACTTGCCACCAGCTGTTTCCTAACCAATGTCATCAGTATTTACCTCTCTCCAAGGACCTTCCTCCTGCTCACCAACAGTGTGTGCAGAGCTGTTGATTGCTAAGAGTGTGGCGTAGCAGGTCATGCAGGTTGTCATGCACAGACTACGGACAAACTGACAACATGGAGCTCTTCTGGACTCCTCCCAGGTGGCTGGAAACAAGAGATGTTTGGGACTAAGGGGGAATGATGCCTCCTGTGGTGCTGAAGTCACCATGTGCTTTGAAGCAGAGCTTTCAGGAAAACTCTTCTGATCTTAGGGTCACATTCAGCCCCCAGGCTCAGCCTGGCAGTAGTGAAAGATGGACAATGAAAAATTCATCTTGGCTTTTCTGGTTGTAGTGGGTCAAAGGAAATCAGTCCTTCCCAACTGGAGGAAAAAAGGAAAAGACTCCATAGGGCAAGAAAACACAGCGAAATAGGAAGGAAGAAGAACCTGCACAGAGGATTTCCCTTGGGAAATTCAAGAAGCACTTAAACCTATTTTCTCTAATCTGAGTTGCTGCTTTTACAGCTCCATTTGAATCCCTTTCCCAGCTATATTCTCCTATATCTATGATGTCTGTCTTGGATATTTACTGTTTACTTAGATCCTCTCAGGTGTTACACCAGGTGAGCTGACAGGCCCAGCAAAGGCAGAAAAGCAAAGGCAAAAACTCAGGTCCCTCTCTGGTGCCAGCTCTCAGTGGCTCACAGTAAGCTGCTCACAGAGAAGCAGTTATTAACAACAGGGATCTTCTGCAACATGCAGAAAAGCATCACCCCATCCAGAGGCTGGCATCTTATGCAAGCCTGAACTATGAGGTTACCTTCCCCATTTTGGAGCAGAGCTCACACACATCCCTATGAGTGTTGCAGAGAGCTCAGCAGCAACTTGGGGGTGCGGACACAGCTCAGTTGCTAACAGCTGGATGAGGTCCACTGTGGCCACTGTAGCTGATCACAAGCAACACAGCACAAGGCAACACATAAACCCCATAAATTCAACAAATGACAAGAATGTAAAATAAATTCACTAGGGGCTTGGCTCAACAGAAGCATGATTGGTTCCTGTGTGAAGATCCACCTGAGACGCTATACACTACTTAATCCCTGGGGCTGGGGTTAGCTCCCATTTGTGTCAAGTGAAGATTTTCCATTTACTTTAATGGATCTGGAACAGGCCCAAGCAGAGCTGTATAATAAGCAATGGTTTTATTCAACAAGAGAAATAGCCTCCCTGGTCCCATCCTACTCCTCTGCATCAGCTGTTGGTCAGAATCTGCCACTCCTGATTTACAAGATGAATCTTCTCCTAGGGAGCTGAGTGTTCGAAAAAAACCAACCAACCAAAGTGGCGTTTTCAGTGGGGAAAGAGATTTATCCAATTGCCAAGGGTAACAGCTTCAGACGATGAGCTGGACTATGCCTGAATCAAACATCTCAACAAATTTTCTGAGGAGTGTCATGTTGATTTTATACCCCTTCTAGTTTATAAAGTGGGAGCTTCCTACCTCTTGGTTACGTTTTCCTTTAAAAACATTTCTCATCTTGGAGCAGTAGCAGAAGCGCAGACAAATACACAAATTGGAAAGACAACAGAAACATTTTGTGCCAAGGAAGGATGGATGTAAGTGGGTCTAATAACCATGGAAACAAAACACGTGTTGTACAAAAATGATTCACACTGTTTTGAGGACTGTTCTGGAAGGCAATAACTTACTGTCTTGGAGGCAGCATAGCAAAACACCACAACCAGAAAGCCATGAGTGATGGGTCACAGGAGTACAGCTTGCCCTTATTCCTGCTAGGACACAACTCAGACTCTTGCTGCCAGGAACCTGTGGTAGTGGAACCTCAGGGCATACCACTGAAGTTATACATCATCTTTGCATCATCTAACGTGTGCACACGTAGGTGTGCTGCCAGTGGTGGGGGTAGGCTCCTTTTCATTCACTCTACTCATTCACATTCAAAGCTACATTCACTCTCCCCAGATCCCTAGAAACCTCAGGCTGGCTGTTAAAACCCATCATAAAGGTCTGTATCACTCTCCATGTGCTGGGGAAGGGAGGAGAATGGTGAAGCCAGACACCAGCCAGCACCTCTCTAGATCTCGTCTGCAAGTTTCCCCCAGCCCACCATGCCAGCTTGACACAGTGTCAAAGATCTCCATCCTGTGAACTTTGGCCTAAAGTTAATGTATAAAATAGACATTGCAATGTGACCAGGTTACCTTCTGCATCAGTCAGTCTCTGGCCCCAGAGTCTGCTTCCCCTTACACTGTGCACATGTGGGACCTCCTCTACTCTCCCCACTTCTTACAGTAATCCCTCACCAAACAAACAAACAAAAACCACACATACCCCACCAGCACACTGTAAAACACCTGAAACACAGTGATAGCATTTAATCCACCTGGCAGCATATTACAGCAGCTTTCAAACTCTAAACAAGCTCTACACCACCACAGCCTTACTTGTGAAATTATTTATCATGGATTGGTTTATAGAGTCTTTTATAAGCTTCATATTGGCTAATAATGGCCTGGAGGTTTTACGTCCTCCGGCTTGACGTATTCCATGTTTATGAGGAGCTTGACTCCTGGAAGAGATTTGCAGTCTGGAGCCATGCTGTCTGCCAGACTGTATGCAATAGGTATCATTTATGCATTAAGAATTGCACTGGTAGAGCAGTTTGCTTCGAACACAGGGCTGGGCTCGGTGATGGGTGCCTGTCTACCATGAGAAGTGGGGTCACATATGGCTAGTCCTGTGCAGTCCCACTGGGAGTCAAGTATTTTTCACCAGGAATAAATCAGAGATATGCTTCCATCCAACAGGGCCTCAAAATTAAGGGGATGCTGGTTTTTGGACCAGCATTTTCCTAGCTGTGGTGTGTCAGAATCGGGCAACAGCCACCCTTTTGGAAATTATTCAAGACTTCAGTTTTCTATTTGCTATTCACCTCAGGGATCCCAGCCAAGGAAGCACCTCTTCCCTCCATCACCATGAGTGTCTACGGTACACAACCCTTCCTTCAAATCCCATGGGAAGTGTAAAAAAGCCAGGCCTAAGAAAATGTGCAAATCAGTTCACAACAGATAATACAGGTGGGAAGCACTGCTGAATAAAAATGTCGTTGCTGGGTAACAAGCTGGTAGCTTTTCACTCAATGACCTAAAATATAGGTATGTTTATGATATTAGAATTAATACACTGGGATTCAGAACTTATAATACTCATCTTGACAGTATGTTCTAGTGTGAGGTGTCGCTGCCCATGACAGGGGTGTTGGAACTGCATGATCTTAAGGTCCTTTCCAACCCTAACTATTCTATGAGTCTGTGATTCTATGATCTGCAAATTACACAGTAGCTGTAAGATTAGAAGCCCAGATATGCAGGTAATAGCTTCGTTAGGGGGTTTCTGAATGCATGTGTTTGTATAAGCTTATATATAAATGCAAAGCAAACAGTGTGGAAGATGAGAAAGCATTTCTACAATTTTGGTTTTTATTGACCATAACAGGGAAGAGCCATAAGGGAAAAGGTAAAAGTTTTTGTTTTGCAAAGTGACTGCTGGCTTCAGAGAGATGTAGCTGGCAGGCACCCGTTAAGTGCTAAGTGTATTAAAAGAACCTCCTGTTTCCAAGTAAATCCTCAAAATGAAAAATAAATAAAAGAAGCAAAGAGGCACCCGCAAGAGTGCCATTTATTTTTCCCTCCTCTTTTTAATTTCTTTTTCTCGTATGGTGAACTTTCTTGAGGCAGGAATGAGAAGAGATTAAATTCTTCCTATCAATTCAGCAGCAAGAAAAACCTCCAATTGGGAATAGGCAGCCACAAAAGCCTACTATGATTACCAGCTGAGCACAGAGATTTTTACTCTTGTTCTGAGAGTAGGGAAGGGGGCAGCATCCAAGGGCTGCTGGACTTGAGGAGCAGCAAGCAGCCGGCCAGCACTACGTTGAACAGAAGGAGTCAAGCAGTAGCAAACACAAGCATGTCATGGCACAAAGGCAAGCAACCGAGCTTTGCCATGGGTTGAGAACCAGCAAAGTTTGCTGATCTGTATGAAGTCTGCCTGTCAGTTCTGATAGCCCAGCACATTGGTTTTAGCCTCAAAAGGGAGGCTGTTTCTGGTGTCTGCTCTGCACAAGCTCCACAACAGAGGGGAAAAACACCCTTACAACACAACCACATCTCATGATCACACCAGTGAATTTTATGGCCCTTTCATACTGCTGGAGCAACCAGAGGAGGTGTGTGTATGAGTGCACCTTCCACAGCTGGCTGGCCCGATGCCGAACAGCGCAAAAGGTGTTTGTTTGTGTTACCTGCCTACATGAGACATCATCCTCATTTGTGCTACCTGCCTAATACTGGGTGCCAAACAAACCCACTGACACATGGCAGGCGCTCATGAGGTTTTGCAGATCAACCCCCCACACACACTCTGTGCTTCTGTTACCAGCAACAGCATTTCGTATTAATCATGGAAACCAGATGGCCCCAACATGAAGCCAGTACACGGCAACCTCTGTTCTTTCCATTTTCAAAACTTTCCCTTGAATCCATTATTCATACAGGTCATTCTCTTGCAAGGTTAAATGAAAACCACAGCATGCTCTGTACCTGCCAGATAAAATTAGAGCTTTTGTGGCTCAGCATTCAGACACCCTTCCCTTTCTCCACAGGAAGTCACAAAATTATCACCAAGCTGCTTAAGCATGACAGCAGAGAGGATTTGGAAGAGACTTTTAGGAGCAGGAGAGTGAGATATGTTCACTGGAAGCTCATTCCAGTGAGAAAAAATAAGATGCTTTAAGCTGCTGAGTAAAAAGAGGTGGGTTAACAGTATAGCAAGCAGGTGAGGTGATGACATTTTCTAGGAGACTGGAAAATGTTTGGTACCAACATCATACAGCACACAAAGGAAGATTCAGTCCAGGAGATTTAGGGACTTTCTGAAACTCTTGTTAACTTAAATATCTTCTGTCTAGTTTGATACCCAGAGGGCACTGAGGACATTTTATAAATCAGGAAAATTTGGAGGATACAAAAGGCACTCAGCTATGTAAAAGAGCTCTTTACTTTCTGTGTGCACGAAACTGCAGATCTCTGCCACTGATCTCCTTCAAACTCAATATCTAATAATACGTCTTTCTTCTAATATACCAAGTACTGTTCAATCCACTTTCCATTTACCACAGACAGCCTTTCTCAAGCTCTACAAATGTCAGATCCATGCTGTTATTTTGGAACTGCTGGCCAAATGCTTAAGGGCAGTGTCCTGGCACTCACCATCATGGGCCATGGGCAGAGGAAGTACTTAGGACCCAAGTGTCCTTGCCATGCATATTTACACAAAAGTCCAGAAATAAAATCTCTTGATGTACTAAGTCCTTGTTTCTGCTTTCTGGGCAGCTCCCTCAATTGTCTCCTTTGACTGAAGATCCCAAGAGAGATGCTTTTGGCTACCTTCCCTTTGCCCACATCCTCAGTGTGAACTTTAAGTGCTGAAGTTGTTTTCTTCCAAAGCTCACAATGTCATGGAGGAATACAGGAGATCTAGGAAGCTGAAACAGGTCATTTAGTAATTATCAGCAAAAATGAGAAAGGAATCACAGAATCACAGAATCCCAAGGGTTGGAAGGGACCTCAAAAGACCATCTAGTCTAATCCCCCTACAAGAGCAAGGTAACCTAGAGTACATCACACAGGAACTTGTCCAGGCGGACCTTGAACATAGGAGACTCCACAACCCCCTTGGGCAACCTGTTCCAGTGCTCTGTCACTCTCACAGTAAAGAAGTTCTTCCTGATGTTCACATGGAACTTCCTATGCTCCAGTTTACACCCATTGCCCCTTGTCCTGTAACTGGACATCACTCAGAAAAACCTAGCTCCATCATCCTGACACTCACCCTTTACCTATTTGTAAACATTGGTGAGTTCACCCCTCAATCTCCTCTTCTCCAAGCTAAAGAGACCCAGCTCCATCAGCCCCTCCTCATAAGGGAGATGTTCCACTCCCTTAATCATCTTTGTGGCTCTGCGCTGGACTCTTTCAAGCAATTCCCTGTCCTTTTTGAACTGAGGGGCCCAGAACTGGACACAGTATTCCAGATGCGGCCTCACCAAGGCAGAATAGAGGGGGAGGAGAACCTCTCTTGACCTACTAATCACACCCTTTCTAGTACACCCTATGATGCCATTGGCCTTCTTGGCCACAAGGGCACATTGCTGGCTCATGGTCATCCTCCTATCCACCAGGACCCCCAGGTCCCTTTCCCCTTCACTACTTTCCAGCAGGTCAACCCCCAACCTGTACTGGTACATGGGGTTGTTCTTCCCCAGATGCAAGACTCTACGCTTGCCCTTAGAATCACAGAATCATAGAATAGTTAGGGTTGGAAAGGACCTTAAGTTCCAACCCCCCTGCCATGGGCAGGGACACCTAACTCTAAACCATATCACCCTTTGTTGTCTGGAATTGGTGCAGCAGTGCAACATATAAAACAATTGTTAACTTGGGCAGAAGAGGGAAAGGAGCAGAAAGAAATCAGCCACCACACATGGAGCAAGCCCACCAAAGCAGGATATCACTGTTGCTTCCAATCAGTCAGAATTGCAAAGAGGGATCCAAGAGCTGAAGCTCAGGCCAATGTAGACACAAGAGGCCAATTCAAATATTCAGGGCTTTGGGGTTTTATCTCATATGGGCTGTCCAGAGCCTGGAAACATATCTATCAGCCAGCAAAAACTAAACCTCTGAGTCCACTTTATTTACCAGCTTTCCATGAAATGTTCACTTCTGATTTCACAGTTCTAACCTCAAGCTGTTATCAGCATACAGCTCACTATCAAACAAGGATAAGAGGTTCTCATGCTATTATCAAAATCTTCTGGGGAATGAGGGGAATAGGAGACAGGTATTCTAGTAGATACAAACACTTCAATCAGTGAATAATCATCTCAGAGAGCCTGACTGTATCATGGTCTTCTATTATCTTACTTGTGATGGGAGAATAATTTGCTCTCTGAGCTCTGCTGCATCAGTTGGAAGGCTTCCTACAAGGGAGGGAAAGGCAGCGTTGGGGTCAGTGGCTGCAGCCTGATCCTTCTCCCAGTTACACCAGCACCAGGAGTGCTAGGGTGTGCATTTCCTTTACCAATGAGGCTACAGGACAGGAAATAGCACCATGAGAATGAATTCCATCTGTGCCAGGGGAAGATTGCTACTCCTGAAAACCTGACTTCCTTCAGCCACCACGTTAATCTTTCTGTATCTACAGAACACATTTAAATTCAAAACTGTCCTCTGAGGTAACACAGTGGCGCATGACAAGCAGGCCTGCCCTGACGCCAGAGGGTGTACAGTGAGGCCTCTCATCTGCATTTCCCTGGCATGTACATCGGGGTACTGACCAGCACCTGGGTAAGGGAAAATGGGACAGCTGAGAAAGAATGTTTTTTCACCCTAGCAACGTAGGCTTCCATCCCAGACCATACTGACCACAAGGCATGGAAAGAAGATCATAAAGCTACCTTGGTCACAATTTCATCCTGTCAGATAAAACAACTGAGTAAGTTAAGCCTGTGGTTCTCCAGCTGCAGAATAGAGATCGAGATGTGTCTGCATGTGTTTTAGTCATAACAGAAGTACCAGCCATTTCCTACAGTCTTGCCTTGCAACAGGTTCATAGACCAGCTTGCAACCCTAGTCAAGCTATTCTTTGACTTTCAGCTCCCAACAGTACTTCCGAGATCCTGATTTGTGGGACAGGAAGACAGCTCATTTTTCGCTGCACTCCCTGTTGTAAGATGAAATTTATCCAGAGTGCATTTACATCACTACCACTGCAGCCCTAGGCATGTTGAGCCTCGATCCTGAAGTAAGATGAGCAGTGGGGATGCAGTGAACCTTCCCAGGCCAAACTGCTGGTTTGAGAGGCAGGTGAGACAAGACGCCCAGACCACATGTGGCAGAGCTTGATCCTGAGACACACCACAGTGAAAGATACCACAGGGCTGGTATTATTCCCAGCAGCAATGACCTCCTTGGAACACCTTTATTTTGCATCTCAGACCTTCACACACTGATTCACAGGCAGAAGCCCCGGCACCACAGAACTGGGATGCCTCAACACAGAGGAGGAAGCAAACACCACCTGAACAGAGAAATGGATTTCAGACACAATTTCATTGCAGAGGTAAAGATTAAGAGCAAAGCAAGGGAGTGCTGGGTGAGATGTTACCATGGAACAGCAGTTCACATGCACTTGGTCCCCCACTGATAAAAGGGAAGTCATAGAATAGAATAGTCATAGAATAGTTAGGGTTGGAAAGGACCTTAAGATCATCAAGTTCCAATCCCCCTGCCATGGGCAGGAACACTTCCCTCTAAACCATATCACCCAAGGCCTCGTCAAACCTGGCCTTGAACACTGCCAGGGATGGAGCATTCACAGCCTCCTTGGACAACCTATTCCAGTGCCTCACCACCCTAACAGGAAAGAATTTCCTCCTTATATCCAATCTAAACTTCCCCTGTTTAAGTTTTAACCCATTACCCCTTGTCCTATCACTACAGTTCCTAATGAAGAGTCCCTCCCCAGCATCCCTATAGGCCCCCTTCAGATACTGGAAGGCTGCTATGAGGTCTCCACGCAGCCTTCTCTTCTCCAGGCTGAACAGCCCCAACTTTCTCAGCCTATCTTCATATGGGAGGTGCTCCAGTTCCCTGATCATTCTCGTGGCCCTCCTCTGGACTTGTTGCAACAGATCCATGTCCTTTTTATGTTGAGGACACCAGAACTGTACACAATACTCAAAGTGAGGTCTCACGAGAGCAGAATAAAGGTGCAGGATCACCTCCTTCGACCTGCTGGTCACACTCCTTTGATGCAGCCCAGGATATGGTTGGCTTTCTGGGCTGCAAGCGCACACTGCCAGCTCATGTTCATTTTCTCATCGACTAGCAGGGCTGCTCTGAATCTCTTCTCCGCCCAGCCTGTAGCTGTGCCTGGGATTGCTCCGACCCAGGTGTAGGACCTTGCACTTGGCATGGTTAAACTTCATGAGGTTGGCACCAGCCCACCTCACAAGCGTGTCAAGGTCCCTCTGGATGGCATTCCTTCCCTCCAGCGTATCAACCGAACCACACAGCTTGGTGTCATCGGCAAACTTGCTGAGGGCGTACTCAATCCTACTGTCCATGTCAGCAACGAAGATGTTAAACAAGACCGGTCCCAACACCAATCCCCAAGGGACACCACTCGTAACTGTTCTCCAGCCAGACATTGAACCCTTGACCACAACTCTTTGTGTGTGGCCATCCAGCCAGTTCTTTATCCACCGAGTGGTCCATTCATCAAATAGATGTCTCTCCAATTTAGGGACAAGAATGTCGCATGGGACAGTGTCGAACGCTTTACACACATCCAGGTAGATGACATCAACTGCTCTACCCCTGTCCATCAGTTCTGTAGCCCCATCATAAAGTGAATTATGTCAGGTCAATTACTCTTTTGTCACAAGCTAATGATATTACACTGAGACTTACTGCAGTTCACCTTCCTGAAAAGAATAAGAGGAGGTTTTAGTAGCCTATCCTATAATAAATTGTCACAGCACCTACAATTCAGAAGCAATTCTGATTAAAAAAAGAGAGATGCATTGAAGAATGCAGGCAATTAACCGCCTGAGTCAGTATTATCAAGGGAAGAGAGTATTTTTTCTGGAGGTGGAAAATGGCCAAACACTGTTTCCCAACATAAGCCCAATGACCATGGATAACTTCCACAGTGACCACTAGGCCAGTATTTAAACAAGAAAATCATTCTGTTTCTTACACAAAATAAGGAGGTGACACTTGACCGGATCCTTCCTAGAAGTGTCTGTGGTCATTTTGTGCCCTCACCAACTGGTGGAAGCACAGGAATGGCAGAATAATGGAGGTTGGAGGGGATTTCTGGAGATGTCTCTTCCAAATACCTGCTTAAGGCAAAGCCAGCTTAGAGCAAGTTGCTAAGGGCGTTTTTCTAGTTGAGTTTTTAATATGTCCCAGGTCTGAAATTCATGCCTGTTTCAGTGTTTGATCCCTCTCATGGTGAAAAGAATTCCTTAATACCAAACCAGGACTTTCCTAATTGAAACTTGTTTCCAGAGGAAGCAACTTGGAAGCCTGGATTAAGCATCACTATTGCTGGTGATCACCTCAGCGATGAGGAGCATTCTCACAGCCCCAGCTAGGTTTGCCTCTGGTGTGGGGTAAGAGAAGGGTCTTGCAGGACCACACCAGCATACTTCCCACTTCTCCCTCAGGGCTTCTCAGGCCTTTCTGCTGATCGTAGCAAGCTGTTGTGTGGTCTGTGCAGGGAGGTTGCAGTCTGCCAACGCTTTGCTCTTTTCAGCTGGTTTAATTATTCTCTCATAATAACTTTTCCCCTTTTTCTATGAATAACAGATGATCAACATGGATTACATGGCACTTCAAAAGCTGCTGTGTATGTCAAGGGAGTGCTTTCCAGCCACCTTCCCCACGTCCCCCAAGATCTGCAGGCGCTGATCTTGCTCAACTGACTGTGGAGTCCTAACTTCAGTAATGACAGTATTGCCAACACTGATATTGAACTAAATGCTTTCCATGTTGGGGCACAAGTAACAATAGTCAATATTTTGGTGAAGCTGAATTACAGGCAGCAGTTGCAACAGCTGCCTTTAGTTTTGGCTCTAACACCCTGCTCCCCAGTGAGGTACAACACACCACTTGATGAATTCCAAACTCTCTTCTTCAGTTACAGTTTATTAAAAGATGGATTAAAACATTGGCACAACAGTGGCCACAGGAATATTTTTCCAGCAACATCATCCCAGGAGGCTTTGGAAATGCAGAATTGTGTCTAAATTGGGACACCATTCATGCATGGTTTGAACTGGTGTTCAGAAAGCCAGTGCTCACTGTTAAATGAATATTTTGTTATAAAAAAGACAAATTTACGTCCTCTCTAGGCTCAATATTGACACACTCTGTTACAGATATAGTAAAGTCTGAGAACACCTTTTGAGCTTTGAAATCACAGTATAGAGACCAGCAAGACATGGAAAAACACTGATTGCAAACAGCTGGTGGACATCACACTGAGCAGCAAGATCTTCACCGAGTTCAATAAATTACTCTTTCCACTGTGCTGTCTGGATGCAGAATTTAATGCAAATTGTGCAGGAGTTGAGTGACCCTTCCAGGAGACACACTACCTGTTCCACATATACCAATCCTGTATCGCATTTTATGAACCCCCAGGTCATGGCTTTTACAGAAAAAGTGAGAGTCTGTGACTATGATCCAGGCTTTAATATCATGGAAAAAATATTGTGTAATTGAGTTTGTTCCATGCAATGCCATGACAAGTTATAATTCAGGAGGAGACAGGGAAATGGTGGGAGTTGAAGTCAACACAAGCCAAGAGGCAGCACAAACCCTTGCTTGAGCTGACATTCTCCTTGTTCCCCCTCTCACTTTTCCTGCTGAGCATGCAAAATTGTTCAGGAGACCTTAGCCAAACCATCTGGTGTGAATGAATACACAGGGCAGAGACTGAGCCTTTGGAGATGTGGATTTGTTGCCTGCTGCATTAGGGAAACCCAAGTTCAGCTGTCTACTTGCATGCCAAGACAATATAGGCACTATCAAAGAGGTGAGGGCATTCAGTACCACTCAGCCCAACATTTTGCTGCAGCTGAGATGCTCTATCCTTTGGAGCACTTGAACAGAGTGATGGGATTCCTGCACACAGCACTAGTTATCATGGGCATCAAATCTTTCCTTTCAAAAGGAAGCCACACATCTTGAGTGATGTGAACCATTTAGCCAGGGTCAGAGACTGAAGGGATAAATACCCAAGTATATGCCAGATTTCAAATTAACTAGCCAGCATGAAAAGGAACTTGAGCTCCTGAATGCATCTTAGTTGTTAGCACTGCCAGGTGATTGCACAGAGCACTCCCACATGCCAGCAGTTGTGCTGTGGCCAGACCTCCTGGAGAACATTCACTGATCCTTTTTTTCTTGGTACAATTCCCAGCTTCACCTGAGAAAAAGCGCCTAAAAAGAACATTTCATGGATTGCATTGCAATGTGTCAAAGCTGTGGGGCTGCCGCTTGCTGGCAAGCATGTGCTGTGGTCGGCCACAGCAGTCATAGGCACTAGTGAGACAGTAGCAGCAATGAGAGGATTCACAAAGCACTGCACATGCTGCTGGGAAGGGCAGGGACAAGCAGGGAAGGGCACCTCTGGCAGACTTGTTTCAGATGTTCCTTTTCTGGACTGTTTCACCCATGAACATCCCCAGGGGAGTCATCACCAATACACCCCCTCCACTATGAAGCAAGCAGTTAAGGCATCACCCCAGCACCTTTTTTCCTCCCTATTCATGTATTCCATCTTCATCACTGATATATATAGGCATGTGCTAACAATGTCCTCTGGGGAGCTGGCTTGGATTTTCCAAAGTCAGTCCTCACACTGGAGCATAGCAGTAACCACTGGCAGATGTGTGGAGGAGTGGAAGGGAAGGGGAAATTGTTTTGCTTTTCATCTGCCTTTGTGTTTTTTAATTCACTGTAAGAGCATGCAAGCTGGGTTCAGTCTCATTGAGATACTCCTTCCTAAAGAGAGATTAAAACTATTTTGTTTATTTTTAACTGTACTTGGTTCCACATAGGCTTCCAAACAACCATAACAGCCCTGCTCCTGCATTTGTTTGAAAATTAGCTTGCACACAAGGGATCTTTATTCTGAAGCTGTGTATGTTGTTGTGTCCCAAAGCTGGATTGACAAAAGGATTCTATCTTCAGGAGTGAGTAAACATTTTCTCTGAACAGATTATTTCTGAATGACCCTTCTGCATTCCTTTCTACAAATAAGTCCTTTCTGCCTTTCCCCCTCAAACTGGACAGATGTGCATACAGCTGCTTCAGTAGCTCCATACCAATCTTGACAAGATAGATATCTGAGAGCCGCTATTGAATGTTAAGAGCCAGCTTGAATACAGCTGAGAGATAAATGAAGGTAACAGCACTAACAGCTTCCACAAGACTGATCCTACCAGAAACCAGTCAAGCTTGGGTCATGTCTAGCTCAGCTCTGCTAACCCTGCTCCTCTCAATGGGCCAGTGCACTCGCATGCTCAGTTTGCTGAAATCAAAGTCTGCTGGGGCACAGTATGGGAGCAGTTGGGGGGCACAGACACCCCTCCCACCTGAAATGACTCCACTTTCCTACAGCTGCACCCAACCCAGGCTTCCAGATGTGTCAAGCAGTGCTCATCCCTACAATGGGAACAAGGGCTTTTCATTACTGTACGAGGAGAGAAGTAATTTGCTTTGCTTGCAGCTTCAGCCAAATAGAGCCACACATGCAGAAGTTCGGGGTTTACATTCGCATAACTCCACTGGCTTTTGCCAGACTGTTACAGATGTCTCCCATGTCCATGGCAGGTTGAGTTCAAGTTGAGCCTCAAAATAGCACAGATGTCTAGCAGTGAGAAGACAAAAATTAACTCTTCCAGTCCATATGTTCTATTTTGGTGTGTAGCACCCCGCAGTAGAGGGGGAAACAGAAAGTTATATGCTGACACAGGCATTTACTATTGGCATTTCAAGTCTCACTTAAGGGAGACTTCATCCGCACAGAGAACCTCACTCAGAGCTTGATGTGAGTGTAGGACTGACAGTGAGAAAACACCTGCAAGCATCCACACATTAATGCAGCATCGTCTTGGAAACTAGAGGTTTTGCTGTTTAAAGATGTAAGAGCTGAGAACTACCACAAGCTTTCTAAAGAGGAGAAAGTTCCATGAAACAGCAGTTCCAATACAGAAGGTGGTATTTTGTCTGAGAGCAGACTACAGTTTCTACTGCACTATCTGTATTTTCCTCACATCACTGCTGTATATAGTACTGGAGACCAGGGTGTTGTTTTCCAGAGGAAGACATCCCATCACGGTTTTCTAATGCCTCTATCCATTCACACTGACATTTACAGAGTTTGAAGGTTTTAGGTGTTTTTTTCTTCATTTCAGTTCCCCGTAATTTATCCACACAGGAGACCTGACCTCTGCAGGAATTTGCTTTCATATCAAAAAGCACACTGGAGCAGCCCAGCCCTTCAAAAGCCAACTCTTCCCTTGTATCTACAGCTTACAGCACTGACTGCAAAGTGACATACCTGGAAAATGAAACAGTGACACATCAAGGAAAGGTGAAGTACCCAGAAACACAGGCACCTGAAATCAGTAGCAGCAGACCTATTTTATGTGCAGAAGACATCCTCCTTTCCTTGATTTCCCAGATCTATCCAGCCCCAAGTTTAAGCCTCAGCTTGACAAATCACTGCAGTGGAGCAGAGCCCAGAAGTATCCCTTTAGCTGACAGCAATACCAGGAAAAATGCAATCATCACAGCTCACACTTACCACACACCAGTGGAACATGCTTGGGCAACTGCTACAGCTCAGCTGTGGTTTAGCAAACTGCATTTTTTCTCCACTGGCCATCCACAGGCATGCAGTTTTCAAATGCAGCCACAACCAGAAGGGCTGTGCAAAGCCAGGGGAAACAGCCTTGATCTAGCAGAAGCTGTCACTTGTGTCCTGCCTCTGACTCAACCAGCTGCTGCAGAGAAAAACTTAGAAATTAAAGATTAGCTGGGTAATAAATAGTAAAAAAAAAATAGTTCACCTAATAAAGAAGAATATTCCTCACTTAACAGATGTTACCTTACCTTCAAAAATCTTAGTGACTTACAGCTTGTGTATCACTAAGCTAAATAATACCTTTCTCTCACATTTTACCATTTCTATTTTAATGACTGGTAGTACTGGCCTCCGTGATAGCAACTGGCATGACAGACTGATATTCCCTTATGTCTTCAGTGATGCCAAGCTCTCTAAAGCAATTGTGGGATTGCACTGTGTGAGGCCACACAGTGGCCACACCACACAGCTGACACATCACTGTGAGTCCTCCTCCACCAGTCCCTCTCTCCCATCAGCTACTCTTTCCCATCATTGTCCTACCACCACCATAGTTCTACTTCACAGCTGCAAGACAGCCAGGCTCCCTGCAGCCAGATATGACTCTTTATCAGCATTTCTGTCCACTCACAGGTTGGGACCCCTAACTCTTCCACTAACAAACCCCTCTTTCCAAGTGCAAGAGACACTCATGGGCTCTCCGTTGCAGACTGCAGCCTTCAGTTGCACACCCTGTGCAGGCAGCCCCATATATGGTAAAGGACTAGGACCAGCACAAAGTCTGCTGACCAGATCCCGAACGTACCACAGGAAGCCCCAAACTCCCTCACTCCTCTGAGACATCTGCCTCTTAGGGGAACAGCAACCGTCATTCCAAAAGGAGAGCTTCTGCTCCTCCAGGGATGCTGTGCCTTCCCCCAAAAGGGTCACTCTCACCAAATAGCAGCTGGCAAACAAACCTGTGAAAAGATGAAGTGTTTTCTCTGGCAAGAACAGAGGCATGTAAGCAAGCAGTCATGACAGTCAGGAAGGCAGGCTATGGGTATCCTCCAGTGAGGTAAGGTATATTCTTGCCACAGTCTTCCAACTGAAGAGGTATAAATGAAATCAGGGCTGGATTCCAGACAAAGCCATGTTCGACTGACAATGATTTTCAATTAGAAAGGAGGCACAGTTTTGTTTTAAATGGTGGGACTACATCCTCAGGGACGCAGGGGATTTTCCATCAGTGGCATTATTTAAACTGAGATTGGATGTTGTATAAGATGACAGAAATTATGCTGTGTTAGTCAATCATTTTTTGACCCTATAAACCACTACCTGAGATACAAAAGGCTCGTGCAAAGGACCTTCATGTCATAAAAGCAGAATCTTGTTTTTTAAAAGTACCTTTCTAGTTCACATAACTAAGCACCAGATAGTTAGTGATTCCTCAGTCCTCTGGCTTGCCTGTGTGCAAGTTTACTGACCCTGCATTTTTCAGAGTCATGGTTTGGTGCATTCTCTGTCTAACTAACTGAGATGGGGAATAGTTGTTGCCTCTCTCGATACAAAAGTGTTTCTGGAAGTTGAAAGGCATTCAAGAGCTGGGTTTTCTGGTTGTGCTGTGAAAGATTTTTGAGGGTACCTCATCTTTCACAGTTTCCATACCACTGTTTGTTCAGTAAATCTCATTGCCAGCTGGATCAGGACTTAAGATACCAGACAAAAGCCTGGATGCATTTCTGCATTGGAAGCCTGACTCGGGGTGATGTGAGAATAGGGAGAAAGGGCAGGGAAATTCTGAAAGGATTCACGCAAGCAATGGGAAATCAGGGGGTGCATTTCTGGGTAACTACTCCATTCTCGTAACAGCACAGCCTTCCCCAGAGCTCCTTTATGACCTAAACCCTTTGCTCCCTATTGTAAGTCCCACCAGGTCAGCATGTGGCTGGTGGTCTAGGACCACATACGGGGGCATGGTGCTCACAGCAGCACCATTGGATGCCTGTCAGCATGATGGATGATGCAAGCCATCAGGATCAACTGCAGCCAAGTGTATGCATGCAGCAGAAAATGTTCAGAGCAGAGGCTGAGGTGAGACTGCCCAAGCATCTCAGAAGCTGGCCTTCGCCCACAGATCCACCAAGCTGCTTGTTTAATTGAGGCATATTGTTCTGCTGGTAAAACTTAAAGGGTGTTTTCTTCTTATTGGTTGAGAAGAAGAATTTGTGGAGGTGTCCTGAGTTCAGCAGTAGCAGTCATTTTTCTCCTGCTTAGTAGCTGGTGCAGCACTGTGGTTTTTACTTCTGGCCTGGGAACAGTGCTGATAACACCGATGTTTTTAGTTACTGCTCAAATGTTTGGTCTGACCAAGGACTTTGTGAGCCTCATGCTCTGCCAGGGAGGAGGGGAAGCTGGGAGGAAGCAGAAACAGGACACCTGACCCAAACTGACCAAAGAGGTATTCCATACCACAGCACGTCATGCCCAGGATGTAACTGAGAGTTACCCAGAAGGGCTAGTGAACTGCTGGGTTGGAAGAGGTATCGGTCGGTGCTCAGTCGGCCTTGGGGGAGGGGGTTTGTCAATTGGTGGGTGGTGAGGTGTTGTATTCTCTTCCCTTACTATTTCCTTTATCAATATTATTATTGGTGGTAGCAGTAGTGATTTGTGTTATACCTTAGTTACTAAACTGTTCTTATCTCAACCCATGGGAGTTGCATTCTTTTCAATTCTCCTCTCCGTCCCTCCGGGAGTAGGGGGAGGGAGGAAGAGGGGGAGTGAGTGAATGAGCTGTGTGGCTGGGTTTAAACCACGACAGGAGGATCCAGAAAGAGAAAGGAAGCTTTGTGTTTTGGTTTCTTAGTTTTTAGTTTGCTGGGGTTTTTCCCTCTGGGATTTATTTTTCTTTGATTTTGGTGAGATAAATCCTCTCCACCCTTTACCCTTCAATGGACAGACCAGAGGCAAAGGACAACAGACACAGAGGAAAAGGAACTCATCCCATGACAAGGTAGACAGGAGCAGGTGAGGCTCAGACTTCTCAAAAGAGCAAAAATGCCTGCTGTTTCTCCAGACAGAAATAAACCTCCAATCCCCACTGCCATGTCCCTCCTCAGGAAAACCCTCCCTAGAACATGACAGATTGGAGAGAGGCCAGTCATTGCCTCATCAGAATACAGCAGCATCCCTGCAGCACATGGGGGACAGAGGCAGTGAGCAGGGAGAAGGCAAGGCACACTCTGCCTTACACATGCCTCTGCAGCCCTCTTCCACCTCCATGGTATGGTCAAGGTGCTGGCACAAGGCACTGGCCACAGATGACTTGGAGGGGCATGTGGGCATGGACAACACATGTAGCTCTGAGTTTGCATGCCAGCCCCTGCCAGCTGCAGCATTCAGGGCTTGGAAAATGGAAGGGAGAGGATGGAGGCATGGATCACTGAACTGTATGATCTAAGGCTCTGAGGCCAACAGCTTGGGCCCCAGGTTTCCTCTTCCCTTCCCAGCTCTGACTCAGTGTCAGCTCCCCTTCCTCACTTCTGTGCTGGGTGGGAGACTGGAGCACTGGGAGAGGGGAAGGGCAGAGGGGAACAGAAGGATCATTCATGTCAAAAGTATTTACATGCTGACATGGGGACACAGACAGACACACGGATGCAGGATCTGTGCATTATTAGCCCAAGCGCTTTTGGCCAGGGGATTCCTCGTAGTAGGTCCTACTGATGGGACCAAATACTTGCCACTCTGCAGTCCCTTATGCAGTGGAAGGACTGGCTAGGACACTTTTCTGTCACCTTTCCTTCTGGTACAGGTGGCAGCTGTAAAAGCAGGAGCAGGGCTTTGGCTGATTTCTATGCAGCAAGTTTACACGGACAGCTAGAGCCAGTCACAACATCACCTCTCTGCTAACACCTGAAAAGATGTGCCATTCTCTTTACCACCAAGTCTATCAGCAGCAATAGGGCCAGATGGGACCTTCAAGCTCAGCACAGTTCTACGGGCTAACAACGACCTATGGTAGCCCTGACATATACCCACAACACCAGTTTTCAAAGGATCCTCCTGTTTAGGGTCTGTGTGGCTTCAAGGTAAGAGAAGGTCAGATACATCAAGCCCTGTGCAACTGATGAATATTTCTTCCTATATTGCTCTCTCCTGGTCCTGGATCCTAGAGCTCTGACACTGTCTTTGTACCCATTTCTTCTGTCTCAGACCTCACTCAGATGTGTCAGGCTCTTCATCTCCTTCGCTTGTGCTCCTTACTGCAGATCTTCTTGCCTGTCCAGCTGCCACCTTTCTTTCATGTCTCACCTGATCCTCAACCACAACACTGCCGGAGTCCCCAGTTTCCACCCTGGATTCCCTCCAGCCCAGTTCCCATCCGCAAGTCTCCATCTTCAGGGCTGATTCCCTGCCATGCCATTTCTGAGTACCAGCTTTCCAGCTGCATCCTCCCAGTCACTTTGAAGCATCCAGCTGTGCTCTTTGTTTTCTGATCTTTCCTCCCTTGGCCTCATGACTTGGATCTCTCCTTTTTTTTTTCTCCAGCTTCCTAGTCACTCCTTGTGCTCCCCTGAATTATGCTGTGAGCAGTGTCAGCTCCCTTCTGAGGCTGTCCGTTTCCAAGATGCCTACAAAAAGTCATGAATAAGGCTAGTCATGTGCTAAGACTTCTGGCCATTCAAAGCTTTCTCATTATTTCATTGCACTCCACACTCTGTAATAATCTGAAGGCTCTTGTCTTGAGCTATGATGGGGCTGCTTTCTGGCACACAAATATCCTTTCATTTGGAGCAGCCCATGATGGGGCCTCTTCAGCATGAGGAAAATTGCATATAAATAGTGCACAATCCACCTCACCCTTGTGATCACTGCAGGGACACAATTAATGAACAAGCCCATGGTACATAAAGGTGCATTCAGACTGTGAATATCACAAGTATTTCAGAAAATGTTCTGTGCTATCTTACCACCATAGACATGATGAGTGGCATTTACTTTGTCAGGGTCTTTCCAACGGCACTGTCTATGGCCCTCCAAACACCATCAGACTGTTATGAAGCTCTTGGTTGCTATTACAAATAAAAATCTGGATTCAGCAGTGATTTTTATTAATGTGGAGCAATGAAACATGATAAAAAGAATCAAGACACAGAAAAAAGATCAAGATGCATCAACTGCTCCTCTCCCCAATGATAGCACATTTGGCATTTGTTTTCCCTGCCCTGTGGCCATTTAAAGAGGAGACAGAACAGACCCTTTTGCCTAAAACAGCTGAACCACCATGCACAGGAATTATCAGAGTCAGGATCAGAACAAGCCCAAATTATTGCACATTAAAAAATATTTAACATTTTATTGTAGGGAGAGGGGTCATCCTCCCATTTGCTTGGTGAACCATCAAGTACATCCTGCCAGCAGCTGGAGAGCTAATTACAGCCCCACGCCTACCCCACGGGACCTCATTCCTTTTCCCAGAAATGGGGGAGAGGTCCCTGCTCCTATCAGCCTCCCCATGTAGGAATTGGGCTTGGTTTGTTTTTATGTTCTTCATATACACAAACAGAGAGCTAAAACCTGGGAGTCCATCTGCACAAAAAAATAAAAGATGGAAATGATCAATGTGCATAAACTCCACTAAAATTTCAGTAAAAGTTTGTTCTGCTTCTTTGTTAGCCTCTTTCCAGTTCTGTTTTTAATGAATTTCCTCTTTTTTTTTTTTTTTTTTTAATCATGTTCTCTAGGATAAAGTTAAGGAGAGGGGAACCCCAGCTGCACAGGTTTAAGTGGTGCCTGAAGAGCATTTATCTTACCCAGTGCTGGAGACACAGGCAAGAGGAAGAAGTAGGTTTTGTAGAAAAAGTTTTGAGATTTGGAGGGAATCCGTGAACCATCCCTTCTGATGAATCTGAAGCAGATAGCTTAGGAAGCCAACAAGTGATGCGGGTAGGGTTTCTCCAGACACCCAAACCTTGACAAAAATGTGCAGGTTTCTACAGAATTATAATTGATCTCCTTTCTCAGCCTCAAAGACCTCCCAGGGGCCCCTCAAGTGCTGTCTCCTGGCAGTATGCTATGTTATGAGCACATACATCCCAGTTCACACACCTTCCACTGCAAAGTTTCCACCATTCTGCAACACAAACACCATGATAGCAGACTACAGTGTGTAGGGAAGCACATATATCAGCATTGCAGATGAAAGAAAAAGGGGTGCCTAGATGTGCAAGTATCCTAATTCCAGTAGTATGGCTTACTGACTCTGATCTCAGTGCCTCCGTGCAAGGAGTTTGACTATCAAATAGGGCAGATCCTACTACCCTGAAGGGCAAGCAGAGGCAGTAATGGGGATTGCAGTATGGCAGACAAAATACAACCTCAGTCAAAAATTAAGATCTGCCCTCCTTAAGAACAAGCCAAGGGCTCTGCCATTTGTGGATGGCAGTCAGAGATCATGGTTCCTCCAACTGAGACCAGGCCCCGGTGTTGCTCCAGGGAGAGGTTATAGCACCTCTGCACACCAGTGAGTCCAGCATGGTCATTGCCTCTTCATTGCCATCACCAAAGAGCTTACCATGCAACCTGCAGGGCAGAATGGGTCCTTAAGGAGAAAGGCTATCTTCTCTGAGCCCTAGTGTGCATCCATGTCTGATGGAGAGCAGGAACAAGTGATCCCACCTCCAGTAGGGTCCCAACATTGCTGTTTTCTTCCTTGTTATGTTTCAGTGCTGTGCTCCTGGGATTTCAGGTAGGGGTCAGCAAAGTGTTGTCTAGTATAACCACTCTGCAATGCCATCTCATTGAAAAATACTGCGGCACTGCATCAGGACACAGGGTTTTATTTGTATTAGATGACTGCCTCTGAGCCCACCACACAGTAGGGATTTTTAATGTTATTCTTCTGCCTCAGCAGCATGAAACTGTATTTCTACACCTTTGTTTCTCTAAGTGTTGCCAATGCTCAAATTCAGAGAGGCGTTTTCCTTTATGCATTATGCACTGTTGCAGCCTGCAATAGAGGCGATCAGAGCAGGTTAAAAACAAATACAGCACCGCTTTGCCAAATCCATGCTTTAGGAACTGGAAATTGTTTACCATTAGTCACAAGCTCACATAGAAGCTATTGATAAAATATTCTGTTAGCACTACAGAGAGCTTTCTTTAATGGCCCAGCTGTGAGAACATTTGCAAATGTTATACATTGCATGCCTTATTAGAAATAGATGTGCTTGCTGAATTTTCAAAGAGCTGGCTTAACAATATAAATATTACATGTAGAGATGCCATTGTGACACTATTACTGCATCGTTATTTAAGATTTTGAGCACATCAGGTTAAAAGCATAGACAGTGTTCATCCAAGCATATGAAGAGCATTCCAAGAGTCTAACCCCAGGATGCCATCGGATCACTTTGTAGGACCTGACTTTCCAATTTTCTCCTTCTCGCACTGTGAGCCCAATCCTCTGTGTTCGTTAGGAAAACAGACTTCAAGAGAAAAAGAATTGAACATTTTCTTCATTGGTTAACCCAGTGGCTAATCTCTCTACCGTGTTAAATTCTGACTTAATTTTGTCTGTCTGCTGTCAGCCACAGGTCCTTGCTCTGTCCTTCCTGTGACGTACCCAGAGATTTCTTTCCAGGGAGATGCTGCAAGGAAAATAGGGTCACCTCATCACCTCATTTCTGTGAAGAAAGCTGACAGAGGTCTCTAAGCCTCATGGTGCAAAGCATCATCTCTGGGATACTGGTTAGGAAACATTCCTGAAGGACAAAGGGGTCTGGAAAGGCTGGACACTCTTCAGGTCCTCCAGTCACTTCTGTGCCTCCTTTCTCTGTGGACCAATGGCCCAAACTCACTCCACAGGGAAGTGAAAAAGGAGCTGTGATTGCTATGCCACAGCCTTCTGTGCTGCAGACAGTCTCTGTCACCACACTGACATCCTCAGCCATGACCAGAGTGTCTCCGAGAGGTGAGGATCCATTTAGCACAGGTGACCTCTGATTCACTCTGAATCTGGAACAAGGTGTTCAAATGCATACTGTGTGAACAGGCTTGGTTTGCCAAGGAACACAGGTCACTGTTATTATGATAACTACCTCTTGTCTAGTCCCACATTCCTTTCTCAAATTAACAAAAGATAATTTGGATGTTACAGACCAGGTGAATTAAGGCACTGGGGTTACA
This sequence comes from Neopsephotus bourkii, assembly GCF_033783945.1. Taxonomy (NCBI): domain Eukaryota; kingdom Metazoa; phylum Chordata; class Aves; order Psittaciformes; family Psittacidae; genus Neopsephotus; species Neopsephotus bourkii. The sequence continues at coordinate 14,117,581 of NW_026902298.1, read as the reverse complement.
GCTTTAAAAACATGTCCAGAACTGATTCTCATGCCATTCATTTCTTCACTTTATCTCTCCTTGCCACTGCTGTTCATCAACTGTCTTTCTCTCACAGCCTCAGATCTTTCCTGCAAGAATAGAAATAAGACAGAAGTGAAGGAGAGATGGGTGAGATCCACCTGTGTGGTAGATCACCTGAGATCCAGGTATGTCTCTGCTGCTAGCTGTAGGATCTAAAGTTTCAAAGGCAATAGTTGCCTCACAGTCGCTAGCATAGCCATCAGGGCCAGGGCAGTGATCATCCCCGTGTACTGGGCACTGCTTTGGCTGCATCTTGAATCCTGTGTTCAGCTCTGGGCTCCCCACTACAAGACATTGATGTGCTGGAGCAGGTCCAAAGAAGGGCAACAAAGATGGTGAAAGGTCTGGAGCACAAGTCTGATGGGGAGCCGCTGAGGGAACTGGGGGTGTTTAGTCTGGAGAAGAGAAGGCTTAGGGGAGACCTTATTGCTCTCTACAACTACCTGAAAGGATGTTGTAGTGAGGTGGGGGTAGGTCTCTTCTCCCAAGTAACAAGTGATAGGACAAGAGGAAACAGCCTCAAGCTGTGCGAGGGGAGGTTTAGATTGGGTATTACAAAAAATTTCTTCACAGAGAGGGTGGTCAGGCATTGGAACAGCTGCCCAGGACAGCGGTAGAATCACCATCCCTACAAGTGTTCAAAAACTGTGTAGATGAGGCTCTCAGTGACATGGGTTAGTGGTGGAGTTGGCAGTCCTGGAGTAATGGTTGGAGTTGATGCTCTTAAAGGTTTTTTCCAGCCTAGTAGATTCTATGATTCTGTGATGCATATCCATTCCACCATCCAGCCATCCCTGACAGATGGCCATGGCAGATGCAGATGACATGTACACAGTAGCACAGGAAGACCTGACACACTGCACAGTTACACTCAGATCGGGAACAGGGAACAATGGGCTGGTGTGACCATGGCCAAGCAGCCACCTGTGCCCACAGTGCCACATCTCTGCTGCCATGGCCCTCCGCGCACACAGGCATGTTGTATTGGAGGTGCAAAATCCTTTCAGCCCTTCTGCTTCAAAGCGAAGGGATGTTTTCCTGCAGGACTGCCACAGGGAGTTTTAGACAGGCTTCCCATTCATACAGAGGTCAATTAATGTAGGCACCCTCTGTGGTATTTTCAGAAGCCCCAAGATACCAGAGGGCTTTGAAACACTGCCTGCAACCACAGAGCTGGGCTCTGTAAATACATGGACCCACACAGCAGCACTGAATCCCAACTAGCCTCAGATTTTGACAAACATTCATTTTGCTCTACTGTGCATATACCACCACCCCACAAAAAAGAACAGTCGGTGTAATTAGGGTTGCCTAATTTGCTAGTTGATGTATTATCCATGCCTAGAAGCTCCTGGCTGTTTTCTTCCTCACAGTCATGGTGATGAAAGCACAACGCTGTGCAAGAGAGCAATAGTGGCTGCAGCAGACAAGGAGATCCTGTGATGTTAAAACTATTTTTTTCACAGCCCAACCCCATTCCTCTATCCTTTGAAACACTCTTGCTGTGAGTGCCAAAAAGATAGCATCAGAAAAAACAACTGTCACTTGAATCTCTTGGAGAAAAAGGACAAACCTCCCATATCCTGTGTAGGGTTTACAAGGGGCAGGAGGGGATGAAGCTCAAAACATCACTTGACTTGGCAGGTCTGCCTCTGGGAACCCAGAAGGATGTTTGACCTTCTCCACACAAGCACGGCAGTCACCCTAGAGTTCCAGAGAAAACCTCCACAGTTCTAGGAAGTTCAGGGAGGGATTCAGAAGAGGCACTGAGCTCTCTCAACCAGGGAAGAGGAGGACAGACTGCAAAACAATTCCCTCCAAAGAAGCCTGGGTGGGGAGAAAAAAATCTATTTTTCCCACATTGAGACTAATGCCAGCTATTGGTGTTTCTGGACAAGAACTTTTTTGGGCAATGCTCTTGGTTGGGCTTTGTCAGGAAAAGAAGGAAGATCAGATGAAACGTGAACACATCCCTCTCTAAGAAGGCAAAGAGACAGCCCCCAGCACAGACAAGAGCCTTTTCTTTTGCATTGATGAGCTGTCAGAAAATACTCCCTATGCAGATTTGTACCAGCCATCAGGATGCTGAATGAAAAGGACATTTAGAGTGAGCTCAGACATGGGACAAATTATGCTAATGATAAATCCATCCCCTATTGCTGGACAGACATGGATGTCCACAGCTAAAATAAACAAATGGTCCAGGCAAGCTGACAGCCTTGTTTAGATTCTGCTTGGGAAAAATCACAGTGCCCTTTGATCCCGTGATATTTTTGGCGCCTGTGTTGCTGTCTAGCAGCAGGGTATATTTTTCTGTCCCAAGGAGCAAGTGGATGCAGCTGCCTATAGCTGATTTATAGTAGGAAGTGATTAACAGGAAATCAAAGCTTCTCACACAGTAAAAAGTGCTGTCTTTTCACCTCCACCATCAGTGCAATGATTAGAGCTCTGGGGACTTTGGTTGGGAAGATCAGCAAAGTGTTTTATTCTTAGCATAAATCACTTTCTGCCATGACTCGCAAAGGATGCTCACAGCAAGCTGCACCTGACTATGCATCCTGATGCATGGACATTGACAGAATTTGCGTTCAGTCCCATCCCAGGAATTTGAAATTTACTTTTCTACACTCTGTAGCAATGCAGGACTGGTTCTAGATTTGTATTCCTTCTATTATTCATGTCATTGCTTGGGATTTGGGTTTCCTGCACAACTTGTAGCTCAGAATGGGTGTGAGTGCTGTGGAGGGATTGTCCCTGGCCATATACCCCCACAAGATATGTCAGGCAAGACTGTGTTTTGTCAAATGTGTGAAGCATGGAGCAAAATGAGGGCTACAATCAAGAATACTAAACCCTACCAAAGAATGCTTATCACTAATGATGGCTCTGAATTACCAGATATGTGATTTAGGGGTTGGTTACTGCTTGCAGTTTCTGATAACTGCTCACATAAGTCTCAGAAGCCAACGAAACACTTGTTTATTACTGCAAAAACTTGAAACCCTGCGGGACATTCAGCAAAGGTCTCTGAACTTCTAAGAGAAGATTTGGCTCCTGATGCATCCACTGCGAGTGCAAAGCTGAGTCAAACGAGGAGGATTTGCCATCAGCATAATCAAAAACACAGTGAAAGGGAAGGATGGAATTAAGACTTGGCTGCTGGTAAGCATATGTCACTTCAATTAATTGTGCGGAAATTTCTGTGCTCAAGATAGTGATAAAAATCAAATAAAAGAAGTGTGAAAGCTAAGCTCTGGAGCACATGCCTGGTTAGTTAAATATAGAGGTGTGTGTACACAAACACACAAGTCTGTACTGACTGTTTGTTAATGTTGATTAATATAAATAAACATCCTAGTGCTATCCAGTGAGCATCAGGCCTCCCACTCAAAACGTTTAAAAAGACAGCTATAGTTCCCTGGCTGCTCCTCCTTGCATACCCAAGATCAAGCTCCCAGGGTGAATTTTCAGCCACTCTGGTACCTCCACAGGCAGCACTTCTTTCTGTTGAGTTGTGGCCTCCAACAGCTCACGTCTGCACAGCACTCCCCCAAGCACAGCCACAGAGCAGTCGGTCTAATTCTCTCTAATTTTTCTGGGTTTTCTCTTTTGTTTTGTCCCCCAGGCACAGGCTGTCCCTGGAGGAGGGGTACGAAAACCTGAGGAGAAGCTCTCTTTTTTGGTGGAATTCCTGAAAAATGCCTTCTAGGTAGAGTACTGAAGACCTAAACTAGTTTGGGGCATAGAAGACACCGCAGGAGGGACGGGGGGGAGCTGGGAGGAGGCAAAGATCTCTTACTATGAAGAGAAAGGTAGGGTAGAGAACAAGCGCATCACACTGGCAAATGCACCCTTAGAGGAATGAGACCATATCCAGAAGCATAAGCGTAAGGAGCATTTATAACCACACCCCTGGCATGGCCTTGACATTACTGAGATGTAGGAACTTAACCAGCTGGTAAAGCAGCACCACCAATTTCGTTTTGCAGATCAAGCTTAAGCAAAAATCCCAGCCAGCAGGAGCTAGAGCAAGATAACATGCAGTTACAAAGCAACAAACATGGTCCAGTGACACCAGTTGCATGGGAAGACTGGGACATGCACTGACACATTGCCGTTGGTGCAGAACCAAAAAAGCATCCTGTACATTTGGGGGGGGGGGGGGGGAATTCAATAGTATAAGCACGGGAAAAGGGGGTAGGTCTTTTTACAGAGAGGGAGGGATCTTGTCCTTACCTGAAATCAGCAGAGGCTTTGGAAAGCACCACGAAGTACAATGGGCTCCATCTTTCTTCAAGACATTTCATGGTTTGCTGTAATTAAGGCAGCAAGTCTCTCTTTTTATTTTTGCAAACCGTTTTCTTCGTAGTTGATATTTGGTCTTGGGAAGCTTTTTTGTAATTACCGCAATAAGTTACATTTATTGGCAGAAGTAAGAAATATTGAAAACAACTCGGCAAACCAGGATTATTTCTCCAGCACAATAATGACAGGGGTTTGAGAAATTTTGCCCCTGTGCTTTGTCTTTCATCAACATGAGATCAAAGGTCTTTCAGCCTGGGATAATTCCAGAAGAGAAAATAGCAACAGAAAGCCTTTTTCATGTCTTGCAAGAATTGCCTCTGAGAAGATCTTTCCTCTAGAAAGACTGCTTGGTCTTTCTTCCCTGATACGTTCCCCTCCCACTGACAATATTGTCTTTCAAAACATATATATGTTTATTTGATCTTCCTTTATTTTAACTGGAGATTTAATTTCTTTCCTGATTAGGTGTGATGCATTTAATTAAGAAAAAAAATCAAAACCATAATAAACATCAACCTCATTCATCCTCGTGTCTTTGTAAACAATGCTGTGGTGGTAGGTAGATAGACGCATCCTGTTTTTCCCTCTCCATATCAGATGAGGCCAAAGAAGCAGGAGGATAATCATGTCTTTAAGGTAGAAACACACACACGCGCCATTTTTTTTTTTATAGACCAACACATATTTCTCCTCTGAAATATATGGCAACGTTGCCAGCATGAGGCTAGAATGGGGATAGGAAATGAACAATCAGCCCCTCTTCCAGGACTCTTCTGGGCTTGTTCTGATCAACAGATCTGCATCCCTTTAGCCTCTTTGGCATAGTTCCAAAATTAAAGAGAACAGAACAACTGCAAAACAGCCCTGAAACTCCATCCAGTTCTCACAAAAACATGCAAGTACATGTATTTACTGAGAATAATTCAAGCACTCTAATCGTACTTTATAGCTTTCTTCCGTGCCAGTCCTGAAGCAGACAGGCAACAGCACTTGCCAGCTTTGCCTTTATAGAAAGACCTTTTTAAAAGCTTCTCAACACAATAGGTGGGATGGCATCTGAGATTAAATAAACTAAATTTAGATTTCTATATGTGATCTAAGTGTCTAAAACCCTGTTATTACATATTAAACATTAAAAAAAACTAGAATTTGTTATAGATTGACATGTTAAAATATAAGATAACATTGCTGAGACAAGGTTGAGGACAGCAAGCCCTCAGTATCTACAATCAGTATCTTCAAATGGTGGAACAACACTAAAACAGACACTGGAAATCAAAGCAAATTCAGTAAGAGGACACCTAAGAATAACTGGAGACTGTTGAGCTAAAGCCATCTTGCCTACTATTTTGAGAGGTTTTCATTCACATTGAAAAAAAACCCTCCAACATTTGTAAGATTGTAAGAGACCTTGTATTCCAGCCATAAATCCTTCTGCTGTACCTAAGAGACATGACTCTTGAAGAGGTTAAGTTCTTGGTAAGTAAAGTTCTTAGCAAGCAATCTTTTCCCACTGAGTTGGCCTCTTCAAGTTTCTATTTGTGCTGCTAATGAGGTTCCCACAATCTCCAGGAAGCTGGTCTGAGTTCTAATTAAACAAGCCTTGAGGAACTATTCTGCCAAAGTAAGCGCTGGATCTGCCCACCCCACCGACTGAGTCATGCAGGCTGGATACATGCAGGCTGGAAATGTAAATCATATATTGACATGGAGAGTTATACTCTCCAGTGAGGGTGCTTTCTACAGCTGCAGCATTTATTAAACCTCTGCCATCATCCAAAAACGACACTCATAACTTGAACAGTCTCCAAGGCTGAAGAGTCTTCCAGGGCTCTTCTAGCCATGTTCCGATCAGGAGATCTGGGCTCCTCTGACCTGTTGAACATGGTTCCAGGCATTTAGAAAATAGAACTCTGACACTTTATCCAGTCCTTCACACAAAATAAATGTGCACATACATTTACTAGTGTTAAAATATTCTCATGTAGCTGCAGTATTCCATAAACAACCCTGGCATATACATGACGACTACAAATCCCAGCTTGGATTTAGGAGCAACATGTCTCCATGGACTTTCCAATTCTTTTTAGCATTTATGACATGTTTTTTCTTATTATCTAAACCACTTAAACTGATGACTTCCAAAAAGTTTTCACGCACTCCAAATCAAAATTCCAAGCTACCCATTCAATGGAATTCACAACTTGAGTGTCACTGTAAGAAAAGAGGCTGATTGAAGAACATAAACCCAGCTTCTGTTCCACTCCCATAAGAAACACTTTTTCGCAGTGTTTTGTGCCAGGTTCTGATGAGGGCCAGCAAAGAGCAGAGAGCAAAGTAACTCTCCAAGGACACATGTAGCAGAGACAAGATCAGTGTCTGTTCATCCCAGGCCAATACAAACCATTCAGCCTGTGAGCACTCAGGCATGTGACATTGTCTGCAGATTCTGACCCGACAATGAAGTTTTTCCAGCCAGTGCTGTGAGAAAACCCTGGTCTCCAACCTTTCCATCCAGACTGAGGAAAAGCAATCTTCACACAGGCTGCACGACATAAAAAATAAGTAAAAAAATAAACCAGCCTGTGTATCCATTTAAAGGGAGATGTTAAACAAGACCAGTGATGGTGGAAAATATGTTCAGTTTCCTAATTATACCCCTTCTCAGCAATGCCCATGTTATGTGGCTGGAAGCAGGTTCACCCCAGCTGGGGCTGACGCAGGAGAACAAAGGAAAAAGTTCATGTCATCTCTTCTTTCCTCTCTACTAACTCAGAAAGTCTGTGCCTGGGCCAGACTTTGAGCAAAGATAAGTCCAGGCTGTGGAGATGGAGACCTCTACACATCTGTGGTTCCAGACCCCACATGGCACAGATCTGGTCAGAGGGCAGAGCACACTAGAGCATCTCTCCAAGTTTGTATACATGGGCAGCAGGACACGGGAGGAGAAATTGTCTGATGCACACTCTGAGGTCTCACTACCACATGGAAAGAAACTGTTATGAGCACTTAAGATCAAGGAGTGTCCAGCAGGCATGAGCGTAGAGGCTGAGCCATCCCTCGCTATCAGCAATGAGTCTTCATGTCTGTAGGTCTGAATTAGTGGCAAACCAAGACTCAGTCTCGGACATGTCCTATCGGATAACAGCAGCAACTGCGGAGCCGAGAAGCACAATGCTGAGCATGGAGAAAGGCAGGCTGTTCAATACAGTTTCTCCACAGCCTTCATATTCCCAATCCAGAACCTGCTGGCATCAGTGGATGGATTCCAGAGGAGTTGGCCAGGGCTTGAATTGGGCCCTTTAAGAGCCAAGACAAAAGGCCAAGTGTCTGACTTTAACTGATGACCCATCCATCACCACAGCCCAAACTCCACTTGACAAGTAGAGGGAAAACCCCACAAATTAAGTGACCATCACCTGCCTTCTCCTTTCTTGATGATTGTAAAGGAGAACTTTTGACCTTTCTGCCTCATACATCACGGCTTGGCAGGACCTGGTTGCTCACCCTGGCTGAACTGTGCCACGCAGGTAGCCCCATACAAGAGGTGCCTTTCACGTGCTAAATGATCCTTTCCCCCTCCTCCTTTGCTCTACTGAGAGAGACAATGGCACAGCTCCATGGCAGAAGGAGGAGGCTCTCTTAGGAGCCTCTCATTAGTGATGAAAGACTGGCAGGATCATCCCACTGTCTTCTTTGTTTCATATTGATTTCCAGAAGAGGCTGGTGGGAAACGTAAGTCTTATCCTGAAGGCCCTGAAGGGTTTTTTCCCTCCAAGCAGCAGCAAACCTGCCTGCACAGGGCATGTCTAAGATGCTGTCGGTGGGGTCTGGGGACAATAAAAGGCTGCATGGCACTGTGCACTTCATAGGGAGCCAGGAGCACCCTCTGGGCAGGGTGAGAATTCAGAGAGCTCTTCAAGGACTTGAGTCAGGCTTTGAAACCCTTAAGCTTGCCCTGAATTTGCAGGGTCAACTGCATGCCAGGCAGAGTGGCTGGGATAAGCCCCCTGTTTCACAAAGGTCAGCAATGCCTGTGTAATGGTGTTTGGGCTGCAAGCCACTGGGTGCCTTTGAGATGTGTACATGGAGGCATGACTCCCTGACAAAAAAAATTAGCTCTCCCTCCAGTAGTGTCCACGTTTAAGAGAGCACTGCTCTGCTGTTAACTAAAGAGGGCTTTAGAAGCCACTGAAACAGATATGATGACACAGGGAGCTGGTAATTACCAGGGAAGGCAAAAACATGCAGCCAGCTGATTGCAAAATAGGGAATTTGATGTAAAGTCATTCCTACAGTTCTATATCAAAGTATGGTCCAAAGGTAACATCCACATGGCCCATTACCCCACCAGGAGCAGATAAATTGTTGAATAGATGCCGCCTGTCATGTTATTACGCAAAGAATGCCTTGCTTGGTTTGAATTCAGGATGAACTGAAGGAGGAACAAATAACGCTATAAAAACCCCACAGATTTAACAAAACTGTGTAGAAACCACTGCATCATCATGGTGCCTTTCTGTAGTTTGGAGACTTTCCCTCAGAGAAGGAGACAAATCTCTTAGTAGAAAAAGCTGCAGGTGATGCTGAAAAGGCATTAAGCTTTGCTACAGAGTGCATATTGCAGCCCTCAAAGTGTGCCTTAGGCCACACTCCCACCTTGGAGCCTGGAGCTCCTGACAGGTCCTTGCTCTCAAAAAGGTCACTGTTGATCATCTCTCCTGCATGTAAAAATAATCCACCATCAAAGGCTGGACATAAGCAGAAATTCAGGGCTATTTTCTCCCCATAGACCATTTCCCCAGCTGAGTGGCACCAAGATACGTAGCAAGCGTGGGGTTTCTGCTCCCCAAGAGAAAGCCCCTGTCAGATTTATTCACTAGTTTGGTGGTCCGGGGCAAGTAGCCCTGTCAGTGCCCAGTTCCTCACCCTTTCCTGAGGATGGCAGCCTTGCTATCCTCTGGGAGCCCTTGAGAGGCATTTCACCTCTCCTGCGAGGGCTGTGATGATAGTGCATAAGATGGAGAGATCTCAGATCATCTCCAAATCTTCACCCCTTCAGCTAGTTTTCTATTGTGGCAACTGAAAACAAATGTGGCTTAAAAGACAGCATGTTGCATTACAGGCCAATGAAACAGTGATAAAAGTTAATCTATGTGCTTGGTCTTACACTTTGAAATCTTTCTGCTTTGTATCTTGCCTTATTCTGTACCTATAAATTTGGGAACAAAAGCCTGAAAACCAAAAGGTGGCAAACTTAAGGGAACCCAAAGTGGATATCTCAGTATTTCTGAATATTGAGCTTCCATGGCAATCATACGAGCTAGATGTGACTCTATGCATGACCTTTACACCCATAGCATGGTCACACCAGCACTCTGATATCCTCTGCAGAGCTCCACATGCAAGCAAACACACTGCTCCTGCCGGCTCAGCTCAGCCACTCTCAGACAGTCCTGCAGCAGCATGTGACATGGCTGCTGCATCCCAACCCTGCTCCACTGGCTGCTCCACCAGCAAGAGCCAGCCTTGCTTCAGAGCTATGGTGTTCATCTGACATGCTTCCACTTCCCCATGTATACACGTGTCTTTGCAGCCTCCTCTGGGAGCTTCACAGCCCATAAAGGGAGGAAGCAGGCTGCCATGTGGAAAGGGTATAATCCCCATTTTTAAGACCTTCCCAGCAGCTGTAGACAGTTTAGTTGTATGATTTACACCCTGTGCTTTCCCAGAACAAGCACTTCAAGCACCTCTATGGGCTAAAGGCAGTGGGGAAGGGAAGAGCATCCCTGAGCATGGTGAGGAAATTCAAGGTTGCTGGATTACCTTTGCAGGTTCACCTGAATAAAAAGGCAGTGTGCTCCAAGAAGGAACCCCTCCACCATTTCCAGCCAGAGCGGCTGGGACAGGAGATGCAGTGGCACTGTGGGAAAGGGAGGGAGCTGCTGGGAGGAGGAGCCGAAGTGCACCCTGGCTCCTCTCTGCTGGAGGCTACTGCTTCAAAAGAGCTTTGCTGGTCCTTCATTTTCTATTTAATGATGTTTGAGTTCTGTCTGCAGCCCTGCAGTGTCATGGCACCTGGGTCAGACCCTGTCCCACAGCGTTGCACAAGCGACTACTTCCCCTACTACTAGGGCCCTGTGTGTTCCTGCAAGAGGTCTGAATGCCTCCACCAAGGCGCTGACCCTTGTGGACTAGATTAGTGTAAAATACAGTTTTCAACCAGATGAAGATAACTCCAAATGCATTTCTGAGGCTGATTCTTTCCGTACATCTGTCCTTTTAACCTTCTTCCTCAGAGAAGTGTTTTGTGGTTTCAAAACACTAGTCAAACAGGTCTCCAGCCAAAAAGCTGTCCTACTCTACAGCTACCTGCTGAACACAGCCAAATCCTCATCTTCCCATTCAGATCTGCTGGATTAACCAGAGCTCCATGTTTCTCAAGCCAGCCCAGACCACCAGCACACATGAGTGTGCCCCACAGCTGGGTGGGAAGCCCTGGGTAATACTGCTATCTGCTGCGGGGTGAATACCAGTCCTTAAACTGTGAGTCACTCACACAGCAAAATCTGACTCTCTATGCAATGGCTTTCGCAAGCACTTCCACTAGAGCTAACATGGGAAAAAGATAATAAAACAAGCAAAAAAATCCAGTTGTTGTCAAACATAGGATAACGATTTTTTGTCTCAGTCATATGTGAATCTTCTGAGACTTATGACAGTTATTTTGACTGCTCAATGTCAAATTTTATTTAAGGCCTGTAGGGAGCTTTTATCGTTCCTGATTAAAAAAAAAAAAAAAAAAAAAAAAGTGGCAAGAAAACAAATTGCCAGTAATGGGGTTTTGGCTAAGTGAGAGAAATAAAACCTGGAGACAAGTCTCCTCAACTGGAAAAACCGACCAGAACCTGCTGACAAACCCCTAATTTCTGAGATGTTCAAAACCCACAGACAGGTCCAGCACCCTGTTTCATAGCTCAGGCGATGGTGTATTTGAAGGTGAAGAGCTGTGCAGAGCTGAGGGCACTACCAAAGCATTGCCACCCTGCAGGATCACACCTTCCAGGCTGCAGCACCAGAGCTGCAGATGAAAGAGCTGAGATTGCAGCTGGACAAAAAGGTTTGTATAAACATTCGGTGCCTTCTTCAGAGGGGCTGTTTCATCCCTCAATCTGATAAATGTGTAGAGGGATAACCTGGGATGTTGCCCTCCAGCTGAAACATCCTTTTTTCAAGTCCAGGGCTGCTGAGCTAAACTCGTATCAATCACTTGGTAACAGTGGTGTATGCAGCTGTAAGGATCCAGTTAGTGCAAACCCATGGTCTGCAGCAGATTTGTGTCCTGAAAAATGATACAATCCTGAATGAAACACAGGAAATAGAGGAAAACAGTTTGGTGAAAGAAGATTAAGGAATCTGAAATACCTGAGGGCTTGGCTAAGCAGGAGAGAAATGTGTGTTGCCATATGCAGAAAAGACAGCATTGAGCAGAGAAATGGCTGATGAGGTCCTCTAAGCTTCATGCAAATAGTTGTTCCCATCACCTTCTAGTGAGGGACCTGGGGGCGTGGAATAAAATCAGACAGTATTGACAGGAACAGTAGAGCTTGGCCCTCCGTTTGTACAAGGCAGAAAGATTCATTGGCTTTATGGGCTCAAAAAGATGCATGAAAATGTTCATGTGCCTAAAAAATAACTGCCCAAGAAGCTCTGCCCAGTACCTCCATGTCTATGAACAGGGGCTGTGAGAATGAAAACCCTAGGCCCAGTGTAGGAATGGATCTCATTCGAGACCATCTTAAGAACCTGAACGTACACAAGTCCGTGGGACCTGATGAAATCCATCCATGGGTCCTCAAGGAGCTGGCAAATGAAGTTGCTAAGCCACTGTCCATCCTATTTGAGAAATCATGGCAGTCAGGTGAAGTTCCAAACGACTGGAAAAAGGGAAATATAACCCCCATTTTCAAGAAGGGGAAAATGGATGATCTGGGGAATTACAGACCAGTCAGTCTCACCTCTGTGCCTGGCAAAATCTTGGAGCAGATTCTCCTGGAAGGCATGCTAAGGCACATGAAAATCAACAAGGTGCTTGGTAACAGCCAGCATGGCTTCACTAAGGGGAAATCCTGCCTGACCAATTTGGTGGCCTTCTATGATGGGGCTACAGAACTGATGGACAGGGTTAGAGCAGTTGATGTCATCTACCTGGACTTGTGCAAAGCGTTCGACACTGTCCCACATGACATCCTTGTCTCTAAATTGGAGAGACATCAATTTGATGAATGGACCACTCGGTGGATAAAGAACTGGCTGGATGGCCGCACGCAAAGAGTTGTGGTCAATGGCTCAATGTCCAGCTGGAGACCAGTAACGAGTGGTGTCCCTCAGGGATCGGTGTTGGGACCGGTCTTGTTTAACATCTTCGTTGCTGACATGGACAGTGGGATTGAGTGCGCCCTCAGCAAGTTTGCCGATGACACCAAGCTGTGTGGTTCGGTTGATACGCTGGAGGGAAGGAATGCCATCCAGAGGGACCTTGACACGCTTGTGAGGTGGGCTGATGCCAGCCTCATGAAGTTTAACCATGCCAAGTGCAAGGTCCTACACCTGGGTCGGAGCAATCCCAAGCACAGCTACAGGTTGGGCAGAGAAGAGATCCAGAGCAGCCCTGCAGAGAGGGACTTGGGGGTGTTGTTCACTGTAAGGGTGGTGAGGCACTGGAATGGGTTGCCCAGGGAAGTTGCGAATGCTCCACCCCTGACGGTGTTCAAGGCCAGGTTGGACAGAGCCTTGGGTGACATGGTTTAGTGGGAGGTGTCCCTGCCCATGGCAGGGGGGTTGGAACTAGATGATCTTAAGGCCATGATTCCATGATTCTATGTTATTTCTGCGTAAATTCTGCATTTAAAAAGACCCTGCAATATTGCATCCTGGTCCCTTTTTTGAAGTATTGGCAGGGGTTAGGTGCTACCAGAAGCTCGCCACCATGTTGGAGAAGCATCTTCCAGCATTCATTTTTGACAGCCTGAAAGGTATTTGGTACCTTGTCTAATGCTCCCAGTCCACCAAGCCCCATGCTCCCTGAAAGAGAAACATCTGTTCCCTTGGGACTTTCACTCCATGTCATATGGCCACCACTAAGTGCCTGTCCCCAGGCACAGCAAGGGTCCCACTGCTAGGGGGCTGGGAGCCCTCCTGACCACAGGGGACCCAGGCGAGATGAAAGGCATGTACGTTTTCCCAGGTGATTCCAATAGCATCTCAAAGCCCAGGCTTTCTCACTCTGTCTTTAGCCCCAAAACAAACAAACTGGTGCCAATTTGAATACACTGAGGGCTAACTGATCTGAGCCTCTTGTATTTTCACAGTCACCAGCCAATTGGAATTCAAAGGGGAAGGGAAAAGAAAATAATAGCAGACTGATAAGATTTCCCAACCTTTTCTAGGAAACACAGGGCTTAAGTCCCAGCCAGGCTGTGCAAAAAGCGGGCTCAGGGAAGCCAGGGCTGTTCCAGCACAAGAATATCAAAGCGAAAACCAGGCGAGTTGTCCCAGCAGGGATCAGCAAGATTGCAGCTCGCTTTCTCTTTACATTTTGGGGTACATTTGGGGCAAAATTGGGGGACATTTAGACCCCTGGGCTGGAGCACTATCCATCAACCCACCAATGCCAGAGCTTCCAGGGCTCTACCTACATGCCTTAAATAGGTCAGGAGGATGTTTCCATTGGAGCACATTGGTCTTTTTTCAGTTGTGTTGGTTTTTCTTCTGATTGTTCAGAGGTTGCTGGGTGCTCTCAGTCTGTCCAGTAGGTACCGCTGGAGAAAAGGGACGTGGAGACACCCACTCTGCCATTCCCAGCAATGCAGGTGGAAGACTATGTCAGTGTGTGATTGATTGAGGAGCTGCTCCCCACACAGCTCACAGCCCCAGTCTTTTCCCGTCACGTGAAGTGAAATCCATCAGCTTTCCCAAGCTGCTACATGGCTCAGAGATCAGTGTTTCTGTTTCAGACCTAAGGACAGGCTTATGTGCTCAGAAACTTCCCTCCCACACCCTGCCATGCAGTTATATGATCTGAGCAAAATAAAGATTTCTCTGGCAAACCTTTCTTCAATCGCAACCTTCAGGAGTAGGAGCAAAGTGGGATTAAGCAGAAGAGTGGCTGCGTGCTGCACACCAGGTCTGCATGCAGGGAAGGGTCATCAGGAGCTCAGAGGCAGAAGCACTCGACACCTGATGGGTTCCTCCCAGAGAGGAGAGGGGACCCCTGAGGCCACCAGACAGACAGGAAAGGAATGAGGAGTTAGGGACCAAAGAGACAAGCTGTTAGGCACTTAACAAGGAGGTGAAGACTTAGAAGCAAAGGACAGAGTCTCCTTGTCAATTGGAAATGCCTGGCAGCGGAAGCAAAGACAGGCTGGAAAGATGGGGATATAATTAACAGGGTATCAGTTCCACTAATAAGAGTGTGCTGGGATGGCAGCCTGTTGGCTCCTTGCTGACCTGCATAAGCTTTGTGGGCTCTTTGAAGTTGGCTGCCTGTGGGATTGGGACGCATACAAACATACTCACTGCACGTCCCATCCTGGTGGTGGCACACATCGCGCCGGCTGCAGTGCTGAGGGGATTATGAAGCTGTATGATTAGTCCCTGGAAAGCCCCATGTGTGTTTTGGCTGATGGCAACCACTCTGATAAAGCGTGAAGAGAAGGGGACCTGCTGAGCAAATGCGCTCTTACTGACTCCTGCCCTGGCTGCAAAGTGAATCGGCCTCAGCAGCATCTCTGAGGATGGGAATTTCTGCTTTTGTCCTTGCTAGTCCCTGTCTTGCCTTGTCACACCCGGTTTTGGCAGGGAGAGGGATTCAGTGAGTATCTTAAATCTCCAAATTACGGAGTTGTTAAGAGCAGCACACTGCTGGAAAGAAAACTGGAAAACCTGAACCGAACCAAATCTACCTCAGAGGTACAAAAACAAAAAAGGAGTAAAAAGGTCTCATGTTAACCATAAGCCTTTGGTTATGGCTCTAAAGCTCACCTTTGTTTTGTGGGGAGCTGCAGGGCTACAATCCTACCCACAGGACCAATACTGCAGGTGTCCATACAGCCATGCAGTCTCTTGTTCAGACTGTGGCTGCATTTAGCTCCATGACTGCAAACCCAAGTCCTGAAGACCTACAAACTCTTTCCAGGGATGGCTGAGATTCACCCAACTCTGCTTATAGATAGGAAGGAAAGAAGGACGTTGAAGGTGTGTTCTCACATTGATGGCAGGGCTGCTTCAGCTGAGTCCCCCATCCCCAGCCCACCAGTTCTGCCAACTGCAAGGCATCTGGTCATGAAGCTCCACTCAGTGAATGGATGTGGTCTGCAGCGGAAAGCCTCATTTAGGAGGGAAAAATACAGACGGTTTATATCATCTGGATGATCTCCACAATCCACTAGCATGACAAAAAGGCAGAAGTGAGCAGCTGGAAAGACAGTCTTTAAGGGAGTGTTAAGATAGCTGTGAAACCACAGCCCAAGGGGACGTGTCCCTTCATCACAATTCATTGCCCATCAGGAACAGGGGACATTGATCAGCTTTAGTTGAGGGTGAAGATTTCTGACATGTCCTTACAAGGCAACCTGTCCGCAGACCGTCTGCTCCATCAGTTTGTGGAGACAGTCGGGGAGCAGGATCACCAGCCACCCACAGCAGAACAGCATGTTTTGGATCATGCTCTATTAAAAGATCAGCAGTACAACACGGAAAACAATTAAAAAATGACAATGACAGATGACTTCACCCTGTCTGGAAAGCTTACTTGCTCTTCCCAGGGCCAACCTCTGCCCTGGGAACCCAGCCTCCAGCTTGCAACCCAATTCCAGGGTGGAGTCCCCCTCCTGCCAGCCAGATTCTGTTGGGCTCCCTTGCACATTCTACAAACCTTGCTTGGGGTTGCAAGCCTGCGTTTGGGAGAGTCATGGACCACAGCTTTCAGCACAGGGCAGACTTGCTTTGACATTACTGAAAGGGAACACAAATATGGTCTGCAAATGTAAACCATATCTACATCTAGGAAAGTATCCACTTTTGTTTCCTAAAAATTAGCATCCTCCAGCATCCAATCTAATAGCAAGCATTATCCTCCATTTTGAGCCAGCCCGGGTCTAATAATTTATGACAAAATAATTAATCTCCATCACTTTGCCCAGTAAATGCTCCCAATATGTCATTTCAGTGTCAAACTTCCCAGAGTCATTACCCTCCCCAGCATCAGACTCCACGGCGACGTGCAGGGTAGCCTGAGCCAGAGACTCCTGCCACAGTCAGCAAACAAGTGTGTTTTACATTAGGCATATTAAGAGGAACAGTCCTATTGCAAGAAATATTAAATTAAAGGAAAACAGCAAGGAGAAAGATTCAATCCTGCCTATACACAGAGGAAAACAGGACCAGCCCTAGATTTAAAGCATGTGTAAGCACATTGTAATTTCTTCAGTCTATTTGAGCTGTCTAAAGTTACAGACACAGTTATGGTTGTGTTTAATAACTCCAGGGACAGATGGCAAACTCATTCTTATGTTATCTCCTCTGCTTCTCAGGACAGTCATATTATGCTATAAAGTCATTTACCCCATGACTCTCAGAAGGGAAATCCTCTGTGGTCCTACACTAGAACTCAACAGAGCCTTTCCAAAGAAGTGTGTGTCTGCGCATGAGAATGCATTTGTGTGTGTAAGGTGTTAACCTGACATCTGCCAGGCAGCATCCCAGGGCTGTGAGGTTTCTTGCCTGTGGCACAGCACCAGTGTTGGAAACCTTGCGCTCAGACCCCAATAAATCAGTCCTGGCTTCTCACCTGGGCAGACTACAGCTGCCTCACAGTCACTCACCTTCCCCAGCTATTTCCCCCCAGTCCTTGAAGACCGTTCACAAGGAGGCACATATATTTTTCCTCCCCTTCAGGCCTTTCCCACCTCCTGTCAACTGTAGCACTTGGAAAAAATACAAGATTCCCCAGCCAGGGTTTACTGTACCAGTACAAAATGCAAAAACACCTGCATTTCCGCATCATTGTCTTGCTGCCTGGGATGGCTCAGCACAAGCAATGCTCAGGGTGTTGTGGAGCAAGACCCCTCACATCTGCAAAGCAAAGCAAAAAGCGTAAAGCAACACTGGGAAAAACAAGGAGAGAACATTTTCAGGGTGGTGACTAGCGAAGGCATAGCAATCAGCAAAATCAGGATCTGATCAAGTAGCCATTCCCTACACACAGAGTCACCCACAGCAGATGCTAACATTGGTGGAGCTATTCTGTAGGCTTGTAACTTTGTATGGACATTTTGCATTTTATAAAATTAATCAAGGTCTGCAGGAGGCCACATAGGTCTCTGTTTAATCCAAGGTGGCTTTACAGAGCCTATAGAAGCTAAGGACTAGGAAAGACCTGTACAACGCTGTGTTTCATATTCACTTTAGCAGCAAGAGATCAGAACTATCTCTTCTCGTCTGGAGCTTGTGTGGAGCAGAGGTGGACCCAGGGCTGCCGCAGTAAGGTTAAAATGGTGAGGGAGCTATTGAAAGGCTCAGCAATGCTGGACAGGGTGGTTTGGCTCTTTGTAAGGAAACTTCAGATCCTCCTCCAGATCCAGATTTTCTTCAAAACTTTAGCGTGCTTCAATCTGAAGGTCTGGCTTGGCTTTTTCTCTGCTGCTAACAGCATTCAGTGTGAAATGTACAGCATGCCGGAGAGTGCTAATGCCTTGCAGACCTGGGTTGTGTCATTCCCCAGTGTTATTTATACAAAACTATTTAAAAGCACAGGGTAAAACTTATAGCAGTGCCTATGTGGAATATTCATTTTATCTAATTTTATCCACCTACAAGCTGCATGCCTTACATTAGACACCCAACTTAGAGATAACTGAAGTCTTCAAGGTTCCTTTGCAATCAAAGGGCAGAGACTAGCCTCTCTAGCAGGTCTATCCTAACCTGGACCTGGGAAGAGAAATACCACTTTCTAGCCATGTGTCCGTTTCTGCCAGCCACATAGCTCTGAGAAGTTGCTTCAGCTAAACACTTGGCTGTTAGGTAGGTAGATCAGGTAAAATGAACCTTGCTGGTGTGACTAAAGAACCTAATTCTTATTTTCAGTAGTGACTTAGGCACCCCTAGCCACGTTGTTAGGTTCATCAGGGGCCTAAAAATATTGATAATGATTTGCAGGCTGTTACAGTAAGGGATGTGAGGCTGTTCAGCAGACTTCAGGTTCATTATGTTCATTAGGTCCCTATTTTCAGTAGTGACTTAGGTACCCCTAGCCAGGTTGTTAGATTCATCAGGGACCTAAAAATACCAGTAATGATTTGCAGGCAGTTGCAGTAAAAGATGTCAGGCTGTTCAGCAGACTTTAGGTTCATTAGTCTCATAGCTGCCTATATAGTTCTAAAGAAGTTTTTTCCCCTTTTTGGTGTCCCACATCCAAAACCCCTTGAACACAAGCCTGCATGCAGCTCCTCTAAGGCAAGATGCAGGCTCTTTGGGGCAGAGATGTTGGTCTAATTTGTCTTGAGCAATGCAGGACACACTTTCTCTCAGGTCTGGGCTTCGAACACTATCATGATACCAAGAACAAGAAAGAAAGAACAAGCCCAGCAGATACCAGCAAAGACCTGAGCGTTGTGCATTTGTCATTCCCTTTAAAGTCATATCTTCCCTTCTCTGTATGCATCTGAGGAACTTTAGGCTTGGCTGCAAGCAGGCAGGACTCTGCCTCGACTTCTGTTTCATCAGGAGAGTGGGAGATAGTCCTCTCTCCACCTTGTGGCCTTCTAAGGAGAAGGAATTGGGCTAAATCCAAGCAAGTCATGGTATAAACTGACAAGAAACCTTCATGAAGTTCCTTACCTTCTGCAAGACAAACAACAGTGCCAAAAATGCAGTGAAGGCAGCAAACCAGGCAATCGCTGTAGCAGTGTGTCTTGCCATATAACAGCTCCTAATACCTAGCCTTGTTAACATCAAAGACCACACGCTCTGAGGCAGATCATCTGCCTTTAGTTAGGTCGGATTATGCTAAAAGTGTCTCATTAGATCTCCAGCACTGCCAGACAAACCCAGCCAGCCTGCTCAATGCAGCAGCCAAAGTGTCCTCTCCATCTGCATCACGGCTGCATGAGCCAGCACGGCTGTACGGAACCCAAGGTGGCCTGACAGGAGTTTCCTCTGTCAGCAAAATCCCAAGGAAAAAAATAAGAAGAAAAACAAAACAAGAATAAAGCTGCAGGGGGAGCAAGCAAAGCAGCAAGCTGGATAACCAGCTGCAATTCAAAGCAGGGAGGATATTTGCTTATACCCACTTCACCTCAGAGCTTTCTGCTTTGCAACTCCCATTCCGATGCTCAGCCAGTAAATAAATACTCCCAGAAACAAACTTCAATATTAGTCACCGTTAAATGTTCTTGTTTTCTGTGAGCTCTTTTCAGTCATCCCAGCAAAGCTAAAATCATCTTTGTTAAGATAATTGCCTCACTGTAGACAACTTAGTCTGCAAAAAATGAAGAATGTCCAAAGGAGTTGAATCTGCCCCATCCCTGTGCCAGGGTGGGAGCCTGCCACACTCACTCGCAACAACAGCAAGCCTTCCCTGCTGTGCGCCTGCATAAAAAGGCTGACCATGTCCTTTCAGAGGCTGCTTTCACCACCCCCGCGCTGCTCCCTTTCCACAGCCCTCCAGCCCCAAAGGAAATATTGAGTGTGAAATATTACAAACCAAAGAAAATCTCACATTAAAGGCAACACATTCAGGAAACTGAATAAAAATAATAACAGAGTGGCACAGCTAGCAATACAGCTTTGAAGGGCTGGCAGCATGCTTGTTAATACTGAACATTTGTACCTCTCTGTCAGAGCAGGGAGGGATGGAGCAGCCAAGAGGTCAGTGCTGAGCTGAGGAGTAACAGCCAGAGTGCTTTATACTTGAAAAAAGGCTTGGCAAAACTCTGGGAAATAAAGATTTTTGTCAGACTTTGCAAACTATTTTTGTCACTGTTGTTGCTGGGCATTTTGGATACAAAAGATGGATACAAAAATGCAGGGCATTTTGGATACAAAGATGCTTTGGGGGGGAAAGGGACTGATGTAATTTAACTCAAGGACCTATGTCCTCCTCGAGTCTAAAAGGAATGGATGACCTGCAGATATTGCTTGTACACTGAGTAACAGCATCCACTGCTTCCCATTTCCTCTCAGCTTTTTGTTTGGTTTTTTTTTTTTCTTTTCTTTTAGACAGGCTTCCTAGTCTGTGCTCTTGCTCTTTTTCTGCTATTTCTAAGATTTTTCAGTCTGTTGGACCTTTTTGCTCAGCTCTGAAGAGCTGTATTATACTGAGAAGGAGCCAAATGCACACAAGCTGACTGTGGCATCAAGCAAACTGAAAATCCTCCCATCTAGACTTGCTGCCTTCAGGTGTCTGCTCCTCAGACCTGATGCCAGGCACTGGTTTATTTTGCGTCCACCACATGGGCGGAGCAGTTGGCGCCATCGCTCCCGAACCCACTGCAGGCACAACAAAGTGGGGTGGTTTAAATAGTCTGAAGAGATGGTGTTTGCCATCCTGGTGGTCTAAAGGGAGATGGGTACCAAGCAGCTGTGCTCAGAAAGAGACTGATGTCTTCTTCAACAAACTCTGATCTACTAGGACCAGGCAGGAATGGTTTCACCAGGTGGCATTCATCCTTTTTTCTGCCTTTATGCCTGAGGACACTGATTAGGAGCAGGCAATGCTGAACAGGGAGGCTGTGAGCTCATGCAGACCCTGGGATAAAAATAAGGCAAACCAAGAGATCTTGCTGTAATGTGCATTTACTGATTCCAGACTGTCTCCTCTGCTGGCTCAGTGTTCCCTGCAGGAACTGCTCATCATTAAACAGAAATTAATAACTAGCATTTTCTTTATTTCTTTCCTCTTTTTCTTTCCCTTTTCTATTTCTCTTTTTCTCTGTTTCTCCATTGCACAAGCACAGCCTGGAGAGCATTTTCTGCAGTTGCTTGAGAGTCACCCATCTATTTTCTTGGGGTGCTGGAAACAATGGAGCCTGGTGTTTGCTGTCAGAGGTTGGGGTGCAGATCTACTGTGCCATCTGTTCGGGGCAGTGGGACAGTAATGCTGTCCTCCTCCTGCCTGGCACTCACACAGTGGCTCCAAAAACAGAGCCAGATGAGGCAGCCAAGAGTATCCTGCAGCAGGCTGAGGGCTCCTTCCAGAATCCTTGCAAAGGGGAAGGTGACCCACAAGAACCTTCTGCCTCTTGGGAAACCACAGTAGATGACCCGGTGTTGGCCAGGGCTCAGTGACACCACCAGAGATTGGTTTCCAAGGCTCAGATGGTTAATACGAATTATTTGTCAGGGAGTTAATAAGATAATTGATAGTGGGGAGAACACTCTCAAGTAATTGATAACTGGGGTCCTCCAGGTAACAGCTGGCACTGACAAGTAAAAATTGCCTGGTCTAGAGAAAATTGCTGCAGTGCAGATCACTGTCAGAGACATCTGCTGCATGTGATAGATAGACTGGTGCATCTCTCTCCATCTCCTGCCTCTCCAGCAGATAGTGAACCCACTCTATTGGAAGCCCTCCGCCTGCTCCCCTATTACATCTACTGCAACGAGATAATTTTAGAGATTGCTCCCTAGCCACTACCTACCTTGAGTTTTGCAAACAAAAGAAATGAGCACTGCTCCTTGTTTTATTATGTGACTGCTGAGCCCAGAGACCTCAAAATGCCACCTTGCAAATATTAATTCATGATGCTTTGCGTTTGCTCCTGGTGTCAAGGAAACATTTGCAACCATTTTAGCTAATCATAAAACCAGAGATGGTTCCTCACTATTGTTCTCATAAAAAACGCTCAGAAAAGGTTGACTAGATACGTGCTCCATTCACTGCAAATGTTGTCTTTATTTTTAAAAAGCATAACCATTCACATATTTGAGCTCATTATAAATCAGCTGAGTTTGAAAACTAGACAAAAACCATCACATTGGTTTAGCCTCTGGGCTTTTCTTTTGTTTATTCACAGGTCTAGATAAACCACTGACTGCAGCAAAGATTAAATGGAACAAACCAAAGCAAAGTTGTTCACCTGTTTAAATTAATTTACCCATTAATTCTGTTTATGGCTTCCCCAGCTACAGGGCACTCCCGCACAGTAACTTTCAGTCTGTACACTGCACCTGCCCCTCTGTCAAACACCTTGGGCAACCCTGACCCCAGCAATTTAACCTAAATTCAGAGGGCAAAGGGGCAATTTCACTTTCAGTTGAAACATCTGGAATGCATCAAGCTGCCAGCAGTCCCCTTGCACTCTTAGCCCAAACTCCTAGGTGTGATCATGTAGTTAGGGCTTCAACAAAGATACCTAAACATGAGCCTAATTTTAAGTTAACTTTGTGCCAAGTACTGTGCCACCAAGGGATGGGTGCTTGCGTGTCCTGCTAATAGTAACCATGTGTGTGCAGACAGAGGAGCCTGTGACTTGGTGATTTTTATAGCCCCTTGTCAATCATGTGTTTCCCTCTCTGTTAATTCCCCAATGACAAACCCAATGCCCAAAATACACATATCCTCCACAGTCACCTATTTATGGAGCTAATGCTCTAAATCGGTACTTGGTAAATCTCCTTTGTGAGGGAGCTGTGTCAGTGCTGCCAATATTATAATAGAGCCTAATCATTTATCAGTTCTCCCCTTCACACCATTATTCCTCGTCTAACAGCTCCAGCTTTTGGAGCTGAATACTAATGTCATGGGCTCATCAGTATGCTGGAGGGCTGCATGTGCATCTCAGCCACGCACACTGATAGCATGAAATCCGTGGAGGGCATAATGAAAATTCACACGCTTCTCCATAATACCATCAGCATACTTCAGAGCCTCTTCCCTATCACTTAGCACAAAGAGCTCGCCCCAGATGTCCCATGGATTTGGCCCTGCCACGCTCATCACCACAGACACGTGTAAGTATACTTGGTGAAATGTGAGGAAAAAAACAAAGGTCCTTTCCAGGCTGAGTGTACCTTTGCCATTTTTTATGCAAACCTTTCATTTACACAGCTTCTCCTACTGTCGCACTGAGAGCATGACCTTGAACGAAAATGCTTTGCTCTTTTTAAGGGACCTAGCAGGCTCCTGAAAGCACAGAAAGCCACACAGGGAACCGCAGGAGATAAGCAGCACTTTAGGGTGTGGGATGGAATATAAAGCAAGGCAGCAAACACACTTCCACCTCCAAGAATTGCATTTGTCTGAATTTTGCATTTTTATTACTGCGTTTCCAGTCCTTGTGGCATGTCCCTGTCCTGGCAAAAAGGCCATGCTGTGATTCAGACAGAAGCCCTGCAAGTGTCACCTCCACCCAGGAGCAATAGGGCTGGTGGGCTCTTTCCCTCCACTGCATTTCTGGGTTTGCTCAATAGCACTGAGTACTGACACGGTGTCTCTGATGCAAATGGCAAGCTGATGTCTGCCAGATCCTGTCAGAGGAGTAGATCATGACCACACGGAGAAGCTATTAAACCTAATTCATCCTGCCCATTCTTAACCAGTAAGGAGTAAACCTGGCTTGGGGTGGGGAGGCAGTCTTGGGTCCGTAAGGAAGGACACCCACACATCCCATCCTCTTTCTCCTTAGGCAGATGCACTAGCCTTAACTCCATCACCCCCCCCCCACACACACACACACACACACCTGATTCGTGTGCTTGCATGAGTCAGAACTCTCATATTTATGATATTGCAGAAATAATGAAGAGGAGAACAACATACCATGATCCCAAGCACCAAGTAACCACAGAGGAACAGATGATCCCTGTCTCAAAGCACTTACAGTATGGCTGCGTGAGAGACAAAAGCTAGGATGGAAACAGAGGGAAAAGAAGTACCTAAAATCACCGAGGAAGGTAGCGGCAGTGCTGAGAACAAATCCAGCTTCCAACCCTGGGCTCAGCACCCTTCTGACCTGCAAACACCACCTCTCATTTCACAGGGATTCAGATAAGAAACCAAATGTAACACAGAAATAAAACATATGAAGCTAGTTAGCCATCTCATTATTACATCTCTCTATGCTAAGTGTCTGTTCCAGCACTGGGGCTCTCTCTTTTCATCCATACATACAATATACCCACTGTTATCCCCTCTGACTCTGGAGTCGCATGACCCAACCATGAAAAAATGGTTCTGATTCATTTACATTAAAGATGTGGATATTTTAAGGGGCATAGAAGACCTTCTCTTGTGATTGTTAAAAGTCCACAGTAAAGCGCACAGAACATAAGCCACTAGGTCATGAGTTGCAGCATTTCTTTCATTCTTATCTCCTTTCTCCAGCTTGCCAGAACACTGCAAGCCATCATATTGATATATAAGCAGCAAAATCTCCCTCCCAGTATGGAGGGAAAAAAAATCACCTTTAAACAGCATTGGCTTTTGCCAATGAAGTGCATGGCTACAACTGCAGGAAACAGGACACAGGTTATTACAAATATTAAATACAAGCAACCAAAGGATAAAAAGAAAGTACAGCCATGAGCATCATCTCGATAATTCAGCAAGCTGTGTGGTCCCGTAGGGAAATGAACATAACTGGCACTGGGATGCACAGATCTCAGTTTTCCAGGCAAGCCAAACTGAAATCAAAGAGGATGGAGAAAACAGGTTATTCTGCAACCAGACTTCAGACTCAGTTCCTCAATTAGCTTTCTGATGAAGCATTGCCTTTACTTTGAACCCACTCCTGGGGGAAGCAGCATACAGCTGATGTACCTTATGCACAGAGCACTCTCACGTGATGGAAATACTTATCTACAAGCAATGCAGATCAGAGGAAGAAAATTACAGTCTCAGCCTCCTACTCCCACCCCTGCCAGCTCTCCTCTGCCTCCTGCTCACTGCGCGAAGCCTCTGGCCCCACTTTTCTTGCACTGTGCCTGAGCAGTTGGCAAAGGCTTTGTCTGGGTCAAGGGATTGTTCCCCTTAAACCCACATGCTCA
The DNA here is from genome assembly GCF_033783945.1 of Neopsephotus bourkii. NCBI lineage: Eukaryota > Metazoa > Chordata > Aves > Psittaciformes > Psittacidae > Neopsephotus > Neopsephotus bourkii. The sequence goes on along the minus strand of NW_026902298.1, from coordinate 14,092,168 downwards.
TCCCACATGCCTTGGAGAAAACAAGCATCTGATTTGAAAGGCAACAGCAGGCACTAAAAAGACCTTCAGGAAGGGGTGTCCAGCTGACAGCAGAACTGGCGGCTGCAGGAGGCACAGCAAATTACAGCAGCAGAGGGGTCTGTCCCCAGGCTGGGACATAAGAGAATCAGGGACCCATTATCGAGACCAAACAATATAATATCACACAGCAGCAGAGGGACCCATCCCCAGGCTGGGACATAAGGGACCTCAGGGACCTGTTATTGAGACCTAACAATATAATATCCATGCATTGAGTGATCAGTCATATGTTCAGCCAGCCGTTGTGCACTGCAGTCTATAAATTAGCCTCTATTTCCCCTTTTGTAAGGGAAGAGGGGGAGGAGTAGAGTCTCTAGCCCATTCCCACATCTTAGAGAAGAAATTCTATATTATTAATATAGTCATATATCATGCTGCCTGCTCTGTAAGAAATGAAGCTCCTTTTAACACACAAATCAATCCTTTCCCATGGAAAGGAAACAAACGTAATCACTACCAAGTATTGCTAGTCCTTCTTGGCTTTTCTATCTGGGGCCCTGAACATCTTGATATTCTTCATGGATTTTCAGTGCTGACCAACAGTTGAACTCACTGCAAGTGAAATTTCTGGAGGAAGCTGGGAGTGTCCCATCTGAAAGCTATAAAGAGCTCCATGGAAAACAACAGAAAACACTCATACGTCTGCAACAGATTTATTTGTTGGATTATGAAAGTCTTCCTTAAAGTTGCATTTTACGTCCCAAACTCGGGAAGGCATCTCCAATCAGGATATCACTCAAACACATTATTAATTTTAAAGCAGACATGCCAAATACATGATCTGTTGGCCAGCTCTAACCTGCACAATACATTCACCATGTGCTGCGTGTCATATTCTCCAGGACTGTATTTTCATTCCATAAGTTATTGCATTCCTAACTGCAAAGACCAGCAACCTGATGCAACCAGCACAGCAGCATCTGTCTGACTGTGTGGACAACCAGCATCAATGATGCCGAGAGGCAAATACCACAGATCCCCTCCTTTCAGATGGAAGCAAGAAGTCATCCTTCGCATCCCACACAATGCATATGGGTCAGTACTCCAAAATTCCTGCTTTGTACCCCCATGGTTCCTCTGGATCTCAAAGGCCTCTGGATCTCAAAGGGAGATCTCATTGCTACCAAACTCTCTGGGCTGACCAGACAGTGTCTGCCCACTGCAAGCATCCCAGTCCATGCAATGTGCTCAGAGAGGAATTTGGCTGCAAATTCTCCATCTGCATCATAGCTCAAATATCTTTCCTTGCTGAAGACCCCCAAAAAAGAAGAATTTAACTAGCTATCTAAAGGAAGAAAGAAGGAATGCAGAGAATGAACCCACCAACATCAAAAGCCAGGAAGTTGCCTTTTAGCCACCAAGACAATCTCACTGATAGACTTGATTTTTCTCACCCCAGCTGGGAGTAATGTTTTCTTTCTTTTTTTTTTTTTTTTTATTCATTTGCTGAATGTGTTCATTTTACAGAGTGATTTAAAAAAAAAAAAAAAAAAAAAAGACAACAGACATTCATGGCTCCCAGCTGTCAAAAGCCACAAAATGCCTGAGGCTGTCTGTCTTCTTGCAAATGCTGAAGCCATTTTTCTCTGTGCACGTAGTGTATGTTCTCATTAATCAAGTTGCAGACTCAACTCAGTCTATAGCATTGCTCAGAAGCCAAAAGAGACACTTTAGGGTCAGTCGTGTAATGCAACATTGTGAAACCTACCACTGCATTGTTGAACATGAATGTGTCAGCTGGGGTTTTCTGCCACTGAAGTCAGTTGGAGGTTTTTACTTTAATGTGGCTCAGTCCAAAGTCAGGATCAATGACTGAGGGACAGAGGTAATATCTACAGATTGGAGGAATGCTTCTTTTGAGCATTATCACCAGAAAAAGGCATAGCCCCAGATCGCCAGAATTAAATAGTTGCAGCAGACTAAGTCCATCACAGCCAGACCTAATACAAAAGTGTTTCACTTCCACTGAAACACCACACATGGGCCGATCTGGTGACTAGTGGTGTCCCTCGGGCGCCTCTTGCTGAAGTCCAGAGAGCAAAAAGGTCCCTGGGATATGGATGTCCGTGGGGTGCCGAGGTGGAGAACAGCCCATTCACCATTTTCTGCTGGAAAAACATATCTATGTCTGGGGTTCTCACTTCAAAAAGAAAGTTGAAAAGCTGTAAATGGTTCAGGGAAGAGCTTTAATAAAGGGGGAAAGCTGGTCTTGAGCAAGAGGTTAGAAAGTCAATCTGCTCAGCTAATGCAACAAAGTTCAAAGGTGCTGGTGTTGAGGCCTGTAAGTATTGCAGGAAGAGGCAATTTTCAGTATTGGAGCCTCTCCCAACCAACAGAAGCAAAATGACATCACACAGCTGCAGGTTTGGGCTGAAGACATTCGAACTGGAATTCCAGAGCTACAGAAATTGAACAGTGGCAATCACGAAGCAGAACGGTCTTGCCAGCACTGTGGCATCCTCACTGGGAGCTTGTACGCTCCCACACAGCCAGGGGCTGGGCTCAGGCGGTGCAGCTCTGGCACACCTCATGCCCACAAAACCCTCTCATCTTGCTCATGGCCACAGGAATTGAATAAGTTAAAACCAGGGCCAGTGAAGAGCAAGCAGTGACGTGACCCGCCTCTCACTGCCAGCGCAGCAACATAGCCCACGGGCCCAACCAGAGCAACGCAGGCTGGAGCAATTGAATGTAATTGCCCTTTCTTGATGTTCTTAACTCCAGAGAAGCCGCAAAAGCATCTCCCACACCTCTGGCAGCAGTGGAGGACTCATACTGCAAGCCAGGAGGCTGCTCACGAGGCTCCTCTTGGACAGCTTTAAGGATTACCTTCACTCTGGTAATGAGATATTTCATGTCTTGCACTTCTCTCCATTAAGTCAGGTGGAGGGTCAAGGCACGATGACTTCACCATGAAGCATTTGTCAGATGTCAGTAATTCAATTAATGGCTGTGAAAATGTCCATCTTGTCTGGCAGCAGCTAAGCAATGTGAAGGTCACCATGGGAAAATAAGCAGCAGCAACGGGAAAAAGAAAACGGGAAAAGTATGAGCAGAGTCCTGCACATACTCTGGGAGAAAAATAGGACCTTCCTCCATCTCATTTCATTCACAAAAATGCTTTTGCTTAGAAGGTTTGTATCTTGTCTCATCATTCAGGTCATCTTTTAAACGCTGATAATTTTAATTTCAACAGACACTTAATGTGCTAATCAAGCCTGATGGCTCTCAGCAGGATGGAAAATCCCAAGTATGGACGTGATTATTTGTCTTCTAAAGAAAAACATTGGAATTATTTACTGCTCTCTTCATGCCACATAATAATTCACCCACACTGGTCTGTTTTATACCCGTGTTATCCAGGCACACATTACTTCATCTGTTGCATTCCAGATCAGGTGGAGGGACATATTATGGGGCAAGCAGCAGTGGGAGCTCCCTGGTTTTTTGTGCCATTAACCAGAGTTCTTCTGCTTCTCCAGAGTTAACAGCCAGGCAAAAACCTCACATCTGAAATACAAATAGGTGCTCACAAGGACTGCACACTTATTCCCTTGAGGAGCAGGGCTTGACTGTGGGTGAGGATGCAGGTTTGCCCAGAGGTTCAGGGCATTACAAGTGTTTTGGGCACAAGTTTCTTTTCCTCAGATTTCCACATCAGCTCTGGGGCTGGGGACCAAACTGGGGCAGTACCTTCAGCATGGGAGCCAGGTCCCCTACCTTGCTGCAGGCTCCTGTGGGTGTGCTCACAACTAGAGAGAAGAGAAATTTCCCCTGTCCTTCCCCTGGCTCAGGGCTGTAAAGTACGGCCTTTTGGAGAGACCAGCACACTAATAAATCCTAACCTGCCTGGGTGACGTATGGTTGCATGGTAACAATCAGTTCCAGAGGGAGGCAATCACTGACTGACAAGATTAAACTGACAGGTTGCAGTGGATGGGCAGGATGGGTAAACTCCCACGTAATGGTCCAAGCCTTCCTCCAGCCCCTTCACAAGCAGTGGTGCTCCCCGAGCAGGCCAGTATTTGATAGAAGAGGAGGCTGAGGAAAAGGCTGAAAATCAACTCACCCAAAGCAAAGCAGCCTCTTCTCCAGCCAGGAGCAGACTTCAGGGTAGATCGCAAGACCAAGGGTGGCATCTTTAATCCTTCATTGCCTGGACCTGCAGCACTCTGATCAGCAAAATTTGGACTCCAAGAACTTCACAGTCACTCAGAATGGTTCAGGTAAGAGAAGCGTGGAAAAAACCTCTTGCAGCAAAGATGTCTCTTCACCACTTTCCTCCCTAGTATCACCAGCCCCTGTTGATAGCCAGATCATTGTGCGAAGGCAGCTGATACCTGAAAGCCACACATCCTCAATGAACTCAGAATCAAACAGCATAACAAGACACCCCACAGTCAGTTCCATTCAACTCACCCTGAATTCCAACAGGCCCATGCAAACCCCATGCTGGAGGTGGCTCTGCCATTGTCCTTGGCAGGGTCCACCAGCCCCCTCTGAGATATATAGAGTAAAACATCCACTTCCGCAGCATTTACTTCTCTGTCTACCTGACAGCAGCAAATTGGGAGCCTCAGTGCTCAGGCAGCATCTGAGTTCCTAAGGGAACTCAGTGCATCCATGGTATAAGTGAGTTTTAAGATGCTCAGTTGGCAACCTCTTTGTAGAAATGCTACTTATCAGCCTGGGCCCTCTTGTGCTTCATCTTTTGAAGAAATGCAATTAACCTGCTTCACCTTGTACTTGATAGTTCTAACGTCAAAGAGCATCACCTGGAAGACCTTTTATAGGCACAATAAATGCCATGGCAACTGCAAAGTTATTTCCAAGGAATCCCACCTGCAGCCTTCAGAAAGCAAGTCCAGGAAACACTTCCCACATCATAATTTCTCTCTTTCATATCCTCCAGTTCTGGGGAAGTACTGACTAAGTGTTAAGCTTCCAGACTAAATTTCTGACTTGACCCCTTGAAAGAGCAAGAACCCATCATTTGAATTTATCTGGTAATGTTTGTACAGAAACACTGATTCCTTTGATTAATTGTCACATTCTGCAGGAGCATCCTGTTCAGAGAAAAAACTAGACTCAGCTGTATATGGCTTATTTACAACCCAGCTGCTCCAGCCATTAAAATTGCCCTGAATATCTGCTTTCCTCGCCACAGTTTGAAGAAGTGGATTAGTCCCTGAAATCACAAGGCCCCGTGTTTTCCAGCTCAGTAAAGCTCATCACAAAAAAAAAAAAAAAAGGAGGCTTTGCCTCAATAAATAGCATTATTAAAGGCACTCCTTTAAGAATGAGCCTTCCCAGCAATGCTTTGACTCCAGAAAGAGCCTGTTGTGATCACTAAAGAAACACATCAGAAATAACCTTGGAATTTGTATGTTTGTATCTGTGTAGCTGTGGAAACACAGTTCAAGAGGGAGGTTTTCTTCTGTTTGGTGGCAAACAGAAAAATCTATGATATTTTTCGATATTCCAAGGCCTCACCCTGTCCTGTTGCAAGCAAAGGGCTCTCACCCAAGCTGGGATTTTGTATAAACACCTCCCCTGCCCCAGCACAAAACAATGCAGTGTTGAGCACATTCCTCAGCATCCTCACCCCGAATTGCTCTCAGGCTGTTGCAACACTTCTTGTGTTCTCTGCTTGATGTGGCAAACAAAGGGTTGACTTGATTTTGGAGGAGACTGTGCTGACCCCTGGTCTTGCTGAATCCACACTCCTGTTGGGATGTTTGGGAAACATGCAAGGAGCCTGGCTGAGATATGAATCACCTGCTGCTTGGGGTGAAATGAATTCTCTTCTCTGCACCTTGCAGGAGATATTGCTGAGAAGACTGCAGCTAGCAGAAAGGCTGGAGAGCACAGTGCAAAGCATCTGCTGAGGCACATCTCTGGTTGGATCCTCACACAAATGCCCCCAAACTACCCATAGAAATAACCTAGCTTAACTTTTTCATTTCCACTGTTTTCCTCTTCTCCTGACTGCCCTTGCTCTCATCCCCACCTCCTTTGCAGCACTTCTAGGAGGGTTCCCTGCTGCCTCCTTCTATCTTTTGAACCTGCAATCCAGCCTCAAAGGAGTGAAGCCTGAGATACACTGACTGAGCTGTCCTGCCCAGCAAATTAGCATACTGCCCCACCAACAAAAGTATCTCTTCCCAGCAGAGCAATTTCCCTTTGCATCCCTGCTTTCTCCCTGCTTCCCAGCCCATTAAGGAGAGACAGGACCCCTGCAATGGGAGCAGATAAAAGACTCAGTCCTGCTACCAACTCAAGCGTTCATTGAAATTTGAGTAACTTCCTTCCTGGCATGGAAAAATCTCAAGCCAACTGTAGGGCAGTGATCAGCTCACAGACACCCATGCCACGAACACCTCCCAAAACCCCATTGCAAACTACCTACTGCTTATATTGTGTTAAATTCCTTTTCCCAAGTCCCTACATGGCACCAAGCATGCCAATCCAAACCAGACCCTCAAGCACCACTGTAATGTTAATAATAGGTAACAGCCTCTTACTGCAAACCAGCTAACACATACTGCCATGCACATGAGCTTGCCTTTAACCATGTCTGCATGCGCAATCTGTTATTCCCTGCAGCAACCCCAGTGAACAGAATAACCTGGAGCAGTACAACATGCTAGTTTAAGGTAAGGTTAAGCAGCTGATGATAAACTATCACCACCATAATTGAAACCCACACACGCAGCACCGGATGTATTCAGCATCCTGCGAACAAAGGCTCCAGGCTAGCACTTAGTGATGTGTGAGCCAAAGGGTTTTCTCACAACTAGGCTGAGCCTGGCATAAGGCTTGGGAAGGAAATTGCTCCATGTGACAAGATTACCCTCCAAGCGAGTGCATGGGACACCACCAGAAAAGGAGCCTGGGTCTGGCATTGTCCTCCATTGGTAATGCAGGAGCAGAGGGTCCTTGCTGCAGAAACACCAAAGGAATCTGTGGGGAAAAGAGGTTGTTCCATCAAAGGAGATTTTCCAGACCATCTGTTGCAGCTACACTGTCAGCCTCACAGGCAAAGGAGCACAGGAGTCTTCTTACTGCTGTTGTGTTCATTAGAAGGAAGAGTGTTGGGAAGAGGTGGTCAGCAATCAGCCAAGCAGACATGGACTGCCCAGAGAAAGGTTTTCTTGTGACACGGCAGTTCGACCTCCTTGGGGGCTCTGGATTCCGGCCATTGCCAGTTCACACAAGCCCATTTTCAATCAGATACAAGACCACAGTGCTCACCAGGAGCATTTATAGCCACAACTTTGCACATGGCTTCTCCCCTTGGTTGCAGCATGGATGGGGAAGGAAATAACCCTGGGAGCAATATGCATTTTTTCAGGGGCAGCAGAGGCAGAGAAGAGCCCCATACCATGCTGGTAGGTATTATCGTTGGCCTCCTGCTGTCAATGCAGCACATGCTCTGCCGCTCCTGCATTTAATGGGAATGAGATACAACAGATACATGAAGGAAATCAGGGTAATTAAGGAGACAGGTCCATTGCTGTGCCCATTGCATCAGTGCTGCAGCAGTAGAACCAGGGCATGTGTGTGTGTCAGGGCCCACATATGGACATCACTGATTTCACCCATGCAATGTGTAGAGCTGTGGCATTAGGCAGCTGGTCTGTAAGGTTGCTGGTCCATAAGGCTGGCAAACACCTCCAAGTCACAAAGCCTGTTTTCATGTGCCCTGGATGGTGCTCCCTGTACAAAGCATCTCCCTGAGATGGGGATGGATATTGCAGACAACAATTCACTTGTTTCATACACAGGATTGGAAAAACTGCCTGATTTAACCTGCCCCAAAGCAGTCTGATGGCCTTCCCTGCTGTAGGAAGCAAGGGGTGGGAAATAAGTGAGTTTCTGTAGTGAGATAAGCTTTCTGCCAAAATTTTATGCTTCCCCCCCCCCCAACTTTCTCAGAAAGTATAAGCATATAAAGGAAAGGAAAACCTGGATTTAAGTAGGATTCAATGGCAGGACCAGTGAAGGAAACCATGAATGGGAGATGGTCACCCCAATCAGACCTAGGCGTAAAACCTGGGCAGGAAGTGGAAACTAGAGCTGCCCAAGCAGAGTCATTTCTTCTGTTCCCCAACTTTGCAGTGCTTGGCTTGCCAAGCATGTCACCTTGTGTGCAAAAGCCTCCAAAATGGAGGGTACAGATGGCTTTTGGAGCAAGACACCAGGGTAGGGATCAGAAGTCAACCAAATCACATAAATCAGTGGGATTTCAGAGGCTGATCTCAAGGCTTGTAGGGTACTTAACTGACATTGCAGATCTGGAACCCTGTCTGATTTGATTCAAACCCCTTGCACAGCTCAAGGCCAGCAATGTTTTCTTGATGAATCATGAATTGATTAATTCTTGCCAGGAGCAGAGATAATATGCTATTGATGGCCTTAGGTACAGGTACCTTCATGGACATTTAACATGTACTATCCTTTCTGTATTAAAAAAAAATACCCAAACCAACAAAACTGAAACACAGAAAATCACTTGCAGGGCCATAAGACCATCTCCCTAAACACTGCATCCCTCTGCAATCATGCATTTCCTCTGTTTTCCCAGCTTCAGTTTGTAAACTATTTGTATGCTAATGGTTTTTAAATAGCTCCCAATAAGGATTTTACATGCAGGGAGTGGCAGAGAAAAAAAAAAAAACCAAACTTGTAGGCCGGAGATCTATGTAAACACAAATTCCATGCAACATCAAATTCCTCACTGCATGTAACTTCCTTTTACACAAACACACCATCAGATAAAGGAATGTATGTGATTCATTCACTGCCCTCTGATGTGGTGGAGCTCTTGAATGAAACATTTCAACAATCCTGCTTTATTATGCTGCTTAAAATCACTCATAGCACTCACCAGCTGAGGTGGAGTGGCAAAAGGCAGGCTGAGTTTCTAGCAGACATGGAGTTGTGCAAAACAGATTGCACCATGGGTGCTAAAAACTCTCATGGACTCTAGAAAATAGGTTTTGTTTAGCTGTGCAGAGCTGTTGGCTTGTGGAAACTAGGAATTCATATTTATATCTGCTGGCCTGTTCTGCAAGCTGTTACAGGCTTGACATTCATTGCCAGTGGATGCTTTATCTTTCCTTGCTTGCGCTAGAAATATCACGGGACCACAATGATGGCAGACTGCTAGATAGTGCAGTCATTATTAGACCAAAATAGATGGGTCCTGTCATTCAATAGTGCTGCCGATACTGCTAAGTTTTCAGTCGCATTTGCTTCTTTCCAGGAAATGGACCAAAGCTGGTAAATTGCTAAACATTTTGGGCAAGAGCTGTGAGCACTCATGTTTCCTAGAGGGCTGGAGTGAGTCCACATGGCTCTCTAAGAACTGAGATAAAAATCACTTTGGTGGTGGAGAACCGGGACCCTCTGCAGAGAAGCCTGGTAGTCCCATTCCTCAGAGAGCAAACTAAAGCCCTGGCAGAGTCACTTCCAGTCCTGTAAGAGGCTTACAGTGGGCTTCAACCCTATCTGCAGGTAACACCAAACTGACGCCACTGGTTGTGATGCACCAAGCACCTCCCATGTGAAGACAGGCTGAGAAAGTTAGGGCTGTTCAGCCTGGAGAAGAGAAGGCTGTGTGGAGACCTCATAGCAGCCTTCCAGTATCTGAAGGGGGCCTATAGGAATGCTGGGGAGAGACTCTTCATCAGTGACTGTAGAGATAGGACAAGGGGTAATGCATTCAAACCAAAGCAGGGGAAGTTTAGATTGCATATAAGGAAGAAGTTCTTTACTGTAAGGGCAATGAGACACTGGAATAGGTTGTCCAAAGAAGTGGTGAATGCTCCATCCCTGACAGTGTTCAAGGCCAGGCAGGACAGAGCCCTGGGAGACATGGTCTAGGGTGAAGTGTCTGTGCCCATGGCAGGGGGGTTGTAACTTGATGATCTTAAGGTCTTTTCCAACCCAAACCATTCTGTGGTTCTATGATACCCCAAAAAAGAATTTGACTTCCAAATCCCCAGCCTCTGAGCAGGGAGGATCATGCCACTTGACAAGAGGCAGCACATCACTGATCAGCACTCTAAGCAATGACTGGAAAGGGGTTTGTAGCAGAGCAAAACTCTGCAGCAGCTACCAAACATACTTTCCACATGAGCTGAAAACCAGACATTTTAGAAGAAAATTTAAAAAAAAGAATAAAAATTTTTAGATGGTTCTGAGCCCTGATACTGCCTCCACAGGCTATCTGCTGAGATGTCTCTCTCCTTTCCTATGGGATGTGTTATTTCCAGCTACTCCCCAAGGACCAGAGAGGAAATTCCTGTCTGAACATAACCATCGCTGGTTTGTGTGAGGTGTTCCACAACCTTGGAGTTTCCCTACAGAAGCCTGCCCCCATTTTGCTCCTGACCACAAAACATTTGCTTTGCATTTAGCAGGAACAACCAGTTTAGTGTTTGAATGAATGATCGGTGTTAATCAGTAGCATTCAAAATTAAAATGAAGGTCAAAAGAGGGCAGGCATTATCAAAGAGCCTTGTTTGCTCAAAGGAAACATTAATGACACTTGTTCAGTGCTTCAAGATAAACTTGTTCAGGCAGCAAGTTAATGAAGAGGTAAATCCTCCTCTCCACAGAACACCACTACTCCTCAAACACAAACCACGCGTCTTTCATCTCAAGGTGTGCCCTGCCCTATCTCTCATCTCTCCTTGCTATTTCATTTCTCCTTATTCTCAAGATGCCAGCTACCCTCCCTTAGCACCTGCAAGGTGAGCCCACCACCAGCTCACTGGACTTGGGCTGACAGCTTCCCACTGTAGAGGCATCACCCCAGAGTCATCTGCAAATGCAACTCACTGCCCTTCATCAAACTCTACTGTGAAGAAATGGTGTCCTGGGTTCAGCAGTAGCAGTCATTTTTCTCTTTCTTGGTAGCTGGTGCAGAGCTGTTTTTGACTTTCGGGCTGGGAACAGAGCTGATAACAATGATGTTTTGGTTTGGCCAAGGACTTTGTGAGCCTCATGCTCTGCCAGGGAGGAGGGGAAGCCAGAAGGAAGCAGAGACAGGACAACTGACCCAAACTGACCAAAGAGGTATTCCATACCACAGCACGTCATGCCCAGGATGTAACTGGGAGAGTTACCCGGAAGGGCTAAGTGGACTGCAGGGTTGGAGGAGGTATGGGTCGGTGTTTGGTTGGGCTGGGGGGAGCGAGTTATCGGTCGCCTGGTGATGAGGTGTTGTATTCTCTTCCCCTGTTATTTCCTTTATCATTACTATTATTGGTGGTAGCAGTAGTGATTTGTGTTATACCTTAGTTACTAAACTGTTCTTATCTCAGCCCATGGGAGTTGCATTCTTTATGATTCTCCTCTCCGTCCCTCCAGGAGTAGGGAGAGGGCAAGAAGGGGGGGGGGGGGGGGGGGGAGGGAGTGGGTGAACAAGCTGTCTGGATGGGTTAAACCACGACAAATGGACAAGGGGATGTCACAGGGCTAGGGTATATGGAACAGATGCTTTCAGGACCTTACACTTCTCCAGGCAGTCCAGACAAGCATGAGCTCTTCTGCTACTACCCTAACTTTGCCATTCAGAGGGACCTCGACAGGCTTGAGAGGCAGGCCCATGTAAACTCCATGAAGTACAAGTGCAAGGTCCTGCACCTGGGTCAGGGCAATCCCAAGCATAAATACAGTCTGGGCAGAGAATAGATTGACAGCAGCCCTGATGAGGACTTGGGGGTGTTGGTTGATACCAGTATGACCCAGCAATGTGCACTTGCAGCCCAGAAAGCCAACTGTATCCTCAGTTGCACCACAAGCAGTGTGGCTAGTCAAAGGAGCTGATTCTCCCCCTCCAGTCTGCTCTCATGAGACCTAACCTGCACTACTGCATCCAGCATCCACCCATCTGGGGACATCCACCCCATCCATCTGGGGCCCCCAGCATAAGAGAATAGACCTGCTGGGACGAGTCCAGAGGAGTCACATGAAGAGGAGCACCTCTCCTAGGAAGACAGGCTGAGAGAGCTGGGGTTGTTCAGGCTGGAGAAGAGAAGGCTCTGGGGACATCTTAGAGCAGCTTTCCAACATCTAAAGGGGCCGACAAGAAAGCTGGAGGGGGACTTTTGACAAGGACATGGAGGGGTATGACATGAGGTAGTGGCTTTAAACTAAAAGAGAGTAGATTTAGATTCGGTATTTGGGAGAAGTTCTTCGCTGTGAGGGTGGTGAGGCACTGGCACAGGTTGTCCAGAGAAGCTGTGACTGCCCCATCCCTGCAGTTGTCAAGGCCAGGGTGGACGGGGCTTGGAGCAATGGGGTCTAGTGCAAGGCATCTCTGCCCATGGCATGGGGCTGGAACTGGATGAGCTTTAACGTCACTTCCAACCCAAACCATTCTGTGGTTCTGTGATTCTGTGATGTGGAGCTCCTGGGTTTGCACCTGTCTGGGTAGGTGCACTACCAGATCACAAGCCCCCTCAGACAGGGACACCTTCCTGCTTCGTGTCTGTGTGCAGCACAGCAGGACGTGGCTAAGGCTCCTGCAACACAGAACGAATGGTCCAGACCCTTCCCAGCTTCCTTCAGGCACTTTGCTGGCATGGAGTAAGCCAGAAGCAAATTGACAGATCCCTCACCTGAGAGCTGGGTCACCTTCTGCAGGTGCTTCACTCCATCGACAACAGAGGGAGCCCGAGGATGTCTGTGCTCCCGAGTCAGGCACCTCGGGCAAATTTAGGATGGGATGAATCCAGGGCTAAACAAACGTTAATGCGTTCAGAAGTCAGCAGTAGCAGCATTGAAATATATTTATATATATACAGGGAGAAAGAGGGAAGGAAAATGCATGCGCACCCTTTAGCATCTTCATGACCCACAAAATGCCATAAATCACTTTCAACGGGAAAGCAAGATGAAGCAAGATTTCCTTTCTGCCCTAGCTTCCATGCTGCCATAATTACAGCGAACCCCATCCTGCCATCACCAGTGCAGTGAGTGGGGTGCAGACCCAGCAGGAGGAAACCAGGGGGCAGGAGCCAGGGGCTTTCAGGCTGCGCTATGGCCACTGTGCCAAGAACGTAGCTCTCCGGCTCCCGCTGCTAAAACCACTAAGGGTCGAGGAAGACAGTATTTCCATCTTTTGGAAATGAAATACTGGGAACACGCCTACACAGTCTTTGTAATAATCTTCCAAATTCAATTAAAAGTAAAGAACAGGCAGATGCCAAACTTTTCCTGGCTTAGTAGAAACGCTATCATAATTTAACCTCTTCCCTTCTGGCAGCACACAGGTCTCCCATTCCCAACAAAGACAGGGCCACAGCCATTATCTGCATGATGAACATATGCTTGCCTTTGCAGTAGTGTCATTTTTCTTCTCCCCCATCCTTGCATGCACAGGCAATGCAGACAGAAACATTTCCAACACCGGCAAGGATAAGCCGACTCGGTTGCATGACAACCATCTGTGGAGAGATGCAGTCTTGCATCCCACGAACCATTTGGCTGCAGATGTCTGGCAGAGCCACTCTGCTATGCCATGAGCACTCGCGCCACCCCATCTCACACACTAGAGAAGAGGCATGAAAGATGGGTTTCCAAGGGACCAGATGGGCACCTGTCATCAGCCATACATCAAAGGATCAGTGGTTTGAATTGTACATTACACACAGGAAGGAAGGAAGGAAGGAAGGAAGGAAGGAAGGAAGGAAGGAAGGAAGGAAGGAAGGAAGGAAGGAAAGGAAGGGAAGGAAGGAAAGGAAGGGAAGGAAGGAAAGGAAGGAAAGGAAAATTCTGCAAGATTTTCAAACACATGATTCTCAGATGCTGTATGAAAGAAAAGTTGGCAGCCCTCCCTCTATTTTTGAGTAAGCAGGAGTGAAACATCCCGGTATTCCATGTTTATCACAGCATCTCTCACCATTTTGGAAAAGCAGAAAAAAGGGGTCTGTTTTCTCTGAGTTATTTCCCTCTGACATTTCAGGGCAGCAGTAGGCAGCTGCATACAGATGGCCAACCTGGAGAGCAGGAGCAGCTAAGTGTTAAAAAGCTGAACCCTGCAGCTCAACACAACCACTTCCCAAAAGGTCACGAGTTAATTCTGATCTATAGGCTGGTGGCCATAAAGATCCCAAGCCCTAGAAATCGATAGTGGACTCCAAATGTGACACGTTAGACAGCAATGGGATGAAGATGCTCAAGTAACTTTATCTTGCCTAACAGACCTCTGTGTCAAGGCTGTTTGCTCTAGCCCAGCTGTCTCCAAGCTCAGGAGCCATACGGCTGGTAGGACTTCAGAGGGGGAGATCAAATTCAGAGGCAGCAAAGCATGTGGTTGCTTGCTTTCCACATCCCTGCTCAACTTTTGGCCTCCTACTTTTGTAATGAATTTCTCAAAGGTTCTCAGTATTGCTTGCTCTTTTGCAGACTGCACTTCCAGCTACAGAAATAGCACAGACACTAAAACAATCTTCAGGAATCAGATAAGAGCCCCTCCCAGGAGGAAGAAAATGGTTTCTTTCTTCTCTTTTCTCTTTTTGTTCTCTGTGTTTAAGAAGGCTGATGTGTTACAATTATAGATCGTGATTTCCATCCCAAAGTGCTTTGCAAGAGCTCTGCCAGCACCTCTGCACAGAGCTGGCAGCAGGTACTGCTTGGGGCGAGCTGTACAGCTTCACAGAGGAGCACAGCCTGCCCGGGCTGCTCACACAAACTGTCCAAAGGACTGCACAGCGTAACTGCAATACACCTTCTGGTGCAGAAATAACCAAAGATGACAGACAACACTGCTTTCTGACATTACTTCCTGATAAAATGCAGTTCAGAAAGGAAAATGCATAGGTAAAACCTTTGTCACGTAATAGGTTTCTGTGGTCTTGGGCAAGTGCCACTGAGTTTTGCCAAGGAAAGCCTTAGGGAGCCTCCCACGTCTTCCCCAGTTTCCAGCTGGCCACCCCACGCCTCCCTCCTGTAGGTTTGATGCTCACCAGACTCTCCCCCAAGCCACCTCAGCTCATTAACTTGGGACGAGTGCCTGGGCCTTTGTTGGGCTGGCGTTCTCCCATCCCTGTAAGTTCCACCAGCTCCCAGAGAGGTCCCACCAGTCCTGGAGCTGGGGTGGGATAAGCCCTGGGAAAATGAGGATAGGAGAGAGGAGGGAAGGGAGGGTGGGACTTCTACGAGTCCTTCTGCCTGGTCCCTGCTTTTCACAGAAACTCATTTGAAACATTTCCCTTCTCTAAAATGAGAGCTTTATAACTCCCTTATCTGTGTATCACTACTGATAAGCACTCTGATGTATGTCCGGTCACACTGTGAACTCTCTGCCCCTTGCTCAAATATATCTGCAGAGAAACAGATACTCACAAGCCCCAAGAAGAGCCTTTAAATGCTACATAAACACAAATAAATAAATAAAATACAGCAAATGGGGCCATAAGGGACCTCAAGCAATCTCCTAGTTCACCACTAAAGCAGGGTCAAATTACAGCTTATTGGCTAACCCAGTGCTAAAAATACCCACTGTCTGAAATTCCAGTCTTCCTGGGCAACTGCTTCCCTCAACTCCCTCCTTTTCACCCCTCAAAGCTTTTCCTGGTCTTAGATGTCCCTCACTGCAGTTTAGGCACAGGCACTTTCCTGTCCCCGGCAGACAGAGGGAACAGTTCGTTCCCATCTCACTAGCAGCGCACATCTGGAGACAGTTAGTCTCCTACTCGGGATCTGCTACGTTTGCATCTCTTTTCTGGACAAACTGGCAGTTTGTTCAGGAAAAAACAAAGAGTCAGTGGCTGGCCATAATGCACAAAGCAGAGCTGGTGACTGCTGGAAGGAGTGGATGATACGGCTCATTTGTTGGTGAACTGGTGGTAGCATGAAAATAGGGCAGGTCTCAGCAGGGGTACCAGGGCCAGGCATGCTGAGACCCCAGCAGTATTTTGCAGCACAAGTTGTCTCCTGCTACCAGCCCCAGCATCCCATTCCTGTTTTGCAGCAGGACTGTCTTTTGCAGCACTTTTCCATTTTTTTAATGCTTTTCCAAATATTTTCCTTGCAGGAGGACAGAAAGAGACGCATAGTCATAAAAACAGACTGAACACATAGTCTCACCAAACCCACATGCTCCAGCATCAGCCTGCAGATATAATCGATCTGAACATGGTTTTGTTTCATCGTCTAATGGGGTCCTCACCGAATGCTCCCCCTCCAACATGGAGCATGGTTTCTGCATATGACAGCACCTTGCAACATGACTCACATCCACCAAGCAAAGCACATTTTCCACCCACAGAGCTGCAGCTGCTCTGCTGGAGGTGACCAACACGGCTGCAGACAGGAATGCACGTCCACCTATTGCTGCGGCACCCACTGAGCAAATGCGCCCTGACAGCAGTTTGCACGGGTGCACCAGCACCAATACACCAACACTGATGCACCAGCACACAGCAGCCCCTGATGGGAGGGCTCATGCTCCCATCCCTGGCTGCATCTCCTCTCACAGAGCCCTTAAAATGCAAAGGAAGAACAAAAGCATGCAAGAAGTTGTGTAGTAGGGATAGCAGAAGACAAAACAGGGTGCATAAATTCCTGGACGTGGCACACTGATGCTCTTTTTTCCCTTTCAATACCAGCAGACTCACTGAGCCTTATCTGTAAAGCTGCAATCACCTAATTGAAAGGGAAAACACCATTTACTGCAAAGCCCCCAGTTTAGCCAGCCCGTCCCTTACAGAAACCCCACATAAGTTTTGCCCAGCTTAGTATAAGACAGCTGATGAAGGTGTCAGGGCCTCAGGTCAGTCTAAACATTCTTCTGGGAGCATCCCGAGTCCTCTTCCCTCCCCCTGCTTCAGAGACGCTGCTCCACATTTTTGCCTTACTGTTTTTCTTGGCAGCTGTTTTCTTTCAAGTCAAGCTATGGCTGTCTTGCTTTGAGGTACTTAAATTCATATTCTTGATTCATTTCTTCCCTAATCACTTGGATACTGCGTTTTACAAAAGGGAGTATAATTAATCTTCCAGGTTTGTGCACGTGTGATGAAAAAGATGTGATCTGTGACAATGTAATGCCCTAGCTAGCTGCTAGACAATGGAAATTTCTGAGTTATACCCCCAAAAAAGCCACACCCAGGCTCACAAAGACTGCAGCAGCTGACAAGCATCTTCTCCAAACTCTTAAACAGGAACATTTTTTTAGGGCTTTTTTGCAATTTTTTTAAACTTGGCCCCAAAAATCAGTTGCAAAAGAGCAAAGCTGACCGCTGCTGCAGTGGTTCAGTGAGTTCCATAAACTGTTGAATTTCTCACAATGTTATCAGCAATGTGGGAGACCCACCGAGGTGCATTTCGTAGGATGATTGCTGTTAACATGCTCCCGCGCCACTCTAACATGCATTCCTGCTCTCACTCCCCTCTAACGCGCATTCCTCCCAACCTCGGTGGCAGTTTGACAGTCAGTATCGCATCGCCCGCAGACAGCGCCATCCCTTCTCAATCACTCTCTTAGATGTTAACAGCCTTGCAATGGCCAGCTTCAGTGTTGGCTGCCCATAACAAAGCTATTAGAGTGACATTTTGGAAGGAAATGGTGGGAATGCTGAAGTAATCAGACAGAGTTATAAAAGGTTAATGAAGATGAAAGGACAGAAAATACAGAGGAAAAGCTCAAGCAGCCAGAGAGATTTTGGCAAGATTTCCTAAACTGCTGCTTAGCCACACACTAATACATTTCCTGCATTTCCCAATCCAGCTGCTCATTTCCAGTAGCCTCAGCAAATTTGTATCACTGGGAGAAACGCTGAGCTACTGTGTGGCTTGTTAGCATTTGTAGCTTCTCTTACCCATTATGGAGCAAAATCGTTAAGTTTCCAAAAGGAATTTGAGAAGAATGTTCATTTTTGAACTTCCAAAAGTATTTTTGGAAGGAAAATATTTCACTCGGAGTTATCAGAGAGCTCTTAAGAACAAGCAATCCTCTGGTACTGCTGGGTAGGACAGGACAGTGCAAGGCTGTATTTCAAACCAGAAGGGAGGAAAATTCTTCAGTTCTTTCCATGTTCATCTTGGGACAATTCCTGACAGTACACTTGTGTAGTATCCAGATTTCACTCTATGGGACTCCACTCATTCCCTTTAGAAAGCTAGTTAATGCCTTAAGAGGTGTCCTTATCACACTTTTTTTTCTTTTTACTACACCATTGTTGTCTTCATTATATCTCTCACCACCTAAAATATTCCTTCTTCCTCTCCAGCACTTCAAGCTTTCAAATGACTGCAAGCTCTTGCCTAATCTCTCTCCTACTCCTCATCTGATGTCGAGACTGGTGCTTAGCTAAGCTATGCACATAGCTCGCTGTCAGCATCGCCACATAAATCAGTCTCTCCAGCCCCAGCACGTTGCCAGTGCTATTCTCTGAATTCCTGCCACTCGTCACTGTGTCTGCACGGGTGGGTGCCAAGAATGGGACACGGACCTGCTGGGTAGGATCAGATGAGCTCAGCAGAGAAGGACTTGCAGCTCATGGTCTCCCCAGTACATGGCACCTGCATGTACAGCCTAGCCCATCACCCAGCAGTTTTGCTGTCATAAGAATCTCATAAGAATTCATCCTTCATCTTATCTTTCACCAAAATTTCTTTGGCCATGTTATTTAGCTTAAGTACTTCCAAAGCAAGCCTTGCTCTCCTCTTCTGATGCTCATTTCTCATGGTTCCTCCCAACTCCACAGTGACTCCAGGTTTGACTATGCTGCATTTAGCACTGACATCATTTAAGCAGGTACCATGCCCATCAGCACTGTCTGTGACCCAAGAGACAACTCTTTCATCCCAGACACACATCTCCCTGCAATTATGGCTGTCAATACTGATATTAAGAGTTCACGTAGGTAGAGTTTACTTCTAGTTCGGTCTCCATGCAGTTTGCCCTTTGGGGAACTGGGGAAATTGCTGCCTCGTTTCCCATTCCCCATCCCAGCACAGACTTTTATGTTTCACCAGTGGTGTGACCACTGTCATGGTGCACAACACTAGCCACCCCAGCTGCAATGCTGGCCATTCCAGAGACTGCCCAGCCCAGGTAGCAGAGACCTGGTGCACAGCAATGCTTCCAACTGACAGCAGTGTCAGCCTCTCCAGCCTTGGGATTTTTGTGGTTGTGACAAACTTTGAGCTGGCTTTCAATTTATGTGAGCTGCCAAATCCATGCTGCTTTGAACTGCCTGGATGAGTAAAGCCTGACAAGCTAAAATTCATGGGGACTGCAGTCAGTCATATTACAGCCCATGACTGATTTAATTGCAGATTAGAAATTCCATAGCAGAAATATTACAAGAGACTTGAGATGCTAATTGTTTCCTCGTAAGGTAGGAGCTTAATTTTATTTTTATACTCCCAAGTGCTGACAGCCAATATTTTGGTGTGAAAAAGCTAAAGAACTAACTGCTACCTCATCGTGAACAGGTAACAGCTTTCAGAGTTTTATCTTACACCTTAATTTGTTCCTAATATTCAGATCGTGACAGCACCAGGAGTATTATCAAGCTAAGTGCTTCTTTGTGTCAATACACAGCGGTAGAAAAATTCCCTGCCCAAATGAGCTGTGATTGTTGTATCTGCTGGAAGAAAGCCATGCTCTCTCTTGTGCCGTACTAACGCACTTTTAGTGACAGAACTGATTAGGATTCCTGCTTTGGATTTGCTCAGATCTAGCTTGGTTGCTTTTTTAATCTTTGGGATAAGCTGTGGATAGAGAATTAGCCATTTAGATATAAATGCATCACTGGGAAACAGTTTGCCAGCACCCGCCACAAAATGACTTCAGCGTCTGATCTGGCAAGCGGCTGCTAGATAATGAAGTGATAACCAGGGGTGTGGGGCAGAGGGAGGTGGAGCGTTGCCTTTCAAGAAGCACCAGACATCTTTGCCTGATTCTGTCCACTGGCACAGAAATTAGAAGACTGCTGAAGAATGTGTGCGCAGAGCAAAAATAAGCACCTTCCACTCAGGCTTAAAATGATGCTTGATAGAGAAATTTCAGAGTTATCACTGTCAAGCTGAGGCACAGGGAGCATTGCTTGGGCTGTTGGAACCTCATGGCTCTCCAGTGTTGTATTTTGATACAGTTGCCTAATGAAGTCTGGCAGGCCACACACCCTTTCAGTCTCGGTGAAGCTGGCAAGCAGCATCACACAGGTGAGAGACACCAGGTCTTGGGTTTAACCTAACAGCGAGCTTCACCCATCTGAGTCTGCAGTGTCTGACAAGGGGAAATGCTCCCTGGCATGCTCTCATCTTGCAAACAAGAGGGTGGGTGTGCTTTTTCCAGAAGACATCTTTCACCAAAGGTGTTGTTTTTTCCCTGTCATAAAAATCTCTGACGTAGGTACCTCCCTCTAGTTACGCAGCACACAGTAGCAAAGCCTCCCAAGGCTGAGCAGGAGCCGGGAGTGACTACGAAGGACTCTGCCACAGTACCCAAGCATGGCAAACCGTTGGGACCCTGCTCCCATACTCTTACCACCCCACTTTCTCTAGGGCTGGCTTCAAATTGGACAGCAGCACAGACAAACAGACCTCAGCCTAAAGATCTCAGGTTTTGAAGCACTGGCCCTACTCTGCCTGAAATCAAGATCATTTCTAATTCTCATGGATGTCAGAAAGATTTATCCAGAGAGATCTTATTTTACAGCCTGTATCTTCTGGTGTATTTGCTCTTTCAGTGCTCTGGGTTCACAAGATACTGCTCCCTCCCTGAACTCTCTCTCACCCATGTTGGAGGGCTATAAATTACAACAACCTGCAGTGCATTCAGCTATGGTTCTGTCCATCATCTGTGAGTGGCATTAACCCTGTGAAACTTGGTCACCCAGATCTGCATTTCCCCAGCTTTGATTCGTTATCCATTGCTAAAGCCCCTCAGACAGCCAAAGAATGAAGCGCGTACAGCAGCGGCATTTCTAAAGAAAACTTGATGGCTTTCTGACACCCAACATATGCAATTCCCAACAGAGTTAATTTCAGCTAATTCCTCAAAGGCTGAGATGAGAATATCCCCATAAATTATGTTCCTGCTTCATTCTGGACAAGGGCGGCATAAATGCATTACACGCAATCTCCCAATTTACAGTATTAAAACTGGAGAGTCAGTCAAGGAGACAGCATAAAGTTACTTGAAAGCTGAAATTCATTTTCAGCCACACTGCATCTGTACTGTGACCTGAAAGGTTGATTTTCGAGGGCATCTTTCATATTTCACACACAGCAGGACCCATTCAGCAAGAGAAGAGCCTTCTCCATGTATGTGACATGTGTTTGGTACAGCAGAGCCCCTGCTTGGGGGATTTTGCTGTGGTGCAGGATTTGAAGGCCATTTCTGAGGCAGCTTTCAAAGGTGTCTCTAGAAACCTTTGAGTTTCCAAGATATACAGAAAACTAATGCAGAACCAAGGGCACCGTACCTCTGCTGTCGTCACAGAAAGCCAGGGCTGATTACTGAAGAGGATGCACACTCAGACACACACGCACAAAATCTAACCTATAACACTGCAACTGCCAATTTGCTCTTGTTAACAGAGAGTTATTTTTAAAGCCTGTGTTTTTTGGACACAGTCCTAATGACAAGTTATTTTTAAATGGCACTTTAAAGAAATAAGCACATTTTGTGTGCCATTCATGTCACTCTTCTAGGGACTGAAATATCATTGAATTCTGCTGTAGGGATCATGTCAATTAAAGTCAGATTCAATAAAGACTGCCCAGCTTCTGTGCTGCTCAAAATTAGAAGGACTGAAAATACATTTCTGGGAACTACTGCCTTGCAGAAGCTCTGGGCATGCAAACACTGGAAATTATTTGAGCTGCGGACTATACCCAGTTAGTTATCTCTTGCAAGATGGAGTGCTTCATGTTGGATGCAGGCAAAATAAATACCCACATGAAGATGAAAAGCTTAGCCCAGATCAAATAGAAAACCTGTGACAGAACCAGGGTCTTGTGAGTCCCATCATAGCTTAAGCCCAAAGCCATGCTATAGCCCATGGACCTCAACATCATATGCTATGTTATAAATGAGCCATAGAGCATCATTACTGCCTCACATTTTCATTTATAAGGTATTTTAGTCATGCAATTTTGGCAATTAATGTTTGCATCAAGTTCAAGCCCAAGATCTGCAACAATCTCACTAGAATCCATAGACTTTAAGGGCTCAGGAAGATTCTAGCCCTTTCACCTGACCTGCACAACATATAACACAGTTTCTGCCTTAAGCCCATAACTCCTGACTGAACTATGACCCATCCTCAGGGAAATATGCAGACTCAACATAAAGGCTTAGAAGATGGAAAATCCAACTTGTCCTTGAATTACTGTTCCAAGGTTAGCTGCCTTCCTTGCTCCAAGTCCTCCAGATCTAATTAAGCTGACTCTCATTTCCATTGTCACCTTTTCTGCTAGAATGAAGCACCACTTCCATACACAGGTACTCCAAGACCACAATCAAGTCATCTCCTAACCTCTTTGATCAGCTAAACCAAGGAGGTTTCTGTATAATAATATATTCACCACCAGCTGCATTGTGAGTCTGTACATGCAGGGATGATGCTCCTCTATAATGAGTAGTAGTTGATGCTGCTCAGGTCACCTGAGGTTCAGTAAATGTCCACACAAATGCCCTTCACCCAGAGCTAACACAGAATTATCTTTATAACACAGCTCAAGAACAACAATAAACTCATACATATACTTTTCCTTTCATCTGGTTGCTTCAGAGAGAATAATTCATTAATGAAATTCTCAACTCAAGAAGTATTAAATGTATTGACACAGCATCCCAAATACATTTAAATCAGATAATATTTACCAATAGGAAAGTATGATAGTGATTTAAACACAGTTTTGAATGATTAAAAATTGTGTTACCAGTTCAGACTCACCGAAAAGTGACCACTTTAGGACAACATGTTTTCATTTCGATAAATGAAAGGTGGGAAAAATATTGTTCATCAGTGATACGTGAGCAACATAACATTTTGTTCATCTGTTCTACCCGAGAGATAATGTTAATCCTTTTGATTTATTCACAGCTCCTTAACTAATACTGTAATAAATGGTATTGACAATTGAACTCACTTCTGTAAGAAATTTATTCTATTTGTAGCACCTACAGTAAGAAATGCCTTCACAGTCCTGACAGGAGATCTAAATAAAATTAAAGAGCTTAGAACAAAGGCTGTAGAAAAATCAGATAGGCGTAACTGATTAGGAAAATTACTTGCTTATATGGGGGCAATTTTTGTATATGTCTAAGGCAGCAGATGATACACATAAAAATGTTGGGGGGGTTCAGTTTAAACACATACGTCTTCAACTGTACAACACAAAGGTGACTGAACTATTGACCACCATACACTTCTGGCTTTGAAAAGGCTGGCAAAGAAAGACCTGAATCAATTTAATATTATTAAAATACAGAGCAATTTAAAGATATTATCCCCAGTGTCTTACTGATGGCTCAATTGCTGCTACAATCTATGCAAGGCTTTGAGTGATGAAACTGTATTAGTTCCTGCCTTGTCTCTCCTTTTCAAAATGGTTTCAGAGGTTACTGCTATCATTGGCTCATCAGTGCTCAAAGGAAATACTTTCAGAAGCAGAACTAGAAATGTCTCCTCTTGTATTACCAGTATGTAATTAGGGGAAAGCTGCATTCCTTTCAGGTGTACACACAAAGTCACACAAAGCGTTTTCTAGAAATGGACTTAACTAGGGTCAGGCAATAGTAATCAGCTATAGCTCATTCAAAAGCATTCAAAGGAATTAATACCGATTATGGGTTATGAGCTAATTTAGTCATTTTTCTAAACAATAAAAATAAATAAATAAAACCCCCCACTCTTGTTAAGAACAGAGCACCTGGCACAACACAGCGCTGCCAGCCTGCCACAAAGAGTCATCTATTACACCCCTGTGGTGCGTTTGCAGCAAATCCACAGAATCAGCAATAGCTCAGGATGAGGCCAACCCAGAACCAAATTTGTACTGTTTAAATACCAACCTATAATTATTCTCAGGCAGCAGTAGCAAAAAGCAGCCTAAGGTTTGATTACTAAAATAATGTAATGTTACACAATTGTACAACAATAATTATAATGGTCCTAAACTGCCAGGGCTATAGCAACTTCCCTCTAAGCTACATGCTTTAGGAAGAGGGAGAACATGGACTATATCTGAAAAAAACAAAATCCTTTCCTGGCGTGGGGAGTGCAGGAGAAGGAGAGGTGCTTGTGCTACGCAATGCAGCCACCTTTCACTTGGTCCAGCAGCACTGAGCACACACACACCGACAGCTCAGCCAGTGCAATCAGCAGGCTAAATTGTCAGCTTTAATGAATTTGAAGTGTCTCCCAGGCAAACTACCTCATAATGGAACAGCGCTTGCTCTCGGCTAAACTCACAATCCAACACAATAGGACCACCAGGAGCTACAGCACAACCAAAACCTAGAGGCTTGGCTTTTTAAAGGCATTTGTTCAGTTGTCTTTCAACAAGTGCTAAGCAATGTGTATTTGTACCCGCTATTTATTAAAGCTGGCTCAGGAAGGAGAAGGATTCAGTGCCTGCTTCAGATCATTCCCCCTGTAAATGGTCGTTTTTACCCTCGATGAAAATAGAGGATTCCCAGTGCCAGAAGGACATAGCTTGAGTCAGAATAATCCCTCTAAAAACTCCCTGCAAGGTGATGAAAGAACAGGAGTTTTTCTGAGAAAAAAGGAGATTCCAAGCACAGTCATCACCTCTTTGCTCCACGTAAGGCTTTTTAGTCTGCAAGGAGAGGAAGAGCTCAAAACAAACAGTAAGACATGGAGATACTCCCAGCACAACATGTCATTTTCTGGAAAACTTGCAGTGGGAGTTAATGTTCATATTTTAGTGGACAGCAGAAAGAAAGCATAATCCATATTGCTTACAAATGAAGAGTTGCCCAAAATATTTCAGTCCTCCAATTTTCTTTTAAAAGGGCTGGAATGCTAAAGAAGCCATGTTGCTGTTTCTAAGGAATGCTACCTGTTCTGCAGGGAGGCAAATCAAAATTAAAGAGGGGTGATGCAATATTTTCAGCCACCCATGGGATGTCTCCCATTGACTTTCTTCAGAGCTCAATGGTAAGACAAGGAACAAAGGTGGGCAGAGAAACTGGGTATATATTTTATCAGGAAAAGTAAGCACAGGAAGCATATGGTGGGGAATTAGATGATCTGAGGTGTGAAAGATGTCTCTGTGAAGCTAAGGACCTCTGTGTTGGGGTCCACTGATCAGCCTGGAGGATGCAACAGTGCCAGATGAGGGGAAATGGCAGGAAATTAAGCCCAGACATTTTCCTGGCCATGCCAGCTACCTTCTCAGTCAGAGCATGACCAGACCCAGATGCAGGCAGTCACCTTGGGATGATGCCATGAGTTACCAGTGATACACAACACCAGGTAAAAGCAACATCATACCAGTGAATCGTGAGATTAAAAGGAAATAGATTATTATTGTGCTTCAGGTGGAAATACGTTTTGTGGAACTTTAGAAAAAGATGTCTTTCTGCATAAGGACTGCACTCTGCTTGTCTCCCCATTCTGCAGACACCTTAACCCATCTCTTTTGCTTATTTTCATTTGCATATCAAGGCCAGAGTCAGCCTGTTCAAATCCTCTGCTGCACAGGTTACCATATAGCCGATGGGATAATTTTGCAGCCAGTGTTCTGCTTTATGATCCCTAACAAGATTTAGACTGTTCCTTGCTTTACCTCTGTGATGATGTGGCAGATTCTGCAAAGAGAAATCTTCAAAGAACTTTGCATAATGTCATAACAGAGATGCAGCAACAAGATCTGGACTCCAGATCTTCCCCGGTGAGCTCCACTCTATGAGCAGCCCCCAGTTATTCCTCCCCTCTGCTGCTGCCCAGGGAAGACCTTGCACACCTGATACTGGTTTAATAAAGAAGAATGCTTGAGAAAGCAAGCAGTAGGGCGTCTCAGACCTCTCAGTTCCTGATCCCATGCCTTCCACAAAAATCTGGAATTTCCAGATATGTTGTGAAGCCTCTGCAACATCCTTTTGCAAGATGAATGCACAAACTTAAATCTGAGGCAGATCAAGGAATCACCCTACACAGATGCCTCTTTCCAAATACCTAGCACTATCGTCCAAGTCTTTTAACTGAGTCCAGCGTCCTCTTGGTGATTATCCAGGGCTTTGTTAGACATGCAAATGAGACACTCATCTAGGATCTTCTTAGATGAGAACTTCATGATGCGCTGCCTGCCTTACAGTGACAATGAAAGAGGTTTTTTGCTCATACTGGAGACTTGCTGAGTGTGCACGGAGAGCAAGCTCTCAGAAACCAGGGTTTTGAGTAGCTGACAGCATTCCCAACTGATGGCACACCAGTTCGCCTGTTCAGCGAAACCACTGTGAACAGCAGTGAGTAGGCAGGCACCCAACGGAGATTGCTGCCTCCTGTACTCATCTTCACCTTCCTTTCATCCTGCAACCTCGCTTACCCTTCTCATGAAAGCCATAGGCTTCAGGCTGAGGCTGGCTGCCTGTTTATACATTATTATTCTGGCCTCCTAAAAGGAGCTGTGGACACTGCTAGAGTGCAGAGTAAGAAAGGAAGTTACCATTTCAGAATCAGCATCTAACACACCCAGTGGTATCTGAAACACTAGATTATCCCAACAGTCATGCTAAGAACTAGTTTTCCAACTAACTGCTGAGAATTTTTGACATTTTGAAACAGGTTCCCTGATGGATTATTGCAATCAAGTTATGAAAATGGCACTCTTTAGTAGCATTTATTAGGTGCTGCAATACTGCAGAGTTTAAACATTATCAATGAATGAGCCAGACAGGTACTAGGTAATAACCTGGAGCCACTAAATATGTACCTTCTCTCTGTATTGTTCATCCCCCTACCCAACATTTTGTGACTCTAAAACATTTTGTTAGCTTGAAGGTATCCTGCAGCTGTAGGGATGGGAAAAGCAGAGATTAAGAGATGGACGGAGGATAGTAAGGGAGGAGAAAGAGCTCACAGTAACTCATGGAAAACTGGCAGCTCAAAGGCTGAATCTGCCAGTATCATCCTGGAAGTGAGCTTTTACGAAATAGTTTCTTGGGACAAGGCCTTCAAAAGGGCAAACAGCACTGGACAATCCAACCTGCCAGCAGCCAAGGAGATGCAGCACTGACTCAAGGTGATGACAGAGCCTGAAATCCCAGCTGATCTGCATGGGCAGACACACACCCAGCACTATGCAGAAGAGCTCATTTCAGTCCACAAAGTGGCCAGCATGATGCTGTATCCACAGTAATAAACCTTGCACAATGCAGCTATATTCTGCTTGTTCCAGAGCCGACCAGCTCTTCACTGCCCAGAATCAACTTGCTCCAAAACATGAAGACTTAAATGCCAATACTTAAAATTTTAGAGTCCAGGATGGGTTCCCCCGTACTGCATTTGAGCATTATTTCCACATGCTGCTGTTTTGCTAAGCCATTCTGCTCATTTCCAGGAGGATCTCACAGGGTTAAGGAATTAGCCTGGGGCATGGGAAAGTTCAGCTTCATTCCTTGATCTGCCACAGAAACCCCAAGTGCCATTGGGCATATCACTCAACGCCTGTGCTTGGGTCTCCTAAGAGTAAAATAGGGATAGGAACCCTGTGAAGGTGTTGGCAAGAAGATAAAATGTATTACCATCTGGCAGGTGCTGTGATGCTGTGATAAGAGGGGCCATGCAAGAAACTTAAATAAACAGTTTCCAAACTCTCAGCTTTTTGGTTCTTTCTCTTCTACACTTGACTTACTCTGTGATTTTACACAGCCAGCTTCAGTCTTGTTTGCTCACAGCTTCCTAAGCATTAGAAGTTTTCAGCCCAAATAACAGGTCTTCCCTCAAATTGCAAAAGGCTGTGATCTTTACAATAGCAGTTTGCACCCTGTGCTCTAAAGGGAGTAAGTAGAAGTCTCCATAGTGCTTTGAGGCCAGTGCACCTAAGGCTTTACACTTTGAGCACGAGAACGTCTGTGTCATTTCCCAATGCTATCTCATCAAGCACAACATTCACCCTTGGAGCACACCACCAAGTGAAGCCTCTTCCAGAAATGCTACATCTGTAATGATTGTGAGCTCTATTTTGCCTGTCAGCACTCCAGCAGACTTTTTAGGAACAGGAAGGAGAAATATAGACAAGTCATTCCCCAAAAGCCTTAGAAAAAGGAAACCAAATACCATAAATACTTTCTAGGATCAGTGGTTTAAGCTTCCATAGGCACTGAAGAACTATGAGATGTCATGAAGTCACTACAGGATGATAAAAACAACCCATGAAAAAAACCCACTGCATTTCAAAAGATAGGGTACTTCTAAAGCCCTGGCATTCTAAACAGAATTATCTGATGCCAGCATTGTTTATTTGGTGTCTGAGGTCTCACATGCAGGGCAGCCACAGCTTATCAGAGAAGAGTTGTCACCCATTTAGAGAGAAGCTTTAAGCTAACAAATTCTTGCACTAGGGAGATATCAACCACATGTGAGCATGGGGCTGATCGTACTAATTTTCCACTAGTGAAAGCAGTTGCAAGCACCCCTACCTCTTTCCCCAGGATTAATGCCAATCAAACAGCACAAGGAACAAATAAGTGAGCCAAGCAGGAGTCCTAACAGTATTCCAGTTATCCAACATGCATATATATATACAGCTAAACACATAACAGATTCAGTAACTTAAAAGCTCCACATTACCTGGCTGAATTAACCCCCACTTCCACCCTATTAGAGGATGCTTAAGAGAATAAGAAGCTTTCAGTTATGTTCTGTGCACTGGGGTGAACTGCATAGAAAATTGGTGAGAAAATGGTGAGAAGGAATTTTTCAGTTTCTGAAATTACTTTGCTGATGGGCCAGTGTCATGTAACATCAGATATCCTTCTGGCCCCTTGAGAACCTGTGAATTATAGTTAAATAAGGCCTAACAGTTTATTCCTTGACATTAACTATGGAATTGTGGTGACATATGAAGAGTCGACTCATGTTGCGTTGCTCAGCATTTACCCTGTGCCAGCCAGGAACATGCTTGGATAATCCTGTCTAAGTCATTACAAAACCAGCAGAACTCGGGAGGAAAGGCTCCTGCAAAATCTGGCACCATTCCAGTTCATCAGCTAAATGCTTCCACTTGATATTCAAAACAGGCAGGTAGAAAATTATGCAGAGACACACCGTCACGTTCTTCCTGAACAAATGCAAGAGAGACCAAAATACTGCTTTGGACAGTTAATTTAAATGTAAGTGTTTTCACATTCGTCCTCCAGATTTTCTGGAAGATGCACAGATTGTTTTGCTGTAAAAGAAACCTGTGTGTCTGAGGGTTTAGAGCTGGGTGTTAATTTATGTTTTCCTCCTCACTCAGTAAGATTCAAAGGGAGTCCAGCTTGTTTCATCATGCCAACCTGTCACTTTATTCCACCAAGCCTCCTATGTAAATAAAATCTCCCAGTGGGTTTATAAGGTCTGCTCACAGCAGTGTTATAACTAATTACCCACAAAAGCCATGATGGTGCTCAGCAGAGCATGCTCAGAACTGCATCTCACCTGACATCCAAAAAAATTAACATACATTACAAACAGTGATCCCCAAGGTCAATGCCTCTCACAGCAAGATGGAGTTTACTCTCACTGTTTACTCTTACTGTTAGGAGACATATCAGATGTAGTTCTTACACGGGACGATCTGCACACTCAAGACACTACTAACTTTACGGGCTACAAGGAGTCAGCAATCGTGTCAGTGCTTCTGACATTGCAATGTCCATTAGAAAGGTGTACTAAGCTTTATTATAAACAAATAAGTTTTGGTAGAAGGAGCCGTATTTCAATTACTTAAGCCCTAATGCCAAACTTGGTCTGCTTCAGAAGCAAGATAATACAGCACTCACAGTATATTATCCTTGCTTTTCAGTAGCCATAGATAAGTATCATTATGTCACTGTGAAAAAATGCACTCAATTATCCTACGTTGTTATTACTTAATCTGCGTTTCAAAAAAAGCTTTAGATTGAAAAGATGTTAGATAAAGGCTAAGTATTGTAGATAAAGGCATTGCTTCACTGAATATATGCTGTAAAAGCATGAGCTGTGGTTGCACACATTTAAATGAACAAGGCTCCTCTCAGCACTTTCCCATACTGGCAGAATCACAGCCACAACAGGCTGCTTGCACAAGAAGGTTGTTGGAGCGCTAAAAGCAAAGTGCAGAGGTAGGCTGGGGAAGGAGTCTGCATCATGTAGGAGAGAGGCATCGCGAAGACCTCCATAATGCTTGGTGTGCTCTCCAACACATAACTGTGTCCCTGCTCCCCACTAAGGTCTGTCCAGGCACCACAGATTGGACCAAGTTGTGTATGGCATGACTGAAGGTGATGGTCCAGCCTGCAGCTTTCTCAAATGGTAAAAGGAGCTGCATTCAGAAGACCATGGCAGCCAGATTCTTATTTTCTACACAGTCACCGGCAAGAGGTAGCAGAACTCTTACTTTGGATACCCATGTTTGGATTACAGCTGCAACGCCGTGTCAGTGTTGTGTACCTTAATGGTCCATAAAATGGGTCTGGCACTCTGAATTGACGACAAATCAATTGAAACCAGATGTCATGAAAAATGCCTTTTCCAAGTTCAATGGCACATGAACAGTTTTAGCATGCCCCCAGATAATCTGACTTCTGTGCCCCAGTCTGCTGCAATAAACTAATTGGGAGGATAAATATTTTGTCTCTGCATTGTGAACTCCTTGGGGAAAAGAGCCTTTTAATTGCATACACAGCCCATAACCTGGTAGGCTCTAAATCTCAGTGGATGATGTGCAAAGTTATAGTGGGACCTTGGCAGTGGGACCCTGAGCTCATGTTACTGTCTGGATTAGCAAAACTTCAGACTATTAAATTGTCTGTATTCTTCAGGCATTGCTGGGAGTTTGGTTTCCTCACTGAGCTAAGCTCTTTTTTGGCATAGTCAAAAGAAAACAAACAACACACCATAGGTACAAAAGCACAGAAGCGAAAGCAGCATCAAGCTGTTGTTTAGCCAAGCCAGCAGATGCACTATGGCAATATTGGCTTTGCAGGAGAGCAAAGATGGCCAGAGCCTGCGTGCTCAAGCCTCATCACTTTGCAGATCTCATCATAACAGGTATATTTACACTGGCTTCACCTCATTAACACACCCTGTCAGACCCAACCTTGCACTCTTCATCCTGCACATGCAGAGCAAGACCCCAATTTGGTCAGCTTGCAATCCCCAAGGCAGATAAAAATGACCTCAAAAGCCAAGCCTGATCCGTGGACTGCCATTAGACGGTCCCTGGGAGGACGATTGATTGATCCTGTTTACCTTTGGCACTGCGAGGCATTTAACATCAGGCTGGGAGAAGCACAGCTCTGTAGTTCCTCTAATGGGCTTCAGGACAGAGCTATTTGTTTAGGAGCATGATAAGACTTTTCAGACCACTGGCTCCCAGGGCAAGGGTCTGAAAGCCTATCACAGCACACACAAAGTCATAGCACTAAATATGCTCTGCAGAATATTACCAAGAAAACCTGTCCCTGTTATATTTCCCAGTCAAAATGAGAAAAAGCCCAACAAATCTTACAGTGCTCACCTCAAACCTTTTCCAAAAACTGGCAAAAGAAGCCTGCAGCTCAGGTACGGAAAAGTTGAGAGCAGACTCTTGGTGACTAATGCAGCTGAGATAAACATCTAGATGCTCACTAGAACATACAGTATCACATGCAAATTAAAGGCTCCTTCCGAGATTTTGCAAGCACCCACTAACTCCTACCCAGCCATCTATTCAGAAAGAGCCTCTGACTTGACAACCAATCCGTTTCCCGCCAGTGCCACAGGCTGGGTGATACAGATCTCTGCTGTGTTTTGTTATGAGAGCTTTGATGTATGAGTCTGCCACAGCAGCAGCCCCCTTTAGGGAACAAAGCCACAGTCTAGCCAGGCTCTTTGCCAGTTGTCCAGGTATTAGGTTCTTTTTTCCAGCTCCGGGGCAACCCTATCACTAACCTTTTCCTGTCACCTTTAGCAGGGAACCTTCTGCTCGTGGCCATCTGCTTCTTTCCCCTCTTAGTGCGTTCACCTGAGCATTTGCAGCCATTACACACACACTGGTTTGCATCAGCCACAAAAGCTGTAAGCCTCCAATTAACAACCTCATGCCTTTTAATGATACAACACTAAACTAGGAAGAGAATTAGAGGGAACATCCTCAGAAATGGTTTGCAGCAGGGCAGAGCCGCCTTTATTACTGTTTATATAAGGGTAGCACCTAGGAAACTCAGCTAGAGGCTGTGAAAACAAACAGAGAACGTGGGGAACGAATTTAATATGGAAAACTCATAGTCTCTAGCACAAGACAGAGTAGGTGGATGAGGTGTAGTGTAATGAGGAGAACACAATGATTTTCTAAGGATCAGAATAACCTGCCAGCATCCTTCACTTGTCACTGCCAACTTCCTGTACCCTCCCTCCTCAACACCACTTCAAGAGTGTGAATGCTGGCAGAGGACTCAATAGCAAAGACAAGTGCTGCTTTGACTCTCAGAAGACCCATGTTGCAAAGCACAGAACATGTTGTCTGTCTTCAAAAGATAGCTGAAGATACTGCACCTGCTCAGAAGGTTTCAGGCAAGACAGCATTTCAGAGGAATTCACCAATTCAGCAAAATCTCAACAAGGTGAGTCAATTTTGCCCAGGTTCCCATGAAACTTGTACAGGGATCCAAACATAAGAAACCTGCTGAGTTTCCTGCCTGGTCACCCATCTGGTTCCTCCACCACTCAGGTTTCCAGGGCCCTGGGGCAGCCTGCTGCCAAATAGGCTGCTTCTCAAGAAGGGATTTCACTGCTTACATACTTCTCAGTTTGGAGTGTCCCAGATGCTAGACTGTCTGAGGGGCAAATCACAAGAGCATCCACAGACTGAGAGCCCATGAAACTCAGTGGAGAGGCTCAGTGCTCCCAAGATTGGCTCTTGAGACAATCCACAATGCAAACTGCTGCACTATTCCCTTTTGCAGAATTTCTGCCTGGCTGCGTTTTGCTCCACTTTAGAGGGAATTTAGTCAAATTTCATCAAAATTAAACTTCTTCCCAAACCCGAATCATTCTTCTAAGCCCATTCCTAGCAGACACCATCACAGGATAGCTGTAGCCATTTCCCTCTCAACATCTGTCACTCTGCTCATCAGTCCTGTTTCAGCTCTTCTCAGGTCAGAGGCAGAGAGCTTCATACCCTATACAGCCCACCAGAAACACTGCAGGGATATACAAATCAGTCAAATCTAAATTGCTTGGTCTCTAAGGAAGATGATACAAACTATCTTACAATCCCAAGCTCTCCAAAGGAGGAGCGTGATGTAAAATCTCTGTAATTTATCTATCAGCTCCTAATGGAAATATTTGATCTGCCCGAGGACTACACACCTGACACTGTGAACGCCTACAGCTTCATGGGTGGATCCCAGTGCTCAGACCAGCTCATCACATGCAAAGACAAAGAAAATGGAGAAAAAGGAAGAAATTCACTTGAAAAAAATCAGTGCCTAAATGACTTTTTTTTTTTTTTCTACAGTTTGCTAGAAATTATAGGGGACAGATTTTTCAAAGGCTGAAATGGGATTGAAGGATACTTAGAGTGTACAAGAGGTTTCTTACTCTGCTTCATGTAACGCTGGACATTTCTCACTGCTCATGGACCTAGAGATGGCAGCCAGCAGCTGCTGTGCACAGACATCTTGCTTACCTTATCCAGTCAATGATAGGTGCCACTGGGAGCCTAACTTTGTCTTCATTATGAGAAATATGTTTCCAGAAGATCTGTGTTGTTCCCAGAGACATACCTGCAACATATCAGGCAAGCACCAAGGCTCCTCCTTGGAATGCAGCTGTGTGTTCTGTAAAAGCTGAGAGCTCTGGAGCACACTATGGGGAAGTTCTCCTGGGAATCATATGTGGGAGACACTGACACCACCTGTAAGTTTATGTAGGGCTTGAACAAACCATGTCAAGACCTGCTTATTGGGATGTTTACACACAAAATCGGCCTTTTTATCAGTGCACCATAAGTGGTTTCTGAAAGCAGCCCTGACCACCAAGAAAACAATCTCAGAATCAATCAACAGGAACAAAAGTGGATCCAGCAACCAGAGGAATCAGTTTCCAGCACAAGGACCAGCTACATCTTGCCCAGCATCAAAGCTCCCATTTGTCCATTTTGCTACCCCTCCTAATTGTAGATCAGTAAATTTGGGGGGTTTTAGATTAGTATCAGTGAGGATCCTTTGGCAGGCCTTTTGTTTCCTTCCCCCCACAAAAAAAGCGTTGACTCTGCTATACAGTAGAGATGGGGATTTATTATTTTCACTTCTTTTGCTGTGTTTCCTGTTCATATCATAACACTGGTGTTGAGAAGTTCATAAAGGGGAGAAATATAAGAAAAACCTTTTTTTTTTCAAATGTGAAATTCATTTCGTATGTCCTGTTTTTATAATGGATCCACAAAGTTTACTTAGACCAAAGACATAAGTGCTGTGCTCTGAAGTTATGAGGAACACCCCACACCTGGATGACTTCAGATGAGAGTCAACAGGACAGAGGAATAAAGTTAAAATATCCCACTGTAATGGCAAAGAAGAGAGAAGGGAGGAAGGTTTGGAGTGCCCACATTAGCATATAAGTGATCCCAAACTACCTACCTAGGGGGACGGTGGGCATCTGCAACAGGCCCAGGGGAAGACACATACTCTGAATCAAAATCCTATAGGTCAGCAACAAAAGCCTCTCTTAGGGCTAAGACCATCTTTGAAGTGCAGCAAGTCTTAATGTAGATTAACACAGGAAAAAGAAAGCAGCAGGGACCACAGCAGAGATCACTATCTCCATGGCAGGGGAGGGGAAAAAAAAGGAGTTTAACAATAATAATAAACATTTCTGAGCATGCTTCCTCCTCTCCCTGCAGGAACATCTTCACCCTAAGTAGTGATGGGCTTCAAGGGGGTTGAGTCAGATCCAATCCTCCCAGTCCCAATATCGCTGTCTGAAAAATATCTTGGGGTAGCTGCGGATTGTGCAGATACAGGGTTGCTTCAGTATGTCCTGCACAGTGTTGAAGAGAGGGGTGTGTTGCCCCAGTGTGTTGTTCCACATCACTCAGAAGGCACCTGTGAAAAATTCATATGTTGCAGATGTGAAGGGTATAGTTTCTCTTCCTTCCAGGCGACTGAACATCAAGGAAAGCACTAACATGAGGCGTTTGACAGGAGAAACAAGCCAGAAGTTCAGTTTCATTTGGTGCTTGTGCTTTAATGATAAGCCACTATGTGTTTCATGAAGACTTAAAAAGCAGCAAAGGAAACACCAGGATGAACATGCTGTCTGCTGTGGCCTGGAGGCATGAAGGTGGCTTGAGTGACAGCAGACACTGTGATGATATCAAGGTCAATACCCAACACTACCCTTGACCTCATTGGCCACCAGATGAGATGGCTGCTCACACGTCGCAGTCAGGCACTGCTCCTGTGGTTAGTGCTACAGCCTTTGCAAGCTGCTCCAACAGAATCTACAGACTGCTCTCTTATCAAACCCAATGGATTTCCTGTCCCACTCCTTTCCCAGCCTTTGCCCTGCACTGGGGGATACAGAACATGATGCAGCATTGAGGACTGACCTGATGCCTAGAAAGAAAAGGCCATCAGCATGATTTTGTCTTCCAAGGCTCTGGATTTTTAGCAAACTCCTACTCTTTCCTGAGTTCATCTTCCCAAGAGAAGAGCAACTACAGGAAGAGAGTCAAGAATCAAGGAAAGAAAACTGTAACAAGATACAGGTCTAACCTGTGAAAATGCTGGGCCGTCTCCTTTTACAGTGGGCCCTTCCAAAAGGAAACCAACCCACTGTAAATAATGTGTCTGGGAAGAGAAGACAAACTTTTAACCCTTCCCTTGCCTCTACTTTTTGCTCAGTCAAACTGCAGCTTTCCTTGAAGCCAGGCAAAGTCACCCTCTCTACCTACCCTTACTTTGGTTTCCAGCTCTGGGTAGCCCAGAGATCCCACTGTTTTAGCCAAGCATTTGAATGGTTGGAACTCCAGGCCCTGCAGGTTTGGTGTCTGTGCCTGGCCCTCCCTGCCTGCATCATTCTCCCAGCTCCACCTGGATATCCAAGGGAAGGGAGCAAATATAGAAAGGGTCATTCTGTCTCTCCCTAAGTGCCATTCCCAGGGCTCACACGAAGTCCTGTTATTGGTACAGAGCACAGGCACATTCACACTCATATATCTCCAAGTGTTTTTAGCCCAGTGTCTTCAAATTCTACAAATAGCAAATGCATCTCTTCCTTTAAAAGCATTTCTTTCCATTACTGCTTCAAGCACAGACTAAAGACAGTGCTTTTCCTGAGTTCAGATTAACATCTTGAATCAAGTTTCATCACACAGGGTCTGACTCTTAAGGGAATGCACAGTCCTTACAACATTAGCCAAAAGAAGTCACTGGGATAGCTTATACAGACAGATACAGGACTTTCGCAAAGGCAAGGGAGACCTTGATCCACCAGCATTCCTGAGCACCTGCTTAATTCACCCCAGCCATGAAGTACCTAAAACATGCTCTGAAATGCTTCACTGAGTAAGAATGGGCTTAATCACATGCTTAAACACTTACTGCATGAGTACTTCAGAGATGAAGATTGATTAGATTCTTCTCCTCCCTGGACCTCAGGCTTCCTCTCCTCCTCATGAAAATCTCATTTCTGAAGACACAAGGCTCACAGAATGCAAGGAGACACAGGTAACACATTTTCCAACAGGTTGCAAGTTTTCCAGCTTCCTGACCTTGACCACAAAAGACTTGAACTTTTGGGGGAGAAAACACTTAATTTGCTTACAAAGCCGTTACTCATAAGGTCAGTGTCCAATTCATACAGATTTTCCTTCAGTATTGTCATGAAAATCTTAGTTTCTAGGACTTCCAACTCCTTTTAAAAGAACAAAAGCCAGATTTTCAGAGCTTTTCTCAGTGAAATCAAGTTATTAATATTAATATACTTTATTGATCTTAAAGGAATACAGCATGGAAACAAAGGCCATTAACTGAAAGAGAGGTTCTGTTTATGTCTGTTTACATTAACAAGTCATTTGGCACAAAGGGAGCAGGTCCAAACTGAGGTCCCCACAAGTACAAGATACACAGTTCAAGTGTTTACTTCAGCCTAGATTTAGTCTGGTCCTCAATGTGATTTGGATCAAACTTGTTCACATTTTTTGATAGGAAGCTATTCTAGGGAGTCAGTACTGGTTCAGACCCCCATGTACCTGTCCAGGTAGAAGCACATTTTCTGTGTCTCTGGAGCGGACCATTTGTGTTGGCATCCCAAAGGCATCTAGCTATCATGCACCAAAACTCCTCTGCTGTCCAAATCAGCAGAAGTAGAGAAGACCACAGGACTTGCTTTCAGCCTGCTCTGTTGCTCCAAAAAAAAGAACAAATGTAGACGTAGAGGGAGAGAAAAACTCTCCAGGGACAGCAAAGTCCTAAGGCAATGTGCAGTAGATGCACTCTGTCACTAGGTCAGTTTGTTTGGCATGGAGGTCAACAAGTTTTCCTGCAGTTCAGAAGTAACTGTAGGATGTAAAATTGCTGCCCAACAGTGACTCCAATGGTAGACTAATACATGGATTATATATTAGTAACAGTGTTTGCATTAGAGGGAGACAACACTCACTGCAACAGAGCACTTCATCACAGACTGCCCATGTGAAAAGGCAGATGGAATTATTCTTCCATCAGACAAGAGCGACCAGAAACACATGTCCATAGTTTGAACAAATGCATGCCACCATCAGCCAAATGTGCAAAGTGAACTTCTTTGCAAAGCAATGCAAAACTCTTCTTCAGCAGCAGTTGGGAGAACAAAAGACTAAGAGTGAATTCGATTGCATAGACAACTCCCGTCAGCTACACCAAGATCACAGGAATATAGAAAATGGCCCACTGGGTCCACTTTTCCTCCAGCTACTGGTGCTTCAGCAGTTGCAGGAAAAGACAATCCTTAAGGGGAGCACGCAAGCCTAGCCACTCTTTGCAGTCCATTCACTTCACACTCCTAGCATCCACAGTCACTGCCTGGGAATGGTAGAGCACACATCCTTCCCTACCTACTCTAACCCCTTTGAACTTGCTGATATTATGTCTGCCTCACTATTTCCTGTGGTAGTAAATTCCCTGCTATAAAACACACTTTCTGTATGGATTGATCATTTGTGTCCATGTGTCCTTATTTCAGCATTATGGGATTTCTTAAACCCCAGAGCAATTCTTTCTCACTACAGACCTATACATCTATAATGTTTACAGAAACCTCATGCCATGCAAGGAGCCTCAACACAATTCCTTGGAGGTTCAAAGAAATTCAGAAGAAAAGCAAGTTTGAAAGATGGGCCTGGGGTTTATGAACTGCCTCCATTGGTCAGCAGTACCCTCTCTGTACTGTGGACAGGACACTGCAGACTTAAGACTGGTTTTGGTTTTTGTACTAGCAGCTCAGTTGTATGTGTTACTGTTGGCTACTCCAAATGTACGTTATTAGGTGTTGAAGTTATTAAAAATGTCTTTAGATGTTTGTGCTTCCTCAAAATATTCATGTGCTTGTTCCCCCCTGTCCTGCAAGAAAAGTCACAAGTTGAGGGAGAGCTGTGCCCATGGTGGTGAACCATTTGCTCAGTAGTGATCTCACCTAACAAAAGCCTTCATTGCCCATTGTGGCAGAAAGGGATGCAGGTACCTCGGGGATGGCTTTGCTGGCAGCCCCCTGAGAAGGGCCTGAAGTTTCTCTGGGCCAACAAATAGATTTCATCTTAGTGAAGGCACAGCACTCTGTCGTGGAGAATCTGTTGCCAATCTTTATCCAGGATAAACCCCAAGCCAGAATAAACCTAGAAAACTTGTAAGGAATGGACAGTTTCCCCCTGGGGCCAGAGGACTGGGAAAGCTGCAAAGGGCTGGGACCTACAATCTCTGTGTAAGCAGGGTTTGTGCTGGAAGGTCAGAACAGACCTGGGGGACTGGAGCTTATCACTTCTCCCAGTGAAGTACTTGCAGGAGTTGGTCAGATGGTTGAAGCGCCTCAGCAACTGGCAGTCCTGATAGAGGCCTTGATCATTTAAACAGTACTGGAAGAAATGAGGTGAGTTTAGCCTGGTCGAGCTTACTGGCCTAGGCATTAGACTGAAACACCTCCTCTTTGAGCCTCTCCTGAAAATACAGATGAATCAGGATCAGACCACTCTATGTATGGGACTCTCCATTCCCACCTTCCTTCAGACCCAGCTGCACAGACCCTTGCACCACTGGCACATCAAATTTCTCATGACAAGTGTGAGGTCCACAACAGGGGCCCCACATAGCTGGGACATCTAGGTACAATGCCAGGGCCTCTCTCTGACCCCACACATGCACAAGACACAGCTTGTTTCGTTATCTGCTGACGCAGATCTGATGGCTGGGGTTAGGGAGCAGAAGGGAGACCCAAAAAGCCTGATAGAAGGCAAACCACCCAGTAACACCCTCATCCCTTTCAGGTGACAGCAATTCAGAGTGTGCATGGTGCTGATTCCTGCAGTGGGAGAGATGGTACTTCAGAGCTGTGCAGCAACACCATATAACCTGAATCACAGGGAACCCAGCAAAAGGGAGTCTGCTCTTACTCTTTATGTCAAGCATGTGCTTCTGTACTTTCCTGTACTCAGCTATATATGGAGCACAGGGGCAGCTAATCCCAAACCTTCCCTCCACAAGCTGTCCTCACCTTGAGATAGGCCCCAGTGCAATGAAACGTTCACACTTCAAACTTCCAACACCTACTGTAAACACTGGGGATAATTAAAACATGATTATGAAAAATGCACTGGCAAGGACTCAAGGCTGTGGAGCTAGAAAACCAGGTAGCTTTAAACAAGTGCCAGATATTTAACTGGTCTCCAAGATTAGCAGATGTTTTTCAACCTAATGTTACAAAAACTTAGATACGTTTCTGAAATCACAACCAGAGAAAAGAATGTGTGTTGTGTGTTTGGACTATACCAAGTACTTTTCCAGCACTGTAATACCTTTTATTAAAAGAAAAAAGGGGGGGGGGGGGAAGGAAAGAGAGAAAAACCTAGGCCTATTTAAAGGATTCTGGATGTTTACCTCAATCATGTAGGAAAAGGAAAATTCCTTCCCCAAACTGGAAAGACTCAAATGCAATTAAGAGGGCGATAGGATCAGCCCATTTCCCTGTCTGTTCTTCAACAAGAGTACTGCAGAATAGAGTTGTTGCAGCTGATAACAGTCTTAGCGATACTAGGTGGTTATTTTATCACCTATTTTTAATCAGTTACCTAAAAAGTAACTATTCAGCAGCTCACTTCTGAAAACTCATCATCCCAAAGCCACTGGTTAGTTTGTCTTCTCACCAGTGGCTCCTTTACAGCTAGAGAGGCAGGGTGCATGTCTGAAGATCATCTGCTATTCTACTACACCTTTGAGGAGATTTACAGGGATTTGCACGTGTTTTTTCTCACTCAAGGAGAGATTATGTGGGATGATTAAGAGATATTCTAGGAAAACTACTAGCTTCGACAAGTGTCTTGACATTCCCTCCATTTGATATGACACCTATCAATTATTAACGGGAATGCATTCAGCTGCTGCTTAACCTTAGTGATGATGTTTAAAATCTCTGCAGTGGCAGCCATTGTCCACTAATTTCTGGATGACTCATTCTACATCAACATATAAAATTTTTGTACATGTACTATATATATATATAAATAAGCTACTCTTCCATGTGTAAAACAATGGGAGAGTTACAACCAGATAAGGTGAGTTACAGCTTTTCCTGTCATCATGGGAGATGGAAGTGCAAGGACTGTGGGTCACTGAATCCAAAACCTTGTGACCATACTTCAGAATCCCTTACAGAAATTGGCATTCCTCTAACAAAAAAGGGGAAAACTGAGAGGGACATTTTATAGATATGGATTTACTATACTGCAGATTAAAAACAAATAAAATCTGGCACTTAGGAAAAGTGTTTCCACTTTCTCAGAAGCTGCTCCCAGAGAAATTTAATTCTGGGTGGATCTCTCCTTCCTGCATTTGCAACACAAGGAAACCTGAGAAGAAAACTGCTCTGCCTTCCAGGTGGGTGACAGCAGAAAAGACACAGAGGAACCACAAAGGAAGGTGTCTGCTCAGATCCTGCTACAGAACAGACAGTCTTGCACATATATCCCTGAAATTCCTATCAGTCACAGCATCCACACCAGTTGTATGGCCACTGCTTCACAGATGCCAAAGCAGATGAACCTGCAGAAACCAGCCCAACCTCTGAGCCTGCTCCATCAGTCATGCCTGGCATAAATCTCCAGCCTTCCCCCAGGCAATGTCAATGCTGTTGCTGCGAAGGGAAGCAGTGCTGTCTAGGGTTAGCTCCTTTCTCCTGTGCTGGCAGACTCACCTCCTGTCCTACGGAAAAAAAGAAACTGAGATAAAGACCAGTGGGTGACACAACTGTCACTTCTTTCCATAACCTTGTTAGGGTTGTTACACAGTCAGC
This sequence comes from Neopsephotus bourkii, assembly GCF_033783945.1. Lineage (NCBI taxonomy): Eukaryota > Metazoa > Chordata > Aves > Psittaciformes > Psittacidae > Neopsephotus > Neopsephotus bourkii. The sequence continues at coordinate 14,050,379 of NW_026902298.1, read as the reverse complement.
TACCACATCTAAAGAAAGCACCAAGAACAGCAAGTCTATGCTCTCCTCCACCCAGCCCAGCTCCCAGAGCACACAGTTCTTGGGGATTCATTTACTGGACGTTTCAGGGGGGGCACCCTTTGAGTTACACAGATCTATCTGGTTACAGAAGCCTACCATCTGCCTCTGTGTTGTACCAACCAAAGTCTGCAAGCACCTTCACAGCAAAGAAGACTAATACTACATTTCTATCTGTTCCACATCATGAGCTGCCCATAAGCAACAACCTGAAGATGCCTATAGCAACTATATCTCACCTTGTCCTTAAAAAAGATGCAAGTTACAGAAAGAACAAGAGGGTCCATGACAATCCAGTTCCCTCAAAGCACAAGTCACATCCACAGCAACATTTTAAACTTGCTCTGTTTCCTGCATGGCTAAATGCAATGAACGTTAACAGGTCACATCACAGATACCGAAGCGGTGCCAAAGCCAACATAAAGCCATTGACTGGGTCTGTACCAATGTAACAAACTTTTAAAAGGTATTAAAACAGACTGTTTATTACAGCATATGATGTGTTATATTAATTTACACAATGATATATATATATATAAAAACAGCCATTGGTGATGTACAGTAAATCGGACATCAACGGGAATATTAAAACTACTGATACTCATGCACATGACATGCATATGGGTTTTTTTTTCTTTTTCAAAAGCAGTTTTACACAATATACTAATGTTATTAAGCCTTGCTCAGCTGCTCCAACAAGTTACTCTGAACACCACCACTATCCACAGTGGGACTCCCAGGAGACAGGAGCAGAGTGTACTCCAGAGAAGGCGACTTAACCTCAAAGACAAATTGAACAGGAGCACTTTCCTGGTGGGGGGTGGCTGGGGGAGAACACGGGGGTGAGTTTCAAGAAGAGAACAAATCAGAAACAAAAAAAAACCAAACAAACAACAAAAAAATAAAATAAACAAAAAAAAACAACAAGAAGAAACCAGGCGAGACAGCCATGAGGAAGTTCAAGATGTGGCAACAGGAGCAGCAGAAAGGGACAAGCAATACATGAAGAGCACCTGCACTCCCTCCCCCTTATCCCCTAAAAACTTAAGATCTTAAGCTGTTGATATCCTGTACAAGACCCAGAACAGGAAAATCTAGGCAAGGGAGATCCATTCCCAGGAACATTAGCCCTATTTCAAAGCCTTCTGACACCATGCACTGGAGGTTGTTCACCACTGAAATGGCAGTGTTACCTTTCTTTTCTTTTTTAAATGAGTATAACTGTCTTTTATTTCCACATAAAAGGCACTAGTATCCACCCAAGTTCTGAAGACACGTGACATAATTTACCTTAAGTTTTAAATATTTGTATATAAAAAAAAAAAAGAGAAAAATCTGTGGAAATATGTACACAAAAGCACCTTGCTTCGGAAAGGAGAAGCAGATACATTCCACCAAGTCACCTTCACTAGACAGTTGTCATGAGCTTCAGGGAGCCCGACCGAAAGCGGAGGATTTTCTTCTTGAGGTTATGTGAGGCTTTGATTTTAACAAAGGCTTTTGCTGCATTTTCATGCAGCTCTGGCGCTGTGACCGTTTGGATGGGGAGCGTCTGGACAAACTGAGACCAAATGAGGCCCCCGCTCTCATCAGAGTCACTGGTGGTCGTGCTCTCCCCTACAAACTCCACCTCACTCAGGCTTGACTCACTGTCTCCAAAGCAGTTCGTTGTGTAGTTGCTCTGCTCATCCTCACTCGTGTCCACCACAGTGGAGTGGAACAAGGACTCGCACTCTGCTGAGTACTCTGAGTCGCTGGCCACGTAAGCATATGGGCTGACGTAGGGCAGGGGGACTTGTGAGTAGACCCCCACACCATCCCGACGGTTCCTCCTCGCCCTCCGCAGGGCCTCCTCATAGGAAATCTCTGCTGATGACTTCCACCGGCGGTAGTCAGCCCGCTTGTGTTTAGGCTTGGCCACCACAACCTCTCGGCCATGCCCGTGGGATCGGACGGCAGATCTGTGCAGACCAGCCTGCCGACTCTGTAGACCTGACTCTGGCTGCAAGCCACTGCCCCTCTTTCCCCGCGAGGAGGGCTTTTTCAGTTTCTTATTTGTATCCAGCTCCTCAGGAAAGCGGCACTTCTTGCCCACTGGCTTGGTTTTCTCCCGCAAGGTCTGAGAACCATTTTCCAGCCCGTTGGCAAGGTGGGGTCTGTGTTTCAGTGTGGAGCTTTTCAAAATCTTAACATTTCGGGTGCCTTTGTGAAGCTTCATGCTTTGCTGCTGGGCCGGGATGTACTGGGCATTCACCAGCAACCCATCATCCAGGCTCTGGGAGGAAGAGCCCTCGCTTTTGAAATCAAGCGCGGGCCTCTCCTCAACAGCAGGTGACGAGGAGCGAGGTGCCTGCAAGCTGCTCTTCAACAGGACTTTTTTGGGAGGCTGGCTGACCCTATTCTCTGGCTGCAGCACCACGGGCTTCCCTGGGCTCTCTTTGGGAGACGCTGCAAAGACCTGGCCATTCTCCTTAGGGACATCCCCCGCTGGGGCCACTGCGTTGCGGTTGTGCTCTGGAGGTGCCGGTTTGACACACCGTGATAGATGCTTGCTCTGAAGTTCACTTGTTGTGCCAGGAAGGAAAGATGCCGGCAAAGGTGCCTTCCTACTCTCCAGCTGCTCACCAGCCAGCTCCTTCGGCCTCTGCTTTAATGGGGAAGGTGCAGTGTGGTCCACAGCAGTGCTCCCACCAGAAGACAAACCTGCTTGCTTGGAGCTCTTCAGGTTCATGATGTTACCATGAGGCACCAGCCCCGCAGGCTGCCTGACGCACATGCTTCCATGCCTCAAGATCCCTTTGGTGGGATCGGCATTGAGACTTGTCCTGGGTTTGTTAGTCCTTACCGCATGAGTCTTTTTCTGAACCAGGCTTAAGATGTAACTGTCTATCCTCTTGCTGGTGTTAGGGCATGGCACTGGCCAGGAGCTCTGTGAGAGAAAGGCATTGGCGGATTTTCCCGAGTCCGTTTCAGATCCAGCACAAATGTCACTAATATCACAATCAAACCTCTCCTCTTCTCGCTGGGGGTGTTCAGTCACGGGCAGAAGAAACATGGGACTCTGCACAGCTACCGCATGGAGGGGGCTGGGGTACCGGTAGACATCGTTCCCGTTTTTAGACACCAAATCACACTGGTACTTTGGATGCACATCTGCAACGACATCGAGGGAATTTGAGTGCGGTGTGGATAAAGAGCGACAGACAGAGCCTGCAGGATGGTCCTCATTCTGGCCTTCCTTATTATAGTCCATCCAGCCTATGAGATCTGAAAGGCATTTTAGAAATGTTTAGAGAGCCTGCCAGGGACAGTTCTGCTATGTTTTTCACCTGCCACCAAGGATGTTGGTCCCACCTACCCAAACAATGCCATGTTTTAACTATAGCAGCACTATACAAACGGAGAAAACTTGCAACAGGGATGCTATTCAAGCAATATAAAAGCAGCGCTATACTTCTGAGACTCATTCTAACTCTGTCTATGAAAGACTTCCTCCAATATGATGACATGGTTAAAAAAAAATAAAAATCACAACCCTAATGAACATTTACATTGGTTCAAACCTGTGCCTAGGTTGCTAAGAGCTTCCTATTTTACTTTTAAGTCACCCATAAGTCTGTAAGGGTCTCATGTTTATGTGTTACACAGCCACCTGCAAAACTCACTGCAAGCCTCAGTATGTATGAATTTTATAATTTATTTTGCTAAACCCAAGGACACAGATAAAAAATATAGACAAGAGACCAATGAATTTTTTCAGATTATTGACAAATTTCACTTCCAGATTTTGTCAAGCATATGGTGGGTCAGAAAAAATCCAGATCTAACTGTATTATTGTTACTATCATCAGAATGATTTTATAGATAGAATAAGGCTAATAATAATAACAGGTGCTCCTTTTGAGCAATAAAAGGTTAAAAAATGAGAAACAGGCTCATATTTCCTCACAAGTACAAAGAATGCAGGTCAATCCAGCTGACATCCTAGCCTTAGCTCTGCAAGGAGAATTCTGTAAGAGAAATCCAGTGCGTTTCAAGATGCATGAGTCAGATTTAATGGCTGAGGCGCTTACTCAGGAGGTAAAGGACCTTAGGAGCAGAGCTTCAATTGAAGCACCCAAGACCTAAGATTATTATTTTCTTAAGTTTATGTTGCCCTTGTCTTCTTGGGTAGGGGTACAATCTAAATGATCCTTCTAGATCACTGTCAGTCCTGTTTTCTACCCTTGGGCTAGAAACTTCAGGCAGGGAATTCATCTTCAAGTACTCAGTGCTCATCACTTATCTAAGACTTATTTCAAAAGAGGTCTCACAGACATCTCTGAAATTAGCTGATAGAGGTGATGTTCCTGTGTGAGCAGGAGAGGGAGAACAGGGAGGTTAGGAGCATGAACTTCCTCCAGATCATCACACAGCTTTCTCGTGTTTCCTAAATTGTTTGTCAGGGTCAGGAAATGTTGACAAAATGTTGACACTTCTTTGCAACATGCCAGCTTGTGAAATTTCATCTCTAAAAGTGAGACAGCATATGAGAATAATGAGAGTTTTAGGGATTTGTGATGTATACAGAAAAAAATAGCAATGCACTCAGCTGAAATTCCTTGTGTATGTTTATATGTATGGCCAATGAAGATCACATACACCTTACAACGGGGAGCATTAGATTACCTCAAGCTGCTCAAAGGATAACTTAGAGGACTTCTCAGCATCTCAGAATGAATGTTTCCCAGGCTGCATTTTCTCACTTCAGAGTTAGAAGAACATGAGTTATTTTGCCCTTGATTCACAACAAATCACTATAAGTTAACCTTAAAGAGCAAAATGGAAATTGGAAATACTATGGTTAGAAGCATCCTCTATAAGCCAGAATGAACTAAGGCTTTTGAATGTCTGCAACCAATAGGGATTGATCACAAAAGTCCTACTGAAGTGTCCTTTCTGGACAACAGACAGAGGAGGGCTTCCTATTCAACAATCCCACACATTAAGGCCTGTATCTTCAGCCTAGTACCCAAGGAAAGTCAATAGCTCTTGACAAAAGAGACAAAATTTTTTCCTGCTCATGATGTCTATTTGTTTATTCTCTATAAATGTAGGACACCCCTCAGCATGGTCATCTGGGGGTTGAGGACCATCAGAACTGACAAAGTGATTGCTAAAAGAACATTGACATGCACCCTGACCTCCTAAACCGCCCCTTACTTTGTCACTTTAATTGGGACACTATGAGTTATCTTTATTGCTATTTACTAGAAATGCTTTTCTAAAGCATGAGAACTGTAAGAAATCAGCTGACTAACATGTTCATGTGTATAGCTACCACTGCCCTCTACTGGGTAGAGCAGCTGTCATATTTTCATGTTATTTTCAGATGTTTAGTGCCATATTCACACGTAAGGCTGGACTAGTAGAGGGCAAAAGGTCCTGCCTCATGACCCATGTACATGACAGGCACTGAAATCTTTTCAGAGCATAACACATCGAATGAAAGGAAGAAGGGTTAATCCAACCCAGATTCTCCTGAGGCAGTATTTCCAAAGCCAAAGCCACCTCCTGGAGTACGATGTATTCAACCTGCTTTTACTATACCTGCAGATTTAGGGCGTCCATCTGAGATATGCAGTGTTGCCTCCAAAGGGCTGCAAAAGCAAGTGCTAGAATGGCAACTGGATAAACACTCACTGAAGACAGAGTTAGACGAATTGGAGAGAGATCCAGAAGCTCCATCACTCAGCTCATAAAACCCTATAAAAGTAAGAGTTTGGATTTATATTAGTTATGTCTACACAAAGTTATCATTTGTGTCCTTAGAAAGGCAGTCAAGCTCATATTTCTGTTGGCTTACACTACTGCAATTAGTAATGGGTATTCATTCAGCCACACCAAAAAATAGCGCACGATTTAGTAATATCCTTATTGCTATGAAGAATTCTGTTTAAAAGTAAAGCACTTTAAGGTAAAAAAGCAGAACTTTACTTAGCATATGCAATTTTGAACTCTTTTTTAACCTTTACAGGGGCTGGGGTTTTAACCTCTGTAGGGGTTTTCAGATTCTAGCAAAAAGGATCCAGGCTGTGATTGACAGCCTACTCATTTAAGAGTGTATTATACTTCCAAGACAGACTCTCCAGCTACTTGACTACAAAATTTTTCCCAACTGTTGCACCCAATGCTATCCATTATTTTCCTCAAGGTTCTGGAGATAAATACAGTATTTTAGGATGACACAAAAGAAGAATAATGGTAAATAATGTGTAGGCCCAGAAAATTTAATTTCCTGGTAAACTGGGACTACTCAAGAAAATTATGACATACCATAATCAAAATGTACATTGTACATTTAGGAGTAAGGAACACAGGGCTTGCCTACAGAATGGGGATGCATCCTGAGAAACAACAATCCTGGAAAAGGACTTAGCGTGGAAAAGCAGCTCAATCAAGCTTAATGATATGGCAAAAAAACCCTAATGAGATTGTTGGATGTATTAAGAGACTAATGAATAGCAGCAGGGAAATTACTTCAGCAGTCTATACGACACTAGTAAGAAAGACACTGGAATGATGTGCCTAGTCCTTGAATCCAGCATGCTTAAAACAAAGCTAAAAAATTGGAAAGGGGCCACAAAGCTATTTAAGAGCTTGGAAGAATGCCTTGAAACAAATGACTTAATGAACTTGATCTGTTTAGCTCATTAAAAATAGTCAGAAATTATACTGTGTAGCACCTTGAAGAGAAGAAAAAGCTGGGTACTAAAAAAGACCTTACTTTCTGGGAGAAAGTAAAAATCATGGCTGGAACAACTCAAATTCAGATTAGAAATTAGCAATGGTTTTAACAATTGCAAGTTGGTGGATTCTCCACTTTTTACTGTCTTCAAAACAAGTCTGGATGCCTCTAGGAAAGGTTCCCCATAGTTAAATACCATTTACTGGCTTCAACGCAATTACAATGGGATGAAACTCAATATAGGGGGATCAAATTGGTTATTCACTGTTTCTTTCTGGCTGTAAGATCAATTTTGACATCTTCCTCCTGCTGGTGGTGCTTCCTTTCATCATTTTCCCTGCAGCCTCCTTCCTAATACACAGGACAATTAGAATTTTTTGAATTAATTTGTGAGTGACCTTGAAAAAAACATATCCCAAACACTAAAAGTCTAATTAAGCTTGAAGTGCTCCTCTGAATACGTTGTCTACAAACAGCAACCTTTCCAGTGGTAGGTTTTGCTAGTAGGTGAACATGCTACAGACATTTACTGTTGTAGTACTGAAAACTACAGACAGTTTAATTCCAAGTACCAAGGGAGGCTCCATTTTCCTGAACATTTGCCTTACCTGAACTTGGACGACTGTCTGTCTCAAGGTGTTCATCTGTCGTTTTTTCCACGTCCAGGCGGAGATCACTTATTTGCTTATCCAGCTCTTGTAACTGATTTAATAGGCCAGCGTCCCTCCTCCTCAAGCAGTTCTGGAAACAAGACAAAACCCATCAGCTCCACCAGCGGGGCAGACATGAAGGGGGTCCAAAGGTGATCAGCCCTCTCCATCTGAGCATCATGGAAATACTTTGACAATATCCTTTTATTAAAAAACAACACCAACAAACAAAAAAGAAATAAAACAGAAAACCAAAACAGAACAAAGCCCTGAAATTCTAGACAAAAGCTCTGGGTAAATACTTAACTGAAGAATTACACAGGCACTTCATTGCAGTCTTTTCCAGCCAGTTCTACGTAAGGAGCACGCTCCATAATTTACAAAAACCAACACACTTGTGTTGGCAAAGCTCTCCTTTGCAGGACCACAGCTGTAACCACAAAGCTATATCATATGATACGGCCAAACCAGACCTGAGCATGTGAAACGGGTTACTTGGGTGAAAGGACAGCACTGCCAGTGTAATAGGGGATGTTCTTCATCACAGTGATGTTAGTCAAAGATCACATCTGCTCACACAATGAGACGAAACAGCTCTGCCAACAAGTGCCTGTACTGTGGGAACCGCCTTGTTCTGCTGCACATTACAAGCTTAGAGTCTACCATACAGACTGCAAGATTCCTAGGGCTGGGATCACAGCTCATTTATTAGTTTTGCCGTGCAGCAGGAAGGAAGAGTAATTCTTCCTCTTCACCCATTATAATTGCATAAAATTGCTGTGAGATGAATTTTAAGACTATTTCTGAAGGTAATTTGGTGACATAAAATAAGCAATAAGAAATGATTCTGTAAGGCACTCATTAACCCACGGTCAACACAATCAGTTTCCCTGTGCGTATTATAATGTTGCTTATCCATCATCTATGTAGCTTCATACCCTTTAATTGTTCTGGTTTGGGGAAGGTGGGGGAAGCAGGAGGAAGGTTTATCACTTTTTTTTAATAAGTGCATCATTCGATCAGTGCCCAGAGGTGATATGCTCATTGCAAAGAGTTTTGATGCTCATAACTGGACTCATTCTAAACCCATTAAATCCAGGACAACCCTTCCCCTGCGGTGGGCCAGTCCTCGGGCAAAGGGAAAGCAAATGCTAACAGTATTAGCAACACTGTTTTAAGATGTGCCGGCATTTAACACCATCCTTGGAGAACCAAAGGGGCGATCCCAGGTCTTCTCCCACATTTCGGGGGGGACCGGGGAGCTGGCTGGAAGCCAGGCTGGCTGGGGTGATGGGTTCCAGCGGTAACTCACCGCGCCACCTACTGCCACTAGTGCCCCCTCCTCCTCCTCAGAGCACCCCATCTGGTTCCAATCTACAATGTCAAGTGCACAAATTAAAGTGCTACCACAACCCCCGGGTTTTAGGGGGGTTGGGTTGGATCTTTTTGAGTAATGATCCCCATATCCTTCACTACAGCTCGTCGGCACCCAGCCCCTTCTCAGCAGAAAAATCATTTATTCTTATAATTTCGAGAAGGAAATAATCCTAAATTAACTAAACCAAAAGGCTAACCAAAAAAAAAAAAAAAAAAAAAGGAGAGGGGAAAAAAAAGGGGGGGGAGGGGGCTAACAAAAAAAAAAAAAAAGGAGAGGGGGAAAAAAAAGGGGGGGAGGGGGAGAAATCAAGCAAATAAATCACGCAATCCAACTTCTCCCTGGGTGAAAGCAAACGCTGAGCCGTGCACAAAGACCACCAGGCACAGCTGTACGCTATTTTCATTGAAAAATGATCTGCCGCTTCATGCCGCTCTCCATCTCTTCCCACACCAGCTACAAAGCGCGTCCTTCAACAAAAGCATCCCTTATTTTAGGGGCCGGATCCTGCCCGTCCCGGGGCTCTCGGTGCCGCGACCCAGGAGCTCGCTCCCAACTTCCATTCAAGGACACGGCAGCGCCTCTCTTGCCTTGAATGGAAGTTGGGCCGCCGGCCTGGCTCTGGAAACCGACGGGGAGCTGCGAAGGCACAACCAAAACGTCGGCAAAATCCGGCCACAACCCATTTGCCAGAGCTTCGCCCAAGCCCGCGGCGGCTCAACCCCGGGCAACGGCTGCTCCCCGCCGCCTCACCTGCACAGTGCGGGCGGGCGGCGGGGACGCGGTGCCGGTGTGACAGCGGCATGTGCACGCACCCCTCGGGGAGCGGCCCCGTCCCCGCGCGGGTCACACCGCCTGGAAGGCACCGCGACGAGGCGCGCCTGCCCTGCGCCCCGCAGCCCCGGCGCCCCGCAGCCGCCCCCCCGCTCACCAGCTGCCGCCGCAGGAGGAGGATGTTCTCCTCCAGGAACTTCTCCTCCAGGCTGCGCGGCGGCGGCCCCTCGCCCGGCGGCTCCCCGCGCCCGCCCGGCGCCCCGGGCACCGCGGCCGCCGAACGCCGCAGCAGGAGGCTCTTCACCAGCAGCTCCTGCCGCTGCCTCAGGTACTCCAGCTCGCCCAGCCCGGCCAGCGTGGCCTCCAGCCGCTCCCGGGTGCGCTGCCGCTCCGCCTCCGCTTCGCCCTTCTCCCGCCAGCGCGCATCGGGCTCCCGCGGTCCCCCCGCCTGCCCCGCTGCCGCCGCGGCAGCTGCCGCCGGGCTCGCCTTCATCGCAGCGGAGGGGGCGGCCGCCGCTGACAGGCCCTGCCCGCGGGGGGCCAAGCGCCGCCGAGCGCCGCGCTGCCGCCGCCGCCACCGCCGCCGGTCGCGAATGGGCCGCGGGGCGCCCGGCTCCCTCCCCGGCTGCTGCCGCGCCCGCCCACCGCCGCCCCGCGCCCGCCTTCCCTCCCCTCCCTTCTCTCCCCTCCCCGCCCGCCGGCGGCTCCACGCCCGCGGTCGCCTTCCTCCTCCCTCTCCTTCCCCTCCTCCTTCTTCCACTCCGCGCTTCGTCGTCCCCCCGCCGTGCCTGGCCGGGAGCAGGAAGGTGCGGTACGGGGGCGTGCTACCCGGTGACCTCTCCAAAAACTCCAGCCCCAACCTCAGCAGCCCCGCACGGCAGAGTCAGGGACCGCCGGCAGCACGCAGAGGTGTCGTGTTGCTTGTACAGCCCGACACGTCCGAAACGGGGCCATAAATGATGGATCTGGGGCGGGGGGGAAATCCCGGCATGAAGGGGTAAGGGTGTAAGGAGAAAACAGGGAAAAGTGGAAGCAGAGGAGAACATGGCAGTCCTTGCACCAGGGTGCTGACCGTGGTGTAGGCACAAGGATTAACATACTAGCAAGATGTTGCTTCAAAGCCTGTTTGAGTCAACTAGTCAAAAACGCCATAAACGAACTTCATACAGCATGTACACTAACTGCAGCAGGGGATCCACAATTAGGCTTTCAACTGGAAAAGAGGGCAGGGGGATACACAGGTGCCAAAGAAAAATAGAAAAATATTAGTATCAAAATAGAGCTAAAGCTGAACTGCAGAGATGTTCTGATGGGGGGAGAATGGAAGAGAAAGAAGAAAGCATTGAGTGAGCCCTTCACAATATGGAATTTCTTTGGAAAGATGTGAGTCCATCATACAGCAGCCGTCACTGACATTATGAGCATAATGAAATGCTCTTCCCCATTTTCCGTTTATTCCTCAGAAGATTACAAGTGTTTGTCGTCCTGAAAGGTCTTGGATGAAATTTGTCTCCCCACTCCTGTGCTGTGTGCAGTAGACACAGTGTGCCTTACACCTGCTTTTATCTGTTGTTGGTGTTGATCCTTGTTCCAAGAACCTGGTATAGATCATTATTTCACAGTCCTTCTAAACCGATGTAAAGTACTCTCCAAAAAGAAGAGATCCATTTTCCTCCTGCAGATTATAACCAGCTCTCAGGCCCTCCCAGATACTGGCCCAAATGTAGATGAGGCCACACGCATTAGCCCAGAGGATGGTCGCAACTAAAGCTAGCCCCATGGCTTTTTGCTTTTGATCTCTTCCCAGTGCTGGTTCACCACACAGCCATGTCAGCACAGTACAACTCTGTTAATATTTTTAGTTTGGGTTAGGAGTGCCTTTTTGAACCAAGTTTCTAGGTCATTCCAGCGCACCCTGCTGTGATTCACTTTGCAGAGGGATTTGAGAACAAATTAACTGAATTTATCTGGGATAAAACAAAAGGAGAAGAAGGGAGCACACCTAAAGCCTCCCACATTAGGTCTGCAAGCACAGCTAGTCCAAAGTAACACCTCTGAAATACATGCAGTATGGATGGCTGGTCCTCGGCAGAGCCATGCTGCTCAGTACATCCATGCCTGCTGTGCTGTTCTAGCTGCGGGTGGAGATGCAGATGTATGTGCCAGAAATAGGGAGGGGAGAGAGGCATCATAGGAATAAGCAGCCCAAGAAGGCAGGGACACTTCTTTGGGGAGCAATGTCATCCTGCCAGATTCAAAAGACCATGAAATTGCAGCCACAGGAGGAACTGACAAACACTGAAAGGACAAGTGATGCTCCAAAGGCAAAGGATGACTGAGGTTGCTAAGCAAAACTGGAAATAAAACCCAAGTCCCATACTGAACCACTGTCTCCTTACTTATATGTATCTGGGCCTATGAAAGGCTCAAAAATAGATTCAGCTCTTGCCCAACAACCTATGGCCACCCTGTTGACCTAAAAACCTATTCCAAGTCTTTTTTTCCCAGTGTAGAGCTTGACACACAGCACCCTCTCAACATGTTTATGCTGAAAGCGGTGTTGCAACGTGGAGGTAAATTCCCAAGCAGGTACTAGAAGCTCCCCAGATATGGAAGCAGAAAGCTCCCATGTTTTCCTTCACCCTTTTTAGCCAGATTTTGCATGTAGCTCTGTGCCTTGTATGCATTTATACACAAAGCTTCATGCAATATTTATGCAAAGCTATTTCAACTGTTTCTGTGCTGCTGTGTACTGTGCAATGAAGATGTTGCTTCAAAAATAAAACAGCACTAAATAAAATCTGCCTTAATGTCGAGATTTATTTATTTTGCCACTTACCATGTGATGGATTTTGGTCCAGTTCCTCCCTCCCAAGTCACCTCTCCCACTCTGAAGACCAGGAGATGTTGCTCATCTCCTGTACTCCCTGATGACATTTCTGTGTTCATCCTTCGCAGTGCATCGGTTCCAGGAAGGAAAAGAAACACAAGAACTGCCAAAACAGTCAACTGCCTACCTCACATGGAGAGAAGAATGCAGCTTCGGCTGAAACAGACTCAGTGTGCACCTAGGATCAGCAGAGAGGAAGGGAAGGGGCGTCTGAAGGAACTCAGGTTTAATCCCATAGATGAAGGAGTAACAATGTGCAAAGAAGCAGTAGGAATGAGGAGGCTGGACAGCACGGGAGAAGATGTGCAAGTGAGCAGCCAGCAAGAGAAGTCAAATTATGTGAATAACAGAAGGAAAACACGATGTGATCAAAGACATCATGAGTGAGGGGAGGGCTGCAGAAGACTATTCCAGAACCCGGATGCAGCTCAGCACAGTGTAGGTCATGGGGACAAGGGAGAGAGGGCTCAGAAAAGCAGGGTTTGAAGGCAGCAGAAAGACCAAAGAGAATGATCAGAAAATCAGTCTCTCTAATTTACTCAGGAAGACACTGCTCAGAAAAGAACAAAATAAAGAATCTATAAGAGAAAAAGTAGGGCTATAGGTGGTGGAATACAGATGAAAGAACCAGAATAGGACAGTAAGGTGAGAGTATGGAGAAAAGGTGCTTCTGCTTGGTATCATCTTCAAGTAAAACATATTTTAAGCAGAAGGAATAAGAGACTAAGACTCAGTCACACTGCAGTCATCATCCCAGTGAAAAACCAGTCTGTGAGATAAGAGGGAGGCCCCAATGCCCAGATTAGCTATGACTGGACAACCTCTGGAGGCCCCTTTCTCAGCAAACCAAACATCTCTAAACTCTTAGCAAGGGCTATGTAATAGGACTCTGACATGAAAAAAAAAAGTAAGTATCTGAGTCTAAAACATCTGAGTTTAAGTCACTTCCATTCCCCTCCTGGCTTGTGGCAACAGCTCTTACACTCCCTTGTAAAGCTATTACTTCACTGGGGTAATCAGCTGAAATTCTCTAAAAACAAATAATCCCAGATTCCCCATCCTAAACTCAAACATAGATATTGGAAGGGAGGAGGCAGGGAGTTATCTGCAGGGAAAAAGAAGAGACAATGATTGAGGAGCTCTGTTGCTAGGATGTTATGAGAGGTGTAATTCTGTTTGGTACAGAGGCGGCTATGAAATGGCTCATCTTTTATGATTATCGTGGCTCAACTCTGATGATTATATTATTAGGTGGTAGAAACACTCTGTTCCCTTCACTACTCATTCATAGGGAATAGAGATATGCTCTCTGCCCCAAGGAACTTACAAGACAAGAAAGAGCAGGTGACTGCCACTGGTGATATAAAAAGAGCCCTAAGAAAGTAGTGGTTAGCATAACGGGAAGGGAATCCAACATATATATGCAAGGGGCAAGAGTTTCTGACCCCCATCTCACCATTCATTCCCTTCCCACAGGGAGCAAAGCCCTATATTCCCATCCGTACATTTGTTTTCCCTTCTCCCAACTCTGCTGATTATTAAAATCACTTTAGATTAAATTAGACTGATTAACACTTGTTACTTTCCCTGGGTTCACTTCTGACCAGTCACACTAAAATGAGTGCAGGAAATTGCAGAAATTGAGGAACGTTGCAATTCCCTGTTTGTAAAAAGAAAGCAATTGCTTTCCTTGCTGATTGTAACACAGCCCATTGGAGGAAGGGTGATATGTTACCCTAAAAGATCCACTTGGGGACTATGGTTAAGACCCACAGCTGTCACTATGCCTCTGCCACTTTATTTTAATCTATTCTAATGTTAATTTTCTAAGCATTTCTTAATTGCATTGGATAATATAATGGGGTATAAATCTTACCAGCAAATCAGACTGACATTGGTTTTTTGTTACTGTATTACCATGGTTACATTATTATTACAAGTCAACCTTGTGCTCATTACTAACCACAAACAATTTAGCAAATAACCTAAACTGAAACAAAATATCCTGGCAGTGTTTCCATCTTTTGTCAAACAAAACCAATTTCTCTGGTGATAGGTAACTGCAGCATACCTGTGATGCATTTTACTCTTCTCAGACTTCTTCAGCCTACATTTATTTCCTTGTGTTTGTATAGCATTGGAACATTTCCATACTGTCAATAAGACTCAGAGGCCAAATTCCTTGTGCGTGGAATAGAATCTTTAACAAAACCTCACAATATTCAGATGGCAAGCACTATCCCAGCATGTCAAAACATTACCATGTTTGTATTGTTATGGCAAAAACTGTCAGTGAATCATAGAATCATAGAATAGTTAGGGTTGGAAAGGACCTTAAGATCATCGAGTTTCAATGCCCCTGCCATGGGCAGGGACACCTCACACTAAACCATGTCACCCAATTGCATGTGATTGCTACTTTAGAAACCACTGACAACTTGATTAGGCCCCTCAAGGTCCAGTTTCCCATTACTCTCATCTGACTGTGGTCTCCCATCAAAAGACACAGTCCCACTTTCCATCACCCTCAGTGTCACTGCCCATGTGCCAGGTGAAGGGACAGATATTTCCTGTGGGGTCCCTGTAATGACTCCCCCAGTCTGATGTGCAAGAGGGTAACATGCACTGAACCAGGGATAACAGCAACGCAGTCCCTTTCCCTGCTTTTGACTATTAGTTTGCGCATTTCCTACATTTGGCTCTTAAAGGCTTATGGCTGATCTTAGAATGATTAGGTTGTCCCCCCAAGTTCCTCAAAATGATTATTCTGTTACATGAGGATCAGCAAGGCCAAGTCAGGTATGGCAATGCACTCTCTGAGCCTTTCCCAATAACCAGTGGTGTGAAACAAGGTTGCGTTCTCGCACCGACCTTATTCACAATCTTCTTCAGCATGATGCTCCAAAGGGCTACAGCAGACCTCGACGAACAAGACGGCATTTATATTCGATATCGTACCGATGGTAGCCTATTCAATCTAAGGCGACTGAAGGCCCACACTAAGACCCTAAACCATCTTGTCCGTGAACTGCTCTTTGCTGATGATGCCGCCCTTGTTGCCCACACAGAAGCAGCTCTGCAGCGTTTAACATCTTGCTTTGCGGAGGCGGCTGAGGTTTTTGGGCTGGAAGTCAGCTTGAAGAAGACAGTAGTCCTCTACCAACCTGCACCGCAAGAAGATTATCGCCATCCCCATATTACCATCGGCGAGTCAGAGCTTAAGACAGTTCAGCAGTTCAGCTATCTGGGAAGCATCATTTCCTCGGATGCCACGATCGACAAAGAGATAGACAACAGAATAGCAAAGGCATATAGAGCCTTTGGAAAACTCCATAAAAGAGTCTGGTGTAATAAACACCTGAAGAAAGTACAAAGGTCAGTGTCTACAGAGCCATTGTATTGTCTACTCTTTTATATGGGTCTGAATCATGGGTCATCTACCGTCATCACCTGCGACTCCTGGAACGCTTTCATCAGCGCTGCCTCCGTACAATTCTAAACATCCATTGGACTGACTATGTGTCTAATGTCACTGTCCTCGAACAGGCAGGGGTCACCAGCATCGAGGCCATATTGCTGAAATTGCAGCTGCGCTGGGCAGGGCACGTCTCTAGAATGAAGGATCACCACCTCCCCAAGATCGTGTTTTATGGTGAACTTGCCACCGGTAGCCGCAAGAGAGGTGCCCCAAAGAAGAGATATAAGGACTCCCTGAAACAATACCTTAGCCTTGGCCATATTGACTACCATCAGTGGTCCACCTTGGCCTCCAATCGGGAGACTTGGAGGCACACCATACATAATGCCACTGACTCCTTTGAGTGCTCACGAAGAACTAGTCTCAAGGAGAAAAGACAACGCAGGAAGAATCGTGTCCCACCTGTTCCACCCAAGGAGACCTTCTGCTGTGCTTTTTGTAGCCGGATTTGCCTATCCCACGTTGGCCTTCTTAGTCATCAGCACGCTTGTAGTAAGCGTGGGTAAAAGCCCTTCCCAAATCTTCGTTCGCGAAGTCAAGCCATGATGATGATGATGATGATGATGCAGATCATCACCCCATCAGCTGTGCAGGGACCGGCTGGAAAACTGATTGCTATCCTGATTTGAGTGAAAAAAAGGTAACCTTTTCTTTCCTTTTTCTTAACCCAGATATTTCAGTGATCCACTTTTAAGTATGAACAGTTGCTCTGGCACACTGACAAGGCAGAGATGTACAGGAATGAAGAGACAAGAGCAGGAAACCCTCCAGCAATAGGCTCCATCCAGGGGGAGTGTGGAAGGAAGGATAGACTGTTTGAAAAACAAGAAGTCATGCAGGAGGCCATGGAAGAGGATGCAAATGACAGCTGCTTGTGAGGAAGCAACATTAGAACTTCTTCCAGACACTCCTGTCAGACTCTAAGCCATGCAAAGACATTAATTTCATTTTTGCAGGCAGAAGCTCATCTGTTTAATCAGGAAGAGGAATGACTTTGAATCACCCATTGCTGCCCTAAAAGGTGTGGTGCTGCTCAGGGCCATGGAAGACCCTCTTCTGCTTGACAAAGTAGACGGAGCAGTGCCAAACCTCTGGGGCCTGGTGAGCCCCAAGCCCACCAAGTGGGCTGCTCCAGCAATGCCTACTGCCTGTGGCAGGTGTCAAACTGGCAAAGGAGATGCCAGGCTTGCTTTGAGCTCCTCGATTAGGGAAGACTTGTGAGAGAATTGAATGGAAAAGGTGGAAAGGCCAGATCAGGTCCATTTTTACCTCTGTTTTCAGGATAAGAGAGGGTCTGATAAGGACAGCATGGGGAGGGGGAATATGGATTTAAACAAACCAGCATTGCTGATGGTGTTCACAGCTGACAAGAAGCAGAGCTTGAAGCTACCCACCTCATTGTTAAACATAAAGAAACTTCACCAGCTTTTTTAGCAAATCACCTAATACATCATGTTCTAATGCTGACCGATGGGGACTGCATTCCCTCTTCAGGCTCGCAGATGCTGTTCAAATGAAGTCAAACCTGGACTACTCCAAGTGACTTTTTCTAATCTTTTGTTGTTTTTCTTTTCTTTTTCCCTCATCAGCAAGCAGTTGTTGTCGATGACTTCTGCTGCAATTCCTTTTGATTCTCCCTTTAAGCCAGGAGATATCACATGTAAAGAAAAAAATGCTCAAAAGACCTTGTGGTTGTATTGGTCCTCAGTGCATCACTTTGCTCTCACTATCTCACCCTCCCGTTTGCATCTAAGAACTTGATTTTGCATTTAAGAATTTAGCCTAAAATGTTAAGCTTTATCTCCTCACATTGTCTCCCTGCTGGTTTTCCATACTCAGAAGGTTAACAGGAGTGAGTCTCCTTAGTGTATAACAACAACAGGTCAAGCAGCCACTAAAAAAAAACCACAAAACAAAACAAAAAAGCAACATAAATCGCTTTGCCTGAAATAAGTCACTTTCCACTCTGCTAGGGAGAACAAACACAGACCTCTTGTTGCTGCTTAAGGCACGTGCCTGAAGAAGGAAGGTGTCACTGGCTCCTCGCTTTGCATCAGTGAGTCCCATAAAACTTGGAAGGTCAGTTGTGCAGTCATGGAGCCCACGACACATAAACAGCAGGATCTGAACTGGAACAGATAGGGCTCCAGAGAGACTTGCTGTCAGTCTCTGAGCCTTAACCTAAAGCCTGAGCTGAGATACTGCCACACATGAAAAGCTGGCTTTAAATTCAAATGAAAACTGACCTGCAGTGGTACCTGAATCTCTGTTGTTTTCATTATCCCATCATTTTTTTTTAGTATTGAGCCTCTTATCAATGTTGGTTTAAGAAGAAATATTACTTTTTAATCTTCTTTAATGAAGACCTCCTTTAATGAAGGCTTTTTCCTGATAGAACACATTTCCTATTAACCCAGGCCTCTGCAAACCTACAAGAGGAAAGAATGGCATTTTGATTTCCAGAAATTATTGACCCAAAACTTTAATCTGAATCTCACAGCTGAGCTGTTGATTCAGGGCATGCTGCATCTTTGCATCAACATTTCCTGTATTAGCATCAGATGTGCAGGCAGGAACATTTATTCATTTATTTAATTCAGTTCTTTAAAAAAAGTAGCCTACAACAACAAGGCAGCACTGAGGAAGTTATTTAGTTTCAAAAGATGTCGT
The DNA here is from genome assembly GCF_033783945.1 of Neopsephotus bourkii. Classification (NCBI taxonomy): domain Eukaryota; kingdom Metazoa; phylum Chordata; class Aves; order Psittaciformes; family Psittacidae; genus Neopsephotus; species Neopsephotus bourkii. The sequence continues at coordinate 14,031,758 of NW_026902298.1, read as the reverse complement.
CATTGCAGATCAAATCCTCTTTTTTATATGGTACTGCTAGTCACAGGACAGCACTGCCAGCCCTGTCCCAAGACCGACTTGGCAGCCAGCCTGCCTGTCCCTCCAGACCTGGGAGAAAACACATGGGAGGGAGGGCTGCAGCTGGTTTGTCTGCAGAGTCCTACTCCAGTCCTGTGATTTTAAGTTGTCTTTCCTTTAGAAGGAAACCTGGTTTTTGGTAACCATTTTGGTGCATCTGCAATAGGCTGAAATCGTTGCCCAGAACTGTTCCCGCTTTTCAGATGATTACCTCCAAGTGGCTCTCAGATTCCAACTGCTAGTCTCATGCATAATGTATTTCATTTCAAGCCTTTCATCTGTGTGTAAGGTTTCCATCTATTTTCATCCTGGTCTCAGACAATCTTTCACCTGTAAAGCAGGAGAAGTTGCTATTTTCCCCACTTCTTTCAGAGTCTCATCTCTCTCAAGCGCTGCTTACCATTTCCAGCTCTTGTGAAACTAAGATGCGATTTCAGGAGGCGAGGTTAATATCCATCCTCTTGTTGTAGACTTTCGGGGACATCCCCTTCCCAGCAGCATTTATGCTGGCTGAAAAGTTCACTGCCTGCAGCAACTCTGTTCCCTGCTGTTGGTGACAGATCAGACAGCTGTGTTCCTGTGATCACTTCCTAACCCTTGCAACCCGCAGGGAGCCATCTCATGATCACCCTCTCTTTTTAATCAGACTGACTTCAGGGGCTCTCACAGCAAGGAGGAGCTGGTTGCGAGGAGCAGCACAGCAGCTGCCAAAAAGAGGACATCAGAAGGTCTGCAATGTGCCTCTTCAGTTGAGCCAGCAAAAGAGCATCATGCTTTGACATCCGGTACTGCCATGCTGTCTTAAGATCACTGATGGAAACTGCAGGACAGCTGAACTTCTCCAGGAGTTGTGCCAGGGTATGTGTCAAATGTCCGTAACTCCCCATGCTTCATAATCACCTGGTAGACAGGGACAAGTCGTTTAGATGATTTGGAATAGCAATGAGGGCAGGTTTAGAGGAACAAGCATGCAAAGCAGGAATGCAGAGCAGTCAAACATCCAGCAGTATCTGGATGCCACTTCTTTTCCAAATCCTTTCAGATGCAGCCTAAGGGGTTAGTATTGACTTTAAAAGCCAACGGCCCTGATTCAACAAAAGCTAAGCACTTAATAACGTTAAGCACATGCTCAAGTCTCTTCCTATTCAACAAAGCACTTAAGCACATACTTCACCCCTTGTAGATGGCCCAGAATCAAAACACTGAGTTCCCAGAATTTCTTCAATCTTTATTCAGTTTTGGAGGAGTGACAGGAATTTGAACCTTGATCCATGTTTTGCCAAGTGTCCCTGTTTGCAAGTGAGTCAGACTCCAGCTCCAGACCTACACACCCAAATGCTGGCACATTCATGTTTTGGATTGGGATCTGAATTTTTCAACTTCCGCCGCACTCTGATCTATGCTTATGTTCATTAAAGAGATTGAACTGCAAGCAGGGAGCTGTTAAACCATGTTTCTGTACAAGGTCTAAATTGATGATGCTTTCCCCAGCTCCACCTAACTGAGATGCAGATGTGAGTCACCACCTCAGTGTGCAGATGCTCAGCCTAGGACTGTGCAGGATTTGCAGAGCTCTTCCAATTTGGCTGCTCTTCCAAAAATTTAAACCCACCATGGTTCAGCTCTGTAGCCCAACTCCCAGAGCCATGTGAAATCCCCAGATGTTGGTTACTATTACAGTGCCATATAGCATTCACTTAGCAGGGAGCGAGCCCAGAGTGCTATGAGCCCGCATGGGGAAGCAGATGAAGAAGGTGACTGACAGCCAAGAGGGAGATCCTCGATCTGCCTCCAAGCTGCTGTTGTGAGCTTCCATCACCACATTGCTTTGCACACATTTCCAAATGTTGCTGCGTCCTCCAACACCTCCCGTTTCCTTTTTTTTTTTTTTTATTTTAATTTGTTTATGACAAAAGCTGAGATCCTCCAGAGCAAAGCACCAGGAATAACAGCAAACAAATAAAGAATCCACAACAAAAACAGCTGGGCCACGTGGCCAAATCTGAGGCTGCTTCCCATCTCACCCCAGTGCCAGTCGCATCTCAGCGCATGGAGCTCAACTTTTCCCTCTTGCTTCAGCAAGGGAGCTCCAGGGCTGCTGGCAGAGCAGAACAAAGCTACAAAATAAAAGGCCAGGCTTGTTCCAGGGAGACTGAAAATAAACAGCAAATAGGCTGCCAGTTGTCTGGGCAAGCAGGGGAAGTGGTATTCGGACATCTAAGGCAGCAGGAAGAGTTGACAGCCCTCCCATAGGCATTATCAACTGCCTGGAGGAGGAAGAAAATGAACCTTGTTAAAAAGGCAGAATTCAAATAGCCACACTGTGACCCTGCTGGGAAGAGCACCACTGCAGGGTTTGCTTATGAAATGGTTGCCAGAAAGACATGAGAAGGAAGAGCATCTACCCAAGGGCTATAAGGCCCATAAGGAGGCTATCACTTCAAGCAACAAAAGGCCAAGGGAACCAACAGTCCCTTCGTTGCTGATCACGGCAGCAAGAGCACCAGGAAAGTCAGAGCAGCAGGAGGGATTGGTTCATTCAGACTTCCTTCCACCGCTGCTTACAACTGACAGACATCCAGAGAAACAGTTCTTGTCTTCCTCAGGCAGCTAGACCCAACGGGAGTCTGGCACAAAGACTAAACATGAGACTGGTAATGAGGCAGGCATGACAACTGCCTTGTGGGCAATACCTGTCTTAAACCTGCCATGCTAATTGTCTTTCCACTATACCTGCTCTGAACAACTGCACATGTGCTGGAAACACCCAGCATCCTTCATTTAGGTGGCAGATAAAGAGACTGCTGTAAATACCCTGACTTATCCAGCAGGAAGCAGGGATGGGGAGAGCTGCCAGAGATAAGAAAGAGATGAGAACAGAGCTGGCATGTGCACAGTCATTACTAGTCACCATCTGGCACTACTGCCATAAGATCAGGCTCCTTCACACCACTGGATGACACAGTTTAACAAGGATTCCTCCTGGGAAATATCAGACTTGGAAAACTGAAGGAAAAAAGCTTAAAATCAACCGCTCCTCGCAGTCCAGCAGCACTTCAAGAGCCTGTCTCACTCAGCTGGGCTCTGCTCTGTTGTTGGGAAGTGGTGCTGTCAGACACCTCTCTGCATTTGCTGTGGTGATGATGAGGCACAGTGGTTCAGCAGATGATTTCCCACCCTTTGCAACTGGATGACATTCTGGTGCAACAAGCGCTTGAAATTACCCAGCTGCATTCCCTGGCAGTGTTCAAGGCCAGGTTGGGCTGAGTCTTGGGTGACATGGTTTAGTGTGTCATGACCCTTCCCATGGCAGGGGGCTGGAACTTGAGGATCTTAATGCCCTTTCCAACACTATTCTATGATTCTACGATTATATGATTCTCTGATTGCAAGAGACAAATACAGCACCCTGTACACTCATGGTGAAGTGAGAGCTTTATCTGTCATGGACGAGGTGTATGAAAGCACTAACAGGTATTTGAGAGTGACCCGGTGTTGGGAAGGACTGGGTAGCGAATGTTGGTACAGTAACAAGGGTTTGGCTCCTGGGTATTACTCATTCCCCAGCAGACCATTCCCTGCCATATCTTGTCCTGCCCTGAAGCCAGAACAAGATAAAAGGTGGGGAGTGGATGGACCGAGCCCAAAAGCCACATAGAATCATAGAATCAGAATAGTTAGGGTTGGAAAAGACCTTAAGATCATCTAGTTCCAACTCCCCTTCCATGGGCAGGGACACCTCACACTAAACCATGTCACCCAAGGCTCTGCCCAACCTGGCCTTGAACACTGCCAGGGATGGAGCATTCACAACCTCCCTGGGCAACCCATTCCAGTGCCTCACCACCCTTACAGTAAATAATTTCTTCCTTATATCCAGTCTAAACTTCCCCTGTTTAAGTTTGAATCCATTACCCCTTGTCCTATCGCTACAGTACCTAATGAAGAGTCCTTCCCCAGCACCCTTATAAACCCCCTTATAAGAGTTCTGGCTGGATTGTGCTGGTCTGCCCAGGCCTTCCCAGCACTCACCAGATCACAGGTCATTTCCAAGAGGGTGCACCAACCCTCAGTGTGGGCACAACCCCAGGCTTACCACAGCAGGGGTTTTGCCAGCACTTCCTGCTTAATGCAAAAAATCCAGATGATCAACACTGGCTTAGACAAGGAGGGGAAAAGGACCAAAGGCTGTTACACTCCCTTGTCTTTCCTAGCAACCCCTAGCAGATTATCCAGGTGAACTTTTAACTGAAGTGACCAAAAGACATCTTTCTTTCTTGTTCCTTAGTACAAACACTGGCTCATTTTCTATCCTATAACTGCAGAGACCATCAGAAACTTGCAGCCCTCAGAGAAAACGCAATGGCTGCAGCAGCCACCCTGGTTGATTTATGAGGGCAGCAAGCTTTTGGTTTCCCTGGTCACCCTGAGAGGATTTATAGCCCCATGCATTGAGAATGAACAAAGACCTGCTGTTCCTCATCAGAGACCTTATGATTCTGTCCATGGGGAGGAGGCTTCAAACATAGATAACATTTGCAAGGAGAAATAGCCATTCCTGGATGTAACACAGGAGATAGGCAGAAAGAAAAGCATCCACAGTGCTCTGGGAAATCTCAGAAAGTGAAGCTGGGAGTTCGCATTATTTGGAGAAGGTGGAGAAGGAAAGTTAGTTGTGGGGCAGCAACGAGGAAAGGAGGTTGGTAGCAGAGTTTGTTCATGTAAATTTGGCTTCTGGGATAATTTTCTCTTGCATGTGGTATGGTTAAAAGTTGCTTCTGCACAGGACTAAAGTTCCAGCTTCTTCTAACTACAGAGCACACAGTGCCTTGAGGTCTGCACCAGTAGTCTTGGACTTCCATTTTGAGTGGGCTGTGCTCTTTGACATACAGATACAAGGTACCTATGGGCAGTTTCTGGAGTACAAGGGCTGATAAGCTTTCAAAGACTGCACCGGAGCCTGTGCACTTTGCCCCTCCATCTGTGCGGGAGCTCTGATCTCCCTGTAATCAAGAGCACTACCAGCAATACTTTCTAAAAGACTTTTCTACAGAGCCGTGACCTGTGTTTTCCTCTCAGCCTGTTATGCAGACTCAGACAAAATACTTGATTCTGCTAATGGATCTGACCATGAATCCCACACAGCTGTTTACCGCACCTTTTGTATTAGAGTCATCAATGGAGGAGGAAGGAAGGTAAACAGTAATTACTATGCAGATTTCAAAGGGAAGTGCATCTGTGCTTTTGGTTTCTGCTTTGTTTGGTGTCATTTTCACAGGACAAAGTGGAGCTTTTTTTCCTTAACCCTAAAATTAGGAGGGGAAATATGAATTTGTTGTGATACTGCCACATGCATTTAAAAAAGAAGGAGGAAAAAAGCAACAAACAGTAGCACCATTCCCTGGGACTAAAGGTGCTGCATCTCAGTAAGTGGCTTCCTGGAGAAATATATCCACAAAGGAGCAAGTTCCCATTCTAGTTAGAAGGGAATCTCTGAGACAAGCTTTTCATTGAAGAAAACAAAAAGGCAGAGCTGACACGTCTAATGCATATATTAACAAGACATGGAAATTAATTGGATTTATTACTAGTCACAGCTGTAAAGATGGCTCATTTCTAGGTTTATTTTACAGAAAGTGGCGGGAGGAGTGGTTTAATAGTCATCTCAGTTAAGTTAATGAGCCAAAACTAATGGTCTCTCCTTGTTTAGAGAGGCCCCAGTTCAGTGGAGCACCTAAGCATGTGTGCAGCTCTCACTGCGGTTTCCAAGGGATGCTTTGCATCTGCTGGAGTGTTTGTTAATGAGTAGGACACTTACAGATGCTTACGGTCTTGGAGGGAGATGAAGCATTGTTCTGAATGGCAGTCAAAATCAATGGGATGATCAGTTAGGATCATCCCATGTTGGTATTTCTGTCCAGAAGAAATTACTTTCCAGAAAAAAAGACCAAAAAGACAGTGGGAAACTCAGTGTCATGAGAAGTTTCCCGCTGTCTTAAAATCCTTACTGCGAAAACAACAAAATCTCTCCCTGCACTTGCAGGGAGTGAAGTGCAATGGAGGGTCTGGAGAGACTCGCACCCTAGGCACAGGGCACAGCTGGGACAGAGATTGATGGTACAAATATAGTGAAACTAACTGCATTTCAGTCATAGGTCAAAACTGAGTAAATCAGCCTGCCTGGTTGGTTACAAAGAGGTTTTCAGCTCTCCCAGAAGGTGGCTGGATCCTGGTAGTCACCGGAAGGACTGGAACTGGGCTTTTCGCACTGACTGAGCTGCATAAGGAGCATTGTTCCTTTTTTACCTCTCTTCCTCTTCTGACTGCAGAATCTCATCCTTTTCCTAGCCCAGCACATCACAGTCTTCTTCTTCTGTCCCCTCCTCCCCTCCAGATTAGTTTTCTGCTATTTTAACAAGCGAAACCAGCTTTCCAAGGGGCCGGATGCATTCCAAAAGAAAGCTATAGCTACCTTGTGGTGGCTCCAGCAGGTACACCACTGAGATAGAAAGCCAGGAGCCCAGCTGCAGCTCAATACTGGCACCAAGATTCCTAAATCACAGACTCTCTCATGTTTTCTAGGGCAAATCACATGAAAGGATGCCAAAAAGGTGCCCAAAGGAGCTTTCAGAGATCTCTCCTCTCCTGCAGATGAAGAAAAACAGAAGGCGTTTGATGGAAATCTGACCATAGAAGTGACAAGATGGGTGTCATTTGCAAAGCATTTATCTTGTTTCTTCATGAGAGAATTTGGAGGATTTTGGTAGCTTCCTTCCCAGATTGGAAACCAATTTTCTGAGGCAGACAGGGTGCCTTGGGCAGGGAGGTGTTAGACTAACAACAAAAGGGAAAGGTGCAAAAAGGGAACAAATGGAAACTCATTTAGCACATAATGAAGGTGCTGAGAACAAAATTAATCAAAGCAAAGAAGGAAGTAGAGAGAAATTCTTTCATCAGCTACCCACCAAAGATAGGTCCTGGCTAATAAATACGAATCACTGTTGTACAGGCAAAAATTTGGCCTAGCTGGAAGGACAGAAACCTGGTGGGAAGCTGATTGGAGTGTTAAAATCACAGCTTTTAGGAAGGCTGAAGTGGGGACAAAATGAAGAACTGTTAGAAATAAGATCACGAGCATCCAGGTCATTGGACTCAGTAGTAAATTTATGTGAAAATTGATGGCTCAATCATCTAAAATAGAAAGCACAAAATAGACCAACCAGTATCTGCAGCGAAGCACAAAATCAAACCTGCAAACCATCTGAACATCTCCCTGAGCAGCTGCCAAAGGCAAGGAGGGGAAAAGGGCCAGATTGCCATGGGGAAGCTTCAGATGGAGCAAATTCTGCAGAGAAGCTGCCTCTAGTGCTGAAACAGCCTCCGTGTTTGTAAAGATGATGGTGATTATTTCCTATCTCAAAAGAACTCACTCATCCAACAGCAGAGGGTTGTACATTAGGCATTTTTTCTTGGCAGATACAGAGGATTTGATCACAGGACTAAAAACACACGGTAGCTTAGGTAGGAATTGATTGCCACTTGAAACATTTCTTCTGTGCAGACAGAATAAAGTCAAACCCAGTAAGATTCTGCCTTGCTGCTCTCCCAGCCTCCTGTTACAAGCCTGAAAACACTCATGAGCCAAATCAGTTCAGAGAAAGAATTTAAACGGAAAAAAAAAAAAAAGAAAACCCAAATAAAAAACAAAGCCCCCCACCCCCCCAAAAAAAAAAACAACAAAAAAACCCCACACCACAACAACAAAACAAACCCACAACCCAAAAATTATAATTGGGGAATATTGAAGAACATTTCTGTATACTGACCAAAAGCCACAATCTGACAACCAGGAGGCGATTACAGTGGTTAAACAACAAACCCTCTTCACCAAGAGAGGAGTACAAATATGCTTTACGAAACAAACGGAGAACAGGGAAGCTGAAGGCAGTGAATACAAATCTGAAGGGAGGATCTATAGATCATCCATATGGGAAACAAAAGGGAGGGAGGCAGCCAAGAGAATTAGGACAATTTCCAGCCTTGTTTTCTTTTTTTTTTTTTTTTAAGGACAGAGAAACTTCGTGCTTTCCATGTGGGGGGCAATAACCCTGCAAAAAAGGCCACAGTGTAAAAGCAACATTTTTGGTGTGTATCCTTTGAAAACAGACAGATGGTAAGGTTACATCATATGGGGCTGATGACACTTTTCACGCCAGTGATAACCAGGATGGCTGTTAGACAGAGGCTAGATATTCTTTAATAAACAGGTTTGTACAACCTGGAGCTAGGCAGAACTCTCCGTGCTGGCCTTTTACCTTGAAGTTTCCCATTGCTGCTTTGTTGACACAAGCAATGCTGGGAGTTTCTGTGCAGAGGCATGGCCGAAAAGTAGGTTAGGAAAGAATGGGTAATGCAACACCTAAAACACTGGGGTTAGCCTTACTGTAAATCTCTCCTGTATCTCCACTCATAGAGACAAGCCAACTGTACCATTACCAAACAGAACTTTCCTGTTCTCAGAAAAGAGCAGTGGGGTTTGCCTCCTGCATCTCGGAGATTAAATCTCCTGAGGGTTCTGTGCTGTTGTTGCTGGACACTGCCCTTGGAGTAGCGAGAAGGATCAGGACACTGGGTGGGACAGGATCTTCCTGACACTCCCCTACAGCTCCTGGGCTTGGGACTCCCTGTGGATCAAGTGCTTGCCTTTCCAGCTGGACTCTTCCAAACCCACTTCATGTGGGTTTGTTAACAGAGATTGTTTATTGCACAGCCAGTTTAGAAACTCCATATAAATAATCCTCAGCCTCTTCCCTGCACTTGGCATAACTGCAGCCCTCCAGAGAGCTCCCAGAACATCCTCAGAGTTGCCGGAAAAGCAGAAATAGTCACTGAAATCTTTTACTGAGGAGACAGATCCAGAGGAAGGGTGAGCCCAGGGCAGCTTGATGAGCACATGAACACGCTCACTTCCAGGACAAGGCATTACTCTGCTCTCCACCTCACTGACTGAGCCCATGCTGACCACCTTTCCACATGAGTAGGCAGACATCTTTTCAAGATGGGGAGACAGGCGCTTCATGTCACTGGTGTGTGATGGTGGCCATCCTGCTCTTGACCCACAGAGCTGTCCCCATTTCCACTGCAGATGCGTGGAAATCAGCCCATGTAAACCTATCCCATGGACCACTTTTTGGCTCAACAGTCAACAGCTGAGCCACCCCATCCATAGTATACATGCAGAGGTGTGTGCCACTTGGGATCTTCAACTTCCAGTGATTTAAGAAAGAAGCAAACGTACAGAGAGTGGCACAGATCTGCTGTACTTGTGCAACCACGGTGAGACAAGCCTCTAAATGCTGGCCATACACACCCACCTCCACTTTCCCAGAAAACGCCTGTTACACCACTACAAAAAAATATCCCATCGGTTATTAACTATTAATGAAAGCATTCTCCTGAGAGGTGGGAAGGAACAGAAAAGTTGATGAGCCCAACCCAGTTTACAAGAGGCAGAGCCAGAGATGTGGGGCGTAGAGTGCCAAACAGTGATTGATGCAACGTGAGCAGTCCTGAGCCAGTAAACAGAAAAGACCTGGTCTGGTGAAAGAAGAGTCGAAATCCCATCAGTGTATAAATAAGGCCTGCCTGAAAACTTTGGGACAAAATGCAAAGAGAAAAGCTATGTACCTTGAGTGCACCATGAACCCCAGCATGCTCCTGCATGCTGCTGGCTACAATATATCAGTTCTTATTAATAATGACTGCTATTTAGCAAGGAGTCAAGTCAATGGAATAATATACTTCAGATTCATTACTGTCAGCTCACTCAGAATTATGTGTATTAATGACCAGATTATATCTGTTTATACAATACAAATTACCGTAGAGTGACTGCAGGCATTGAAACCCTTGTTGTCTGTTTGACACGTACAAAGAATGGAGGAGCTCATGCTGCATTTGGTACACATGACTAACCCCTTATCCCAGGCACCCTGGTGCAAGCTGGAGAAATGACTCGGGTTTCAAATTCCTCGCTCCGGCTGTCATTAGCCTTGCAAAGCAATAGCGAATCGGCGGCTAATTGATGTCCTTGTTGGACATTATTTTATTAGTCAGGCCTGGTGAGCATCAAGTGGAATTTCAATGCCCTTCTAACCTTGGGTCCGTGGGGCTCTAAGTGTCAAGGCTTGTAAATAATTAACTGCACTCTAAGAATTGTAGGAAGGGGCAAGTAACTTACCTGTAGGTTTGGGCTGCTCGAGCTGGACCTGGTGTTGTGATCAACATAGGCTCCTGGCAGAGATGAGATGAGCTCTCTGTGGGGTGGAAGGAACAGTCCAGACCTCGGACCCCCAGCAATGGTGGTTCATAGGGTGGCTTATCGACCAGGTCTGGGATTCATGTTGTCTTTGGGTGGGAACAGTCCCCAGGGAAGCTGCCATGGGGAAAAGGGAGGAGCAGGAATTTGCAAATAGCCTGGAGAGAAGGTTAGGATGAAGGCTTAAGGGACAAAACTGTGCCATGCTGCCTGGTGCTCATCACTGCACCAAACATACATTACTGCATGAAGCTGTCCCCAACATGTGGTGAGGAATAAAGGCTTTTCACAACCCGCTGTGAGCTTCTGGCTTCTCTGAAAACCCACGTGCCAGGTCACAGAGGGGTTGGGGTTTAATGGCTGTGTCACTCATCGGCTGGGGCACTGAGCAGCAACCCTGTGCTAGTCCTGAGTGCCATTCTGCAGCAAGACCACAGCTGGGGGACAAAGGGTGAAATTAAACTCCTCTGTGAGTGGGGCGGGAAGGTTTTGCTTTGACAGTCTGCACGCAGAGCACAGTGCTTTGAAAATACTAGCCTTTTGACTTCTGCTTTTCCCTTTAAAACTGGAAATAAGCATACATCTATAAATGAAGGACAAAGAATATTTATGCTTGGATTGAAGAGCAATTTTGGGAATGGTTTTCCAAACATTTAATTTCCAAACAGTTAATTATTTTTTTTTAATTTTTTTTGTTTTTTAACAGCACTGGGAAGTCCACCGTAAACCCAGACCTGAGCTCATGGCTGATGGATATCCTCAGCACCATCCTGTGCTGGTCTCTTGGGACTTGCCCTGCTCCTTTCCCTCCTTCACACATCTCCCTGTAACCTCCCTGAGGCAGGAATCGTCTCTTCCTACAGGAGTGGTTTGTTCCCAAGCAGAGCCTCTGAGGCGATAGCGCGATGCAGAAAATAAATAATTTAAAATAAAGCCTTCATCAAGCACACGAGATCCTGACTCCAGCCCTGCGTACGCACTGCATGGGCCTTCCAGGAGCCGAGTGAAAATGAACGGAGAACTCAGGCACACCAGGCTATTCATACATTAGGCAATAATTATAATGTATATTAACTGCCTGGGTGTTGAAAGAGTCCCAGCATGAGATTGCTTCTCTAACAGGAGACAGAAGTGATAAAAGACAGTAATAGATTGCCTTTCAGATGTGGAATTAAAAGCAGCAACTCATTAGATTATTTTTTTTTCACAGCTTCTAATCACAAGTAGCTTCTTTTCAAGTCAGATTTCCATTTCCAAGGCTAAGCTTGGCAACACAAACAGAAATTAAAGGGGGGGGGGGGGGGGATCCTATTCAGACCTCTCTGGAATCACAGGAATGGGGAGTAACTGCATTCAGCACAGCAGTGCTGCCCAGCCAGAGCAGGAGCCCAGGAGCCAGCCCACCTAGGCAGCCTTCTGAAGAGACTATCATCAAAAGATCAGGATTTGGCAGCTTTTTTTTCTTTAATTTTTTTTAAATGCTCGCTGCAGCCATGAAATTTCCTTTTTTCAGAGATAGCTGGGGAGATAAAGCCTTAGAATTACAGCAATCAAACAGAAAAATGAAGTGACTTCAAAGCAGTGGCAGAGATTCTTAAAAACTGACATTTCCACTTACTGATCCAGTTTGTCTCTAGCAAGGAATGCTTTCCAGACAATTTTGGCTGCTGCTTTTAAAAGGAAAGTATAGAAAGAAGGAGAAGAAAAAGCTGGATTTTAGCTGAGCTGGGAAGCACAGTAAATAACATTCATTAGGTTCTCCTGGACAGTTTCAATGACTCAGAGTTTTAAATCGTTCATTCAACATCTTTACGGGCCAAAATATAGTATGGTTTCAAGATCAAATCCTTTGGCAGGAGCTGCATAATCCATAGAACATTTGAAGGGGAGAGTATGGGGGGAGAGGAAAGGAGGTATAAAATCAGGCTGGGAACAGTGTTGCTGGTCAGATTTCATCTAGATCAGCTGCAAAGTCCAGTTTCATCTGTATCTATGGCACCTATCAATAACAGAGTCCAGAGCACTTCTGTCTTCCCACTCCCAGAGCCAGGACCAACACAATCACATGCATGTTTCAGCTGCCAATGCTCCCAGAGACCACAAGCATAGATTAACCAGATTTCACCACTTGCTCTATAGTAGCCAAGCTCTTAAACACAGATGGTGACTTGGATCCATCAGCACAAAAGCTGCATTTTTTTCCACTGCGCTGTCCACCAACCCCAGATGGGAAATAAGATCTTCAGCAGATGATGGGTTTCACAGGATTCATGCATAAAGTCAGGCCTGGGGCTTAGTCCAAATAAAGTTTCCCAAAGCAGCATGGTCTGTGTCCCTTGGGAGCAATCCCACTGTGTCCTCCGTGATGGAGTCCAAACACTGCTAGTCCAGCAGGCAGGGGGCTTGGACGCTTGGGACTTGTCTGCACCCCAATGCTGCTCCTGAGGAGCTGCGGGAATCAAATGCAAAGCCCCACAGCTTGGCCGTGGCTCTCCTTGAGGAACTTAGGGATGCAGAGAGCATCAGGGAGCTTTTCTAGAGCCCACAGGCTGGTTTTGGTTGCACTCCTATAGGGTTCAGTCACAGCCACCTATTGGCAAGTCCATCTCCTTGCCCAGCTCCATTAGGTGGTTGTGGTAGTTTATCCTGCCCGTAATATGCTCTGATGCCAGTTAAAGGGAGTTTTTGGGGTGGTTTAGTCCCTGAACAGGCAGAAACATGAAGCCCATACCCACATCACAGGACAGCCGTTGTCTGCAGGAGCCTTTCTGCATAATGGGAGATGCAGGCTCACATAGCACAGACCTTGTAGCAGTGACAAACAATGACATGGACCAAGTGACAGCAGCACTGCCACAAGCCTGAGCTCCCAGACTGAGCTACAGTGGCACAGCTGTCTTACAGCAACCCCGGACCCCAGCTGTGCCAGCAAAGTGGGGCAAAGGGTTGGTGTCCCGGGGCAGAGAGAGGTGATGCAACTGGGCTGCACTGATCCCCAAAAATGGATTGTCCCACAAAACCCACGGCACCATCTGGCAGGGAGGAAGTGGGGAGAGGGCAGCATCTGGCAGCTGTGAAGGGTGGAGAAGTCATGGTGGAGCATTAAACTCAGTGCCCATAGGCTCAGGGACTGTTTACATGCACCTCACTTCTGACCCTGCCCAAGGGACGCACACCCAGGCAGGGTCCCTGGGGAAAACACCCTGTGGAAGAGAGTTTAAGGAAAGCCTTTGGTATTTGGGGGTTTGGAGCAGGCTGGTCGTGCTGCAGATGTATCAGCTCATCCCCAGAGCTGACGGGACTTTAGTCATTTTGGTGTGAAAGTGCTTGGGATAAGCATGGTGGGAGCCCTGATCTCACCTCCAGTGGTGTAAATCAGGAGTGCATCCACTGCCATCTTCAGGGAGCAGAGCAAGGCCATGCTATTTGTTCAGAGGTGATGGGAAGTAGGGAATATGCTTTTCTGTACATCAGTTTGAGGAACATGTGGTTAAGAGACATCTAGGAGACCCAGGCAAGGGGAAGGAATAAAACACTCAGGATTTCCCATTTATCAGCTGTAACAACCTCCTCCATCTCTGCTCTCAGACAAGAACAAGACCCAGGCAAGGGGAAGGAATAAAACACTCAGGATTTCCCATTTATCAGCTGTAACAACCTCCTCCATCTCTGCTCTCAGACAAGAAGGAACTTGCAGGAAGGTGCTGCGGTCTGGGCAGGAAGGGGATTTTGTCCCTATCACACCACACCCCAGGATATCAGGCCCTGCTGATGGGTTGCCTGAATCAGACATGCTTTACCTCGATCAGGCTTGCAGCCATGTGAGTTTAATTGCAGCAGCATCACAGCCATGCAGATTACCCAGGACGCTCACCAGCTGGCTATCAAACCTGTAGCCAAAACCAAAAGCCCCCAAATACAGAGACTCTCACCACACTCTAGCTTGGCTCTGCTCCCCAACTCAGTTCATTTCTCTGGAGATAAAAGGCTCAAGCCTGTGGCTGTTTACTTCATAGAAATAGGATCAGGACCTAAAAGTAGCCATTAACTCTCCTCCAATAAGCCCCCGTGGATTAATTTTTGTTGCTAAACACTCTCACCCTGTTTCCCCTTCCTCTCAGCGTCCTGCTGTTTGGAGATCTCTAGCTCAAATGCAAGATGAAAATGAAGCATCCCCTGAGAAAACAAGGGAGCTGACCCAGTAGTGAGCCCTTCCCTTCACTGCCCCATCTGCTAAATCCATTGGAGATGCACAGTACAGACTGAGAAACCCCAGGACTTCCCACTCTCTCGCTCTTTTATGACACATCCCTGCTACAAGCAGGCAATAAAATCCTGCAGCCGCATCAACAAAATTAGATCAATTCCACGGCTACACATCCGCCTTCATACCTGATCAAATAACTCCTCATCCTAAGGAACCTGGGGAATAGCACTTTATAGGAGAGCATGAAAGGCAACGGAATCAAATTAAAGATTCATTCAAATTAAAAGGTTCCATTTTAAAAGAGGCAGGGCTGAGCGAGAAGGAGCTGAGGAACATGTTTCTTAATGAGCTCGGTGGCAGGAGTATCTTTAATAATAGATCTGCTGGGTGAACCATGTAACCCTGCAGCACAGGAGGCATTTCCCCTCTGCACCGCAATAAAAGGAATGCATGTGTCCCCCGTGCACAGGTGGCTGTTAATGCCCCATCTGAGCCTGAGATTAAATTTCATTGACCAGAAGCAAAATCTGGTGTTGGTCTTACGGACAGGCCTGATGATGCTGAGCCAATAGCACAGGGGAGAAAGTGCCCTGAAGAAAGGGAAGATAATGAATAGTTATCAAAGAAAATGAACAATTCTACAGCAGGATGGGATCCCTACTGTAGCTCCCAGGCTGGTCCTGGTTTGAAAATAAACTCAGCAGCAGAAATGCTGCCTTCTTCAGAGTATGGATGAGGATTAAAAAAAAAGGAAGGTTTTTTCTCTAGGCTGTGGCCCTAATTGCTAGTGCAACCTCAAGGCAGCCACGTACAACATGGACGGGACTTCTCCTTATAAACAGATCAGAATACATAAGGTCCTTGTTGTTATGAACCCTCAGAGCATTAAAAACACGTGTCTATTGCTTAGACACATCATTTCCCCACAATTTTGTTTTTGAAATGAGATTTCTCTAGCTATTTTTTTCTGGGGGGGGTGTTAGAAACCAGTTTACAGCTATTATCTTTCTTTAAAGAAAGCAAAAATGCTTCTCTTGTAAAGAAAACAGAAGTTTTGAATAAAAAAGTTAGTTTAAGCCCATAGTGAGACAGCTCTGAGCTGACCACCAGGGCTGGGGGTGATACCTCTCCCTGCTCTGTTTCAAGAGCATGGATCTTTGCTGGCTGCTGCAAGCCCTTGCACTCATCAATACCCCTCCTTGTCCTGCTATGGAGTGCAGCCGATGCAGTGTCACACAGAAAGGCAAGGTAGGGAAATAGCCCCTCAGAAAAAAAAATACCTAACCACTGGTTTCTAACCTGTGCAAGAAGCAGGGTCCAGTTTCAAAGAGCTTCAGAGCCTTTCTCCATGGCCCAAAGCCTCCCCAGTGGATACTTCTCAGCACCTAGCATCTCTGCTGGGGCCCCTTGCCAAAGGCAGTACCTGCTGGGGACAGGGCAAGGGGGTTACAGATGCTTACAGCTTTATTATAGTTAGTGAAGGCAACTTCAGCTCCAACGTTGCAGTTCTCCAGGCTTATTTCAGTCAACTGCCTCAAAACTTACTGTCCAATATTGCATCCCAAAACAGAGAGCTGCAGCTCGGCTGATTACCCTCTCCCTTTGCAGGTCAGTGGAGGAGCAGAGGAGAAGGCAGTGAGAGGAGACAGACACTCTCTGTTAGGAGGAGGTGAGATTTATGTGAGCAGTTGTGGGAAGCAGGAGAGGGAGGGTTTTGGGGCTCAAGAAAAGCCTGCAACTGTGTTTTTCCATGGCCAGCTCCCTCACCAGGGGTGCTGCTCCATGGGCTGCCAGCAGCACCATCAAACTCATCACTCTCCCTCTGCGGCAAGACCGAGGCTTCGCACAAGGTACCCAGGCACTGGAGAACTGCAGGAAAGCAAGTCTGTAGCAAGAATGGGCAAGAGCTTGGCGAGGCAGACAAGCAAGTAGGGAAACAGAAGAAAAAGAAACTGGGAAAAAAATGTATGCCCCAACATCTCCAGCTGCAGATCGGTGCTTTTGTTTTTTCCTTTAATTTTCTTAGTTGCCTTCAGCATCCTTCTGTCTTTTCTCAGCAGTCTGGCTCATCTTTTCCTCACAGGGGAGACATGGACTGCCCATGTCAACAGCTGCCTGTGGGCAGACTGACTGCTATATATAACACACGCATATATGTATTTATGCATTTATATGGTAATCTATATGCAGGTGGCACCCTAAGATGTGGGTATCCATGGTAGGATGTGGGTCCCACATCATCCCCAATCTCAAACTTCTCCCCCCCTTGCCTCGAATTGGAAGGCATTTCTAAAGTCAGGCTTAAGGTCTTTAATTTCTCTCCTGCCTTTCCTGCTTGCTGGAAGCAGGATCTCTGCTGCAGCACTGCAATCCCAGCATTCGCAAGCTTCACTCACCCCGACACAGAATGTTGGTGCAAGCATTTTACATCAAACAATGTGGCACCCTATTCAAGAACAGGCAGGATTTGGGAAGACGCCCAGCTTGCAGCACCAGGGTTTTGACATTAGTTTATACATAGTAGCAAAAGTGGAACCTGGCATCTCAGTCCTGGGAATGGGGAAATTCTGCCATGGGTATAAATGGGTGGATTAAGCAAGAAAAAGTTTAAGAGAAACACTGCACCATGCTAAACCCCAGTATTTTAAAATGTTAAAAGCTGGGAAAGTTTTGGAGTAAATGGCTCAGGACATCCAAAAAACCCTTCAAAACTAAGTGGCTTAGGCGCCACCATGCCCTTAATTAAGTGTCCTGACGCAGGACCATATTGTCAATGAGTCCCACTAGCTGCTGGACACAAAGAACATCCTGAGTCACTTGGTGCCATCAAAAATGTCATGGTACTTAGTCACTGTATTTAGCACAGCTCTAAAGCACCGCCTGCCAGTGTTGGATCAGTCACACCAGCTCCCGTTAACAAAACGAAGCAAGTCTTTGGCTTTCTTGACTGTGAGGTGAAAAACACTGGAAGCACACTGGCCGCTAGACCTGCAGTGCCAGAAACAAACAAACAAACAAACACAAACAAACTCATCCTAATATAGGGATTTTCTTATCCCAACCTTACACTTTTTTTTTCAGTTATTTCTGGGTGATAACCTACTTCTTGCTTGGTTTATGATATATGAGACCTGGAAGGGCACCAAGGAGCAAGTGTCCTAATGTCTTCAGGAACCACCAGTGTGGGGACTGAGTACACGGGACGAATCCTACAGATGGCTGAGCCTCCAAAACACCAACAGTTGACTGGAGCACCAAGGAGCAACTTTCTCCACTGATTCTTCCCTTTCCCAGCATGACCATCCACTGAGTCCTCGAGCTAAGTGGGATTTTTGTACTTGTTGAAGACTTTTTGCCCTCAGCAAAGCACTGTTCAGGGAGGGCTCCTTGGTGGGGGAATAGCCAATGCCCGTGAGCTGGAATAGCCATTATCATGTGTTGAAATTGCTGCACACTAAACCAAATATTTGTAAAAGGTTTGGCTGCTGTACAGCAAATGCCCTCAATCCCCACTTGGGGTACGTCCCTTGGAAGGCAATTTCTGATTAGTTTTGGTTTTTAATTAGAATGTGTCTGCATAGAAAATTATAAAGAGGCTGCTGTTAAACAACTTTTTAGAGCTGCACCGTGGGGAAAAAGGCTTTTCTTTAAAGCATGAAACAGAAATAAACAGGTGAGGATGGCAATAGCTTCCCTGGTGCTCTCCTGATGAACTCTGGGCAGCTGAGCTGGGGGAAGTGCCAAAACAGGCAGGTCATCTCTATCACTCTTGTCTTCATGTGCCCAAGAACACCACTGTGCCTGTGCCACAGTCATGCAGCACCCACCTACCCTCCTGCAAAGGGTCTGCTGCTCAATGCTGGCTTCAAAAGACTCCATTTAGAATAGATGGAGGCATTGCGCTGTCACCTCCAGTCATGCAACCAGCGGTTTCTCTCTTTCTTGCTGGCCTGCATTTGCCAAGGGCAAACTGAAGAGTTACAAAGAAAAAATAGTGTGAATTGTTTGTTCACATCCTGCAAAGGATATGAGGGGGTTCAGAGACCTCAGTGCTCTTCTCAGCGGGAGCATCAATCCCAGCTTGACTAAATTAGTTTAATTCACATAGACATTTTGGCACTGCCCGCAGTGTTCATCAGTAAAAGCAAACATAACGCTGGTGACTTCAATGCACCTTGATGAAAAATAGGCTTTGAAACTCCTCCTGATGCTGCTGCCCATATACCCATCACCCTTAAGAAAAGGGATACTTGAGATTTAAAGAAGTCTGTGCTGCACCAGACAACTGCAGCCCCAGTCTGTGGAGGACAGAGCAGCCCAATCCTACCTGAGGGGATGCAGGAGCACAAAACCGTGGCCAACATGAAGGAAGGCATGGACCGGTCTGAGCACCCCAACACTGGGCAAAGTGACACAGGAGCACCAGCACGGGAGGGCAGAGGCAGCAGTGAGCAGCAGCAAAACAGACTTAGCTGGTTACCTTAACACAGCCTTGGGAGAGCCAGTATTTATCACTCCACAGGTATCCAAGCTGGCAGGCAATAGCAACACCGTGCTGACATCAGCTCTCAATAAAGCACAGTCTGCAGGAGGTCCCTGATTTTCTGACCAGCAGGGAAGCTTTCACACCTGGGGACCTGCTCTGTTCCAAGCTCTCCCGATCATCCCCCCTGACTGTTTTCACAGCCACTTGCCCTCTCATCTGCAGCAGGGAAAGAAGCAGGGCCTCGTGGCTGCCTCACCTTTCCCGTGCTGGCTCTGCCAGGCTGCAAGTGTCGGCAGCTGCCTCCCTGTCCTTGGCCTTTCTCAGCTGAAATCAAAAGAACAGCTTTACCTTTCAAGCCTCTCTTTCTTTCAGAAACTCTAGGCCACACCCCAGCCAAGAGCTGGTGTCATTCCCGGACAGCCATCAGCTCCTGGAGCCGGGGTACCTCTTGATGGGACGCTGGGAGCTGCCCCACCACCCTGACCCATCACATCTCCAAAATCTTTGATCAGGAGCCCTGAAACTTACAACACTATTTTAAAAAGTTGTTTTCAAATTGAGAAGAATATTCCCACCAGGGCTCAGAGCCAGGCTGGCCACCAGCCCTGCTGTGAAGGGTGACATGCAGCAACACAGACAAAGGCAGTCTGGGGAGCAACAGGGGAGCCATGAGTGCACTGGGCAGGAAATAGAATGGCTTGCTCCATCCCCTGACAAAGCACAAACCCAGGGATTTTCAGTCATTCCCCATTACCTCCAAATGCCTGAAGATGCAGGGAAGGACCAGACAATGCCAGCAGGGAGATGGGTGCAGGAGGTCGTTTTGCAGCCATTTCTGAGCTCATCTGGAGCAGTCAGTGATGGAGCTCTGGCATGTTCATCTTCCAGACATCACCCACAAGGGGTGCATAGGGAATAGAGCATACCTCTGTCTTTGTCCCCCAGCACAGACTGCTCCCACCTGCTGCCACCGCCATCTGGAACAGATCCCTCAGCTGGGACAGCAGCAAAGGACAGAGCAGCAGGAGAAATTATCTCATCTCCACTGCAAGCATCAGGACTCCATGTGGAAACTGGCTTTGCAGCAACAGTACCTCTGAAGAAGCATTTCCTGGCTGAGTGAGAAAGCCCTCTGTTAAATAATAGACTTAATGAAAGACAGCTTAAAAGCTTTCTATTTCTAACTGAACAACCCAAATTCCTAATTTCTGTGTACGCTTGCTGCCCTGAGACACAGCACGTAATACATCTACGCATACCAGCATGTGGTCTGAGAGCTGAAATACTATACCCATCAGTGTCTGAGGGAGGAAGAGTTATCAGATTAAAGACCAGTAAGATTTAAGGACTGGTAGAGGATTTATCAGTGTTTTCTGCACTCATCTGCTTTACGTACTCCACTGGGATTTACTCAGAGTTGTCACTATTTGGGATGTGAGGAGGAAGTACGCGTAGTCTTTTTACATTTCTAATTCAGTGAGACATCTGAGCTTATGCCTAAATTTACCCAAGAGAAGGGTTTCACTGAAGCCAGTACAAATACTCATATGTTTAAATGTAGGCATGTGTTTCAAATATCTCGTGAAATTGAGGCTAGGGCAAAGTAATACAAAATACTTTCACGTTCCTAAGCTTGTTGAGGCCCTGCTCCTTTCAGAGCTTCTTTCAAATTGCTCAAAACCTTTGCACATTAACATTTTCCATTTGTGTGGATACTGCATCATTTTTGCTAGCAGCAGCAGCCCAAACAATTCAAATACTCCCAGGGACAAAGTCACAGAAAACTAGCATTCAATCAAGCACTTGAGCTATGTCAGAAATGTATGCATTACGTTTACTCTTATTTATCACTTGCTGTAAGAGTTCAGCTTTGTACCCCTTAAGTATCCAATTTCTGAGCACTCTTTTCTTCAGATGTTTCATACATCCAAAAATTAAATATCACAGCTAAAAATTCCCACTGCATCAAACACCTTTTGAAAAAAAACCAGCCAAACCAAACAAAAACCAACAGAACAACCTTTTCCCTGGCATAGATACACAGCAAAACACAGAAATAGCTGTAAAAATTACAGAGGAAGCGTAACAGCTATCCTGCATCCATCTAATTTTGTGTTGTGCTTCTGGTGGTGGCCATCAGCAAATACCCACAGTGCAGGAAAAATCAAACCTGAGACAACTGTCTCACATTTGCTGAAAACAACCTGAATTTCCAGCTAATTACTTCTTGTGAGAATTGGCTGCCTAAACCAACTCGCAGGTTATGAAATCCTTTTGGAGGCAGGAGCTGGAAAGGAACTTTTTAACACCAGTAAAGGCTTTGCAAGAGGATCATGCTTACCTGCAAAGCAGCTCCCTGCCTAGAAACCCAGATCAGTTTTTCTCTCCTGTTTAAAAGCAGTGCTCCCAGGATGCATTTCCAAGAGGCTTTTGGGTTTACAGCTGTCATGACAGTAATTTTCTCAGCTTTGCAAGGTTCCTTCACATCCTGTTTGAACTGGCTTATCTGTTCAGAAGTGATGTCCCTACACAGTGTTCTTCAGGAACAGATGTTACAACTGATCCCACATAGCAGCACTCCACGTATTACCCAGCCCCATTCTGAAACAATTAGCCTGTCACTGTTGAAAGAAACCTAATGGTTGGCTCCTTGTTCACTTCTGAAACAAATTAAAGAAATCAGAAGTAACCTTTTCCAGGTATGATATGATGCTCTAAATCTACAGTTCATTAAAATGGCAACATATCCTGGTTTGGCTGCTGGTCCCAAGATTAGTTATCTAGAGAAACAAGCATCTGGGCAAAGCTGCTGGCAAAGAGTTTCCCCAGCCAAATAAGTGACAATAAAAAAAAAATGTAATGTGAATCTTAATTTACACAAATTAAAAGCAATGAATTAGTGATGAGAGTTTAAAGCAGTGGCATCCGTAGCTTTTGGACCAAAGATTGCTGTCAACATGCACAATTTATTGTGGAATACAAGGCAATCTAATTACTAAGTCTTTAATGGAAGATGCTTTGGTGAAGATTGCAAACACCCAGCTGAGGGCCACGTACCCATGGCTGTGACACCAGTCATCTACAGACAACAGCTTGGGAACCATCCGTGCAGAGTGCTAATGCGGACCCATTTACAGCAGTAAATGGCTGTAGTGCCATAAAAGTCAATGGAGCTACATGCAGAATTATATCAGCTAAGAATTTAACCCCTACATTAAGCAGCAATAATACCCCAAAAAAAAGGGGGGGGGAATTGCAGGCTGCTGTAATAAAATTACCTCCCTTTGATCTGAGATTCCTCCCACCTGGTTCCACTTGGAGAATTGATCTCATTGTCATACAGATCCAGACCAAAACAGGTGAGTACCCACAACAGAGCCCATCTGCTGCCAGCACACAACCCCTACTTGCCCGTGTCAGCTTTGCACCTTCCTTGGTATGATTTGTAACCCTGCTTCTTGTCATCTCCCTTCTTCCCTGTATCTCCCTTTCTCTTTGGGGTACACGCACTGATGCAGGTGGTTGAGCAAAGCCCATGCTGGCAGCCCCGTGGCTGACACTTCCTGGCCAGCACAGGGTGCAGTAACAAGGAAGATGGCAACAACCAAGTTTCCAGCATGGAGCAGCTGCCAGGCCAAGTGTCCCTGCTGCCACACAGGCTGGCAAGGACAGGTCCAGTCTGCCAGAACCAGTCTGAGCAGGAACGGCATCTCCAGGAGCAGGCTGAGAGCCCAGGAAAGAACAGCACCTCCAGTAACAGCTCAATAGCAGCGGACAGAGATAGGAGATGAGCTGAGGGTCAGGAGAGGGCTTTCAGAAACCATAGAATCATAGAATTATAGTTGGGATTGGAAAGGACCTTAAAATCATCTAGTTCCAATTCCCCTGCCATGGGCAGGGACACCTCGCTCTAAACCATGCCACCCAAGCCCTTGTCCAATCTGGCCTTGAACACTGCCAGGGATGGAGCATTCACAACCTCCGTGGGCAACCCATTCCAGTGCCTCACCACCCTAACAGGAAACAATTTCTTCCTTATATCCAATTTAAACTTCCCCTGTTTAAGTCTGAGCCCTTTACCCCTTGTCCTGTCACTACAGTCCCTAATGAAGAGTCCCTCCCCAGCATCCCTATTCAATTAACTGAAAACAGCAGAAGCTGCCTGAAATAAGGCTCCTTCTCATATCAGCCAACACTCAAGGCAATTGCATTTTTTACCATCAAAGCAAAACCAAAAAGCTTTGCTCTCTGCAATTGCTCACAGACCTTAGCTGGAAATTAATCCTGCCACTCAAAATTTTAGCGAGATAAATGCTTTCTCGGGCTCCTGGAAGGACCACACAGCACAGATGTGCTAGAGACATTCACAGGTACTATACATGCATATCAGATGTGTAACTCTTTTCATAAGTACACTTTACTCTCATGCAGACAGCCCTTAAAATAGGAGTAGCTGAACTGAAGGGCAGGAAGGTAACAGTGCAGCATTTGAAGGGACCCATCCAGGTCACTGCTAACTCCAAATACACATTTAGCAGCCAACACTCCTCAAAGAAGATGAGGTCTCTCAGGCCAATGGTACTATTGGAAAATGACCCTTGGAGTGGGTTCATCTCTACCACCCCCTGATCTCTGCCATCCAGAGATGCTGAAGGGAAAGACTAGCCTTACCCAAAACAAGGTGTCTCCAAGAGCAGAGATGACTCACATCCCAGTGAGCCTGTTCCAAAAGACATAAGGAGGTGCAGAGGCCTAGCAGAGATGTGAACATCTTCATTGCCCAGCAAACTGAATCCTACCATCACCAGAGACACAGCAACAGGACCTCTGTGTAGGCTTACAATTCACATACACAGAAACAGTTGTTTTGTAATGAAAGGCAAAGCATGGACCCAGCACTTATTTCCCCTGGAATATTCCTACAACGTTCATCACTGATTAAAGTGATTTTGGCTTTCCACCACCTCCCTTCCCCCAGACTGGCCTTTCTGCCTCTTGGTTCTTGCACATACCTGGGAGTGCAGCACTCGGGCTGAATTAGCAGGGTTATAATTCTTGGCTGTGTACTTTTAACTACAGTGAGGCATTGGCAGAGCTCAGCGCACTAATTCACCTCCATGTAAACATGATTATTTCAAATGAACTCCAGATGAGGTTTAACTGTAAAAACATCTCCATTTTTTGCAGGAAAGTGTTCAGCTCCGAGTTGTTTTTGTTGCGGCAAAAACTCACCCTTTCTTCAGTTTACAAAGACTGTTTTCAGAATTAATGATGTCCCATAAAGCACCCAACTATAACACCATGCTTGAATGAAAGTCACAAGTCTGAAAATTAAGCTGCAGCAGGATTTCACGGTCAGGATTTTCCCTCTCTGAGCTGGTCGTTCCTTTCCTTACAAACAGGAATGCTTTCTGGTTTCAAAGCCAAGTTGAAGGAGAGAAGCAAACACAGTAAAAGAGGTATTCACTTGGCTCCCTTTCTTTCAATGTTTCTGGTGTAGGGTTCCCATTATAGCCTGCAAGAAGTAGCAAAAGAACATTATGTATACATTGTAATGGTCGTACTTTCTCTGAACAGACATGCTTCCAGGAGGCAGCAGATTAAAGAACTGGTGTTACTTCAGACAGTTGTGTTTATTTGTAGGGACCCATGATTTATGCTTTCCCATTTGTAGAGGGGTTGAGAGAAATGGATCACATGGGCTTTGTTTAGATAATCCCTGTGGAAATTCAGAGTACATCAGGTGGGGAGAGACAGGGTTTGTTCTCGTAGATGAGAGAGGTTGGGAAATTGCAGGGAGACAATTCGAGATTTCCTCAGGATGAAGATCAAGGATCCAATTTTATGAAAAGGCTGAGTGTGGGTTGTGAGAATTAAACAATTAAGACAACAAATATAGTTCAGGTAGGCAGGGATGAACAGTCCTTTGCTGTTATTTACTGGCCCAGTGCAGAGATAAAAGAGTTCCTCCCTAAAGAATCCTTACCTGTCAAACGGTACAACAAGCAGATGCAAAACAGTTGCTGCAAGGATGAAAAAGGGATCTGTCACCCTCTGACTTTCACTTCTGCTCTTTGTTTTCCATGAGGATCCCTCTTTGTAATGTGGTCCCCATCTCATCCCTCTGCACCCTCCTGGTTTTAGCAGGACTTGCAGAAACCAGCCACTATTGTCCCTATAAAGGTCTGTAAGAACCTAAACAAAACCACTGTCATTCCCTGCCCTGAAAAACATCCTTATCAAAATTAGAGGAGACAAGAATGTGACTGATTTTAATTGCAAAGATGGCTTTAGCTAATTGACCTGGGGAAACAAAGCAAAGCAAAACAAAATCAGTGTTTAAGGTCGGGAATCAAAAGAGGCAACACCATTGCAGCCTGGGCACACAACAGGAAATCCTCCTCAGTTGTGAGCTGCAGTGCTTATGGGTCAGACGAATCCCTTACTCAACAGCACCTGGCACTATAAGACCTAGAAAGCTGCATTAAACAATCAGCATTAATAGATACAAGTGCTGTTTAGGCAGATGCTGGGTTTCACAGCAAGTACCACATTTGATCTGTGGCTCAGTGCCTGCTGCTTTGCCATAGGTGCTGATTAATGAAGCGCAGCAGGGAAGAAGGTGCGACTCCACAGCACAGAAAGGGAAGATGTTATTTGTGTGACAGGTACAGGATGCTGAATGCCCTTCTCCAAGGGCACATCACACAGGAAGAGCACAATTTCAATGACCGTCAGAATAAAAAGAAGGGGAGGAAAAATGACAGGATGTCACTCACATAGCAAAATGTCCAATCACCGCATGAGGCATCTCCCAGAACCTATTAAAAATAAGCTCTAAGTCATCATTTCAGTGGCAAGAGTTTTAGATGGTGAACAAACAGTTGGCTGTGCAGGTGATAACAGGCAGCAAGGTAAGTATAACTGTACGTATATTAAGAAACAGGCACCAATCAGGGGAGAATTTTTCAGATGACAGTAAGAAATAGGTGCATTACAATGGCAGAGCAAGGAATGACCCCACTATGTCCCGGAAAGGGGGCTTTGTGTGCAGCCACTCCAAGGCAAAATGAAATGTTAGCAACCCTGATTTGCAGGGCTGGGAACTCCTGCCAGGAAAAGACAAAGCCAAGAGAGGGCTTAAAGAGTCTGAGCTGCTGCCTTCCCTGCCTGTGGCCAGCCACTGCTGGAGTGCCCTGCCTGGTGCTGGCCACAGTCACTGCCTTCCTCCTGGACCTTCATCCCAGAAGCTGCCCAGGCTTCCAGCTCATCGGCAGGTCATCAGCAATGTTGCAGGATTGCTACTTTCCAGTTGGTTTTAGTTTATTGAGTTTTAGTAAAGTTCTTTGCTCAGGACCCACTTAACTCTCCAACGGGCTGATTTTTGCATCTCTCTTTTTCCTGGCTGTTTTTCTGAGACCTGCCCTAGACTTTCAAGGGCAAGTACATGGGCAAGAACCCCCTAGCTTTTAGTTCAAGCTATTTCAGGAGCTTCACATACTCCTTCAACAGACTCAGTGCAGAACTCATCAGCCTGAAAGACCAGCGGGCCTTTGGTATGAAGTCTGACCAGAACGACAATGCTTCTCTGCCCCAGGTAAGCTCGGCAGAGGGGTGAAAAAGCACCTTTTCCCAAAAGAGCTGTTTCTTGGACTGGAAATACTGAGGAATGACCTGCTCCATGAACAAGGCACCTCAAAGGCTTCTGATTCCAATTCTGAATTGATTTTTCTCTTAGCTTCTAAATACATAGCAATGTATAAGAAAAATAACCCTGAAGAGTCTGCTTTCTGTATTTACCTCTCAAGGCAGAGAATGAGAGCAAAAGGCAAAAGCAGCTTGGTCCTTCTACCTAAAATATAACAAAAGCTCTAGACATGGGCAGAGGACTGTGGGTTTGTATTACTGCCATCTCAGGAGCATGGCCCAGGGCAGTATTACAGCCTCTGCTAGGCTGTTGTGAGATTAAGGTGTTGGGGCTTCTTTTGAGATTTGTGGAAAAAGCTTGTTGCAGTTCCCTTACCTGGCTGAAGAATGCCACAGCATCAAGATTTGGATACACAATCTGGCCACATTTGCAGGATCAAAGAAACATTATGGCATCCATGTCCTGGAAGGTTGGGGGAAGCATCTACACATAATAATAATAATAATAATAATAATAATAATGAAGAATATTTTAGAGACAACTTATGAAAGACATGTATCTAAATCAGGAGTGCAGCAAAAGGGGATTAAAAAATAAAGGAGCTCCATAGGAACATGCCTGCCAACCTGTACAAATACCAATGCTTAAACAATAGCAACAACAGTGCTGGACACCTATAGAAAGGATGAACTCACATCGTATCAGTTCCGTAAGATGCAATCCTCTTGCATTTCTGTCTTAAACTCTTGTGTTGAGTGTTAATACTGAGCTGTCAAACGGCTGCAGGGTTCCAGCTCTAAAATGGCTACATTTCAGACTGGGATCCCGCAAACTTTTGCACATGTGTAATTTTAAACATCTGAGAACTTAATTTGAAGGGAGGAAGTTGGCACAGACATCTTTACCCAGTCAGGACAGAAATGCTATCCTGTAGTGATTTGTAAAGCACCTTGGAAGGTCAGCACATGTTTTTAGCAGCTAATTTTGACAACTTCCATCTCTGAGCTATGAAGGTGAACAGGAATAACAATAACCTCACTTTATCCAATTTCCCACAATTCAGATAAGATTAAGCATGCACATGAAATTTTCCGCTTCCTATACTGAAAACCAAGATAACTCAGCAGTACAGGGAAAGGGTGATACTTTCATCAGACAAATTACCTACCAGCTTACTGATGGAGTCCTGTTCCAGGAGCCTATGCTGGCCTAGGGAAAGGGAGCTCAGCCTGTGCCAGGAATTGCACATTGTCCCTGCAAATCCCTGTAGATCTCTATTGCTACCAACCTCACCGTACAGCATCTTTTTAATTCAGGGATGGGGAGAGAAGGAGATAAAAACCCCAAACTTACCTAGATTTTGAGTACCTCGCTGCCAAACTGCCACATTTTACGTATCAAAGGCAGAAAAAGATGTTCTGTGAACATAAATAGTTCTGACATTTCAGTTTTGCACTTTCCTGTACTGCAATTCCAATCCATGAACAAATACCCTCATTCTAGTGCTCTCCTAATGTAAAACATGAGCAAGCTTCATCAGGATTTCAGTCAAACCAAAAAAAAGTGCCAGGTTTTCAGTTTCCACACTACAATCCTGAAATTCAATAACCACTATATATATAAAATAGGGGTGGGTTTTTAATACTTTAATACTTTTCCTGGATGGAATTCTATTTGATGCTGTTAAGCTTTGATGACATACCCCAATGACTTGCTTGGAAGAAATCCATTTAGCAAGCTTGCAAATCATGCTGTTTCAGTTCTGTGAGTGCCCATGAGAAATGTGCATTTTCAATCATAAAGGCTGTAGAAACAAAATGGAACTTGGAGACACAGACAGACAAATTCCTTATCACAGCTTGGCTGTGTTCACAGAACATGTGCTTACCATTTCAAACTCCGGAAAACTTTACAAGAATCTGAAATACAAGACTGAATCCAAAAATAAGAAATAGATAAATTTCTAGAAGATACTTTTTTCCCATTTCAAAGGAAAAAATGGAGACATTAAAACCAAAACATTCTCACCTCCCTTCCCTCTCCTTCTCCTCCTCACCCTTCCAGCTTTTAGCTTTTCCTAGGAATATAAATACTTGTAATATTATCTATGCACAGGATGCCAGTTTTACAGAGTTCCCCTTATGTTCATACAGCAGGTTACTTTGTTTTGGGGAAGCTGCGAGGAAGGAAAAGCAAAGAGTTTGCACTTTAGTCACCTCTCCAATATTCTCTTAGAATGGGAAGAGTGGAGGTAGCAGTGGGAATGAACAATTGGCAGATCCCACTGCCACAGTGTAATCCCCACCAGCAGCCAATCTTTGAAGTGCAGTGCCAGAAACCTAGAAGCTTCCAAAAAGATCAGTCAGTCACGTCAAGTTGGGAGAAAACATAGCTCTATAGAGAATTTGCAAAGCTGATTGAAAATGGTCTTCTCTGGATGTGTGTTCCTGAAACCACAGCTAATTTCTACAGGATTCAGCCAGTGACAATAAAAACACCTTTAACCTGAATTCATCTGCTCCCAGGAAGAGAAAAAGAAATGAATTAGAGCAAAATGTGATGCTCAGCACTGCAGACAAACCTGACACAGTAATTTTCCTAGTACGATGAGGACAACTGCCTCTCCCACTGGCCAGGGCTCTCATCTTTTCCTGTGTACTCTCCTTTGCCTGTGTATGTTTCCCATCTCCTGTCTCATCCTTATTTTGTCAGCTCTCTGTATGTTCCTTATTACTGTTCAGCACAACGCAGTCTGGATCCAGGCCTACAGCTCTGGGTGCAAGAACACAACAGCTCATTTGCTATTTACGCTGCAACAAAGGGAACCTAAATTGCATATTGGCATCCTAAAAAAACAAGCAGATTGACAGAGCACTTGGAACATAGTTTCATTAAGGTTTTCTCTTGCAGGAAACCTGGTTTGAAAAGCTTTTGCCCTCCCCGCTGCATTTCATTATCCTCTCAGTTGTTTTAGTGCAACCACTTGATGCCCTGCTGTAGCAACCTGCTGCAGGGTGAAAGAACACATCCACCACTCCCCAAAAAGCTGCTGTTTTTAAAGTATCGATCATGTCAGTAGTCTGATTTATATACGTAGCTCCATAGACTTGGCACAAACTCACAGATGCTCTCCTCTGCTCCTGGTGGCTTGCCACAGTTTAAGAACACCTAGAAGCAACTTTAGTGCTGGACACAACGTTCATGGCATTGTATGCTGAAAACCAGCTCCCAGTAATGCCGTCCCATTTGTACCTTTTAAAAAACTGCTACTGCATTTTGCATGAAGCGTACCACACTTCTGTCCCCCACCCAAATCTGCTATTTACATCTCTGTCAAAACAGACGAGCACAGCTCTGCAAGTTGCTAGAGACACCCATTAAAGTTGAATCCTCTTGATATTACTGACCTTAAATGGTCAAAGCTCTCTCTTTTTCCATTTACCCTTGCAGGTTCTTCAGCAAATCAACTCAACATTGTGGCAAATAAGATCAAAATGAAACCAAAAAGAATTTCTAATCTTTCTCTGTTATGGAGAGATTAAATCAGTGCAGGCTCTGTAAAATACAAGTAAGGGGAACTGTTCAGAGTTACGACGATCTGCATCAACAAAGTGCTCTCTTTCAGCAATGCAGTGAAGCTGTGCAGATAAAGTTATATGCCCCAGTGTCAAAAGGTACAAATGAACCCAAAAGTACTTTTTCCTAGCTTTTGAGAGATGCCTTCACCCCCCATGTCCTTGAAAGTGCCACAGTTATCTCTTCCACAGATACCCCATGAAAGGCTCAGACAGCATGAGGAACAGAGCAAAAGCTTTGTTTGGCTTGCTTGCAGAAGAGCTTCTTTCTTCGTTTTTTTACTGGAACATGGCTGAACTCCTCTTTTTTTTATTTGCCTGGATGCTGCTTGGGGCACATGATCCCAGCATCCACCCAGTCACTGCTGGATTGACCACATTGCCCTGATTGAGGCAATAAAAAAATGGAACAATCCCTGGGACGGTGGTAATATCATCACACACTCTTGATGTTAGTTATTACTATGGTATTTTTGACTAGAGAACATCAGGCTTCTGAACGGCTGAGACTGCAGCAACTAGCTCTGTCTCATGAGAAGGCGGAATTTACATTCAAAAATGTCAACAAATAACCTTACCCAGACAATCTCCGATACAGGCATGATTCAAGTGAGAAAAAGTCTTTAGGGAAATAAACATCAAAATGGCAAAAAATTCTTGTAATTCTAAAAAGAAATTTCTTAGAATAGCAATCCAAACTCTATTGTCTAAACTCTATTGGTCTCTTTTACATACAATTTTGAATTACCATTTTGTCATAGTAGACTTCTAAGAATGAACAAGCTCTGAATGTACCTAAAACCACAATTTTCTTGCAAACTTTAGTTTCAAATATATTTCCCTTTGGCTCAATATTTTGACAGTACTGACATTATATTGAACCAAGCATTTATTTCCCCAACAGTGAGACAGATTTTAATACCAATCACTTCCACATTCATCCGTGCATACAGTAAATATTTAAATGGCCTTTACTGACATAAAGTCATAGTGATTCTGAAAGAACTGCATTTTATTTGCTTAAAAATATTTGTTATATTCACAACAGAATCATTGCCTAAATTTATTACCATAACAAAATTTTAAGAAAAATAGTAGAAAATAAACAGTACTAAAGACTGGTGTTTCAGTGAAACACCCAGACTATCACACTTGACAGACAAATGTACCAATGATAAAATCTTCAGACAGTGACTTTCATAAAAAGCAGTAAGCTTTAAAACGTATCTGTCCCTGAAGACTCTGAATCACCATGTATACTACTTTGCGTCTCATTATCTGTGTTCATGGAAGGCAGCTTCACTGACATCTCTGCCGCAGAAACATGTGAATGTAGATGCGGGGCAGCATTCCCTCCTAAAAAATAAAAAAGTAGAACAAAACACATTATTTGCTCTCTATGACAAACAACTAAGCTGTAGTGAGTCATCTCCATATTGCATTACTCCACAGTAATACAAAGTCACAGACACCCTTACTCTCCTCAGTTTTGAGGCATCTTAGAGTGCTGTTCTAGCCATCAGAGTTCTCTTCATCAGGTAACAAAAGGATGGGCTTCTGTACACATATAGACTGGGTTGTAATTACATACAGATACACCATACATAAAACCACACACAGGAATATATAATGTCCGGTGCCTCAGAATAACTTCAAATACGCATAGTGGAGGTTCCCGCAGAAATGAAGTGAGATCCATAGATACTGTGTTTCTAAATATGTGCATGACTGGTTGCAACAAACCCTTAGAAAACATTCAGATTATTCAAGACCACATACCTATATACAATCAGAAAAAGCAAAGCAATACAATCTGAAGCCACTGACTACAAGTCCTGCAGAGACAAACACCCGAGCAATGCTTCAGCTGCCCAAAACACAAGTGAGAAGCTGTTTTAGCTCTTCCCTAACTCCACTTCCCTAACTGCCCTGACTCATTAAGGGTCCTTCTTGCTACTCTTTGTGGTTCATCTTCCTTCCATCACCTTCTGATATACTCCAAAGAAAAGGTACACAGCCTTCCCCCTGGAGATGCGGTTTGCAGGACTTCAGAAGTTACATTCACCTTCCAGCAAGTCTAAGACAGAACACTGCCACTTCCCATTCCTTCAATCTGACCCAGCAAAATGTGGAACATCCTGGGAGAGGGACCAGCCTCTGCACAGCTCAGTCATCAATGCACCAGCAGCTCCTGCAAGGGACAGGTCACATCAAGTCCTTGGGCCCACTGTAGGAGAGGAATTGGTTCTAGACCATCTTAAAAATCTGAATGTGCACAAGTCCATGGCACCTGATGAAATCCATCCGTGAGTCCTGAAGGAGCTGGCGACTGAAGTTGCTAGGCCACTGGCCATCATATTTGAGAAATCATGGCAGTCAGGTGAAGTTCCCGACAACTGGAAAAAGCAAAATATAATCCCCATTTTCAAGAAGGGGAAAATGGATGATCTGGGGAATTACAGACCAGTCAGTCTCACCTCTGTGCCTGGCAAAATCTTGGAGCAGATTCTCCTGGAAGGCTTGCTAAGGCACATGAAAACCAACAAGGTGCTTGGTGACAGCCAGCATGGCTTCACTAAGGGGAAATCCTGCCTGACCAATTTGGTGGCCTTCTGTGATGGGGCTACAGAACTGATGGACAGGGGTAGAGC
The DNA here is from genome assembly GCF_033783945.1 of Neopsephotus bourkii. Taxonomy (NCBI): domain Eukaryota; kingdom Metazoa; phylum Chordata; class Aves; order Psittaciformes; family Psittacidae; genus Neopsephotus; species Neopsephotus bourkii. The sequence continues at coordinate 13,998,795 of NW_026902298.1, read as the reverse complement.
AGTTGATGTCATCTACCTGGACTTGTGCAAAGTGTTCAACACTGTCCCACACAACATCCTTGTCTCTAAATTGGAGAGACATCAATTTGATGAATGGACCACTTGGTGGGTAAAGAACTGGCTGGATGGCCGCACACAAAGAGTTGTGGTCAATGGCTCAATGTCCAGCTGGAGACCAGTAATGAGCGGTGTCCCTCAGGGATCTGTGTTGGGACCGGTCTTGTTTAACATTTTCGTCACTGACATGGACAGTGGGATTGAGTGCGCCCTCAGAAAGTTTGCCGATAACACCAAGCTGTGTGGTTCGGTTGATACACTGGAGGGAAGGAATGCCATTCAGAGGGACCTTGACACGCTTGTGAAGTGGGCAGATGCCAACCTTATGAAGTTTAACCATGACAAGTGCAAGGTCCTACACCTAGGTCCTACAGCTACAGGCTGGGCAAAGAAGAGATTCAGAGCAGTCCTGCGGAGAAGGACTTGGGGGTGTTGGTCAATAAGAAAATGAACATGAGCCAGCAGCGTGCGTTTGCAGCCCAGAAAGCCAACCGTATCCTGGGCTGCATCAGAAGGAGTGTGACCAGCAGGTCGAAGGAGGTGATCCTGACCCTCTGCTCTGCTCTCGTGAGACCTCACCTGGAGTATTGTGTGCAGTTCTGGTATCCTCAACATAAAAAGGACATGGATCTGTTGGAACAAGTCCAGAGGAGGTCACGAGAATGATCAGGGGACTGGAGCACCTCCTGCATGAAGACAGGCTGATAAAGTTGGGGCTGTTCAGCCTGGAGAAGAGAAGGCTGCGTGGAGACCTCATAGCAGCCTTCCAGTATCTGAAGGGGGGCTATAGGGATGCTGGGGAGGCACTCTTCATTAGGGACTGTAGTGACAAGACAAGGGGCAACGGGTTCAAACTTAAACAGGGGAAGTTTAGACTAGATATTAGGGGGAAATTCTTTCCTGTTAGGGTGGTAAGGCACTGGAATGGGTTACCCAGGGAGCTTGTGAATGCTCCATCCCTGGTAGTGTTCAAGGCCAGGTTGGACGAAGCCTTAGGTGGCGTGGTTTAGCGTGAGGTGTCCCTGCCCATGGCAGGGTTAGCACTAGATGATCTTAAGGTCCTTTCCAACCCTAATTGTTCCATGATTCGAAGTCCTCCTGTCTGGTAGCCACCGGAGTGATGCAAAATAACATGTAGCCAGACACCAGAGATAGAAAGGGATAAGGGTCATGGGCAAAAGTTAGTATATTCTGCCAGAGGAAGGAGACAAGATGAATCAATTCATGGAACAGAGAGAGCAAGACACGAATCAGGCTACAAATGCAGAATCAAGGAGGACAGGAGAAATGGCATTGAATGAATGGTAAAACAGTCACAAATCTACAGAAAAAGAATTTTGAGATTTCAGTTGTCCTTGGGACATTTAAGTGCAGCACCTACAAGCAAAATAAACACACATGAGTCTGTGTATGACAGCAAAGGCTCTCTTTGAGTTTGTTCTTATTCCAATAAGCTAAAACAACTTTCCCTTCCTTTGTGATAGACTAGGTAATGAAAACACTATTTTCCCCAGTAAAATCATGAAGTTAGGTTTTCTTTTACCCCAGTTAATTACCTACTATGTCACTGTGGTAGTAACCTGCTTTCATCTGACTTGTAGCAAAGCACACTTCAAATGTCTAATTAAAACAACAAAAACCCACTGCTAAAATAAAATTTTGTCTGGTGTTTTTCATGCTAGAACAGCAGCCAACAGCCAAGGAAGTAAAACAGAAATGAAGCCAAAGTCAGTACATGGAGCAACCTGTGCCAGCCAAGCCTCTTACTGTTCAGAAAGGCAGGCAGAGGCAGGAAGAGTACAAGCACATTTTTTGTGTCTCCAGGGAATCAACATATTACCTGCTTGCCACAGCCACTTGCGCACTATGCAAGAAGCATTGTCCTGTAGTTCCAGTAGACTCTCCTCACCAGTTGGAGAGCTTTTGTCACCCCCAACCCAAATTCCTCTGTAAAGCACAGCTGCCAGCATTTGGGTTGGCATAGGCCTGAGCAAACCTAACACACAAGCAGTAAGACAACATGCAAAATCTCACAACTTCTGAACATGATTTAAAAGCACGTTTATGGTAACAACACTAAGATGTGCAAGCAACATCTGTGTTTTGTTTTCCAGAAGTACTTCCATAAGCTTATGCTGCAGCCGTGTTCGCGTGATAAAAATAGGTTATTCAGAAGGGAAACTGAAGAAAAGCAAAGCATTTATTTGGTCAGACGTGAAGATGACACACAGTAAAGATGTGAATGTGTAATGCTCAAGGAAACTTTGTAAATCATCCTAGACGCTAAGCAACTCTCCAACACTATGTGTACTTTGATGCTTTCAAAGATTGACTTAGTTAATAATTTCCACAGTCATGTCACATTCCATGATGTCATTGTTTCAACAGCTGTTTTCAGGTTTGTTAAAAAAGAAGTAAAGGAAAAAAAGAAAAAATGGAGGGGGGACTTATATTCCCTTACCCCAAGGTTCTGTAGTAACTTCTCAATTATTTGATCCTTCCTAACACATACTCTAAAATATTTTACAGACATACTGTAGTTCAGTTTTACAATAGATATAAAATGCTAAAAGGACAGAAAATTTAAAAGAGTAATTCCAATTGCTTGCTCAAGAGAAAAGGTACAAAGTCCTGAGTTATCTAAACTTCCTTAAAGATAAGCTTAAAAATATCCAAATGAAACATTTCCCTTTTTTAAAGACAGAAATCTGAAATCCTTGGTTTTGTTAGATGCACGCAGAAAATATAGAGCCTGGATTTTCAACATTTTAATTGTAAAAAAACTATGGATATCCTGTTTTAGCTACATGAGAGATTCTGCTCCATGACTGTAACCTTCCAAGACAGAAAGCTGCTAGTCCTAAAACTGGCCCAAAGATAAAACTCCTAAGTTACTCTCACATGTGCTTTATTACCTTTTGCTTAATATAACTTTGTGCATGAACAGAGCATAAAACACATTCATGTATACGTATAGGGATGAGTATGTGAATAAATACACAAATAAAAGCACATAGGTTAAAATGTTTGTATTCCTCCTCACATATATGTTATTTACCGATGTTTGTGTCTGCCTTTTGCTGTACACTGCTGTGTACAGGCCTATGTACAAGCACAGTCCCTAGACAGTTCCTTCTTCAACAATGTGATATTCCATTTTATTTCTTCTCCCATCAGAGAACAGCTCATAACAAATACTAAGATGGTTTCCTCTTAAAACTTGAACTCCTCACTGCCACAAATATGCAAACTGCAGTGGTGCTTATAATCTCTTGATATGCCATAAAAATGGAACGGAAAATTTCTCCATTTACATAGCAGTGCAGGGCAGGAAGGCAGGTAATCTTCACAGCTTTTTCCCCCTCCTTAAGAGGCTCTGGAAGTACTTGGGACTATTTTGTAATCATGTACTTAGATGTATTTATAAAAATTTTCCTTGTTAAAATCCAATAAATAGACTCTGTGACCTCAGGTGACCTCCAATTTTCCAAATTCATTGTCACCATCTAACAGAGTACCTTCATATAAACTGTGAAAGCTGACACTCTTAATAAGTGAGTAAGGGTCCTTTGACTGGTGGAAACTCAACAGTGACTGAAGACATCTTGGTCACCCACTGGTGGAAAAGGTCAGATTTCAGATTAGAGATTTTTCCTGTTCTTGGCAATCTATAACAAATTCATGCACCGTACTAAATTTCCAGATCTTCAACAGAAACATAAAAATTAATGGTGTGTCAACTATCCCGTGACCTGTGAAAGGAGTTTTTGTCTAAGAGGTACCATCATACAGATAGTATGCGATATACAAGTGTATCGTGAATGTACCAAATGGAAAAGGAATTAAACACACTAAAGGGAGATTTGGTTGCTAATACCATGTGGCTACAGTAAGAACAAAGAAAAATGTTTAAATTTTTTTTTTTTATTTTTCTGTATGGCAAAATAAAAAGACTAAACAAGTATGACTTTAAAGTCAAATAAAAGTTATGTGCTTTAACTCCTTAAAGTCAGTGTCCATATATTAAATAAAACTTCTATTTTTAATCTACCTGGAGCTAAACCAGACCCGTATCATGTAAATGAAAAGAGGCATCTTTAAAACATAAAACAGGGAGAGGGTTGAAGGATCAATACCTAGGCTATTGTTTCAGTATAAAACCAGACATATAATTACTGTAATTACCTACATATTACTTCCTAAAATTTAAAACCAACCATCACTTCCCAGCAACCCTCCCTCTAGTCTCTAACATAGCAACAGAAGCAGCTAACTTCTAGATGAAGAATAAACCTCCAAGCATATGTAAAAACAACTCCAGTACAGTGCTCTCATTCCTTCAATAGCATGGGTTGATATGAACAGCTTGCTTCTTCTCCTGCCAGATTCCAGCTGCTTCACTTTGTTTATTACTGACTTCAAAGTTTAAAACACTGTCCTGTCCCAACAAATAACTTCCTCCAGATGGTATTATCTCAAGTGCTCAGAGCACTGGGGACAGCACAGCACCTGCAGATATGTAACTCAGCACCCTAAAACTGGTAATGAAAGCGCCTTTTTTTTTTCCTGTGTCATTCCCCCATTTTGCTTTTTCCCTACCAAAAACATATTTACATCTGGGATAGAGTTACAAAGACCATTAGCAGGGAAACAGAGTTATCAGAAATTCTTTACAGTACTGACTGTAAAATAGAAAAATACCTACAAGCCCAAACGTAACAGAACTACTCTCAGTAGAAACATTTTATCTGCTCCTTTTATCTGCAAGTAAAGGTGTGAGAGATATATTTGTGCCAATGTGTGTCCGATCCATGTCTCCATGGATATCTGTATGGTACCAAAGAAAAATTCCCTCATTTTCGTATGTGGTTGTACAGGCAAGTTACCAAGTATAGCAACCCAAGAAACAGCACTTTTGGCAAAATGAGAATCCTTCCAGACTTGCTGGGCTGGCATATACTGCTAAGAAACATCCATATTTTGATATGAACAATTCTGAAGGCTACACTTAAAGGAGACAATACACTGCAATGTCAATCATGTTACTAATTATAATTATTATACAGTATTTCCAGTTCAGACTCATGTCTAGCTATACCCTCCATCTCAGCTACATAATTCTGGAATTTAATGGCTTAAAGAGTTGAAACTGGATATAGTGACATGGCCTCAAGATGGGAAAGAATACAACATTCTCAGGAACAAGCAGTTTCACAAATAATCCAACTGTTTGAACAAAATTCTTCTCCATTCATTAGAAATGATAGTTCCTTCGTTTTTCTAGCCCTGGCCACCTTGAATCCATACTCCTATTTAGGTTATTGTGGAGGTCTCCTTTCTCAGCTTTGCCAGAAGCAAACCAAAAATGCTTAAGCATGTCTGCTTTTTAGGGCAGGGACTCTTCTCATTGTGTAAATGCTTTGCTAGACATAGGGCCCCTGGCTGCAGGTCAGACTGCTGCCTTCCACTAGGATAGAAATACAGAGAGCAAGAACAAGATGATCTGCAAATGCATGCAGTTCTGTTTTCGTAACTCAAAAACAGACTGCCCCTAACTTTGCCAGTTTCATGACAAACAGAAAGGACCCTAGGCAAACTTGGGCCAAATTTCTAGGGCTTCATTACATGAAAGGGATAGATTTACAATTAAAACACTTCAGTTGTTTTGCAAAAATGGACTGACATCTGTAGGACTTGAGCCAAAAAATGTCTGGATTTAAAAGCAGAAGTTTACTGCATGAGCTGAAAAAACACAGCTTCATTCTCAAAGGCTTCAGCCAACTCATAAACCTCCATAAGTGGGCCATAGACAAAAGCAGAGACAGAAAACTATGAAGTATGAGTTCAGTCTGAGTTTTGCCCTAAATCTGGCAAATTCCACCTTCCCATGGTGTAATGTACTTACAGAAACTCTGCATACAAGTACACAGAAAATAAACATGCTTTTTTGTTTGTTTGTTTAAACCCTAATGTATATCCTAGCTATAAATATTTCCATAAAGAAAATAAATTCAGATCTCTATTCAGAAAGGAGAGGGGGACACAGGGCTAAGGAGCTAACACATTTTTCAAAGCCGAATATTTGAAAATTACTTTCCTCCTCGCAAGTCTGAGTTCAAGGTTCAGTGGTTTTCCAAAACATGCAAGAGCAACATGAAGCAGAATAAAAACTAGAAATACATAAAACAAACTGGAACCAGATTTTTCAAAATCCTAACACAGAGACCGGTAGGGAAGGACAGACAGAAAACAGCTCCAAAAACATCTAGGAATGAGATTGCAGAGTTTACTAAATAAATATTTCCTTTTGGTGCCTCAAATCTACTCTGCTCCTTTACATCTGGCATATTTGCTCTGTAGAATGTTCCACTGCTTAACAAGTTCATTCCCTGGCCACAATCCTTGCTGTTCTTTCCCAGCAAATCACTTCCAAAAGATGTGTCATGATCTGTCCAAACAACAACTATAATTATTAATGCTAACAAGAAATATTAAAAGTCAATTTGATTTTTCGGTACTGATGCCTGTGATATCTGGATATGCAATTGGCCAGAAAGAAATAGTCTTTTCTTAACTTTTAAGCACTGCTGTTTCCCAACTGCAGGCATTTTCTTGGGGAGAGCTGACATGAGGGATCTGTGGCAAACCTTGAAGCAGCAGCTTTTATTTCAAAGTAAAAAAAAGAGAGGGAGTTGGTTCGTTACTGGTCCAAAGCCTTTGAAAAACAACAGGAAAACATGGATCTCATGCAAGGCTGAGGGGAGGAGCAGTTTCTAAATCCACTAGAGATAACCTACCTAGGTAAACAGCTGGTGGAATTAGGAGAATCTGACAAGTGATAATTAAAAACCTGCATATTTAATTGTGTAATTAACAATTGATTTACCCGGGATAACTCAGTATCACCTATATACCAATCCTTTTCTCGTTTTCTGCAAAATGTAACAGGCCAGTAGACAGGAAGATAATTTTAGAAGTATGCTTATAGAATATATTCAGCTTTATTATTCACACCTTCATGTCTAGGGATCCAAAAGACATTTTAATGTCAGTATCTGAAACAAAATAAAGAAGATCAAAAAACCTCAAAAAAACCCCCACCCAACTAACCAAACCACACTCATAAAAAAAAAACAAAACCCAAACCAAACACCAAACAAAAGCCAAAGCCAATCTTAATCAATCAGTAGTGGGAATTTTCACTAAATGCTAAGATGAAGTTATGCAGACTTCCCTCACAAAGCAGAATCATTCATAGCAGTCCTAGCAGTAGGACTGGTTTCACTGAGACCTTGTATCTTAACAATATTAATTGCAGCAATACTGCCTCCAGCTTATCTACATCATACCACAGTACTAGACATAATGACATTTCATAGCTTACATGGGGAATGGCAAATTAAAAATAACAGAAATATCAAAGCATGTTTTTAATTAATAAAAGGTACATGGGCTGTTTTTATTTAAAATAGTTTTAAAATAATTTACACAAGTAATTACAGTTGTATGGCCAAATTCAGTGATGTTTCATCATAAATTAGGGTTGCACTCAGTTTGAAAATTAACATCTCCTACAAAAACAGGCTGAGAGAGCTGGGGCTGTTCAGCCTGGTGAAGGCTCCAGGGAGACATTAAGCAGTTTTCAGTAACTAAAGGGGCCAACAAGAAATCTGGAGAGGGGCTTTTGACAAGGGCCTGTAGGGACAGGACAAGAGGGAAGGGCTTTAAGATGAAAGAAGTAGATGTAGATTAGATACAAGGATGAAATTCTTTACTCTGAGGGTGGTGACACACGGTAATGGGTTGCCCAGAGAAGCTGTGGCTGCCCCATTCCTGGCAGTCTTCAAGGCCAGGTTGGACGGGGCTTTGAGCAACCTGGTCTAGTGGAAGCTGTCCCTGCCTGTGGCAGAGGAGGTGGTGGAACTAGAGGATCTTTAAGGTTCTTTACAGCTCAAACCATTCTGATTCTACGACTCTATGATCTTTCAAGTTCATGTTAAAATGAAGATGGGTGTCCCAGTGAGGGGATCCCCTAAGCAAATTATGCAGTTAGCGTCTTGGCCATGATACATATGGGGTTACTCTGGAGTTCCCTCCTGTCTCCAAATCAGTTTGGCCCAGGCAGTTAAACTGCCAACAGATACCCCAACATGCTGCTCTTTATGCAGTCTTTAATGCATGATTGTCCATATCACCGGGATGCACATTTGACAATCTTTACTTATCAGACAGGTTCAGTATGTTGCAGGTCGAGACTGAGCATGCTATCTGCAGGATGCTTGCACAGCATATGCTTACTAAGCATCGCATGCTTTGCAGCCTATTAATTCCTCAGCTACATGACTATTAAAAAATTGTTAGGAATGTACAAAGACAACATTCAGTGAACCAATGTAAGAAGCCATAAGCTAATTTCTATCACTTACAAATATGATAGGAGACCTTGATAAGCTCTACCTCAAACAGACAACACGATTTTCTGGGCAAGAAGGTTACATTCCTTGCAGCCACGACAGCAATCTGCACGCAGATTTTAATGAAAGCTAGGGGATGGGCATCAGGTACAAAACAGAAAACTTTCTTTACCACACCGCCTGAAGGGCAGTGCTGAAGGGCAGAATCTTCTCATTGCAAGTCACTCTTCATATATAATGGAGTCACTAACTGCATTCTTACAATAAAAATTTAAATAAGATATACTAAGCATAAAAAAACCCATTCCAATAACAAGTGTTTTTCTGGATGACCACAAATGAAATAACTTTTCTCTATTCTGAATACTTAAATATTCACATGACCCTATACACTTGTTTTGATGATTTTCACTTATAAAGTCATGTGATTCTCCCTATGGAAACAGTTTGCCAGGACTTCTATTACTGTACTTCCATTACAAAGCCTGGTATATTAAAATGCTTATAACTACAGCAGTTACTCAATTTTTGTAATTGCACCTTTTAAAAAGGAGATGCTGAATGTTTTCCAGAGGAAAAAACAAAACAAGACAGACCAAACCAGCTATATACAGTTAGCATTTTCCAGTGATGCATTCTAAGAAACACTAGGATGCCTCCATACATATTTGTAGTGTCTATGCCAACAACTTGTTCAAAAGATCTCCTTTCAAGCCACGTTTTCAACAGCAGAAGATGGCTGCTAAAGGTTTTATCTTCTGTGCATACCAATTAACTTTGAAAAATGTGTTAGGAATAAGCAATTCCAGGAAGTTTAGAGGCAAGCAATCATTCTGTTAGCTCAGAAAGAATCCTGCATGTAACCTACATAATAACCTACATAAGTAAGCATATGCTCAAATATGGAAAACGTTAAATATCTTCACTGGAAGATCTGCTAGAAGACTGCTACTGCGTATGTATCCAGATCCTATTCTGCCAAAGATTGACTAAGCCTTCTCTTGAAATGAATACCCAGTGTCATGACAAAGTAACACTGCCTTTACAATTTAATGCCCAAGGACCAGAAACTTGGAAAGACCTGAGAATAAATGTGGTTTTATCCTGTGCTATTTTAAAGTTCGGTAAAATCTAACATGTTAAAACTTCGTGCAATAGAGATAACCATTCCTCCTTGTAAAAGAAAACAAAAACCCCACCACAACAAAAAGGAATCCAAGAACCTTGGCCTGTTACATGGGAAAGAGTAAAACCAAAATTCCTTTGCAATACTTGAGTGAATCAGAGCTCTAAATTAGCAGAATAAATGAACTGCTCTACATCTATACTATGTATTCAGCACACTACACCACCTTCTAAACTTTCTCTTGGACACATCACTGCTGATTTTAATGTAACATACACCTCCATCTCTGCTAACTGCTGTAAATAGCGGGAAAAACACTGCAGGCTGCTGCCAGCAACATTGTGCCTCTTGAAGACTGCACGACCGACCAGTGGCTCCTCAGCAGCAACTGTGATACCAACAACTGCTCTTAACAACCTGGGAGCTGCTCTGCACAAGTCTCTGAGCAGCAGCCAAGCAGTGCTTTCTGAGATGCTGAACACACTTCTTCACATTAGGTTCTCATTTGGGCAGATGTTCTTTACCTCTGAAGCTGTGCAACGCACACAAGTTGAAATTTTGAATGCTGGCTGCATTAACTGATAGTGACAACTCCTTCTACTATCTGCTGCCAACTTATTTTAGAAAGCATTGCAGCTCTTTGACATTCACTCTTCCCAGTTCAAGCTGTTAGTGCCAAACCTGGTTTGCACTCAGTTCATCAATAATTTTCTTCATTGCTTTGGACCACAAACTTCATTAGTATAGCTTGTAAGCAGCCTGAATGAGAATCATTTATCCGTTGTCTGGGTTAAAATATTCCTGGCCAGAATACATGGAAATCTGCACTGCAAAGGAACGTGTACAGAAATACAGTCAGCATGTGTGAGAACAGCTTCCTTGCAGAGCCATGGACTATTGCACGTTGTGCAGGTGAACAGCATAAGTGCCTGGGTCTCATCACCACTCTCAAACTCATACTGCAACTCCTGAACTTAGGAGTTGTATAGAGTTCATAGGAAGAGCAATTATGGAAAGCTCCATAAGAAAGTAGCTTCTGCAAACCCTCCATATACCTGACAAAGACCTAAACCAAATAATTTAGCACAATCCTAATCTACCACAGTCTGACACCCAGTGTGTACCAGTAGAAAAGCACAAAGGCAAAAAAATCTCTCATCTGTCTCATGGAATTTGATGGCTCCCCAGTATTTTACTTGAAGCAAATTCATTCACATTACATATCATAGAATCATATACACACTTGTACTCCAAAGTTCAGTAACACCTACCCTGCAAGTATTTGTAGAATCACAGAATGGTTTGGGTTGGAAGTAACCTTAAAGCTCACCCACTTCCAATCCACTTGACATGGGCAGGAACACCGTCCACTACACCAGGTTGTTCGAAGCCCTGTCCAACCTGGCCTTGAACAGTGCTGGGGATGGGGCACTCACAGCTTCTCTGGGCAACCTGTATCAGTGCCTCACTACCCTCATAGTGAAGAACTTCTTCCTAATATCTAATCTAAATCTGCCCTTTTTAATCTCAAAGCCATTCCCCCTTGTCCTATCCCTATATGCCCTTGTCAAAAGTCTTAAAACTCTCTTAAATACCATGAAAGAACTGAGTCCAGAATATATTTAAAATTCAATACAGATACAGTTGGGGATTATGTTTCCCCTCATCATTACTCTGACACTGAGAGTTACATGGCCCACCAAAAGCAGAAGAGAACAAATGTTTAAAGATTATCTTTCTTTACACAGACTGTATCTGAATGTCACTTATATGATGCAATGTTGGGTTTTCTTAAATCTTGGAGGGAGAGAACACACATTTTGCAAGTTCCCTCAGAACAGGACTGTCTCCTACTACGTAGGAAGCCTGGCAGAAAGGGGCCTGGGGCCTCTCAGTGATTCTGCAATGCAAACTATAATATAGTTAACTGCCTAGGTTATAGAGTTATCCAATCCTTCCCTATATCTTGAGACAACAAATTAACATATTAATGCAGACTCATTGTCCACTGCTCTGGGTTTTTAGATAGCTGCTTGGAAAGTGAGTAGAACAGTATCCAAGGTGTGGCATTATTCACAAAACCTAAATTCATCATGCACAGAGAGTTTCCTAGAAACATATTCTAAATCCGGCAAGACAAAACCCTCATTAAGAATAATTTGCTTGTTTAATTTTCAATTACTGAGCTTTAATGTACCATAAAAGTAAGTAATAACAACAGTGCCTTCAATAAATATTGCTTGTATTGTACTCGTTAATGTTTTAGAAGAACACAAAAAACTGCCTCTAGATACAGGAAGTTGCTGGAAATTAAAAACTAACCAATCATATAAACTGAGAGCTTTAAAGAATATTTTTTTGAACACAAAGTTCAACAAAAATGTATTCTGTTCACTGTACACACGACACCAATGGGAATAAGAGCCAGTTCAAGTTCTAAGTTACCATTACTTGGGTAATAGTTTCAAGCTGCAAGGCACAGCTGTATGGGCCCAGCCAGACAGGCTATCACAGCAATGCTTTGATAGCATGGGGCCCTTAAGTGTCAGGATATAGAAAAGGCAGCAGTTGTTGGCTGTGAAAACAGTCTGATAAAAACCAGATGGGGACTTACTTGATGGGCAACACAAAGGAAAACAATTGGCTCATTCAACAAAGTCAGGCCACTGCCCCAGAGAATTAACAGAAGACAATAACAGTCAACCAGAGTTGATGCAAACAAGAAACAGCCATGTGGTTATGGTTTAAGGAATTGTTTCTCCTCAGACTAAACATAAAGTTTTGATTTCTAATTCTTATATTCATTAATTTCAGTCTCGTTTACAAGCCCCTTCTTCCTCCAAAGTCTTCGATATAATTCATTTATGCAGCACCAGCCTTCACACACCTACTTAAACAAGAAAAAAATAGTATGACGAAGGCAGCTATATTAATCTCATGTTTCCTGAAGAATGCCAAGACCACAGACAACTTTCTGAACCGTGTCAGAACATTACAGATACACAGCACACTGGGTTGTTAGACACATTTGCATGCATATGGCAGTATATTTACTGATTCTTTTTGATTTGAAATGCATAAAGTCCAGTAGGTCACATGCTGGGTTACCAGAGTACAGATGTCTTCCAGTTTTGTGAAGAGTTATTCTGGTTTCTTACTTAGTTGTTTTTGGGGTTTTTTTGAGGTTTGGTTTTTTTTTGGAGGTTTTCTTTAGAAGTAAACTTGAGACCAATTACATTATCACATAACAGTTTTGTTTGTCAAACTACAGTTAAAAATCTATTAAAATAGATGACAAAACTTTTTTTGAAGCAATCAAAAATTTTAAAATAGGCTATTTCAGCCATAACTCAAAAAATCCCCAACCCATTCATTTTTAGAAGCTTGTAGATGATTATGGTCCAAAATCTTAATTGCTCTTGCTGTTTTATTACAGGAAATATGAAAGTGACATGTGCAAAGGTATTTTGATTACAAATTACTTACAGAGATTGCACAATAAGTCAGACCTCTAAGGGCCTTCTGCAATTTCACTCTCAGACTAAAAACATCTGAACTTTCTTTTCATAGACTCCAAAATATTCCCTCTGGCAGGCTCTGCACTGCAGTGCTCTACACCAACGTCGAACAGTTGGATGGCATGCTCTGAGAGACAGTCAGATACCTAGATACCCAAGCAAGAATGTCTACAAAATGCAGTGACATGCAGATGTCCTAGATGCTTTATGAAAACACACCATCCTGGGACCCCTCAGATTTAGCACACCACCACACATCCCCTGAAGTTTCACTGCTTCTGAAGATTGCTTGATGGTCTGAGCTAGCAGTGATGCATGATGTAAGCATCTGAACACATCATTCAGACCTATGATGGGTACACAAGAAGTGTACAAAGTTACTCTTTGTAAATGCTTAACTTTCCTTGAAGACTTGCAAAAAGCAGCTAGCTTAAGGAACTGAATGCATGGTTCTCATTTAACAGCCCACAGTGGACAGAGAAAGCAAGGGAGTTTGTCCTTAAAGACAGAAAAAAAAACCCTTACTGAATTAATGGAGTAAGACCCTTATTGTCTTCTTAAGTGGTGCTAGCTTTCAGCTGTTGTGGTTCTCAAGACTACATACAAAACCACCACCACATAATGTAGGTAGAAAAGCAAGGTTTTACTTCAGCTTCCTGCGTTAAGCACAGAGCCAGCACAGAGCCAGCACTCCAACAAAGCCGTTGTGTGCTGTGCTCTGCCTGAGCTAAAACATCTCTCCAGCAGAATCGTAAGGCTTATTTCCAAAAGCATAGCCAAATTCTTGAAACCTCCAATGAAGGGGTGGGTTGTCACATTGTAGCAGAGAAGATTTTGCCTGCAGTGCTGCTGCTATTCATTTTTCACATCATATATATTGAGGTCAGAACACATGTTTTACATACTGCTGCAATTTTGGGTTTAGTCTCTTCATTAGGCTGTTTTTAGAAGATTATGAATCTTAGGAACAGAACAGCCTTTATCAAGCCTTAACCTCAGAGATGCTGGCTGTTGTAGCCCTGCATTTAAAAGCCAATGAGAGAGGGGCAAAAACCTCTTTAAATCCCAGGTCTGCCTGTGCAGGCAAACCCAATTGCTCTCATAAAAATGGTTTTGGACATTGTTCATCAGAGAACGCCTCCACAAAGGACAGCATGTAAAGGCCAGCTGGAGCAGGGGGAGGCATGACTGCCGGGCCTCCGGTAAAGTGAGGACTCAACAGGAAACTACTCCCCCCTTTCTTTTCTCTCTCTCTCTTTTCTCTAATCAGGAAGGAAGCTTCATCTTCAGAAACAAGCATTCCCTGTGTAATCTCCCTGCCTGCCTGTCTCTAGGAGTGGGTCCAATTACTGAAATAAGCAACATGCACTTTTAAGAAGTTAATCATGTATTTACACTGTAACTCAAACTAGTAAATATTTCCCATTTATAATTTTGATTTACATAACAGGGCACAATGGCAACTGTTAAGTAAATAAAACAATTTTCTCAAGATCAGTAATTATGGAATTATAAAAACAAACTAAACAAAAAACCCCAGAAATTAACGACTTGCCAACAAATTCCATGCTTTTTACTCCTACTGAAGAAACGATGGCCTGACAAGGACAGAAACTACAGCTGCTATACTGTTTTTAAACAAACACAGCTCTGCTTAACTCTTGCAATACGCACAGCGCATAAAGAAGGCCATGATACACAATACTGAGATTATTACTTTACTGTAACAACCTAAGATGGAGGTCAGCAGATCATCACATATTAAGTCTAACCTGCTTTGCATAATTTTGAGACAAAACATAAATGTAATTCTACCAGATCGAGAAAACGTGAGATACACATTTTCATTGTTCGCATACAGTTGACAATTTATTATTTTGCATTGAAACTACATGCTTATCTGACATTAAAAAAGAAACAGTTAATAGAAAGTCAAAGTCATGCCCTATACAAAGAGAAACAGTTACCTCCCTGCTGCCAAAGCAGAACTGCTATATATTTTGTGTCACACTCAACAACTTTCACTCAGGTTGTTTACAACTATGCTTAAAAACAGTTCTGCCTTCTTTAAAAGCAAAACATAAGTTTTAGATTAAAGAAGAACCATAACACAGATACAAAGGTTCTAAATTTAAATGAAGCTCTTCTAGGTGTAGGGATTTTTTTTTTCCTTGCATGACAGCATTCATGGTAAAAACCAGAACACATCTGTCCACAGACAGATTTTAACCCATCTCCATCATTTACTACTGTTTCTTGCAAATATAGCCACCAAAAGCACATTTGCAACTGGTAGTTTAGAGATGAGAATTTGTGGTATTTTCCTTCAAGATTAGTTTTATGCGAAGATGAATAATGTCTTAACCAAGTTTTACATTTGCATGTTATTCCACACTGTTACAAAATGCAGTCCCATATGTGACCTCAGCAGTGAGCAACAGGTCACGCACGACATCTTTAATCTTCACTCACCAGTCCTTACCCTACTTTAAAGAATAAAGCTACTTTGGCATACTGCATTTCTCAAAATCAGCATGTTATCAAAGAGAAGCATTATGATTACTTCTATAGTATTCTTCATTTGGAAGGCAGCCTAGATATTTACTCCACACTGTTGCCTCATTTGAAAGTTTGCTGGGGTCCTAGTCTTAAGAAATTAATCACATGGGCACTGAAAACATATTTATACTTAATTACAGACAGTCTTGTACCATTGTATTGATAAGCTGGTGATGGAAAAATCTGGCCTCTCTTCTGTGCACAAATGAGAAGGCTTGTTTACTTGTAAAACTTACCAAAAAAGAAGCAAATATAGTATTTGGAGACAACACTGCTCATGAGCATAAAAACTGTCTGTAAGTCAGGCCCTTTCACAATATAATAAACAGTAAAATCAAAAAAGTATCATTTCAATTTGACTGCAGACACTAATCATCAAAATACCCACTTTTATTGGCTGGTTAGGTTTTATTAATAACTTTATAGCTGTGCCTCACCTCTGCTAGCAGTGAAAAAATCCACAAAACATTAAAACAGGAAAAGAAAAAAGTGTAAAGGCTGAGAATGACAGCTTTTGTAAATCCCCCATCTCCCCTATAAAATAGGTTTGGGGGCAAACAGTCAGCATCTGTGGGCTATTCATCATTCACATTAAGCTACCTCCAGCCAGCATGTACTCTTGTCCTAATATTTCTCTTCCACCCAGCCACTCCCCAGACAAACAGCTGACTCCTTCCAGTTTTTAAGTAGTGCTTTAAAAAGCTGAATTCAGAGCTCGTTAAGAGCAGGTAAAGCTGAAGAGAGTCCAGCTGCTTCTGCCCAAGGACCACAACCACCAAAACATCAGGGAAAGCAGCAGTTCTTCCTTCTGTTGTGCTGCTCTCAGACACCCACAAGCCACTGAAATATAAAAGGCAACATCTGCCTTACCTGCCAACCAGAAAAATAAAACAAACTCAGCACATACTGAAGACAGAAAGCCCACATTTCTCCTATCATAGTGCTATGTATTTTACTTCAAGTTGAAATACGCATTTGAAATACTCATCTTCACCATACAGTACCCATGCAATGTGTTGCCAGCACCCAAAGGTATAAAGACTTCCCACTCTGATACTGGTGTCTTTTATAAAAGAAACATGACTTTAACATTAAAAAAGAAGTGTGAGATAAGAGGCCTTCTTAAATGACTGTTAATCCAAGTAAGGGTGGTCATCCTAGAAGATCCTGTAGAGGACCTGCAAACAAAACTAAGATAAAGTTGGCAGCAGGTCTACCTGAGATGGCTGGAACAGTTTCTAACCAGCTTAGCTGTAGTCAGGCTGATGTCCCAGGCTGAAAACAGTAGTGACTAAGCAGCATAAACATATCTTAGTGAGGAAACTGCTTTTACAGGATGTAATCTCTGGCAGAGGCTGTTGCATATTCCTGGAGGTAATAACTCCAACCAAATGCTCTCCTGAAAAAGACAATGCTATTTCTCACAACACATCTTGTTACGGTGACATAGTGAGGCACATAGTTTAGAACTAAAAATTCCAATTAAAATTCATTTACCATAACTGCTAACAAATACACATGTGAATTAAAGGAGTATGAGACCATAAAAATCAAATGCCTCTTCACAATATTATGACAGATGATGTGTAAAGGGACTTCAGACTCAAATGTATGTATATAAATGAGTAGCAGGTTCAGGGGAGACTATTCTGACCATTTTCTATGACCTACCACAATGCATAGGCCACAGAACACAGTGCACTTACTTTCTAGATGCACATCAGTTCTTTCTTATTAAAGCATGGGCTCAGAGCTGTGGAACCACTAATTTGTGAGAAACTTCTCCCTCCAGAGAAGAGTTAACTGGAAACAGCCCTCAGGCTGATGCAAGCATTAAGTACATGGGGAGTCTCTGTCCTTAGGTGGCTTGCCCAAGCCCATTAATTTTTTGTGTGTGTCCCCCATTTATATAAGCAATGTTTGCATGAAAGGGGAAAGCAGGTCAGCCTAGTCAGCTTGCTACCATCTGCTTTTATTCAGAGTTACTCAAGATCAGTGCCAGTGGGATCACTGCCCATTAAGGGGGTTTATTGTGCGTGTTTATTTTTTGCTCTTTACAATGAAGGCAACAGCAATTACTGTAAGTTTCTAAAAGTGCATACAAATCATAATACACAATACAAAGCTGCTTCAGTCAGATCCCAGTGTGTTTACAGATCCTATACAAGCTGTGAGAAAGACTGCCTTGGCACAACAATTTCAATAGGCTAGTGAGGAGTGTGTTAGCATCCAGGAGATCTGAGACGGTATTTAATACTTGCTACCAAGACCATACCCTGCTTGCAATGCACAGCAACTCCAGCTGAATCACCAACACATGAGAATCTTACAAAAAGAAAAAGCATCACATTCTAGCTTGCACCCCAGACTGGCTGACAATAGGTGGATTTATACAACTGGAAACTGGAACTGGTGAAAGATTAAAAGGTAGACTGCCAAAGTGGAAACTACAATTCAGGACTCTCAGCGAGTACATTCCAACTCTTCAGACTGGATATGCAGCAGCAAGAGGTACTCTCCTTTTAATGACAACTCTGCCTAGAATATGCCTAGTCACAAGAGACACAAGCTACCAAAAACCCCAAACCAAACAAAAAATTCCCAAAACCAAACCAACCAACTATCAAAAAAAAATAAAATCAAACCCAAACCCAAAAACCCCAACCCAATCAATCCCACCAAGATGGCAAAAACAAAAATAGAAAAAAAGGAAATATGCAGAAATCCACATTGATTCACATTGCAGTGATGAAGCAGTGATGCTCCATGCAGCTTAGCAGAACTGCCTGGCTGTCTGGGCTGCTTTGATTCCAGCAGGTAGTCACAAATGTTTGAAAAGCAAATGTAATTATTTTTTGTTGTTTTTTAAGAAATTCTTATACATTTGGAAGTAAAATCCGTTATGTTATTAAGATATACTTAACAATAGAAGATCTTCTGAACCTTCTGGTGTCTGTGTGATATGATACTGACAGCTGATGCTCAGCAGGCTTCCATAACGGATGCCACAGGATACTTTGCGGCAAAAAGGGTGTATGAACTCCAGAATGTACACTGGATAAAGGCTTCATGCAGCAGTACCACAGATTTTCCGCTTATCAGTATGAAAAAGGGACTGGTCCTTCATTATTAGCACATTATAACCCCCATTATAAGTGAAATACCATGCTTAATTTTGTCACTGCCCTACACTTTAAAAGAGATATCAAATGCATTTTGAGGGATACCCACAGGACTAGATCACCTGCAATCCCTTAAAATCTAGGCTTGAAGAAGGAATCAGATGAGATTTCTGGATATTTACCTTGAGACCCAGTAAATCTAAGAAAAGATACGTAAGAAATCCAAGTATATGACAGTCTCCACAGGAGTAGTGATATGTCACTTCAAATAAGGGTTTTTTTCCCCCTTTCCATAGAAAAAGCCAAACTAGTGCTGGAATTTCAGTGAAAATTCCTGCTGCTGTGTACAGACCAGAGGAGAGACTTGGTACAAGAATATACCCCAAATCTCAGTAAAATACTTTAAACACAAAGATCCAATCAAAAGGGAGAAAGAAATAACCTTGATCTCCTTTCACTTGCTTGTGCAATGGGGCTATAGATGCCAGCCTCATCTCCTGAATGTAAAACTAAGCAGGAACATTCTTTAAGCTCACACTGGAAGATTCCCTGCTTTATTCTATTTTCTTCACGGAAATTGCAAAATACCTTCCCTCTAAAGATTAACCATACACACATCCAGCACGGTGCAGAAGTTGATTCTCAAGTGGACTGTACAAAGGAAACTTGAAGACACACAAAGCTGTGCAGATATCATGATGGGTATAAAGTATAGGCACCAAGGGAAGACTAAAGGGAAGTTTTCTACCTTTGCACATACCTCCCACAGCAAAAGCCTCAGCAGAAGGTTAGAAAAGTCTCTTGACAATACTGCAGAAGTGGGAGAGCACTGTATCCCTCTGTGCTATTTAAAGATGCATACAGAAAGTGAATAACTAACTCTCAACCTCTTAAAGGTAAAAAAAAAAGGTGAAGTGATGCATGTAGAGCTGAAATAAAAAGCCAAGTGATACATGGTGTGGAAATGGACTTCAGAGGAGAATGACTTCTACCCAGCTGTGCCCGTCAGTAAGAAATCCTCAGACTGTAAGGCAGTATGAGCCTGCATGGTACAGTTTTCTTTAAGCATAAGCTGGTTTTTCTTTTGGGGAGTTCATTTCTCCACCTGATTACTTGATTTTCAATTAACTTAGATGCCTCAGAAAAATCAAATTACATTCTAGGAGTCTAAAAATAATAATAGGGAGATTCATGCTTCACCTGCCTGTAGTTCATGCCTTTTGCACAAAAAAGTGAGGGGAAGAAATGACGTATCTAGGAGACTAGAGGACCATTTACAAGAAGATTCTTTGGGAATGAGTGACTGCAAGGATGTGCACAGTCCCATGAAACCTACAGTAGCTCCTGGTGCTTGGTTTCTCAGGACCCTATGCTGAAGCAGTAGAACACAACCAGAGCAGAAGGATATCACTGTCTACAGTAACAATTCTACACAAGACTTTGCCTTAAGCTATGAAAAAATAATGAAAAAAATAAAATCAAGATTTTGTTTTAACATTTGTCTGAAAAATAACTGAAGTAACTTGGTGAGAAAAGAAGCAACCATTGATATAAATGGCACTTTCTTAACAGATAAATAATATTTACAAAAGCCAAGAATTCAGAACTCCTGTTCCAAATGTAGTGTAACACAGCTAAATAATGACTTATAATAATTCAAACTAGAAACTCTCAAGCATACCTACTGAAGATTTTGTAGGGATATTATGCAAAATGCATACTTATTACTCAGATGCATGTTTTCTAATGTGTGGGCTATCATATAACTGCTATGGATATGTACAAAAAAAAACAAACACCCAAGTGAAAACTCTTTGTGAACTGCTGTTCTAAACCCCCTGGAGCACCTAAAAGCTGTGATCCCTTATAGCCAAGACACAGTTTCTGGGGGAACTGCAGCTTTGCATTTCCTGACTTGCCCAAATGTAAAATATATTAACTGAATTATGTCAATGAGCCATCTGATAGCACAGGAAGGCGACTGTGTAGGAAAACCAGAGTGAAATAGAGCAGAAGTAAGAATTCCGAAGAAACACCAAAAAACGTGCATAAACCTCTAACAGGACATTTGCTTGAAAAATGTCATAATTATAGCTAATTGATTTCATTACTTCAGTTTCCAAGATCTCTCAGAAATCAGTCAAACTCAAGGAGCAATGTAAGCCACGGAAACTCTTTCTACCTCTCAGTCTGTGGTGGCAAAAGCCTTTAGTGAAATTCAGTGCAAAAAGAGAAACGGCAGGATACTGAGGAGAAAGTAAACTTTCAGTAGAATAGTTAGTTATTAAGTTTTGATCAAAACAGTTCCAGTTCCAAGAAAAAAAATAAAGACCTTTAGCCTTATCCTAATAATCTTCCTTCCTTGAAGCATCTGTTAGAGATTTGCTTCATGCCGCAATAGTTTCAAGAAAAAATAACCCAAAACCTAACTCTGAGCAATTCCTGGCTGAAGAAGAGAAGCAAAAAATTATTTAGTCATAGCCATATTTTCAGTATTACAGGTTTCAGTACAGCATAATGTCAGTGTTAACACAGAAGTAGCCCATTTTCAATACTGAAGAGCGACTCTGGAAGCTTTATTTTTTTAGGCAGAGCGTTTTAAGGGCTTCTTGCCCTCTTATTCATTTATTGCACAGATCATCTCCTCCCACAAGCAATTTTGCTATCTCTCTGTGGCAACAAAGCCAATTGCTTAGTGTCCCAATATTACTTTCCCATATACTTATGGCCGACTGAATATAATTCACTAGCTAGAGATAAAAAGGAATTACTATCATGAAGTTGTGCTCTCTAGGTCACAGTTTGAGAAGCTGTGCTGTAGAAAAATAATTAAATGAAGATACACTTATCTCTTGGTTCTGAGCTGTTCATATTAAAGTTTAAAAATGCTCTACAGTCAAGCAGTGCCACCTGTTCTTTCACTTTAATTTAAAAATTTGGAATCATATTAATGTAAGCCTGAAAATGCTTCCATTCTGGAAATATGTGCATTCACCAACCACAACAATTATTATCATATTAAATTTATGAAGACATATGAAGGAATGGCACAAAGATTAAAGGGTATAATAAAGCCAAAAAATATATATGCATGTATATTATATACTAGAAATGTATGTTTTCAAACCACTGTCTCCACTATGTCTACAGAAGGCACACATTTCAATTAATAATACATTCAGGGTTTATTTTTAATTGTAACTTTCGCGAGACATTACCCTTTCAGGCATGATATTGTAACAGTCCTACTGAATTTCAACTTTCATTAGAAGACATCAATCAACTTTCTTTCAGTAAAAACACATGTTCACTCTAGACCACA
Source organism: Neopsephotus bourkii (assembly GCF_033783945.1). Lineage (NCBI taxonomy): Eukaryota > Metazoa > Chordata > Aves > Psittaciformes > Psittacidae > Neopsephotus > Neopsephotus bourkii. Next base: position 13,976,677 of record NW_026902298.1, on the reverse strand, counting down.
TTTTTTTTAAAAACAACAAAAGAAACTTCTACCATATATATATTTATGACCATAGACAAAACATGAAAAAAAATTGTCATATATTTATCAAATGAAAAAAGCTTTTTTTTTTTTTTTTTTTTTACATCCAGTTCTAAGTCCAAAATGATTTCCCCTTTCTCCCAATGCCTTGAATTCACACTTCATTTCAGGGCTCTAGGTTTACAAGCACTAATGCTGATACAATCACTTACCCTTTAAACTCTCAAAAAATACCTAAATGGTCCTGCCTCTGAATTGCTTTTCCATTTTCAGGCGAGTACTCATTGTCTCTTGCTATCTCAGTGAAGGCAACAATTTGATATTAAGTTTTTATCAAGCGGGTGCTTTGAACTTACAGTAACAGATGTGCTTAGCTTTAAAATATTGTATTTGAAAACACACTTTTATCATATTGCAAGTTCTCATTTTTCTTTCAAATGCTTCTTACCAATTTTTACCTTCAACTTTTTGCCTGATTAAGTTTGCTGTGGTAAAGCTTACAGAGACAAGACCTTCTGGTTAAAACTGACAGACAAGTTACTTCCATTTGCAAATCCTCTAGATTTTTACTGGCTCGTTAAATACGTATACTTTGAATGAGAATTAGATTATCCTGGTATATAAATCATCTTTTCTTGTTGTTTCGAAGAAAATTGACTACTGCCATCTCGTGGTCAAACATTTTCATCTGACACAGACGTAATTGGACTGTGCCTGAATACTTTGTATTACAGTACAGGTAATTTATTTTTATTTTTTTTTTCAACAAATATTCCAGAAAAAAGAGATTCAAGAAAAATATTTTACTCCATTTAAATCCCTCACTCTCTTAAGACCCTACTCAATGATACAGGCTGAAAGTGCTGCCTTATTAACACTTGGATACAAAAGTGTAAAATCATGAAGTACAGTGTTAGACTATCACCCTCTTTCCCCCTCTCTGATGCTTAATAGCAAGTCTTAGAAAGAAGAGGAGGAAGATTCCTATAACTGCTCTTAAAGTTGGGAACAATTTGACCCTGCAAGGCAGACCTGCTACATAATTTCTTTTTTTTCAATTTAGAGGTCATGCTAAACTTACTAGGAATTTTCCTGAGGAAATTTGGATTTTCTGAATACCAGAGGAAAATATACAGTTCTTCTTGCAATATTTTCACTAATATTAGAGTTAGCCCCATTTTTTAATAAATTAGGTCTTTATTTACCCACTTTAAAATCACATGTTCATAAACGTGCCTACAACAAAGCACACACATGCACTAAGGTGTGCCACTTCAGTTCTGTAAGCTTTTCCACTAATTATCCATTATTCATAACATTTTTACATTATTCATAACTTTACATCATTCATAGCTTTCTTCATATGTAAACCATGATGGGTCTTCTGTCCCATGACCAATAACATTGACCTACTAGGGCTTTTCTTACAACTTAGAAATATTTGAAACAAAATAATTCCATCAGAATTATAATTCAATTAGACATCAAAAAAAATAAAGGGAGGAAGTTCAAAGAATTATTCTAAAAGGGTCTGAAGGAAGAATTGGTCTATACTAGGGTAAAGCAATTATAATTGCATATATTGTTGACATGCAGGTTTTTAGATTCCTGTTCTTAGCATGTAACACTAAAACCACCATGTATCTCCCCTGCCACATCCACAAACTTCTTATCTGCTACAACAATTAAATATGGCAGTAATATGCACAGCTTGGTTTTCCAACACTGACTTGAACTACAAGAAACAAAATATTCTCTCCTTCTCATGCAACATCCTTAATGCTTTTAACAAGTAGTGTTAAGTAATCTCCTGTCCTGAGTTCAGCAGTAGCAGTCATTTTTTCTCTTTCTTAGTAGCTGGTGCAGCGCTGTGTTTTTGACTTTCAGCCTGGGAACAGCGCTGATAACACTGATGTTTTTAGTTACTGCTCAAATGCTTGGTCTGACCAAGGACTTTGTGAGCCTCATGCTCTGCCAGGGAGGAGGGGAAGCCGGGAGGAAGCAGAGACAGGACACCTGACCCAAACTGACCAAAGAGGTATTCCATACATACCACAGCACGTCATGCCCAGGATGTAACTGAGAGTTAGCCGGAAGGGCACTCACTGCTTGGTCAGGCTCGTTTTGGGAGGTGGGATCGTATTCTCTTCCCTTGTTATTTCCCTTATTATTATTGGTGGTAGCGGCAGTGGTTTGGGTTATACCTTAGTTACTGGACTGCTCTTATCTCAACCTATGGGAGTTACAGTCTTTTGATTCTCCTCCAGGAGCAGGGGAGGGGTGGGGGGAGAGAAGAAAGAAGTGGGGGGAGAAAGAAACTGTGTGGCTGGCTTGCCAACAGGGCTTAAACCACGACATCTCCAAAAATAGCATAGTTATGCATAGATAATACACAGTGTCCTTCACAAAAGGAGGTCACTAACTGCTAAATACTGCCTTGAAGCCCATCTCAAAATAGGCTATTTTAACATTGAAAAGCTCTATTTTTTTCATATTTGCATGATCTTAACTTTTTCTTATCTTTCAGTTCTTCTCCAATACCCTTGCATTTTTTCATGCACATGAACCACTCCCATTTATCACAAGAGTATGAACATTTTGTTTGCTGAACAGCATTCTCTAAAAGCAATTAAGATTCGGTTGACTACATAATATGCAAACAAAAATTTAAGAAAATACCTAATTGCAAGGATTCTGATGACTTATGTGCAGATATCTTTCCAATCCTTTCAGTGCACCTTAACAATATCATAATCATGTAGATTTATAGACACTATATATGAACATTTGGAAATTTTGAGAATTCAGTAGTAATGAAAACCAAATTTAAAAAGAAACAAAATCAGAACTTTATTATACATCAGTATACGACATTTAAAATTGATGTGCTTAACTGAAAGAACTATGTTTGCTTATTGACATTGATTTACCTTCTCGTTGCATCTCTTCAGACTTCCTTCTCACATAAATAACTCGGGGTGTCACAGTCTCAACTTGTGTAGCTCCTTGGCTTTCTTCCTATATATCAAACATTAAAATCATATTACAAATCTACCTTTTGATGTAAAAGCACAGTAAAAATTTTGTGGAGCTTCAAGAAAGAGATTTTAAAAGATTCATTAAAGGATATGCACTTGTTCTCTATTCCTTTTGACTTCAAAAGAATTCAATCTGAATTAGCCTATTGCAGTGTTATGTCCTCTAGACAAACACCCTGGGAGCAGGAAGTATGGCAAAGTGCCATTTAGACCTGAAGACACAAGGAGACCTTCAATTTCTACTCAAAATATGTGGCAGAAAGAACTAAGATTTCTCTGGCTTTCTTCAATACTGAGGACTTCTTCCTAGGTATTATCCTCCTAACTAAAAAGAGAAACTTGAAAAGAAAAATAAAAATTTCAGCACACAGGTTGAAAAGCCAATGCCAAGTACAAAATTTATGACTGTGTTTTAAAAAACATTTTCTGCTCTTCCTGAAATGCTCTTCTATGCTATGTCTGAGACAATGCCTGAGGAAAACAGATTCTTAGAAGCAACAAACACTCTGCATGTTAAAAAGGGAAACATCATATTTGTCAAGCACATTTGTTACCTTATGTATTAACTGGAACAGGAATCATAGCCCAGGGACATTCCACCACATGCATACAGGAAACGATAAAAGTGCAAAACAAGAGTCATGGAGTCCTAGAAGACTTAGGTATTCTTAAGCATTTAAAAGCTGGAGAGCGACTTTGTGCAAGGGCATGTACTGATAGGACAAGTGATAATGGCTTTAAGCTAAAAGAGGGTAAATTTAGATTAGATATCAGAAAGAAATTCTTCATGTGAGGATGGTGAGGCACTGGAACAGGTTGCCCAGAGAAGCTGTGGCTGCCCCACCCCTGTCAGTGTTCAAGGCCAGGTTGGATGGGGCTTTGAGCAACCTGGTCTAGTGGAAGGTGCCACTGCCCATGGCACGGGTTGGAACTGGATGAGCTTTAAGGGCCCTTCCAACCTAAACCATTCTGTGATTCTGTGATTTTCTAAGACAGACAAATTTGATTTCATCAATTATTCTGTTGATTCTGTAGATTAATATAAAGGCTTTTTTAATGAAGATTCCTAAAGAAGGAGGAACACAAGAAAGATCATAAATTTTTGCATATCACAGAGCATTTGGAGCCTATGGACAGAATTACTTTATGAATTCTGGGAAAAGTATATGATCTGAGAAGCAATGGCACTGCCGTTCTGTTGAAGATCTGATGACAAAGTACCAGTGGTATTTCGCTTCCCAAAAGCTAAAAAGAAATAATACGAAAGTATTTTTCAGTTCTGTAAGAGAAACCCTCCACTACTGTGGAGGCCACAACTGAAACTAAGAGCCAAAAATATAAATGAAGACAATTTTTATGTCTGGCAATGAATAAGCATGGTGCAAACTATGCAATCAGAGCTTCCCTTTTCTTTCAGCTAACAGCTGTCTCCGACAATAACAGAAATCTCAACAGTGATGACACTGCTTCTCATGTACTTAACGATCACTTAAGCCAGTGTGGCAAAAATCAGGGGGGAAAAAAACATATGCCATTCAGCCACTGTCTTTTCCTCAATGCTTGTTTACTCTCCCCAGTAAACAAGGCACAGAAAGGGCTACACTAGCAGACAGCATATAATTTCTAACAAACGCCAACACAACCTCACCCACACAACAGTGAGCATAAGCTGACAAAAGTGAGCTACATGCACCTGAGATCGAGCTAGCAACTGCACAAGGCACTATGTGGACAGACAGACCAGTTAGGACTGGTACTAAATTGGGCATCACTACACACCACGATGCTGATCAACTCTGTTCATTATTTAAAGCTGACAAGATATAAAAGAGCTCAGATGATTTTCTGAAAGAAGGAGGGTCTCATGGAAATGTGATCGAAAGCTACCACTGTTACAGAACTTTAAATGTAAACAACACAACATCATATTCATATGATGTGAGCAGGTCTAAGTGTTTCTTTGGTTTGGATTTTTAATAAGACAAATCAAAAACCAGTTTAACTGAAACAAGGTGCAAACAGAAGTTGAGAGACAATACATAGATTCATAGCCTACAATTACACATTCCTGAAGATTAAAAACACCATGTATTTTGAAATACTAAAAATGAAACCTAATTAGAATACATACCAAAGTGACAATCCCACTTAAAAAATGTTGATTGTATAAAAACATTCATACTTGTATAAGAACGTTATGAAAATATTTTGCAACTGGTTTTCTAAGATTTCAGCAATGCATTTGGGTTTTAAAATTATTTAGATTAACCATCTTTGAAATGATTAGCCGAACAAATATGACTTCAATGTTCATGTACCTCCCACGTCCAAAATGCTTCATCTAGAACAGGAAGAGCCCAGCTTCCTCCTAGTCATTCTTTTGCTTCTTAATGCTAAAAACACAAGGGCAAAGTGGCCACAAATAACAGTCAATTCCTGTATGGTTGCACAAGAATGGACAGAAGGGGTCAAACTGAAGATGCATTTAGTCTGGCATTCTGTCTAACAGTGGCTAAAAGGATAAATAAATCTCAAAAAAAAACCAATGCCAGAAATGGAGGAGCAGCCAAGGAATCTGCGTAGATAAGAAAATTCCTCTATGACTTAAGCCATTTGTTTTGCAGCAAGTGACCACACAGACTCCACTTTTCATGACTAAAAGGCCCTGGCCCTACATGAAAAGACAATGTTCTTTCTCTTGGCCAAAATCTGATGTACACACCCATCCCAGAGAAAGAACAAGCAGTATGTATATGGCAGCTTCAGATCACTGCCCACAACTTCCCTGAAATGATGATCCTGCTCAGACAGACTACAGAAAACACCCAAGATTGTCACAACAAACCCTAAGAACCAGAAGGATTGTTCCCAGTTACATCAGAACAAAGGTCTACCAAACCCAAGGCCCAGCTGACACCATCTGAAATACCATGTATTTTTTCAGATCTCTTGGCACACACCCTAAAAAACCTAGTTTTGCTCCTAAACAGACTCATCTTGTGGCTTTGAACATAGCTGATAGAGTTTCATTTCAATGAAGGCAAACACTGCCTAAAGCTTAAATTTAGATGTGAAACAACTGATGCGAAAGTCAGTGACTAACTTGGGTGGAAATCTTTTAAGAAGTTTAAAGTGATTACTGCCTTAAACATTGAATACAATGAATCATTCTGGAAGCTTGAGTATCTCTTGCTCTATTAGCTGGTACTATATTACAAGAAAATCTGTTTCCTAAAGGCAGGTAACAAAGCAGATCAAGCTGCAGATCTGAAGACAGATGCCATCCCTAATTGAAACTAAGGGAAAAGTTCATCATCATTGTTACATGATAGATAGATAGATGCTGTCAAAACAAGCCTTCAAGTCATCTGGTACAGGCATTTTTTGGTGATTGTTGTTTTTTCCAGAAAAGGATATATGGATCCAGTAGAGGATCTTATGGAGCGTGGTTTTGCCCTATCCAGGATACACATTTTCTGTGATTAAAGGTATACCTAAAGGTATGGTCACGACAAAGGAAAACTAAAAAGTTAGCCAATGAGAAACGGGGCTGATGTTTCTCATGGGCTTACATCAGGAACACCCACTTACAGGAAGAGATTCTTTTGTCTGGGGGAAAAAACCAAAACTGACCACACAAAGTTCAGGGGTTTGGTTGGCTGGTTTGTAAGAAGAATGAGTTTTACATATCAGCAGGCAAAAAAACCTGCCCTACAGGTTCAGATGCAATAAAGTTTCTAAAGATAATATATAACTATTTGTATATTTTCTATGAAAGACACTGTCAGATCATAATACATTTCTTGCATAGGTAAGACTATGGGTAATAGGCAATCTTACACATAGTATATTATCAGTTACCTGTACCCAGGGAAACAAAAATGAATCCTAACAAAATCAGCTAATTCTCAAGAGCACAAGATGTAGGTATCACTGTGTCCACAGTTAATGGTGCTAAAAGAAGAAAACATGGTTTACCCTCTCTGTCCTTTTTACTTTTGGCTTGTGAAGCAGTAACTAGGATATGAGCTCACTCCAACAGAGACAGTGCTTTAATGGAATCCACTTTTGCCTGTGAACAATCATTTGAAGAAATAATATGTTCTGGTAATCTCAAAGTGAAAAAGGTGTAACATTTAAAATCCTTCTTCTCATCTGAAGTGACATATTTAAGAACTGCTCAGACACCAGTGGCATGACAGACATCAAAGCTCCAAAACATAAAACCACAAGACAGGTCAACTTTAGGTTATTTTTAACATTGAAAGAACATCAGGGAAGGACAGAATGCATCCAGGAACATAGCAACTAAGGTAAGTGTATTACTACTTTTAAACACACTGTGAAGCTTATCATAATAAAGAGCAGTCTCCTGCCTCATTTTCAGCTTTTTCCACTCACCATTTAAATTTATCTTTAGTTAGCAAGCAAACCATCATCTCTAGGTAACAGCACACACTAATAAAGTAGCAACGGATTAACCCTATACGTTTCAAGCAGAAATCAATAGGGTATTCATCTACCTTCAAGTATTCTGAGATACATCATCATTACTGCCCTTCTAACCCTTCTCCTAATAGGATAAATGAAGCTCCTGAAATGCTGAAAAAGAGTTACAATTCATAAGGTCCTTTCCAACCTTAACTGTTCTATGATTCTATGAGACCAAGCCTCTATTGTTGCTCCCTCTCCCATATATCCATCATGTTATTCTTCTGTATTTGAAGCACTGTGCCCCTAAAACATTGGAATGCCTCATCTGAGCTGAGTATGTAGAGTATTAGACCCTGTGAGACTACTGAAGCTGTGAGGAAGCACAGAAAAAGTAAAAGGTCTGACCCTAATAGAAAGCATGTTGTAAGGATTCTGTCACAGTAAACACGATCATTTTTATTACACACATGAAGTCTTGACTTCAGTTTCTAAGCTGAATGTGTACCTTAAATGCACCAGTTCTGAGTTGTCAGTCACCATAGTGAAACAGGAAAATTTATTTTCTTAGATTTCAGTTTGCACTTTATGACTAGCTGTAGAAAAGATCCTTAGGTTTACCTGGGACAGATCCTCTGAGAGAGATGTCACTCTGCGGCTTGACTGGGCTGCTTGCAGAACAGGATTTGAAACTGGTTGCGATTCCAGTTCAGCCATAAGCATTGGACCATGAGCTGTATCCTCATCTCCAAGAATTTCTGCCAAAAGATAAAAATAAAAATAAAAAAAATTCCTTGATGGACTGGACCATTTATGTCCCAGTCAACTCCTGGCAAGATGTGGAACCTTTCAAGATTGAGCAATGCGACACACAGTGTTAATTACTTCCTCCTTACATGGCTCATTGTATAACCTTTAAATTGCTCTTGTGGGAAAAAAGAAATAAGAAATACATGTCTGTGAAAATTGAAAAAATAAATCAGTTTTATCATTTGTAGATTTCTAACATGGCAAGCATTTATGGTAACTTCAAAGCTGTATAGCTCATCATACCATTATATGCTTTATGAGCTTTAGCACATATATTGGAAAGAGACTGGAAAGGCTTCTTAATGAAAATGTTTCACTGTTGTCTGAATTAAAAGAAACCAGCACATTGTATTTTTTAAAAGGGATAATTTGCTATATAATCCATCATTTATCATGTTTTTGCAGCCTGCAAGTGTGTAAAGCATCTTTATGAAAAATGTACTGACAGCTCATGAACTAACTTTAGCCTCCTGCTATCATACAGAGCCAAAGAATTAATTTTAAGCCTAATTAACTATAATCATTGTTTAATTAACTGTAATTATTGTTCACTTTAAGACTATATGTGCCACATTTCATTTGCATGTTGGTTTTTATGTTCATGACTTTAGGCACTGAAAACAAGGCTTTATAAATGAAAGACTGATCAAGGTGCTGTTACATACCTACATAAATAACACCTGCTCCATCCTATAAATAGACATCATGTTTCCATGATATAAATAAAAACTGTTCACAAAACTGAAGATACCCATAGACCCACAATCCCCAGAATCCTTACTGTCATATCTGTGACTCATTCTGACAGAGAAACTGACCATCCACTGCAAGCTTAAATGTACAGAGATACATACCCTGAAATATGTGAACTTTGAAACCTACTGGTGTAGCACTTATTTAATATTACCCTTAAATGTAATTATAAAATAAAATTATGGACCTGTGTTGTAACTCTTGTGGCTATCGAGGAACAGCTCTTAGTCCTAACCTGCATTAGACGGAAGGATATATAATCTCACATACCAATGGGCAGCTAAAAAAGACTTGGAAGAAAACGGGAAACTGTCGCAGAGCATTTCTTCCTCCTTCACCCCATTCCCCACCTCCAAAACCAGATTGTTTCCTATTCAGTGTTGACTTCGCTATCGAAAGGACTTGGACACAAGATTTTCTGTTCCTCTCTAACATGAAGAAAATCTTGTTTTGAAAGCAGATCCTACAATGTTACTTCATCAGCAATGTGAATGAATACCGTGCCGATGTCCAGCACAGTATTCATTGTGGGCAGGGAGAGAAGCTAAGTTAAAAATCATCAGAATGCAATGCAACTCAGTATTGGATTATTACAGATGTAAAAGCACAGGGCATTCCCCTATACATACCTGAAAAGGTACTTCTAAACTTGATTTTCGGATAACAACAGAGAAACTGGGATTAAAAAGTAAGGGAGAGGAAGGATGCAGCATTGGCTACATGAATCTTTTCAACTGAAAATAAATAAATTATTGCTTTACCACAGCAAGTGATCCCTGCAATACTTTGTGCAAGCCATTATGTGTATGCCTCAGCTACCCTCATCTGGGGAAAAAGGAATTTCCATAGGAATCATAGAATCATAGAACAGTTAGCGTTGGAAAGGACCTTAAGATCATCTAGTTACAACCCCCTGCCATGGGCAGGGACGCCTCAAACCATGTCACCCAAGGCTTCATCCAACCTGGCCTTGAACACCGCCAGGGATGGAGCATTCACAACTTCCCTGGGCAACCCATTCCAGTGCTTCACCACCCTTACAGTAAAGAATTTCTGCCTTATAGCCAATCTAAACTTCCCCGAAGTTTTAACCCATTACCCCTTGTCCAATCACTACAGTCCCTAATGAAGAGTCCCTCCCCAGCATCCCTACAGCCCTGGAATATATGAAGCTAAAATGTATTGCCCATTATGAGACACTGCAGTATCACCTTGATGGAGTGATAAAATCAATGAGGAGGTGCGCTGTGTAAAGGGACAGAAAGAAAGATATTCAACTGCCAGTGTTAATACCTGTCCTATGGAAACTGACTTCAAGAATGGTTAAATTAAGTGGTTTTGAGAACTGAATTTGACTGAAAAGAATAAAACACATACTTTAGAAGTCAACTTTTCTATAGGCAAGTGGGTACTTGCCATGATTTTTGTTCAAATTGCAGAATACTATAGACAAAGGAGAGTGAAGGCAAGGCTCCAATTAAATTCAGTTCTCAAAATAGAAATGCAAATAATTTCATTGCAGAAATCACCTATAAATTTTTAATTCTGTTTTTTTAACATATTCATTGAAATTATTTCAGATACTGTTGCACAAGACCCTCAGAATCCTCATAAATATCACAGAGAAGAAAGAACAGCCTAACTGTACCTCCAATTTGGACAAGTTGCCCTGGAGATGAAGAACGGAATCTCCGGTGTGGTCTGTTCTCAGAAGTCTGAGCTGTTGGATGGTCCACATAAACTGAATGTCCCATTAGGATTCTTTCTGCTGCTTTGGTCAGCCTTGGTCTTTGGCCTTCACTGAGCTGCCCAACACTATCATCAGAATCCTACACAGAAGAGCAACATCAGAACAGTAGATATAAAAAACAGCAATGTATTTCTTCCAAAACCACACAGTTATCTAATCACACTAACCCTCAAAGCATATAAAAACTTAAGGCTACAGAATCAATCATACAGAATCACAGAATACCAGGTTGGAAGGGACCTCAAGGATCATTTGGTGCAACCTTTCCGGGAAAAGCATGACCTAGACCAGGTGGCCCAGCACCGTGTTCAGCCAAATCTTGTGTCCAGTGTTGGGGAAACCACCACTTGCCTGGGGAGATTATTTGAATGGCTGATTGTTCTTACTGTGAAAATTTTTCCTCTAGTGTCCAACCTCAGACTCCCCAGGGGTAACTAGTAGTTACTAGTAGTAATAGTATAATATTAGCATTGAATAAATAAAACTGAAAGCGAGGTGGTATCACCTAACTGGGTTTGAAAATAACACCTATGTTATTTTCAGTACTGGACAGAAAAGAATCACTTAGAGACAAAGAACATAGTTTGGTTTTTGTTTTGTTTTGTTTTTGTAGTGGTATCCCAACATGATCAGAACTTAAGTTACATTTTTAGCACATGGAGTCTTTAATGTTACACATACAGCCATTGTTGACTGCCTGACCTTGTAGCACTGGAAACAAGTAAATGCTTCTGATGCTCTTTTGTACATTAAAAAATTACAAAAATTAAAAAGTTTAATTTTTAAGTAGGTTTGGATGGCACTTACAAGGATTGTTCTCTGAATTCTGACTTTCAAAGCTCCAGAGAAAAAAACAACAGCCTGTTCTATGCAGGAAAACAGGTTGAATACAAATACACACATGTGCAGAGTATGATTCTAAGGCAAAGCTAGTAATACCTAGGAGAATATTCTTTCTTTTGCAAATGAGAAAGTATATTTGCACACATCTTGCCAGATTCAGGGGTAAGTTTGTTAGTGTCTTGGATGGACAGACTGAGTAGTCCATAAGTATGAGAAAGGGAAAAGCAAATTAGAGATCTTTGTAATCGGTAGTGATGATAAGAAAATGTCACAACAAATACAGTCAGACTCAGAGCTGAACACTGTAGAAAGCTTTTCACTAAGTCCATCTACTGGAGCTCTTTAAGCAAAATAAAGACAGATAAAGGAACAGTTAAGGAGGTGAGTGAAGTTACTATTTATTTACCTTAAACTGTCCAATATAGATGGAAAAAACTGCATATGCATCAAGAAAATAACAAAAAGCAAGATCTGTCATAAATAAAACTGCTGATGAACCATATTGCAGTACTCAAAGTTCACTTCCCTTAAAAATTCCTCTAGTTATGTTGATTAGAATAGACTCCCAGTTCAAAATATTAATTTCCACATAGAAAATACTTAAATGTGTGGCAAAAAATGACTGTTATCCTTTGCTATGCAGGAGTTACAATTTTCTGTTAGTCTGTTTTTTCTGACATCCAGATATGGATATTTTGAGTTTTTGTTCCAAGATCAGTATCAACAGCATGTGCGAAAGTGCATGTAAACATTTGCTGAGTTTTCTTCATACTTCCCTAAAACTCTCAGATGGCTGTCAAGTGCAGTGAACTTATACTGCTAAACATACCACCTATACTGCTCAAGAGACAGAAAACTTACCTGGTACTCAAATCAATAGAACAAATCTGGTACACTGGAACAATCATATACATACCTTGAAAACTAGGTATGTGTGGCACTACATGCGGTTTTATTTATAACAACGCTTAACCTTCAGTGTTTTTTAAAGTTTTACACAAGAACAAAGCCAACAGAAGTGGGATCACTTCCAGCAGGGAATTAAGTGTATGAACCTGTTCTATAGCCAACAGGAATTATAAGCTTGAAATATTACTTTTGAGTAGGAAAATATCACTTCAAAACTACTGTACTGGAAGGAAAAGGACTGTAAGTTACCTCCAAATGGTATACCCCTTCCTGTGCAGCAAGAGGTGCTTGATTTAATTTGGCTAAAAGAGTCAGGACAGGATCCCTGTGATAGCCTTTATCTGGTCTTCTCACCACTTGCCCTTCACTGGGAGGATCATAATCCTAAAACAAAGAAACAAAATCTACATAATATATAACTTGAATTATTCCTACTATTAAAAAAAAGCATAAATTGTGAACTAAAGTTGTTAGTTTCCACACTGAGAACTTGTGTCATTAAAATGAAGGTATTTAAAAAAAAGCAAACTGACAACACACTGCTTTCTCCTTTTACACACAGGCATGCAGAGTCTTTATTTAATACGTAAGGCTGCAATACTTAGAGAAGAACAAGGTCCTTTAGGCCTCCAAAGTTCAGGGAAACAGTTAAATCCTCACACATACTGGTCACTGGGAACAATCTGGCTGCAGAACTACTCTCACCAGCTACAATTTAGCTTCCTCAACCACAGAGCCTAGTTTGAGGCTGGAGGACTATTAGAAGGAGTTATAATCCAGCAGACAAAGAGAAGGAATAACATCTTAGAGAGCCTAACCTGATTAAAAAGAACTTAAATTTAGGTTCTCTTCCTAACAGTCTGAAGTCCAGAATTTAAGAGTGGCAGACAGAGAAGGCACATAAAGGGAAGCCCACAAAAGGAACTTTTATAGTCTTGATCAAGAGTAGGGTGTTCTCTTCAGGTGCCTCTATACTCACAGGGCAAAGTCTGGACAACAGGCAGAAAGATCTGCAGGTTCAGAGAGCACCGTCTCACAACTATGACATGAATGAAATCATGGATATTAGATGGGAAAGTACACACAAGTGAAGTATGCCATGTATGGCAGAAATGTTTGGGAAGGATAGCCAGGGAGAAAAGTGGATTCCTACTGAAGGACAGTTAAACTTTGCATTATTGAGGTTAGAAGAGACCTCTCGAGATTGTCTAGTCCAACCCAACTGCACAAGAAAGCACCTCTTGCAGCGTTTGGCCATCCCCACAGTAAAAACATTTCTTATATTTAAAAGGAATATCCTGAATTTTATTCTGTCTTCTTTCACTGGGTACCACTCAGAAAAGTCTGGCTCTGTCTTCCTTACTTCCTTCCACCAGATATTTATACACTTCGCTAAGTTCCTCCCAGAGCTTTCTCTTCTCCAGGCTAAATGATCCAAGCTCTGAGTGTTACAGATGAACCACTCCCTTAATCATTTCTGTAGTCCTTTGCTGGAATCACACCAGTAAATCCTTATCTTTCTTGTACTGGAAAGTCTATAACTGGACACAGTACTCCAAACGCTGTCTCACCAGTACTGAGTAAAGAGAAAACTATCTCTCTTGACTTGCTCTTCCCAATGCAGCAAAGGATGATGGTGGCCTTATTTGCCACAAGGGCACACTGCTGGCTCAGATTTAACTTGTCCACCAGGATCCCTCCATTCTTTTCCGCAAAGCTGCTTTCCAGCCTGTCAGCCCCTAACACGTATTGGCGCATTGATTTGTTTTTCCTCGGTTGTACCACATGGCACTTGTCCTTGATGAACTTATGTAAGATTCTTGTCAGCTCATTTCTCTAGCCCAGTGAGGTCTCTCTGAATGGTGGCACAACCCTCTGGTGTACAAAACCAGTTTTGTATCACCTGTAAACTTGCTGCTGATGCAATCTGTCTCATCATGTAGATCATTACTGAACATGTTAAACAGCACTGGTGCTAATACTGACCCCCAGCATACACTGCTAGTGTCTGGCCTCCAGCTGGACTGTGTGCCACTGACCACAACCCTTTCAGCCCAGTGGCCCAGCCAATTTTCAATCCTAGGTCAAAACATTTCTTGAATTCACAAACATCCATGTGCTTATTGATGGTTTGAGTCAAGATCAGAGGGGAAAGGAACACTAGGGCTGTTGTTGGCAAAGTCTGCTTCAGAGCACCTGACCAACAAAAAGTAAGGGGAGGCTTTCTACAAAACATTAACAGGGGTCTGATGATTCCAAGTCTTCATCCTCGTGGCAGATCTCAACTATCTGAACATCTTTCAGAAGATGTGGAGGCCATCCTGAAGTTTTTAGAAATCCCTATGGAGTTACCTTCCAACCAATAAAAAAAAAAGTTTAGTTTAAATATGGTATTGTTCTACCTGATACTATTATTTATATGACAACTATGCCCTACTAAGAGGCATTACACAGAGAGGGGAAGTCCAAGCATTTGAGGAAAAGGAAGAGTGTTAACAGAGAAAGGGATTGGAGAATACCTTGACTTGGGAGGCTTTCAGGACAACACACTAAAGCAAACATCAGATAAGAAACTATACTGAAGTTCTAAACAGCTTTACCTAACTCCAGCCTCAGCTAACCTACTGTAATAATTTAAGCACACAATTAATTAAAAGATGGCTCAAAGCTGAAAGAGTTCAGAACATAAAAATGTTCTGTTCTTTTTAAGATGTCTTAAAACTGAAAACAACAAAGAAATTAAAATGCATATTAGCTATCTCTCACCTACATAAGTATATAAATAATTCAATTTTTTTTTTAATATAATTAGTTTGCACAACATGTTTTTTTCCTTTGGGGCTCTGAAATTCAAACCTTCTTTGTAAGTGTACAGCTTAAAACCATAAATAAAAAAAGTTTGTAAGTGAAAATGTTTAAAGCGCATCCAATTTATGGAGGTGCTTATGGTAGAATACCACACTAACTCCGTTTTATTGTAAAACATTTCCTTACCATTTCATTGGCATCTCGTAAAGTACTACTTAAGCTCTCAGCAAGGTTTGGAAGACACAATCCTCCTCCTCCTAAGGCTGAAAAATATTTTAAGTTACAAATGTTAAAAAACATGCAAGTTATATGAAAGAAAGCCAAGGCCACATTCTTAAATAATTGCCACACAATGCTTTCGTAAAGCTGGAAATTTCTAATGCCGGATGTGCATTACAAAGATGTATTTTCAGCTTCCAAGAAAATTCTCTTACACCTTTCTTTCAATAAAAACTTAGTATTTAGTACCACATGGTTCTAAGACAGCCCCAGTTATTGGTGCGAGACAGCTCCAATTATTTTCCAAATTGATCTTAGGACAATAGGTCAGATTTAAACTTTTTCATTAATAAGCAGATGCATTTTGTTCAGAGACAAAAAAGAGGTCTCTTAAATCCAAAACTATGAACTGAAAGTTAAGGACCAGATAATGCCTGCAGTTTTATCAGAAAATGTACGAAATGTAACTTCAGTAGACTGTAAGAGATGTTTATAAAGAAAAAAAAATAGTTAATCCAAATTCTAATTTCCACAGATTTGTCTGCTTAGTTACCTCTTGCAGCCAGCACCTGTCCATAGCTGAAGAGTACCTCTCCTTCTGAAATGGGTCTGTCTGCAGTTTCGGTTCCCGTTTCCGTGAGCGTAAGGCTGCTTTCCTGCGTGGACTGCCCAGAACTAACTGTAGGCACAGGTGATGGAACCTGTGAATTGCAAGGCAGCGATTCGAAGGGCCCCACTGACGGCTGCTGAGCTGGTAAAATCAAGGCCTCTGGTTCCTCATCATTAGCCACTGACATCTCACTACAATGTAAGAATGTACATTATGAATACACCAAAATACATTGAAAAATATAGACTAAGGTCTTTAATCAATACTGAAAAATTAATTTGCAAGGGTTTTTTTTTGTTAATTAAAGAGCACAGCATTTTACATAGTACAAGAATCAATACGGTTAAATAACATTGTTCATTAATTTCTGGTTATAACTAAAAATTGCCATGTGTATTCCCACTCAAATAATAGAAATATTTCATTGCCACTACATCTATTACTGGCACATGTAACAAAACGAATTTACCAGGTACAAAGTTCAGCAAGATGATGAGTAACGACTGATAAATCCTGAAAAGGTCCTGGTACCACATTTTCCTCCAAAATCAAAGAAAACAATTAAAAACAGAATCCATCAATGCCTCCTGATATACATTAAGTGTTTCTTTTCACTGACTTTTTGAGGATATACGTTTTGGGGTTTGGGGTTTTTTTTTTCAGAAATGAGAAAACCGTGCAGCCTGTTCAACTCACACAGCCTTAGGACAGAAGGGTTCTTCAGTTAAAGGACTGGGTTTCTCTTCTTCCAGAGGAAGTTCTGCATCATCCCATGGGTTTGCAGGCTTTGGACTTTCCAATTTTGCAGCTTTGGAGCCCCATTCTGAGGCAGGAGGGCTTGGTGTGATTGTTCTAGGTGGTGTATTGACAGGGGTAACCAGAGGTGTGCCAACACAACTAGTGGTAGCTGGAATCTCAACTCCTGCATGGGCAAAGTCAGGTTTCAGATCAGAAAGGAATGCAGGAACTAAATCTCAGGCAGAGAGCTAGTCAGTTTGACTAAACACTTGTTTTTGTGATACCTTTTGATAATTATGAAGACTAGATTAAGACTAGTTTCTTTTAAGTATAGTCTTGGCATCTGAAGGAGCTAGAATAAACCTTCAATTGCTTACCTCCCTTAATAAGGGAGACTGCTCTGCATTTTAAAAACTAAGCTGTTTTACTTGGGGAGTGTAAATTTGGCTTAACATTAGAAATACAGGAAGGAGCAAAAGACAGCTATTTTTCTGATGTGAAAAATTGTGGCGGAGCTGGGAGGGGTGGAAATCAGACACGATAACATGTGCATTAAGTCTGAAAAGAAAACTGTTACCAAATAAAAGATGTTTGCTTTTTATACAAATTAGCCCACATTTTTTGTATTACATGAGTTCCCACTTGAATTATAGCCTCAAGAATATTACCGAGAGATGACATGTCTTTGAAGATGAAAATTAAAGGCAGTAGATTAAAGCATATTTGCAACTTCTAAACTTCAATTACTATTTTCATTACCTGTTTCTTTAATTTGTTCATGTTTGTGAACATCCCCATTCATTTCTGTAAAAGACAGAGAAGACTCTGGAGTTTTGACTGGAGGCAATTCTTTTTCTGAAGGTGGTGTTTCTGGTGGTGTGGCCTGGGGTGCTGGCAATGGAGTAGGCATATGAGATTCCTGAACGGAAAAAAAAATCATAACCACAGTTAATATCTCAATGCAGAATTCCTATTTTCCAAGTATCCACAGAGACAGCTGAGAAAGAGAGAGAAAGGCAGGTTATCAGAGAACAGGAACAGCTGTTGCTTAGATACATCCTTCATTGATCTAATTCCTCCATTTAAACATAAAGTGGCACCAGGCAGCATGCTTAGATTAAGTAAATTATGCATCAGAATGATTACAGTTGGAAATCATTATATATAGAACAGAACAGACTATTTCAGTTGGAAGAGACCTACACCGATCACCTAGTCCAACTGCCTGGTCAATTCAGGGCTTACCAAGTTAAAGCATGGTATTAAAGGCATTGTCCAAATGCCTCAAGCTTTGACAGGTTTGGGGCATTGACCAGTCTCTAGGAAGTCTGTTCCAGGATTTGACCACCCTCTCAGTACAGAAATGCTGAGAGAACTGGGTTTGTTCAGCATAGAGAATAGGAGGTTTAGGGAAGACCTTATCACCATGTTCCAGTATTTAAGAGGTGGCTATGAAGATGATGGAAACCCTTTTTACAAGGAGTCCTATGGAAAAGACAAGGTGCAACAGGCACAAGTTACTGCTGGGGAGATTCAGTTGGACACTAGATAAATTTTTTTCACAATGAAAACAATCAGCCTGTGCAATAAACTTCCTAGGGAAGCGATGGATTCCCCAACACTCAACATTTTAAGATTCAGATGGACAGGATGCTGGGCCACCTAGTCTAGGTCATGCTTTGTCTAGAAAGGTTGGACCAGATATCTTTGAGGTCCCTTCAAAACTGGTATTCAATGGTTCTGTGACAATGTCCAGTCTAAATATTAATTATATGATTATACTAATTTTAATAAAGCATTTAATACCATGTTAAGCAAGAAAGTATTTCATTACACAGATAAAATTATCATACTGACTCCATTTTATGGTGAGAGAATCAGCTAAAGAGAAGATACAAAGAAAGCAACAGCCAAAACAGTAAAGTATTAAAATAAGCATGTAATTGTGATGTTTCTAAAAAAATGAAAGAGGTGGAGACAAATGTTGACAAGCAAGTATGATGGCTGCTGGTTAGCCTGCTATGAAGAAATATGATAAACTTTTCCAGGGTCTTTCCAGCCCTGTTTTCTTTTCATAAAGAAAACAAGATAATGGGGCTAAAGGAAGGCTTCCAGGCTAGTTTCTGAATAATAAAACCTCAGACTGATTATTTTTAATAAAAGCTCTTCTCAGAAATAGGACTCATTTGGCACCTCACACGCAGCTGTGTGACATTGTGAACACTGAAGAACTCAGTAACTGGGCAGCTGAAGCTCTAGGTAAGAAACTTCACAGCAAGAAGGGGCATATCAAGAATGCACAAACATACTTAAGAACTCCCGCTATAAGCTGAGCAGAAGTGCAAAAAGGAGAACTAAGACACTAAGGAAACTACACCTTGCATACTAACTTATTATGAAATGTCTATTAGTATATTAGTGCTACCTGTGGTCAAGACGAATCTAAACTGGAAAACATAAAAGTGCTGCTCATCAGCAAGAGTTGAAAAATGGTACACATACAGATGATTGCTTTATTTTGCCTAATTAAAGGCCAAAAAGGACAAAACTAATCTCTTGAAGTGTGCAAATGAATATATATAGTAAGGAGAAACAATTTCAGCTTAAGATCACTTCGGTTTAATCTGATACAGAAACAAGAAGGCTTAAGAGGGCCATCAGTAAATACAAAATGGTTATTAGAAGAGGCTTCTAAGTATCAGAACAAGATACAAAGAACAGTCTTGCTTTAACATCACACACTCCTCAATCTGTAATGGAGTGGGGAAGAGCTCTCTACATGCAGGATGGCTGTATTTAAGCTTAGAGTAGTGAAATGATTACTTCTGACTACAGCAGGCACTAGGTAATATTTCAGTCTATATGCACTGTAGCAGAATAGAATAATTGATCTCACTTTTGACAAAGCTTTGAAGAGTCAGATTTCTAAGTGCAGCAATTTCCACATTCATCCCAAAGACATTATACAACACCAGATTGTCGAACAGCTATGTTCTCAAAACGAGAGCCAGCTGTCACTTGATTATCAAAGGCAACAGAGAAAATTATCCTGCATAACAGGAAGTTCTACTAATCATTTAAGCATTTACTGAGAACTACTGAACTGAAAACTTAGAATTAATACTAATTTTACAGATATGAAAGAATGGCTGCAAGCCCACAAGACCAAAAATAATATTGCTCTATTTCTTCTTATATAAAGAAATTAGTTTCTCCATATTTCATTTCTTCACAAGAAAGTAGCATAGCTATTTTTGTCAAAAATAATATGAGCTATCTTTTGGCAACATGGAATTAAGTACCAAGTCTTTCCATTAGAATCATAGTTGTACTCAGCCTTAAAGTAATTAAATAAATACAGCATACTGCATGCAGCACAAAGGATTTTTTTTTCCCCTTTTCAACACTTTTTAAAAGTTAAATAGGTTTAATCTTGTTGCTTGCTGGACTATAAGAAGGAATAATCAAAAATGCAAATCACGCACATTCAATTCATGAGTCTTTTTCCATCATTTTTGTCTTGCACAGTTGAACCACCATGCCACAAAGAAATTATCACTTAGAACCTTAATAGGAAAGCTTAAGTAAATTGGACTCTCACCATCATAACCATTGTAGTTGGAAGAACATTTGCAGCAGGAACTGCTTCCTGAGCCTGCCTGTTTCCCAGCATGGTTGCAATTGTTTCACTGAGGGCTTCATTTACAAAATGACTTATCATTTCTGAGTCCACAGGCACACCAGCATTGATGAAGAGCTGAAATCCTCCACCACCTGCAACTTCAACTGAAAATATAAAACACACATCCAGATCCCACTTCTTAAAATGCATGTACTGTACTACAGCCACTTGTTTCCTTCTTCATGAACTTTTAAACACTCCTTTGCAAAAAGTGATTCTTTATTTTACAGACAGGTAAACCACAGTAGCAAAGCAACTCAGGACTGAAAAAGAAGGCAGCAGCACAGGACAGTGACAGCAGGGGAGAAATGCATTTATCTGCATTATCACACATTTATATAAGGGAGGTAATTTTTTGCTACCTATTAAGAGAATAATAACTCTTACTTACCAATATCAGATGTTACAGTGTCACTGTCTTCGCTCTCTGAGGTGCTAACACTGGGCACGGTTTCTTTCTGCACTGGGTACATCCCACTGATAACTCTTGCCATTATTTCTTGCTCCACCCTAGCAAAATAAAACCTATTTAACTATCAGCATATACTTGGACACCTAGAAGCACACAAAAGATCATTCTTGACATTAAATGCAAGGTAGCTCAAAAGAAAAAGGAAGGAAGGTGATGAGAATAAAGGGAAGGTATTTATATGGAGTAATTTCTTCCATCAATATTCTCTTGTTACTTTGTCGTATTGTAACTCACCAATTTATCAACCTGTTTTCTATAGTTTCTCTCCTTTGAATCAGTTCATCCAAAACATCAGTAGACTGCTGAGGAGCAGAAACCACCGGAGGAAACAAAGGACCATTGTATTTTGGTGAGGTAACTTTAAACTGTCCACTAAGCTCCAGAAGAGGCTCACAGAACTCTGGAATTTCATCCCTCTCCTCCTCCTGATCCTAATAAATAAGTAGTAAATTAAGTTATGGTGGGTTTCTGGAAGGCAATGTCATTAAGGTAACCATGAGACTTTTTTTCTTTAAGAAACATTTGTAGATGTGTCACAGCATATAAACCACATTCTCCCTTCTTAGTATGTTGTACTTAACTGACGCAATTCTAAACTTAGCAAATCATAAATCTGTAGAGGCATAAAGCTATAGAAACTGCTAAGTAAAACATGATCTGGCTCATATTTCCTGCCTGTTCTCCACAGGGCAGGGAGCCAATGGTAATGTTAATACTTGAGAAATTCACTTGTGACATAAGTCAGGTTTCTTTAATATGTATACTCCAGAAATGCTCCTCCTTTAACCAAAAAAGTTTAGAAAACTTCCAACAGTTACTTGTTGGGTTCTTTCTTTTTTTTTTTCTTTTTTTTTTTTTGGTTGTTTTTGTTTGGTCTTGTTGAGGGTTTGTTTTTTTTTTTAGGAATTAAAATTTTACTTTAAAGTCCCCTGTTTGAAAAGATACATTCCCCAAAGTAAATGAGCATGTAGTCTACTACTCTAATAAAGTTGCCAGCACTGAAGGTTAGATAATAATTTACATGGGTTACATGTATGGTTATACTTCCATCAATTTCAGCTCCTGAAAGTTGAAAAGTATTTCTGGGTAATCAATTTACAAGATCCTCACAGATACATTGAATTTAATGTGCTATTTCTTAAAAGTTATGGAAGTTACTCATGCATTATAATGTTTGACTATTTCCAAAGATGCCACCCTTTTTTCCCCTCTAAGCACATACACAGCAGTCACCAACCCATGATATCATAATGTAACACTTCAGAATGTCTCATGATGTCCCTGCCCATGGCAGGGGGGTTGGAACTTGATGATCTTATGGTCCTTTCCAACCCTAACTATTCTATGATTCTATGATGCATGAGAACCTGCATCTTTCACCCACAGTATTAAAAACAAATGTCTCCAATAGCAGTCTGATTCTCCAAGAAGAAAATTTGGCATGCCAGGAAGAGATGAAGAACTAAGCCCTAAATTATCAATGAGAAGTACGTTACATTGCATAGAAGAGCTCACTGTAAATCTACATTTACTAAGATTAATCTCCAGCACAGTGAAAGGAGAAAAAAGTCTTATTTTCCCTTATCCAAATTAAATTTACTTTAACCCATAAAATAAACAAAAACCCCAATACTATATATTTTCTATGAATAAAACAACAAATCACTGAAAACAGAAAGAAGGAAAAAATTAAAAAATAGTAACATTTTCTTGTCTCCTTCCCCAAACCAGAATTCATATTTCTCTTCTTTCTCAATATACTTTAAAACTTAAAAGTCAGATAGGCCCAGGATGGGTTTTACAACAAACTGCTATTGGGGAGCAGGATCTTTCTGTATCTTTAAATAGTAATAATTCTTCAAAGAAAAGCTGTAACTTACAAAGCAGGAAAAACAGAATATGTATAAATGGGTGACAAATTAAGGTCTCTAAACCATTCTAGGCATAGAAATAAGAAAGTGAAGTTAAATGCAGAACGACACTGCATGCCTTGCAAGCTGATAAGCAGTTCATTCTGCTATATGCACTCATAACAGTAATTCGTTCTGACAGCAAATGTAAAGATGTCTATGTCCAGTGTTTCATTATGCGTTTTCTTCAGACTGCATTACTCCATAAATTTCCTTTGATGTTGCCTATTTAATACTTCTGAAAGTATGCAAAACACAAACATATGGATTAAATAAACAAAGTACACACAGTAAGTCTTACATTTAGTAACTTCTGACAAACTTTTGCAGTTCTTTTGCATTTCTGAACTTTCTGCAAAGATATTTATATTTAATAGTGCACAAATCCAAAAGAAAATTATATTCATTTGGGATTGATATATTATCTCTTCTGAAATAAAAAAAGTCAGTATTTAATGATACAGACAACTTGCACATAAATCACCTTGTAGACCAATCCTGAATAATCGGCACTCAGCTCTCTATTCTGCCTCCCTGGAGACTGTTGAAAATATCTATCATGACTCTGTATCACAATACAGCATAAATTAGAAAGTCTTTCAGAAATGATCTGAATATTAATCACAGTACTTTATAAAGTATCAAGCCAAAATTTTATTTCCCAAATTACATTCAGATAATTAAAAAAGGTTTGAAATTATTAGGTGCTATAGATTAAGCTTGTTCCACTAGCAAAGCATCTGTATGTATCTTTGTAAGAGCCATCCAAAATTTACTGATGGCTTTCTTCTTGACAGATTTCTAAAGCAATTTTTACAAGCAAGGTCAGGGTGGCATGTGCCACCTGTCATCTTCTGTCTGAAGAGTTAGACATGTAAAAAACCTACTGCTCCCAAGAACACCTATGGGAAACCAGCTTTAAGGAAAATGTTTACTCTGATCTCTGCAGGTTATATATTTGCAGTGGTATTCAAAATAGAGGCAAAAATGAAGAGAAACACATCCCCACCTTGCAATTAGGGCACGTTCAGAGAGATCAAAAAGTCTCTAATCTTAAATCCTAGTACACTTGCTAAAGGTACTATAGAATTTGTCTGCTCATAAGAGTTGGAAAATAGACTCAGTAACTCTGTCTGTTCTGGGCTCATGTTAGCTGAGCAAGTCCCTCAGCCTGGAATAAGGCAGGGTCCTTGGAAGGTCTGACCATAGGAAACCTTTTCTGTACAGAAAGCCTGAACCTATTTTTTTGATCAAAAATAAAGAGGTGTGTAAATCAAAGCTGTAACAGCTTTTTCTGCATTAGTCTACATGTAAATTATCTTATTCTGCAGTAAGAGCATGTTATTCAACTACTTCGGAAAGTGGAGCTCTGGGTCTTTAAACATTGAACATCACCGTTGCAATGGGAGAACAAGGCACATTGCCTCTTCCCATGGTAGTGCTTATGTTTTACAGGTGGGGGTACATTGCATTAGTCCTCAAAACTGTTAAAACAAATCAGTGCTAGGTTATATGATTAAACGTTTGTCTCCACCCACAAAAAGGAGCACAAAGGAATGACAGCAGGGGAGAAAATCATCTAATATGGCAACCGAGCCCCTCAACATGACTACTCCATGCAGGAGAGGGCTCAGCCCTGATGTCCAGGAGTGAAACCCCACAAGATGAGCCCATGGAAAAACTTTCCATAGAACCTTTCTTCAGGTTAGGCAGGTGCATTTGGATGAAGTGATGACATGATGACTTATTATGGGATGCAGGGAAGAGTACAACACTTTTTACGTAGTTTTATGGGGCAGAGTCAGAGGTGTGAAAAGGCCATGGATGGTGAAGCAAAAACAGAAAGAGGGGGGGGGGGGGGGAAGGAGGAAAAAAAAACAAAAGAGAAGGGAGGGAAAAAGGAACGGAAGGAGGGAAAGAAAGTATATTTCACACAAATACTTATCCTCCTCAGTTCTAACAGAATTAAGTTTTCATAATAAAAGGGACATGGGGGAAAGACAACAATAATCTGTTTGCCTGTATAGCACTGTAAGCACATTTCTTCATGAATCCAAAACCTCTTTTATAACAATAACTTTGCTTTCTTTTGATGTCTTAAATAACCCTGCCACTCCAGAGGCTGATTTTATGCTTCCACATTGTGTTTGCCTTGCACATTTTTAAGAATGTTGTCTGTGTGGTCATAGGTCAAACATATGTTTTAGTTGGAACATTTTTTTTGTTATTGTGGTTAAAATATATCCCATCGCAAAAATAAAAGATAAAAGCAATCCAGGAGAAAAATGGAAAAAAGGTGAATAACAATTATTCACATACAAAAATTTAACACCGCAGCATTTTTTTCTTAGTTCATAAACCAGTTCCTTAAATAGCTTTTCTATTTTTATATAAAATAAAGGGGGTTTGTGCAAACAAAAATGTTGTTTGAATAGGTTTAATTTCTCCCCTCTAATAACATAATTTTGAAACTAAAAATTAACAAAGCATTTTCCCACTTTTGCTAGGTAAGCCACCCCTTTAGGACTGTTCTAAGTAACTGGTAATGTTAAACGATTAATTCATTTTAGAAATAAATCCACCACAATGACCTGTAGGCTACAGAGTTAATATTTGATGTACACTCTAATCCTGGGATTAGGAGCATACCAAGCAGGTTAAAAGAATACATTTTTTGGGGTAGATTTTGATATGCACACAGCAAGTCTATCTCACTGGAGAGGAGTTTGAGGAAAAAGCACTTCAACAGAAATACTAGCCAGCAACAGCAATTTCAAGCTGCTGCCATTTACTGAATGCTAAATGCAGCAAGAGGTGGAAGCTGCCATCTTCCATAGAAGCAAGATACTCCACAACAGCTGTGTGGCAGCATCTTGTTCCCTGCAGTGGCAGCCTTCCCAGCTATCACTGAGTTTCTCCTTCTGCTCTTGATATGGAGAAGTGAAATTCAGGCTGGTTCACCAACTTTAAGAGCTTTATCAGCCCCTACTCTGACTAGAGGCCAGCTAACTAACAAATAAGTAAATAAATAAAGGGGCTTGCAAAAACTTAAACTGTAAAAGAGTTATCTCAAATAAACCTATGTTATCATAATCCAAGAACAACATTGTTGAACATGCACAGACACCTTAACAAGACATGCAGCAAAACAAACATTTTGTAAACTCTTAATGGGATCCATGAGATGAGTAGTACACATTGTACACATAAACTCACATACACCGCTTGTCTTTTTCTTTTAAAGTTACGTACTGTTTGACCAAAATGAGGTGATATGCTAAAACATTTTAGGAACTCAAAAGTATGTGAAAATTGCTCTATACCAAAATTTTCTAAAAGTGAACACTCAGAAGACACATTTTAAAATATAGGTCACCTACTTCAAATCTGTAAGAGCATCTAATATACATATTACATTTAGAGTTGGAAATCGGGAAATCTATGTTTTATAATCACTGTTGATTTTAGAGAACTACTTTTATGTCTAGTGCATTCTAACACAACCAAAATAAAGCTATTTTTTAAAAAAAGGTTCTTTACTAAACACACTAATTTCTAATGTTGTTTCTATCACTGTAAACAGCTCAGTATTTCTCACAATGTGTACTTTTAAAGTTGCTACTAAAACTAATTTTCTACATTTCATTTTCAGTTATGATAGAATAATATAAAACAAATATAAGAACATTTAAAAGAAAAGGACCACTGCAATGTCATGTGACACTTACCTGTGTCACATGAGTAACATCAACAATATTAGTTCCTGGAAACTTTGCATCTTCCTCCTCACTATGTGTATCTTCTGGTTTCTTACAAAGACAAATAGGAAATGTTAGGTGTTTCATACTGGGTGAAAAAATGCATTAGCCTAAGAACTTCACTACAAGAATGCAATTAAATCACCACTCACTGTAAGTAGCCTGAATCCAGAAAAAATGCATTACCCACCTTAAAAGGTAAGAGTAATTTCTTTGCACAGCATAAAGAGAGATTATTAGAACTTTTTCTTGTATGATAACTAAAACCTGCTGTTACTGTATCTAATGATCATGAACAACAAATGTTCTAAGCAGCATCATTAATTTTTGGGGAAAAAAAAAAAAAACAACATAACAAACCCAAACAAAAAGAAAAAAACAGTAAGACAAAATATTGTAAAACTAACTATTCTATGATTCTATGTATTCTATGTATTCTATGATACAGCACACAAAACTATAGAAGTGTCTTAAGCTGTTCACGTATGTGTGATCATAGAATCATTGGGTGGTTAGGGTTGGAAAAGACCTTAAAATCTACTAGTTCCAACCCCCTGCTATGGTCAAGGACATCTCACGCTAGACCATGTTGTCCAGGACTCTGTCCAATCTGGCCTTGAACACTGCCAGGGATGAAGCATTTACCACTTCTTTGGGCAACCTGTTCCAGTGCCTCACACTTTAAAAGAGGGAAAAGAAAGATTTCTACAGTGCTATTTAATAAAATCAATTTTAAATAATAATAGCTACCTTAGTCCATGGTCTATGTCTTACTCAGAGAATACCTTGACTACAAGACTCTGGAGGACTTAACTCCTGAAGTCAGAATCACAGAATCACAGAATCAGCCAGGTTGGAAAAGACCTTTACGATCATCAAGTTCAACCTTTATCCCAGCACTGCCAAGGCCACCACTACAGGCCTCATACACATGACTTTGAACTTTCAGGGATGATGATTCCACCACTGCCCTGGGCAGCCTGTCCCAGACTGTCTGGTCTGTGCAACGCACAAGACAGAAGTCCACTGGAAGAGACAGTATGCCAAAATGTGCCCTAGTTTACAACCTTATCCTTCAGCATGCAGCAGTTAACCTTTCAGCTGCAAAAAACCCTTTCATTACTGCTTAGGTTAGATAAAAAACACATTAGAAAAATTATATGGAAAGAGAACAAAGTAGACTGGCCAGCTCCACATACAACAGGCTACCAGTA
Source organism: Neopsephotus bourkii (assembly GCF_033783945.1). NCBI lineage: Eukaryota > Metazoa > Chordata > Aves > Psittaciformes > Psittacidae > Neopsephotus > Neopsephotus bourkii. The sequence goes on along the minus strand of NW_026902298.1, from coordinate 13,948,711 downwards.
AACAGGCTACGCATATGTGTCACTAACCACTGAAGTACAGCTAAAGAACAGACAGAGAGAGAAAGAAAATTCTCAGTTTTTATGCCAGAACACTGAAGCCAGTATAAGTAAGACAGATATTGGGCAATGAAGCATTATAACTCTTAACAGGACAGAGAAATGCTGGTTTTATTAGAGTTTTGCTATGTTGATTATTTAATCTTGGAAGACCAGTGTCTAGCTGCAATTTTTCATTTTCTCAAACAAATACCTTATATTATCAATTCCTCAGAAAAAATTACTTCATATTTGCTGGAACTGTCAAATTTCTCCAATTCAAACAGAATAATGAGATAATAAATTTTTAACAAATTTGAATTCACAGACATTTAGACCAATCAATACCTGTATTACAGTATCAACAGGAGGAAGTGCGGGTTCGGAGCCTGGAAGAACGTGGTTTATGCTCACACTGTCACTTGAAATACTGTCAATATCTACATTTGGTAACACCTAGAACAAAATAAAGCATCACTCTGAAAATCTACGTATTAGCTCGCTACTATCATTGAACTTTTTAGGTTCTCTCTTCTACTTCCTACTGAGCCACTAATCTTCAGTGGCCTCTGTTTCTCATACCTGTATCTGGTAATAACTTGGTTCTGAAAAACAAAATACTATAACATACAAAAACTACCCTCAGAAATATTAACCTCTTTTTTTGCTGTACCTCATTCCTCTTGCTCTCTAATTCCCTGACACTTTGTCTCATATGTGACAAAAGGTGAATATATCTATAACTATTTATATAGGAGACATGTGTTTGACTACCCATTTGTTTATATTATGTTGGCCTATATGCCACTATGTAGGCCGGTTATTGGATTTACATTGTCATACATCTGGTATAGTAAAATAAAGGGATAATTATATTAGAATATAATTTGTAACAAAGGCATGTCCATTACAGCATAAAAATATATTCTTGGTTTTTTTAAACAATGATTTAAATGCTTGCTTAATTCTCGGGAGGGGGGAAGGACCTTACACATTTAAGAACTGTGTGAAATAACAGGAAAATGCATGTGGGTGGAATACAGTAATACTACAGAAAAAACACTACGTATATTTAACTGAATTCCATGAATCAAAAATAATGAATATGAAAAAACATTAACTTCCCTGACAGCAGACACCCCAAAAACTAACAAACAACCAAAAAAAGACCAAACAAAACCCACAAACAAAACCCCCAAAATTAAAAACACCAAACCCACTAGGTAAGGACTGCAATCATTGATTCATCAGGAGTGAAAACCTTGGGTTGCCTATCATGCTTGAAACAGAAATCTTAAAGGGTAAAGCAGTCATCCAAGAAAACTGATATTTACATTAATACTTCTTCTATTCCAAGTTTGTTCAGACTCAAAAATCTTATTAAAAAAAAGGGTTTGAAAATGTGACAGAGACCTATTTTACAGACACACTGCACAAGCGACATACACAAGAAATAGTTTGTTCTTTTGGTCAAACAATAAAGATAATTGTTAAAATAAGAATAAAAATACTAGCATAGCATGACAACTTCTTGGTCCCTCCATTCTGATGTCAATGTCAGTTAGTGATGGATGAGACTATCTTTAGTTAGCATTTATTAAAATAAAATACACTCAAAATCAAATCATCATCACTCTTGATATGTACCTGCACAGACAACTTAGGTGGATCCTTTTTCTCTGATTTCATCTCTATTACAGCTATGTTTGGTTTTTTTATTTCAACTGATGGTTTTGGTGGCACTTCAGGAATAGAGGTTGTAACTGTAATAGGGTGTGGTTTACCTATAACAACTCCAGCAGGCAGCAGTGAGACATCATTAATTTGTGTTTGACCTAAGGAAAGACATATACAAATCTCAAAAGCCAGTAAATTAATAAATTAATGAAAATTAAATTCAGGGTGTCTGTGTTTCACATAAGACAGACTGAGATCTCATGCATAATTACAGACCAGTTAAAAAGTCCCCTAGTGACACTAACCAGACTACAGGCCTTCACCAGGTAACCTTAAGGCGTTCCCAGCAGAAACTGTAAACTCAACGCTGCCATTTTTAAAAATTACTCACATTTCTTGACTACAGTGACACCTACTGCTGAAAACAAGAATAACCACATTGTGGTGTTCAAAAACTACATACCATGCTTCCCTCGTCTCACATAATCATATTCAAAATACCATTACATTTCATATAGCATCCCACAATTTTTCCTTGAAATACCCTTTTAAAAAAACATTATCTTCTTTAAATGCCAATACAACACTCACTCTTCCCCAAACAAGGCCTATATAAAAGTTCCATTAAAGATCCAAAAATACAGAAGCCACGACAACAAATTTAGCGTGTTCGGCACAACCCTACTGAAATTGCTGGGCCAATGTCATAAATGTTGACTCTAGGGGCCAATGATTCAGTTTCTGCTTACATGGATACCAAACTTGAAGCCAGAACAAGAAGCCTAGAAATGTAAAGTGAACCAAAGAAAGTAGATACAGCTAAGCAAATAATTGCTCTGCCAGGTGCTGCCAAATATACAGCAGGAAGAATGAGGAGAACCAGAACATTTTAAGCTGTTCCCCTATGTAAACCTCATGAGCCAAATCTCATGGACAAATCACTGACTTAAGATGACATAAGTTCTATTCCCATGAAGCAGCAGTAATTAAACTTCACACATCCTTGTATGCTTTATTTGCTCCTACCTAGTGGAACAGCCATAGGAATTAGGTGACCTTCAAGTGGACCACAGACGGAAGGCACATCTCGACTTGGACTGAAAAGATATTGATTTCCTTGGGCTACTGCATACAAAGGATGCTGCTTTCCAGGGCTGGCTACCACCTTCTGCATGCGAGAACAAGTCTGTGTTCTTGCTGACTTTACCTTTGTACCTAAAACAAGAGCAGATAAACTGCATGTCATCAACATGTGTATAAAACCAGTAACATCATACTCTACTAATTTAAGCCCTTCTACTGAAACAATTATCGAGTTTTTGCTGTGGTATGGAAGGAACAAGGGAGAGACACAGGAAAGGCAGAATCTAAAAGTGCTAAGTTAGATGTCTCAGTATTGATAGTAATGAAGGTGTTAAAATTACAAATACTGAACACCTGAATGTAGCAAATAAAGGCACAGAAATGTGAAGAAAAGGACATGAGGATGGTAGTAGGTTGGAATGAAACGTGATTCAGCAGCTAAGAAGTAACCCATGATTAAGGTTTGAAATACAGCATCAGAAGAACATGCAAGCCTGGCATAAAAAATAGACAGGACAGATATAGCCAAACTTTCATCTGATTAACTGCCTCAATTTTATACAAATGCGCTTTGTCTCCAGCCACAAGATTAACAGGTACTCAAAGGAACAGGAATAATCTACAAATTCCTGGTTTGACAACTCAATGCTACTGGAAAATAAAGCCATAACTAATACCTGTAAGTCTTGACTTACAACATCGAGAAAGCACTGACTTTTTGGTCCAATTTTGAAAATGTATTGCTAACTAGCTACTCAGAACTAATTTGTATGTAACAATGCCTAAACATATAGCAGAGAACGTTACTGCAATACTGCATTTCTCACTGTACAGTCATGCAAGGTCCTACTCAACCTCAGTTCTTTGAAAAAGCAGATATTAAGGAAATCATCAACTTCAATCTAAATGCTCAAAATGCCCCCCAAAAGGGAGTCAACATATTGCAAGTCAAACAAAACCCCTTCTCCTTCTATTTTTCAGGCATTAGGAAAATAAGTCTGGAGAGAATAACATTGCTAACCAACTCAATTTCTTCACTACAGCTGAAAAATGTCATCTTACTCCTCTGTTGTTTCTAATTATCATCCTTCCTGTATTAATGGCCAGTTAACACATCTTAACAAGCACTTTTTAGTGTTCACGTTTAATAGCTTCTAATTAATTGAAGAATAAAAGTAAATTATTATAAAATTAAAGGATGACAAAGATTGATAATGTAACTTTTAACAAATGCAAATAAACAAGTAAGGCAATTCACCCTAGGAGTTGTATTTTCATACACACAAGTTTTGAATTATAATTCAAGAAACAAGAACAGCAAGTCGTAACTCCTTAGTGAGAAAATGCAGGTCAGAAAGAAGCATTTCTGAAAAAGGCTTTAAGTTACATTGGATAAGCAATGCAATGATAAATCACAATACAATGCTGTGGTTAGTGGGATAAATGTAATCCTCAGATGTCTCAACAGGATGTCAGTGAGGTAGAGCATGACAAGACCTCCATATATGATAACAGTTGCAGCCAGTATTAATTCCGTATCTCCATAAATATTAAAATAGATTGGACATTAAAAGTCCTTTTTTTCTTTATAAGTAAAATCACCTAGAAACTGAAGCAGCTGTAAACTGAAACAAAAACCTCTGTAGAAATCAGATACTAAATTTGAGATGTCCCATTTACTTCTGAACCATAAGGTACCTAGCCATGAGAAGAAGCAATTAAGGACAGAATCTCTAACTTCCTTAAATGATGAGCATGTGCTTTTCTGCAAAGCATAGGTTAGCCAGAAAAAAAATGGGTTTTTTAGCCAAAGACAAATTACCAGGCTCAGTAACAAACATATACAGTTGAGTGGCTTGTGATTTAGAAGAGGTCATGCTACATGATCTAGCAGTCCCCCCTAGCCTTGAACTTTTGAGTAAAAGCAGGAATTTGCAACATATCTGTAATACCGCCAACTTGTAAAAACAAGGTTCTCACAGTAAGAATGATTAAGTAGTGTATACACACAGCACCTCATTTTAATTGCTTTCAACTTTTTGGTTTATTTGCACTGGGCAGAAACTAGACATTTAATTAAATTTAGCCTTAAAAACCTAGTGTTTTACATATATTTATCAGTTCAAATTATGCAAGAAAAGAACTCCAACTTTTTTTGAAGTGCCCTCTTACTCATAAAAGTGTTAGTTGGCTTTTTTTCCTAACTTGCCATAAGAAACCATGCATTAGTCACTACAGTTTATTTGCAAAGAAAATGGTTGAGAGAGTTATAAAATGACTGAAAAGAGACTCTCCAGATGGCCATTTCAGTCTTAAATAAACATCCTTATTCTAACACTAATTTAAAACAAGCTCAGTGGACTGTTCTAACAAAATGGAGTAATTTAATAAGTCTGGATTTTCCAGCCAATCAATCCCAAAGCCAACAGCTTCCTATAATTTTTAAGCCTTTATCACCTGGTACATTAGGCCAGGAAGGGAATCTGTGGGTGCGGATCCGTGAAGGAAAGAACTAACCATGCTTAATGCTAGCAAGATCTCTTTCTTTCTTAAGAACCTGGTGCTTCAAAGTGGCTCATTCATCTTTGTTCCATTTTATTTATTCTCCTACTACAGCAGAGCACAGATCTGTTTCTAATTTTATTATTTATACTTTCCTGACATAACAGCATCTTTCAGAATAACAGCCCTCAAAAGCATTTAACTACTTTGCCTTCATAAGATCCATGCGAAACACAGAAGTGCTACTTTCCCATTTTATTGGCAAGATATAAGAAAGCACAAAAATAAAGCAGCTTAACCTACTGTCTCATTAGAAGAGTTAAAGACAAGTAATCCAAGTATCAAAGACCTCAGTCCTAAAGCCATTAAAGTCAGAAAACTTGGAAATAGAACACATAGTCACCGCAGTGTTGTTTTAAGTGACATACAAAAAATTTCCATATTCTTCTTTTCTTCCCTTAGATAAGAATACAGCATTATTTTATTTACTGTCATGACAGAGAACAAAACCACAACCATCCATAACTGCAGTCTGCTGTGAAATAGAGAACAAATTTTATGGCAGCTTTACTATTGCCAGCACACATGTTGCTGTACTGCTGTAGTATGACTTAATGACTTGGAAACGAATCACTTTGGGTAAAGGCTATCCAGAGTTCATTCTGGTTTCAAGCAAATGGCTTTTAAACTGTATTTGTCACATGCAGGAGTTCTGGAAGATTGAACGCAGCATGGATCCGGTATACAGTTTTCTCTTTCATTTCTAATTTGCCTCCAACAGAAAACAAGCTAAGGCACAGGAGCAGCTTATTACAACTGCAGGCAACCTGTACCTTCACGTTTCACTGGCATTAGTGAATTAAACACATTACCCGTAAAAAAAAAAAAGCTAGTATCAAATGATCAAATGACCTATTTATTATAATTAGATTGGGAGGGAGGGGGCACTTTTTCCACCTCTTCACATGGTATTGCTGCTGGAATGACGAAATTGGCCTCCCTGGAAAGGTTGTGACCTTCTATAAAGGACAAGAGCCCAATAAATATAGCAGAAAAATGTAATTTAGGACTCAGCAAAAGCAGAACTGCTGATTAAATATTTTTACAGAAGTGTCTGTTCTCAATCCAAATCTCAGTGGTCACTGTATCACTGTTATTGATACACTACGTGCCTACTAGCACACATTTTACTACAGAAGAAACTAAATTATAGGTATGCAGTATAGCCAGGAGTCAAAAGTAGTACATCCTGCTGGTCTTTCAAATGAGTATACCAGCATTTTTCATAAAACAAGAAGTGTTTCAAGAGAGGTCAAATAAAACATACGAGGAACAAGACAAACAGTTTTCATGTATCAAGTTCTCACCTCTTAAAAAATAAGTTTTGAAAAGTCTTCTAGATTTTTTTTCAGGATTATAACCCCACATTTTCCAGGAAAGTTTTGCAGAGAGTCACAAATACTTTCTACCAATAACACTTTTTCTTCATGGATCACAACTGGGCTCCAGACCACAGGTAAGAAAAGTGCTGGGAAATAGCATGAGGACTACAGTAAACTTAACAACACATTTGTACTATTTTGAGGATTTGCCACTATAGATGTACATCATAATGTCATAGAATCATAGAATAGTTAGGGTTGGAAAGGACCTTAAGATCATCTAGTTCCAACCCCCTGCCATGGGCAGGAACACCTCACACTAAACCACATCACCCAAGGCTTCGTCCAACCTGGCCTTGAACACTACCAGGGATGGAGCATTCACAACCTCCCTCGGCAACCCATTCCAGTGCCTCACCACCCTAACAGGAAAGAATTTCCTCCTTATATCAAATCTAAACTTCCCCTGTTTAAGTTTGAACCCGTTGCCCCTTGTCCTGTCACTACAGTCCCTAATGAAGAGTCCCTCTCCAGCAACCCTATATGCCCCCTTCAGATACTGGAAGGCTGCTATGAGGTCTCCACGCAGCCTTCTCTTCTCCAGGCTGAACAGCCCCAACTTTCTCAGCCTGTCTTCATGCAGGAGGTGCTCCAGTCCCCTGATCATCCTTGTGGCCCTCCTCTGGACTTGTTCCAACAGTTCCATGTCCTTTTTATGTTGAGGACACCAGAACTGCACACAATACTCCAGGTGAGGTCTCACAAGAGTAGAAGGGCAGGATCACCTCCTTTGACCTGCTGGTTACACCCCTTTTGTTGCAGCCCAGGATACGGTTGGCTTTCTGGGCTGCAGGCGCACACTGAAGCCAGCTCATGTTCATTTTCTCATCAACCAACACCCCCAAGTCCTTCTCCGCAGGGCTGCTCTGAATCTCTTATTTGCCCAGCCTGTAGCTGTGCCTGGGATTGCTCCAACCCAGGTGTAGGACCTTGCACTTGGCATGGTTAAACTTCATGAGGTAGGCATCAGCCCACCTCACAAGGGTGTCAAGGTCCCTCTGGATGGCATTCCTTCCCTCCAACGTATCAACCGAACCACACAGCTTGGTGTCATCGGCAAACTTGCTGAGGGCGCACTCAATCCCACTGTCCATGTCAGTGACCAAGATGATGAACAAGATCGGTCCCAACACTGATCCCTGAGGGACACCACTCATTACTGGTCTCCAGCCGAACACTGAGCCATTGACCACAACTCTTTGCGTGCAGCCAGCCAGCCAGTTCTCTATCCACTGAGTGGTCCACCTATCAAATTGATGTCTCTCCAATTTAGAGACAAGGATGTCATGTGGGACAGTGTCAAATGCTTTGCACAAGTCCAGGTAGATGACATCAACTGCTCTACCCCTGTCCATCAGTTCTGTAGCCCCATCACAGAAGGCCACCAAATTGGTCAGGCATGATTTCCCCTTAGTGAAGCCATGCTGGCTGTCACCAAGCACCTTGTTGGTTTTCATGTGCCTTAGCATGCCTTCCAGGAGAATCTGCTTAAAAAAAAACCCCACCAAAACACAGCAGTGCTTGTCTTCTAAGACATGTATATGACTTTGGTATAAAGTACACATTTTAATGGCCTAAAAACATGGTCTCAACCATGGTCACTACCTTCTCATGTTAATTCCTTCTATTCCATACAGAATATAATACTTCTAAAAGTACAATTAAAAACTCAGACACCATTTTTTAAACCTTGTTGTGATTGCATCAAGTTTATTTTCCGTGCCTGGGTAATAACAGCATTAAGTGCAAGAAGCAAAAAGGGAAGCCAACTAATCTCTTTTCATTGATTGTGCTATTAACTAGATTGTTCCCACCACCACTTTAACTGCCTCTTCACTTAACACACTCTTTCACTCCATCTTTATTTTCTATCATGTAGTTTGCCCACTCTCTCCTGCAGTGAGATGATACACATTAGTCTTTCTGACATATCAGTTAAAGATAGTTAGTTTCTGTGTTAAGAATCAGTTAACTTCTGAAAACATAACTAGGAAATAAACCAGACCAAATTAAAACGTTACTTTCTGCTAACTCAAGATAAAGTTTATCTACACCTACCTATGTCAGATGTCACATAGTTTCAACTTTTTAATTTTTTTACAGATAGTCTTGAAAATTTTCATCTCCTGAGCCTAACACTTTGCCTACAAAACTAGTGAATGAAATTCAATATTAATCAACTAATAACAGTAACAAGCTAATACAAAACAGTTATACTCCAGTTTTAACCCTAACTTGACTAACAAAAGCAGCTGCATTTAGTGAACTAAACCAATGCTTCTGATTAATGTCTTCCAATATTTTCAAGGTAATAGATGACATCTTCACAACCACAAATACAAATTTTCAGATTTCAATTACTGTATTAGTAGTGGAAAATTAAATAACAGGCTTCCTTGATTTTTCAAATCTCAGTTTATTTCTTAACTCTGACTGAATCAATCATTTAAATGACATGACGACATGAAGAACACATCTCTCAGTAACCTTTACCAAAAGCTGAGTTAGTTTTTCAGCACACTCAGCTTTCAGATGCTCATGTCTTTACTTCTGGCAGTTCAGCTTTTTAAGACTTGGACAACAATAAATATATATTAATATGTTTATTAAATGTAGAAATAAGTATTAATTTGATAGTCTAAAAAAGTGAGATACACTAAGCAAATCTGAAAACCCACTAGTATTTTTTAGTTTTGAAAAGAGCATCTTTTTGAATAGCACAGCATAGAATAGAATCATACTATTTCAGTTGGAAGAGACCTACAGCAATCATGTAGTCCAACTGCTTGACTACTTCAGAGCCAACCAAAAATTAAAGCATGGTATTAAGGGCATTTGCCAAACATCTCTTAAACACTGACATGCATGGGGCACCTTTCTAGGAAGCGTACTGCAGTTGCTTGAGCTTTAGATTGACAAGCAGATGAACAATTAAACATTTTCATTTATACAAGGAATTCCTAATAAAAAAACTGAGAATTAACACCTTGTTCACATCAAAGAATTACTTACCTCTAACACACTCTATCACCTTGGGCCTTTGAAGTTTAGATTTGGGAGCTGGAGAGTTGAATCTCAGATATGGTGCTTTCTTAAGTGTTCTACGATGGCCCTGGTAAATCGGTTTCCCATAAACTTGACACAGATAGTCTTCATTCTGTACCACTGGACTTCTATTCACAGGTCCCTGATACACACCAAAAAAAAATGTTTACAGCTCTTCATGGAAGAAAATGTTACCATGTCAGTAGTGCTGCAAAAGTCTAGAGGGAAAAAGTAATATGTTCTGCAACAAGCAGCATAAATACCAAACACACATGAAAACATATATGCAACGATACATACAAGAAGCTTACTAACAGCTGAATAAAAGAGCAGGTATTCGATAAGGCAAATTTATAACAAGACAATGAATTCTACATTATTACACACACTTCAGCTCCTACAGCACATGAAAACAAGGAGAATTCTGACAACAGAAATCCATAGGACAGGGCTATCATTTAAAATTATTAGAGTCACACATGGAAACAATTTCTTACATGAATACTGCAATCTAAAGCAAACCCGTCATTACCAAAAAAAGCAACCAAGTACTTGGGAACTCACATCTGCCTTTTTTTTGTTCCTCTGCAATTTTTCAGAAGAAAAGTTAGTTCTAAAACTTTGTTTGCTTGTGTTCTCTTCCACTGGCTTCTGTAATGGCTTAGCAGCATATAAAAGCTTCTTTGTTGAGCATCCTTGAAGTTTTTGAGATTTTGCTCTAATTTCTTCATTGGTCTTCATACCCTTAATGTTTTGGCCTCTCTTGATCCATGGAACCTTTTGATCATATTTCGCTTGTTCCAAGTCATTTCTTGCCATTTCAGCCTAAAGATAAAACATAAATACAATAAAGGGAGATTTTTATCTTCAAGGCAATCAGAAGAAGCCTGTGGACGACTTTGAAGTTCTGAGAAATGGACTGTTCTTCATGTTAGCCATGTGACTGTGACTAGTGATTTTCATTAAATTATTGAAGTTTTAAAAGAGAGGTAAATATTTTATTATGGAATACAATGTGCTAGTAATAATACACATTTTTCTCATGTTTTCAAGTTGCAAGTGAATGGTGTTTAACTATTGACATGGAAAAACAAGACAAGGTGGAAAACTACAATGCAAAAACCTGAACTAATTTTTCCAGCCATACCTGGATTTCTAAACTGATTGCTTTAATCCACTCATCCACAGTGTTTCTGATACGAATCTCTTCCAATACATCTCTGAAATAGAAGAAAGAACTTTAAGGTCGGTGCTTCTTAAATTGCACAGATTTGTTCCTGGGAAAGTACTGACCTATAAACACTATAAAAAGAGGCACCCAGCACACAGATGGCAAGATTATGTACCAGTACAGTCTTTCTAAAGGGCACTAAACATAGACTATCCAAGTTTCCCAAACCTGTATCTGTTCTCATGTAATACCACCTGCAAACCCCACCCCCCACCAGTATGTACTAACATTAGTACTAACATCTACAAAAAACGTGGCAGCCATGTGTCTGTTCCTTCTTTTTGACCAAAAACTGAAAAAACAAGGCAACAAAAATACTCAAACGCAAAAGACACAAAGCAGATGAAAAAAATTACTCCTTCCTCTAAAAGATAGTGACAGCAGATGTCTGACAAAAAAATAAAAATATCTTTAGATGAAGAGAATATTTACCTTCCTCAGAAACTCAAGATTTAGTTGTATTCTAATAGGAAAACTTTCATTATGATTCAAATAGGAGTATTAAACACAACTAACAAAGCAAAAGCTCAAAAGCCAAAGATCTGCTGTAGGATGACTAATTCTGTAACATTTACAGGCTTATGAAGCCTCTTCTGTTCCAAATAATGAAATTACCCTTTAATTTTCCTGTTAATGCAAGTTTGTCTACAAAAAGCTAAAAGCTATAACCTCCTTGTTATGACAGCAATACAGTTTGTCAAGATAATAACAGTCTCAGAATCCAGACTTACCAAGAACTAATAGATATCTGTCAATAAATACAAATCAGGAGGGTCGAAAAACATTTTAAGTTCAAGAGCATCATCTAATGATTGCTAAGAGTCAATAAATACTTTTTGCAGGGAACTGCACTGGTTCTTCAACACACAAAATTAAAGAAGAAAAAAATAAGAGAGGTGATAAACGTGAGTATACAGGAGTAGTCACACAAAGCACCAAATTACAGGGTCTAACCTGTTTGTAGTCAAGGCATTAATACAAGTATACATGGCATCTCCATCTTTTGCGTGAATAACAGCTTGCAAATTTTCTTCAAGAACTTTTTTATTGTTTTGAACTCCTCTTAAAATCCTTTCAGCATCCCTCAGTATAGATTTTGGCACTTTAACATTTTGAAGAATGGATGGTTTATTGAGCAGATGACGTTCAGGAAGATCAGATGTAACAGCAGGCTTTTTTGACTGAAAGTGAAACAGAACCTCTAGCATTTAAACAGAGATCGTAATTCCAACTTTCTACACACTGATCAGAATTCCCATTAATCACATCAATGCCCGTTGTATAAAATACTATCCACGTGTACTATAATCAACTGCAATTGCTCAAGAACATTCAGTATGTCACAAATACATTTAAAAGTCAAGCAAATGGAAAGACATCCAAAAGCTCTCAAATGCTAAATGATATAATGCATAAGCAATGTTAATGGAGCCAATAACCATGTGAAAAGATGGAAATCAGATACATGAAGTATCATATGGAGATCTCTCCACGTAACATAGAATAATAGAATAGTTAGGGTTGGAAAGGACCTTAAGATCATCTAATTCCAACTCCCCTGCTATGGGCAGGGTCATCACACACTAAACCTTGTCACCCAAGGCTCTGTCTAACCTGGCCTTGAACACTGCCAGGGATGGAGCATTCACAAGTTCCCTGGGCAACCCATTCCAGTGCCTCACCACCCTCAGAGTAAAGAACTTCTTCCTTATATCCAATCTAAACTTCTCCTCTTTAAGTTTTAACCTGTTATCCCTTGTCCTATCACTACACTCCCTAACAAGAATTTAATAACATATTAACATTAGTTAAGTATTATCAAAAGCCTAATAAAACCCAAAGTCCTCTAAATATATGCATTCAATTGGTATGAATCTACCATAAGAAACACCAACAAATATACACAAGTTTTAACAACAACAAAATAAAACCCTCAACAGCACCATGATCCTCTCCCCATTTTGCTGATTTTCACTTTTCAGAAGAAACAATGAAGCAGCTATTAGCCTTTTACTTTGTGGAATCCTCTTACTGAGATAAAAATCGAGCATATATTAGCCGCTAAATACAAAAGGAAGGAAGACAAGTACAGGGGAAATAAGGAGCCATACAGCTATAGACCTCACATTCCCTCTCACACTCCTGATGAAACCCAGAGGTCCCCCAGAAGAGTGCTTCATTTTCCAGAAAGGAAACAAAAAGCATTTAAAAAGTGATAAATGTACATAAAGAAAAAGAAACTCCAAAGCAAAAAAACAAAATACCTAAACTTGAGTAGACTCTGAAAGCATTAACTCAGTGAGCATAAAATAACCTCACAGATCACAAATCAGGTTGGGCTTCAAGGCTACCCTGTTACTAAATCAGAATTACACAGAAGTTTACTTTCTAACAGGTGTACCGCCAAAACACAATGGACATACAAATCAACACACTTATCCCATGATCTTGGTTTTCCCTGATGAGAAAAGGACAATAAACCAAATTATTTACTGATTTTATACAAGTTTTCATTTTTAAATTTAAACTTTTTGAAAAATACTAGCTCAATAAGAGATGTGAAATTTGTGAGAAAATGTAAGAAATACAGGTTCATGTTCAATCACAAAATAATGCAGAATTGCTGGTTAGACACTCATCAGGAAATGGTAAATATACGAGTAGTACACACTATGTCCATTTGAGACAGTAGTTTTTTGCCTGACATTTTTATTATTCCCAGAAGGTAATTCACCAGGATTGACTAAAACAAGTCAAAGAACAAGTTAAATCTTACTTTGAGTAATGTAATCTGTACATAATATCAAACTTTTCAAAAAATAAAGGTATGCAATAACTACTGTAATGTTATCTCATTGAAAGCATGTTCAGAATTGTTTCAATATTACAGTGTTTAAAAAAAATAAAAAAAAAAGTAAGGTATACCTTAATAAGATCACTTATGTCTGATTTCCATGAATTTGCTTCCTAAAAAGACAGAAGAAGAGCTGTTGAAACTTATCTAAAGGCAGACTCGTCAAGGTAAAATCCAGGGTAGATATCTGATCAATTTAAATGGGCACAATGAGTTCCTTGTGAACTACTAAATTTCACTGCACACTTCTTTAGGATTAGAGCACCACCTTCTGTCCCATCACAACCTATCTCAGTTAATTCAGGCCATTAACTTCCTTGTATGACAAAAGCTAGTGCTCATTTATCCTAAGCATCTACTTTCCCACTCTACAAATCTCTCAATGATGAGAAGTCAGTAGCTAACTACCTAACTGACTCAACTCCGCATTTGCTGAAGTCATCATCTCTGTCTTCCTATTGACCTTTTTTGTAAGAAAGAGATTTTAAGCCATTTATGTTAACTGTGTCTCTCTCACTTGCCATTTCTTCTCCCACCTTTTCCTGTTCTGTTGCCTATACTAAGATATGCTATTCAGTTAGTTTTTAGCAATAGTGGTAAGCAAATATTTGCAACATAAATTGGGCAGATGGCACCTGTTCTCTTACTGGTAAGAACACTTAAATTCTAAAGATACAGCAACAAACATCATGCAAAATATTTTTAGGGAAATAAGCAAGCTAAAAACTTCAACCACAGAAATGAACCAATATAATCATAGCTATTGCATTCCAAGCCAATTCACAAAATGTGAATTTTCAAGTCTTTCTTCTTCTCCCACAACAAATATTTACAAGAACAGAGAAGACCACACCAGATCAGGTATACCTTGCTTCCATGTGGAACCAGGTTAACAGACAGATAAAAGCCTCAATTGTTAAAAACCACCACCAAGTTGCCAGCACAGAACCACTCTAGCACCAAAGGTACAAAATCATTAGCATAAGAAACAATACAAGGATGCATGCTAGTCAATTATTTGGAAACAACACTCTTTACAAAAAGAAGTGGCAAAATGAGAAAGGAAGTAGCTTAAGTCATCCCTTGGTGACTGCAGATAAACAGAACATTGTTCTTCCCCAGATGGGAATGTTATATCAGCTCTGTAGCTCTAGTATCACAGGAATATAGCAACCTTAAATTAAACAAAGAAATAAAGCACTTTTTTTTTTTTTTTAATCCTGTTTTATGCTTGTCAGAATGGCTGTAAGAGCCTCTACAGTCTAGCCCATTGCATACTCATTGAGAAATTACTCAGGCTCAATGGGCTTCCACATACAGAAACAGCAATATTTCAAGTAACTGTAAACAAATGTCAGTCTTCTTACAGAGGTGGAAGCAAGGGGAACACTTTTACTGATACCAGACCTCTAAGTTTTTCTCCACATTTTTTATTCCCCTTTACCCAAACTCTTGGTCATTCTGATAACACAGACTTTACCTCTAGCATGTCATGCATTTTTCTTCTCAATTGTTCAAGATCTTGAAGTAAATCATCTGCTTTTTTCACCGTTTTCTCAACTGAACCGCAATTTTGGAAGCTTTCTAAATCAGGGACTGAATCTGTATGCAGAGCAGTATGCCTGATGGGAGAAACACTCTTGATTAAGTCTCATGGCTCCTCATGGGGTGCAAGAAAGTAGCCAACTGTGAAACTAAGCACTAATTTAAAGTGCAAGAATGACAAAACTTTATATAAATTGGAATCTGCTTTTTTCACCTTAGGTTTCAGACAGGTTATTGTGTTTTCTCTGATTACCACTTAACACCTTGAGCTGTATTCCTGTATTTTCAACAGTGAAACTACATCTAAAATTCAGATCTAACAGAGCAACATGTAAACTTTGGATACATTTCCATTTGAAGCAATTAACATTTTTGTCCATACTATCAAAAATAAAACAGTATATATGTAGCCATTTCTCATTACATTTGTGAAAATGTGACATCAAATTACTGCCTGGAGAAAATAAGTTTCAGACTGCATGACTCAGAACATTTCCACACACACTCTTAACACTCAGAAACTGTTAGGTGGGTGCCGCGCCTTCCCAACAAGGTGTTCTCATACAGCTCCCATAAGCCTGGAGTCTCACCGACAATGGCAGCTCCACTTTAACAAATGTCTGTAGAGCTGGCTTCTGACACTACTCTCCAAGCTGCTACAATGGAAGACACATACTTGCAAGACAAAAAAGTGACACCCACTGACCTCCAAGAAAGGTGCTACAAATGATCCTTACCAACAAGCCTTCATCTACCTCCAGTATATAACAGAAATGCAAGAGTAGCATAAAAATGTCAGTGGGCCAGCGCTTCTACTTCAGGCACAGATTTGCTAGACTGCTAGACCATGCCACTGACTCTATTACACCATCAATATCCAATGCATCTTTCTCAATTTCATCAAGACAAACAAAAAGTCCTCTTCAGTTTTGGATTGTGATGTTTATTTACCTGTCTCTCTCGGAATGACAGCTCATATTATTACTGTTTAATGCTGCCTTCTTGGAATCTTCAATCTGCCCCCGTGGCATTTCTTGAGAATTCAGAACGTGCTCGAGAAGTCTCCCTTGACCTAAGGCAGAAAAGAGAAGGCTAACTTTGTTCAGTACATTTAATACTTTCTTTTGCCTTCCAGATATTTCCCCACTATGTTCACTAAAGATACTAAAATTATTTTTAGATTTATATAGATTTAGATTGAAATATAGATTTATTTCAGATAGGCAAGTCACATAAAACCACTCACACTATCTTACTGTGATTGTGCTACATTATCAAAGTCAAAAACCACATAAATGAAACTGTGATGGCAATTAACTGAGTCACAGAGAAACATTCTGTTCATAATGTCACAGATTTATTGTGCTTCTTCTGTCTTGTTTCATTTATTCCTGCACCTATGGAACAACAGGAATAGGTGGCAGCTTTGTAAAAGACAGAAGCAGCATCTGAGAAGAAACTGATGTCCTTGATGACAACAGTACAATGGCTGGATCTTTTAAAAGCTTTTCCTCAGTTTTAGATCCTCAAACAATTCTAAAACACAACCAACTCAAAACCAAAAAAAAGGATGCTTTATTTTTTGATGGAATGTTCAAAACTGAGTTTTATGCCACCAAACTCTTCAAAAGCAGTAACAGAAAATTACTTCACATTGCTTTACATGTGCTGTTTTAATTACAATATCCCAAAGACCCTGTGGATCCACAGTTAAGGGTGGGGGGGCTGGGGGAGGGGATAAATTCAACCAGTAATAATGACAAAGGGAGTAGCTCTCAAATTTTACATTATTCTATATAGCCTTTCTTAAACATGGCAATGAATGGTCATTTAATTTTTTATTTGAGAAAGCATTTCAGTGAGCAATCATGTTGAGATGCTACATGTTAGATCTGTACCGTCATGAAGTCTTTAGTTAGTTAAGAGTGATTTATTCACAAAACCAACCCTTCCCAAATGTACTTTCCAATATTCTGAATATATATAATAAGTGCCAGAACAACAGCTCAGAATAGGTGAGGACCACACAAAGTAATTCCCACACCACACTATTCATGCCAGCGGAGGACAGGAGTGTCTTACAATACCTGCACTTGTGCATTTGGGAATGTTTTCCTTTTCTGTTACACAGTTTTCTTTCTTTGAGATTTTCACATTTTTTGATACAGGTTCTGGAGCGTATCTCCGAGGAACTGGTGTCTTTAGAGGAGATTTTTGTGTATTAATCCCACAACTCTGAAATTGGCTTGAATATGCTTCAGGGGGGAAAAAAAATAAATAAAAATGTTATTTAAATGTTAATAAATTGTTTCATAGGAAAAGAAATCTACAAAAAAAAAGGCAACATCATGATTTTTTTAAGAAAATGCAAAACATTAAAGAAGTAGTGAGAAAGCAAACAGGAAGAAAATGTCATACTGCCAAGTGCTATTATAAAGGCATAAAAAAAAAATTCCCCCCACCCCCCAAACCCACAACAAAAAACAAAGCCAACCATACGATGAATTAGTTCATTCCAAGCTTCCACGCAGGTGATTTCTCAGTGAGATTACTTTAGGTTAGGTCTCAGTCTCTCTTGGTGCAGACTAAGCACTTATTAAATATGAAACTCTCACTATAAACATTTTCAAAATATGTGGTAGATGTTTTATTGCCCAATGTACTATATAACCAATGATACAGACAGAACTGTTTACTATTCATTATTGATGTGAAGTAAAATCCAATATTAATGGCAAGAAAATTAATGCAAAACTAATACTGAAAATGAGATACTCAGAATTTGTCTTCACCTTGGGCAGGTGCACCACCACTGGTAGGAAATAAACCCCTCTGACAAGAAGGTATTTCGTTAGTGAGCAGTCGCTGTTCTGACTTTTCAGATTGTTTTGTCATGAGGCTGGAGGAAGGTTCATGAATTCGCTGTAAGCCACCTGTGTTGACTGCAGAGCTAATGAGATGAGACTAAGAGATAAAATTAGAAAGGATTTCTGATATACGCATTAGTTTTTTTCTCAAGTAAAACTTGTAACATGAATATTTGCCATGTAATCATACTGAACAGATTTTGACGTGCTATTTGAGAGAAGACACATTTACAACAACTTCAGAATGCAGACAGGCTTGGACATTATCCTGTCTTTCAAAAAGCACACAGGACTCTCTGAAGAAACTATTTATAATTGTTCTTAGACTTTTAATCTGACTGGATACTCACTGAATTAAAGATTCCTCAGTTATCAAAGGTCTAAATGATTTCTTAGTACAAATGAGAGTAATTTTACAATTTTTGCTTTTACTTTCCAGAGACACAAAAATTAGGGAGGGGAGTGGAGCAGATATCTGGAACAGAACCAGAAGTAAACCTTTTCCCAAAAAGGTCTAAGTTCATGTGCTGGCCACTGGATCTTTCTTTCTCTCTAATACTAAGACATGATCCAAATTATTATAATATTAATACAGGGATACAGAAGAAATTATTAAACTACAGCTTCTCCACTGTTACTTAGATACCTGAATATTCATTTGCTGCTCCTGTAACTTTTCTAGATGCTGAATCCGTTGCATCATGTAAGCATTCATTTGTTTTTCAAGCTCACTGACTCTTTCATGACAGTGGGGCTTCTCATGAAGAGTCTTCATATTGGTTTGTTGTCCAGCAACACTATGCAGTTGTCTGTCTGCCTCCTGTAGTTTATGAATTAATGCTGAAACTGAGTTAACTTTTGCTTCCAAATCATTTTGAACCTGCAAGACAGAAGGAAAAAAAAAAATTAAAAAATAAGGGGAAAAACCTTAGTGCAAAAGAGATGCAAGCATGAAAAGAATAAAACCTTCTCCCCACCATCATGGAATGACTTGCTTCCCAAAAGATACAAATAAAATCCTAGTTAGCACTAATGTTTGGTGGTTTAGCAATACTATAATATTCTTCTGTAAGAGAAATCAAATGGTCTCTGCCCGTTTGCCCATTGAGCCAAATCCAAATCAGCTCTCCCAGTTATACTGATCAGTAAGTCTGAGACTACTAACACAGAACAGTAAGCAGACACATTCAGTTCCTCTGGCTCTACTACCAACAATTTCAGGCTGGCTCAGAACATCTACTTTTTTAAGCCAACAAAAAACTAGCATTACCACAAGCTACTTACTTTAAGAAGTGGAGCTGTAGTAGCAATTGCAGCAGCAGTTGCTGCTGCAATGGTTGCTGCAGAATCAACTTCCCTATGTGCTGATGTGGTGTCATGACCAACACTTTCCTTTTTTCCTGTGGAGGCATTTCCTAAGAGCTGTACCTTCACCTCCTTAAGTACAGGAGTATTTTTGGTTCTATAAAAATAAACAAGTGCCTGTAAATAGCATTGTTTTCTCCAGATCTTCTCCAAGCAAATGACTTCCCACATGTATCATTAATATCACTACTTACATAAGCATTTCTCCTTGATGCTCTTGACATCTAAGAAACAATTTTATTCTCATTTTTTAGCATGACACAAGGGATTTATCAGGATTATGTTACAGATTTTAATATAAAAGGCACATCCCTGTGATGGGGATGGCAAAGCTCAATGCACTCACTAGTAGCAAAGTCAAACAGATTTCAGATCTTCAAGATTTCCAGCCTATGGATAAACAGTATGTGTCCTTATCTGTCTTTAAAATTTTACACGGGTTTGACGCAAACTGGGTTCTCTATCAGAGCTGATCTTGCTTGACTCTTGTATCTTGAAATCATTAATTCAAATAGTCCAAAGGCATTACCAACAATATGCGTAATAACCAATATACTCCAGTAAGCTCTGAATGATAAAAAAAACTGAAAACACCTTCATAGACAGCAAAAGAATACTAACAGAGAACCATAAAGAACGTGCTTTTTACTTACCAGCCATGCATTTTGGCAGAGACTGAGGAAATACAACATCTCTACAGAAACAGAACAGCTGAGATGGTAAGAGCACCAACATACTTACTTTTGCTTTAAAACTGCTCTCAAAGCCTCTTTCTGGCCAGTAGCATATTGAGAAATAACAACATCACCTGTAGGGAAAGGCACAAAACATATTTTGTCAAGTTAACTGACACAAAATGTATATTGCAGAGGTTGACACAAAGCATTATTTCAACATGCACAATTTTGCTGCAGGTCTGTTGTCTTCACAAAGCATATTATTTACTGTAATAACAACTGCTTCCCTTCACTATGTGGCAGACTTAAATCATGATGAGAGTAAAAGCAGGCTTAACTAATTTCAAATAGAATTGATGTTGTGAAAAGGACAGTACCGTATCTTCATAACATCTGTGGGAAAATGTCATATAAATGGTAACTAGAGCTCAGACAACCCATGCAATAAAACCCTGCAAATTCTAAGTGTTGACACAAGCCTCTTGCAGTCACCACAAATTACAAGTTTCCTTAATACCTTTAAATTATGCTAAAAGGATTGCAGGCTCTCCTTCATCCACTGTTTGCTGAGCAGAGGTAACAAACCAAGATGTGGAAGGTTCAGTGTTCCCCTGCTGCTGATTATACACAGCTAGTACACACATGCTGACAAGCCAGCTAGTTGTTGCCTCTGTATGAGTAAAAGATGAAACTATTGATTTTTTGCCTTCAACAAAGGTAGTGATTTGTGTTTCTTTCCTCTACAAAGTTACAGATATCAAAGAAACCTGCAGAAGTGTATTTTCTTTAAAAGGTGTTCACTTCCCAAAATCTGATTGAAACTGACTGGCATATGTCTGGCATGTGAAACTGACTGGCAGATTCAGAAGTTAAAGGAAAAAGCAGTGACAATGTGTTTTCTTAGATTCTTAAGGATTAAAAAGATACCTTCTGTTGCATTTGTAGGATAATTACAACAGTAAAAAGCATCCAAACAAGGTGTTTCCCCTCCACACCCCAAAATTCTCTATTCAGAGACATGAATGTTTCAGTTATCAAAAAGAATCTCAACACTGTGGTCCACTGGTAGAAGTCCCTCTCAGTTAATCGAAAGAGCTACATATGCTAGTGTAATGCCAGCAAGACCGAAGTAAAATCTGCAAAGCAACATTTGAATATCTTGACTCAAAAGTTTCTATATTGGACAAAAATACCCAAAATAAAATGAAAATTTAATCTTATCTCAATTAATCAGTTTTATTATGAAAACAGGGCCATAGCAGTACATCGATAAGTCTCACCTTTCGGTCTTCTGCCATCTTCCAGCAATAGCGAATGATCTTCTTGTACTGCAGCTTCTCTAGGATAATCCTTCAGAAAAAGAAGAACAGAAAAGCATATATCAAAGCTTCTGGATCAGTGGCCGCAATGTTAGAAGTGAATGGAACTGCAGACTATAGAAATGTAAGCATCTCCATACTCTTAAAGCAAGATCTTGGAACAAGACATGTTACGATTTCTACCACAGAATCATCTGGGCTTTGTACTCAAGAATTCACATTACATTTTAGGAACAAAACCCCTAGAAACACAATTAAAATTAAAAGTATATATTCCAAGTGCTGAG
Organism: Neopsephotus bourkii; assembly: GCF_033783945.1. Classification (NCBI taxonomy): domain Eukaryota; kingdom Metazoa; phylum Chordata; class Aves; order Psittaciformes; family Psittacidae; genus Neopsephotus; species Neopsephotus bourkii. Next base: position 13,926,781 of record NW_026902298.1, on the reverse strand, counting down.
TAAGTGCATTCTCCTCATTTATGGCCAAAGAAGTAGTAGTGGAATGTGTAAATTTATACAAGCTGCTAATCTCAAACAATTCAGGAACGCTCATACGCAAAGAATTAAGCACCCAACACTGACTGTGGAACTGAAGGGGCGGAGCTGAATTTTCTTGAAGTGGTCCATGAATAATCAAAGTCTACAAAAGCAGCTATAAAGGAAAGTTAGGAAGATAAAAATCTGTTACTTATTTGGTGGTGTACTCCACCATACTTTTGAGACTTGTTCAGCTCACTAGTTCTACTTCGAGCCATGCAAAAACACTACTTCAGTCCTTTCACAGCATGGGTTAACTTTATCCTCATGTATGCTTATTGACATATGGATGCCCTATGGACAAGTTTCCACTTTATGTAAGAAGGAACAAACAAATAAAAAGGAAATATGCTTTTAAAGTATTAGAGTTCCAATAAACTAATGACCATTTCATTATCTATGATTTGAAGAAGAAAACAAATCTGCAGTTTTAGGTTTTTAAAAAATATTGTGCCATGTGTAATCAATTACACTAAAATTTAAAAGAAGCCTTGGTATTAATTATGCAACAGGTAGCTATAAACAAAGCCCTTCTCAACACTTCAGCATTAATATCACACTAGCAGCAACTTAAAGATGAAAGCAGCTGCACAGTTCCTGTGCAGAAGCTGAGACAAAGATTTGAGATGCTTTTACAGAAGCTGCAATTTTTTGAGAAAAAAGTTCTCTTAGTTCAGGCCTGCAAAAAGCAACATTGACCATTTCTCACCATTTGTGATAAAAACATGGGCTCTGTAGAATTTCCCACTGAAAGCAGACGTTCTGGATGTCCTTTAATACTTGAGACTCCTAAAATAAAAGCAGTTTTTACTGTGATCATAATGATTTGTTATTCATTTTCAATATACCTTGACTAACCCAAACCTAAACATTTCCTCTGCCTGTATCAAGGTAAGTAGCATGGATTGTGTCAGTTATGAATTTGAAGAGTACATGGTAATTACTACTGCCTCATACTATAAAAAACAGACTTAAAATTATTTACTTAATACTACTAAAATAGTTTGATAAAACAGTTGCAGAAAAGGATGCAATTTGGTTTTCTACCATTTGCTTACTCATCTTCTGTGAGCTTCACTGGTACAGGTAGCTGAATGGTGTATGGTGTTTGTGTCAAGCTGGTGGGGTATAGGAGGGGCAGGGCTGGCTTGTTTGTTTTCCAAAACTACAAAGAAAAATAGCTTTAACAAGGAAACGGTAGGTAGCAGGGAAACTTCTGAATAGTTGACCAGCTCTGAAACTTGTATTGTTTCAGAAAATCTGCAAAAACTGCAGACTGAAAAAGACTAGAGCTGAATAACTTTCTCAGAATGCCTACTTCCAACATTTAATATTTATTACCTTTCAAGTGTTCAATAAACACTTCTTTAAAAATGCAAGCTTGTACAGATCTATCTTGAACATCTACTGGCTCAAATTCTCCAGAAAAAGTCATCTTTAAAGAAGCAGAGAAAGAGGAAAAGCATCTAAAAGACACTTGATTTCTTCCAGTATAAAACCACAAAATAATTCACACAATTCCATAAAAACATTAAGAAGGCCCAAATATTGGGACTCCTCTAAGCTGTCTGTTAGCAGGAGCTATATTCTGTTTGGCACAATTCTGCTTGCTGACTACACTTTGGGCATAAAATTGGAAGAGATACAAATGGTTCTAAAACAGCAAGCTACAAACTGCATTAAAAACTGTGACATACAAGAAAGGCATCAATCTTCTTTCTTTAACTTAACTTTGATCCCTGAACACATACACTGTTTCATCCTCTGATGCTGCCTAAAACCTTACTGCCCAGTATATTTGTGAAATTAACAGACATAAGGAAGAAGCTCTTCACTGTTTGGGTGGTAGCACATTGGAACAGGTTGCTCAGAGAAGCCGTGGCTGCCCCATCGCTGGCAATGTTCAAGGCGAGGTTGGATGGTGCTTTGAGCAGCCTGGTCCAGTGAAAGGTGTCCCTGCCCATGGCACTAGATGATGTAACTAGATGATCTCTAACATCCCTTCCAGCACAACCACTCTATGATTACTCTATGATAAAGGTGAGAATTACCTAATAATTAAAGACTAGGAACCTGGAGCCAGAACTGGAGTTCTGTTAGCAGAGCTATGACTGACCACCTCACCCTGCACAACTCGCTTTTCACGTGCAAAACACAGCTTGGCAAAACAAACAGACAAGCACGACTTTCTGAAAGCATGCTAGCATTTTCAGAAGAAAAAACATTCCTTAGTTACGAAGCTACTGCCTGACTGAAAACACTCCACAGCTATTTTAGCTGGGCCCGAAGCCGCGGGCTCGCCGTAAATCACGCACCTGCCGGGGGTGCTGGGGTTACTACCCCGCGCGGGGCCCTACACGCTGACACTGAGGCGGGAGCGCAGGGCGGTCCGCGGTCACGCAAAGCCGCGCCGGTGGCCTGGCACGGAGGAACCACTTCACACAGCTTCCTGACAGCGACAGTCACTTTCCTCACGCGGCCACCAGCAGCTGTCGCAGCCTCAGCGAGCTTCTCCCTCTGGACACCTGTGGAGTGAATGAGTACATCGCCCGCCGTGAGGCTGCCCAAAGAGTCCGGGCTGAGGCTAGAGCTGCCTTCCGTGTCCATGAGAATCTCGTCACGGAGATCCGGAGGGGAGCCCAAAGCAGGATCGTGACAAAGAGGCCACGCCTACGGGCCGGGCGCTAAGGCGGCAGCCGCCCCACCGCCTGCTCCCGCGCAAGGAAAGCGGCCTGAAGGCTGCGGGAAAGTGCTTCCCGCCGCGCCCCGAACACGGCTGCACCGCCCGGCGCTCTGGCTCACTCAGAGCCCCTTCCACCGCCCATGCCGGAAGCACCCGCTGCCATGGCAACGGCGCCCCGCCGCAGCCCTTCACGCGTGCGCGGAGCCCTGTCCCCAATAGTGTCCGGAAGGAAACCCACTCCCGAGCCCTGCTCGTTTCCAGTAGCGCAGCGCGGGGGACAGATAAGAGCGTTGTGCTTCCGGCGGGAGCGTAAGCTTGCCGGTAAGTCTGTGCTCGCTGATTCTCTTTCCTGCGCGGGGACTTCATGCGCTGTGGGTGAGTGCGGGCGCCGCCGCTACTGACGGTCCGCTGCGGGCGGGAGGGCCCTGGCGGGGCCATCAAACGATGAGGTACAGCAGTGAGGTATGGCAGGCTGGGGCCGGCCGCTTCCGGGGCAGGCTGGGCTGGGCTTGGGACGACGGGGATGAGGGATGAAAGAGCTCCTGTGGATGAAGGAAACCGCGTTCCGCTTCTGGAGCTGTCCTAGTGCTGGTTTCTGTCCCTCCGCTCGTACCGGCGCTGTTGGTCGGGGTTTGGCGTAGTTGAGGTCTCCCTGGGCAGAGAAGTTCAAGGTGCCCTTGAAAGTTAAGAGCTGAAGGATGTAGTTAAAAAAACGGAAACAAGCATACAAAATCACGGTGAAATTGTTTTCTCTCCAGCCACTTCAAGTTAGAGGCTGATGTTACTGTGTCAAAAGTATCAGGCTTAATCTAACTTAAATAGGCAATCACTTAGGAAAAAAATGTGTTTTCTCTCAGGGCAGTCACCCTTGGGTGTGCTCAGCCTGTTCAGAGGGGTTCTCAGGTGTCTGATACTAGACTATGGTAACTTTAGCCTTGGGAAGTCTTCTGCTATTGATTACTTTTGTCATCAGAGCAGGGTCTAGCCCACAGCCATGAGGTTGTGAATGATAATAATATGTGCACCAGGTACAGTCTATTATCCAGTCATCTTCTGACCACTCCCTTTCTCATCTCACCATGTGTCTCCAAACACTGAAAGTAGCATGTGAAATGAGGAAGAAACCTTTTCGCCATAAACTTTATGTGGTTAGTTTTGCAGCCTGCTTATTTCATAGGTATTTTTTCTCATAGTTTCATGGAAGAGCTCCAGGGCCTTAACGAAGGGAGACGTTCCTTGCTGTTGGTACTTTCCCAGTGAACGAGCACATCCAGACCATGTGGCCCTTGTTACAGAAGTTTATTTAGAGATAACTGCTTTCTTCAGTGTGACATGTTTAAAAATGCAGTGCTAAATTCTCAAACCATGTTTAGCCCAGAGAAAAGTAATCCAGGCTCTGTAGGCTTAAACCTGAAGCATGCTGGAGTTGTTTGAGCAGCTCTGTAAGCTCTGTGGTGCATTAGCTGAGGTGCAGAGCCCTGTAATGGATTCTTCTGTCACCTATTTTTTCTTGTTCCACAGGCTGGAGAGAAAGGGGACAAACAACAGGAAAATTTTAAATTATATATTTAATAGACTTTAAGAATAAGCCAGATATTCTGGGAATGTTTAGGAAGTGCGGTTTTAGATGTTTAAGGCAACTATCTATAATTTATGGCTAATGAAGAGGTGCAGTAGAGCCATACAATTTCACTGCCAGCTGTGTAGAAAGCATAAAATACCTGCAGAGGCACAAGAGTTTCAGACACTTTCAGAGTGTCATTGTGCTGATTTAAATCAGAGCTATCTCCCAAGTGCAAGCGTAAAAGCTTTGTGGAACTGCAGTTCACTAAATCTAATTTTAAGCTTGGCAAAGTAGTTGGAGAAGAATAAAAGGTGAGGTTTGCTGCAAACAAGCATAACGAAGCAATACTGAGTGTCAGAAAACAGCACTGACAGTTGAAGCCTTTAACTGTGCTTGGGAGAGGGCAAAAGTCTTTCCTGTTCGCTATGTTTTCTAACTCTCTGTTTAATAATCTACTTAATCTGACTTTATAGAATTGTCACTGATTTTCCTTCTAATAGGCTGAGAAATCTCAAGTGGGGTCACCATCCATTTTCACAGGTTGTCCCAAATCAAAGTCATGTCCAATTCTCCTAAAACAAATTAGATTATTACATTAACCTGAGTAGCCCCTTCTGAGCAACCATAGACTCTCCTTAAGACTAATGTTTGCAACTTATCCGCCCATGATGAATTCTTGGTTGTGGGGGTATGCAGCTTAAACTCAGTATCATGTGCTCTTTGCCTCCAGTCCCTGAACTAGCTTACTGTGCAGTGGCAAAGCATAATGCTAAAAGGCTGATGTTATAATCCCTTTGCTGCTGGAAGGGAGTGTTGGGAGAGAGCACACTTGTGACAGTTCCACAGTGCTATTTTTAGTTGCTTAGTTTTCTTTCCATTGTACAAATTATTATTGTCTCTTTGTTCTTGTTTAGAAGGCTTGCTTACCCTATCCCTTACCCCTGCCAAGAAACTGGAATAGTTTAAGATTTCTAACACATTAATGTCTTGCTCAAAATTTGGCAAAACGTAATACAGGATTAACTGTAAGTAGCCCTCGCTAAAGGGCTGAATGAACTTTTTTCACAAAGAGACTGCACTTCAGTGCTAATTTTTCTTCTACAAGTTGACGTGAATTAAACTGAAGGATCTTATTCTTGTTAACATGTAATATTACTTTGCATTATCATCTGGGATAGGTCTTAGATAATGTGTAAATTAAGGGAAAAGGAAGACTACCTTTCAGTATTCTACTAGGAAACCAGCAGGGATGCTTTCAAGCCTCATTTACTGTGTTGGATTAGGAGTGTGAGTCTTCCATGAGGATAATAGCTTAAATTCTTGGATCCATGATTGTTCATTCTTCCCTTTTCTTTTGCGTATTTCACTTCCTTTAAGGCCATTCTTATTCTTTTGTGGGTTTTTACATTTAATTCACTATGTTCAATGACCAGAACATTTGCTCCAATTTAAGTGTTTGGTGAGAATGTAGCTACATAGAAACCAGGCATCTGCATCTCTGCAAGCTGTCCTATGCTGCATTTATTCAGAGTGGCTACAATTCCAATACTTGCCTTTCTTCCTTACTGTCTTTACAGATGGCATCGAAAGTCACTGAAACTATAGGCTAGAAAATATTATTGCTTGCTTCTCCCTCCCACTCCCACCCTAGTTCTACTGTGTGAGTTTGAAAGTATTTATAGCATTTAAAGTGATTAAAAAAAAATAATATTCTATAACTGTTTGAAAGGCTTAAAAGGTGTCTAAAGGACAGTAGTTAACAGGTGTATCTGTGAAGGTTGCATGCCTGGACATTTTTAACTGAGTGCATTTAAAATAGATAACTTTTTTTCAAGTGGATGGCTTGAAAGTTTGCTAGCAAAGCTGCGTTTAAACACACTTCAAGGACATATAAAATTGATTCTGTTGTAAAATGCCGCAGTTCATATATATGATTTTTGCGTGAAACTTGACTTTTATCTTCAGAACAGGTGACTGAATCACAAGCAGTAGAATATGGCTGGACAAATCTCAGAAGCTGATCAGATCAAGCAGGTAAGATGCTGTATTCATGAGTGGTGTCTTCGAAGATCTTCTGTTACTTTGTCACATAGAGGAAAAGGTGTAGGGCATAGAGAAGGACAAAAATTTCTTGTTCTGTAGCAACCAAAATTTAAACATTTGGGCCATTGACAAACACAGTATAGTATCTGATTTGAAATACTAGCAGCATTTGCTGCTGACATATTCTGACTAATAGTAAATTTTTCTACTGACTCATTCTTGAGATGTTACTGTCACGAAATGGCCCATGCAGCTGTGCATAAAAAACGTTGATGTAGAAATTTTTCTTAATACTCATTGTCTAATTTTTATTTATAGTTCAAGGAGTTTCTTGGAACATACAATAAAATTACAGAAAACTGCTTCCTGGATTGCATAAAAGATTTCACTAGCAGAGAAGTTAAACCAGAAGAGGTAGGTATATGCTTTTAATGACCCTTTGGTAGAATTGCTGTATAGCATTCGAGTTTCAGAAGCGACTTAGGAAGTTTTGATCTTTCAACTAGTTAAAAAGGTAGGTAGCAGTCTTTAGTGGAGTACAGGTGTCTGGAATGTAGCTTCCAAGTTAGAAAGGAAGCGACTTAGTGGAAGAAACAGCTTGTCTGTAGTTTTGCTTCTCCAGATACGTCCAAGGTGATGCCAGATACTTCTCTGCACCCTAACAGTCTGTTTGCAAAGAGAAGTCAACCAAGCAACCAAAGTAAAGTGCTTTTCATGATTAAGATCATCAGCTACAAACTATGGGCTAGGACCTCTTGAGGTTTTGTCATTGTTGTCTTTTCAGTATGTATACAAAGGGAGTCTTCCTGATCTTACTTGAATATTGGCTACTTATTCTGTGTATTTCATTCTCTGAGCTGTCAGTGGAGGTTCTTGTGCCTCAACTTCTGATGGATGGTATCTTTATGGACATGGAAGTTGCCTACCTACAGCCTGCATCCCATTCTTTGAAGGTAGAATCCTACTGAAATACTTGTTTACCTGCCTATGTTCCCTGCTTTGTAGTGAGCCACAGAAATGCAGGTCTCCAGAGCTCTGGTTGTTAAATCCACTTCTGCATTGCAGGAAGCTCCATCACATCATAGACGTCTGCAAGAAAGATTAAGCTCTCAATTACATTAGTTGCATGGGTTTTGCCTCACCTCTCCTCTCCTGTTGAGAAGCTGTTTCAGAAGCTCATAAATTTGTTGGTTAAAAGTCTAATAAACTTTGCATGACTCCACTGGCAGAAAAAAAACAACCCAAAGTTTTAAACTAACCATTGTTTTTGAGCATTTTCTGCCTCCTTGGACTTTAACTCCTCAGCGCAGGTAAAAATTATGTCTCCTTTCAGCTTTTGTTCTGCTGCTCTAAACAAAGCTCCCTTACCTTCCCAAGATGGATTCCTTGTTTCCCTGATCTTCTCTGCATCTGCTTTAACGTAACTTTTATTACCTGTAGGAGGTCAGAATTATTCTAGGGTTTGTACTATCTTTTAACAAGTCATTTTGAATTACTTGAACAATACAAGGAGTGTCGGTTAACAGAACTGGCAGAGGTGTTGGCAGCACATCTCTTTACCTTTCTGGATGGTATTTGATTTCTGTCAGAGGGTTGCACTTTCTCTGCTACACAAAGTGTTACTAGAATTTCTTTAAAAGTAGCAGTTCATATAGTCTTTCATTGAAGACCTGAAATCCAAAACAAATGAACACTTATTGGAGGGGAATTAAAGATTTAGACTCCCAAAATACTTTTAGATTCCTTTTTTTTTTTTTTTTTTCTTTTTCTTTCTTTCGTTCTGTGGTCTGCAAAGGGGCCATGTCAGTAGCACAGGAACCATTGAAGGCTAGGAAGAATCTCTCTGATGGGAAGTAAGTTTTGCCCATGATTATCCATTATGGGGTTTCCTGCAGAGCAGCTGGCTCTGGCCCCTGCTGGGAACACAGTGGTCTAGATGCACCACTGGACTGATCTTGCATGGAAATTCCTATGTTTCTCTTCAAAGTTGTAGTTTCTTAGTATATAATTAATCGTAATACCTCTATGAATGTCCTTTGAGAGTCTCCATTTGAAACAACAGCTTCTGACCTTTTTCCCTACAGCAAGACTGCACTGCAAGTCTAGCCTTCCCCAGGCACCATATCACAAATACCACACCCTCTGGTAGCAGTGGCTTGGGGTAGTTCCAGAATTTGTTTCCTAGTGGAACTTAACTCCTGCTCAACAGGTTTTGCCATAGCTGATTCCAGGTCAAGGAGAGAGAAGGACAGGTGGTATGCACAGCTGCATATGTTTTTTCTTGTTCATTTTTAGCCCCTCTGCTTTTCACATCCCTCCATGCTAAGCAGAATCAAAGCAATTTCAGATTTTCTAGTAATCAGGCAAATTTGGTGTCTTTCTATCTAAATTTGCTAACTTTTACAGTGATAGTAAAGGCTTAGAACCACAATGCACAATACCCAATTGGTAAAACTGTTGCTCAGAAACCATCTCATAACTCTTACTTTACACTTAAACCCCCTACCTCAAACCTCTAAATTTAAAATATGTTGCCATGGGGGGAATAGGCCCAGGTATTTATTTCCCTGTCCAGCTGAGAACTTGAGGATACTCTGGTTGCTTTTGTGCAGGTTAACCAAGGAGGTGCAAGAAGACTGACAGAGTTAATAGGAACTAGAAAAGGTTAAACTGAGCTGGCATACAGTAGACAACATCTGACTGTTAAAGATGTGTGCTTGTAAACAGAACTTTAAAGAGACACTAATTTAATAATTTGTTATTGCAAAAAAAAATGCTTTACATACTTTAATTTCTCAAGAGGAGTCCAACAAAGAAACGGTAATATCTCCTAGATCTTCATGCTTTCCATGAAGATTGTCATATGAGAATTTATATTAAAGGATATTTATATTAAAAGATATTCCAGATATCCTTCAAAAACTAAACTTCCCATTTTCCACTGTGCACAACTAGGCCCTCATCTTGAGGCTTAACACAGAATATGAGATGTAGTCATCACACTGTTTATCCCTGTATATGATTATATTTTGGGTCCTGTTAGAGGAAGTGTTTTAATTACTGTTTGAAGCTTTCTATTTCCCTCTTCCTCTAGATGACTTGCTCAGACCACTGCCTACAGAAGTACTTAAAAATGACACAAAGGATCTCCATGAGATTCCAGGAGTACCACATCCAGCAGAATGAAGCTCTGGCAGCTAAAGCAGGACTGCTTAGTGCACCTCGTTAGATAAGGGCGCTCTGTTCAGACTTTACAAGCAGTGTCAGTGTTTGTTGGGCAAGAACACATTTTGGATTTTCTACTGTCGGGATGTGTGTCCAGCAACTCACAGTTTTAGGTGCTGTTCAGACAGTAGAAACTATGAAAGGTTAAACAAGAAATTAGTCATGGTGGACTGGCAATGGAGGCTGTTTCTGAGGTTCTTTTCACTCTACAATGAAATACTACGGACAGAAACTTCTCCAGGGCCTGCAGACTGATATGTTTAACTTTCAAGGGTGGTGGGAGGGTTATGCTTCCTTTCTGCTAGGACTGATTCAGATAAATAAATGGAATATGGGAAATACACTTTTTTTTATTTAATTAAAATGAATGGGAACTATACATTTGTATGTATGTTCTTTCCAAAGATACGTTTTAAAGACACTGTGCTTAAGCAGTGTTTTGTTGGCTGTGGTCTTGTACCTCAGCTACTACAGAGTTCTGTTTGTTCATTGCTGATTTAAGTTGCTCTTAGATAACAATTAGTTATTTGCTTTTAGCAGCTGGGGATTTGTGAATGTGTAATTTCTCTTAATTTGGGAAGCCATCCTCACAGAGCCTTGTGATCATTCTGACTCTCCTAGAATGGTGATGATGAGAGTATCAAGGCACAGGTGGTTATAAACAGATGGCTGCTGTAACCAATGGGTTCAGGTAGGCAGAGATGCTCCGCCACCTTATCCTGAGGTTATGTTTCATGCTTCACCACGTCATTTACAAGGGATGCGAGTGCATCATTAGCAGTGCTTGTGCCCAAGGCAGCTCCTTGTTTCCCCTGGGGTTCTCCAAATTCAGCTCTTGTCTGGGGCAAGCATGATGCACTCCAAGCAACTAAGCTTGGAGTGCAATTCCAATTTCTCCTTTAATTGTGAGAATGCCAAGATGAAGTACAAGGTATGCACAAAACAATGTTTCTTTTGCTGCTGGGTGAGTACAGAGAGAAGTCTGTGGAAACCACTTGTTCTGATGTGGTTTTGGTTGAAAGGCTTCTGACAGCTGAAATCCTGCAGTCACACTAGCAGTACAGTAGATGATAGCTAACAGGCGCATTTTACTTACAACTAATGAAATACAGCAACAAAAGGAACTGAACATCAGGATTACCATCCTGCCCATATGCTTTTTTGTCATTACCTTCCCTGTAGTTTTTTTATTTCCAGCAGCACTTTGAAATAATGATTTTCTGCCTGTTTTCAGCTGTTTATTTTTTTAGATTGGAGGGTTTTTATCTTTACTACTCCAGCTCTCAGCCCTCCAGGCTGTGGATTACGAGGCCTGACACCAGCACAGTATACATGCTGCTTGCACTGGATGCTGTTCTGTTTGCTGCTGTTTAAAGCTGCCACAACACTCCACAGAAATCTGTTTATGTGTCTTTTTTCAAAGGTGGAAGAAACAAGTATGTTCCTGCAGTCTCATTTACATGTGTTTTCTACTAGCCATATTGCAGCTTTTTCCTGCATAGCCCATGCCTTGTTACCTCAGAGATGGCTAAGAGCTTACTCTAAAATAGTAAAGGCTAAAAAAGAGCCCCAGTAAAGCAGAAAGTCTCTGATGTTGTGTTCTCAAAAGAATAACATGTTAATAATGTCTAGACTGCTTGCTAACATTGTTATGACCACCACTGTTATGGTGAATTACAAACAATATATCCATAGTAAAGATTTAAGGCTTTCTTTAAAGCAGTCTTTTTGCTAAACTTTGGAAAGTAATATATGATTGGAATTATTTTCTGTTGTACTTCAGAGTGCAAAGAGAACAGTTGCTCAGAAAACCCCTCTCTACAACTACCTGAAAAATGGAGCCAGGAGGTAGCTGATCTCTTTTCCCAAGCAACAAGTGACAGAATGGGGTAACACCTTAAGCTGTGCCAGGGGAGGTTTAGGTTGGCTATTAGGAAAGATTTCTTTATGGAGAGGGTGGTCAGGCATTGGAACAGGCTGTCCAGGGCAGTGGTGGAATCGCCATCCCCAGAAGTGTTCAAAAACTCTGTAGATGAGGCCCTCAGTGACATGGTTTAGTGGTGGAGTTGGCAGTCCTTGGGTAATGTTTGGACCTGATGATCTTAAAGGTCTTTTCCAACCTAGTTGATTCTATTCTATTAAAAGTATCACTGGAAGCATAAGCATTGGTTTGACAGCTGCTACCCTGATAAGCTGGCCAGACAAAAATTCTCAACTTCCACAGAAGCAGTGTTCTTATAGCAACTGTAGCTTGCTTACAGATGTGTCTGTAATCAGAGTGGAAAACAAGTTGCAATATTGCTGTGCAGAGATGCATGCTTTTTAGGATAACCATTTTTGTCCTAGTCTAATTGACTCAGATCAGAGCATCCCGACATGTAGGAAGTCAAGGAAGAGGGCCAGGAGACCTGCGTGGCTAAATAGGGAATTGCTGGGTATGCTCAAGTGGAAGAGGAGAGTTTATAGGTCATGGAAGGAGAGGCTGGCCACTTGGGAGGAATATAAGGCTGCTGCTAGAGGATGTAGGAAGGCAGCTAGGATGACTAAGGCCTCCTTAGAATTAAATCTGGCAAGAGGGGTCAAGGGCAGCAGAAAGAACTTTTTCAAATGCATGGCAGATAAAACTAACACCAGAGGCAATGTAGGCCCGCTGATGAAAAGGATGGGTGCCCTGGTGACAGAAGATATAGAATCATAGAATCATAGAACACAGGTGTAGGACCTTGCACTTGGCATGGTTAAATTTCATGAGGTTGGCATCAGCCCACCTCACAAGCGTGTCAAGGTCGCTCTGGATGGCATTCCTTCCCTCCAGCATATCAACCGAACCACACAGCTTGGTGTCATCAGCAAACTTGCTGAAGGCGCACTCAATCCCACTGTCCATGTCAGTGACAAAGATGTTGAACAAGACTGGTCCCAACACCGATCCCTGAGGGACACCACTCATTACAGGTCTCCAGCCAGACACTGAGCCATTGACCACAACTCTTTGTGTGTGCGGCCCCCCAGCCAGTTCTTTATCCACCGAGTGGTCCATTCATCAAATTGATGTCTCTCCAATTTAGAGACAAGAATGACGTGTGGGACAGTGTCGAACGCTTTACACAAATCCAGGTAGATGACATCAACTGCTCTACCCCTGTCCATCAGTTCTATAGCCCCATCATAAAAGGCGACCAAATTGGTCAGGGAGGATTTGGCCTTAGTGAAGCCATGCTGGCTGTCACCAAGCACCTTGTTGTTTTTCACGTGCCTTAGCATGCTTTCCAGGAGAATCTGCTCCAAGATTTTGCCAGGCACAGAGGTGAGACTGACTGGTCTGTAATTCCCTGGGTCATCCATTTTCCCCTTCTTGAAAATGGGGGTTATATTTCCCTTTTTCCAGTCATACAGAGATGGCAGAGTCACTGAATGCCTTCTTTGTCTCTGCCTACTCTGCTGGAGGCAGTCCTGAAGAGCCCTGTACCTCTGAGACCTTAGATGAAGTCAGGTCAACAGAGCGGTTTGCCTTAGTCAATGAGGAATGGGTTAGAGACCAGTTGAGCAATCTGGACATCCATAAATCCATGGGTCCAGATGGGATGCACCCGCGGGTGCTGAGGGAACTGGCGGGGGTCATTGCTAGACCATTCTCCATCATCTTTACCAAGTCTTGGGAAACGGGAGAGGTGCCTGAGGACTGGAGGAAAGCAAATGTCACTCCGGTCTTCAAAAAGGGCAAGAAGGAGGACCCAGGTAACTACAGACCAGTCAGCCTCACCTCCATCCCTGGGAAAGTGGTGGAGCACCTTATCCTTGGTGCCATCTTAAGGCATATCAAGGATAAGAGGGTTATGAGGGGCAGTCAACATGGCTTCACCAAAGGGAAGTCATGCTTGACCAATCTCATAGCCTTTTATGAGGAAATAACACGGTGGATGGATGGTGGCAGAGCGGTGGATGTGGTCTACCTTGACTTCAGCAAAGCATTTGACACAGTCTCCCATAGCATCCTCACAGCTAAATTGAGGAAGTGTGGTCTGGATGATCAGGTAGTGAGGTGGACTGTGAACTGGCTGAAGGAGAGAAGCCAGAGAGTGTAGTCTATGGGGTGGAGTCTAGTTGGAGGCCTGTATCTAGTGGAGTGCCTCAATGGGCCAGTACTGGCACCAGTATTATTTAATATATTTATCAATGATTTAGATGAGGGAATTGAGTATACCATCAGCAAGTTTGCTGATGACACTAAGCTGGGAGGAGTGGCTGACACGCCAGAAGGCTGTGCTGCCATTCAGTGAGACCTGGACAGGCTGGAGAGTTGGGCAGGGAATAACTTGATGAAATATAACAAGGGAAAGTGTAGAGTCCTGCATCTGGGCAGGAACAACCCCAGGTTCCAGTATAGGTTGGGGAACGACCTGTTAGCAGTGTAGGGGAGAGGGACCTGGGGGTCCTAGTGGATGACAGGATGACCATGAGCCAACACTGTGCCCTTGTGGCCAAGAAGGCCAATGGCATCCTGGGGTGTATTAGAAGGGGGGTGGTTAGTAGGTCAAGAGAGGTCCTCCTTCCCCTCTACTCTGCCCTGGTGAGACCGCATCTGGAATATTGTGTCCAGTTCTGGGCCCCTCAGTTCAAGAAGGACAGGGACCTGCTGGAGAGAGTCCAGCGCAGGGCAACTAAGATGATTAAGGGAGTGGAGCATCTCCCTTATGAGGAAAGACTGAGGGAGCTGGGTCTCTATAGTTTGGAGGAGACTGAGGGGTGACCTTATTAGTGTATATAAATATATAAAGGGGGAGTGTCACGAGGATGGAGCCAGGCTCTTCTCGGTGGCAAACAATGATAGGACAAGGGGCAATGGGTACAAACTGGAACACAAGAGGTTCCACTTAAACTTGAGAAGAAACTTCTTCTCAGTGAGGGTGACAGAACACTGGAACAGGCTGCCCAGGGAGGTTGTGGAGTCTCCTTCTCTGGAGACATTCAAAACCCGCCTGTGCACATTCCTGTGTAACCTTATCTAGGTGTTCCTGCTCCGGCAGAGGGATTGGACTAGATGATCTTTTGAGGTCCCTTCCAATCTCTAGCATACTGTGATACTCCCAAAATACTGTGATCTTTCCATACCTTTCAATCCATGTGACTGTTTGAAGAAAGATGATACAAATATACTCTTAGGTTGGAAACAGAGCGCATCCACGTAACTAAAGCATCCATGTGACCCAGAAAGCAGCAGTGGAAACTTTCTTAAAGGTTTCTGAAAGGTTAAATTGCTTTGCTGAAGTTTGACTGCCTGTTGCTTCCTTGATGAGTCAGCACATCCTGATAGCAGGCTCAGATCATGTTATTTAGAAAACTGCACCACATAAGATTTTAAGAGAATCTGTGAGTTGAGAATGGTTCATGACAGTGTTTCAGTGCCTTTCAAGTGTTTTGTCAGCATGTATTCTCACAGCATTGCAGCTGGTCATTCCTCCTTGGAGCAAGATCACCCATCGCCCAATTCTCACAAATATTTAACTGCAAATGCAAGAATTAGTATTTCTACAGCACCTGGATGGACATCTGTGAGGCTGGGACAGTCATGTGAAGGCTGGGACAGCTGTATGAAGGCTGTAAGTGTCTATGAAGGCTGTAAGTGTCTACAAAAGCAGGCCAGGCTATGTGTTTTCTGCCCTAGAAGAGTATTCTGACCTCCATGACAGCTTAATCTGGAGTGTTCTCCATCCTTATCGTTGAACAGCTTCAAGTTTGCAAGGCATAATGAAATATACAGCCAAAATCAGAATAAAAATGAGGATACAGCTTAGTCTCTGGATACGGTATTTATGAGGAGGAGTGTGGAGAGTGGGTGAATCACCTTGATGGGACATGTTAGGTTAGGGGCAGGAATGGAACCAATTCTGATTGAAAGAGCAGCAAAGGATGAAAACTGGAGTGCTGCTGAGGAAGGAGTACTAAGAAAGCTGTGAAAAAATAAGAGTGGAGGTGGGAGGGCAGAGAAGGCAACAGGAGCACAACCTCTGAAAACTAGCTTGATGGAAGGTGAGCTAGTGAGCAAATGTTCATGTGGAGGTGATGTTCATTGCAGCAGACACAGGAACACAGACCCTTCCTTCTGAAATGTCTGAATGAGAAGGCTAGGAAAGTATGCAATTGCTAATCAGCCCACACAAAATAAAATTATTTCAACAACAAGGGTCAAATGAGAGGCTTGCTCCAGAATGCCCTGTACATCAGTGGTACTGGTAGAATAATAGAATCAAACATCTGGAAAATTTTAATAGAGGTTCCTTGAATTCTCTCAAGGACCAGGAGCAAAGTCCTAATTTCTGTAACCTGCTGTTGAGCTTCAACTACCAAGCTCTGTTGGAAGGCAAACAAAGTATTTGACTACAATCTTCTGTAAGGGAGGTGTGGGTTAAACACCTAATGCCCAGAGATAAATCATGGCTATGACTTCAGTGCAAGGCAGCTTTCCTCTGCTCTCTTAAATACCTAACTCTGAGAACCAGAGTCTAAGCAACAGCTGTTTCTCTTAGCCAGGCTAGGAAATCAGCACACAGCATTTGTGGGATCCTGTTCTAATCTTGGGAAGTTCATTAAGCTCAGCTCCAACATTTCTTCAATGACTCTGGCCCAAACTCTAAAACCTGCAGAAACACTGAGAGCTTGTGACACCTAAATATGCATCCTACTTGCAACCTGAGTTTGAAGACGACAGCATTAAATGAACTTTAAATAAAGTTACAACTCTTCTAAATACTAGATTACTATGTTGTTTGGGGTTTGCTTTGTTATTTTTGTTTTACCTTAACTTGATGCTTCAGCGTTTTGGTGCTCTTTCTGTAAACACAACAGGGATTGTTCAACATTCAAGCTTTAGCAGTTCAGGACTGTAGAATGATGACTGTGAAATACGAACTCACTCCTCTAAACAAGATAACAAGGTTTTATTGAGGGACAAAGTCAACAAGGCAAAAGCAACAGCGCTGGGAGCATGACCGTAGCCAGAGGCACAAGTGATTAGCATTTGTTACAGGTTTATATACTTTCACTATTACATTAGTTATATGCATACTCATAATTCCCTCATATGGGCAGGGAATATAATAACTAACTCCCGGAACTTACTATCGTAAGTCCCCTCCTCTTGGTGTCTGCGCACTGCTCTCTGGTGATTGTGGGCAGGGGTCTTGAGGATGAAGTAAGCAGTCTTCCTCTTGTGAGTAGGGGTCTTCAAGATGGAGTAAGCAGTCTTCCTCACAGTGTACTTTTCACCTTTGGCACAGTTGGACGCCCCAGAAATCACACAACTAGCTGAAACCAGCTGTATCTGTAATTCTTCTGATAACTAGCAAAGATTTAAAACAGTGTAACCTTCCTGCAAAATTTATTGCAGGATGGGCAGACAAGGAGTATCCCAAGCCAGCAGATGTTTGGGAGGCTCTGTCTCTAACTGATAAATAGAAGGATGGTGTGAAATAACTCATTCATGTTTAATGGGGCCACTAAATCCCGTTATCTCACCACAGACTTACAATGCAAATACTGTTCTTTAAAACTAAAGATACTTTAAAAGAGTAGTGTGAAACAATTAACTCATGTTTAGTGCAGCCACTACATTCTACAGTCTTACAACATAAACACTGTTCTCTTTCTACAACCTAAGTTAAGCTAAAAAGTACTTTAACTCTTCTGTTTTTCAGGCACTAGCTTTTCTTATATCACACCCCCTCCTTCTTTTACCTTTACAAATTCTTTTGCTATGCGACTTCGTTTTGCTCAAGAGTTCTGGCCCTTTTTAACTTGTTGTCTAATCTTGTGTATTTAGCGAGCTTTGTTTCTGTTACTGTAAACTGGTACAGTTATATCCACATAACCACACCTCTGATTTATGTTTATCACAATGACCAAGTCTGTTCTCCCAGGACTTCTCACGTACCCAAACAGATGTAGCTGAAAGACTCTAAATCTTTAAAAAAAAAAAAAAACAAACAGAAAGAAAGGTTACACTTACACACTACTTGAATGGTCCATGACTCGTCCTGTGCAGCAAGGCATGCTCTAATCACCTTATCGGTAGGAAAGGGGGTTGTTGGCAGCTCCTGCTGCCGCGTCTGTGCTGTGGAGCCTGCTTAGATCTTGAGGACAAAGTGCCTCTGCGCCACGGGAGACACGGGTCTCCTGGGGACGGCGGCGGGGCCTGAGGAGAAGAACTACGGGACTTCGGTCCTGCACCTCCTCCCGCGGGGATTCCGCCCGCCGGGCACCCTTTCCCCTCTGAGGGGAGTGCGGTGCCTTGGGCTGGGCTGGGCTGGCCGCAGCGCGATGGCGGAGGGTTCTTCCCCCCGCCTCAGGGCCGGGTGGCCGCTGCCTCCTTTGAACTGCCGCGCCTTGAAACGCGACCTGAGCAGGGCCCACAGCGGCGGCGAGGCCTGGGGTAACTCGCACCTCAGCCGTGAGCGGAGCGTCCTGCAGCCAGTGTGTGCGGAGGAAAGAAACAAAACGAACCCCACAGGTTCCTTACAGCGTTCTATTGCCTTCGGGGCATGCAGGAAGATGTCTCAGAGGGGAGCGAAGGGCTGCGGCTGGCGGCAGGTGAGAAAGGTGACTGGGTGGCTGCCATGGCCGGTGGGGGACCGCCTGCCTGTGGGAAGGCGGCAGAGCTGGAGCCTCCGACGTGACAAAGCCTTAAACAGAAATCGAGAGAGAGAGATGGAAAGCATGTCAAAACCGACAGTGCTAAGAGACACAGCGCAGTGCAGGCAATTGGGGACTGGACTGCAAAAAGGGAAACACCATTGGGAAGCTGCTGGGATGGCACAGGATCACCACACAGGGTGGGAAGCAGAGAGTAAGCAGGAGAAATTAAGGGGTTGGGGTTTTTCCTTCTTTTCCTTTTTAAATTACTGTAAACCTTACCCATTCCTGAGAGAAGTAATTTTCAGGAAATCAGTGAGCATCAAGAGACAGCTTTAAGCTCCGTATACATGTGAACAAGTGGCTTGTTTACAATCCAGTCCACCCTTGTGCAATAAAACAAAGTCTTTCATACAAATTCCACATCTTACCTCTCCTTATGAAACACATAGCTGGCAGGATCATGGCAAATTAGGTCAGACTGTACCCAGATGAGGGATTAGTGGAGGAGTAGTTTAGAAATAGCTGAAGACACTGACAGGTCTGAAATGGAAAATGTTGTTTGGTTATTCTGCAGAGCAGGGAAAGGGAGAGGCTTTGCCAGCAGTACATAACCTCGTCCCTCACCAGCAAGGCTCAGAGTGAGAGTTAAGCGAACACTACTGATAAACAACCTGCCGGTTTTCACAGCTGTCATGGAGCTCTAGTGCTGATTTTCTTTGCTGTTAAGCAATGAAACACAGAGGAGGTGAGCCTTGCAATACTTCTGTGGTTCTTTTCATCACACGTGAGCTGTACTAGTGAATTAAATGTGTCATAAAGAGACGCTTTTTCACTTTTGAAAACTATTGGTGTAGCATAAGCAACAGCATAAGGATACTAATATAAATAGCAGGTAGTTGCAGACCTGAAGCAGAACCAGCCAGCACAGCCCTGTTCTGAAACAGAAAGTAGGATTTCTCTGAAAATGGGAAGGAGGAATAGTAACATAAATGGTGCTGAGGTAATTCAAAACAAAGAGGAACCCAGGAAAGTCCTATTCTCAGAAAGGCTGAGAAACGGCTGCTTTCACAGTTAAGATTGTCATTTCAGTTTTCTTAAAATGGCAGTGCGGTGAGTATTTGACATTGGGTTGCAACTAATCACAAAACCCACCATGCAACTGCATTGAAACAAGCACATATTCAGACCAGTAACACTGTAGCATGAGAAACTGAATTTATATATATTCCTCCAAAGCAGTGCATGAGACTAAAATCTGCTCGTGGAATCGGGGGAGCTCACAAATTTCCAAAACAAGTAAAAAACCCAGGTGAATACTTCTAAACTCTCCCAGGAATCTCTAAAAAAAAAAAAAAAATCATCATTCTATTTGGTGGAAGATAATTTGGTAGAATAACAGATTTTTCTCAAAATTTGCAGGTAATAGCTTGATAAAAAGTGTGAGTTAATTATAAAATATCTTTTTCCTAAGCCCTGGAATTACAGTGAGTCAGGCTCTGTCAACATCCCCACTGGTTCCACTGCTTTATTATGTGCCTTACATCCCCAGAGGTAGTCTTTATCGTGCACACTGTAGCAAACAATAAAACCCCAAGTACAGACAAGTGAAAATAGCCAATATTTTAATGCACAAGATGCAAGGGCATGGTGAGGTAAAAAGCTGAAGATACTTTTGTTAACTGATTCTTCTTTTGTTTTGGCTTATAAATCGGTCTTCCGGCTCATTTGTCAGATTTATTTCAAGGAATCAAACCAAACATGCTCTTAAAAAAGAAAACAGCACTAAGTCTAAGCATTACTGTTGTTAAAGAATTCCAGTAAATGCTGTCCAGAAATGCCATTTGGCTGCCGCAGCTGTCCAAAAATATTTTTAATGGGGGAAAGAGGAACCTTTTATAAGAATATTCATTTTTTAAAAAAATGTGGCATTCCATCTGGTCAACAAACCAATCCAGAGAGAGAAGGCTCTCGAGTGAACAGTCTGACTGAGACCTGGGAATTGACAGTCCTTAGATTCAGATTCTTTTTCCAGCTCCCCATCAAAGCCATCCTGGGTAATTTTGGTAGCCATTACTATGTGGCTCCCTACCCTTCAAATGCGAATATGCATCCATGTCAGAAATTTCTACCTAGTTTATTCTAATACTGCACTTTTAAAAACCATTGGGTTAATGCAGAACTTAACAAAGAGTGAAGAAGTGATTTAATCCCCTTTTTTACTGCTGTCCTTCAAATTAAAGTTCTCTGCCACTCCCTGTGAAGGTCAGATACATTATGCTTCATGAAGAAACACACTTATTTTCCCTTGTTACAAATTTCTTTCACTGGCAATTACTACTGTAAATCTGTTTAACCTCTGTTGAAATAATGGCTTGTTGTTACTGTTCTGACATTCTCCTGCCAGATCTGTTCAAACTGGTAGTAAGAGGTTTCTCATCTGATAGAGCAGTCAGAAACAAGTGGAGATTCAACTGGGTGTACACATTAGAGAAGAAACTCATTAGTATACATGTAGCTGGTACACTTTATGGAAAGGAAAAACTAAAACAAGTAGGGAAATTAGCTTTTTCTTACCTTATATCCTTGCATTGCCAATGTTTCAAGCTTTTTCCAATTTTCAGGTATATGCTAATTAAAAAGTAGTAAATCTGGCAGAAATCTGATCGTCTCCATTGCAGGAGGCAGGGAGAGTCAGAATTCTCTTGCAGCCCTCTTCTTTTTAAGTTTCAACAGCATTTGATCCCATAACCTTACATTTTGTCTTCCTTCTAAACTTGAAATATTATTTTGAGAAAAACTGTAAAAGATAGAAGGCAGGATAATAGCATGAAGACTGCCAAGAGGATGCTTTATTTTTGCTTGCTCTTGCAAGCATGATACCTAATCTGTTATTACAAAAAAGAATCCCAATTCAGTATAATTATAATTACTGTGTCTTTAACAGCATTAACTTCCATTCAAGGCACTGGAAGACACTTTGGAATTTATGTCAGCAAAGCAGAAATAAGGGGATTACAGTAAAGTTATAAATAAAAGACCTGATTAGGGTTTCCTGTCAATTTCACTTTCCATAAGAATAGTTAATCTTCCTTTCTCTACAGTACTTTTACATGTCATAAGAAACTACTTCAAACATCTGCTGAATAATCTGGCTAACTGATACAGAAAGATAAAACTAGGAAATCAGTAACATGCTGGAGGCTTTGCCAGTGGCTTGGCAGAAAGTCCACCTTTCCTTGCATGTTTAGTGTTCTGCCAGAACAGTAAGGTTAGATGTTACTGGGGTGGGGTGCAGGGAGTGTGGGTGTCAATCTATCCATCTGTCTGTGAGTAA
This sequence comes from Neopsephotus bourkii, assembly GCF_033783945.1. NCBI lineage: Eukaryota > Metazoa > Chordata > Aves > Psittaciformes > Psittacidae > Neopsephotus > Neopsephotus bourkii. The sequence continues at coordinate 13,905,223 of NW_026902298.1, read as the reverse complement.
GCAGGTGGAAAGAGAAGTGAGGAAGAGAGTTCTCTATGTCCAGGAGTAACTGTCTGCTAGAATGGTTTCCATGTTTGATGGAACCATACCATCAGCCTTCCATGCAGTAGTTTAAACATTCCTGAGGGGCACGGAGAAGCAGTCAGCATACACATCTGTGCTGAAGTACAGATGGTCAAGAGTGCATCCACCACCTGTGCATGCTGAGCAAAGTGGATGTGCCTCTAAAATCTCACTCAGTTTGCAGACAGAGGTTAGATATAATTAATCCTGTTACTTCACTGAATTTAAAATTGACTTCTGCAACTGTTAAACATGGAGGATAATCTGAGAAAATGTGACCCATGTTATTTCCTTTCAAATGTGCATTGTTTTTTTATTCATACCTGTTATAAGATTAACATTAAAAGTTACCTCTGAAAAAAAGTCTTTACAACAGTTTGTGGAGATTAATTTTCCTATTTAGGTAAGTCCAGACATTTACAAGAACAATCACTTAAATAAAAATAGAATATAAAGCCTATGTTTAAAACATGGCCTTTATTAATGCTGTCTAGAGAGCTCCATATTTATCTTACATTGAAATAGTTCTGCTTTGCTTAAGAAAAGACAGAAAAAGTGCATTTACAAGAGTACTTTTTCTTTAATTTTCTGCAAAAATGGAAGAAATTGGAATCACAAGTTGACAAATGTTGTAAAATGAGATTTCAAGAAACATCAACTTTAGTAATGCTATGCCATCACTAGTGTTTCGTTCTGACCTTCTGCCATGTGAACCAGAATATCCCGATATACAGTCTAGAGCATCTATGTTATTACTCTACAGTATATTTAACACAGAAAAAGGGGTTAAGAACCCCTTTCAATGTACAAACATGAATAAAAAAATTGATAAAAAAATCACTTTTATACATAATGTATATGCAAACTGTTTTAAATACATGGGTTTGGAAGAGTTATTTACAAACTTTCTGTCCGTGGGACAATCCACAGACAAAGCATACACAGTTGCTTTACTTTATTGTTGCATCTCGACTTTGGGAGATGCAAATCCATTCGGCAGTACAGCAAACATAAGAACTTGTGACAAAGTATCTTAAGGGCAACCCAATAAATTTTGTTCCTCAAAACAACATAAGTACTAGGACTGCCAAAGTTTCCAAATAAAGTCATAGTTTTACCCAGATGCCTGCAGACAGACCTATGTTGTGGATGCTACATCAACAGACCCATTTGAAATACAGGCATGGCTACTGGATAAAACATCCTTAACAGCTGTAACTGATACATATGTTTTATCGAATGAGTGAAGTGACCTAGAATTTTTTTTTTCTAATTTTATTAATATTTTAAAAAATACATAAAAATACAACATCCAATGTCTGAATAAATATATTTAACAAGTTGCAAGATACCTTATTTTACACAAAAATTTCAGCTTTAGAAATCTTGTTAAATAACTTCACTGTTGTTATATATTTCATTTTTCGTCTTTTTGTAACAAAATAAAAACTCTGAAATTACATAGAAAAAAGACAAAATATTTTTGTCAAGGGATAAGATAGTCCACTGAAAACCTATTCACAATTCCACTGTAAACATTAATAAACATTAAAATATTTGCATAATTGTGTGCTCAAAAATCCTATAAAAAGTGGAAGACTTATTACAACTGTAGTTTTCAGTCAACTACACTTCCTTTCACAATTTATTTTGTCCCATTTACACCTTTAAAACTGGGCACATTGCTGAACACGTACTTTGGCAGTTCTGCATAGCAAGTGCTTCCACAAAAAGGAACTACTCACCAAGAGTTAATGTACAGCTCGGCGAAAGTGCAGCAGTTACTCAATTCTTTTTGATAATACTCTCATGTCTGCTTGGTGCACTTGCTTTTCTAAGAGCTCCCTAGAACACCTGAATGCTTCATTGGATATAACTTTTCAAATTTGATAAGTGCCCTTTCTCTGCATTAATAAAAACAAAACAAAACCAAACACAATGACAAGCATGTCACATTGTGCCTACAAACCTTCAATTACCAATGAGCTTAATTTCTCTGAACAGTAAATTAAACAAAAGAAGGGAGTAGGAGGGAAGAACAGGTACAGTCCCAGCAGTGGAAGTGTGTACAGAATATACTTGGCAATGTCAAAGCAGTTGAGTGCTTTCTGTGGTTGTATTTCAGGATACATGTCCATGGCAGCAAGATGCTGGCAAGGCAGAGAAACGTGCATCACCTGCATTCTACAGCAAGCACGTTCTGTGGAGGAGAAGATGATGATGGACTCATTCCAGTGTCTGATGAAGCAGATGACATGGATGCTCCTGTATGTGACACTGAATATACAGAACAACAGATCAGCATCAGGTTATCAAAGTACAGATCAGAATGAAGGTTTCTTTGCTTATCAGGTTGTTTAAGAGATCTCAAAGTAGTAGCATGATCACAGGAAACTGATACAGATTTTTTGTCAAGCGCTTTCATTGCTATATTCACATAAACTGGATGAGTAACCGTACCCTTGCTGCATCACCAGCCAACTGAAAAGATAAATCAGATGAGTCATTACACAGATTGAAAACTCAGACCTAGCTTGCACTAGGATATCCAAGTTTCTAATACACTGTTATAAAATAATCAGGGAATGCTCGTTAGGTTCAAGTTCTGAAGAGCCATAAATATTTTCTAAACATATATGCACACAGATGATAACTTTTTTTCCCCATAAGATACTCCCATTTAAACTCAAGTTGCAAGAGAATAAACTTCTCATGGGAATCATAAAGCAAATCTGAAAGTTACCTTCTCTGTCCTTCTTTTTTAATCGTTTTCTTCTCCTGTCTATGGTTGCTACTTCTGACTTCAAGGACATGTAGTATTTTCGTATTTCCTGTAGTTTTTCTTGTAAGAAGGAGATCCTTTCAGTGCTGCTCATATTGTCTAGTTCATCTTAAAAATGGGAAGAAAAAACAGCTTCATCAAAGTGATTTTACACAAATAATAAGATCCTGATAGCAGACCTTGTAGCAGCCTTCCAGTGCTTAAAGGGGCTGAGAAGAAACCAGGAAAGGGACTTTTTGTGAGCAGGTAGTGATAGGACAAGGTGGAATAGCTTTAAACTGAGAGAGGGGGAAATACAGATTAGATGTAAGGAAGAAGTTCTTTACCATGACAGTGGTGAGATAATGGAACAGGTTGCCCAGGGAAGCTGTGGCTGCCCCATCCCTGGCAGTGTTCAAAGCCAGGTTGGAAGGGGCTTTAAACGACCATGTCTATTGAAAGGTGTCCTTGCCTTTGGCGGGAGGGTTGGATCTAGATGGTCTTTAAGGGCCCTTCCAACCCAACCTATTCTAGGATTCTATGATGAATCTTAATTATCTACAAAATGCAGCGTAAAATTTAACATACTTCCATAACCAGGCCATAAAAGACCTGTACCTAATTTGGAGCCCCACACTTTAATTTCAGAACAAATTTTCCTATAAATTCCCTCTAATCAAGTCACTTAAAGAATTCTTACTGAGCTGGAAACTCCATTTGTATACTCTAGATGAAGCATTCTGGTGGTGGTGTTTTTCTCTGTGTTTATCCTTCTCTCCGTCTTTGATGTGAGGCGAAATGACTCTTGCAGGTGATCGGGAAATCTTCTGTGGTTTGGATGCATTTATGTGTTTTACAGGAGTACATTTACTTGAACTGTCTAGGACAGAAAGATCTTCACTGTCACTACTTTGTCCTGCAGTAAGAGAAATGTACTTGGATTTAAAAGAACCCTTACAAACAACTTAGCATTTTAGAACTGTAGTTATAGTCACAAAAAATGATTAAGAAAAAAACTGCTCCTTCTGGCTTAGGAGATCCCAGAATGCACAGAAGGAAAAACCATATGAGATTGAATGTATAACCTTGTAAGACACAAAAGGCACTGAACTCTCAAGTGCACCAATCCTTAATGCAGGAGAAAGCAAGGGCTGACCAGGCCTTTAGTTAAAGAGCAATAGTCTAAATTTTTACGGAAGTAGAAAAGCAGCTTATTAAAATAAGAATATTAGAGCACTGATAAACTATGTTTAAGTCACCTATTTTGGTGTTATAATACCAGAATCCCCTTTTCAAAGATCAAAATTGTAAGTAGGTAGCCCATGACTATATATGTCTACCAAATTGCTTTGCACAGCTAAATGAACTGTTCTGAAACATGACTAAAAGCATAAATGCTTTAATATGTAACAGAAAATTTTAAGCTAATATATGCAAATATTTTAGACTTCCACAGTAATTTGAAAGTTTTACACAGGCAGGTCAAATATATCTCAGTATTGTATGTCAGAATTCTGATTTCAGTCTGGTACTTAAAAATTGTAACAATACTGCCACAGGGCCTAAATATATTGACTCATTCAATACAGTCATCAGCAGAAATGTGTTACAGAAATGCAAAAATCAAAATTTCTGTAGTAAATTAAAAAAGTCACATAACTGAGATAAACACGCACAAAATTTCTTTTGCTGAGAAGTTATTCTTTAGAATCAAGCATTTTTTCTGTACTTCATAGATGCATTTTTTTCCCCATGAGAAACACCTACTGTAATACTTTGAAGGAGATGTTCCTACTCAGAACAAGATCCCCTCTCACAAATTTGTAACCAACCCAATTATTGCACCCTTTCAGTACTTAAAAGGTGCCTGTAAGAAATACAAAGAGATACTTTTTTAGAGGGCCTCACGTGACAGGACATGGGGTAATGGTTTTAAACTAGAACAGGTGAGATTCAGGATGGATGAGAGTTAAAAATCGTTTAGAATGAAGGTGGTAAAATAGTGGCACCGGCTGCCCAGAGAGGGGGCAGATGTCACCATCCCTGGAGACATTCAAAACCAGGCTGGATGTGAGCTATCTGACCTAGTTGAGGATGTCACTGCTCATTGCAGGGGGGTTGGACTAGATGAACTTTGAAGGTCCCTTCCATCCAATACTATTTGATGATTCTATACAAAAATGATTGTAATGGTAAATACTTAGTAGCTGCTAATATATGTTGTTATTAAAAGCTTCTCCTAAGAAGTAATTAAAAATAACCAAGAGATCTCCAAGGAACACTGCTACTGCAGAGCTGCTAAGATCTATACAGTTAACATCCAATAATCATGCACCTTAATAATATTAATGAATAATCATGAATAATAATTAAAAAACTTGACAAGAAAGTCCCACCCAATAGAAATAATGGGTAACAGTGAGAACAATGTGCCCTTATGCATGTTGATAGGGCAGCATAACCTCCCGCCCTCAAATGTACCTGTTCCATTCTTTTCATTTTTGGCTGCAGCACTTGTTCGCTTTGGGGTACGCTTTTGTTTTTTTGCCAGTGTTCCACTATTGCTATCACTGGGTCTTTTTTGACCTAAATGAGAAAATAAAGGAAGACAAGACACCTCAAATATCTCTGATACTTGCAAACTCTTTTCGTATAAGCAACAAATAAATTTAAAACCAGAAGACAAACAGCCAACTTCTAGTAAAACCAGTCTTAAAATGACTTCAGAAATCATTAGAGCAGAGAATGACTGTTGACAGGAATGCTCACCTTTCTCTCCAATCTCTCTTTCTTGCACAGATAGACTACAGGTGCTTGATGTAGTACTGGCTTCAAATCCATTAGCAGACTCGCTTTCACAGAGACCTTCTTGAGACTCTTCCACCACACTGTCGACTTCAATCGTCATGTCACTTTCGCTCTTGATACTGCGTGATTCATCCTGGCTAAGCGTAAGAGGCGAGATCACTGAAAAGCTTGACTGGATGGCAGCGGGTAAGGCAGACAGATTTGGATTTGAAGCATTAGGACCTGGCTTTTCTGATATGATGTCTTCACTACTGCTTTTCTCCTTTTCATCCAAGTCATCCAAGTCTACTTCATGGCACAGCAGTGTTTCAGGACCAATCTGAGGCATTGCATCATCCTCATCTTTTAAGGGAACATTCTCATTTTCTTCAGAAGGACATTCAGAGATGTCATTTCTCAGCTCTTGAGTGTGCTGAACCGATTCTGCCACCAGCGATGGCATTTCCTCATTTTCCGTTCTGAGGGACTCTTCAGCATTCAGCCCTCTACATTCTTCTGCTCCAGTACATTCATTGGTCCTCTCTTCAGATACAATATTTGGCACTTCCATCTCACTCTGTCGTCGATTTCTCTTTTCAGGTGATGCCTGTTCTAAAGTTTTCCTTTTCAAAAGCTTCTTATCTTTTGTAGAAGGTTCCATTTCACTTTCAGTAGTGCTGGAAATTTCTTTACAGTCCAAAGAAGACATGTCTAATCTTTCAGGTTCTGCAAGAGGTTCATTTGCAACCTCTTCTTGGCTTCCTGGTGAAATCTTGGCATTCTCTAAAGACAGATCTTTTGTCTTGCTCCTTCTCCCTTTACTTTTAGGTGATTTTTCAGCCTCTCTTTTGATTTCTTCTGTTTGCTCTGTTTTATTTCCAAAAGTCTGAACAATTTGTTCACTTTCTTCAACTTCCAGTTTCAGTGTTTCTAGTGGCTGTACTTGAGTCCTGTCATTTTCTTTCAGTGCATGAGGAATCTTTGGGTTTTCTTCATCTAGCTTCTCATCATGTAGCTTTTCACTTTTATCCAATTCTGAAGTTTCTGGAGAAAATTCTTCATTCAGATTCTTTTCAGATGATTCATCTGCTTCACTGTCAGAAGAGCCAGAGTCTACAAATTAAAAAAAGAAGGAAACAGCACCTTAAATCATCAATTACAACACAATTTCCTTTTTCAACCACACAAAAACTTTCTTCCCAGTAATTTGCAACATTAACATCAGTTTAGAATACACAATTTCAAACTTAAAGTCCTGCATAATTCAACACACTTTATTACAGTTCTTAATTTTACTCAAAATTTCTATGAAACTACAATAGTAGCGGTGCTATCTGTGTTCAAGATGCATCTGGATGACACTCTTAGTTTTAGGTAGTCCTGCAAGGAGAGGGAGTTGGACTTGATTATGAGTCCCTTCCAGCTTGAGGTATTTGGTGGTTCTTCTGCTGTTTCCTCCAGATAAGATGGTATGAACAAATTACAGTTTATAGTAGAAAAAACACATTCCTATAATCTGGTATCTAGCTGTGGAAAGCACCTGCCCCACCTGACATTACAAAGCAAAAAACCCAACACTTCTCCCCTCCATGCGCCCCCAAACAGTAAAAAAACAACCCTTCTACACCACAATAGGGACATTTCATTGTTAAACTATTGTACAAATCTATTGTATGCACCATATGCAGAGCAAGCATATTTATGTTACCAGATTATTCAGGGATCTGTGCTGAAAGCAGACAGTAGTTTCACTTCAGTTCTTTTTCACAGAGACTTAGAAATACGAAAACTATTGCTGCCTTTTGTATATAATTAACAACTTAGGGTGCATGATTTGGTACTGGGGTTGAGGACTTAATTACCACAATGAAGACTGTCATTATACTACTAGAGTTGGTCCACTCATGATTAGGACTGAAAGGCTCTGACTAAAGAATATGGAATTACTTGCAAGTCATTTCCATGCCATAGCTCTTCAGTGAGCAAACTGTACTCCTCAGCAGTGTCAGCTCAACTATTTCCTCAATAGAATTCACAGGGAGGAACAAAAAGGTAAAAATCAAACTTCTCTTCAAAAAATTACTGAAAAACCTCAAAAGCCTAAGTGCTCACTGTTTGAGTCTCCACCAGAATCAAACATTCCTGAGCTACGTCTCATCTGCCTGTGAGATGTTGCTAAAAATCAAAAGTATTCATTTCTATAGAGTAAAACCTGTGCCACAATTTTTTTACATTCTATTGCTTGTACACTGGGTAAGTAGGACTTTAAACCTGCTGACAGCACTGTGTTCTCTGAAGTTGCCATATTAATGCACCGCATGACATCACTCTTTACATGCACTTCCATGCCAGAACATGAGTGCACCAGATGTACCTTCTGTTCCATTTGGTAATGGTGAGGAATCTGACAAGTTGTTCCGTGCACTTCTGGCTCCTGATTTACCTTCACTAGTAGGTGTTTTGGATAAACTGCAGGACGTGTTGGATGGAAGAGTAGATTTCAGAGGGGGTCGCCCACGCTTTGATTTTTGTTTCTCCTCATCCTTCTTCTCATCCTTCTCACTGTCTTCTTTATTCTGAGGGGAAAACGAATGTTTTTTAACGTTTCACTGCTGATCTTCAAAACCTTTTGCTCTACACTTCTATTAAAAAAGTAATTTGTGGACTGAGTAACTTTTTTGAAAAATAAGTAATTGTGATAGTCATTAAGTATTGTACTACAAAAAATATTACTGAAATAACTATTACTTTTGTTTTTTTCTTCTGTTTTCTCTTTGGTCCTCCTTTGTCCACAGGCCAGATAATCCGATCAGCTTTCACCCATTCATCGTATCTAAAAGTGAGTAACAACATTCTGTTATCACTAAATAATAAAAATTTGTTTGCAATATGGGGATTAAAAAGACTGAGTTACAGAAAATATTTATTAAAGAGAGCTAGGAAAGTAGAGCATGTATTTACAAACACACATAGTACCTGGCATTACAAAGATGAATTACGTTTCTAGCCCACAAGAGATGCAAACTTCCCTGTCTCTTGCTAGCAAAGCAGTGGAACCCAGGGGACTGCGTCAGCTGTAGTTTTGTCAATTATTTCACATCATATACAAAAAGCAGTTTTCACCACAATAGTAAAATGTCGTTTTGGTTTTGTGGGTTTTTTTTATTATTTTTATCTTTTTAAGGTAAAATTTTTAAATTATAGCAGCAAACTGCATGAGATTCTGAAAAGCACAAATACACCGCTAGTTCTCCTTAGAATCTCCTGAGTTATTAAAAAGGTAAAGGGACACATGTAAGTATATCCGCACACACATAAACTTTGTGTTGCCACATAAAGAAATTTGCTTAGTTTAACTAGAAATGTATGGATTTGGAACATCTCAAGTTATATACCAGAAGCGTTCTAGTTTCAAAAATTCAATTTTGCGATATTTTTGTCTACATACTAAACAATGCTCTTAACAAGAGCAAAAAAGCCATTTCTGCAGCAGTACTGAATATAAAGCATGGCTGGCAAGAGAAGCATTTTAAGATTCTGTAGCTCTTTGTAACAACCATTCTTTATAACCACAGTTAACATTCAATACAAGGTTAAATTGTGTTGCCAAAATTTCAGTGCTTGATACACTTAATTGTAGAGGTCTTTGCCATCATCAATGACTCCCTTAAATAAAGTCCCAAAGAGCTAACAGTAGCTGACACAGTAAATTACAGGGATGCTCCTGTGAGAAGTGACGATTACTCACTTCAAGCCAGATGAAAACTTTGAAATCTCAGAATATACTTCCTTATACATTTCCATGTTGTAGTGTCATACCATGAACAAAATTACTAACACTGAAATGTGTAATACGGTCAGATCCTGTTACTGTGTTGATAGTTCCATTCAGAGCCAAGTCACTGACCATCTTTCTCTTTTTGTTGTTAGAACAAAAATTCTTTTGTAAATAATCCATTTAACAAAGAAAGAAATGAAAGGCAATTGTTATCCTCACCTTACATTCCAACCATAGTAGTGAACTAAATATAAAACTTCTCCATCATCAATTTCTGTGCTTTTAATACTGGCTTCATAGATTTTTTGAGTCTTTCCACGTCCATATTTTACTTTCACTTTGGTTCCAGTCAGGCAGGGTTCTGCATCCTCCTCATCCTCTTCACATTCTGATTCTCCTTTGTTCTCAATTTCCTCCCTGCAGTAAAGTGTATTTAAAATGCCCACTAATTAGAGACAATGTTTCAACATTTAACTAGCTTAGCCAAGCTACTACAGAAGAAAAAGTCTGCAAAAAAAATGTTTTCATCTTCTCTGTCCTACAGTGCCTCTGAAGCTAGCTTGGACACAGCTTCTCACATCAAGAAGAGGACTCTGAGAAAACAGGAGTAAGTGCCAAAAATATCCAGAAAAAAATATAATATAAACACAATTTATTATGTGTACAACTACCTGAGAACTTAAAAAGTATTTTTAAGTGAGTATTTTGATAATGCAGAAAGAGGAGTAAGTTAACTCAGTGTCTGACTCCTAAGTAAGACAGGAAGAGCTGATTTTGGCATGTTGTTTAAAAAGAAAAATTATCTCTCCTACAGTTTGCTTAACAGGCTACAGTTTACTAACAGTGTGCATAAGCTTGAATCGCCATCATAGTGATCCCCTCACAGATGCAAACACCATTCCAATGAGAAAAGTTGATTATAACAGTGTTTAACAAAGATTAAAAGTGTCTACACACCTCTTATTAGCTACGTCTACCTGTTATTATAACTGTATCTGATATTTAAACATTCTACCTAAACATACTTTCAAGAATCACAATCTATGCTATTTTTACCTATACTTCTCTCCTTTTTTTAGGGTGAATTTAGCATAAGGTAAACCTTAAACTATAAAATGTCACCAAAAAAGAAAATAGTGAAAAAGACTATAGGTTTTCTTTTGATCAAATATATTCATTATATTTGAATTATATATATATATATAATATAATGATCAAGTATATTCATTAGCCTTCAACAGCAACTATTTTGCTGTGGCAAACAATTAAAGAGGACAAGCACCATCCACACCGCTTAAAGAAAAAAACTCTTTGGTGACCATGTCACCTGATATCCACCCCCCCGTGACCTCCCGCACACCAAACACTGCACCTTCATTTGAGGCATTTCCACATGCTACGGGGCACTGCAAGATTATCTTTTTTGGACTACACAGAGACACTTTCTTTAAAATAACCATGTGTTTTTCCTACTCCTCAAAGCTCTTCAGAAGCAAACATACAATACCCCTATCAGGCTTCATTCAGCATTAACTTGTGTCCAAACCACTTAACCACAAGGACAAGAAAAACAAGGTAGGAAAACCAGTTTAAGCTGGTAAGACACTGCCCTTGACCACAGTCAAAGTTAGCTAAGAGGTCTACTCTGGTAATGAATTACCTGGTCACTCATTTGTAACCGTGGCTATATACCCAGTTCAACTCGTCAAGCTTAGTCTGTAGATGCTATTTTTCTTTTGCCCTTCCACATCTCTCCATTCTCCTCTTCACCCTACCTGTGTGTTTCACACAAACTCCCTCTTCCCTTTTCCTTTCTTTATCAGCTGATCCCCTGCTTGCCTGCCTACAATACATCAAGTAACAAAAACAAGCACCCTATAGGTTCACCAGCCATCATTAAACACTTTAACAAATGCATGGGAGAAGAGGGTCTTTCTTTTCCATTTGCATTTCAACTGCCCAGACAAGTCTGCCCAAGCAGTTGCTCACCATCCATACAGCACCTGACAGACACAGCCTGGTCTACTCTGCATCTGTACATACAACTGTGACAAAACACTAACACATCCTTGGCAAGACCTTCAAGAAAATGAAAGTCTGCTACCTACCAGAAAAAGATGCTTCCGTAAAGTACAACACGTTTACAAGCTTGAAATAAAATTTTCCCTTTCCTATCTGGCTGCTGAGTGAATAGGTCCCCAGTTTCCACATTTTAGTTGTGTATACTCCTGCTTCAGGTGTGGCTCAATCACAACAGACATACGCATAAGAAGGTGACACAAGTTAATGTTTACCTCTCCCTCTGCCTCTCTTCCTCTTCATCTGACTCTTTGTCAGAATCCTCCTGTTTTTTAATTTTTTTCTCTTTTTGCTTTGGTGTACTTTTTCTCCCTAGTGGAGTTTCATTTTCTTTCTTCTCTGCATTCTCAGGGATTTCCTCTATATCTTTATTTTCCTTGTTACTGTCTTTTAATTTGTCTTGTGTTTTATCCTCTTCACTATCTTTTTTAGCTGGGGTTGCATCACGGGTAAGTCTTCTTCGTCCCTAGAACAGAAATAAGAACAGTTTAATCACTCTTGTCAACTGTTCTCTGTATAGTCCAAACCACAGTGAAGAGGGAAATAATATTCCTGTAGGGAAGAAAAGATGGAGATACCAGCAAAAAGCAAAATACTCTAAAATCTTAAGATAACAGCTTGAAGTCTTGTTATTTGGGGGGGAGGGAACAATAAAAAAAAACAAACCACAACAAATCAAACAAAAAACAAACCCAAACAACAAAACAAAACAAACCCAAACACCTCCCCCCCCCAAAAAAAAAACCCAACACCAACAAACAAAAAAAAACACTCCACAAACAAAACCAAACCAAGATCACTCCAAAAGAAAGCCATTCTGTTTCATTTAGAATAAAGAGGATGAACTTCTGATTACCTTCTAGAGGATTTCAGGACATTTGTAAGGTCTGTTGCCCTGATAGAAAGGGCCAAAATGCCTTGCTCAACTATGGCAATAGCATTAAAGTGCTTGCAGAGGACTTGATGATGCTTGAGATGCTTGAGAGGCATCTTCATTTCTGACAGCGAACTGTTACACTTGCTGTCTGGGGCTATCTGCAACTGCCTCTCGCGGATCTAGTAGAGGATTGTCATTTTGGTACTGAAAGTCTCTTGATAGGGTCATTGCTTTGCAATAAGAACATTTAAAATACATTATGAATGCAAAATCAATTATCTGGAGGCCATCCAAAGACAACAGTAATGGAGGTACTGTGATAATTAAAATTCACAGTAGCATAATGGCAAACACTTCAAATACTTTGGAAAAATAATAATTCATAAATAGCTGGTGACTGGATTAATAAAGTAATAAGATACACGACCAACGTTTATTTAGCAACAAATTAACACAGCCAGCCAATGATAAAAAGGGCAAAAAATTCTTTTACTTTATCCTCTCACCAGTTGTCTTCCCCTTTAAAAAAAAAACAACAAAAACACACACACAAAAAAACAAAACTCAAAAAAAACCACCCCAAAACAACCCACCCTAAAACCCAAACAACAAAAACTAACAACAAAACTAATGTCATGCCAAGAGGTTCATTAAGGTTGACAGGGCTTGGAAAAACCACTTGCAGTTAGATAGAAATGTAAAACAATACAGAGTTTAAATACAAGTTTAGATTTGTCTTTTCATCTATTAATTTAAAAGGCCATAAATCTGCTTGGAAAGCTAGTTTGACAGAAGTACTTTAATCAAATTACACTTCAGTTGAACAGAATCCTTACAACTTGTACAATTTAAAAAGTAGCAATTCTTGTCCTTCAACAATCATGCTCTGTTAAAGAACATAAAATGTCCTTTTAACAGAATTAACAGGAGTGCTACAGCATCATATTCAAGTACCTCAAAAGTACTCTTGTACTCTCCATCAGGTTCAGTATCCACTAGCTGATGGGTCACTGATCTTATCTATGTAACTACTGTTACCACCCTCACCTCTACAGAACTCGGGGATGAAGGAAGAGAGAATGTAAGTGCTCCTCCCTCTACTTTGCCTACATACTGTAAAATTGTAGCATTTATTAAAAAAAAAAAAGTGATATTGTGATAAAAACCAACTCAGAGAAATGGGTCTTCCTTTGATTCTTAAAGCTGTAGTAGTCCCTTAATATTCTTGCTTCTTGCTGGAAAGCTCCAGATTCCATGTGCCTGTAGAAATTCCCATCCACAACCAAGACTGTCCTGCTGAGTTTCATAGGCTGATATTCTGACAATATCCAGCCCTCAGCAGCTCTTCAAGCCATCCCTGAATTGAAACATGTCTGACATTCAACACAGTCTGAGCAAATCCCACGGATGGCTTAGAGTATGAAGAAATAAACAAAACTGATCTATTCACAGGCAGAACATAATTAACCATTAACACCACCTCTGTGTTCACAGAACCCTGTCCTATGCCTGTACAAGTATGCCAATTCAAACCTGTAATCACTCCACAAGGGAAAACTCATTATGTAAACTGTTCACTATACAAAGGTATTTTGTTAAGTACTAAGTAGAAACCAATTCAAGCCACTTACCCTTGGGGATCTTAGTTCTGGTTCTTCTTTTTCACTTTCGCTGCTGGAATAATTTTCTTCTGCTTCTTTTTTAACTTCTGTTGGGGGCATTTTTTGTTCCTCCTTCACACTTTCCTCCATTGGTTCCATACGTTTCTTTATGTCTTCTACTACTTTTGGTTCATTGTGATGGATGGTCCTAAACTGAATGTTTGCAGAACGGCAATACTCTTCAAAACCATAAAGATACCTATATATGCAAATAAAGTTTTATTTAGATTTCTCTTTATTGAAGTGCATAAAAGCTATTTTCCTGCTCAGAGAAAAGCAAAAGAAGCAGTAACTTGGGGGGGAGGGGAGGGGTTAATTGTGGGGATGACAGAACAATCCCAACAAAACCAAGCAACCCAAAAAAAAAAAAAAAAAACAAAAAAAAAAAAACAACCAAACCCTCAAGCCCAAATAAAATAAAAAGCAGAGATTTTGAAAAGAAACTATTACGCACACAAATCAAATGGTGAGAAAGAATCCACACAGGTGCTTCCCACAAATTTAATTTCATCCCCATCCAATTAAGAGTTGATGACACTAAAGCCTAAGAACACGTACGCTGTTCTGCAAATGCATAATGGCAGCTAAAATCAGCCTAGTATTAGAATATGGGCATACAAACAAGTTACCACATGGTAACAAACTGCCATGCATCAGCTTGTTTTCTGGTAACTGCCTGTGTGCACACTCTAATCCAGTTATAGGTGAGCGAAATAGTAATTAGCTTATTCCTGAAGGAATAAATATGCAAGTTACAACACACTATCATGTGTCCATACAACGTAATTATTTCTCCTGTAACAGCAACCCAGTACATATTTGCCAATTACTCTTTTTATGATATTCTTCTTGCTAAAATGCAGACCTTAAATACGTGCCCAGTTCAAATCACACTGCAGACAGTCTGAATATTTTCATCTTCATCAACTTTAACATGAGTTGAGTCATTAGTCATCCCTATTCAATCAGCCAAATCTCCTTAGGTTCGACTCAAGAGAACCTCATTCTTCCCTTTTACTCAAAAAGCCCAATTGTTTCTTGTCAAACTTCCAGGAGGATAAATAATAAAAATAATTTTTATTTAGAAAAGGTTTCCATTTCAAAAGTTAAAACACAACTGAAAACCAGGGGTCAGAATTTACTCATTACAAACAGCATTTACTCATTACAGTGATTTTACTACTTCATCCTGTCACTTCCACCACAGCAACCTAAACTAAATTGCCCTAAAGCCATTATTCTATAGATTCCACAAAGATGGTATTTAAATATGCAGTCTGAAACACATCTATCTCTATCAATGTTTTTCAGGAAGCTATAGAAGCTGGCATAAAATTCTCACTGCATGCAGCATCTACAAAATTTGAATTTGCCAAAGGTGGTTTTTTTTATAATTTCATTGTTGTACTCTGAAATAACATCATCACATGCTGAAAGTGAATGCTTCTTGGTAAGGAAATTAGCAGAATTCTAATGTATTAGAGCAACAGGAACTTATGCAGCTCTGAGCACACACTCCTGTCCTCCACCGTTTCAATCCTCAGTACTGGAAAATGCTCAGAACTCTTAACTGAAGAATGAGAACTACTGTTTCACTAACCTATCACAAATTGCTTGAATATTGCACATGCTACTAAAAAAAAAAAAAAACAAAAACACAAAACACCCAGGGAAATTGTTTTCACCGTCATACAATATGAGAACTTACTTTCTATAAGCAGTTTTTACATTGTAGGAAGCAGCCGAGTTCAAAATAGGAATGCCAAGGTCCATATAAATTTGCTTCCATACAGCACCACTCTCAATCTTGGGGAGGGGGAAAAAGAAAAAAAAGGGAAGACAAAAATGAAGTTTTCAGGTTTTCTTAACTGAGAACATTAAGGAATGATATATAACACAGCCACAAGCCACAGCCCTTAAGAATGAACAGATATACATAGTTCAGGAAACGTTCAACACTTACATTGTCACACCCACCCTGCTGATACACTAGTCTAAAAAGTTGGAAGAGATTAAGGTCCTTGTAGCCCAGAACAGGTGGTTTATTGATAGGAGTACCTAAATAAAACCAGAAATAAGAATTTACCACAAAGAACAACAAACCACTTCTTCCATTCCTTTAGAACACATCTGATTACTAATATCTTTCTACATTTTAAAATCTGTATTTAATAATTCCAAGATAAAAGTCACAAGAAGTTAGTAGTTTCCAGTCAGGAATGAAGGCTTCACCTTCTTTTGAATGCACCACTTATTTCTGGGTGGTTGATTAGCACAGTGGCACCAGCTGCCTGCTAACTGTGATTTCTGGACCTTCTTTCAGATTGGTGCCATCAAACTGGCTGCATCCCACTGTCCCTCTCCTGAACAGGGAAAACAGCCAGAATTGCAGCAAGCTCCACAGAACACCTGATGAACGCAGTTACAGAGCAATGTGTGAAGAGATTAACTCAAACCACTGTGGTCTGAAAGGAATGAGGAAGCAGCAGCGATGCTGGATTAGGAAAAGATATACACAGGCAAATTGTCCGACTGTGAAAAACCACAAAGCCCTAACAGGATGTGACTATTTGGGACAGCTCTGGCAAAAAAAGAATGAACTCAAATCGGATGAGTGGCAATGATGTAAAGAACAATGATTAACTGCAAAAGGAGAAACCAGAAGTGACCTAGGGCAAGCGGCTGCGCATCTAGATAGTATTCTTCCCTTCAAGGAAAAATATCAAACCTCGCACCCTGCTGCTTCTCATCTTCATGCAATTATATTTGGGATCATTAAAATAATGTTATAGGACTTTGAGACCACTGTCACGACCACACAAATCAAAACATACATACTGAGACAACAAAATGTAGAACAAATCCTGGGGGAAATCTTCGGGGGGGGGGGGGGGAAGAAATTAATGTACACAGGCAAGGGGAAAGACCCAGTCCTGAAAAAGTCCTGTACGTTGCTCTATCAGCATATTAGCTTAAATGATAGTGTCTGGGCTGAGCCTTCAAATTTGGTGTACAAATGCTTTTTTCTTCTGTCTCTGTAAGTGCCTGAATGTGTCACATGATCCCTACATGGTTTATAGTCTGAAAGACTTAAGAAAGGGAGTGAGGAAGGAGGAAAACAGAAAAGAGGGAAGAATCATGCTACAATAAAGAAAATTGTGGATTAGTCCAGCAGCATAGGAGTATTTTTTTTCCAACCGGACATAGACTCTTACTCCCCCCCCAAAGGCAGGTTATTCTCCAAGAAACACTGGTTATATACAGGAGGCCTCAAAATTATATTGGATGAACTCAAGTATATTTTCATATATATTTCAAGATCAGTTTCTAAACCTGTGATAAGAACTGGCAATAGTGAATACACTTGGAACTGTTCTTTTACAATTCTGTGGGCTAGAATACACCTTGCACATAGGGATGCAGAGCCTCCTTTACAGAGGTAACTGGATTTGTCCCCCAGATTTTAAAATGCAACAAGAAAACTGGGGGAGGAGTGGGGGAAAATATTTATGCACTACATGCACTTTACATTTTACTCTTAGCTTTGGTTACTTCAAATTCAAGTACATCAACATTTGCTGTACTATATGCTGCTACAAAAACATAATTCAGGTAACTTTTGTCAAGGAAAAAGAGTAAAAAGGCAAGAGTTGCACTTGTAATCAACCTCTACCAGTGTTATTGCTGGATTAACACAGTATTCAAATTGTAATAGCAAGTTCATAAGTGAAATGAACAAATATACTGTAAAAGATAAAACTCCAGGCTTTTACTTTCTTTTTTTGAAGCAGCAGGGGTGTGCAGGCAAGGAACAGTAAACCTTCCATTTTAGTGTCAGCCTCATCACAATTTCAGATGTGAATGGCTTAGTCAGCAGGTATATCCTGCTCTCTATACACAGAACATGCACTTCCGGTATATACCTTAGACCAGGACTATTCCAGTACAGTCTCACCTGATTCTGTAAAGACAGACATTTAAAATATGCTGTTTTCTTGTTCTAGCCACAGGACAAAGTAACAATCTCTTAAGTTGTCTCTTCAGGCAAATATCACTGCTACACCCGCATATAATTAAGACAGTTCTGCAAGGAGACTAAAATGACCTATCTCCCATTCCCTGCTGGCTGAATTCCACCATCCATGAACAGCCTCCTCAGGTTCCAGCCTCAGATTAACAGCAGCAAAGTTCCCAGCCATGGCTGTCACAACAAGCAATCAACCAAGAGCTTATTTAACAGGGATTGTTAGCATAAAAAAGGTTTTGTGAAAGCAAAACAAAAACAAAACACCTCTGGAGGGATTTGTGTTTGTGTGCTGTGCTTCAAAGTACTAGAAGTAGACCAGCCACATGTGAAAACAGGTGAAAGTGTTTCTCCTTGCACCAGACAAGCTGTTGTCTTTTTCACTGACATGACAAATATGCTCATAATAATACCCATTACATTTAAAAGCTATTTTAAAAAGCCATTAAAGTAGGCTATAGGTTACATTATAAATAAGTACAGTAATTGTTACCTCTGTCTTCCATAAACTTGTAAAGCTGTTGGAGGAAGTTGTCCCTCTCTTCAGGATCAAGCTCTTCCTCAGGCTGTGAAAGCAAATGCAGTCATAATGAAAACATAAAATACAAGAAGTAACAATTTATTTGTACAAAAGCCTAAGAGTGAGAACTAAACCCAAACCACTTCCCATTTGGCCCTGCACCCATATAATGGTGAAATATGCAGAAAACAAAATTTACTCCAGAGACTGAAATGTGTACCTCATGAAGAGAAAATGCATGCCAGGGAAAGCCTCAATCCATGACATAAAGAATGTAAGTATGACCCTCAAAATGAAAACACTAATACACTTTCCATACAGTTCTAAGGAGAACTTTTATGCATATTTGTAAGACTGGAGCAGTTCACAGGAGCTCTAGGGATTTTGGTTTTGTTTGTTTGGGGTTTTCTTGTTTAACTCATCCTCTTTACCCCAGCTCTAGCTAAGGTTGCAGAACACTTCTTTCTCCAGCCATTCCTGGTTCTGATGCTCCACACAGTACTTTTACTTTTTGTGATTTAGATTCCACTGCTTGATTTCAGCTCATATTTGGAAACAATTTTAGTGCTGCTTCTGTAATTTACTGTTATAAATTCCTTTCCAACCTAAATCTTAAAGAGTGAAATATTTTTTTTCTATTCAGGTGGAAACCATGAAAACACAGTACATTTATTGGGGGGTGGGGATAGAGATACAGAGATATAATGTCTACATATACTCCATGGATTTTTAAGATTTTAGCAGAGAGAGAGAGAGAGAGAAAAAAACAACCCTGCAACACTTTACACATGCCACTTTCTTCCTGCCAGCCTGGCAATCATAGGGATTGCTGGTAAAGCAGTTTGCGCAGGAAGGACTGCAGCTGTCTTGAAGGAAAGACGTAACAGTATGTGTCAAAAAAATCTTATCATTCCATTATTAAAAATAACAGAAAAGTCACAAGCAGTTCCAGAAGGAAACCAGAATAGCAATTTCAATTTCAGTTGTCTCTGCATTCTGTAAACTTTAAGCTTCAAGGCAGGAAGACAGGCAGTAAAATGTAAATGTATATGCTACTGCTGTGTTAACCAGAAAGCAATTTGCCCAGTATCAGAATGAATTTCAGCCCTGCCTGCTTCAGTGAATGCTGAGCTTCAAAGCCCAGCAGGGCTCACCTGCAATCAGGTAGAGACAATACCTGTTTCCTATTTTCCTACTTTTTTTTTTTTTTTACTCTGATGTTTACCAGTTAAAGGCAATACAGTTTGAACTATGCAAACTAAATCTAAATAACAGTAAACATCCTGAAATACTTTTGAATAGTTGAATTCAAACCATTTATTTCATATAGGCATAATGCCAAACCAGAACTGTAGGTCAGAACTGCAGAAATTGAGGTTAGAAAGAGCACTCTTGCAGACAGAATGTTAACTGTTTCACTGATAACAAGTATTTTTAGCTGAAGCAAAAAGGAAAGATGAAAAGCTTTTTTATATACTTATAGGACAGGGGCATAAAGCCCAACTGCAATATTCATCCACTATGTGAGACATCCCGAGTCCTGCATCTGCTTCTCTGTTGACGGTATATGAGTTAGGTTGCCACCCCTTGACAGACAGAGCCTGAACGGTGCCTGGCACCAATACCAGAGTAAATACAAAACCCTTCAGAGAGGAGATTTGAGTAAGACCTGAAAGACTGACCAAAGAATAAATCACAGTTCAGCTATTTCAAAGTCTTTCTTTTGCTACTGGCCAAAATGAGAAAGTCCAACCCTTCATTGATAGGCTTATTACAGCATTTAAGATACATGGATTTTTATAAGTGGTCATTTTTTAATCCAGGTTATCTATTCATTACTGGACATAAATGAATTCCTAGGAGTGTCTACTGCTCCGAGTTAAGAGTTTTATTTTAAATACATCAAACATTACCCAAGATGCTGTATCAGCAACCTTAAATCTGCACCTGAAAACAAGAAAACTTGACACCACAACCTGTGATCACCAGCGGTGGGTGACTGGAGAACTAAAATTCCCAGTATCTGTTTCCAGTAGGCACTGGGTCAACACTGCTAGCTGCCAGAACTCACTTTTATCCAGACACTTATGTCCATTTTAGGCTGGGTGTAAGTTAAGTTCAAAGTGACAACTGCGCAGAATCAATTTCTTAAGAGTTCTGTCTCTCTGTTTCATTTTAGTCTTATATAAATGGTGCAAAAAAGGGAAACTGTAGTCAAAGATAAGTCCGACTGCAAGGCAAAACAATATGCAATTTTTAAGCAGAAGGAGTTCAAAATGGAGACATTCCTATTCTTTATCCAATACCCACAAGTAATGCATGATGAGAAAATCTTTTCTGTTTCAGGGTGCGAGGCTGAACAAGAATCTCCAGGATGCCCTTTTTTGCCCATAATTAAAAAGTTGAAACATTACGGGTTTGAGATTTTTTGCTCCTGACTACCAGGTCAGATCAATTAGAAAATACTGTAAGGAGTAAACCAGTGAAATCAACAGCTACACAGGATCTCTGTGTAAGGGAAATATTTCTTTCCCAACGCTATTTCTTACTGCTTTCCAAGTAATACTGTGTTCAAGTAATTCATAAAATTATTTTAAGAATAAGAACCAGCAAATAAGCACAACATTAAGCACGGAGAAACCTGCAAAAAACTTGTCACTGGTTTTGCTTCAATTTGTTTCAAGCCACTTCATTCACCATGAGTTTTCCTTCTGTCTTCAGCATTATTTCAAAGAGTATATCTCTGTTATCCTGACTCATCGTTTACAGAAAGATGTTAAAGCTTCTGTGGATGCACACCTGTAGAGCTGAGTGGGAGCACAAAGGATGAAACAATTTCTTCTACAAAACAAAGAATGAATCTCTACTTAGAAGCACGTACACCATATACTCAAAATCAATATGTAGCAAACGTATCAGGGATCCTTCTTTTATGTTATTAATAGACAGCCAATACCATAAACTCTTCTGTGAAATAAATACAAGCTAGGAGGAAGAACAATGTGTACAGGATTTGGAGTTCACAAGAGTATATAATCAAGACAAGCTGCCACAATTAGAGTTAATGTTATTTTGTTGCTTCAGAGTACTTAAACGTGTTTTCATCACTTTGCACATTTGCTTTCTGATGCCAAGTCTGAACACTAATTAAGGAAATGAAAAGAATTAAACCAACTGCAACACGTTAACAGCTTTACACCATGTGGAGATTTAGAGTGATCTTAAAAATGTTAGTTTCTACCAACCAGGAATTCAACCATATTTAACAGTGGCTCACTCTAGAGCTGTGCCTCAGTTTGCAAGTTCTTCACTCCTTTTTGAAAGAATATTCTGAGAATGACCAGTTAGCATAAAATTGTGAGCAAGAAAATCTGTGTGAAGAACATTTGTGCATGGTATGATGCAGGTCATAGTTCACAGTAGCCAAAACCACTCCAAATGCAGGTAAGCATGAGAAGGATGATTAGCTAATCAGTATTTAGCTAGGCTTTTTTTTAAGTCATTTTGCTATTACACATCACAGCTGCTTGAGGTTTGTTTTTTTTAATATATGTAAATAAATCACTTGTTTCTGCATACCATGCTTCAATAACTTTGAAATTACTGTATTCCTGTATATAACTTTTAGAGTCAGCTTTTTCAATGTTATCTTAAAATACAGAGAGGTTACAAGAGAAATAGACAATTGGGTATCAATTTGGGCCTCCCACAGTCACTTAGAGAAAAGACTACGTGGGGAACAAGAAGTACCTTGAAACAAAATGTAAATATTTGAATAGATGACTGCTGACCATTTGGAGGAATCTTAAGCTCCTAAAACACATCATAGATTTCATCCTCATGGACTCATCCCTCCTTTATGAACTTAGTGCAAATAAAATATACAGTAATAACTTATTCTGAGAATCAAAATCCATGCTTATCTGCAGAATAGGTACACTGGGAAATGCTTCTGGCACTTTCCCTGCTCAACAACATAATGCAGCTGTGACCAATGTTTCTTGATGATGCTGTGGTGCAAGAACCCTAAAAACTTTAAATGAATGCACACTATTAAACATAGTACACATACATCCTTCAGGTGACTGCCAAAATAAAGACTAAGAAAATTCCCCTAAGCATACACTTTGAGGTGCTACAGCTTCTTTTACAATGAGAGGCACCCCCAGCTAGCTGGATATTTTCCATGAATGTTTTCTGCATGTCTGATTAAGGGAGGGAGAAGTGAAAGACCAAGGAACTGTAATTAAAGTGACACAGATAAACTGGAAGAGTCTCTCAAAGACAGTGTTATAACTAATTCTACAGGACAGAAATCGCTTTTTGATATTATAAAATGATACAATTTTGAAACTTGCAAAATTCAAACTCTAAAGAACAAATGCCTTACTTTTATCTTATGTGAATGTATCTGTTAAGAACACATACTGAAGATGTATCTCAAATAACTGCATGTTAGATCTTGATTCTTTTAGAATCAGAATGGCCTACAGGGAGACTGAGAGGCAAAACCAAATGTTGCCTCCATGTTCCCTGGTAAAACTGGGAGTATTTGACTATGTAATCACGAGAAACAGATAAGTATCACTTCTTCCCTAACAGAACAACTTACAAACAAGCAAATACAGTAGTATATATAATCTGATTTTTAATAAAAATCAGGTAATGTTCCAAAAGCTTCTATTTTTATGTGGAGATACTACAGATGAGATTTTCATTTCAGCTGCAGTGCATTCTTTTGACTGCCAAATGTGCCCTCAAAACACAGTTAATTCTCTTGTTCTGACATGTTGAAAAATGGCTAAGAACCAAAAGCAATATCCAAATTTTTATCCGGATTCAAACCCATTGAGTGATTCTTTAAATTTTCATTTGATAAAGAATTCTTTTTTACAGTGCCTCTGGATTTTTTCGCTCTTCATGATGCAAGCAGTATCTGTTCTGTTATTCAAACCTCACTCTGTGAATGAAAAGTAATCCTCAGTTGCCCCATGTACTGCAATTACTGTCAAAAATCCACCAGTTTGACCATGCTGAGCAACTTGGTGTAATACAATTTCTGTTAATGTCAATGACAAGCAATTTCCACGGCATCCTCCTCTGTAGCCAACTTTGGACCACATGAGTCCATTAACAGCAATGAAGAGGATGAGCATCTCACCACCACCATACTGGTTCCACTCCTTAGCTTATAAAAGCCATACAAGAGCAACTACATAAAACCTGGAAACCCTGTTGTACCAATTCTACTGTACTCTTTTAAGATGTCACAAAAGGCAGCACAATTAGAAAGTCTATGTTAGAATCAAGTTACAGATTTTAATTCAGATACTGGAAAAATGGCAGGATCAATCTATAGTAGATCTCTTTGCTCCATAATCATTATTAAAGATCCTACTTCAGAAAAATAGGATCTTTTCCACTCCAGAATTAGACTTTTCTGACTGACTTTATTTTCTCATTATATATTAGGTAGGTCTGTGTCCATTTAATTGATTTAATAAAGGCCTATCATGGCTGGTCAGCAGCTGGGCAGGTCTTGACAGCAAAGCTGCTGTGCATTTCAGAAGATCGAGGGGGGGGGGAAGATAGTGTTTAAAATCTCTCTCCCATCTCTAGTAATAGAACAATTTGCAGTTCTAAAACAAAAGGTTCACTGGGAATATTCTGGGAGAGGATGGACAGAAGCTATTTTTGACCTTGATTAATAAAGGAGAAACGCTACAAA
Source organism: Neopsephotus bourkii (assembly GCF_033783945.1). Taxonomy (NCBI): domain Eukaryota; kingdom Metazoa; phylum Chordata; class Aves; order Psittaciformes; family Psittacidae; genus Neopsephotus; species Neopsephotus bourkii. The sequence continues at coordinate 13,880,945 of NW_026902298.1, read as the reverse complement.
ATGTAAATGCAAAATTTGAGTGATTCAACATCTGTAGTCAAATAAAGGCAAAAAATACCCACTTGTCGATTCTCCCTGCAACTGGTGTTACTGCCTTTATAAGGGAAAACAAAAAAGAAAATGAAAAATTCCCTAAATGCTGTCTAACTGCAACGCAATATCTAGCATAGCCCACAATTAAAATAAGATGATGTATTGTAACAGCTGAATCAGAAATTTGATTAATGGGCCACCATGGCAGTTCGGCTCTGAAATAATCTACAAAGATTAACATCTCTCCTCTACTACATAGCTTCAGCATGAAGATGCTCACCTTATTTTTACATGCCTACTTGACACCTAGAAATAATGGATTCTATACCTTCTCCGCCAGCATATCTACCTGTCTGGAATCCTTTGCTTTACTACTCTATATTTAGATTATTCTTCTAAAATAACCTCTATTTCTTTGACAAGAATGCCTTTTTTTTCATTAAAAAAAAAACAACCAAAAACCACCAAGCTACCCCCTCCCCCTTCTTTGTTTGAAACACACTGCACTTTTATGCAATAGCCATGAAGAATTTTAAAAACGGATACTAGAAAACTACTATAGTAATCCTTGATTTTTAGTGACCGATACTTTGCAATCTGAACCAACGTTAATACAAACAGACCAACACAGACTGCAACAGTTCACACCCTGCAAAATGTGGCCTATTCAGTCCTTGTCACTGCAAACAGGAAAAAACCCAGAGGATTTTATATTCTGCAGACATTTATCCTTATATTTATCTAATCACAGCATTATTCTCATACAGACATCTACCCCATTTTCCAGAACACTGTTATCAAGGCATACAATTAACACCTAAAAATAGATTCTTATTGTCTTTTTTACCTGGAAAGCTCTACCCTGGTTGCATGCTCCACCAGACAGTTCCCAGATCACAATTCTAAGTCAAAGCCACATTCTTAACAACCATGTTAACATTACAGATTAAAACAGAGAATCCTTACCTAGGAGCTGCATTCTTTCAAATGTAAAATGGTTTTACTTCCTTTCTATCTAATCTGCCTACTGCCTGGGCATATTTCAGCCTGACTTCCATATATTTGCTCGCTTTCTCTCTCCCTGCACAGCACCCGCAGTTATACGGCATTACTTACATTCTCTTCCATATATAAAAAAAAAAACAAACCCTAAAAAAAATAAAATAAATAATACTAAAACCCCAGACATTACATGGAAGGCAAAGCAAAGAGACAGCCCATTTCAGAGCATCTGGCAAACCTCCCCCTGGCCGCCGGCCAAGCCTCCGCTCCAGAGGCCTCCCCCCCAGCTTCCCGCTCTCCGCGCATGCGCGCTGCCAGCCAACACTCGGTTGCCGTGGCAACGCTGTAGGCCGCCTCCAAGTATGAACGGCCATTCTGTGCTGGGGCTGACAAGGCCGCACGCTGCAGGGCGAGCGAGAGGGAAACGGCGCCGGACCTCCCTCAGGAGGCAGAATCCACCGCATTTTTCTATCGAAACGCATGTTTCCGAGCGTCCTGTGAAAATCGCACAACGAGGGGAAAGAAACAAATCCAACAGCCAAGCACACCCCCTACTTCTAAAAATTGGCTGCAGAAATAAACGGAAATTCTGTACACAGCTTTGATGACATGAAGAAACTGGCTGACTTTGGGGAAAAGGAACCACTCAAACCAGTTTAATGCAGAAAAACATTATACTGTAACTATTAGACAGCAAGTCCACCTCCACGGTGGCTGATTCACGACCTGTGATACTGGTGTTAAAAACTCTAACATACCATTCCTAAACAGTGTCTTAAGCACCAAAGACCTTTTAATGGTCTCTGTGCCTTAGCTTATACTTTCAGCCTACTGCTTTTCCTTCAACATAGAATTGTAGAATCATAGAATAGTTAGGATTGGAAAGGACCTTATGATCATCTAGTTCTAACCCCACTGTCATGGGCAGGGACACTTCACACTAAACCATAACACTCAAGGCCTCGTACAACCTGGCCCTGAACACTGCCAGGGATGGAGCATTCACAACCTCCCTGGGCAACCTATTCCAGTGCCTCACCACCTTAACAGGAAAGAATTTCCTCCTTATATCCAATCTAAACTTCCCCTGTTTATGTTTTAACCCGTTACCCCTTGTCCTATCACACCAGTCCCTAATGAAGAGTCCCTCCCCAGCATCCTTAGAATCCCCCTTCAGATGCTGGAAGGTTGCTATGAGGTTTCCACGCAGCCTTCTCCAGGCTCAACAGCCCCAAAGTTTGTCTTTTTTCTTTTAATCAAACTACTGTTTTCAGAAACAAGTTACATTTTACACAACCTATACATGAAGTACAAAAGAAAATACAGTTACTTTTATTTACAGTTAGATTACTACTACCAGGCTCAGCACCAATTTTTTGCTTATGGCTCTCTCCTGACCCAGACTCTTTCCATCACTCTTCTCTGCCTTGCATTCTTAAATTCTAAGATTTGACTAATTTCTGCACTGGATAACAGGAGGCAATTGCCACTCACAAACCCCAGTAAAAACAACTATAGCAGAGGAAAGATGAACAGGTCTGGAAAGATGATGATGCAATTATGCTACATCTGAGAGTACTGGAAAGTGCAGGATCTTCAGGAAGGCAAGTTATTATCTTTGAAGAATTACTAAAATTGCCCAGACTTACCACTACTTCTTCAGTTTTCTCTTCCCTTTTTAATTCCTCTTCATCAGTTCCTGCAGCAGCTCCATCTTCCTCATCACTGCTCGAGGACTCTAGGATTTCACTTATATCCATTTTCCAGTTCCGAGGAACAATCTTAGTGCTGAGAAACATGCTTGCCTCCTGTAGCCCTACAGAAGAAGGGGCCCTGGTTTTACCTCATCCACAGTATTCACAGCCACAAAGTATTTTTAATTTCCTTTTCACATTCTTGTAAATCACAATTATGACTTAACCCAAACGAAATTCAGCTTTAAACACCCAAGTTTACAAACTTTACATTTTGAGACTGTCAAATTTTAAAAATCAAGTGTCAGCAACTCAAGGAGTTTAGAGTTGAACATACATGTTGAGAACATACATCTGTGGGATATATCCACAACCAGTTGTTTTCTAGGCATAGATCCCCACAAACACTACTATGATTTACACCTAATTATATGAATGGTACAAAGACAAGCATCCTATACTCTTTCACATATATTCCATCCAACTGTAAACCATTCTGTTTCCTAAGGGATAAATACTGTAATAAAGCTATTTAAAAAACATAAACCCATCACAGTTAGATCAACCACTATGACTTACTCTGTTCTTTTCAAAATACCTTCATGTCTTAAAGTTGAGATTGCACAAAAAAATGCAAATATTTTCTCGAAGAGCACTGCCTAAAGAGATGCTACATTTATGTTTGGAACAGAGGAAAAATACAATAGTGAATGAGGGAGTGATGGGACACGGGGAAGTCACACTTGTGTAACGGGAATACCTCAAATTCTTTTCCTTGAAGATGTGCTCCAATGGGAGAAAACAACAAAGCAAAATAGACCCAGATAACTGCCAAATATGCCTGCCAGTCATAATAGAAGACTTTAACAAAGATGAGTCAGAAGAATACCCAAAATAGGGACATAAAACAATAACCAACTCACAGATCAACTACTATGACTTACTTTGCTCTTTTCAAAATATAAAAAAGACAAGGGAACAGGTTTTAATAGCTGATTAACCTGCAGAAATCTGTCTAAACTCATTTTGTAAAACCATGAGTACCTTTGGTTCCACAATATTCCCTCATAGCAACGAATGCCACAGCCCAATTCTAATCATGATCAGCACAGTAAAAAAATCCCTTTCTTCTGTTTATCTTAAAACTGGCATCTGATCTTTTTTTGGTTTAAAGTTCTTGTACTGCAAAACACTTATGAAGAAGAAAGTAGAAATCATTAAAACCACCTCTAGCTCTCATTTGTAAGTATCATGTTAAATCTTTACTTGTTAAGAAGCTGTTCCGTACCTTTACTCAAACCAAAGGAACTATTATTAAGTGGGAATTATTGTTGCTAGGTGGGCTTTTTCTTAGTTATTAATAAATGAGTTTTAAATATTTCTTCTTAACAAATTTCATGTTTTGGGGTCTAAAAATGAAACTAAAAGTTTAAGAATTATTTACATTAAAGCTCACTAAAAATAAGGATTATTGTAGTCACATCATTCATCCATCCATAAATCATATTCTGTAATTAGACTTTTCAATCAAATATTAATCACAGGCAGGCTGTTCTAATAAAGTTTACACCTTGCTGTCTGGGTATTTTTAGTGTGAAGTCTAAGTGTTTTGAGCAATAGCACAACACTCTGGTGTTAGGAGATGTAACTGTGTATTTCATTGTTCAAGGACATTTCAAATACACTGTCTTGAAAATATTCTATATCCTTTCCACAGATTTGGAGAGGATCAGAATAAGGAAATAAAAATCAAATAAACAAGACTTCCAGGTGCTATTTTAATAAGGCAGCTACAATCAAAGTTTCTCTAATTTATCACATTTAAAATCGTTTGCAAAACACCCAAGAGTAATCAGAAATCAACAGATCATCATTTATCAGCAAAAGTTAAAAGTACTACTTCATGAGATTTCCTTTAACACTTAAAATTTACCTTTTTTAGGAGAGGACTCAGATTTTGGTAAGTTTTGAACATCCAGTTCTTTAATGTCTTTTCTTGCTACTGAGTAACTGAAAAAGAACAAGGTTCTGTTAGGATTTGTATATCACAGTAAAGTAAGCATTTGCCTTAGAAGAACACTGATGTCTAAAATTGGCAAGATTTATCATTCACTTTCAAGATCTTTTCTAAAAAATGAATGTGTAAGACATTTATTACCGTAGGTCCTAATGCAAAATTCAAACACAGAGTAAGCTTCCAGTCTTTCTATGAAACTCAGACACTAAAAGAGCCCTTGTAATTAAATAATAAAGAGAAGTTTGTAAAGCTTTTGTATTTTAAATGTTTAACCTTGTTTAACAAATTTGCAAATACAAAATACTCCACACAGGGAATAAAAAAATCTAAATGAATAAAATATTGATGGGAAAACATTCACATCAATCAACAGCTGTTACCCAAATAGCATTCTAGCTAAGATGAAAGAAGTATTTATGCATTTCTACTAGCACAGAACAGTAAAGCCAAATTCAAACAATTGCATTGATAAACAGTTTTTGGTTTTAAATTACAAAACTGTTCTCATAGCAAAATATATGGCAGTTGATATGTTCTAGTTACAGTCAATATTCAGTTACTGAATTACTACAACAGAAATGCTAACCAACCTGTAAGGAAAGCCTTACAAGTGAGTTTTTATAAAAGATTTTTTTTCTTCTTTCATTATTTCAGAAAAACTGGAGTAACACCTCAGGAACTGGAGGCCGTCACTTTCTGAAGTTAAAGCCATAATATTATGGGGGAAAAAAAAAGTGAAACAGCAAGTCTGCATGCTTTTCCGGTAACATCCTAGCTTCAGTGTATAAAGAACCATTTATCTAGAAGGCTGATGATACATGTCTACATTAACAGGCCAAACTAAATGAAGTCTTGAGTTATTTGAAATATGTTTCAGTAATCAAGTGCTCACACCCTACTTAAAATCAGAGTTATTAAAAATCACAAATCATTCACTTTGAAAGAAGCAGGGAAAGAGATGTGATTGCTGGCCTTTGGCAATGAAGTTTTTTAGTTACAGTACATTCAGACAGATGCATTAGAAGTAAGGATGAAGAGAAATAAACAGAACCAGCTTTAAAAAAGCAGGCTTTATACTCTTGAATATATTACTCCTTAAGCAGGACAGACATCTCTCTCACTCTCCCCCCTCCCTCCCCATGTTGGGGGTGGTGGTGTTATGTGTGTGTGTGTGTGTACTAATAGGACCAATCTTTCTTTTTGCAAGAATCTTAGTTCAGATTCTGTAAAAATTTTAATTAAAGTTATGTTATATTCACTTTTTTATTAAAAAAAAGTAAATTAAACACTGCTATTTAAACAGTCACGGACATTGGGCACTGAGTCAGACATCTGAACTACAACAGACATAAAGGCATAATAATTAAGACATTAAGGGAACTAATTAGAACTAAAACTCACACTTCAAAGAACAGGAGTCATCCAAAGTGTTAACACTTGGGGTGTTTTGAAGTTGTTGATTTTTGGATTTTTTCATAAAGAAACATCAGAAACTTCAGTAATTCAATGAACTCTTACTAAACCTCACAAAGTGGGCAAGTAAACACAGCAGCAGTTGACTTGAAATGGATTATGACAGACAAATGCGTACAACCAACTTTACACAAAGATGTACCCTGTCCTTATGGAAGAAATAATGCCTTCAGAAGCAATGTGTAATTAGTTTTGCATTTTCCTCCCATATACATCTAATGAAAGTGAGCTATTACTTACAATTTGGAATCTGCGAAGGATCGAATTAAACACTGGTCCTTTTTCACTGTGACGTCATCATTACAGCTGGGAGACACAACCTGAATTTAAAAAAAACCCCACTTTTTTAAAGCAAATAACAATTAAAAAAAAAAAAAAAAAAGCTGATCCTGAAAGGAAAGAAAGATGGACAGCAGGAAAACTGCTGTTTTCCTGTTTCTTCTATGATAATTTCCAGTTCTGAGAAAAGAAACCTATTCCAATTTGTATTACTAAGGCCAACAATGACAAATTTCAAGAAGCAGTTAATCTCAAACTATGAACTTCACTTATGAACAAACCATAAGAGTTCGCAGTTTCATTTATAAACTCAAAACTCATCTACTGCTTTTTTTTCCTTTCTTGTTCACACAAAACCTGTTTAAAGCATTTGTTTAAAAAGTCACAGACCCACTTATTTGACACCAGCTTTCAAATTGAAAGTAGTATGGGGTTTTTTCTGAGGTGTGTATAATACAAGACAGCATGGAACCCAGTGCATCCTTCCACAGCAGTATCATCTCTAAGTCCAAAAAGGTAATATAAATGCATTTGCACTATTTGTATTACCACAAACAGAACAAGTTTCCATTTTGTTCTAGACCATATACACATACAAAGTGTCAAAAGCAGATGAACTTCTGGGTCTGTAAGGATACCGTGGGAGCTGTGCAACCCCAGTCAGAAGTTTTACCCCAAAAATCAAGATAAGACATTCCTGGTTTTCAGCAGAGAGCAGTACAGGTTCATGTCCTCCAGTAACTTAAGTCCCCTAGTTGGAACCATGGTAAATTAAAATCTGTCATTAGTAAAGGCATATACAACAATCACAGCACATACAACAAGGACAGAATTCACATTTTAAACTGGGATATATACAGCTGGGTAAGCCAGTGTCAACTATTCACTCTACATTACACTTCTTTCAAGGAAGAGAAGATAACTGGCTGTGTAGTTAACTGCCTCTTGATCCTGGATTCATGAAGGGACATTCTAGCAGCTGAGCTAATCCTGAAGACTCAAAATAAAGGACTTTAGAATATACAATTCAGTAAATAAAATATGCAAAGATTAGTGAACCAAACCTGACCAATGATCTACATAACAACAAAAAAAAGGGAAGCAAAAAAAACCACAGACAAAAAAAACAACAAACCCCAAAACATCTCTGATGGATGACAGAAGATGTGTATTGAGCTTGCCTGACAATAGCAGAAAGATTACTAACAAAAGCAACTGTTAATATGCAACTGTAAATTCTTCTGTGTGATGAAACTGCAAAGTGTTTACCTCTGCAGTACAAGTTCACTTGTACTTGAATTTATTTAATATATATTTATTATCAGCAATTGCAATAAACAGCTATATCCTATATTGACAGTAAAATAAAAACAATAACCAACATCTACTGCTACAGTAACTGGCCATTTATGTAAATGCAAGCATGAAAGCAACTAGTATTTCATAAAATTGAAAGTTTAAGGAAAAAGGCAATCATTAAATACAAAAAGAGAAAAATTTCACTGCAATTAAAATTCATAAATCCAGTTGGCCTTAAAAAGCCCTGGAGTGCAATTCCTAATGTATCTTATTTTTAGAAGAAAAATATAATTACATATCAATCATTATATGTGCAGTTTTGAAAGACTTAAGAGGTTATACATAAATGATAAACTCTGCTTTCAAACTCTTCAAAGATACTGTAGAAAATTTGCATTTTTTACAAAAACGGGCAGCAGAGCATAGCCTGAGTACATTTGCAACTGCTGGAAAAGTTGTGAAGTGTACAAAACAGTCTATCCAAGAAAACCACTACATGAACACTGTAGCAAGTCAGATGACACTCTTGTCTAAAAAGACAGTTATACTATGACACTAGAGATGTCAACATCTCAGGCAACTTACCAAAGCCGGATACCAGTCTGTCTTCTCAGAACTGCAAGTCACACTCACAACTTTACCAAGCAATTCATCATTTAGACGTCTTTTATCTTCATCCTCTTCTTCACTGCTTTCTTCTTCCTTTTCATCTTCAGTACTAAATTATTAAAACACACAGTATTTTAAAGTTTTTGTCTGAAGTTAATATTTGAAAGCAAATACAGCTTACAACCAGATCTTTCTTCTTGTTCTACACAGCTTCAAAAACAAAATGATAATTTTAAAAGCTGAAATCACTTGAAACACACCTAAATATTAAGAGCACTTACTTACTAAGAGGAGTTTTGTAGAAATTCTTTCCAAGTAGTAGTATTTTACAACAGCATCATGTTGGAATTGGAGGCATGAATCAGGATTTGATTGTGCACAGACATGAAACAAAGAAAAATAGTATCTACCCCAGAAATTTAAAACCACTTTTTTCCTACTTTGTCCAGTATAAAGGTTAAAAAGCCTACACTTTCTGACACAAGTTCCTGTTATATGAAAGAAGCACAAACTTAAGGCTACTACAAGCAAAACTCCATCAATTTCATAATAGTGATAACATACAAATATGCCTGTATGAACCAAGACACTTAAGTCCGTAAGCTGTGCATTCAACTCACATGATAAGAGTATTCAGACCATTCAGTGGCATTACTTCAGTTTTAGGAAAGCACACTAAAGGAAAGCAACAGAACACTAGCAAAACTCACACAGGAAGAGAAGATCTTCTTCCTCTATTAGACTTTTTCCCAATAACTGGAGTTCCAAAGTGCTCTGGGTTGGTTAGTGGCAGTTGATCAAGTGTCTACATAGAAGAACAGGAAACAAAATTAGTTTACATTATCTTCTTATTATAAAAAAATATAAATTAACCACTTAGTTTCTACTGCATATCCATCATCATCTTACCTCACTTTCTGCGAAGTGCCTTTCTCCTTTTAAACATAACGAAGTTCGTCTCAAGGTCCTCTCATCACCGTCATCAAAAACTAGTATGAAGCCAAGGAAAACAATTGGTACAAGATGATCAGATCTCTTTCCCAAGCTGACAAAACAAGTCTACTATTCATCTCACAATCCAGAATATTTTCTGAAAGGTGACTTCACAAGCAAAATTAAGGGTGGTATTCAAGATACAGTTTCACAACAGGTAACATTTTCAGATGGAGATTCAAGCCAGTATAAAGTAAGGATATTGGATGCAACAATTTCAGTCTAATTTAGACATCCTTCTTATCAATACATTGCACATTTCAAACCATAGCTACTGCATGCATACCAATCTCTGGGGTTTGATGAGTTTTTTTACCCTATTTCTTCCTCACTTATGCTACCTTTTAATCCTCCCTCTTGCTACAACAAGCACCCAAAAAAATCACTAAGTGGAAAAAAAAATCTTTGCAGAATTTTTTGCTACACCATCAGTGCTGTGCTACCAACAGACTGTGACTGCTGAACAGGCCCCTTTCAAAGAGCACAGACAAGGTGGCTGCAGTCTGGCATTCCAGTAAGGTAGAAGTTTATTTGTATGAGGTCAAAGTGCAGAGTACTACTCTATATTTAAACTACTTGAAATGTGCTTTGTCCACTAGTGAACTTGGGGGGGGGGGGGGAGGGGGGGGGGAAGGAAGTATTCTGCATATCAGCACAATGATTTTGACATACTTTAATTAAGAGATCTCTTGAGCTAGCGTGAATATCAAATATATGTTTATTGTTAGGTTTCAGCAATTGGTTGCAGCAAGAAAAGCACTTTCATTTTTCAAACAACTAAACAGAACAGTCACATTTTCATAGTCTTAGATTAGAACCATAGACTGCAACAGTAACTATATAGAAAGGTACGAACAAAAATTTTATTAAGCTTGTTAAGATAAGCTTTAACATTCCTCCATCTTCAGGGTACCACTGCTGCGGTATGGTTCATTACTGAGTTATCTTAATGGCTTATTTGTAATACGTGCACATATAAAGCAACTAACCTTTCCCCCCGCCCACCAAAAGCCTCATGTTTTAAGAATGGTAGATACAGATATGCCTAATTAGCTATACTAGTTAACAGTATACTCAAAACTTTTAAAGTATCAATACCAGTAAAACCCATCAACCTCAACATCAGTATGTTAGTCTCAAAATCCCCTAGTTGGCTTACAGCTCACAAAGCCACTGCTGTGACACTTCACACTAACGGGAAAACAAAGTATGAGCTCTTCCCCTCTGCAATACTAATTCAGCACTGGCACCCATTGATCAGCTCAGTGCAAACACCAGAGTGCTCAAAAGAGTTATGAAGTTCAGCTTTGTCATAGGTTTACATTAATGAAAAAAATCTATATCCTTGCCACTCCTCTGAAGGTAAAGTTCCATTACACACTCCAAACCTGTCAGTCAGCAGCTCTCTGCACACTTTGATAACAATTTTTAAGCTTTAGGGTGATTGGGCTGGTTGGTTGTGTTTTCTGGTTTTGGGGGATTTTTGAGTGTTCTGTGCACCCTACAGTGTGTGCCATTTCTCACTGCTCTCAACAGACTTATAAGGAGATTTACCACCATTATCTTTTGCCAAACACATTCAGAACTAAAGTCAAAGTACTGATTTTTACAAATAATCATAGGAGACAAATGGCTGCTGATTTTCAACAGGTAACTTTACTGAAAAGAGAAAACAGAACACGATACTTGACAGTAAGTAAATAAATTTTAAAAATTAGCCTAGTTTATCTCCAATTTTGGGAGCTCTATCTATTTAATTAAAACCCCTTCAGTACAGGAGAAAAAAAAAATAAAATCAAACCATTCATAAGCCAGCTGACATAGACCATTTTTTCATCCCTAAAAGATAAATCTTATAAATATTGAGTGTTTAGTAAAATCCAAAGTGAAACACACTAAACTCTACTTCAATTAGGATACGTAAGGAAATTATGACAATTAAGAATTGCATGAGATATTCTGCTTCCCTCAATTACAAACATGCAAGTTAATTTAGAATTTTGAAAGTTACAAAATTAATACCAAAAACCAATACAAGGAAACTATAGACTGAAAATGTAACTGCAATTGCAGAAGTGTCAACTTCATGAATTTATATTTCACTTTGATGGACAAAACAATGTGGAATTAAAAATACATAATGGTGGGTAATTAAGTTTTCATTATCACTCCCCGGACCCAGAGACAATGAAAGAGTGCAAGTGCGTTCAGAGCTGGCACTCAGCTTCCAGTCCTATTCCCAGTCTCATACATGAAGGCAGATTTACTCCATGTCTCAAAAGCAGCCCTCTTCCTACAAGCCTTTTCCTGCCATGTCTCTAGGTGAAGGTACAGAACTGGCCTGTTCTACAAAAGCTGCTTGTGCCTTGCTGTAGAGGGAAAAAGTGCCAGGCCACTCTACAATTTCCAGAACAGGTGGGCTACAAAAAAAGAAAACAAACACCAACCCCAAAACACCTTCTGAAACCCCTCTTCCTGCTCCTGAAAAGAAAGCCACTCTTTCCAAGAGAATGGAGTACTTTCTCTCGTACAAGAAGTTATCACCCAACTTCAGGAAAGGTCTACAGCAGAAATTCTATAGGCTGTATTCCATAAGAGAGAATTTACTGGACAGTACCAGTTGTGTTGAAGGAAAACAGGAAGAGAAGACAGGGATGTATCTCCCCATACACGTGTAATGTAGTCATCAAAGGATGAATTTACAGTGCCACAATATTTACATCAGAAGAGAAACTTACAAACCTGTCCTTCCGAAGAAACAAGTATGAAAAAGCAGAAGGCCTCTAAGTACTGCCATTGCCTAATCTTGTAGTAGGCATGTACTTGTGGGGAAACAGGGTGTGCCAGCTGACTACTTCAGTAAATACTTCTGGAAAGAAAATGGTACTTACTAGACAAGAACCTACACACTACTATTTAAAAGTCAATATAAAGAAGTAGGAAAGACAGAAAGAAAAGCAGTGTTTCTACTGGCCACAGGCCTTTCTTCCAAAAATGTTGTTGAATGACGAACACTGACAGAAGGGGAAAAAAGATGACTAAGCAGCACAACCTGGAGAAGTGTCTCCACCACAGTGCTTGTTCTAGTCCTGAGAATGGAGTTCAATATGCTCTGTATGGAACGTATTTTAACAGTTATAATAGAACAGAAATTTTAATAATTTTGCTGCATCTCATCTTGTCAATATCGACAGGAAAAAAACAGAATTAATTCCCCCTCCCCCCTCTCTGTGGAAGCCTTAGCAAGCCCAAGCTATGACAGAAAAACATAAACAAAGCTTCCCAGTGAGAATCAATGCAATCCTTCCCCAAAGTTAGAAAAAAAAAAAATCCCTAGATTAAAAGTTGAGTACCATAAAAATGCATTAAACAGTGCAACTTTCAAGTCATTACTGATTAGCAGGTATTTACCACTCCCTGCCTGTAGCAGGCCCTTATATGCTTTTAACAAAAATACTAACCCTGCCCTCATAGAAATGCTATCTCAACATCAGTTCTCATTTATATAACAAATATTAACAAGTCCACAAATCAAAACCATTTCTAGGAACTGTGAAGAAACTCATCAGAAAATACTGCAGATCAGTTTAACTATAACTTGTTTATAAACACCTGAAGATTAAAATGAAGTTAAAAAAAAACAAAAAAAGAGAGCACAGCAGGACACTAGTGATAACATCCTCATAATACTTATGGTATTACTTGTACACAGAGCAAATAACACACATGTAAGTTTATGTAATAATAAGTAATATATAATATAAAATAAGGCAGTCCTATAACAGACAAGTGAATAGGAAAAACAACCCTCAAGGCTGTTTATTTTTTTTCTCATTCCCCATCCCATTCAGAAACTTTTAAACCTACCAAGACAAAAAACAGTATGTACCAAGCAGTAAAAATTGCCCGTGTCACTATGTGCACTCAATTATTTTCACCAGCTGCCTGACAAAGTAGCTGCTTGCAAACTACCAGAGATGCTGTCTATGAATATATAGATAAACGTGTGCAAGTTCCGTAGATTTGTGGATTTCAGCTGTGGAAACAATACAGAAAGTATCAAGAGTCATGCAATACTTATTCAATAACCTTGTTGACAAGAACTGTACTAACTACTGATTCACCACTGTTAAGAGGGCTCAAGAGCAAGATGCTGCAGCATACTGCGATACTGGAGAGACTGCAGAACTCAGTTTAACAAAAAAAAGAAAGGAAATAATTTTAAATAAGCTTCAGTTCTGCTAGAAAGTTTGTATGAAATGCTCCTGGAAATGCGTAAGTACAACCTTTGAGTCTACTCACAGAAGACTATCCTATCTCCCTACAAACAAAATCCTACTGCCTGGAACTTCAAAAATGCCACAATAATATTACTATTGTACATATAAGGACATTAGAGAAAAAAATTCCACCTCCTTGCCTTCCCTACAGTGTTGTTTGTATGCAATTTTCTATTGTTTTAAACTCAGTCTGCATTGCAATAAAAGTGGTTTTATAACCAAAAGCTCTATTCAGTTGATTGGCAACAAAGTTCAGTTAATAAACTTTTTCACCGTCACATCTATCCCACTACCTGCATATCACCTGGCACATAAGCACAAAATGTGGTGCTATTCTCTTTTTTAGATTTGCCCAAAAGCAACCAACACAGCTCTTGCACGGTTTCTACACGTCACAGGTGCACCTGAACAACAGTAACTACATGGAAGGATTTCACGTACAAGGACTCCAAATACAGGGTTTTCCTTAAAGTTCAGCCAAGCAACATTTTAGAGATGAAAAGAATAAATTTATGGTGGGTGAGGGTGGTACAGAGAACCAGTGAAGTGTAGGCAACTGGACCATTCCCCTGTTAGATTTGTGGTTTTGGATTCCTAAATGACACATGAACAGTCTGAAGATGAAGTGCTGGGATGCTTCCTGGATGCAGAACTCAACAGGATGCTGGTAAGAACCGGTTGAACAAGCCACACAAACATGACTAGTGCCTTGCACATACTACAATGTGCATGCTCTTCAAGTTATGAAAAGACAACCCCCTGGCATTGATGAAATCACGCTACCACAAGTGACCTGTGGGAGGTGATAGCTTTTATCATGCTTCACGCAGGAATAAGACATGTTAGGAGCTTAAAAGTTGTAGTGAAGCCAGAATCATGTCAATTTTTCCTGTTAGAAGAGGTATCTTCACAAGGCATCAGAAGAGGAAAACTTTTAAAAAATAGAAAAAGATGACTATAAATAGCTCCTGTTTGCAACCCCGCTTCTGAAAGTCCTTGGACATAACTGTTGGTTCATTTTCTGATATTCTCAGAATTATGAATGGGATTTTCAAAATCCACGCAACTTGAAAGAGGACCAGAACCAAAGAAGCAGTATCTTTCATTTCTGTCATTTGCCTTCCTAAGCCCAGTACCTCAGAGTGATGCAACTGGTGGCTGAGACTATACTTCACTTCCAGAACTCAAACAGACTATCCAAAACTTCACTTTCTCAAGGATAAGCACTTGGATATCTTAATTCCTCTCAGCACACACTCACTTAGCATTCCCTGGAAACTGCCACAGTGACTGTATGAGAGAAGTTACCACCACATGAGAATCATTGAATAGTTACTGTTGGAAAGGACCTTAAGATCATCTAGTTCCAACGCCCCTGCCATCGGCAGGGACACCACATACTAAACCATGTCACCCAAGACTCCATCAAACCTGCCCATGACCACTGCCAGGGAGGGAGCATTCACAACTTCTTTGGGCTGAAGACAGTACAAGCAAAGGTATGTGACTCAGACAGTTGTTTCAGAAGCAGTGTCTGGCTTACAGCACAGCCAAGGTTGGGCCATGTTGATGTATAACACGGTGCTAGAGCCAAAAAGGAAGAGCTCTGTTGGCTTTGCAGACTCATGCAGTGTAAAAAGCAATGAGAAAAATAATTTCTTTACTACTCTGCTATTCCATAACTTAGAAGGAAAAAAAAGACACATCTTCTCTTACATAAAACTACTGGGTGAAGCCTGAAAGCCATAACACTCAAAAAGTGAGGTATCACGTTTGCTTTCACTCTGAACAGTATATGGAGCCCTACTGTTGACAGCAGTCTGCTAGAAACTGCAAATGCCTCTTGTTCTTCCCCTCCTCCATATTTCCTACCCATTTCAAAGGAAAATTACTAAAAGTTAATACATGTTTTCTCAAAAACTTTTTCATTACATTAGGACATGACAAGACACAAAGATCAATGTATCTGATGTGTTGATTTGTTGAGTTTTTTTGTTTAAAGTTGTAAATATGGTTAAATCACATATACTTAATAAGATCTAAGCACATACAGATTATTGACCTGAGCTTTGTGACAAGACAGATATCACTTTCCTTTTGATGGGGCAATGAAAAAGGCTGTTCCAACAGCAAGTCTTCAGATGCTTGCTCAACTGAAATACCATTTCTCACTTTCATAATTACATCACTTCTAGTTCTCTACAGAACTGATACAAAAGTGTTTCCTTAAAGAAAACATGCATAAGGATTCCTGTTTTCTGAAATTCTGGTAATGCTTGTAAGATTCCAGAGA
Organism: Neopsephotus bourkii; assembly: GCF_033783945.1. Taxonomy (NCBI): domain Eukaryota; kingdom Metazoa; phylum Chordata; class Aves; order Psittaciformes; family Psittacidae; genus Neopsephotus; species Neopsephotus bourkii. Next base: position 13,864,973 of record NW_026902298.1, on the reverse strand, counting down.
GAATGTGAAAGAAGGAAAACATAACTATGTACTCTGTGAGGTGTGGGCTGTGATTTCCTTTTGCTTTTTCAAATTTTTTCAGACATTATTTCAGTATTTACCTGAACCATTTTACAAGTTAACAGAGAATCACACGGATGGTATGCTAAGTATGTCATAATTCAAACATGGCTCAGCTGAAAGCAGATCTAATGCCATGCAATTATCACCTAGCAATATATTCAGCACTTCAAAAGCATCAATGCAGCACTTTAAAAATTGTAAATTGAATTAATTCAGTTTAAGTAATTGCACTTTAAAGATTAAAATATCATAGCATCACAGAATCATTTGGGTTGGAAAAGACCTTTAAGATCATGGAGTCCATCTGAGCCATTTGTTATCCAAATAACTTAAACCACTATTACTGTCATCCCACTTAATATTCAACTGAGCAGATGAGAGGGGTGACTGGTGCAATGGCATCTTCCAGACACTGTTAAACTTTCACTCCAAACAGCTTTTGTTTCTTCACCTACTTATACTGAAAAGCTGAATTTCAAAACTAATTTCAAAAGTATTTCCAAATCACAGCTGAAAATGTCAATACAAGTAAATGGGTACAGCAACATCATTACTATGTAAAAACAGGTGAAAAAGTGACTTCATGGCAGCTACAATAAAAATAAATCCTCATTTATTTTGGCCACATGAACACTACTAATAGACAGGAGATACTGTTACAACACACTAAGTGATCATCATTGTGACTCTTTTTATTATGTCGGTGGCAAGTGAGCAAACTCAACGCAGCATTTCTACTGGTCACCTTATTGAACAAATCAGAACTGCTTCAGATGCTTTTTTTCTTCTTTAGATACCTATCTGAAACAGAGAACCTACTTTACAAAAATGAACATTATTACTTCTCGCTAGACATTCATGCAGATCATTTTGGTGGATTTTTTAGGTAACTGTACTTAACAGTTTGAAAATGTTTGTCTGCGTACATTCCTGGTTTTCCTATCCGCATCAGTCTAATTCCAGATCACAGGGAAAGAGATGCTACATAACACTGAAAAAATAGTACAGGAAAAGCACATACTACCAAAACACAAGCTTTCCTTGTGCTTTCCATCTCAAGCCTGACCACATTCAAGAAGACATTCTAGAAACCTGAAGGCTGTTTAACCCACTTCCCTCTCAAACTCTTTAGCTTTGACTGAACTGCTAAGTAGCACGGCCCGCCACCTATTAAAAGGAACCAATTCAACTCTGCTTCACAGCAGCATAAACATACACCTAATATATACTCCAAACTTTCTATGTTACTATGGAAGTAGCAGGCAAAAGATAAGGCTTATTTTTCACACCTCAATGTTTCTGTACTCAACCTTGAATATTTCCCCAATTTTAAAAGCAAAATAACCATTTTAATGACACAAGCTTCATGATCTGCTTACTCTGGACAATGCTACTTGTGCTTTCAACACCAGTCAGCACATCACCACATATAACTCACAAAAAAAGCTTGCAAAATCTAAACATAATTCCAATGTGTTACAATTGTATTTTCATAGTCATAGGTATATATATTTTATGTGCCATATCACAGCCCCGCATGTTAACTTACGGTAAGATTACTTAAATCCCACAATCTCAGTACATTTGCATATGGAAAACATAAGTTTATTTTACCTATTCCACCTGTCAAAAATATTTTTAGGGGAAAGAAAATGACAGTAATAACTTAATCCACTGGTTCAAGGTTTTGCACTTAAAAATAAATAAATCTATGAAGAAAAAACCATGGTATGCATGATTTCTCTTTTATATTACTGGGGAGAGTTCAACAACTTGTTAAACCTAAAAAACAATCCACTAATATAGGGCAGAACTTGTATTCACCATTCAAGAAAAGATTTTTAGAAGTGCACTGCTCAAAAGAAAAGGGGGGGGAGCGGGAAGGGGGAGAAAAAACAGACAGAATTCATCCCCCCAAAACTGAGGATTTAAAGTTCATCTGTCAAATGTAAGATGACAAATATGTTTGTTTTATCAATTAATAACTGAAAGCTTTTTCTGTCACTAAAGGATCAATATGTAGTGTTGGTTTACTGATGTAAATCTTCTGGTCCAGATTCAAACAGAATTACCTAAAAATGCTACTTTAAAAACCAAAATAAGTGGGTTTTATAATGAAATACTAATTCATAAATCATGGCATTATTACTACAAGACTGTGTCTCTTATCTCTTAGAGGTGAACCTCTAAGTCACCACTGCAGACTCATGCAGTATAAAAAAAAAAAAAAAATGGTGAAAGACCAGTGCTCTTCACTGAGTACGTCACACCACAGTACTAAACCACATAGATTTTAAATCTTCTGCGCTCCAAAATAATCCTTCCTTTTCTCCCTGACCTGATATATGCTACAACTTTACAGCTAAATTTACAATTTTACAGCAATGTTGTAATCTTGAGTGAGCTTTGTCAACGGGCTTATATTTAAAGCATGCAGTAACAGTGATAATCATGAAGTGATAAATCCTTCCAAATTATCTGCAGCAAGAGCCTTATCCTGATCCCACCAAAGTTGACATACCCTCATCTACTGCAATGGAAACATTACTGCAAATACCTTCTTTATAACTTAAAAAATGGATTAATGAATCAAAATAATTAGTACTTTGTGTGAGAGAGGACTCTCAGGAGTGTATGGAAGAACACAAAGTACAGCTGAACACATTCAGTATACAAGGCAGCCAGTAAGAAACACACAGTTTAAATTTATAAGTACTAATCTCAAAAGCAATGCTGAAGAGTAACATACAGGACAATTAAGAGGAGCATGTTCCCTCTATGCTACTATTAGTGAACATAATGCTCCACTGCTGTAAGTTGTGCAAAAAAAAAAAAAAAAATAAAGACAGGTGTTTGCAAAGCTCTGATTCAAATACTTGCAATGAATTCGTGTTCAACATAGAAATTTTGCTGATCCTGCATTCTGAGGTTTCTATTTGAATAAGTGAAAAAGCACATGACCCTCGAACATGACAAGCAAAGTAACTTTCTATTTCACTTTAGATATAACCAGCTTGAAAATTATTTTAAAGCAAGAAGTAATTCATGTTATAAATCAATGTTCCCTTTGTAAGGTGTGATGTGTCAATTCTTTTCTTGAAAAAGAACAGATCTCATATTCCATTGCTTCATATAAAACACAAACCTCAACAAAAAAAGGAGTGCCTTCAGAATGCACAGTGGTACTACCAATGCTTTTTTGCATACAAGGTTCCATTTAGTGAAAGAAAGCTAGCATTTCAGTCATTCATTACATGCCACAGGTTTTCAGCTAGAAGTACAATTACAAGGCTTACGTCTCAAAATCTGCAAAAATTATTCTGAGTTACAGTGAAAGAAACTGACATCAGTTGTGCAAATAAAACTTGAGTGTTCAGCTCTGCAATTACTTGTGCAACAGTGTCCCTGAACATCAAGTAATTATTATTCTGTTTTAAATGGAAAAGGAAAGAAGATCCGGAAGACTTAAAAAAGGCCCCTCCAAAAACCTATCTCAGGTCTTAGAATACAAGATGTAATTACTTACATTACTTGTAACTAGAAAGACTGTTCAAAGATTACAGATCATAAATGAAAGCATGGGGCTACTCACCTACAGTATACCAACTAGCATCTGTCAACTTGCTGATAACAGCTTCTTGAAAGGATCCATCAGGCATTTTGGTTTCAACCATTGCACCAACCTGCAAAAAGGAGTATCTTGAGGTTACATGTAATCCCAGTCTCATAATGAAGAAAACCCATGGAGGCATTAATTCTTCCAGCAAGCCAGCCTTCTTTTTTTTTTTTTTTTTAAGACTCATTTTAGCTAAATGCTGTGTTGTAAAATTTAGTTACTTAGCTGCTAAGAACAAAGGTCCTCAAGTACACAGGCTGAACAGGAAATAAACAGTAAAGCAGTAAGAAACTCATATCACCTAAGCATGATCTACATCATCTCAATAAATAACATGAAGGCTAATTAGAAATAAATATTCAAATCTTCAAAGTAATTATTACTTTATTACTGACATGCATGCAATTCCTCCTATGTCCCACAATTTAACCACTGTTATACGTATCACTGTCAGAACTTCAGCAGCAGCCTACAACATGCATTAGCGTTCTTGCAGTAGCTACAGAGAAAAGACAAATACAGAAAAGGTGCTCTCCTCAAAACAGCTCTATTCACGTTTTGTAACTCAGCTATGTATTTCAGCAGACAACTATTACATATTGCAGAAATACAAACCAATACACATTTTTTTATAAAATACATCAACTATTTAAAAATGCAGTTAGAGCAAACTAACTTCAATTTACTACTGCCTAGCAGGCTTAAACTTCATAATCAAGTTCTCGATTACTTATAAGAAGCTTCAAAGTTTCATTACTTATGAGAAGTTTTATAACTTGTAAGAAGCTACAAAAATCATGTATGCAAAATTGTGTATGAAGTATACAACATGGAGAAGCATAAACAGCCTCTAAGAGCTGCAAGAGTTAAGACTACTCAGAATTCAACCGAATTAAAGTGATGAGCCTCCTTCTGTTGATTCAAATTCTGTAGAATAGCACTAAAATTAATAATTCTACAAATTATGTGAACACAGGGGAAGAAAAAAAGCACGCAATGTACATACTCTTAGAGGTCCTTTCACTTGGTCATCTTGCACCAACTGAGTTGAGTTATCCCCCTTCAGGACCACCTGAAAAATATTAATGAACTTTTTTATATGTATCCTATTTTTGACAGCATACAAAAAGCATATGAAACTGAAGTAATAATGACAATTTGGAAAATAAAATCTGTATAAATCAAATGGACCCAAACATTATTAAACACAAAACACTTGTTTTACTGACAGGGAGCCCCAAGTATCACTTTTAATATTTGATATCAAACATCATACTTAGAGAGGGCAAATCAAACATCAGCTATTCTAAGGCAAAGCAAACACATTTTGATGTGAGTGTGGATACTGATTCAATCCAGCTCACACTTGGAACTGAGCTTCCAGATCAGGAGATTAAGCAGCCTTTTTTTTCCTCTCTTTACTTCGACTGTAGCACTTTATTGATAATATGCCAATTACCACACTAAACCAAAATAGAAAGGTTTTTTTTATTAAATATGTATCCAAAAACATCATGTAACTAACCACCATTTCTGCTACCTTAAGCCAGAGAAAAGTTTTTATGGCAAACATGCAAATTATAAGCATAATGAAGGTAAGGATCAGTTACAGCATCAGTAAACTACACTTTTCCCTTTAAAATCCTACATTTGAGAAGTTAACATACAGAAGTTAATGTAAGCCTAAGCAATTTGAATCCCTGAGTCTGCAGACTCAATTTAGAAACATAAAAGATGGATACTTAGATGTCAACACTGTTAACAGGTTTTGTTATCACAAAAGCACCTATGGTGTTTAAATAAAAAAAAAATCCAAAATTCCTGTTTCTTTTCAGGAATCAAAAGATCCAGAAGCTTCCTTTCCACTTCTGAAGATGTCCAGTTTTCTGGCTCCCTCAATTATCCCCCAACCATAGTCTACACTGTAGGTGTATTTATAATTGTTAATACACATTCAAGTTAATAACACACTTCATGAAAATTTTATTTAACATTTTCTATCATACAGAGATGGATACAGTTGTCCTGCTGCTCAGGAAGACACTACTATTGTTTCTGGACTCTGCACTTTTGGTAAGTGTGCCGGGGTGCGCCTACATGCTCTTAATTACAATATCAGCTTAGCTTATTAAAACTTCAATTGTTGCAATATAATTGAGACACAGTGACAGAATTTCCACCAAGTCACAGCAGCCTCATATACTTCCAAATCTTATCATGGAGTCATAAAGCATATGATTCTAATGAGAAAAAGAAACTCACACCTCTTACAGTTCAGATACTCTATCAGACCAAAGATACAGATGCAAAATCAAGGATGTCAGACTAGGAAGGGCAGCACCCTGCTTCCTACAGAGCTTGTTATTAACACAGGTTTCTAAGAACATCACAGATTTCTAAAAGCACTCCTTAAGAACAGGGCAAAAGACTCCAGTACCTGAATCGTTTGGGGTTTTTTTTCCTGTTTGTGTAAAACACTCAAAGTGATATGAGCTATAGGTGTAATTGAAGAGGCTGATCGCTTGTTCTACTTGATCTAAGCATTAAAGCACATGAAAAGTTAGATGTGTAGTTATTAAAAGATTTCATTTATGTTAAGGGGTTTTGAGTCACTAATGACTTATTTACCTATTTTGGACAGTAGATGAGAGGAGGAAGTGGAAAGATTTTGCAGTACAACAATTTCTGTATTTACTTTGAACGTCTAACTTTCATTTAACTGTATTTTATTCTTGTTTTCCCATGGTAATGCTTACAAGAGTACTGCAACACCAAAATAATGACTTTTATTTTTTTGTTGTTTTGGTGTGACACCTGTAAATGGGAATGAATGTTATGTGCCAGTACCACACATAGGTAGAAACTCAGCTACAGCCAGAGCATGCTGGTTTAGAAGCAACAGCAAGATATTCAAAACTTAAGAAGCGTTATCCTTGACATTTCTAAAAGCTGGTCTAAGAAACTAATTGTTACCATCTTTTTTTTTCTGTTATGTTGACTTATTATTTATTTTGGTTTTGCCTCTTAACTTCTAAGCTACCAAACTGAGAACGTCAATAGGAATGAAATGGAATTTCTGCTTCAGAAGAGGTTGCTCTTATTACTCATGTAAAGCCACAATCCCCTATTTGTAAAATCAAAACTGACTGCTGTGAAACTGATGCATTGACAGACAGAAGACAACTGCAATCAGGAAAGAAGTAGCAAGGATAGGTAATGTGAAAGCTCATTCTTGTTGCAACCTACTCCCACAAGAATAAGAAAGAAACACCCCTACCCCACCCCCCCCAAAAAAAACCCACAAAAAACACATCCCAAACCCAGCAACAAAATACGAAAAACATGCTAGTGTTTTTTTAAATTCCTACAGCAAGGTGATGAACATTTCCAAATCTTCGGGACTAGGATAAACTTCTCTGACAGTCTTTTCAACACAAAGCTTTAATAAAATCAGCAACAACCACAGTCGAGTACCTTGACCTTCACAAGCCTTTTCACTGTCTTAATCTTTGCCTCGCAGAAGGCACCACGGTACTTGGCACTGACATCAGTTCCCACTGTCAGGTAGGCAGGCTCATCTGCTGCCTATTAAAGAAGAAAATAAGAACAAGTTTAGTTATTTTTTTTCTTTTCAGCTGCATCGTTATACATTTAATTTTACACGTAAGCTTTCAGATCTATTGTCTGTTACGTGAGTAACAATGTCTGTACTTGGAACTGCAATCACACTGTTCTTTAAAAGGAAAAAAAAAAGAAAATGAAACCAACAAAGAAGTTACAGGAAGTTTTGTTTTACCAGTTATGATGACACTTCCCACAATTTTGCCAGCCTAATTACTCTCCCAGAAATATCTTTGCGGGTATTAAACTGATACTTCAAACATCTCCATTTAAAAGGTTAATAATGTACAGGAACGACTATTAAGTCATTCCTACACAGCATACAAAAGGAGAGTATTTCAGCTGTAAAAAGGCAATACAAAACATAGTTGTACTTTTCTCAGCTAACTGCAATCCAATGACAGAGATTATTTAAAACATTCGAGCCTGCTATCATCCCACTACTTACAATTAAGTCCATAACATCCTACATATAGGATTCTTTATTCCTGACAACTAAAAGGAGACTCTAGAGAAATTTGTTGTAATCTTTCAAACAGCTGCTAACTAGTATTTTTGTTTCCTGAAATGCCTTATAAAAGCTTAACTGCTTATGCATTTTAAGACAGAGAAGTATTTCTCATCATATTTTCCTTAGTCCGGACTTTCATTACTCAATGTTTCACTTTATTGTGCTTGTAGCAATTGATAAACAAGGGTAGAGCGACCACGTTGAAAATGTCTATCAAGGCATTAAGGAAATCATAGCATATAAAACAACTACTTTTCTGTTCTTACTTGGTGTTTTAACTACTTTTTTTTTAATTATTTTTTTTTTCTTCAACTCTGAAGGCAAAAAAAAGTTTTCGCTTTTCTAAGTTGCACTGCAATTGTTAAGCCTCTACTGAAAAAGAAACAGGAACAGCTAAGGCAGGACAAAAGCTGTGGTATTGCAAACTTACAAACAGCGGCTGCTGATACAGGAAGCATTTAGACAGCAGCCCAAAGGACAACAATTCAAAGACGTTGTGAATTTTCAGACTACTCCTGCAAGATGGTAAGAGCTTCGCTCATCCACACCTCAGCTAGAGCGCAGAAACAGGATATACAACATGCACCGAAACCCCAGACAGCGTTATCCTACTGTTGCTCATCGAAATCGGCGATTAAAAATGAAATGGCCAGAGCAGCTTGTGAAGAGAGAAAGGGAGCCGTGCCCTACTCCGGAGTTAGCCTACCTTCATCTTTATAAAGGTTATGTGAGGGATTCCAGCTCAAAGACTTCTCCTCCTCACAAGCACACGGGAAAACACTGCAAAACAAGAAGGGGGGGGGGGGGGAAGAGGGGGAGGGAGCGCCTGAGGGCTCACCCCTGAGAGCGTGGGTCTCCCTCTCTGTGAGGAGAGGCCGGGCTGAGAGAGGAGACCGGCGCCGACGGGCGGGAACCGCCGTCAGTCCGTCTGTCCTAGCCCCGCCGGGCCACGGAGTGAACGGGGCCACAGCCGTCGCCCGCCGCTTCCCGCCCGGCGGCCCCTCGGTGTGTCACGTCGCCATTGCTCCCGCTCGGCGCCTCAGAGCGGAGGGACCGGGGAGCGTGTTCGGCCGGGGAGGAGAAACCGCCACCCCGCACAGGCACCTCGCCGCCGTGGGGGCCCGCCGCCGTCTTCCCCGCCCCTCGCAACTTTCTGCGGCCCACGGAGGGAAGCGCCGCGGAGCCCCTCCTCCCTGCCCCCTCCCCGCCGGCTGGCCGCACTTCTGGCTCCCGCCCCCCGCACACCCGCCGCGGCCAGCCGCGCTGCCAGCCGCCGGGACTCCGCGGCCCCCGGCCTGGGGTGGGAGCGGGGGAAGGTGTGCAGCGGGGGCGGACCAGCGCCGTGCGGCTGAGTGGCTGCGGATGGAGGGCGGGCGGGCCGTCCCCGCCGCCAAGCCCCGGGCAGCTCCAAGAACGGTGGCGGGGAGTCGGCCGGAGAGCTCGGAGCGGGCACGGGGGGGGAGTTCCGTAGGGAAAGGAGACCCCGTCAGAAACGGAGCGACGGGCGTCCGCGCTCCCTCACACAGTGCAAAGGCGCGCTGGTGGTGGTGCGGGGGGGGGGGGGAAGGATAAGGGGGAGAGCTCTCAGGGCCGCTCCGCGCCCCCTCCCCCGGGACAGCGACAGAGTTGCGGCTGCTGAAGTGCCCGCCGCCCTCTCTGCCTCCTACCTAGAAACTCGGAGCGAAGTGGACAGACCCGCACTGCCCGGCCTGGTCCCGGCGCCGCGGCCCCCTCCGCGACGACGACAACCCCGTAAGCAGCAGCGGCGGCGGCTAAGCGCGGCCCCTCTCCACCCCCCAGCCCGGGCTCGCACCGAATCACCAGCGACCAGCCCAATAACAAGCTGTTGAGCAGAATCGGTCCTGCCTGAGCTCCCATTGGTTCCCTCGTGACGCCCTGGGGGCTCTGCCCCGCCCGGATTGGGCACCACGGACAGCACCCCCATTGGTCACAGGGCGGCTGGCAGAGGGCATTGGCCAGCCGTCGAAGCAGGTAGGGCCATAGAGACTTTTGATTGGCGATCCTTCGGAACGCTAGCTGATTGGTAGAAGTTGAAGTGAAGTCAGCGTCCCTCCACAGATGATTGGTAGGCGCTGGATCCGGATGTAGCTCTGTGCGCGGTGACTGGCCGCGACCGGGTGACAGGAAGAAGAAGGGCGCGATATGATTGGTACCGGCCTTCTTTTATAGACGCGGTGGGGTGGGGACAAGAGAGGGGGATGGACGCGGTGTTCTGTGGCGGCTGCCCGCGGCAGACGGGGCGCATGCGCCGCTGTCAGTCTCCCGGCGCCATTTTGTGCGGGGCTTTTTCCCATTTTAGGCCGCGGGAGGAAGAGGAGTGGCTGGTGTTGCTCCGGGGGATGGGCGAGCTGCAGACAGTAGGCGATGGGCCCGGCGGGGATCCTGCTCCCTTGCTCCAGAGAGGCTGCGACTTGTTTCTTCCCAGCTGCTCCCTCCCGTGTTGGACTGCAGCGGCCGCGTCGTTCTCCACCCCGTCGTCCCGCTCGGCAGTGATGGCGCAGGAGCGGACTCGGAAGTGAAGCGGTGGCGGCACCTCTGGCGGCGGAAGTTCCCGCCGGGAGGACGCGGAGGAGCCGCGCTGCATGGTGAGGCACGGAATCGCTAGCTGCCGTCCGTTCGCTTTTCTCCCTGCTGGAGCCAAGCGGTGGTGCTGGTGGGGGCCTCAGCAGAAACAGCGTCGGGGCTGCAGGCGCTGCCCGTGCCGCTTTCCCTGGCGCCGGTCCCTCAGCCAGTGCGGACGGGACACGAGTGGTTGCGTTTCCCTCGCAGGAGGGCGTCACTCTGTCGCTGTTAACCGCCTCCTGCTGCCCGTGATGCGTTTGTGGTGAAGCCCGAGGAGGGGGGTCAGCTGTCGTTGCCTGGTTGCTTCTGCACCTGGTGCTGGTGGTTGTAGTAGTGACCGCCTGGCCTGCTGCCAAGCGCCTTAAGTCATCTCGTTACAGGAAGATGTGGTAAGAGCAGGAAAAGACCAGTGCTGGTGGGGCTAACTGCTTTTCGGAGTGCTTGGAGGAGGCTGTAGTCTTGTCCAGTCCTTCCATAGGGGTAAGGATGCTGTCTGAAGGCACAGTGTTACAAGGCAGGATACTGCAAGGCACCTGTGAAATGGCCTCTTAAGAGGATTTGGAGTTGGAGGCTATTTTTGATACTACTAAATAATTAAATATATTTTTAACGTCAGTGCCACATTTTTAATCATATGAAATTTGCTTCGTGGTTGACAGTGATGCCGATCCATTCTTTCTCCACAAAGTAATGAGTACCTGTTTGACAGTGCTCACTCTTAGCTACAAGACATACCTTCGGTTTATTTAAATCAACTTGTCAGTCTAGTTCAGAGATCCTTTGCGGTAATCTGACAGCCATGGATTGTTAGTTTAGGTGTAGTTTCCATGTAAGTTCTGGCTTGAAGTTATGTTTTTGTTTTGTATTTTGTCAGTCTGATGCTTTGAAAAGCAGCAAGCAAAAGCGCACATCTTGAAGGAGTTCAGTCAGCAGTGGTGTATGGTATCAGTAAGCTCTAAAGGTTTAGAAAGGCATAATGTACACAAAGCATGTTTAGGGTTGACTGCAGGAGATGCCTAATGTGGGGGAAGGGTAGCCCCAGACTTTTGGTGTTTGGATTTGGGTTATAAATATAAAAATGCTCAGTGTCATACATGAAGTGTGTAAAGGTTTGAGGCATTTAGCTGAGGAAACTTTGGTTCTGTGCTATAGTTATGCTTTATGCAGTAGATAAACTGATGAGAAAGTTAATGTTTAGAACATACTACATCTACCCCAAATGTTAACAAAGCTTCAAGAATTCACTTTGATTGTGCACTTTTAATCTCCCTGGGGAATGTATTGGCCAAACCATGACTTTAAGTTTTAAGGCACAACTTGTATCTCTGTAGTAAGTATAGTACCATTCAATAAATAACAGTTTGTGACAAAACTCATCAGTCTTGTTTCTGATTTCTAGCAGAACAGTCCTGTCCACCTGGATGTATCTGTTGCAGCTGGCATGCTTAGGAGGTTTGTGGCACATCATTCATTTACTAATTGTGAGCATAAAGGACTCTTCTATATAGTTAGTCAGCAGATGCGACTTGTTCTTTTATGGTTTTTAAAGCACCTAAGAATGCCTAGCTAGGTAGCTCAACAAAGAGCATAAACATTCTCACACAACTTGGGGATGATGTCTAACATAATGGAATGAAAACGCTGCTTTTGGCAAGCAGGGGAAGGGTCTAATTTTGTTTTAAAGTAACTTCTCATGAGAATATGAATTTCAGGAGTAAGTTATGCCACAGTATTGAGATTTTGCATCCTGAATGTATGTCAGCATTAACTAGCCCTGACACTGCCTTGGCTATACTAGATCCCTGCAGCTGTGCCCCATCCCTCTGTGATCCCTTATAGGGAAAACGGTTGGAACAAGTGGAAGAAATGAGCAGCAGGCTTTTCTCTTGTGAGCCACTCTGTTAACTTCGTGAAGTTAACACTTTGTAAGCTCTAGAATGATACAATTATAGTCCCTTTTCTATCTGATGTCTCTAAACAGACATGCTGTATGAGGTAGAAGAATTTTTAACATCACTGTTCAAAGCAGCAGCACTTGTATTATGCTTAAGTACCATTATGTGTTATGTACTGAATGTCGTCTAGATGCAGTACATGAGATTCACCTGGGGATATGCATCTTGGTCTTAGCTTTTGCAAATTAGCACAATGCTTCTTAATTTAAAAAGAGTTAACACAAAAGCTTCAAGGCACCCTTAAGCATGGCACTGGTCTTTCATCTCATGTAATTTCAGAGCCTAGGTGATGGCTGTAAAGAAATCAGGAAAAAAAAATATACCTTACAATCTCTTTGGTGTATTAGTTGCAGGATACACAGAATTTTTGCCCAAAGTCTTCCATATATGTGGCACTTGCTATGAAAAGTATAGCACTGTCTGTATCTTAACAGTGTTCTTCATAAGAATAGCAGCCAAATAAAATTGTTCAGTGTCATGTGGCCTCCTTAAGAGACAAAATAATGAGAAGAGAGATTTCTAGGCTGAGTACAATATTTTAATTCTGCTCAGTAGTTATATATTACTCTTGAAATACTGCATTTACACCTATATTCACAGCCAAAATATTCTAGAAATATTAAAAACACTGATTCTTCTTCTAACACTTTGTATGTAAAAAAAAAATACTATGCCTCTGACAGACTGCAAATGTTTGGGAGACTTTTTGCTTCTTTTATTTTCATCTCAAATGTTTGGTTGTGTTTTTTTTTCTTTTAAATGTTCTTCCCCTTGGTATTTCTCTTCTGTAAGTAAACAGGCAACATTTTTCCAGTGGTGGTTGAGCAAACATCTGCCTTGTGATGCAGAACCTCGGTCTGTGTGGAACTGCTACATTTCTGTACAAATCAAGGTCAGATGTATGCTTCCTACAAAGCTTTATTATCCAAGTGGTTGAAAACTGCTCTGGCGAGAGTATAGTAAGAAGTTGTGAAGTATTTAGTGAGCATGTATAAAGCAAAAAAAAGTCCCTATAGATGTGAACGCAAGTTTGGTCAGTAATAGCTGGCTTGTAAAAAGGAAAGGTCAAACCTTCTTTCCTAGCCCTGGAGAAAATTGTGGTTTTACTGTTAATTATCAGCAATAAGTTCCTTTATTATATTGTGTGAGAGAGAACAAAGAAAAAAAGGAAACGCTAAAAGTACCTGCTAATGCTAAATGCTTACATACAATTTTCCCAGCTCTGGCACATTCCTGTCCCCATGTTCAGAAAAATGGATATTTAGTTACTCAGACATAACTGTGCATGCTGTCGTTCATATCTGAGACAAAGACATGAAGTTTAGTAATCCTTAGGAAGACTGAATTAGTACATTATGTCCAGTGAAGTTCAGTAATAGTTTCTTAAATTTGGTATGGGCATGTTTTGCAGCAGTATCTCTTCTAGCTACGAATAACCATGAAAATATTTGACAGGGTTTGCTGCCATAATTTTTTGGGGGGGTTGGAAATCTCAGAATTGGTTTTCCTGTCAGCTCTGCAGCTAACAATAGTATTCACTTTGTAGTTGTTTTTTCCACTAACGCTGTTTTCTGCTCAGCTTGTCAGAGTAACTCATTAGTGGCTTCAGAGATGTCCAGGGAGAAGCAGTCCCATTTTTACTGAATAAACTCATGTCCAGACTTTGTTGTGCTTTGTGGCTGCAGACTGTAACTACAATCCCACACATTATAAAATGTATGTAGGAATCAGTGATGCATTAACTGGTGTGTGTTATTGGGAGCCCAGCACCAGGAGAAAAGCTTAGGGTTCTCAACTGATGTAACTGGTGCTTCCATCCTAGCCTGTTAGCAGGTGTGTGTGTGCCTTCGCATGTGTCCTGCAACCTCTTAATTCTAAACATAAAGTGCTCCCCTTTTTTAACACTGATTTGGTGGTTCTATGTAAGTTTAAAACATTTAAACATGCATCTGAATCTCCAAATAGCCTGTATTCTTCCGAACAGAGACAAATCTTGTTTATAAATACTATTCCTTGAGTAACCTCCCACCTAAATCAAACATACAAAGTAAAACTTGATGCAAACCCATGTGTTTTTTCTGCTATCTAGTGTGGAGCAACAGTGTGGTCACTTTCTCAGCCTCTTGTAATATCAAACTGGGAGTAAATCTATACTGAAGAGGTGTCTAATGCTCTCCATATCTAAGATGTACTACAACCGCAGCTGATGTTGGGGAGCTGAAATAGGCTGTTGTTACACTTTGGTAAAGAGAACTAACTCTGGTTGGATTAATTTCAGTACCTGTAAGTAGATTCAGGGTCATGGCCTAGCTGAAGTAAGAAACTTCCTTGCTTATGCCACCAGTTGCTAGTTTGTATCTTGGAAGAGTTCCCCCACTCCTGATAAGACTGCCAAAGTAGCCATGTTAAGTATAAAAAGGAAATAACGCCAATGTGTGTGCCACTAATAGTACACCGCAGCAGTCACTATTGTAGGTCATGGTTGCTCAGCAAAAGAAAACTTGTGAAGGCGGTGGTTATGCAGCCTTTCTTGTGCTTTTGCTTGTCCAAATTACTTTAATCACTTAGGGTTAGCTTACTTTTCAGCTTCAGCTAACAAGACTGCAGTTGGTCAGGACTGATTCTTTTTTTAAAGTATTCAAAAGATAGATGCCCTCTATCTTTTGAATGATGTGCTTCTGGCTGTAAGTAGCTGCTGTTAATGTGAATCTACAGTTTGGCCAGGGATTAAATTTTTAGCTGCCTTTTTCAAAAGATACTTTGTATTTGTGTATATTGTTTGGAGGATATTATTATAGGTAGCTAATTTACAGGTGGCCAGGGAGTTAGCTGACCAATTGACACTGTGTAAATGCATGTTCAATCTGTGATTAATTACGAGACTGTATTGTTTGCAGGAGGTTTGAATCTTCAGGGATATGCTTTCCACTGCAGTGCTCCTCTGTCATCTGTCACCCCATTAGTTACACCAGTATAGTTGTAAACAGAACCATTGAAATGAGCTGTGTTGTGTGACACCCAGAATGCTGAAAGAACAAAATACATTTTTTTTAGATCTATAATTATTCTGGATCAATAAAAGATATTAGAACAGGAGCAGTCTTGCCCTTGCAAGCAGCACAGCAGGGAACTAACTACTGTAAATGAAGAAACAATCATTTGGCTGGGGGAAGCAACTGGCTGCTTGTTAAACTGACAGGAAGAATGTTAAGCTACATTTTGATTCTGCCCTTCTAAAATAGTATTTCAGATTTGTTTCTATTCCTGATATATGAAGAAAAATGTTTGGGAAAAGCAGCCTCTCTAGTGGTGTGCTCTGTGGAAATGCCTAGAATTAGAGCTGAAATTGAGGTTTATGTAAGCATTCTGTTAAAGTCATCTAGCACTTCCTTTGCTGCTCTTGACACCTGTTAATATAGTCTACTGAAACAGGTCTCTGTTGTTCCCCAAAATAATGAAATCAGCAGATTTCCTGCTTTTCTAAAAGCCCTGCAAATTAGAAATTTCATTTCCAAAAAACTTAGGTATCACTTGCATTGTGTTTGTTTTTTGTGTGTTTGTATTGGAATGTATCAGCATCTGGGTGAATTTACTGTAATTGAACCCACTGTTAATTTGCTGAAATGGGAATCTTAACCAGTGTATTTTGGATATGCAGACAATACATATACTAGATAGATATCTAACTTTGTGCAGCAGTAAGGCATCCCTTGTTCTTTCAAAGCTCTTAACTTTGCTTCTGATACCACATCACTTAAAATGGTATTTTCAGTGGGTAGTTTTTATAGTCTTTAGGGGACACTTCAGGGGATTGCTTTTTTCCTGAATATGATTATACACACGTGTTTAAACTGTGATGCTGCTGCCTGCTTTATTCTATTGTCCATCTTTGGTCAGCACAGCAACTCACAAGAACTGTTTTTAAACCACCATTGCAGAGTCCTTTAATAGCAACATACTGAAGATGAAAGGGCATGGCATGGTGGCTGGTCAGTATATATGGAAATAGGAGCCTTGGTTGGAGCTTGGTTGTAGATCCCATGTTCTGAAATACTAGAATGTATCTACTGGACAACCAGTCCAGCTACATACACTCTTACCTCTTCAACCTCCTGTTTTCTGTAAATCTGTATAATTAGACATAATAGGTAGCAAGACCTATGATGGAAAGTTAACAAGCAGTTGGTGTCTCAGAATAGCTCTCAATTCTTAAGTAAAAGTAACTTCCTTGTGGCGTGTAACTTGAAAGGGTGGAGAAAAAGCTAGTCCTTTTCTTACAGGCATGAGCAACTAAAGGAAGAAAATGAGGGGGAGAGAATAGTCTCTGTATTGTATTTTTGGTGCTGTTACAGTCTCAAAATTGTCATGACAACCAATATTATTTTCCTTTTTAGAATCTTGAAACTGCACTTTAAGGTCATGATTATTTTCCAGCTGATAAATGCTTAAGATGCATTGCTGAATTCACTGTTTTGTGCTCCCTTCTATGTATGGCTTTATCTGAAGGGAGCGACTTGCAAAACAGCATAATGTAGTTATTCTGAGTCTCCTTCTTTAACAGTGACTCACTCTGTCTGTCCAGATAGCATCCCAAGCAACACTGCACCCATATGGACAGTCATACTTTCAGCATGTGGGACATTTAACCTCAGGCCATCAAGCTATTTTTGGTGATGAGAAGGAAGTAACAAATGACCTGATGCTTGGCATACTTCAGATTTGCCAGAGACAAATTCTGTTTGAAGTGTTTCCCTTCTGAGAGTCAGCACCAAATAGAGATTAGTAGTATTTCTTTTGGAGATACGCTTACCTGACACAGGAAGTTTTATGTATGGGTTACTTCTGTGAGCTTCTAATGCTTTAATCTCACTATAACTTCATCAGAGGTACTAGTCACTTGTAATGCAGATATTATCCAAACCAGTAATTTTTATGGCATGTAAAAGTAGTAAACCCAGGGAAAATTGATTATCCTGGCACAAATTAACCTAAACTCGAGTTTTGAACTATGCAAGTCCAGTTCTATATTCTAAAATCTGTCCTGGTGCAACCACAGAGATACATGTAAGTAATTAGATACCAGATACCAGAACTTTCTTTTTTTTTCAATCTACCACCTGCAGTTCACCAGTCACCTTCTTAGTTCTCTTGAACAAGGCTTCTGTATGTGGACTTGCTGTCTAAATAATTGTAACACGAACGTGGCATATCCTGTAACATTAAATATCAGAGTAGTGATTCACCAGGTGCTGAGTAACAGTCAGTGGATGTAGGAAACTTAGGTGGAGATGAAGCATCTTAGTACAGCCTACTCTTGTGTCATTGTTGGATCTGTATTTCTAAAATAATTCTTGGGGGGGGGGGGGGTGATTTTAAGCTAAGAGATGAGTGTGTCTCTACAGTCTTAATTTCTGGTGTTCTGTTAAAGCATGTGCTTTTGGTTTTAAGCAGTAGAATATACCGTTTAAGCTCAGAGTTTTAAGTGTTTCAGCATAGCAAGAATTACAGTTATGAATTCCAAGTGGGTGTTTTACTTTCTGCTCTATTATGGATTTCCATAAATGGCCAGAGTCAGGACTAAGATTACTTGTGAAGGAAGCCTCAAGCAAGAAGTGGTGTTTGGTATTGGCTAATTATGCAATTTTTTTGTATCTTTAGAACTGAAAATTCCCAGTGCTTTTACCCTGCCCATTTGTTAGCCTTGCAGTGCATTTTCATGTATCAGTGTTACACGTAAGTTACAATTCACTGTTTTCAAGCCAATTATAAAAGCTAATTTTAATTTCAGGGCAGGGGATCAAAGTCTCACTTCTGTAGGAAAGCATGCTGCCTCTGCTGTAGAAGGCTCGTTCTGGAAGCCTTCAGAGGTCACTGTCACAGACTGCTGCTGTTAGGTCTGTCACAATGTGCTTGCATGTGTTGCAAGAAGCTCTGAATTGAGATGGCCAACTGAGCTGCCCTCGTCCCTTGGCATAAGACTCAGTGCTCTCAGAGTCAGCTTACTCGAAAGTAGTAGGGCACGTGTGATATCCCAACAGATGATACCCACAAGGAACAGCTCTTTTAAGGCTTCAATTCTATGGGCTCAGTCCATACATACTTTCTGCAGACACAGCCCTGAATTGAAGCTACAGGAGACTGACTGCAGGAAGCTTTCAAATCTTTGTCTTACTACCTGATCAGTTGTTCTCTGGGCTTAAATCAAACTCTTAACCCAGGTATCACTTAAGCCTGAAGCATAAGGGAACATCTACAATACAGCTCAATTCTGCAAGACATCTAGTCCTCTGATCCATCTTGAGCCCTTCTGGAGCTTAGCTTTCACAAAGTGATTTGCCTCAGACAGCTGCATGGTCTTCAACATTTAATCAAAGTTTAATGATGCTGTGCTGTCCCACTGCATTTTTAAATCTTTGTGGTCAGTGCTGCCATGGGTAGTCACTTCCTTCCTTATGGAAGATTCTTCCCCTGCTCAAATTCTATCATTTGACACAGCAACAAGTAAGTATTCATTTTTCAGTAGGAAAACTCATTAAAGTTGGTATTTAGCCTATCAAGTATGGACTAAATTGGTGAAATATTATGGCTACTGCACAACTGTAATTAAGCATTCTTAAGTAACTTCAAATGAGTAAGTTACTTGTTAATACAATGCAATGTCGCAGTCTCATTGGTTATCCCAGCTGGAGCTGCAACTAGGTTGAAGCTGCAAAAATAATAGACAGTTTGCCTTAGTTTTTCTGATTAAATAAGAGTCCTGACTAGATACCTATTCTAATGGTCCCTGGCCCTGACTGTCAAAGGTAGCAATACTTTGGATCAAACAGAAGCCCGCTAGCTTTCTGTTTCTAAAGTTAAATTTCAATACTAAAATAACTTATCCAACATTTTCCTCCTCTGAATAGATTCAGATATACTTTTGTCTTCTAATGCTCACTTTTTTCCTCGTTCCCCATTTGCAGTCAATGGAAACAATGGTTTTCCTTACCATAAAGGTCAATTCTCATAACCAGGTTGAACCTGTATTCTGATTAAGTGATTCTAATTTGGAAAAGAACATGACAGTAATAATCATCTTGGTAATGTTTAACTAAACGTTGTCATGACGGGCAAGACTGCTTTGCAGAACTTTATACATAAATACTCTTGAATTGCTTCTCATTGGACTTCTTTTTGCTTGTGAAAAGGTAAAGAGCATGACTCTTTAAAGGAGCTTTTTCAGTTAGCCATGTTCTAGAATAAGCAGCTATTTGTAAATTCTGAATAAGGAAGTAGGTGGCTCTGTTGCTACTTATCTCTTTGCATATTGTGGAACATTTTCCTTCTACTTTATCTTGTAAACAATACACAACTGATCTTGTTCTTACTGAAGTGACTTGTGTAAGTGTTGTTATACTTCCTGTTCCTAATTTTGAATGGCTGTTACTGAAAGGAGTGGATGGATGTGTGTAGCCACACATGAGGATGGCTTTTAATTTCCATTTTGCACTTCATTCTGTACCTGAAATGTTGCTGACAAAGTCAAAGTTAAGAGAATTGAGTAGATTCTCTGCTGTCGTACACAGTGAGTGGAAGATCAGCCCTGGGCTGATGCTTTAGAGTGCTGATTACAGTTTCCTGACTGGCACTTGCTAGAGAATCAAACAGCTGAATCAGCAGTAAGCTTCAGTAGTAAATTCAGTTTGGAGAAATGCAACACAGAACTAAAGGCTGACTCAGTGTAACAGCTGTACTGTTGCCTCAGGAGGAGGCACGGAAGGAGGCTGTTGGTCATGTTCATGATTAATGCTGGCTCAGGCAGGCTTGATCAAGAGTTCCAGCAGCCTTCTAACATTACTCCTGGCTGGAGAAGCAAGAGTTCAGGTAGCTGGACTCCAGCTAAGGCTTAAGCCTGAGACAGTCACTAAGTATCAAGAGACAGACCCATTTATCTCTACTGACTTTTCCTTGTCACAAAAAGAAAGTAGAACTCTATCATCTTGTAACCCCATTAAAAAGGAGACTGTAGAAGGCCAGGTATTTTTTCAAAAGGAAAACAAACTGTATAAAAATTAATTTGTAAGGAAAAGCTTTTGTTTTTAAAACAACTGGGCTGATGATCATTAGTGTTGTAGTACTAAAGCTGAGGAGTTTAATTCATTAGAAGAGGATGCATTTCTGTATGAAGATGACCATTAGAATTTTAACTGCATGTACAAATAAATCTTTGATTTTAACTGAGTTTTAAGGTAGTGAATGGAACAGTGTTACCTTGTCTCTCAAGACTCTGAAGTTACTAGAACAGTCTTTTTTGCTAGGAAGCGGGGAAAGAAAGGAGGAAAGCTTGTTTAACTTCTGGGAAGGTCAACAATTGATAAAGCTGATTCAGAAGTGATTTAAAAAACTACCGGTGAATGAAGCTGTTGAGAGAGAAAATTTAGTTCTTCAAACATTAAATCCAGGTACACTGCTTAATAGAGCTCACAGCTTTAGAACTTAACAAAAATCTTCTTTTAAACTGAATTAGTATTTAATTTCTCTTACTCTTCAAATAAGCCTAGGCTTAATGCTTCAGATTAAAATTCCTTTTCCTGAACTCTTGCTTGTTACATAGGGTGTTCAGAACTGTCATCACCTTAACGTATAACCAGCTGGTTTACAGTTAGGTATGTTCTCATCACATGCTGTGGCTATGAATGAACTGCAAGTTGTAATATTGGTTCATCAAAGAATGACAAAGTACTAGTTTTTATATACCATATAAACATGAGACTTTCAAATTTCTATGCAGACTGGTTTTTTGTACCTAGCCTGGCTCAGAGTGCTGTAGCAAGAAGGAACAACACAAGCCTGATAATGCCTTTCCTTCCTAATGTCTATTTTGATGCAGAGTACCGTTGCTTTTTGATGATGTTGGCCTATACTCTTTTGAAATAAAAGCTAACAGATAATGAAATGGAAAATTTATTAGTGCAAGTTGGTCACTTGGTTTCTTCCCAACAAGTACATAATAAGATCCCATGCTTAATACATTATAAACAAACCTTTTGTAAGTTAAAAAAAGTTGAACTTGTCATGAAGTAACAATGTGTTACATATTGTCATCGTCTGATTCATCTTCCTCTTTCAAAGATTCCTGTTTAAAAAAGTTGAATTAAAAAACACTTAATGCAGGCTGAATTATACAAATGTTAAGCAATGAGTTTTGTTGTAGCGTCAAAATATTCTCAATGTGGCCAAAGCCTTGTATTCAGCAGGCTAGTTCATACCTTCAGATGGTGATACTGAGCACCATCATTACTTCTAGAACAAAAAGCTGCTAAATGCTGGAAGTCTAAATTTCTCCAGCTGGTTATCTATAAAAACTGTTCTAGGCCACATGGCTTACTATCTCTCCTACACACTTACACTGCTGTTGAAGAGTTAGCAATTTACTTTAGGAGAAACATGGCACCTGTGCAAGCTTGCTGAATTACAGTTTCTGAGAGTAAGAACTATCCCTGGATTACACTGTGAACTTCACTACTGTCCCTTCAGAACACCATCAGCTAATGCTGAATTGTAACTACATGTTTTACAGTCATCACAACAGTGGAAGCTCAGCCTTCAGTGGGCTCCCTCCACTCTAGAATTGTTTGTGAAGTGAAGCATTGAGACAACAGAGAAGTCGAACCTTACCTTAGCATACTTTTCTGCTTCTTCCTTGATGTCCTTTGGAACAATTTCATGTTTTCCATTGGTTACTGCCAATAAAGAGAGTACATCTTAAGCAGAATTCACACAAAGACCTTGACATAAAAGGGTGAATTTAAGAAGCAATGTTTTAGTTATAGAAAGTAATAAGTTTTCTACAGTGCTTATAGAAATTACAGAAATGCATTACTTTCTCCAACCCAGCTGAGTTCCAGCTCAAAAGCTTTGTCCTTTACTTCATCGTGAACTATGTAGATTCTGGAAGGAACAGACAAAGTACAGATTAGAACAGACTGATCAATAGGCTAAGTATACTTCCTTCCTTTAACAGATTTCTTGTTGAAGAACTTCTGGTTAAGTAGCTCTCCCCATGTTTTCTCCCCTGCCCACACATACAGAAAAACCACTGGAGAATTTTCCATGCTTACACTGCTAGTATAACAATGTATTAAATAATTACAGCTAAGATGCAGGTTGAGATGTTCAAGTCACCCTAATTAGAACAAACATTAAAATTCAAATACTGCAAAACCAAGGCTATGTCATCATTGTCTGTCTCAGCTAGTTAGTTATAATATAGCTAGGAGTGCCCTGTATTTCCCCTATAAATCTGATCTCAGTTTACACTGAAGACTAAATCCCTACACTGTAAATACCCTGCAGCTGATTGAAAGCCTGTACCTAGATCTCTGTACAAACTGCCATGCTTATGGCAGACACAACAGTAATCAGAATTTAAACTGCAAGTGGTATTACACCGCACGCATCCAGACTAGTGAAATCACTTTTTAGCCTGAGAGATAAAAATGTTAAATAACCATTCTATGACTGCATCATAGTATTCTGTCCTCAGCAAGTGAATATGTAATCAAATGATAATCCCAAATTGAGACACAGACTCAAGAATTAGCAGAACTTACATTAACCTGTGGGTTCACTTGCTGAGAAGGTTATATTCCTTCCGTTTGTTTCCAAAAGCCTTAGTAAGTCAAAAACTGAAAAATACCAGATATTTCTAGCCAACAAAAAAAGCTCAGAGCTAGTAGAGGAAGGAAGGATACCTTGAGCACCATGCTAAGTACTTCCAGTTAAAGTTCAATAAAAGTATTGTGAAACAAATAGGAAGAACAAAGTTAACATTGGCGTCCAGGGAAATATCACTATATGCTTATGTTATTCTACCACCTTTCTGCCACTGCTAGGCTGGGCTTACTGACTGTTACCCCAAGATCATCTATAGGCCTTTCCTATGTGTTCAGTTGATTATAGGCTTTTTGCAACAAAGCATACCATTACAAGCTCTTGAAGAAATAATTACTTTGGACTGATTAGTATATTAGGGTTAAAATTATTAAATTCCTCGCTATCATACTAAATGCTACTAAGGAGCTTAATTTGAGCTGAAAACCAGAACTATGTCTAGAGCTGCTGTTAAGTTTTAAGATGAAGGAGAATTAAAGAACAGAACTCTTTTCATTACTTGAAAATCTCTGACACTTTAGGACTGCATTAAGGTCCTTGTCAGGTTTTAATAACAGAGAACCCTCAAATTCTTTCTTCTAGCTGCTGCCAGGACAATCCCAGGAACAAACTTCAAAATAAACTTGCACGCTGCAACACCAATGATAGAAGCGTGTTTATTATTTCCTTTTAAGCCCTGAAATGCTGGATATTACATTTTTCCAGCTGCAGATTACTGTATTTGCGACAAGCACAGAATATGTGCATTAAAATAAAGTATTGTACATAGCTGAAAGGATACTTGCATCTGTTTGAAGAGATACTAATTCACAGACTATTTTCCAGACTTTTATTAGTGACCAATTCATGCTCTATCAAGCAGAAAGCCTTCTTTCCCTCATTAATACACAAGTCACTGAATGGTACCTTCTTTCCTCTGTAAGCACCCTATCCTCACACAGAGTTCATGAGATAGTATGAGTGACTACAGGCAATTTTATCACTGAAGAGCTGTCCAAATTGCACCAATAAATAACAAAGTATATCCAGTCTTTTCACGTGGTATCAAGCTTTAGCATTTAAATGAGACTAGTTATACCCTAGACGCATCTTTAAGCAAGGAGTTTAACTCTGCTGCTTTCCTAAGCACTCGGGTCTATTTTTAGGCAAATAGGAAGGCTAGATCTCAGTCCTCAGCTTTACTTCTGAACCACTACTTACTCTCTGAAGCATCAGTTCATTGTTCAGTCTACAACTCAGTTCAGAATCAGAACACCAAGGAGTTTCCCTCCCCCACCCATTCTGTCACCTGGTTTATGTATTTTAAAAATCAGTGACTATTCAATTTAACCTTCAATCAACTGGTTCCACCGGTAAGTAGCAGATGAGACCAAAAGATGTACTTTTCACATCCTTCAGCATTTTCAACACTGAGTAGCATTTCCCCTCTCACAAGAAAAAAGTAAATATTACTAGCAGCAGATCCTACAGTTAGGATGCACACTCATCTACTAGAAATAAAACCTGATATCCAACTGAAAAGGAATAGCGTCAGTTTGAAACCATCGCAAGCTCACCAGTAGAGATTGCTGTAGAGTTAGAAAAACAGGTTGGAGACTTACTTACATTTTCGCAACCTCTTTAACAACATCACGACAGGTCATTTCCTTCATCTGTAGGCAAAAAATACACAGCGTGAGAAAATATACTATTTTCCATTTCCTAAAGGTCAGAATACATGTGGCTGCATGTATTAATGAGCTTACTATTTAGTAGGGAGAAAAATGGCAAGACTATAACTAAATTTATTCTCTACGGTGCATCTTCCAGCCTGCTATATGCAAATCATGCTTACAGTGAAGAATTTTAGAACTGAAAGATTCTGTGGAAAAATGCTCTTGGAAACTTCCCCAGTTTAAAGCATTCATCAGCTGGAAATAGATAACCCTAGCACTGTAAAAGCCTGATTTCTTGTTTGCTGCTTTGTGATCAACTGACAAAATAACCATATGTACAATATGGGGGAAGCATCCTATTTTCATAGAGAATATTTATACCCTTTCTAGGTAGTATAGCAATACTTTCGGTCTTACCAACATCTTATGCAAGCAATTTTGACTTCCAAGTAACGTCTCAAGTGGAGAATATTGCTCCAGTGTTAAAGAGCTGCATGCCTGAGCAAGACATTGGCATCTCTTAACATTTTCTCACTATTCTGTCAGTGTCTTTCAGCAGTTTCACAGTTAATCACAACAAAGCCTCATGACAATTCCCATGACATAAAACAAAAAAGTTGTTTTGTAGGTCACGTGTCTTGTCAGTCAACTCTTCTGGACTATGAAGTAGCAATATATTCTATATTCATGTTCTCTATTTCATTAATGCAGTTTACCATCTCTTCCCATTCCTGAGTGTTTTCAAAACCACAGGGTGGAAGCTAGTTTTGAGACACCAGTGAAGGAATTAAAACAGTCCTTTGTTCATGTTCTGGCCAGAGAAGAAGTGTCCATGCCTGGTCAGACAGACATCACAGTCCCACCCCAAGAAATTTCCTAAGCAGAGACTCATTGCCCCAGCCCTTTAATTTGTGACACTCAGTCCACAGCACAGACAGCACTGGCTGCTGTGTACAAATATAACTTGTGTCACACATTTAAATTACTACATGTATCAATACATATAAAGTTACAGTCAAATAGGAAAACCCAAAAGTCTGCTACTGTCACAAATATTTACAAGAGAGAAGTAAATCGATTTTTTGCCGTTACCTGTTTCCCATCCCAGGTATGTTAATTTAGCAGACAATTAAGAGTAAATACTGTTAACAGTTTATCACAGGAGTTAACTACGATTATATGTATATACACACATATGTATGTGTCAAAAAGTTGTACATAGCATCAAAGCTGCACGAGAAGCACTGTAAAAGTACTCTCCACAGGACCACAAGTTTTCCCACAGCTGAAGATACCAGACATTCACATACGATGCAACAGATGTGATCAGTGCAGTGTTTTCTGCTTGCACCCTCAGCTGCACATGAGGATTTGGCACACTGTGTCCCCTCCCAGATACAGGTACTGCAGAGCAGTTCTATAAGTGGATGTAAAGTTCTGCCTATCTGCTTGTCTCTTTTCACCTGTAGTCATCTCTTCCACAGGAGAGATGTGGACAGGCTGCTGTAGGCAGCATCACACGCAACAGCTTTTGTATTTCTTTTTCCCAGTTTAGTTTTGACAAATACACCTCATCAAAATTAATTCTGACCTGGAAACCCGCCCAGTCTAAATTAACAAAAAGCACCAGCATGCAAGACTGGACTCGCTTCACATTGCTGTCACAAGATCATACGCATTACTGAAGACGTTCTGCAAACAACCCATTAAGTAAGTCAATGCAATTAGGCCACATGGTACACCACTGTCCCTACAACTAGATTTTACAGGCACTACTGTAAACTTCAAACTATGCACGTACTTGTTAGCTGTACAGAAATCAGTGAGTGAAAGAGGTTTTTGAAAATCCCAGCACTGCACAGAAAATATTTTTTGGGGGTAGATTATGTCACCCAACATACCACTGTCTTTCTGCCAGTCTGCACACCCACAAATTCAAATTATGATTTCCCAGATGCCAAAATTCCAGTATCAAGATCAGATGATCTTGTAGATTTCTTTCTTTTAATTTGGTATTCCAGCATCTGACCAGATTCAAAACTGAATAAATCAAGTCTAGGAACACTAATGTTTCCTGTAATTTTTCAGCTATGATGCTACAGCACCATAACCAGACCATTTTTAAATGTTAACAACCATATGAATTCTGAACCTTTCCAGAAACAGTTGTGATGGACTTTTGTAGACCAAATCTATAAATAAGATGCTAGCAGAGTATCAAATAAGAATTACATCAGTCAGATCAGGAATGGGATTTTGTCCCATTCCAAGGGTGTCAGACATGAAAACACAAGAGGAAGACACAAATCTGTCAGGATTCTAACATAGTTCTAAATCAGCTTAAGGCACATATGAATACCTTTCAGTAGTCTTCTCTCCAGGGACTACTTTTACGCAGCCAACTGTTTGCATGCTCCTTCAGAAGGCTACAAAACTTCTTGTAATCCTTGACAGGTTATAATAGTGTGCAAGCAAGAAATGCTGAACAGAAACAGCTCTTTTTGGTATCGATAATGGTGTGCCGTACAGTTACACTCTTTCTACTGTTCACAGCACTATAGTCTTTCATCAGACATACAAAGATGTCTTGAAAGGTTCATTACAGTTAGCAGCAACAAGCTGACAGATCTTTTGAAAAAAGACAGCACTTCAACACTAGCCAGCTGGGAGACACTGTCTGACCTGGCAAGGATTTTATTTTTTCCACTACATTTTCAGCGTTGTAACATTCCAGTGGCTCAGCATCCCGCTGTCCCAGCTTTTTCTAACTTTTTAAACCAAAGGATCATCTAACACCTTTGGAAAAAAAGAGATACACCACCCTGTACAATGCTGCCCTAAGGTTTTCATATGGAATGAAAACACTTTTATATTCACTTAATTACTTTGCTTGCTGGCATGCATGAGAGTGTATGTTTAAGCATGTGCACTCCCTACAGCCTACGTATTGCCCAAGGATAAGACCTGAGGAATACTGCTATTATAGAAGCTAAGCCATGTCCTAAAACATACAAGGAAATATTCCACCTGCTCCTCCTGTATTTTATATGCTTTAGGCATCCAAAAAGATAACATAATAAGCTCGGAATATCTGTCTTGAAACAGCACAACAAAACTGTAACGTCATACCTGAAGTTTTTCTATCTCTGTTTTTGCAGCTTGCCTTGCTTTACCAATGGCACACCCCCAATAACCCTATAGAAAAAAAAGAAAACAGGCAAAATTAATTAAGTATTAAGCCTTCTACAGTTCTGTCACTTAGCGTATGGCAGCCCCCACCCTACTCATACAGTGAGAAGCTAATACACAGTAAACTTTCCCAAAGTGTTGAGTAGAACCCAATTAGTAGATCAAGTGTTGTTGATTGAAAGGTGCTCAGTAGTTCCCAGACAGAAACACTCAATTTGTTTCAACAGGTAGTTCTACAGGATCAAAAAATCCCCAAGACAAAACAAGTAACTCCTGCCTACTATGAAAATATACTGAAGTGTAAGCACATAAAAATTAAGCACTTATATTCCCCTCAACAGCTGTGGTATTGGATATATTGAAAGAAAATTAAAAATATCAACTGAACAGTAGGAATATGTATCATCCTGTGTAATACACAGCTGCAGAGGCAGCACTCACAACAATTTACAACAGTTGTCTACTTTGATTTGACTTTTTGGTGTAGCAGCCAGCGTCAAGAGTAACAGCAGCCCCCTCCTGGCTGAAGCTGTCTCTTACCCAAAGTATTTGGTGAACAAGGTATCACTACAACACTTGCCCTTCTGAGGCAGTGCTTGGGACTTACCAGCTACAGCCAGGGGGAATAAACTCACAAATCTGAGAGGCAAGATTCAAAACTAATTTCTCAGATACTGTACTTCTAAGAAATACACAGTGTGTGTTTAATAAGGACATGCAAACAAGCAAAATCCAGCTCTGGTCATTTTGAGCAATGATTCATCAGAGATCTGCCCAGGTAAAAAGAAGAAAAAAAAAAGTAACCTCTTTTGGAACAAAACTTACTATTTTTCCTAACTAGGAACTCTTAAAAAGGGAGCTTATGCCAAGATGGAAATATTTTTGACACACTCACATATGAAACTCCTGATGGATCAATCATGTACAGTTGCGCACCATCATCACTATCATAGGACCCCAACATAAAACTGGAGGAGAAAAGTGAAATTAGAAACATTTCTTCTACCAACACGCACAGAATTACAGAGACTACACCAGCGCAGTTTTCCTACATTCTTCCAGGAGGAAAACTCCAACTGACCTGCTACTTTCTATTAACCATTTTGTCTGAACAGTTTAGTGTTACCATGACAGCCAAGCACCTGCATGTTGCCGGAAAACTTTTACTATCTGTAACTAGACAGCAGATCACAATGTATTAGTCCCTTTGTATTAGAACTGCATAGTAGCTGTAACCTACTCTTTTACATCAGGACAAGCAGGATGATTGCAGAGGAAAGTTCTGCTTTCATCACTGTCACAGGCTTAGTAGTACCAACTTTTCAACTTTAAAATTCAGGGACAAACTGGCAATCTATACAGAAGCCTGGCAAACTGCTATGCAAATCTGTATTCTTTAAGGCTTTACATGCACAAAGGAAGGGAAAGGGAATCTGTTTACAAGATGAATGGCACGTTACTAATTCCAAGTTAAAAAAAAAGACTTCAGACAACCCAAGTAGTTCCAGCAATTGCAAAATAAAAGATACTTACAAATAGCGTAAGTCTGAAAGACTTACCTACAACCAAAAGGTCTGACAGCGCTGTATAGTGTGTATGCATGCACATACATAGCCACTCTGTCTGCAAGATGCTAAGCAAAAGGAAAAACATTGGAAACCCTTATTTTCAGAAATAAGTGAATGTGAAGTAATGAAATTTCATTATCTGTGTCAAGACTAAAAAAGCCAAAAAAACCAATTTCTTACCTTAAGTGGAATATCATAACCATAGTTAGATCTAAAGTTAGAAGCCTCATCTCTAGCTATGTCTGCCAAAGAACGAGCATCTGCCAAAAGTCCTGCTACTGCCTGAAATGAGAATTGGCATTAGGTAGGCCAAACAGACCTTGCAGAAACTTAATAAAATTCATGGGCAAAAGTCTAATTATGCCGTTTAACTGACATCTTTACCGAACTCTATGCAGTACTACAAATAAATTCACTCAAACTATCCATCTCTTAGAAGCTCAAAATGTGTCAATATTATTAAATATTAATACAGAATAATTGTTTTCCTCTGGTAAAATCAATAAGCAAAATTATCTTCATGTTAAATAGTGTCTTACAATTTGCCATAACTATACTAACTCAAACACAACTATACTAACCCAAACAATCACTATTCTTTCAAGCAATATATATTCAACAGACAGTTTCAGGCATTTTTGTCACACAGTAACCACTACTTGGTATCATCCTAACATCATTGTTATGGATCAGCCAGCAACCCATACACTAGACTTCAAAGAACTCAACCAACTTCCACACTGTTGAGAAGAAAATCTCGTACACAGCATTTTCTCTCTGTAACACACCTTGTCAGCTGTATAAAAAAGTAGCACTTTAAAACCTGTTTGTATTTACAGTCAAAGTTAAGCAACTGGAATGCTGAAAAGCATTTTAAAATAATTAAAATCAGTCTCAAAATATGTGTACCTTCCAGTTTAAATTTGGATTTTATACATACGTGCAATCAAGAATAAATTACAGAAAATGGTAAACAAGTCCACTGGCATTTTTTACACTGTACACAGAAACGTTACTTTCTTAATCTATTTGCTGATACTCCACAGATTACTACTTTTGTGGGTGGCCCCTTTCAACTGATGAAAAACTAAAATTAAATAGCAACTTACCATACCAACATGTCGATCGACATTAAACAGACGTTTATTGGAACCCTCTTCATAAAGCTTGGACAGAACTAGTTTTTCTACTCCAAAGACAACACCATCTTTGCATCTTATCCCAATTGCTGTGCTGAAAGACAAAGATAAATCTAAGTTTCTCACACAGAACTGTGGTGAAGAATACGTAACAGAGAATTAACAAAACACAAGCAGGGGCGGGGGGTAGCTAAAGCTCACTAAACCTACAAACATTTTCTAAAACAAAGGAGGGGCTGCCAGAAGTCCCTATCCAACTAGTTTTGAACTATATGTGGTGGTGGCATTGTCTGGCATGACTGCATAGCTGCTGCCCCATCACTGATCTGAATGATACTGGTATGAAAACCACAGGCTGTTTAACCTCTCCTTTTAGTAAATTCACTGTATCTAGAAGACGTGTCAATTCTTTCTCTAACTCTCAAGAAGTGCATCACTGGGCATAAATTACACCATGGCATACAAGAAATACTTCACTAACCCTTATCTGGCTACAACCAGACACCTGGATGGATCTAGCCCATGCCTTCCTGATTGCTCATTTCACTGCCACCACAGCTTAGCTGGAATTTTCACTCTACAGCATTCCTTTGCATATACTTGAGGGAAAAGAGAGACTCAAAGAGAAGTGAAGATGTCCTGTTTCTTGAAGAATATATATAAAGTTGTTACAAGTTTATGAAGCCCTGAGCATGGTAGTTTTTCAGTGCAATTGACATCCATAGAATGGTTTTTATGGATAAAAAAAATAAATACTACTGTATCAGCTAAGCACCTTACCGACAATAACAAGACCTACAATCAGATTTTGCCCCTAAGCATATATTTTTCATTGCCTTTAGCATACATAAGTTTACTGCCTTCCCCAACATATCTGTTTCTAGCAAGGAAAAGTGATTCCTAGCAAGCAAAAGCAATTATACTAATTTTACACTTAATCTGAAGCCTCCTGAAATGAACCCAGAGACACAGTTGTTAAAAACTAATTCTAGCCACATCATTTTATCTGCAATGTCATCATGATTGTCTACTCCAATGGCTCCACTGTGAGGCCAGCAAACAGAGAGAGAGGCAGATATTTATACCTTACCTACTATTCTCCACAGCTTTCATAGCATATTCAACTTGAAACACTCTGCCATCTGGAGAAAATGTGGAAGCTGACAGGTCATACTGAAGAAGAAAACACACTTCTCAGAAAAAAAAAAAAAAAAAAAAACAACAAACGCGTTATATCCCAGTACTTTCCTAAGTCTATTTGCTAAAAAACGCAATGTCACCTGCATGACAATGGCTGTGAAGCACCGGAAGCAGACTGCCCCCTTACATTAGAAGCATGAACAGCCAGTAAACACTAACTACAAGTCCCTGCATCAATGCTGGATATACCCACGCCTCAAACCCCATTAATGCAGACGTTGCAGAGGCCTGAAATCACCATAAATTAAACCGTACTTGAAACCTAAGGAAACTTTCTATGTGCCTTTGAATATATCTTGTATTTTTTTAAGTCGTAGGTGTTTGTTAACAGGAATATATTTGAAATGTTGAAAAGTCTCTTATGTACAGGAGGCTGGCTCACTCCCCGGCCAAGAACTGTGCGAGGGCAGAGCTATGGGTCGGGACCAAAGGCCAGAGAATGCAGGAGGCTCCGGGAAGGAGCTGAAGGACCCGCCGCCGAAGTGCAACACACCACAGCCACCCGTACCAGCGCTGGCTAGCGGCAGGACGCTGCGGCTCCTCAGCGGCGCCCGCAGGTAGCAGCCAACAGCCGGCCCGAGGGCCACCAAGGCGGCTCCAACAGGACCCCACCAGCCCACGGGGGCCTCGTGTCGTAAAAGCAGCCCCTCCGCGGCCGCCCCCCGCCCGCAGCACAGGCTCAGCCCCGAGACTGCTCTAGCGGCAGCAGACCCTTCCGGGCCGGCTTCACTCTCCCACCGCCCGCACCGGGCCGCTGACCGCACAAACCCCCTACCCAGGGGCCCAGTCCGCACGGCACTCACCCCCGAGCCGGCAGCTCCACCCCCACCTTTGGTTTCCCCTGCCTAACGAACCGCAGTGACTCAGCAGCGGCTCCGGCCCGGGCCCCGCCAGCCCCGCGGCGGCCGCTCTGCCCGGCGGGGCCGAGCGCAGGAGGCGGCTGCTCGCCCCGAGCCGGACCCCGTTCGCCGCCAACATGAAGCGGCCCCCCCTGCCGGCGCTGGTCCGGGCCGGATGCCCGCGCTGCCGTTTGCGCACGTTGAGCGAACAGGCCGCACTCACCCCGGTGCCGATGGAGCTCATGGCGGCGTCGCACAGACACAGCCGGACGCAGCGCCCTCTGCCGCCCGGCCTCGCTCCTACGTCTCACCACCCAACAACACGTGCTCCTATTGGCTTCCACATAAACTAGGCCCGCCTACAGCGGGGTAGCTCGGTGGGGTGTTGACATCACTGCGACACATCCTGGAGGGCACGTGGACAACGTATACGCAGAACGCCCGGCTAGCTCAGTCGGTAGAGCATGGGACTCTTAATCCCAGGGTCGTGGGTTCGAGCCCCACGTTGGGCGTAGTTAGATTTTTGTAGCCGGCTCTCGTTTTATGGTTTTGGGTACTAAAATTTCGCCTCAGCCCCACAGCCTCTACGCTATGCGAAAAATTCCCCACCACTCCTCAGGGGACGGAGGGGCTCCTGTTGCAGCTACAGCCTGGATAACTGTGATAAAGACTGTATAGCTGGAAAAAAAAAAAAAAAACCAACACGAAACGATTTTTATAAATGGATGCAGGAACCAAATGTGTGTTAATAAACTAGGATGAGCTGTGGACTCCTCAAGGGTGGAGAGGCCTTACTTAGAGAGATCTGGATAGGCAAGAGAGCTGGGCAATCACAAACTGAATTCGATTCAACAAGAGCAAGCACGGGATTCTTCACCTGGGATGGGGTAATCCTGATTATATGCACACACTGGGGAATGAGCAGCCCTGCAGAAAGAGATGTCTGGGTTTGGATTGATGGCAAATTGGAGTCAGCTGTGTGCACGAGCACTGCAAAGGGCCAGTTGTGCCCTGGGGTGCATGAAGTACAGAAAGGCTAGCTGGGCAAGGGAGTTGATTGTCCCACTGGCACTGCACTGGTGCAGCCCCACCTTCAGTTTCTTGTGTACAGTTTGGGCGCATCAGTATCATCATCATCATGGCTTGACTTCGTGAACAAAGATTTGGGAAGGGCATTTACCCACGCTTACTACAAGCGCGCTGGTGACTAAGAAGGCCAATGTGGGATAGGCAAATCCGGCTACAAAAAGCACAGCAGAAGGTCTCCTTGGGTGGAACAGGTGGGACACGATTCTTCCTGCGTTGTCTTTTCTCCTTGAGACTAGTTCTTCGTGAGCTCTCAAAGGAGTCAGCGGCATTATGTATGGTGTGCCTCCAAGTCTTCCGATTGGAGGCCAAGGTGGACCACTGATGGTAGTCAATATGGCCAAGGCTAAGGTATTGTTTCAGGGAGTCCTTGTATCTCTTCTTTGGGGCACCTCTCTTGCGGCTACCAGTGGCATGCTCACCGTAAAACACGATCTTGGGGAGGCGGTGATCCTTCATTCTAGAGACGTGCCCTGCCCAGCGCAGCTGCAGTTTCAGCAATATGGCCTCGATGCTGGTGACCCCTGCCTGTTCGAGGACAGTGACATTAGACACATAGTCAGTCCAATGGATGTTTAGAATTGTACGGAGGCAGCGCTGATGAAAGCGTTCCAGGAGTCGCAGGTGATGACGGTAGATGACCCATGATTCAGACCCATATAAAAGAGTAGACAATACAATGGCTCTGTAGACACTGATCTTTGTACTTTTCTTCAGGTGTTTATTACACCAGACTCTTTTATGGAGTTTTCCAAAGGCTCTATATGCCTTTGCTATTCTGTTGTCTATCTCTTTGTCGATCGTGGCATCCGAGGAAATGATGCTTCCCAGATAGCTGAACTGCTGAACTGTCTTAAGCTCTGACTCGCCGATGGTAATATGGGGATGGCGATAATCTTCTTGCGGTGCAGGTTGGTAGAGGACTACTGTCTTCTTCAAGCTGACTTCCAGCCCAAAAACCTCAGCCGCCTCCGCAAAGCAAGATGTTAAACGCTGCAGAGCTGCTTCTGTGTGGGCAACAAGGGCGGCATCATCAGCAAAGAGCAGTTCACGGACAAGATGGTTTAGGGTCTTAGTGTGGGCCTTCAGTCGCCTTAGATTGAATAGGCTACCATCGGTACGATATCGAATATAAATGCCGTCTTGTTCGTCGAGGTCTGCTGTAGCCCTTTGGAGCATCATGCTGAAGAAGATTGTGAATAAGGTCGGTGCGAGAACGCAACCTTGTTTCACACCATTGGTTATTGGGAAAGGCTCAGAGAGTGCATCACCATACCTGACTTGGCCTTGCTGATCCTCATGTAACAGAATAATCATTTTCAGGAACTTGGGGGGACAACCTAATCGTTCTAAGATCAGCCACAAGCCTTTCCTGCTCACAGTGTCAAAAGCTTTGGTGAGGTCAACGAAAGTTACGTATAACCCCTTATTCTGTTCTCTACACTTTTTCTGTTCTCTACACTATTTTACGCATCAGTATAAGAAGGACATAAAACTACCAGTGTGTGTCCAGAGGATGGGGGACCAAGGTGGTGAAGGGTCTCAATGGCGAGACATAGGCAAAGTGGCTGAGGTCACAAATGTTCAGCTTGGAGAAAAGAAGGGTGAGGGGTACCCTCATGATGGTCCACAGGTCCATAATAGGGTCAATAGAGAGGGAGGTGACCAGCAACAGAGCATGAAGAAATGAAATGAACCTGTGTCAGGGAAGTAACTGGACATTAGGAAAAGGTTCTTCACTCAAAGGGTGTTTGATCACTGGAGCAGGATCCCCTAGGAAGTGCTCACAGCACCAAGCCTGTCAAGAGTTCAGAGCATCTGGATGATGGTCTTAATCCTATGATTTAGTTTTAAGTAGTCAACCAAGAAAAGAGTTGGACTTGATAGTACACATGGGTCCTTCCAGTTTGAGCTATTAAATAATTTAATGATAATAATCTCAGGGCCATAAAAGGCTAGGAAATTATTTTCCTGAGGCACCAGCAGAGCCCAACAATCATGAGGAGCAGGATGCCAGCAGTCGCCCAGAACTGCCAGTGCTTCAAGGCAGCAAAGAGCAGGGCTCCCAGGCCACACGACTCTGCTGGCTTAATTATCCTACCGTCTCTTTAGTCTGTGAATAATTATCTTCATTATGGCATGTTCAGTGGCTATGGCCATTGTCTACTATTTGGACTTGAGTGAAGCATTTGACACTGTCTTCCACAGCACTCCCCTGGAGAAATTGGCTGCTTATGGCCTGCATAGGTGGATTCTTTGCTGGGTTGGAAACTGGCTGGATGGCAGAGCCCAAAGAGTGGTGGTAAATGGTATCACATCTCATTGGCGACTGGTCACTAGTGGTGGCCCCCAGGGCTCAGTTAGGGCCAGTGTTGTTTAGTATCTTCACTGATGATCTGGATGAGTGGATCAAGTGCACCCTCAGCAAACTTGAGTATGACACCAAGTTGGCTGGGAGTGTTGATCTGCTGAAGAAAAAAAAGGCTCTGCAGAGGGATCTGGACAGGCTGTGGCCAATGCTATGAGGCTCAACAAGGCAAAGTGCTAGGTCCTACATTTGGGCCACAACAACCCCATGCAATTGATTCAGAGAAGTCTCCAGGAACTCGCCAACACAGTTTTAAGTTGACAAGCAGGTATTCTTTATTGCGGCGCCAGGAGACATGGAGGATCACTCCTCCAAGAGTGTCTCATCCAAGCATCAACCAGGCTGTGATTATATTGTCCTTAAACATACATATTAATTAGATTACATACATTACATCACATCACACTTTTAGAGAATGCCTCCTGTATGCACATAAAAATGTGGTAGTGGGCTTTCGGACCCCTGGTGGTTATTTCTTCTTTACTCTGTGTTAGGACTGTTGTCGTATCAGACATACCAGTAACCATCAGGCCGTTCTGGCAAAGCTTATCTTAGTAATTTCCTTTTCTCTATAGTGGCTAACAAAGCCTAACATCCCTGAGGTTATTCATTTACAACCCTATTCATCAATCAACCCCATTCTTCACAATGCTACTGGCTTGGGGAAGAGTGGCTGGAAAGCTGCTTGGTAGAAAGGGACCTGGGGATGCTGATGGACGGCCAGTGAACATGAGCCAGCTTATGCCCAGGCAGCCAAGAAGGCCAGCACCATCCTGGCCTGTATCAGCAATAGCGTAGCCAGCAGGACCAGGGCAGTGATCATCCCCCTGTACTTGGCACTGGTGAGGCCACACCTCAAATCCTGTGCTCAGTTCTGGGCCCCTCACTACAAGAAAGACATTGAGGTGCTGGAGTGGGTCCAGAGCAGGGCAGTGAATCTGGTGAAGGGTCTGGATAGTAAGTCTTATGAGGAATGGCTGAGGGAACTGGGGTCGTTTAGTCTGGAGAAGAAAAGGCTCAAGGGGAACCTTACTGCTCTCTACAATTACCCGAAAGGAGGTTGTAGTTGATGTGGGGGTAGGTCTCTTCTCCCAAGGAAGAAGTGGTAGGACAAGAGGTAACAGCCTCAAGCTGCGCGAGGGGAGGTGTAGATGAAGCACTCAGTGACATGGTTTAGTGGAGGTCTTGGCAGTCCTGGAGTAATGGTTGGACTTGAGGATCTCAAAGGTCTTTTCCAACCTAGTTGATTCTTTATTATTTTTTTTATTATAGTGCCCCACTACTGGAGAATCCACCACTTCCTGGGAATATTATTCCAGTAGCCAATTTGTGAAAAAAAATCCACTTGTGTCCAATTGGAATGTCTCCAGGAGAACTTGGAAAATTTTGTGATCATTTCCCTACAGAAAACCCAAATAGAGAAAGGATTCTCAAATGCAGTTCCTGGCTCAGACAGGTGTAATTCCAGCTGAGCATGTGTCCTTGGTACATTGGGGTATTGCTCAAACGTGGCAGACTTAAGGCTCCATTTTGAGAATGGCATTTTAAACATATTGTCAGGCACCATTGTATCCATATGCTTTAAAGTTCGGCTGCATTTACATATTTTAAATGGCATAAAATACTAACCAGAAAGAAAAAAACAAGCCCAACAAAAAAACCCAACAAAATTTAAAACATGAAACTACACAAAATCATAAGGCCAATTTGAACTCAGAATGTTTAATTGCTACAGGCATTTGTTCATTTATTTTCTCATGTGTCAGCATCCTCTGCTGCTGCCTTGGCAATGATTTCTCCTCCCCCAGAACCCACTGGTTGTGTGCTGGTCCCGTCACCGTTTCTGCATCTTACATCTCCACTACAGCCTTCTCGCTCCTTAGTTTTCCTCTCCAAGGACAGAGATGGCTGATGGGGTTGGAAAATGGTGGTGGGTCACATGAAGATTGCATGGGTTCGTATTGGGTCACATGGTAGAATCTGAAGAGGAGATATAACAGCTTTATGAGGGATGTAAGAGCTTTGCAAGGAATCTCCTCCGAGTTTGTCACTGCAGAGTTCCTTCCCTTTCACACCTTTCTTGCAATCTCCTGCTTGGATTCCTTGCATGTCTTCCTGATATACAGAGCCCATCCAGGATGCCCCATTTGCTTCAGCTCCTCCAGTCCGCACTCTTGCTCCACACACAGACTGGACCTTCTCTTCTCAGCTGTACACTCTTGAACCCACTTTGTGACCCAGGTGACTTCAGGGAGACCAGAAGGAGGGAACCAACAAGGCTGTGACAGGAGCAGAGAAGAAAGTCACTATGGAGAGCTGCTCCTCCAACAATGGGCTAGCACAGAGGTTTGCTCAATGGCGGCAGGGACAACTTTTGGTGTCTCACATCACTCCCACTCATCATCTGACTCTCCCACACACCTCCACCTTCACAGATCTTAAATGGGAAGTGTGGATGTGGGACAAACAGTGCAGCCACGGAGTATGTGAGAAGCATAGCACCTACAAACAGTTACAGTGGCTCACAGCTCAGGCAGTTTGGGTTCAGTGGCAACAGACCACATCAGCATCACAACAGCCTACCTTGAAATCCACCTTTCGCTTCATAGTGCCCTTGTCTTCCTACGTGTATGACGTTAGGCTCTTTGGCTTGCTCTCTGGCAATGAGTGAATGTCTAGACCCCAATCACCAGTTAGTAGTTTTTCGATACTTATTTTGCCTCCCTGAAGAAGAAATGGATCCCATGCAGTTGAGATAAATACCCTGTGCCAGCTCTTTTGGAGACATGGCCCACAGCTGCATTTCTGGACACGCATAAGAATTGCCTGAAGGGCAGCTGATTTTACAGGTGTGGTTATTGGGGGAAAATGATATAGGGAATACTGGTAGGGGAAAGGGGCTGGTTATTGGGAGCAGAATAAATGCTACATTAGGAATCTCATTCTCAAGCAATCCCGAAAGTTCATTACACTAGCCATTACCTGCTATAAACTCCCTGATAAAGTTGCAGGGCAACACAGATGGCAAGCAGTATTATTTAGAACACCCTTTATTGATGAAGGTCTTACTATTAAGCTCTTAGGCTCATATTATGAAGCTTTGGCTTATAGAGACAGGATGAGAGGAGGGGTTTTTCAGCCTGGAGAAATAGAAAGCTCCAGGGAGACCTTAGAGCACCCTTCCAAGTGCATGAAGAGGCTAAAAGGCGGCTGGAGAGAGACTTTTGACAAGGGCATTAACAGATGGGACAAGTGGGAATGACTTTAAACTGACGGAGGGGAGTTTGAGATACTGGGACAACATTCTCCCTGTGAGGGTGCTGAGGCACTGGCACAGGCTGCCCAAAGAAGCTGTGGCTGCCCCATCCCTGGCAGTGTTCAAGGCCCGGTTAGAAAAGGCTTGGAGCAGCCCGCTCTAGTGGAAGCTGTCCCTGCCCGTGGCAGGGGTTGGAGCTGGATGAGCTTTAAGGTCCCTTCCAACCCAAACCATTCTGTGGTTCTGTGATTCCAGCACGCGATCGCTTCAGCGTGCCTTTACGCTCGATCAGTTCCCGGCACCGAGGCGCCGCCGCCATCGCGCTCGGCCAGGAGGAGCCGCAGAAACTGGGTCCCCCCAAACCAAGAGCCGCTCTCGGCCCCCGCTCCTCTCCCCGCCGGCTGCTCCAGGGGCCTCATTCCTCGGGTGACCCCTGCCCGCCAAAGGGGCGGAGGTGAGGGAGGGCCGCACCACGCCCGCCGCCGGGACACTCTCGGTGCCCTCGGAGCGCGGCAGAGCAAGCACAGGCGCGGCGGCGAGCGTGCGGACAGGCGCCAGGGGCAGCCCGTCGCGCCGGGGAGGAGGAAGGGCCCGCCCCGCCGCGCCGCGCTGGAGAAAGGCCCTGCCGCGTCGCTGTTGGAGGAGTAAGGAGGGCGCGATGCCGCTGTACGAGGGCCTGGGCAGCGGCGGCGAGAAGACCGCCGTGGTGATAGACCTGGGCGAGGCCTTCACCAAGTAAGTAGTGCGGCAGCCGCTCCGCCTGCCCCTTTTCTGTCGCGACAGGCTTTGCCAGTGTCGCGGCTACGGGGCGGGCGTGCCGTCGGGATGAATAATCGTGTGTGGCGGTTTTTCTCCTCCCCCTCCTACTGTGGTGGTACAAAGCCGACAAAATCAGCTTTATTTTCTAGTCTCGTGTTTCAGATAAAACAGAACGGGTGTAACTGCAGGTGGAAACAGAAGTGTTCAGTATTTAGCCATTTATCTCATGAGCCAGAAATGTACCCGTGCCTCTGCCCGCAGCACGTCAGAATATCCCGTTGCGTTAGAAACCCCCATCTTCCTCCACACTCCTGTCCTAGTCCGTGCACCCCTCGTGGAAAAGGGGCTGTTTACGCAATCCCTAAGCAATACGGCCCCACGTCCAGGGTATACTCTGGAAATGCTGCCTGGGTTTCAGTGGCCTGTTTGGGGAAGTGGCCTGCACACAAAAAAAAAAACCACTGTCTTGCAACAGAAGTGATTCTCCCCTTCTATTCTGCTCTTGTGAGACCCCACAGGCAATACTGTGTCATGCTCTGGGGTCACCAACACAAGAAGGACGTGGAGCTGTTGCAGCGAGTCTAAATGAGGGCACAGAGGTGCTCAGAGGGCTGGAGCACCTCTGCTCTGGAGACGGCATGTTTGGTTGTTCAGCTTAGAGAAAAGAAAGCTCTAGGGAGGCCTTAGAGCACGCTTTCAGTGTCCAGAGGTGCTAAAGGAAAGTTGGAGGGGGCTTTTAACAAAGGAATGTAGGGATAGGACAAGGAGGAATGACTTTAAACTGACAGAGGGGAGACTGGGATACCAGAAAGTTCTTCCCTGTGAAGGTGGTGAGACAATGGCACAGGGTGCCCAGGAAAGCTGGGGCTGCCCCATCTCTGGCAGTGTTAAAGGCCAGGTTGGATGGGACTTGGAACAACCTGGTCTAGTGAAAGGTGTTCCCGCTTGTGGCGGGGGTAGGAACTGCATGAGCTTTAATGGCCTTTCTGACACAAACCATTCTATTATTCTATGTACGCCACTTTTACTAGGCTAGGCTCATGCCTCTGGCTGTGTCTGTGTGGGTGCATTTACCTGCTTGGAGCCCTGAGGATGCCTCTGCTTGTTGAAAGAGGCAGGAGTTGAAGGAACAGGGTTTCTTTTCCCAACTTGTTTTTGTATTGTTTTTTTTGCCTTTTTTTCCAAGTGCAGTCCAGCAGGCAGGCTTTCTATGTGAAAATTATTGTGATGTGGTTATGGAGAGGATTTACCAAAGCTCTCACGGATGGAAACAATTTGATGATTGGCTTTTTGTGGATTTATGTTGTGTTGCCTGTCATGGGCTTTCTTCCAGTTTTGGGGCACTTGTGAGGTTTTATCTCATAGGCATTATTTGTTTAATAAATGGTTTTATGGAATTTCCCCTGAATAGTGTGGGTTTAGGGTCTGTTTCCAGCCTTCATTCTTGTAGGAGAGATAGCAACTTAATTATATGAGAGACATACGTCCTTTTCCAAATAAGGCTGAAATTAACCAAAAGTTCAAAAGCTGTCAGGATGACAGGTGAGGACAACTGTGTATACACATATGCAGGCTTCATTTGGGATTCCAAAGGAAAAAAGTTGAATTCTAAATTATATCTGGTTTAAGATTTTTTACAGACAGCAGCCAAATACCAAAATAAATAACCTTTAGCATTTAAAGTACTCCAACTCCAGAGGCCTGATAGTTTTCTGTTAGTAGTCGTCTTCTGAGATTTGTGCTTAATGGATGTGGCAGTGACGAAACAAATGTTAAGTGCTGCATTTCTTCAAATCAGACATTGAATTTCTGTTCTTTTTAATTTACCTTCTTCAGTCCCTGGTTCTGTGTCTTTTAAGGTGAAGTCACTTTATGAAAACCAGATGGGTTTCTGAAAAATTTGTTTTGGGATTGCTGCTATTTTGATGATGTTGCATCAATGCTGGATGCAGAGCCCTCATGTTTTGTCAGGAGGCCTGGAGTAGTAACCAGTCATCCTGAGGCAGTAATGCCTTAAATCACCCAGGACGCTTGTGAAGGGAATGCATTTCAAAGCTGGAAATAGGGAAAAAGTATCAGTTGCTGGTCAGCAGTGAAATAGGCCACAGGACCCGCATGATCGTGATCATCGTGTCTTTGTCTTTTGTTTCTTCTAAATAAGCATCTTAGAAAAATAGGGATTTAAAGAGGACAGGATAACTTCATCTCGCCTGTGAAAACTGGGCCTGTGTGGAGGATACAGGAAGGTATTTCTTTGGAAATTTAACAGGCAATAAGGAAGGTTGCATGTGGATTATTACCAGCTGTATTCAGTGAAAAGTAGGAAGCACATCAGAATTGAGCACTACAGTCCTTACGGAAGTGAAGAAAAATTGTTTTGTTTAGTGCAGCTGAGGGGCAGTCAGCAAGAAGGTACAAAATCTTTCTTACACAAAATGGCTAGATAGAAAAGCTGTGTGCAAAACACCTCTTTGCAGTCACAGAAGTATGCCTAATTAATTACTCTGTGATGGTTCCTAGGCCCACAGTGTTAAATGGTGACTTCAGATGGTAAGGTTTTCTACATTTTCTTTTAGGTGTGGTTTTGCAGGAGAAACAGGGCCAAGATGCATTATTCCTACTGAAATAAAGAAACCTGATGTCACAAAGGTAAGCTATTTTGTCTGAACTGTTTTACCTTTATCACATTTGGTATGTTCCGGTATAGAAGGAATTTGCAGATGTGTTTTCTGTCCTTCAGAAGCTATTTTTCATTATCTTATAAGTGCTGCTATTCTAACTAGATACCATATAAGTGTATCATCATTGGTACTCATCAGCCATGCATGTTTGGGGCTTTTATTGAA
Organism: Neopsephotus bourkii; assembly: GCF_033783945.1. NCBI lineage: Eukaryota > Metazoa > Chordata > Aves > Psittaciformes > Psittacidae > Neopsephotus > Neopsephotus bourkii. The sequence goes on along the minus strand of NW_026902298.1, from coordinate 13,822,066 downwards.
AAATTTCTTTGCCTGGCTATGTTTTGTTTGCCTTTTTTCATTTCATTAGAGGATGGCAGCTTTGGAAAACTGGTAACTTACTACAACATTAGGACAGAAAATTAGCATGAATAAACTTTGGACTTTAGTAATAGGGTGAATTTATAAGACACATTGTTATGGTCATAGTGCAAATCAGGCAAGATTGAGTACTTGTTTATATGTGTCAGATTATATATGTTCAGATGTAATTTATCATATAAATATTTATATCTCATGTATATGTTTATATAATCACTGCCTCATGTTTAAGATGACTGTGGATATTTTTACAGCCTATCAGAGTTGTTCAGTATAATATTAATACAGAAGAGCTCTATTCATATCTGAAGGAATTTATCCATATGCTGTATTTCAGGTAAGTGATGCTTGGATGTTAGTTACTCAAACCTCCTGCGAATCTTTTCTGAGTACATTGAGAGGTGTTAGAGATGTGATATTTAGTGAAGACTGCTGTCTTGTTGAATAAGATATCAGGTTAGATACAAGGAAGAAGTTCTTTACTGTGGGGGTGGTGAGGCACTGGAACAGGTTGCCCAAAGAAGTGGTAAATGCTTCATCCCTGGCAGTGTTCAAGGCCAGGTTGGACAGAACCTTGGGCGACATGGTCTAGGGTAAGGTGTCCATGCCCATGTTGTTTTGTTACATTGATTTAGAAATGTATAACGAATATTCAGAACTACAGCCTGCTGGCAGATAACTCTAACTTTTCTGTAACTCAGTTCACTAACTTTCTTTTAGGAAGGTGTAGTTTTTAAATTTGGGAAAAAGACTTTGGGGTCTGCTGTTGAAAATGCTATTTACATGTGAGTGTCTACGTTTTTTGAGGATAATGCAATATGAAAATAAAGTAGGTCTCATAATATAAGCTTAAACTTACCGTTTTTGTTTTACTTGCCTTGCTTTTTTTAGACATCTGCTGGTGAATCCCAGAGACCGTCGTGTTGTGATCATAGAATCTGTCTTGTGCCCTTCACACTTCAGAGACACACTCACAAGAGTCCTGTTCAAGCATTTTGAGGTACGTGTTTTACCTAACTACTCCATGGGTTCAGCGTAGCACTTGCCAGTAGAAATTCTACTTGCAGTCAGTACCGGGTGTGGACAAGGAAATGAAAATACCGCAGAAAGAATGAGAGAAGCATAAAGAAGATGGAACAAAAAAAAAAAAAGCTGATAGATGTTTGGGGGAGTAGGGCTTGGAAATTGGACAAAAGGCATTTTTGTCTCATTCTGACTTTTATGAGGACACAAAACAGGAGCTAGTAACAACAATCCAAAAGGTTTCTCTTTGTACAAAAATACAGCTGACATCTCACTGTTCCAGACAGATCCAATAATCCCAATTGAGCACTGCCTGAAGCCAGAATCTCTATTTAAACACTCATTAGTGCTCTGTCAGCAAATCTCATGCCTTCTACCAGAGTCAGTATTTTCATCTATTACATCATCTAACCTCTAGCTCTGCTCATTTAGATAAGAGTTTACCTGAAATTTATTATCTTCTCTGCTTAAATCAGTCCTTTTGGAAGAAAAATCTGGACCTAATTCTTGCTTAGTTCTAATGGGAAATGTTTGGGAAGGTGATTCGATATTGCTCTTCAATTCAGACTCAACAAATGTTAAGATTCTTCTATAAAAATGATGAAACTGATTTGTCTGGAGTACTTCTTCACTGTGCTTCCACAACACAGTTTACCAGCTAGTCTTGAACTTCTGCATAATCCTTTTCTACTACTACCAATAAAATCGTCTGATGAAATTGCTGGAAGATTGGGTGGTTTCGTTTTGGTGGTTTTGCTTTTTTTAAATCTAGTTCCGTTACAGAAAAAAACCCATGTCTCAGATAAAGCACTCCCATGCAAAAGTGGTTGTAAAAAATGACAGTGAGAGTAGTAAAATACTGGAGCAGGTTGCCCAGAGGGGTGGTAGGTGTTCCATACCTGGAGACATTCAAGGCCAGACTGGATGTGGTTCTGAGCAACCTGATCTAGTTGAAGATGTCCCTGCTCATTGCAGGGGGATTGGACTAGATGACCTTTGGAGGTCCCTTCCAACCTAAACTGTTCTGTGATTCTACTTGGAAAGTCATATTTTGATGGATAAACTTTGTAACTTGCTAAGAAGCCAGCTAATACTGATGTGAAGTTAGTTCTCTTTGGCTAGTATTTCCATTTAGTGCAAAGAATAAGAGTGGCATATCAATACATGGTCAATATTATAACTTGTGTCTCTGGGCTAAGTATCAGTAACGTTGCCCTTAAATGCAGGATTTATTGAAACTGCTTCTACAATTCACACTTCAAGATGTTCCCTTACGGGAACCATCGCTATCTAGGGTATGTGATTTATGGAACTGTGGGAGAAGGAAGTAATTCTTGTGTAATTTTGACTTGAGTTTCCACATTGCTGTTTCTAGAGTGTTGTAAATAGCCTCTTCTGTGAGTTTGTGTGCAACAGTACGTTGTCGTAAGGTTTTGTGGCACCTTTGTTCACATTTTCCTGTCATTATACGACATTTCAAGTAGCTGTGCTTTTGTTTCTTAAATTTATTTTCAATGACAATAGGAAACATGATCTATGAGTTCAGATAAGTTCTGTAGTTGACACCCGCTTTTCTTAGAAGTCCGTTCCAAGATTCATTATTACTGAAGTAACTGGTATTTACCACAAAGAAGGTGAATATAGAATTTAGAATCCCGTAGTATTTTATTCATTACTACACTCTCTTAAATGCTGAATTAGAAACGGGCCTCAAGGTGCAGTTGTTTGTGTTTTGCTTTTAATATGACATTTAGAGAAAGCATCAGTACTTTTGAGTGTTGTCTTTTTTTTCTACCCCCACCCTTCCATTAATTCTTTTTTGGTTTCCATGTAGGTACCTTCAGTTTTGTTTGCTCCAAGTCATCTAATGTCTCTCCTGACACTTGGGATCAATTCTGCCATGGTTCTAGATTGTGGGTACACAGAAAGTTTGGTGCTGCCTGTATCCTTTAATAATACAGAAACAAAATTTTCAGCAACAAGGCTGTCATGACAATATGATAGTTTTATAGACTTAAAGTGTCCAAAAAGGTAATAGGAACAGATCAACCAGTGTGGCTTTTGACTATAGTATGCCATGACTTGGGGAGTCTCTTCACATCTGACAGGTGAAATCTGTGTTCCCTTGAAACTTGGGCCCACTGTAGGAGAGGAATTGGTTTGAGACCATCTTAAAAATCTGAACGTGCACAAGCCCATGGGTCCTGATGAAATCCATCCGCGGGTCCTGAAGGAGCTGGGAAATGAAGTTGCTATGCTGCTGACCGTCATATTTTAAAAATCATGGCAGTCATGATTTCCCGACGACTGGAAAAAGGGAAATATAACCCCCATTTTCAAGAAGGGGAAAATGGATGACCCGGGGAATTACAGACCAGTCAGTCTCACCTCTGTTCCTGGCAAAATCTTAGATCAGATTCTCCTGGAAGGCATGCTAAGGCACATGAAAAACAACAAGGTGCTTGGTGACAGCCAGCATGGCTTCACTAAGGGGAAATCCTGCCTGACCAATTTGGTGGCCTTCTGTGATGGGGCTACAGAACTGATGGACAGCGGTAAAGCAGTTGATGTCATCTACCTGGACTTGTGTAAAGCGTTTGACATTGTCCCACACGACATTCTTGTCTCTAAATTGGAGAGACATCAATTTGATGAATGGACCACTTGGTGGATAAAGAACTGGCTGGATGGCCGCACACAAAGAGTTGTGGTCAATGGCTCAATGTCTGGCTGGAGACCAGTAACGAGTGGTGTCCCTCAGGGATCCGTGTTGGGACCGGTCTTGTTCAACATCTTCGTCACTGACATGGACAGTGGGATTGAGTGCGCCCTCAGAAAGTTTGCCGATGACACCAAGCTGTGTGGTTCGGTTGATACGCTGGAGGGAAGGAATGCCATCCAGAGGGACTTTGACACCCTTGTGAGGTGGGCTGATGCCAACCTCATGAAGTTTAACCATGACAAGTGCAAGGTCCTACACCTGGGTTGGAGCAATCCCAGGCACAGCTACAGGCTGGGCAGAGAAGAGATTCAGAGCAGCCCTGCGGAGAAGGACTTGGGGGTGCTGGTCGATGAGAAAATGAACATGAGCCAGCAGTGTGCGCTTGCAGCCCAGAAAGCCAACCGTATCCTGGGCTGCATCAAAAGGAGTGTGACCAGCAGGTCGAAGGAGGTGATCCTGCCCCTTTATTCTGCTCTCGTGAGACCTCACTTGGAGTATTGTGTGCAGTTCTGGTATCCTCAACATAAAAAGGACATGGATCTGTTGGAACAAGTCCAGAGGAAGGCCACGAGAATGATCAGGGGACTGGAGCACCTCCCATATGAAAATAGGCTGAGAAAGTTGGGGCTGTTCAGCCTGGAGAAGAGAAGGCTGCGTGGAGACCTCATAGCAGCATTCCAGTATCTGAAGCGGGCATATAGGGATGCTGGGGAGGGACTCTTCATTAGGGACTGTAGTGGTAGGACAAGGGGTGATGGGTTAAAACTTAAACAGGGGAGGTTTAGATTGGATATAAGGAGGAAATTCTTTCCTGTTAGGGTGGTGAGGCACTGGAATGGGTTGCCCAGGGAGGTTGTGAATGCTCCATCCCTGGCAGTGTTCAAGGCCAGGTTGGATGAGGCCTTGGGGAATATGGTTTAGAGCGAGGTGTCCCTGACCGTGGCAGGGGGATTGGAACTTGATGATCTTAAGGTCCTTTCCAACCCTAACTATTCTGTGATTCTAACTTGGGAAGGGAGTTAGTCACTTCAGCCATTAGATACTAGAAATTAGTTTTGGAGAAAAGCACTTGTAGAGTATTTCCAATAGCTATTGCAAGTGATTGTTGAGGGGAAAAAGCATTTAGTTCCAGCACACCGAAAACGCAAAACAAATCTGGAGAATTTCCTGATCTTCCTGTAGATATATGAGGGAATTCCGATTCTGAGCTGCTGGGGTTCTCTTCCTCTGGGAGGAAAGGCTATACACAAGTAAGTTCACACTTACACATTCCAGGTTACTAATGATTTATTTGTGAAAGTTCATCTTTGACTAATGAGCAAAGATTCCTATTAAACATGACTTAAATCATAATTTGCTGTGACAGCATTTGATTTTTAAAGTAACCACTGTTTGGCTTTTGTTAATGTAGTAAAAGCTGTGTATTTAGAAGAATGTAACTGAAGGAAAAAATACTGTCCTTTCAGCATGATCCAGAGAATCAGCTTGAGTTAGTAGATGTCTTTAACTTATGTGCAATGTTTTAGGGAGCTGGAGTATCAGTTGTTGGAGCAGTGCACAGTTGATACAGGATTAGCCAAAGGACAAAGCCTTCCATCTGTGATGGGTAAGGTCTGTTTGATGTAGTCTGTGTGATGTGAACTTGCGAATAAAATGCATTTAGTATTCACCGCATCCTATGTGATCTACTTACATGGTTTTCTTTCTCAATGTTTAACAAGTATATTCTTTTTATGATAGGCCACTCATAGCAGCAGGTTTGAATGAAGACTGATAAAAGTTCAGTAGTATTATAATTCTTCAGTCTGTTTTGAGAGAAGACAAACTTTTTATTTCTGTTCTTAATGTTCTTTCTTCCTTAGAAGTCTTTAACAGCTGCTGTCAAAGTGAAACTTTAAAGTACTAGTTGTAATTCTTACATTTAGTATTTTAGTTTAGACTTTAGTTTAGACTTAGTTTAATTCTTTAATTCTCTTTCTACTTAAAAAGCTTTGGTTCTAAGTTATTTTTTTTATTTCAGGCTCAGTTCCAGAAGACATAGTAGAGGATATAAAAGGTAAAATTTTCTGTGTCATATATTAAGTTGTGCAGTAGAGTATGAGAATGACAAGTGTGCAGTACTCTACGTGTAGGAGTTATTTCATCTCTGCCATATTCCTCACTTACTTGAAGTGTTCTTCCTCTCTGAAAGCAAAACTAAACCCATTTTGAATTCCTCTTTCAAGTTCAGCCTGTGCATTGTTAAGATGTAACTCATAGACACATTTGATAGAGTAGCACAGAAAGAGTCTTACACTACTGTATATCCTGTGATCAGCAAGTCAGGTTAATTTAAACTCATAGTCTACATAGCACATGAATTCTGCCAAAGTGTAGAGACCATTTTTCTTTGCATTTATTTGATAATGTCCTGGATTAGCAAGGGCCTAAAGTGTGTATTCTTCTCTAAATTAAGCAGAATTATTGCCTGTTGATCATGAAGGGACCCAGCAAAGTCTCTCTTCTGCCCTTTCTTTTATTTAGTTCGCACTTGTTTTGTGAGCGATCTCCAACGTGGACTGAAAATCCAAGCAGCTAAATTCAACATTGATGGCACTGCTGAGGTGGGTGGAGAATGAAGCTTATCCTAGTCCTTTGAAGTGGATGTAGCCTTTTTGGCTTCTAAAATAATGTTCCTACATTTTTGTTTATAGCGTCCTTCACCACCTCCGGATGTGGACTATCCTTTAGACGGAGAAAAGATTCTGCATGTAGTTGGCCCTATCAGGTGAGAAATACCATAGCAGAGTGTTTATGAGAATAAACACTCCTAAAAGCTCTAAAAGCACATGAATCTTCATAAAATTAATTTTAATGAAACAGTTGCATATGCTTTTAATGTCTCTTAAATTAAGGCTTTATGCTGGTCACAGTGCAAACCTATATTAAGAGATGTCAGCTTCTTCAGAGAGCTCACACTAAAAGATAAGAACAGACAGACTGAGGGAGTAGTGGAAGCGGAAATGGAATATTAATGTATAATGATTAGATGGGTTCAGTAAAACGACTGAGGCGTTGTCTCCTCCCTGTTGGAACTGCTTCCTGCGTCATCTGTATGATAAAAGTAGTGATGATGCATTGTCAGGAGGAAGTCTGTAGTTATTCCGTGATTCTAGGATTTCTAGTTTGTGTTAGCTCACAGTGTAGTATTGCTTCTCATTAACACTTTACGTCCTTTTCATAGAGATTCCGTTGTCGAAATATTGTTTGAACAGGACAATGAAGAGACATCTGTGGCCACTTTGATCTTGGATTCGCTTGTTCAGGTATCTTTTTATTGTAAACAATTTCTTGAATGCCTCCAGCCTTGGAGAACATACAAATGATTCTTTCTAGAGTAACACCCTTGTGACTGCAGGTTGTGATTGGTTGAAAAAGTTGAGCACAGCATGACTCCTAGGGTTCTGCCACATGATGAATTTCTGTGGGGTACTAAGTCAGCATATGTCACACACTCTCGATTGCTTCCCTTCTCTTCGGTATACTGCATTGTGTCTAGGACTTCTCTAAGAAATATAGTACTCACCCCTCAGCAAAAGTAATACACTAGCTTGTGTTTATTTGGGGATGGAGCTCTCTGTGTGTAGTGATGAAAGACTAGCTAATACTTGGTGTCATAGGAATTATTCTGCTTAAACTGAAATGACACAGGTATTCTATTTCTCCTTTTTTCAAGGTGTTTTGCTCAGAGTTAGACTTTGAGTCCTGCAGACTGCTGGTTTGTCTAAGATGAAATAAAAATAATTTGGCTATCTCTATTACAGGCAGTACATTAGATCTATTGAGGAGAATTTTCCTGGCATATACAAACACCTCATTTCTTACCATATTTAGTAAAAAAAATGCATTAGAAAGCCATTGTAAATGGAAATTTTCATTATGTGGTGGTGGTTGCATGTTTAATCAAAGTTGACTTCCTGTAGTTATTGATTCCATTTAAATTAGTTTGCTGTGACATAATCTATTGGAGAGCTTGGATGACATGACAAACATTTCAATTAGAATTCCTTATGAAAACAAATTGTTTAACGAGAACTGTGCCTGGAGCCCTCATCTCTGTACTTCTGGGCATTTACCTTGCATCACTCTTTGTCCTGAGGAAGGACAAATGTGTAATTCACAAATGTTAAATAGCATCGAGTTATTTCTTCTGGACAAGAAGAAATATTTTTGGCATATTTTCTCCCAGAACTCGTGGGAATTACTGTCACCAGTGCCTCTGTCCTCTGTCATCTTGGCTTGTCTCAGCTGAAGAGCTTTAGAGAAACTCACAGCATGCCCATAAAAGCCTCAGCTGGGAAGTTCCTTAAGCCTGGTTTTCTTGGGAAGTGTGGATTAAAAATAATATGGGTTATGTTGCAGCTAAATATGCAAAAACAGCAGTTGACGTGTGCAGAAACACTGACTGAATTTCTAACAGACCTTTTTTTGTTTTATTCCTGTTTGCATTAGTGTCCGATAGACACCAGGAAGCAGCTGGCAGAGAACTTGGTAGTTATTGGTGGCACTGCTATGTTGCCAGGATTCCTTCACAGGCTCATGGCTGAAATCAGATACCTGGTAGAGAAACCAAAATACAAAGAAGCACTTGCCACTAAAACCTTCAGAATTCACACTCCACCTGCCAAACCCAACTGTGTGGCCTGGCTGGGAGGTAAGGATAAAAACAACTGTTAAGGAAAGGTACAAAGTGAAGACCAAACGTTCTAAGTGGGATTTGTAATGAATAAATAGCAGTAAAAGGTAGGTGATCTACTGAAATAAAGTTGCAGTGGAGCTCTGTGGAATCGTTATGCTCTTCTGGAAGCCTTAACCAGGTGACAGCAGTGATGAGCAATTTGAAAGGGATGTGTGGAAGAGGTGGTATTGATTCAAGTGCAGTGCAGGGCTGCCGTCATATGGTGGCACCAGTAAAGTAATTGGACAAAGCAGAGACCTGCGGTGTGTGGAAGGTCTGCTTATTGAAAAAGCAAATTTAATTACTGACCAACAAGCTGTGAGCTATAGAGGCCAGAGGCTGCTAACTCCCCATGCTGTCCACAAGTAATAAATACAACAACTTGCGATGGATTTTTTGGATGATGTACTGGCAAGTTAGGGGAAAAGAAAGGCTTTCTGTTGCTGTCCACTTTTCAGGAAGATTCTCAAGTTGATAAGAATTCATGCTTTTCTAAGCTTTTGGTTAATAAGCTGAGCCCATCTGGTCTGTAGGAAGAGCTGACTTTAAAGGTAGATTTTATATCTGTATAATTTGAAATGTAAATGGTAGATTTTATATCCATATAGTTTGAAATGTAAATATTTATAAACATTTACTTGGTTTAAAACTTTTTGAGTCTTACTTTTAGGATTAGCAAATAAGAGTGATTTATATGCACCAAGCTCTCTGATATGTTTTCCTCTATGGCAGTGCTAGTCAGCTGTTGCAGCCTCAATCGTCTCGCAGCTTGTGTAACTTTTTACTGGTATTGTGTGGCACCCTTTCTGGGGGAGAAGAACTTTCCTTAAACACAAGGTAGTTTGTTTGAAGTGCTTAAAACAAAAACTTCTAGGAAACTTTATTGTAAGAAGCTACTTTTGCTGTCAGCATAGACTAGATGGTTCTTGGTTTCAGGTATTTTCAGAGGACATAAATGGAAGCAATTTGAGACCAGCTGGGCTACTGAAAAGGAATGCGGCTATATCCTTTAATTCCTTTAATTACGGGGACAGAGCTGAAAAAAAACCAGTTGAGATTCTTTATGGGAAGTAGAAAAAGAAATTAAGTAAATCAAATTAATGCAACATTTCACCCTTGCCCCCCAATATTGTAGGAGCCATTTTTGGAGCACTTCAGGACATACTTGGGAGTCGGTCTGTGTCCAAAGAATATTACAGCCAGACAGGCCGCATACCTGACTGGTGCTGTCTTAATAATCCTCCACTGGAAATGATGTTTGATGTTGGAAAAGCACCCCCACCATTGATGAAGAGGGCTTTTTCTACTGAGAAATAAGAACCTACATGCTACACAAGGATTCTCCTCCTCTATTTCAAGTACATGTTTTGGGTTTTTTTGTATTAAGTAATCTGTGTGTAACACTATTAAATAGGAACAATGTGGATGTTTTCAGACAGTATATTGGTAGGTACTAACACTATGTAAAACCCTATCCATTTTAAAAACAACTCTGGCAACTACTATGCTGTTTAGTCCTGTTCTGGAGAAATTCTCTAGTGTCATGAGTTACAGCCTACTGAGTTGTTTGTTATTTATCTGTATAATAAATTACGTTGCTGAGAGTATTTGTTTTAAGATAGTTTTATTGTAAATATGCTTAGCAGAAAGAAGGACAGCCTACTGTGGAAACATCTGGAAGTTTTTCTGGCAAATTCTGTATTAAAATATTCCACCCTTGAATCACGTGTGAGGAAATGGTTTGGGTCTTTTAAGTGAAGGTGGTGGACGAGTATTACCCGTGAGCACAGTCCTGTTTTGAGAATTTTAACAGAGAACTCTTCTGCCTACAATTCTGATGCAGTACTGAGCTGAAAACTCACAGTATCTTTCCTCCAAGAAAGATATTAACCATGTAAGAATTATAAACAGAGATGCAGCCAAATTTTGACTCTTACTGAAATGTCAATTTTGGAAGTAATTTCTTTGCCCTCCTTCCCTCCATCAGAATTATTAACTCCATTGTCCTGCAGCAACAAGTAGCACATGAAAATGCAATGAAATCAAATACCTAAGAAAAAAAGCAAAAACGTACATGTGGATATTAACACTATATTTAGGAATTCTTTGCTAGTTAATAGGCTTTTAGAAATGCTGTTAACTTTACAATATTGAATTAGGAGCACTTCTATAGGAAAGCAAACACATAACACACAACACACTCTTTTGCTAGTGCTGCTGGTTTGGTTTGTTGTGATTCTTATTATCCTTCTGTAATACTGCTGTGAATTAACTCTGCACGCAGAGCTGTGGCTCCTGGTGAGCACTCCAGGCAGCATCAGTGCATGTCAGCAGTGTCATGTCTCCAGAGACAGATTTCCCATGGCCCAAAATACTTCTAAACTTGCTGCCAACGTGCTGCACATGACTCGTTGACTAAATGGTGACTCTTCTGGTATCTGCTGGTTACTGAGGTTTAAATCCTACTCTGAGGAATAATAGTTCATTTCAGATTTGGGGAAATATATATGTATAAAATTATTGGGAGGGGTGTTGTCTTTTATTGGCACAAACGTGCTTTTTGTGACTGCTTTTGCTGTGCTGTCTGCTAACTACCCGCTGTGGTTCCTGAAGCATGTTTCTTGGAAGTTAAACACGTATTTAAATAAGAATTCTTGTGGTGAACCTTAACAGGGGGCAGTGTGCTACATCACTGAAGTGCACTTTTGCACAATTTTGCCTTTGAGATATGCTTTACCTTAACACGTGGTGTTAGCACATGGTAGGAGATACTCCCTTTTGAGCTAAATTTCAGATTTAAACAAACAAGCAAAAAAACCCCAACGAAACAAAACACTGCTTGAAGTCTTAGAGTTAGTCTCAGGTGAGGCAGCTAGTTGCTAGCAGTGGTCTAATAGTATTGACATGATCGATTTCTCTCCTAGGTGCTGGCTGGTGCATTTTTTAATTGCCTTCTTCTTGCTTCAGGTGAGCTGCAGGGCTGCTAGCAGGGAGCAATCAAAATAGGCATAGCAGTGAGTTGTTCACATTTATTTTACAGTCCTGAATTGAGGTTAGTCTTCTAAGAGATCATGGAAAGGAAAAACCCTGTGCAGTGCATCTCTGTCCACGGGCATGCTTTGAGGCAGTCCATTCCCTCTGGGAGGTTTCTCGTGTGCTAAGATGCCAATAAATCTCCCATGTAACACCCAAACAAACACTGCTTCTGTGAAGGTGTGGGCTATGGAAAGGGTTCTGGGGGCTGTGCTGGATGGTCAGCTCCACAGAATCATATTCACAGAATAGTTACAGTTGGAAAGGACCTTAAGATAATCTAGTTCAAACCCCTCTGCCATGGGCAGGAACGCCTCACCCTAAACCATGTTGCCCAAGGCTCTGTCCAGTCTGGCCTTGAACACTGCCATGGATGGAACATTTACCACTACTTTGGACAACGTGTTCTAGCACCTCACCACCCCCACAGTAAAGAACTTCTTCCTTATATCTAACCTGAACTTCCACTGTTTTAGTTTGAACACCTTACCCCTTGTCCTGGTGCTACAGTCCTTGATGAGGAGTGTCTTTCCAGCATCCCTGTATGCCTGGGCCAGCAGTGAGTGCGTACACACGGGGGAGGCTGGGCTTCACAAGGGCCGGGGCAGAAACGCTGGCCCCTGGGAATGGGTGCTCACCTTGAATCGAAACCCTGGCTGTGAGCGCCTGGGGCAGGGCATGCAGCTGCTGGCACCGGTCCTGGGCACAGGCCTTGCTGCCTCCGAGCTACCTTGTTACGCCTCCTGCCTGTTCCCATCTCCTTGCAGCTATGTCAGGGTCTGATTGGAGAAAACCCCAGTGCTGGACCCTGTTTCAGTTCCTGATCGCAAGAGTGAAATTAAGACACAAACGAGGTCAAGTACCGTAATCAATTGGTAAGTTTATTAAAAAAAGACAGTTATCATAAAAAAGGGAAGTTACTGTAATAAAAGGAATAGCAAAAGGACAGTTTGGAAAAAAGGTAGAAAATGAAGCAAGGATTTGGCGGAGAAGGAGAGAGATAGTCACCATCATGAATCCAGCAGTGTCCTGGGGATCTGTCACTAGTCATCGGTGGTGGGAGTTCTTCAGGGTTCATTGCTGGTATTGGAACAGTGTCCCCCAAGAGTCCGTAGTAGTCGTTGGAGGTAAGTGTCCTCAAGGAGGTGTACTTCTGGAGTCGTCTCCTTGAAGGTACCCTTGGAGGTGTTCTGATGAAGTTGCCTTCATGGCAATGTCTCACAGAGGGTGTCCCTCAGCAGGGACATCTGTGGAGAGTGTCCTCATGGAGGTGTCCTCCTGGAGTTGTCATCATGGTGTTGGAAAAGGGCGAAGTTTTTATGATAAAACAATTGTATAAAATAGTAGAAATGATTATATTCGAGAAATTTATAAATCAATAGTGGGATTTTGTATATTAGAAAATTTTGTAACTTTGCAGTTTTGTATCATGGCTGCTCTGTAACCAGTGTTGCAATGGTAGTCTTAATAGCATAACCATATATGGTGAAAGGTGTACGGGTGGATTTATGGGTGGATTTAGAAAAGTACGTACTGGAGACTATACCCAAGTAGAACCTATGCATGAGGTAGCCAGAAGAGCATACCAGAAGCTGATAAGAAAATGCTAGCATCCACACAAGGGTTGGGATATGTCCCAGTAAGGGAAAGGTGAAGAGGACAACCTGAGGAAGACTTCTTACTTCATCGGAACGACCACCAGAGGACCACCAGAGGACCACCAGAGGGGGCTGCGCAAGCGCAGAAGAGGCTGATGTTGTACCATCTATAATGTGGCAATCCTTAATGCATATGCATTAGCTAATGCTGTAACCCATGCTAAATGTGTATAAATTGCGAACGCGATGTGACGAGGTTGAAACCAGATTTGGGTGCATACCCCTGGTTTCCCAGTGCTGCAATAAAGCACCTCATATAACCATTCCGGTGGTTATGTGTTTGTTCCTATGCTAACAATGGCACTGGCTCCTTTTCATAATTACCTTTTCCCCCTTTTATAATGAGTTGGGGGAAGTACCTACGTTCTTAATATCACATATTACACATTCCTGGTGGACTAGTTTCCCTGGTGTTGCAGCCAGCTCTTCAACTGCATGTATCTGCAACAATTCCCACACCAGTCTTTGAGGTAATGGACAGAAGATTCTTAGCTCTTTCCCACTCCTCCCTCACGCAATGGACGGTAGAGCTCAGCTCCTCACACCCTTTTCCCAGTCAGTAGATATTGGAGTCTTAATCTCAACTCCTCCCACTCATCTCTGAGACAAAAGAAAGGTGGAATTCCATCTCAGCTACTCATACCAATCTTTGAGACAATGGACAGAGGAGTCTGATTTCAGATCAGTCTCTCACAGGCTCCCAGCACTGCTCCCATGGCCACCAGCTCCCTCCCTCAATCCCAGCCCCACTGAATTCCTTCCCTTTCCTGCAGGCCACGGCTGTCACAAACCTCCTTGTCTGGGCTGAGCAAGGGCTCATCCTGAATGCGCACGTGATCAGTCATGCGCTGGATGAACCTACACATGACTGCGTGCAGAACTGTGCCAAGCAGCTCAGCCAGGAAATGGCTCAGCTGCTGCAGGAGCTAGAGCAAAAGAACAAGGAGCAGAGGAGCAAGAAACAAAATTGTGTTGTCTGGAGAGCTCTGCTCTTTGCTGCCTTGTGGCAATGTCAAGGTTGGGCGCTGTGCTTTACTGCTGCTACCACCAGTAATAATAAGGATAAGGGAAATAAGGGAAGAGAAGCAGGCAGCACTGGCCCAGTACTGCCTGGGGCAGCAGTGAGTGTGCACATAGTGGGGAGGCTGGGCTGGATAAGGGCCGGGGCAGAAACGTGGGCCCCTGGGGGTGGGTGCTCACCCTGCATTGCAACCCTGGCTGGGAGCGCCTTGGGCAGGGCACGCTGCTCCTGGCACCACGCCTGGGCGCAGGCCTTGCTGCCTCCCAGCTGCCTCATTCCCTCTCCTGCCTGTCCGCAGCTCTCTGCGGCTCCCATTGGCGCTTCCTCTGCTACCAGCTCCCTTCCTCCTTCCCTCCCTTCCAGCCCCACTGAACTCCTCTTTTCTCCTGCAGGCCATGGGTCTCGCAATGCTCTCACTCCAGGTTCTGGAAAGCGTATTCTTGAACGTGCGCATGGTCAGAGATGAGCTGGATGAAGCCATTTGTGAGCGCATGCACCAGTGTTTGGAGATGATTATCAAGGAGATGGCTCAGATGGTGCAGGAACTGCAGGAGGTCGAGGAGCTGAAGAGAACAGAGCGAACTTGTGTGACCTGGAGTGGCCTGCTCTCTGCTGCCTTGTGGAACTGGAAATTCTGGGTGACCGATGGCTTCCTGCTCCTCCTGATTGTGAGGCTCTGCTGCTGCTTTAGCAAAAGAAGTCCTGAGGTGGGCAGCAGCATCAGCAGTGAAGAGGAGGAAGACAGTGAAGTAGAAGATGCCTCTTTCGTGTCAGATTTGAGCACGTACATTGCAATGCGCAACGAGTGGTCAGCGAACAAACTGTGGGACCATAGCATGTGGGTGCATGCGGCGGTGGAAAACCTCCTCTTTGCTTGCCAAGTGTCCAATTTCTTGTCAAAGGGTTTCTTCCCAGAGCTGGGACCAGCCATGGGAGTGGGCAGCACCTTTGATTGCTGGAGTCCCCAGGAAGACGAGCCTGTCTACCGTTTGCTGGTGCCCCTGAAGCCCCCCCGTGGCCACACCTTCTGCCCGGAGCCAGGCACTGTGGCAAACGAGTCCCGCATCCGTGTGGAGCTGCAGTGCACATGCACTGCTCAGGAGATGGTGGGGCGCATGCTGTGCTTCCTTCACAACCGCAAGGAGCAGCTCAGGGAGAAGCAGAAGCCCAGCCTCCTGCACACCCTCTGCACCGGCTCCTATCTAGATGCGCAGAAAACTGCTCTCTGGTTCCAGGATTTGGTGAGGGAAAACAAGGCAATCTTGCGTCTGTTACGTTCACGTTACTGCCTTCTGACTGTGCTGCCCTCCAGACGCTCCTGCAAAGTGGCAATTCAACATATCTCTGGGATAACCATGCTCGTAGAGATGAACTTTGTCGTGCAGCTGGGCAACTCAGACATCTTCATGAGCAGCCAGGCGAGAGAGGATGTCTTCAGCCCAAGCACAACATGGACGTTGACATGTGCCTGGGCAGAGACAAAGTACTTGTGGCTGATGTTTGAACAGATGCCAGACAACAGCTTGCTCAGCTGCCTGCATCTCTGCACCCGCATAGTGGCGGGCACAGGCTTTTCCAGCTATGTCTTGAAGACGGTGGTGATGCACCTCCTGAGCACCACACCCCTGTCAGGCTGGCGCAGGACACATTTCCTGCTGCGGCTGGGTGACATCATGAGGTACCTGCGCCGCTGCTTGGAGAAGAAACAGCTCAACCACTTCTTCTTTGGGAATGAGCAGATTCCTGAGGAGATCGTCTTGCCCCCAGCCTTGGAAAGAGCCAAGCCCTTCAACCTCTTCCAGCATCTGGCGCAGGATCCGGCTGCCCACGAGCAGGCAATGCGTGAGTTCGAGGAGCTGCAACATCGGCTTACAGCACAGCTCTTCTTCTAGGGGCACTGAAAGTGGTCTTCATGCAGAGAGCCGTGTTTACAGGGTTCACAGATGAGGACCACCTCATGCAGGAGGGAGATGAAGGACAGAGTGCAGGACGCTGCAAGGAAAGGAAGAACCTCGTGCAGTGGACCTCTGCCAAGAGCGGCAGCATTCTCTTCTGGATGGTTTTGAGATTGCAGCCGTTGTCGACTGCAGTGGCGACAAGGATGTCTTTCCCTGTGCTTCCTTCTCTCACCGGCTGCAGCCAGAATGGCATTTCACATGGGCCAAAGTCTTGGCGGCAGCTCTGGCTGTGCAGGCACCAAGCGAGAGGCACTGCTGATGTGCCCCTGTGTGTACACTGGGGTCTGGACAGAGAATCTAGGCATGCTGGACCCTTTCTGGGGAGCTGGTGCCCCAGAACTCAGCACTCTGGTCACGGAGAACACGCTGCTCTATTGGCAGTGGGAATTCCTGCCTCACCTTTCCTCCAGGGCAAAAGCACACTCTGGGGAGTGGGACCCAGATGCAGCTGGAGAGCCCACGGGAAAGGATCCTGGCAACAGAGACTCCTGTTGCTACCTGGACAGTGAGCTCCCTTCCTCTTTGAGAGGGTCCAATACCTCTGGGAGCTTTCCCCTGTGCAAAGCAGCCAAAAAATCTCTCATGTTACACCCAAACAAACACTGCTTCTGTGAGGATTTAGGTTATGGAAAGGGCTCTGGGGGCTGTGCTTGATCGCTTGATGGTCATCTCCATAGGCATCAGCACTGGCAGCCAGGCCAGCTGTCTCCTGAGGTGCACTGGGCACAGTGCTGCGGGCCGGCTGACAAAAGGGACTGGCCTGCCGTACTCAGCACTGGTGCAGCCTTGCCCCGAGTACTGCGAGCAGCTCTGGGTTCCACAGGGGGAGAAGGATCTAAGGATTACTACATGTCCAGAGGAGGGCAACAAAGATGGTGAAAGGACTAGCCGTTCTTGCCCTGCATCGCGGCCCTGGCTGCGAGCACCTTGGGCAGGACACGCTGCTGCCGCCAGCGGGAACGGCCACCACGGCAGAGCTCCCAGGCCTGGCCCTGGCGCTGAGGCGAGAGCTCACCCGCCCGCCTGCTGTCCCCGCTAACGGCCGCCCCACGCGCCCTGCGGCCGGGTTTCCCCGCTCAAGGAGGGGCCGTCCCTCCTGGCTCCGCCCCCTGGGAGTCCCTGCCCGCCTCAGCTGAGCTGCCGGCTCCTGGGCAGGTCCTGGCGGGCACTTGAGGCTCCCTCGGTGGCTCTCCCCGCTCTGAGGTGAGGCTCCTGGACGCTGAGCTTCCCCCGCTCAGGTGTTGAAGGCGTCCTCTCTGGGGCTGCTCACCTCAGTCAGTGTTACTCACCTCGGCAACGTATGTATGCAATCAAGTACAAAGCGGAGCATCACAAGTGATCAGAACCCTAACCCTAACCCAATTCCCTTGATTTCTGAGGTGTCTTAAATCAGAGCGATTTTTTGGAGCATGCATCTTCTATGGCTTTTGGTAATATTGGATCCAAAGGTACCCTTCTTGGGTACTGATGATTTTACAGTGCAGTGTTTCGAGAAAGAAAAAAAAAGAACAATCAGGCAATCACTTGATTTCACACTGTTTTATAGCAGTAACAATTTCCCATGCCCACACACAGATCACAGCCTCTAATCAGGGACTTCTCCCATCAAGGAGAAGGAGGGAGGGTTGTTGACCAGCCCATGTTGCTCCAGCCCATGTTGCTCCACCGCATCAGATGCACAAGGGAGAACAGCCTTGAGCCTAGTGATAATGTGTGTGCTTGTCAGAGCCCTCATTAAACCTCCTGATGTCACACTTTATCACTGAAGATCTGGCACTGGAGAAGAAAACATGTTCAGACAACTGTCATTGTGATCTTTTCTATACTTCTTACATATTGAAGATCTCCTTGGGATATATTCACCAGGAAAACAGCGAAGACAGCTGTTTTTCACAGCTGCCCCTTGTTGTCTGCACTAGAGATGCCATGGCTCAATGGACTGCCAGGGACATTTAGTGTTTGGGTCATATGGCAGCAAGAGCCAAATGTGCAACTGCTTTTTGAATGTGGCAAACAGCCCCTTGGCTCCAGCAATGCCAGCCATCACCCCTATGCACTTAGTGCAATCAATCTCTCAGTGTACCTTAATGTCCCCACCAGTTACCTTCAGCTGCAGTCCAGCTAAGAAGTTGTGCTGGCATTTGCCTTCCGTGGTGTTCAGTTCAGCTTTAGTTGACTAAGTCTTGAACATAGCCGCTGAAGTGTGAGAAATGGTCTCTAGATAAAACTTTTCTTGTAAAAGCTCAGGGTAGACACAGCAGTGAAACAGCCACTTATTAATGTTTTTGCAAAAACGGGTGTCCTAGCAAGTAGGCACACACGTCAAACGCAGAACTTTGATTTGTATTTCCTATCCTGTTCGCAAGTTCCCTCCCTTGTTTCTGCATTGGTTGGGTACTCCAAGGTTTACCGCCTATCCGAAGCATATCATCTATGTCTTAACTGTCACCCTTCCCTTACTTGGTTTCATACACCCCTTTGTCTTAGTTATTTATCTCCTTTTATGGTTCAATTTCATGACTCTCTAGCAGACATACAGTACCCCCACCTTACTGTTTAACTACAGAACCAGTTTGCACTGGCTTAGTTTCATAGGTTGTACAAAGATAGCATTCTTTTTAACCACAGAGTGTGTCTGTTGCCCAAACATGACATTGTCTTTAACTACAGAGTGCGTCTGTTTAAGTCATGGTAATCCTTTTTTTGGTTCCCTTAGTAACGTAGCCCCAGCCCCAATATTGCAAAGTCTTAATATTGCAAAGCCTTAAGATTACAAAGCCTTAATATTGCAAAGACCCATCCTCAGTATGGGGAAACAACATTATTTCTCTCACATGAAGTATTTTGGAGACCTCTTTTCTTGACAGGCACCTCATTCCTGTTAGGCAGATCACTTCTGCAATGGCAAGTGTTTTGTTAATCAAACAGTGTTTTGCAATCAAAGTGTTTTGCAATCTCAAAGAAAGTCAATGCTAGACATATTTTTTGTTTATGGAATTAATATTGATCACAGCTGCACCGGTATAAACCCAGTAACATGGCTTGATATGCCACAGTTTTAAGCTGAATTTGGTTCACATTTTCTGTGATTCCCAAGGTCTTTTTTGATCAGGCATTGAGAAAAGGGACAACATTTGAATTGATCTCAATGTGCAGCATGCCCATTTATCTCACTGGTGGCCTGTGAACTTTAAACATACTCTTCATGTAACTGTGGTTGCCCCATGCAAATGCCATCTGCAGCCTGGTTGCAGGCTCACAGGCTGGGGACAAGTGGGAGCTTCCCTGTCCTCCAGCACAGCACTGGCTCCATGACAGTGATGCTCTGCTGCATGTGGGATGATGTTCCCTGGGTGAGCTGTCTGGGCTGTCCAGGGGAATCACCCCATCCCAAATTGCTCCTGCCCCAATATGGTCTGGTCATCTGGGAAGCTGTTGTGAAATCTTCTCTCAAAGGATATACACCTGCTGCTTTGTGTTTGGATTGCAAAATTTCTGTAAGAAATAAGAAGTGATAAGAGAATTAGTACCAAGTGAAATTCCCAGGCCCTTCGCTACCTGGGATATTTTGTAATCCATGCTCCCAGCCGGGCAAGCCAAAACCTGTGGGCCTGCCCTAGTATGGGTAAGGCATTCTGTCTCAGCATGGGCAAGAACAGCACATGGCAGAGCAGGAGGGAGGGAGAGATGCAAGTCTTTGGAGCAGCCAAAGCGTTGCCCAAGATGCCACCAGTCTGCACCATCTTCTGGGCAACTACACGTAGACTTCCCTGCCAGAGTCCAGGGTGTGGGAGGGTTGATTCCACACCTCAGCATTCCACCCACAGCAGGGCCAGGGCTCTCTGCCTCACCACTGCCCCATCTGCTGAACAGGAGGTGGAAGAAGCCACCTTCATACATTTTGTATCCAAACTGCCCTGTTTCCCTGGAGCTGAGAGTCCCTCTGCTCCAGTAAGCCCAATGCTAGTGCATCTCCTCAGTGTCCTCTGGTGCACTCCTTTTGTGTGTGCTCTAAAATGATAGGCCCTTGCTGCATGCCCAGGTGCTTTGAATTGTTTCCTATGCACAGGACAGACAGAATTCTCATCCTGCTGCCACCACAGCCAGTCTTCAGCTTAGCAGGACTTGTAATCTTGGTCTGTAGGCAGTACTTCTGTTGCACAGCTGGAGGAGTGTTTTGCCACCATTCAAATTGTCCTGCACTGAGATACCCTCATTGTGATTTTTGGTTCCTGGGAGCCCTCTCTGTGCCATACATCTCCACGTTAAGATTCAGGAGTTGGATACTCAGCAAACCACCTAGGGCCACATAGACAGCTCAAAGGGCTTTTGCTGTAGTACTGTCCCACCTCCCTTGAGCACTCCCACGGCCTTATTCAGCACCTTTTCTGTGCATGCTCAATGCAAGCCCACAGTGTTCTGTTACCCTCAGCTGAGCCATGGGCTACAGACAACTGCACTTATGGCCTCTGTACACACAGAAGGAAGTTAGGGGAGGGAGTGCAGGGGAGGAGGCAGGCGATCAGGGCGGGACCTGCCGTCCCTCGGTTCCCCGCACGACCGGACCGGGCCGGGTCAGCACCGCTCCCGTCGCGCTATACCCCTTATAACCCTGGGGTTATGAGGCAGGTGACGGGCTCCCTGTGCCGGGCCAGCTCCCGTGGCTGGCAGAGGCGGC
The DNA here is from genome assembly GCF_033783945.1 of Neopsephotus bourkii. Taxonomy (NCBI): domain Eukaryota; kingdom Metazoa; phylum Chordata; class Aves; order Psittaciformes; family Psittacidae; genus Neopsephotus; species Neopsephotus bourkii. Next base: position 13,801,196 of record NW_026902298.1, on the reverse strand, counting down.
TGCCCTGGCCCAGCCCCCCACGGACCCCTGTGATGGCTTCCCCCCGCAGCCTCTCCTCGGCGGCCCCCTCAATCCGCCTCTCGCCCGCCGCCCGCAGCCTCTTCGACGAGCCGCTGGCCATCGCCGTGCAGGGCCTGGGCCCGCGGCAGCCGATCACGCTGCGGACGTCTTTGCGGGACGAGACGGGCGAGCTCTTCCAGGCCTGCGCCCGCTACCAAGCGGGACACGACGGGGAGCTGGACCTCGCCCGCTGCCCCGCGTTGCCGGGAGGCAGCTTCTGCGGCCTGGAGCCCATGGGGCTGCTCTGGGGTTTGCAGCCCCAGAAGCCCTTCTGGCGGCTGGTGAAGCGGGACGTGCAAACTCCCTTCGTCCTGGAGCTGGACGTGTTTGATGGCCACGGGGACCCTCCCGGGCGGCTCCTGGCCCAGGCACAGCACGAGCGGGCGTTCCTGCGGGATGGGGTGCGCAGGGTCCCGGTGCGAGACGGGAGGATCCGGGCAACGCTTTTCCTGCCTCCCGGTGAGTACCGGCCGTGCCGGGCTCCTTCTCCCGCGGGTGCAGCCTCCGCTCTCGGCCCTGTGCTCCCAACGCCGGAGCCAGCCCCGCTCCAGAGTCCCCTTGTGCCCGGAACCACGCAGAGGACAAGGGAGGGGCTGGACCTCACCAGCTGGCACTGGGCAGTCTTCAAGAGCAGCCTAATGAGCCCGACCAGCGTTGATCTGCTAGCCACACTCCTCACCTACCATAACGACACGGGCTAAAACACATTCTTATCTCAACCCACTGTTTTTTTATATTTTTTTTTTTTTTTTATTCCTGATGCTCTTTCCTATCCCTTGGGGATGGGGGGAGTAAGCAGCTGTGTGGTACTTAGTTGCCATCTGGGGTTAAACCAGGACAGCCCTTTTGATGGGAATCAGGGAAGTCTCTTTTGGTGTGGTTCTGCTGCCAGTGCACTGTTGTAGCTGCAGTTGGCACTTGTTCTTCAACCTTCAGCAACCCCACAACAAAAGGGTCCTCTGAGTTATGAGGCAAGGTGGACAGCTGATTAATTTCCTCTGTCTCCAAGGCAGCTATACTAGAAGTCCATCAGTACCCTTTTGGGTCTTTGAAGTACCCTCTCCTGAGATAGTCTATGCCAAGGATGCCAGTCGCAGTGGGGTGCTTTTGCCACTCCATCTCAGGCTGATTTCAGTCTCCAGTACAGTCAGTCAGCTGTTGGTATCCCCCTGCCTCCCTGAAATACAAAAGGGTTCTGCCTCTTGATGGCATTAGGGTACACTGTGCAGCGGTGTCTGCCAGGGCCTTACATGCCTGTGAGTCTGATGAGGCAGACCATCTGACGCACACAGTCCAGTAAACCTGCTGTCCGTTTCCCCCACCTGGCTGGTCACAGGATTCTCCACTTACTTCTTGCAGATATGGGTTAGAATTTCTTTCCATAGGATCATGAGTACGATCTGCCTTTCCACTCTTGTCTGGAAAACTGCCCACTGGAGACTCGAGAAGCAACTTTCCTGGAAGAACACCCATTTGTGATTGGTTTTCCTTGCAATTCACGTACCTGTGCCTCTAGGGTTGAGGCAGGTTTTTCATCCCACTATGCTCTTTGAGTTGCTAGATCAGTTTATCCGCAGCTGAAATGAGGGAGGAAAAGATGTCTTCATATTCCCGGAGTTGGCAAACCACTTCATCCACCGTTGATGGCACTTCATCTCTTCAGCTTACTGCCAGTGAGTTGGCATATGATGACGGCACACTCGATACAAATTCCTGCCACATGCCTTATGTGCACTGGTCTTCATCTGGATCTGTGGGTAACTGTGCACTTCCATGTCATGACAAATCATTTCTAGCATGGCTAATTCCCTCAGGTATTGGATAAATCTCTCTATTGCAGTCCACTTGCCTGGGCACTATAAAACATCTTTCTTGAAGGGATACCTTTCCTTCTCAGCTAGCAGGAGCTACCTCCAGAGGCTGAGGACTTGTGTTCCTCTCCCAATCACCTTCTCAATGCCCCCTTCCCAGCTGCTTGGCTTCCCTATCCTCTAATTCCAGATTGTTAACTCCGTTATCCCAGCATTGGAACAGCCAGGTGATAATGTGCTCACCTGGATGACTGCTGAAATCCTTCACATATCCCTCAGCTTACTCAGGAATACATATTGAGACCTTAACCTATTCTGCCTGTTCCTCTCATTCTTGTGATGGCCCTGCTTCATCTTTCCTCAGTTCATTTATTCTTGTGTATAGGGGTGACTGATACTGGTACAGGCTGATTCTCTGGTTCAGTTGCAGAGTCTGTCACCAGGATGAGAGTAACTGCAGTGCTTGTAATTTTGCTGTCAGATCCAGAGTCCTTCTTTTCCTTTTGAGGGTATTGGAGAGTTGAGAAGGGCTCTGTAGGCATGGGCCAGGCCCCAGGACTTTGCAGTGGTATGTATCTCTCCAGAATTGCCAGTGTGACAGTATACTTTTTCCAAATACTGTACTCCTTTTCCCAGATTCCATACTTGCTCAGGAGTGAAATTCTAAAATGCTGGAGGTGCTCACTGGCCTATGTACTTGCTGATATTGTGCCCGTCCCATCCCTCCCCCCCGCTACTCATAACTATTGAGCCTCGGGGCTGATCTCTGGGCAATATTTTTAAATAGCTGATTACCTTAAACAGACCTCAAGCATATTCAGCAACATGCTGGTTCCTAGTGATAGGGCCATGCTGGTTACAAGGGTATTCAAACACTGTTCAAAATATTTTAAATTCTCAATTGCTCATGTCAGATCTGTTGTTATCTCAACTGTTTGAGCCCCACATTGGGTGCCAAAAAGGACTCTTGAGGTTAAACACCAGTCAGCAACTAAGTACCACACAACCACTCGCTTACTGCCCCTCTGCCCTGGGGGATAAGGAGGAGAACCAGGGGAAAAAAAAGGTAGAAACCTTGCGGGTTGAGATAAGAACAGTTTAATAAAGTAAGCAATAACAATCACAGTAACATTTTTAAAAGGAAATTAAGAGAAAGGAATAAAACAACCAAGGAAAAATCCCCAAGTGTTGCACAACACAATTGCTCACCACTCACTGATTGATACCCATCCTGTCCCCGAGCAGTGCTCTGGCCTTCCAGGTAACTCCCTGCAGTTTGTATACTGGGCATAATGTGCTGTTTTATGGAATACCCCTTTGGCTAGTTCAGGTCAGGTGTCCTGTCTCTGCTCCCTGCTGGCTTCTTGTGCCCATCCTCACTGACAGAGCTAGAGAGACCGAAAAATCCTTATCAGGGTAAGCATTACCTAGCAACAGCTAAACTATCCGTGTGTTATCAGCACTGTTCTCAGACTAAATCGGAAACACAGCACTGCACCAGCTACTAGGAAGAAATTAACTCTTATCTTGGTCAAAACCAGAGCACAAGGGATCCCTTCCATTCACTTCAGCCACAGGTTTCCTGATGTTATCCAGAACATTAGCAAGCTTGCTATTTTGTGTTGTCTTGTTTAATTTTGAAGCAATGTAGCCATTTACTGAAAACTGGCACAGTAATTTAGGACTCTTACGACCATTCTGCTGCTCTAGGTTTTTTTCTTTTATAAAAAGATGCATTCCCAGGCCTATGAATTTAGAATATAAATTAAAAATTGTGGGTTAACATGTGCTGTAGTCTCTTGCAGGAAATGGCCCCTTTCCAGGCATTATTGACTTGTGTGGAGCTGGAGGAGGACTCCTCGAATACAGAGCATGCCTGCTGGCCAACTATGGCTTTGCTGTGCTGGCTCTGGCTTACTATGGCTATGAAGATCTTCCCAAACAGATGAAGGAACTCCACCTGGAATATTTTGAAGAAGCCGTAAACTATATGTTACAACACACCCAGGTTGGTTTGTTCATTGACACTGTCACTAGAGGGAACTCTAGTTAGTCAGGTCCTGTCAGACTGCAGGTGTGGCAGAGCTGCTGTACTTAAAACAGCACCTTCATTCAAGTTGGCTGTAATTAATTTGTTTTATATCTTTAACTCCCATTACAATGGTTCTCTAGTAGATTATTCCAGTTCTTCCTCTTGAACTGGCCAGGTGACACAGTGACACATAGGTCACATACTGGTAACTTCTGCTTCATTCAGCCCAGTGTCATAACCAGGGTGGTAGTTGTCTGGAGGCTTACTGGACTTCCAGTGGGGCTTTTAGGTTTATGCTCTGTAGAATGTCCTTCAGAACTAAACACTCTTTTTAGCTGTGGAGCACAATAGCCTTCTATGATCCAGGTCTCAAGGAAGTCCACCAGTACACATTTATTGCTGTCTATTTTATAAGCTGCTAAAATTACTCCAACTGTTGCTTCTGGTGAGCTACTAAAAACTTTGGGTTTTAGTAGCTAGTTTTGAACTTGGGGATCCTTCTAAGCCAACACCTCCTGGAAGAGAACCCTGCTCAGTTCTGCAACTCCTTCCAGGTAGCTGTGCATGACAGTAACTAGAATTGCACAAGGCAACACCTGGTTTCTCTCTAGGCCTTGAAATAAACACCTTCCTTGACCTCAGAAAGATGAGCAGTTGTTAAAGGTCTTGCTTGCTTTTCAGTTACCCTAACGCTAAGTTTGTGCCACCTGTCTCCCCAAAAAACTCTGAAAAATGCTTCCCACATATTAGTTTTTTTACCCCTGAGAGCAGTACCATAGCCTTCCATTAACACCTCCACTCATGCCCTCACCGTATTTTTAACATGTTGTGAATTTTCAGCTATGTTTTCTAATTTCTCCCCATGTCTCAGTCAGTCGATTTGGAGCCTATTAGGCTGGTGATAAGGTACAGAAGGTATTAAATTTTAATGCTGTCTCAGAGTCCACTTTACCCCTATGGGTCTTTGTATATTGGAGCAGTTATGATATTAGCTAACCTCCTTCCAGTATCCTTAGAGGACTTCAGCAGCCTGTAAGATCATTTAGTCTTCCCATTCTAGTTATTTTTTCTGTGTAAAAGAAAATGAAGGTAAGCTATTCTAGACTGACTCCAGAGGATTGTACAATTCACTTAGAAAAATGGGCTTAGTAGGTTGTATTTTTTTTAAGATACATTTTAATTAGTAAGTTACCTCACATACTTCCCCTTTCACTGTTAGACACCAAGTATACTAGACAAACAGGAGAGGGCTGGAGTCTGCTACCCCATTTTAGCTTCTTAATAGGGGACTCAAAGGCAGTGGTTGAACAAAAGAAATATTCATATAAATATTATCATAATGGATGACAGTATCATTGTCATTGCTGATGCTGTTTTGCACTGATAGGAAGTATTTGTAGAAGAGGCCTCCCCTGCACCTTCCCCCTTCTCCCCTGAACTGCTGTATAAGAAAAATGAATCCAGGGCTGCACATTGTATGCTTTTTACAAGCACAGCTGTACCCTCTGCATATGCTTCAGCACTGAACCTTGTAGATTTGTTGGGGTGATGCTGCAGTCTCAGCACAGTGCTCCAGGGTCCCTCAGACATAGGTGCTGCACACAGGACCTTAGATTCCTGTACCTGGGGTCCAGATTCAGGATAGACATGGCTGTGGACATGGCAACATTTTAAAGAAGTGGTTGTGGTTTCTCTTCTCTCCCTTCCAGGTTAAAGGCCCAGGGATTGGGTTGCTTGGAATTTCCAAAGGGGGCGAACTGTGTATCTCCATGGCCTCCTTTCTAAAGGGTATCACAGCCACTGCCCTTATAAATGGCTCAGTGGCAAATGTGGGCGCAGTGCTCTGCTACAAGGACATCACCATTCCACCCCTTGGTCTCAGCCCAGAACGTGTCAAGATTAGCAAGTCTGGGATTGCTGACATTATTGATGCACTGAACAACCCACTAGAAGGGCCTGACCGCCAAAGCTTCATCCCTCTGGAGAAGGCTGAGTGTCGCTTCTTGTTCATTGTTGGCCAGGATGATCACAACTGGAAAAGTGAATTCTTTGCAGTTGAGGGGAGCAAACGTTTGCAAGCTCACGGGAAGGAAAAGCCTGAGATAGTCTGCTATCCTGGAGCAGGGCACTACATTGAACCCCCTTTTTTCCCAATGTGTGCAGCCTCAATGCACCAGCTGGTTGGCAAGCCTGTGATTTGGGGAGGAGAGCCCAAGGCACACTGTGAGGCACAAGTAGATGCTTGGCAGCAGATCCAAGCTTTCTTCTGCAAACACCTCATGGGCAAGCCATCTGGAACATCCAGTAAGCTGTGATGTGACTTAGGTTACTTTAGAGACGAAAAGTCTGGTGTTTCAGATTTGTTTTGTTATAGAACTCTGAATGAGAACAAAGAACATCAGAGAATAAGTTGCTGGGTTTCTTGGGGGATGATAGTAAGTGAAGGCATGAGGGCTGCTTTCTTTTAACACCCTCCTCTAACATCGGTTAGAGGTCTTAGTGCCATGTTATGTATAGTATTGGATTACAAGCTGTAGATAAATGATGGTGGTAAGGTTGGCTCTGCTTTGAATGTTAATTTAACTGGAAGGTAACTTATTCAAGCTGAGAACTGGGATGAGAATTTGCCTTGGTTTTCTTAGAAGAAACATTATGTTTGCCATTATCCTTACCAGAGCCATCTTTGTGCTCTGTTTTTTCTGGAAGCAGCTGTTCTGTCTTCCTGCCTCCACTAATCTTTCTGTTCTCCCTGGGCACATCGTTGTTCCTTCCTCTTTTCCTATATCACTGAGATGCATCTGCCTTAACACTTAGTATCTAGTATTTCATTCACCAAAAGAAGCAGTACTGTGCCTGCATCTTCAGAGAATACATCTCTCATTTACAGCCAACAACAGTCCATAGCCTAATGTGACCTGGGCACATGCACTAGAAATTAGACATTAATACAGTTTTGGAAGGTTCATAGGCATGAAGAAACAACAGAATTGGACCCGTTAGTAGCTATACATGGAGCTGCTGGTGGGTATCTCCTCAGCAAGGCTGGATATCCCTGCGCAGGTCCACGGCACTGCTGGAGGTCAGTTTCTCCCTGCCTGTACATTCCCTTTATGCCTTCACAGCTGCCTGCTTGTAAGTGCTTGTAAGCACTGATAAAAATAGCAAGTCCGTGAAGCTGGCATGGCAGCTCCACGAGGCAGCTTTGCCTTGCCATGGAGTAGCGAGTTGTGGCCCTGTGTTGCATCTCCATCCCACCAGGCCACACAGGCCACATTCCCTGAGGAATGGGGACCAGCCGAACACTTCCCAACCCCTGCCTGGGGATACCCCATAACTCCTGGCACCGACTGCGAGTCTGAGGCGAGAAGCACTGACTCGCTCGTGGGGTGCTGGTGCGTTGCGCTGTTGGATACAAGTCAGGTTTTAACGGGTCAGTGCCGAGGCGGGTGGATGTGGTCTGGGCTGCTGTTCGTCTTGAGATGAATTCTGCAGGTGTGTTTGTGCGGTTTGCGTTCCCTTTATTTGTAACGGATTAAAATCAAACGTTAGCCAGCGGCTCGCCGCTCAGGATGGACTGGGGGAAGCTCCCGGGGGCGGGAATGGCCGCTGGTGGGGATCGGCCTCTCCCGCCCCGGCTCTGTCCAGGCGGGAGGACCGGGGGTTCTGCTATCGATTGAGGGCGTCTGGAAGGGGCGGTGGCAGCGCTACCGTTTCTGCCGTTGGCGCAGGGCTGCCGCCTACCTGCCGCCATCATGTGGAGAGCTGTCGCTGTCGCGTCGGCCCCGGCGCGGGCCCTGTTCCGCGCCCCTCGGCGACCGGCCGTAAGCGTGGCCGTGTCCCCCGCCGCCGCGCTGGCGGACGAGCGGGTGGAGACGCGGGTGGCGGGGCTGGGCCCTGGGCAGCCGGTGACCCTGCGGGCGGTGGCAGCGGATGAGCGCGGATGCCTCTTCCAGTCGTGCGCGCACTATCGGGCGGACGGCCGCGGCGAGCTGCACCTGGGCACGGACGCTTCGCAGGGCGGGGACTACACCGGCGTGGAGCCCATGGGGCTCTTCTGGAGCCTCGCTCCCGCCGGCATGGAGAGGCCTTACCAGCGGCTCGTTCCCCGCAGCACCGGCACCCCGATGAAGGTGGAGATGTTGGTGCACCAGGGCCATAGCCGGCCCGGCGCCTTCCCCGGGCCCGTGGTGGCCAAGGCCGAGGTGGAGAGGTGGTTTACGGCCCCCGGCGTGCGGAGGATCCGGCTGAAGGAGGGAAGAGTAAGGGGCTCTCTCTTCCTGCCGCCGGGTGAGTGCCCGGCCGGAGGCCTTCGTCCTGTGGCTGGCGGTCCCCTGCTGCCTCTGGCCAGAGCAAGAAAAGTCTTTAAAAAAAACAAGTGCAAAGGGAATCGCCCGGGAAATCCATATTCCATAAGAGATCTGAACGCCACCCTGCATACAGGGTTTTTTTGCTTGAAATCTGACGGAGACGTTTCCGAAGGCTTCTCGGGACGCGGCCCGGCTTTTGTACGGCCACACTGCCTGGTCCTTACCGGCAGCACCGAGCAGGGCAGGGACGGGCAGATGGCTCTTACGGGACAGAAGCTAAATGAGAATGAACAGGAGTTGTGAGTGTACAGTGTAGCTGCTCTTGGGCTATGCTTTTTCAGTAGGTTTGGTGTTTGCTCTGGACTTGCCAGAATCAGTAACACTGAGAAAAGCTAGTACATTTCATTGTGTGAGCCTGTGCTAAATCTCCCAAGGATTTTACCCTGAGTATGATCAAATTGAAAAGGCATTTTTCTTCCTTGTGAAACACATGCCAGTAAGCAGAGCAGTGGAAGAGATTCAAGAAAATACAAGTATTCCTTCTCTGTTACACCAGAGCCAAAGCTCAGTTAATAGTTGAGCTACTTCAGTTGTACTATGGTATAAAGGCAAAATAGATTTCTGAGCAAGTTTTAGCTGTTCTGCTTGTGGGATGGTTGTGCTTTATGAGGTGTGATATTTCGATGGACTGGTAGTGCTGCTGGAAAATGAAACTTTACACTGATGATGCTGTGTGTACACATAAGCCATGATTTAAACTTCTTGCATTTCCCTGAGTGTCATGCTGCTAGAACTGCCCTCCCTATTGCCTCTAATTTGTAGCAGCTTGGTTAAGCAAATCCTGTAAATATCACTACAGTTATTAGGAATTTAAGTATTAGGGAATTATCTCCAAACAAATAATCTTTATCCATTTAGATAAGGATACAAAGTCCACTGAAGAGGGAAAAAAAAAAAAAAAGCAACAACCGAGATTGAACTTTGAATTTTGGTTCAGATGTTTAATCATCATGCTGGGCTTTTCATAACTGAGACGTGGTTGTTGTGATATATCCTCCCTTAGAAGATGGGCTGGATTTCTGCTGAGCTCAGTGGGAATCCAGAGATCTGAAAGATGGAACTGCATTTTTCCCTTCAGAAAGTGTAGTGTTGCAATAGCATGGCAAAATCTGGAATCATTGCTTAAGTGATACTGGCATTCTTGATGGAGGATCCAGTTACAGCGTTGCTACCAAACCTGTCTTTGCTCCTGGAATGGGGAAATGTTAATATTACTCAGATAGGGATGTTAAATGTGAACCACTTTTAGTAAAAGTGAGATGACATGAGAGGGCTTACGCTATGCTTTTGATATGAAAGAGGTTTCTCAATTCAGGCCTAAGAGTTACAGAAAGGTTTTCTTTGGTTTTAAGCAATAGTGAAGTTGACTAGCCCATTTATTCCTTCTTTTGAGGAGCTATGCAGAAACTGTATACCTGGGCAGTCCAAGATCCTTGTGTAAGTTAAAGGTTGTCTTCATGAGAGAGAAGTACATTCATGCTTGACTGTGTTCCGATCACATGCTTGCTAGAAAGCTTTCTGGGTGGGGATGATAAATTAAAGCACTTTTTTTTTCCCTAACCATCTAGCCTGACTGTTGTTAACTAAAGGTTACTGCTGATCATGGCATTATGATAAATTTATCCAGGCATATTTTCTCTCAAGTAGAATATTGAACTTCTGTGGAAAATTACAGAACTGAAAGAAAAAGAGCCCAAAAGCATGTTTAAGTCCTTCTATGACTTCCTAATGCTTTAAGTTAAGAGATTTCCACCATCTAGTATGTCTTGTCCAGAACTTCCTTTTCTTAAACACCTTGAAAAGCCAGAGGTCTTGCCTTTGTTGCACACAGGCAATGCCTGAGTTAATGCATTCTCACACAAGCATGTACTTTTTCTGCCAATATGATTGTAGCAAGCTGGATCCGTGCACATAGGTGGTGTCATCCTGGTGGCCAGGGTTCTTTCATAGTTCCAAGAGGTAGTAGTATCCTTAGCGTTTTAACTCAAGATCTGCTGGCATGGCATACAGTAATATCACAACACAACCTTGGCTGCAAAACCATGTTGATTTCAAGTTGTGGTTCTGATTCTTTCTGTAGGTTTGTGGGACTGATTGTACATGTCTGCACATATTTATCTGTGTATCAGTCACGCACACATAACCATATCCATACAGCTCTCAGTTTTACTCTCTTCACATCTGCAGTAGCAGTTCTGTTGCCAAATGTTACAGTGCTGATGTTGAGATAGAGATATTAAGCCCAGTTGATTTCATAGAGTAACAGGTGTCTCTTTCCTGTGCTTTGCTCAATGCACTTTATTCCAGAGTTTGTGTAAGTTTTGTAGGATTTACTTCCAATGCTCAGTGCTCTTGCCTCATTAGTAATGGGCTTGCACTTTGCTAAATAAGGTATGACTTCTTTGTGGGGAAAAGAGATGATTCAGGGTCTGATTGTTCCGAGGGAGGTAGGTTAAGACCACTGAAAAATGCATTTAAAAAAAAAACCCCAAGTTTAACTGTTCATGTATTTCTTACAGGAAGGTAAGAACCTGTTCATAGTTTGAAAAAGGCTGAAGTGGGCTACAGCACTGGTTCTCTTATATCTGCTGAGCAAATGAAAAAGTAATGAGTATTAATAGAAAATCTCTTAAGCCATCCGTATTTTGTTGTTCACTCTTCACCAGATAGTTTTAGTGTATTGTTTGATAACTTGTCCTCTATACCCCTTCTTTTTAATATAGGGGATGGCCCCTTTCCAGGAGTGATCGACATGTATGGGGATGAAGGGGGTTTGGTTGAATTTAGATCCAGTCTCCTGGCTACCCGTGGCTTTGCTGCTCTTTCGCTGCCATATTTTGACTTTGAAGATCTGCCCAAGGTCATGAAAGAATTCCAGCTTGAGTACTTTGAGGAGGCAGCTAGATTCCTACAGCGTCATCCCAAGGTGAGTGGAATGAGACACCTCAGCAGAAGGGAGGATTCAGCAGTCACGCCAAGTGGTGGCAGTAGTGTTTTTGGAGTGTAAGTTTCTGCTGGGAAGTTTTAGGCCAAATAATGGAAAAAGTATAGGTCCTGCATAGGTTGATATGCATATGACTGCAGAGTGACTTCTAGCATGAGCTGGATATAAATTCATGCTGGAAACTAGATTTCTGATCATTAGAACAGTCAAAAGCAGCATGACCAGCAGTTCAAAGGAGGTGATCCTGCCCCTCTACTCTGCTCTTGTGAGACCTCACTTGGAGTATTGTGTACAGTTCTGGTGTCCTCAACATGAAAAGGACATGGACCTGGTGGAACAAATCCAGAGGAGGGCTGTGAGGATGATCAGGGAACTGGAGCACCTCCTGTATGAAGATAGGCTCAGAAAGTTGGGGCTGTTCAGCCTCGAGAAGGCTGCGTGGAGACCTCATAGCAGCCTTCCAGTATCTGAAGGAAGCATAGAAGGATGCTGGGGAGGGACTCTTTGTTAGGGACTGTAGTGATAGGACAAGGGGTAACGAGTTCAATCTTAAACAGGGGAAGTTTAGATTGGATACAAGGAGGAAGTTCTTTACTCTTAGGGTGGTGAGGCACTGGAATAGGTTGCAGCACGTTTGCCGATGACACCAAGCTGTGTGGTTCGTTTGATACGCTGGAGGGAAGGAATGCCATCCAGAGGGACCTTGACATGCTTGTGAGGTGGGCTGATGCCAACCTCATGAAGTTTAACCATGCCAAGTGCAAGGTCCTACACCTGGGTCGGAGCAATCCCAGGCACAGCTACAGGCTGGGCAGAGAAGAGATGCAGAGCAGCCCTGTGGAGAAGGACTTGGGGGTGCTGGTTGATGAGAAAATGAACATGAGCCAGCAGTGTGCGCTTGCAGCCCAGAAAGCCAACCGTATCCTGGGCTGCATCAAAAGGAGTGTGACCAGCAGGTCAAAGGAGGTGATCCTGCCCCTTTATTCTGTGCTCGTGAGACCTCACTTGGAGTATTGTGTACAGTTCTGGTGTCCTCAACATAAAAAGGACATGGATCTGTTGGAACAAGTCCAGAGGAGGGCCACGAGGATGATCAGGGGACTGGAGCACCTCCCATATGAAGACAGGCTGAGAAAGTTGGGGCTGTTCAGCCTGGAGAAGAGAAGGCTGCGTGGAGACCTCATAGCAGCCTTCCAGTATCTGAAGGGGGCATATAGGGATGCTGGGGAGGGACTCTTCATTAGGGACTGTAGTGATAGGACAAGGGGTAATGGGTTAAAACTTAAACGGGAGGTTTAGATTGGATATAAGGAGGAAATTCTTTCCTGTTAGGGTGGTGAGGCACTGGAATAGGTTGCCCAAGGAGGTTGTGAATGCTCCATCCCTGGCAGTGTTCAAGGCCAGGTTGGATGAGGCCTTGGGTGATATGGTTTAGAGCGAGGTGTCCCTGCCCGTGGCAGGGGGGTTGGAACTTAATGATCTTAAGGTCCTTTCCAACCCTAACTATTCTATGATTCTACTGTGAGGGTGGTGAGGCACTGGAATGGGTTGCCCGAGGAAGTTGTGAATGCTCCATCCCTGGCAGTGTTCAAGGCCAGGTTGGACAGAGCCTTGGGTGGCGTGGTTTAGTATGAGGTGTCCCTGCGCATGGCAGGGGGGTTGGAACTTGATGGTCTTAAGATCCTTTACAACCCTAACTATTCTGTGATTCTATCAAGTACTGGAATAGCACCTAACCAGGAGCAGTGGTGATAAAGATTATTTAATTATTTTTTAAAATGAAAGCAATTAGTTTAAGAGAAGATGGTACAAAGCTGCTCAATAGTCAGCAAAGGAATGCATTTGATGGCTTGGGATGTTTTCAGGTTTACTTTCTGGGCTAGAAAAGGTCAAGACTAAAAATTACTTATCCTTCAAATGTAATTTGTGAGGTTACTTTGTTTGCCTGAGACATGTATAGCAACAGATTGTGTTTGATTTTCCTGCTGCCTGTTTTAGGAAAAAGAGAAAATAGCATCAAAATAAGCAGTTAGGACTAGGGTTAGGGTTGTGTCTGTGTTGTTTTATGGGATTTGCCAGCTCTGAAAAACAAGACACTAAACAGAGAGAGGAGCCAGGGTCCAGGCTGTAGCTTTCCAACAGGTCACATCAATAAGTAACCTATTTTTATTTTTTTTTAATAATACAACTCCAAAGGCATTTAATGGCTAAATCCATTATAATTCACACTTCCTTTATTCCTTTCTTCCCCTCTTCCCCACCCCCTATCTTATCTGAAGGTGAAGGGACCAGGAGTTGGAGTGATTGGGACTGGGAAAGGGGCAGAATTAGCACTCTCCATGATCACCTTCCTGCCTGAAGTAGTGGCTGCGGTCTGTATCTCCGGCTGTAGTTCAAACACAGTTGCAGACCTCCATTATGGTGAGATGACTCTGCCTGGGCTGCGTTTTGATATGAATAAGGTCAGTGTTTCTGACAATGGTGTATTTGACATTTTTGAAGCTCTGGATGACCCAACAAATCCTGACAATTCTCCTTGCACGATCCCCATTGAAAAAGCAGAAGGTCACTTTCTCTTAGTTGTAGGGGAAGATGATCGTATGTGGAAGAGCTCCTTATATGCTGAGCTGGCAATTGGGCGTCTACGCCAGCATGGAAAAGAAAACTTTAAACTCTTGAGTTATCCAGGAGCTGGTCACCGAATTGATCCTCCTTCTACTCCATTTTGTCAAGTAGCTATGGATCGTGTTCTGGGCGTGCCTGTTCTGGGGGGTGGAGAGAGCAAAGCACATGCCCATGCACAGGAACACTCTTGGGGGAAGATTCAGGAGTTTCTGCACTTGCATTTGGGATGAACACTTAACCACCTGCAAACTGTGGCAGAACTGCAGAGGACTGAGCTTGAGCCAACAAAATGACTGGTGAATTGGAGGGACTGACTGAGAAAAGCTTTGAAATGTGAAATAACCAAATGACTACTTAGCTACAAGCATAAATCCAAAAAGAAAGGTATTTCTTTGGGCTAGTTTAAGTTATTTTAACTGGGTACACAGAGGTGAAGTGAAACAATGATAAATTGACTGCACTGTAGTACAAATTAGACAGCCTGAATTGGTCATGATGTCAAGTAACAAGTACCTGAAGAGAGTAGTACGTACTTTTTTGCTTGCAGTATTTATGACTTGGAATTTAACAGTTAGCCTACACTCTCAGCAATTACAGACTGGATCACACCTCAGAAATGATGGCAATGAATGATAAACTTTGCCATCAAAATGATGAATGATTCTGGCTTTTGGTCTTAAGTTATCTTAGCCCAGATCTCCCACATTACGGCCATATACACTTGGGAAATGTTCCCTATATACATGAAGCTGGGGATATCTGTTTGTAAGGAGGCTCGTATACCTTGACCTTAGGTAGTAGTCTTCTGGTGACACCATCTCTTTCCAACAAAAACTCTAGTGTGGGAAAATGAAGAGAACTTCTGTCATCCAGGGACAATGGCAACACTAGCACTGTCTTGGATTAGGGATGTAACCATCTGTTCCTCTTATGTCTTGGACTGGCGTTTGACGCTCAGTATTCAAATGCTGTTGGATAGGTTAAAGCATGGTTAAATTAGTTATGCTGCGTGCAGGTCTTAAATCTCTCCTCATTGCTTGTTTCAAACTAATAGCACCTGTCATTAAGTTAGGGATTAATTACTTGTGGGACTCATTATATGATGTCAATGGATGATGACAGTTGTTCTTAGGAAGGAAGTGGAGTTGAGAGACAGAAAACCTAGTTAATAGAAGATTTAAGACTGTAAAAAGCTGTCACCTTATGGCAATGATTAACTTATAATACTTAAAACCACAAACCGATACACTCCTCTGTCTGCATCATCCCTTCCCCCACCCCAAACCCTGCCTCCAAAACAAGCAAACCCAGGATATCTTTTCTATGACTGCCTGAGATTGCTGAGGGTGAGATTTTTAATCCTAATGAATTTTTGGCTAGTGCCTGATTTTTCCCCACCATTTAGGCAGAAAGAAGCAACTTACTCCCAAATGAATTGATCTCTCACAGGGGTCTCACTGGAGGGGTGCCAGCATTGAAGGCCTGTTTAAGAAGGGCCTCTGTCAGTACAGTTTCTCCTTCCAAGGTTATTTTGTCAGACCAGTTTGAGAGGAAGATATAAAACCTTCATCTGATAAAGGCTTTGAAATGTGAAATAACCAAATGACTACTTAGGTACAAGTGTAAATCCAAAAAGAAAGGGATTTGTAGGAATCCAGGAAGATACAAAACCTTCATCTGTGGTACTCAGTTCTGCTTTGCTCTCAGGGATCTTTTCTCTCCAGTTAACTGTCATTATGCTGCTGTTCAGGTCTCATTAACTTTCTGCAACTCTTATTACTCCTTATCATTTGATTGAAGTCACATGTTCTCCAGACACCATCGCTGCCAGTTGAACAATTTATCCACCCACTTCTTACAAGAGAAGTTCCATCCTGCTCACTCCGCACAAAATGTCTTTACACCCAGTCTCTCCAAACTCCCCCACTGGCTGAAGAGGCGTTTGCAGAGTCCTGGCTGGTGCTTGAACCTCCACTAGAACTGGCAGCCCAGGAAGTCCAGAACCACAGCCTGCAGTGATGTGCGTGTTAATGTCACCCATGGTTAGTACCCTGCCTTTTATTCAAGCTGCAGCTATAGAGGAAAGGGTTGTCCAATGGTTTATTTGTTTGGTCTGCTTCATCAGGTGCATCTTCAGTAGTTAGAACAGTTTTATTGTGGTAGAGCAGCACGCCCTCTAACCTTGTTTTGTTACCCATCTGTGACTCCACACTGCAGTCCTACCTCAGCATATCCGTTGCCATGAACAATTATGAGCTGGAGGTTCAGGAAGTAAATGTTGTTAATAAACCAAAAACCAGGTAGCTTGAAAGTCCTCGGACTTTGTTTCTAAAGCACAAGCCTTTAAAATAATTCAGTGTTAGATGTTGTCAGATATATGCAATTTGAAAGAGAAGTAAAACTATATAAAAAAGCAAGAATTTGATGTTATATTTTTGTTTCTGAACAGTTCATTTGTTTTGAAAGCTGAATGATATTTTTTTAAGCAAAGGAGGAAAAATAAAAGAGATGTAATTTTACTGTGAAGATTCTTTTGTGAACGGGTCAGGGTGCTCCTGGACAAAGTAAATCACAGAAGTGCCTGTAGAAGGTCTTTTGCACTAGTATTTTGTATATTTACAGTGCACTTGGAGACCAGAGTTACAATGTAGACACTCCATAGGTTGTGCATATGCTGAACTGTGTGCCTAGTGCCCGCCTTAGCCCAAGCCACGTTATGTTGTGTTGCATTCCTCACCCGGTGCAGCTCCTGTCGCCTTTCCCAGAGGCAGTCGCTGCGATGCCAGGAGGAGCTGGGGGCAGGGTCTGGCAGGTCTCTGGCCACCGGAGCTCGTGTTCCCGGGTACTCCGAGGGCGGGAGGTGTGTCCGCCCGGCACCGCCAGGGGGCTCCTGCGGGACTACCTTTGGCCCCCCCACAGACCTCCAGGCACGTCCCACAATGCCTCGCGGGCCACCCACTTTTACGGGACTTCCGGGGTAGGACGCTCTGTGTGGCGTTGCAGCTCTATGGTCGCCAGGTGCCGTTGCCTCCGTGCTCGTCTCCCCTGCCTCGCGGTGTCGGCGGCGCTGCGCATGCGCGGGAGGCGGCCGCTCCATAGCAACCGTCGCGGTAACGGTAGCAGTGGCGATGGTGGGTCCGCTCGGTGCCGCGCTGGCGGGGGGCGGCCGGGCCGGGACTGGGGCCTGCTCTGGCATATGGGGTGGGAGCAGAGCTGCTACCCCGGCGCGGGAGGCGGAAGGGTACGGGGGGGAGCGGTGTCCCCTCAGGGCTGCCCCTGAGCAGCTTCCGCGGCCGGCTGTGGCGGCGCCGCCGCCCCGGTGCTGCCGGAGCGGCAGCGGAGAGCGGAGTCCTCCGGGACCTCGGCTCTGACGAGAAGGTGTCGGGCGCCGAGCAGCGGGCACGGCATAGGCTGGCCAGGAGGTACCCAGCGCTCGGGGCGGTGGCTGAGGCGGGGAGTCTTGCGCTGTTACTGTGCATGGAAATGGGGGATTTCAGGGATAGATCAAAGTAGCAGGGAGTCTGGGGTGCCATCGTACGGAAACCGTGTAACGTGATTTTAGTCTAAATACCTGGAGGAGACTGATCAATGTTCAGGTAGAGAAACCCTGAAAATAGGCTTCTCGGCAGGAGGTTTCCCTCAGTAGCCTCCCTTAACAGGAGGTACTATGATTTATCTACAGACATTTTAAGTATGCCTCAAAGCAAACAAAATCCCTGGTACGTTTTCTCTGCATAACCCACTGTGCTGGTCTTCATATTTCCACCAACGGGAGAGATAAGGCAGCAGAGGTCAGGGAAGAAGCTACTCCATGTACTCACATGGATCATTAGCTATAGAATCCAGTCTGGTGTTAGACATCAGTTTGAAACAGAAGCAGGCACTGGTCTGTCTTCAACGTGAGTGACCAAGATCATGCACCTGAAGGCAGTAATGGTGGGCTGCCATAATTGTGGAAAATGCTGTGATGTGCCTGTCCAAAAACCCCAATTTACTGTAAGCACGCCGGGTTTGCTGGCACACTGGTATCTGTTAATCAGCACGGCTGCCTCAACAGTTGTGTTTTATTGCTGGATCCAGAGTTCCCAGTGGTCTAGAGCTGAGTGACCAGCACTAAAGCTCCATGGCCAAGGTGATTGTAAGATTTTGGGTGGAAATTTAGTTTGTTGGTTTTAACTCTTACAGTCATTTCTTTGATCTCTGATGACCTGAAAAGCTGCTCCTATCCGCATGCGGTGGTGCCATACTTAAGAATAGGGATGCCCAAACTAGAGTCCTCTTGGGTTTGTAGAAGAGAGGCTGTTGATCATTTTTTGTGAGAGATTGGTCTCTGAAACCTTTTGAATCCAAAAGACATCTTGGAATGTGTTTAATGTTTAAGTTATGTCAGAGTTTCTTGGTATACTACTGTTTTGGGTATCATGTGGTTTTAATGAGGCTGGTGTGAGGTAGAAAAGTTGGAGATAGTAGTAACAGAAAGTTGGCCAGTGGGTCAGTCCTTAAGAAGCCTTATGCAGCAGCTGTGTCCTGAGAAATACATGTTTTCGCATCACATTAATATGACTTGACATCAAATGATCGAAGAAGAACAAATAAACAATCCAGATTGCTCTTGACTATTGGCAAGAGGTATGGTATTTTCCTCAGTGAATCTTGAGAGGCTGTATCATTCTGTCTACCCACAGATTTGCTTTCAGACAGGAAGTTGCTAATGCACAGCAATAGAAAGTGTGGGAGTTTAAGAGCATTAGACCACATTTTTCAGTGCAGTAGTTTCTCATGCCATTGAATTGAATTGAATTGAATTGACTTTCACCATCAAAGCTAACAAGCAGCACCCCAAACCCATGCTCCAGGCAGGGCAGAGAGTGAAATCAGGAAGATAATGTCCTTGCATGAAGCCAATTGGTTGCTTCTGAAAATGCTATCAAGTAGTCCAGAAAATAAAATTATGGGGCCCTGAGGAGTTCCAGCTGGAGGAAGGTAATACAGGAAGGTGGTGGGAAGGGGTAGACAGGCAGGATGGGGAGAGAAGGGAGAGGAAGTAGTGAACAAGGCAACTGAAAATTTGCAATGAATATTCATTTACGTTTTCTTTTTCATCTTTTAGGCGAAAGCAACAACTATCAGAGAAGCTCTAGCCAAATGGGTAAGTTGTAGAAACAGTATTGAGCTGCTTTGCAGTATGCTGTGGCATGGGGTTTGACTATTCAGCTTATTGTTTAGTACCCTCAGTATTTCAGGGGTTTTTCAGCTATGTTTGTATATCCCACAGACTTCACTCCTGCTCTCCTCATAAGGACTAGAATGCCACAACTTGCAGACATTAACATTACTAGAGGTGTGAACTCAGTATTAAAAATCTGCTTTTTCCCTTTCACTCTTTCTGCCTTTTCAACTCCATGTTTCCTAGTAAAGATTTATTTTCCATTTGCTCCTCTGTCACGCCTCTTAGAGATAATAGACTGGTGCCAGTGAGTTTCCATTACAGTTAGGCATGAAGTGCTGAATTTGCTTTTCTGATCATGTTACTGGGGATGGGTCTAAAACTTCCTTTCTGAGGCCATGTGAAAAATTGGATCTGGTGATGTGTTGCATTACGGATGTTTTTCTTCCCTTTGGCATTAGTTAAATCAAAGCAACTTTAACTTTAAACCAAAGCAACTTTAACTTAGCATGTTCTTAAAGAAGTGTCTGTTCTATCTGGTTTCTCTGTGCCTTTTTGTGGTTGTTCAGCTGACCTTTTTTCCAGAAGCACGTGGCAGTTGGGATGAAGTTTCCTCCTGCAAGTGCTCACTGCTGGCCACAGTGCATTGGAAGCTCTCTCCCTTTCACGTTTTTAAGGAAAAAAAAGAATTAGTTGTTGGTATAAACTGAGTATAAATGCAAATAGATACAGTGTTGTTCTTAGAAAAGAAAATGGAAGTTTCACATTTATAAAGTGACTTCATTTGAACGCATCCACCATACTGTAGCAAAATACCTGACATGCTTATTCGCTAAATGGTTAATTTTGAGTAAAAGTGTTATCACACTAGATTTGGATAGAAACTGGAATACAAGTAAATGCCCAAGCCAACATGCTGATATCTTCTTTTTTTTCTTTTTTTTTTATTTTATTTTATTAAGTTGCCCGAAGTATTTTGTGTGCATAAGAGAGACAGTAATGTCAAAACCTTCTCTTGTGCTCTGAGATTCTTAAAGACTTCTGGAATGCAGTGCATTTCATTGCAAAGTAGCTGTATAAACCAGGCCAGAGCTCAGCTTTGGCTTTTCAGTAGCTGCATCAAAGTTGGGGGGAAAACAAGAGCCCTTGTTTTGAAAGCGCCGAATAGATTTCTCCTTTGTTAATGGACCTCCAGTTCTCCCACTGAACACTGGACAAAATGCTCCCTTTGTGCTGTCAGGGAGGCAGCTGTCAAAACTGGTGGCACTACCTCAGGAGATACTTGTTCCAAGTGTTGAGTCAATAATTGCCATTGCTTCACAATTTTAAACAATTTAATAGACTAGTTTTTAATAAACCCAAATACTGAAGCTATGGTGTTTGTTTTTTTTTTTTTTTGGAAGCTCTGAACTTCATAAAGTATTTAGTCTAGAAAGTTATTACCCTAGGTTGTAAGTAGGAAATCTGTCTTTTGCTGTATTCTCCAAAGTGTGAAATCCACTCTTTAATGGTGAAGTAGAAATACATTTTTTATTTCTGATTCTTAACTCTGTGAATCTGTTGGGGTTCTCCCCCAAAACGCACAGTTTGTGCTGTGAGTTAGGTCTGAGTTCTGAGTTTCTGAGTGATTTTTCTGTCAAAGCTTTTAAGAATCTGTGCTAGAGATCAGCCCTTGCCAAGGCTCCTGTGTATCCATCTCCATAGAAGTACCATTATTCCCAGTTTTAGATCTCCATCTATTCTTCATTTCTTTACAGCTTAGGACCCCTAAATTAAATTGCTCCAGCATAACACAGCTTTCAAAAAAAGCATGTGTAATGTGCAAGTTCTTTTCATATCTTGAAAAGAAGCTGCCTTCCCCTTTTTATGCTATGCCAGCAGGAATCTTGATAAATGGTATTAAAAATGCTTTCTCTTTCCAGTAATATCTTTTAGTACTATATTGGCATTATTTCTATAGTAATTACTTTTACAGTAATTTTTTAGTATAGTAATTTTTAGTAATTACATGTAGCACTGAGCCTCTTTACGTTCTCTCTTTAGGAAGAAAAAAATGGCCAGAAGGCTTCAGAGGCAAAGGAGGTGAAGCTGTATGGTCAGATTCCTCCTGTAGAGAAGATGGATGAATCTCTCTCCATGCTTGTTAACTGCGAGTAAGATCAGTTAAAAACAAGTCGGAAACCAAATATTCTCTTTATATGAATTTTCCATTTTTTCTGATGTCCGCTGTGTAAATATGTATTTACTATATTTAAGTGTAGCCTTCAAAGCAGCAACTCTCTCCTTTATTTCCTCAGCTGAGCTTGTCTTTCTACATACAAAAAAAGTTCCTTTTTTTAGTTCAGAGATCCCTGTCTACAAGTTAAGGTAGATTCTGTATTGATATTTGTTTCCAGAAGCATTACATACTGTTTATGTCCATGTTTGGAGTCTTATCAGCTGACTGGCACATTGATGATTCATTCCAAAATTTATGCAGAAAGAAAGGAGACTTCAGCGGGACTTCCAAAAAGAGATTAGAGACAGTTCAAAAATACACAGCCATGCATTTGATAAGGTTAGGCACACAGATAATCCAGTATGTCCTGTAAGTAACTACTTTCCCAGAAGCTTGGAAATAAAGTTGCAAACGTCTTGATGGTTTCAGGATATTTTAAATCTGTTCACACATCTGGTTAGTTCACCGTCTAATGAGATAAGAATAGACAATTATTTCTAATGCAGTGGTGTTTGGACATGGAACTCTTTTGATACAGTGATCCCTTGTATATTGTGAGTTGATTATTCTTGCTTTTAAAGGAAACTATCGCTGTCTACAAACTGCATTGAAAGAATCGCCAACCTGAGCAACCTAAGTAAGTGACAAGCCAGTGATTAATTATCTTTGTTTTCTAATTGCTTGGATAGGACATACACCATGACTTGTTATATGTGTCCGGTTTTATACCTATTCTCCTATTTTGTTCCTTCCTCGTAGAAAATGACGTGACCTTTAAAATTACCAGTCTTACTTGAGAGTGCATGTTTGGCAGTAAAGACATGTTAAAGCATGTATCCCTGCACTGGCCTTGGCAGTTGTCTCACTGTGCAGGTGATACAACGGGGGGAGAACCCAACAGATTTACAGAGTTAAGAATCAGAAAAAAAAACCCAATCATTTCTGATTAGCCATTAAAAAGGAGTGGATTTCACACTTCAGAGAATACAGAAAA
The DNA here is from genome assembly GCF_033783945.1 of Neopsephotus bourkii. Classification (NCBI taxonomy): domain Eukaryota; kingdom Metazoa; phylum Chordata; class Aves; order Psittaciformes; family Psittacidae; genus Neopsephotus; species Neopsephotus bourkii. The sequence goes on along the minus strand of NW_026902298.1, from coordinate 13,778,978 downwards.
GGACAGATTTCCTATTTACAACCTAGGCTGATAACTTTCTAGATTAAATACTTTATAAAGTTCAGACAACAACAAGATCTGTTCAGAAAGCACCTTTGTACCCTCCAGTGGGCTAGTTGTGATGCTCAGCATCTCATCAGTTCTAGAGTGATTTAATGACCAATTTCTGTGCTCATGATAGAGGTGGTTTGCAGTTCAACAACTCTGGAATTGTGGTATTGGTTGGAATGAGGTTGCAGTGTTGTAAGCTTGGATGGAAGGATGTCATTCTACTTTGCAGAGGATCAGATATACTTGGTTTGATTTTGTTCATACTTGAAAGGGGTGTGCCATCTCTTCTGTGGACCTGAACTTTTTATTTCTTGGGCAGCTGGATATGAAACCTTGAAATTTGCTGGGTTATTGAGTCAAGCAAACTAGAACCACGTGGTCCATCTCTTAAAGGTATAGAATAGGGAGAACTCACTGTCTCTTTTGGCTTCAGTGAAGGAGAGAGAAAGCAGCACTGAGCCATGAAAAACAAGCCACTAGTTATTGTATAATTGCCTTTGCTTAATACAGAGAGAAAGCTGAGGAATCTTTTTAAACATCTACACTGTTTTTACAGAAAAGATTATTGTTGCTATGTATACCTGATATTGTAATTATGTTGAGTAATCATAGAATGGTTACTGTTGGAAAGGACCTTAAAATCATCTGTTTCCAACCCCACCCCCCGCCCTGGGCAGGGGCACCTCACAGAAGACCATGTCACCCAAGGCTCTGTCCAGGCTGGCCTTGAACACTGCCAGGCATGGAGCATTTACCACCACTTCGGGCAACCTGTGCCAGTGCCTCACCACCCTCACAGTAAAAAGGTTCTTCCTTATACCTAAGGTGAACTTCCCCTGTTTAAGTTTAAACCCATTACCCCTTGTCCTATCCCTGATGAAAAGTCCCTCCAGCATCTGCACAAATGATCCCACCCGTGTATCCATACATGTGAATAATAATGTTTCAGATGAAAGCAGTAAGTGTTAGTTCTGTGTTTTAGAGAGTGTAAATGTTACAGGAGGGAGATCTTTCTTCCTTTAAAATATAAAATATCTCAGAACAAGAGTAATAAAAACCAGTGACAGCAGTTTGAAACAGTTTTAAGGCATGGCTTTTTAAGCAGTCTTTCATTTTTGTAGTTGTAAGGGTCCTTTCATTTCTTACAAATTTCAGAAGCTAGTGCAAATATATAGTTTATAAATGTGAGCTCCAGAGAGAATAGCTAGCTAGAGCAAAAGGCCAGAGCCTGTGGATGGGGATCCTTAGGGATATATTCTGAAGAATATTAGCTATAGTAGGCTAACTGATTAAAGTAGACTTACTGATTATGATTCTTCATTTTTTGAGCATGGTCATGTATTAAGCTATTGTGTTTCAAACAAAAAAGAATTATTAATGTGAATCAACTCTTTAATGACAACTAATCTTCCTGTTTTAGAATATTTGCCAGGTGTGGTTTTATCAGGTGTGGTTTCATGCCTGCTTTTTTTGAGACAGGACATACAACTATCTGTTCTAGATCAGCCTGTAATCTCTGTCTGTAGCAGTCTCTAGTCACTACATGTGCTGTATGGACTATCTGTTGCTATTTGGCTGAGACTTTCATCAGCCTTGTCATGAATCATTGTACCACGCGTTTTCAATCATTATGCATATAACAGCAAAACAAGATTATTATTTCATCCTTAATGCAGTTACACAGAAGTGTTAAAACCTTAATGAAAGGTATAGATCCAGAGTTAACCCAGCTGCATGCTGTGACTCAGTTTGCTTATTTACAGCTGCAAGAAAGCTTGTTAGAAGGATGAACATGATCTATACAAAAAGACTATTTTGTATTAGCTTTGAGTTAGATTAGTGTTACACTAAACCCCAGCAAGAACAGTTCACTTGGAAAGGAGTTTTATCTGGGTGCTAGAACAAGTTGAAAAGCCTCTCATCAGACTTCTCTAAGGTAGCTTTGTATGCTGCCTTCATTACAGAACTTGAATCTGCTGCCTTAAGATTAGAACAATTTTTGCCTGGAGAAGAAGGAGTATGAACTGTGTAGCATCAAAACTAACAAGTTAGCAGTTAGAGTTCAGGTGCAAGGTGAGATAATAATTTTTATTTACTATTTATCTGGACTGAATTTCAACTAAGTAACTTACACATGAACAGCTCTGTATTTGTGAGCATGTTTCTGAGCTGTTCACTGCATCTGCTCCTGATGATCTGTGTAGGTCAGGAGGTTTTGTTTCTGTTACGTTATTCTTTCTTAAGACAAGCTGTTCAAAGTGAGTTTGTTTGTAAGTAAAATATGGCATCTTCTTGTATTTAAAAATGCCCTCATATTTATTAACAAACCCCTTTATTTTATCTTACAGAAAATTTGAGGATTCTGTCTTTGGGAAGAAATAACATAAAGAACTTGAATGGATTGGTATGCACTTCTTAGTATCAATTCTTCAGTAACAATGGAGTGCTGTCTAGAAAGTGGGATAATTCCCCTATGTTCAAAAATGTCTTTGCTGAATTTACATTGTTGCCTACCATTTATTTTCTCCTTTTCTATGATCTGTTCACCCTTTTATATTATTGCGTCTGAATTTTCAGATGATCTTTCTCTTTTTTTTTTGTTCAAGCATTCCTAATGTTTGAAGATTCTTCAGGGCTAATTTGCTACATGAAAGGATTTTAGAAAGAGAGATTTAATTGTCTTTGGTAAAGATGAGCCCAACTTTTATTGGAAAACTGCTGTTTATCTGTAAAGCCCTCTGAATCCACTGACTTTACATGAAAGTAATTCCTGCAGACTTTTGGCATGAGGAATTTTCTAGCTGAAGATACTCAGGCTATGCTTCTTTACTACAAGTATTGGCAGTCCTATGAACACACACTTGACAAAAGTCCTGTTTATGTTAACTGGCACCTGGAGCAATATGGCTTTCAGGGAAAAGATGGTGGGAGGACTAAGTCTGCCAGGTAGGGAAAAAATTGTTGAGGAAAATACTGGATCATTTTTGTTACAACTGAATTGAGGGCAGAAGAACTTTTTTTCTTTTTTTTCAATTAATTTTTTTTTTTTAATGACTACAGAAATTATTTACTTCCTCAAGAGACACCGTATGTTTCTCCCACAGAATGTTTCTCTTCAAAGCTATTCCCACCTTCAGAGATGCCATATCTCTGAAGTGTGAGATGCAGAGTTAATGTGTAATGGCTGGTTTAAAAAAAACCTCTCTTTTGAGAGAATTATGAAAGCAACTTATGGCCAACAGGTGCAAATATACACGCACCTGAAATGAATCACTCATATTGTATAAAACCCTTCTAAAGCAGTTGTCAAATGGCATTCACTTCATGTATACTTCCAGTGCACCAGCAGCCAAATTTGTCTACTCTGCACCTATGCCTTAAGAACAACTACTCCAGGCAGCTATTCCTTGTCTTATTCTAATATTGTGATTTCTGTCCTCCTAGATCTATTTCAGATCCTTTGCTCTTAACTCCCATGAGTACTTGTCATGCATAATTAGGGACCTGCTTAAAAGGAAACGAGGACCAATATATGTTAATATTTTCTCACATGTGGTGACCTGTGGGAGGGGGACAGTGAAGAGAGAATCTGAAGAGTAAGGAAAATGTTCTTCCACTTCCCTGAGTAGTCCTGTCCTTTCCCAGGAGGCAGTTAGAGACACTTTAGAGGAGCTGTGGATCTCATACAACTTCATCGAGAAACTGAGGGGTATCCATTTAATGAAGAAGCTGAAGGTTCTTTATATGTCAAATAATTTGGTGAAAGACTGGGGTAAGCCACACCTCTGTTCTGTTACTTCTCTTGCAGTATGGTGAATGCATGAGTTAAGTCACCACGTAAAAAGTAGTTCTGTGTGTGGCAGGGCTTTGTCTCTCTAATAAGCCTGCAGACATGCCCAGAATCCCTAAATATCCACTCATGCAAGACAGTAAAAATAGTTAGCATCTTGAATTTCACTTGTATGCCCAATGGAGTCTGTTCTTCAAATCATCTTTCTTGGACTTCTTTTAAAATGCAAACCTGTGCTTTAAACTGATACCAGTTCAAGCCCAAGCAATCTCTCTCCTGTTGTATCACATTATTTATGTTTGCACTGAGCTTGAAAGGACTGTGTGGTGCAGGTGTACTTTCTGTATTCCACAACCTGGTTGGTATTTTCACCTTTGTGGTTGCAGCAGAGTTTGTGAGACTGTCAGAGCTGCCATTACTAGAGGACCTGGTGTTTGTAGGCAATCCACTACAACAGAAATTCTCCTCTGATCAGAACAGTTGGATTGAAGAAGCAACCAAACGGGTACCCAAGCTGAAAAAGCTGGATGGTGAGTTTGGGGCATGAGTCAATTGGTGTAAGTTAATAGCTTCGTTTGAAGACAGCCACAGGGAAATGAATCATAACCTCGGAAATTCATCTGTGTGCCTATGTAATTAATATTCCTCTTTTCTCTCTTTGGAACTAATCAGAAGTTGTTATTCAGATCCTTCCTGCAGGATCTTCTGAGAATGTTTGATGGATTTTGGAGTGTTAAATCCAAGTGGACCTGTAGTTGGGCTTTTCTCTTGAAGTTAGCCAGTCAAATAGTTTTAGCATATAGCTAAAAGGGAACTAAAAGATTTAGCAGTAAGTTAAGTTCACAAGACTTTTATCTGCCAAATAGAGTTACAGTTTTCCTAGCAAATTTGATTTAGTTTTCCCAAAAGAGTGTGACATGGGGGAATGGGGATGGACAGGGTTGCACTCTGTTTTGCTTCTGGTGCAGAGGCAAGTTTTCAATACTTCATGCAAGTTTCCTAAATGCCTGAGTATATTCCTTGTCACAGCAGTAAGCCTCAGTTTGTGAGCGCTCACTGATACGAAAATGTATTTAAGCATGTCCTGATTTGTGACTAAAAGTGATACGATTTTAAAATGAGGTTTTTAGTATGTTAATTTCTGTTAATGGAGATGTTAGCACTTCACTGTTATCCCCTGTTTGCTAAAGCAGCAAAGAGGAGAGCAGGACTGGTAACACTAATACAGAGTCAGAGCAGCAGCAGGGAATGTACAAGTGTAGGGATGGCGAAAAGGGGACAGCCTCATTACAGGGAGCAATAGCTGGGAAATGGAAGTCAGATCAACTGAAGTAATAAGTATTAGGAAGTGGAAGGCTGGTGAGAAAAGCGTACTGCTATGAAGAATGGTCTGCAGTAGTCTGTTTGCTGTTGTATTAGGAAACATTCTGAAACAATGGAATTGGGCAATATCTGTATGTGCGAAGACTAACCTTCTTAGGGTAAGGTTAGACCCTTTGCTCCTTAAGCATTCTTGCAGCCTGGAGCAATGGACAGCTCTGAATTAGGCATGTACATTTCCTATGCAATGTAGAAAAAGAGACTGACATTTAAGAATGGAAACTTCAAAAACTAGAATGTTGAGCAAAAGAGATGTCAGAAATGCTGCAACTGGCCATAAGGTTCTTGCTGTTATACTGTCCCAGGATCCTGGGATGTGTGAGATGACTAATAAAAGGACCTCAACATTACTGAAATGGTTGAATACGTTCTGGACAAAAATAAGCACTGAAGGTCTCTTTCAACAGGAAGGCATCTCTTGTGTCAGTTCCTGTTAGATTTTTAAGTACCCAAGGGGTGAATATAAACTATAACACTACTGTGTAACACAGCTTTATTACATGATATCCAAGCTATCCCTAAGAGGTGTGGCCATATTTCTTCTTCGATTCACATTAATATAATTTTATTCTGTGGTCTGGACATCCAAGTCTGGTATCACCAAGGAAGCATCCCATAATAAAACTTGATCATGTATGTTGTGGAAGTAACAGCACACAGTAAGGGCCCAGCAACAGAAGTGTGATGTGCTAGTTGGTTGATAGCAGTTGAACTAGCATGGTGCATCTCCCAGAGACCAAGTTAGGCTGATCTGTGCAGGTCCTTCTTTAGTACCTTTTTTATTCCCTGTTACCTGAGAAGAGTTGGAAAAACATTCAACAGGAGACCTGTTGAAGGCTTTTCTCATTAAGAGCAGTTCAGGTATGCAGGAGTTCACATCTTCTTTCTGCCAGCCTGATTTTTTCCAACAGTCTGGATAAGCTTTCAGGCATATCAGTATTAACTGTATCTTTCATGCATAATCTATCCGTAAATCTTTGCAAATTTTCTTTTCCCTCTTAGGTGTCCTACTTATTAAAGGAGAAGAAGATGAAGAAGGAGCAAACTGATGACACTTTCTTGTTGGGTATTTAATTATTTAACTAACTCCAGATAGCTCAGCACATAGAACTTTTTATATGAAATGTTTGTTTTGAAGAAAATCTTTGGGCAATTTTGAAAAGACCAGTTTATCTCCACAGTTTCCCACCCAAAGAATTAGTTACCAAAATTTGGGCACACCAGTTTTGTCAAGTTTTTGACACCTTTGGTAGAGACCAGTGGAGTCGAGTTCATCTGCTGTTTGGCTAGGAGGAGACCTTTACCTAAACTAACACATAGCTGGTTTTAATCCCTGATAAGTGATGCTTGTTGTTGTAATAGAACCATTTTAGCTTGTTAGGTGCAGCTGGCCAACATTATCACTGGAAAAAACAAGGCCAAAGGAATAATGTTGTGGTTTAGAGGCGCAATACAGGCTTTGTTGTGTTTACTTTTGCCATGGGAATCCCTCAGTATTTTAAATATGTGAGTTTTCCGTTTCATCCCCTTCAGTGTTACACCAAACAGGCCCTGTAGTTGTGGACCTATGCACAAGAAAGTGTTGGTCTGATGATTGCTTGTTACTGGCCTTAAGATCTGAATTGGGTTTCTTGCATTGGAACTCAACTGCATTGCTTAGAAGGCTATGTATAGCTTAAATGTTTATTTATTTTAAAGAGGCAGTGGGAATTCTTTGCATAGTTTGAGTGAGACTAAAATATTTGCTAGCTTGCTTTGTTTTGTCGCTTACCAAGAACTTCAGATTGGAATATGTGGCCTATTAGCCTACAGCTGGCTCCTAGGTTTGGCTTGGGTCACTGGTGGACATAATCCTTCTCAGCTCCTGAATCTTACTATAACTAAGTGGGCTGATATAAAATACAGAAACAGAACAAAAGACCTGGGCTTGAGGACAGAAAATTTTGGGTTAGGGGATACTCATTTGTTATGAAAGCACAGATGTAAGCAGTGAGAGAAAGTGTATGTAGTTAGTGAGGAAGGTGAGATAAGATGGAAAGTGAGCATTTCTGAGTGAACGGTGTGAACTAGAAGGCTACAAGACAATCTCAGTTTATCAATATATAGGTACTCTGTGACTGTTACAGGAATTCTTAAGCATTCCAACTTTAATAGGCAGCTGTTGGTAAGGCTTGAGTTTGATTTAGATCCGTTACTTAAAAAAGGTCAGGATTGTAATGGCATTCTTCACCTAGCACAAATCCATTCCAGGCAGCTGTTTGCTTGGCCAGAAAACAGTTTCTTAGCTAACTTGCTCACTGGATTTATCTTGCAGATCACTTCATATTCCTATGTAATTTCTTACAGAATTACTCTCCTAGATCATTAATAAAGGCCCCACTGAAACACGATGAGAGAGACTGTACACAGTCAATAGCCATTTCACGTTGTCATCTTTTAAAAACTAAGCTGTTCCGTTCACTTGCGCCCAACTGCTTCTGGCAAAGCAGATGCTTTGGTAGTACAGAGCCTGCCCCCTCTACCGTGGTGGAGCAACAGGGATTGGCCTGTGCCCTTGGCAACTATAGTTAAAGCGTGGTTAACATGAGTGTCCTGGGTTCAGCAGTAGCAGTGATTTTTGTCCTTAGTAGCTGGTGCAATGCTGTGTTTTTGACTTTTAGCCTGGGAACAGTGCTGATAACACCAATGGTTTTAGCTGCTGCTCAGTAATATTTAGTCTGACGAAGGACTTCGAGTCTCATGCTCTGCCAGGAGGAGGGGAAGCCAGGAGGAAGCAGAGACAGGACACCTGACCCAAACTAGCCAAAGAGATATTCCATACCACAGCATGTCATGCCCAGTGTATAAACTGGGGGCAGTTACCCGGAAGGGGCAGATCACTGCTTGGGTTGAGCTGGGTATAGGTCGGTGGGTGGTGAGGTGTTGTACTCTCTTCCCTTGTTATTTCCCTTATCATTATTATTTTTGGTGGCAGCAGTAGTGATTTGTGTTATACCTTGGTTACTGGACTGTTCTTATCTCAACCTGTGGGAGCTACATTTTCAGTTCTCCTCCCCATCCCTCTGGGAGTGGGGGGAAGGAAGGAAGGGGGAGAGTGAGCGAGCGGCTTCAGTTTCTGGATTGCCGGCTGAGCTTAAATCACAACGGTGAGCCAGAGCTTGAGTGGAGTAAAACTTGAGTTCTGAGTACTACCAACAAATGGAAACACCAAATTCATCCACGTGTTTGGAGACATTTTCAGACTAGACCATGCAATGCTCTTGTCCTAGGGCTTGGCTACAAAGAAAAGTGTTTAGATCTCTGTAGCTGATGTCTCCTAGAATAGTGTCTGCAGGTGTGGTACTCATGGCTAGGTTAGAGAAAGGGAGGTATGAGCCCACAGTCTAATGCCTAGTAATCCTGCTGGTTGCTTCCATAATACCTAAACACAGCCAAAGTCTGTACATTTCCGAAGGTAGTGTTAGATGCAGCAGATGTTCTACACTTTGGCTGCTTGGGGAGCAGAATAGAAACTGAGTGTTCTGACTGTGTGGTGGTGATTGGAGCAAAACACAGCTCCATTGGCAGGACGTGAGAGGTAAGAGCTGTTCTTGGCTCTTGGAAGTGACCAATACAGGTGATACATATGGGAATGAAGCAGTGAACCACTGTGGTTGGTGGTGGAGTGGGGGGTATTTGCACCAGTTCTTTTCACAGATTGAACAGCACAAATTCTGTAGCTCTTTCTTGGGGTCTGCATTATAAATACCATCAAAAAAGAAAAAGCAAAATCATTACTGAAGGGACAGAGCATCCAGTCTTAGCACAGCTGTAACAGCAGTAAAGGAACCCCTGCAGTGTAAGATTTCCCTCACCTTTCCCCCTTCGTGTTGTGAGAAATTAGCATAAATTTAAACTCCTTCTAATAGAAACTTTATGTCACTCAGTGAAACATTCAGTAAAAAAGAATAAAACTGTAGCTCTTAGTTCCCAGGAGGTGCTTCAGTTCAAAGCTGGGTGGAAGGTTCAGCTTAATGTTGCGTTACCTGATGAATCACAATTCCTCTCAAGAAAAAAACCCAGAAAAATCACACCCTCCCCCCCTCCCCCCGAAATTTTCTCCCCCAGAATAAATGAAGTTTTCCTAAACTTTAAAATTTGCACTTTAAAGTTCTGCACTGGATGTGGTGGAAGACAATTAAAGCAGCTGATTCACATATTGATGGTGCTACACCATGTCATATATAAGCTAACACGAAACAGCCTGCATGCTAGTGGGGAGCAACTGAGTTAAATGGTGAAAGGCTTCTCTTTCGGTATCACTCTCTGCTCTTCCCTATCGCACCACATCCAGTGAGGTAGTAAGCACATTATCCTTCATGGATGAAAAGAGCACCCATGTAAAACTTGCAAGCCATGTGGAATTCTGCTTTTCCCAGTGACATTATGGAGGATGAGCATCCACTTTATTCCTTAGAGAAATACCCTAAAATTAAATTACTGATAGGAAATAGCTACGTTTTTTTACCTGTTTGCTAGCACACTGACCTCTCTTCAAAGAGCTTACATATGCAGTGATTATATTGAGAGCTGCTGAGGAAGTATGAGAAGAGACCTGAGAACCAGCAGATGAGACTCAGGTTACACTAGAAGTAGACCAGCAAACCCTTCAAGCAAGAGAGCACTTCTAACATCCCCTTGGGCTATCTTTTGTATACAGTAATTTTGTAGCATGATGAAGCTGTTAAACTTGCTGTTTTTAAATTATATAGGCCTATGTTTATAAATGTTATTCTGTGAAACTTGTTTAAAAATAATATAACGTTATTTTATACAAACCTGTTTGGCTGTTGTGTAATTAAATAGTTCAGCTTGCAGAGTGCATTCAGAAATTGAAGTTTTTTCTCATTAAACCTTTCTAGCTGCTCAGCGAGCAATATATTTATAGTATGAGAGTATGTAAATGCTGTTCCTATTGCCTCTATATTTTAGAATAGAAAATAAGTCTTTTAAAATGCTGATATATTGTGATTGTTGTCATCTGAGACATAAGTATTTTTCCATCTTCTAAGACGTTGTTTGTCAGACTTTGTTCTTAGGTCCTAAGAGAAAAGTGTACTACTGCTATATAGCGGAAAAATCCAAATAAGTTAAATAAATGGCTAGATTTTCTTCAGTACAAGATTAAGTTTTGTTAAGAGCAACATACTCTCAGTTCCATTGAACCTGGACAACAGAAGGCTGACTCATTAATAAACTTCTGTAATAGAAACTTTGCCCTTCCACAGACAGTGTCACTGAAACCTGATTTCAAATCTCCAATATAAAGAAAAAACCCCACACTCCCTAGCAGTTGTTCTCAGTAATGCCAGGAATGGCCTCCTGCAGTGATGGGTGTAATGCCATTAAAAAACCATACAGGGAATCACTGCAGAATTCCTCACAATGCCACTAACTCAAAAGCTTACTAATCACTAAAATGCTTTATAATGTCTCAATAGCTGAAATAATTCTAGAAGCTTGGGCTTGTATCCACCAGGTAAAAAAAAAGATGAAATAAAAATGTCCCAAAACTTGTGACTTCGATCATCCAAAGTTTGTTTGCATGGCTTCCCACTTCTAGTACAAAGTAGTCAACCTTCAGCACCTTTGCCAGTTGGCTTTGACAGGGAGGCAAATACATTACTTAAAGCCTTAAACAAAGTCTTGGTCTGCTACCTGAGGTGAAGGCTTTGATGTTCCCTCTCCCTTTGCCCACCAAGCAAAGTTGGTGCTCCAGGTGTTACTGCCAATCAACAGCCAAATCCACAGGAGTAAATCAAAAGCTTCTGCACAGAATTGAAACAAAGAGCAGTTTAATGTCTTAGCCCAAGCCTTCTCCTGCCAGCTTTGCCAAGAACACAGAAAACACGCCAGCATAAATTAACAACTCAAAACAAGTGTGCTACCTGGCATTCTGACTGAAATCCAGCAGGAGCCCATGCACATTCCTACCACACACTTTATGTAATGAGGCATTTGCAGCTTTTGAAGACCTCATGCCCATAGATGGGAGAAGCACCTGTGTGGCCTATTTCACCAAAACCAGGTATCTACCAAAATGGAAGGAACCTTTGTTTGGAGGATGGGTGGAAGCATGTTGATATTTAAAATCTATAGCAAGAGATCCAGCTATTGCCAGAGGAAACATGATTAGTGCTGTATAAAAACTGCTTAGATTCAGGTACCAGACAAATGCCTTTAAGACAGCATTTACTGAAACACTTTTTAAACTCTAGCATTAGAAAATACACAATACAACTTGGAGCTGAAGGCACTATTTTACAACCAGCATATTCCGCTGCTCAACAGCAGGAAAATGTTAGTTCTTTCTCCAGCAGCTTTGGATTCACTTCAGTCTCTATTTTCTGTTCCTGCCAAAGCCATCCAGGAATTCAGGTGTGATACAGGCCCCTTGCGTGCTAAGTTAACCCCATGCCGCCTTTGTAGGTGTCTCAGGTAGTGTCAGAATCCAGCTGGCCTTATTTACAGCGCAGCAGACCTAGAACTATACCCCAGGAATTTCTAATGCATTATCAAGGTCATTTCTAGCATTCTGGGAAGGTACTTGGATGGGAGGGGGACACACTTACACCATCAATTCTTCTGTAAAGCAGCTGGAGCTGCATCTGCCAGTTTTTTCTGGGATATAAGACACAAACCACACTGCAGGGTGGTGTCCTTGGGAGAAACAGCTTCAAGGATTGCTACAGAAACACAGAGGTGGGTATGCTGAGAGAGCAGACTAGCACGGAACTCATAATTCCTTCTCGTGTCACTATTGCCCTGACCCCCCAGCCATCAAAACACTCAGCTAGGAAACTTATTTTTTTTAAACCTCATTTAATAAAAGGTTTTTTTCGATATATAGCAGATATTCAGTAAATAAGTTACATAGTACATTACAATCACATCAGCAAGATTCCTTTAGTGTATTAATATCTTATAAAAAAAGCACACAAAAAATAAATTCAGTCCAGTCTATCACAACTGTACAGCAACAGGTAAATATATTTATATATGTACATTTTAAACACATAACAGTCTTTTAAAAGGTGCCCTAGGCAGCAAACACACAAAAGGAAGTGTCTGCTTGTTAAAAGTAATATACTTTATTATAAAGCATTTATACAGTAATTACAAAGGCTGACTGCTCCTGTACAGTACACCAAAGCTTGGACTACAAATTTAAAAACAGAACATAAAAAGAATGAACACAAAAAAGTTTTTTTATCAAATCTAACTACAAGGGGGGAGGGGGGAATACACGTGGAGAAGCTGCAGGAAACTGGGTTTTAAAATACACATTTCTATAAAAATATATGTACTCTTCTAATCTGGAGAAGTTAAGGGTTTATTCAGGCTCAGCTGTCAATGGAATCCTGGGCTTGGAAAGAAAAATCCTTCAGACAGCTGGGGATTTAAAGTTTGTGTCATCCTAATTTGACACCAGAGAGAATGAGGGTGAACAAAGCAGCTGAACCCAAGTGATGAATTTACATAGAAACTCACCCGCACAAAACTCAGACACGATCTGCAGACACTGCTCCTCCGTCTCTTTAAAGCTTTGTAACTGCTCAGACACACACAGCAGAGGATGAAACAGGGAGGAAGTTTGTGTGGGGAAACGTGATTTACAATAAGGTTTTTGGCAGAGGTAACCGTAGGACTGAAAGCGTCCATGTAGGAAAGCAGGCAAGACTTCATGGCTGCAGTCCTCACTACTCCCATTTCTTTTAAACGAGGATGTGTTTATATCAGAACTTTCTAGTCCGCTGCCTGAAGAGAATTAAGAAGTGTGTAATTGCTGAGGGTGAGAATGCTCACCCTCTGTGGCTTAGCAAACACTTTTGTTTGCATGTTGATTTTAATCTAAGCTTGTTGCGATGATAAAAATGACCAAAACCTCAGTTTGATAAACTGGAGGGTATTTTTAGCTAATTTTGCTTCACATTACACGCCTAGTATGGGATTAACAGATGAATTACCTTTAAGATTTAGAATTTCCATCTTTGCCTTGCCTTTAGGCAGCTGTATTCCTACCTGGTCCTAGCTAGCGAAATGCCACAGTCCTGCACAGCCACCTGAACTGCTGTAGGCCTTCAACTTATAGAACTGAGTTGTCTCGGATACATTACCTGTATCAGTAAATGGGAAAACATCAAATAAATTCAAATTCAGTTGTTCTTGCAGCCAGACTGCAAAACACCTATAGCTATATCAGATACGCATCACCAGTGCATGCATACACCTACTCATTCTATACATACACAGACTTAATAAACCTGAGATGCTATACAATGCAGATCACAAACCTGAAAGGCTCAATCTTATCTGTAAAGCACAGACAAGACAGGCAGGGGGTACACAATCGGAGCAGAACATGATCTGTCACTGCACAGTGCCCAATGGTGGCATCAGGTCTCAAACAGGTCATGTTTCTGGAATACAGCCACCTGACTACACGGTGTGTGACCCCTGAAGCCTGATCTCGCACTGTAAAAGGCAAATCTTTTAGTACACATGTACGGAACTGCAGTCTGTAAATCTTGTATGTGTTCCCATAGGAAAGACAACTAAAGCAAAGAGAGGCCTTGTTCAAACTCAGTGACTGAGCATATACTGCCTTTTTTCTACACTAACAGCAAACTCTTACACTAAACGGGGATCAGTAAATAAGCCTTTAAATGATGGAAAGTAACAAGCAAAGGGGTTTAAACTGGACAAATCAACAGAACATAGAAAATAGTACTTTTAATTCTAACTGGAAGCACACAGCCTTCAGTTAACACTGCGCTGCAGGAAAGAGCAGCTCAAGCTTTTATCCCTGCTAAGAAGAGTAACAGAATTAATTCCAGATCTGACAAATTCCAATTGGCTCAAATGCTTTGTCCATAACAATTGGAGTGGGTTGGGCTGGTGGTTTAAAACAATTCTCTACCAACTTTTGCTAGCAGGCAGGATCCAATTCAGGTATAGGATCAATTCCAAACTCCTGCCATATGCCAGTGGGCAGCAGGTTTGGCTTTGCTTATTTGTTTTTACACAAGACACTCAGAGAGTCATTTTTACTTATTACCATGACAGAAAAGAGACCTTCTGGTGGCTAGCAGCAATATGTAAACAAGCTCAGAAACATTTCCATTTGATGCCACTGGCTTGGAACATTCACCTGACTTTTAGTCAGTGGGTGCTAACCCACAGCCAGTAGAGGCTGCCCTCAGAAAGAGCCCTTTTCTGATTTGCTTCCAATGACAAGACCTCCCCTGCTTCACATCTTCCTCTTCTCTTCTATCTCTACTGCAGCAGGGTGGGAGAGAAACCACCAGTACTGGATTCAGTGTGTCATATACACACCATTGTTGTGCAAGTAAAGAAAATCAGATTTGTTCTTATCAGCACCTCAATGATTTATCCTTGATAAGAGAAAAAACTACTCGTATCTGTTTCCTAAAATAGGAAGAATCACTGAAAGATCTGGTCTTTGAAAGACTGTAATAATGCTTGCATTCAAGCATCATCATATCTGAAAGAAGATTAAACTGGTACTTAAAGCAATCCCCCAATTTGCTCCCTAAGCCTTAGTACTGTGTTTCATCTGATCAGTTGTTTTGTCACCATAATTTACTATGCCAAATCTAAAACTACTTCAAGCTTGAAAACTCCTAAGGGCCATGATTAGATGTTGCTCATTATCACCCAGGCATGCTTCCAGATGCTAAAAATACTGGAGTAAACACAGATGGTGGAGCAGATGAGCAAAAGGCAGAGAAATGTCCCAATTTTCTGCCTGGCAGATCAGTACATTTCAGCACAAACCTCTCCGCAGATTTGTCTTACCAAAGGCTGCATGTATGTTCTTCCAGTTCAGCATCCTATTCTCCAGCTGGGCCTATATCCACTAGTCCATACTGTCCCCCTTGCTTTTCCTAAGCATCTGCTCCTGCTCGCTGTCAGAAACAAGACCTGGAGCTAGACAGTTTGGTTTGTCCCAGTATGAAGAGTGTCTGTTTTCCTCTAAGGAATGACATACTGGTTGATTTTGCGCTCTTTTAGCAAGGACTGTAAAAGCATCTTTATAAGGTTTTCTTTCACCTTGTTTCAATTCTCAAGTTTAGCCAAATCTCCAATCTAAAAGAAATCTTCATTTTTTGCTATGTTCCTCACTGTGTGCCAGTTCCACCTCCATTTCTTTGTTATGTGTTTTAGGTCTTCCCAGTCTCGGTTAAGTAACTGTACACCCTTCTACTTCTGTGACAGTGGCATTCCAGTCAAAGACAACAGTGTAACAGTATCTACATTACCTTAAATCCTTCTTAGATACCCTCACAAGCCCTGCTTGTTCCTGAACTGTTGCCTTGCAGTTCTCAAGATCTGAAAACTATCAGCAACTTCCCAGAAACATACTTTGGAACTTTGTTTAATTGCATCGTTGCTTTACTGGAGTTAATCCCAGTACAGCAAGGGGACCACAAGGTCCAGCTGCTTCACCTTCTGTCCATCCTGGAGCAGTGTGCTAAAAACGCTGTTCTCTCTAATAATGGTAGACAAGAGTTTTCTCCAATTTACAAAAGGAAAAACAACCAACATTGAAACCCTTAACAGGGAGACTGATTTGTTCAAGCTTCTGTTTAGAAGACCAGTAGCTTTGGGTTTTGTAGCCATTTTTGCATGATCTTAACAGTTCGTGACATGCCACCTGCTTCCACAGCTTAGTTAGTCAACAAGACCCCTGTATGCAGGGACATGAAACAGTTGTCCAAATGCTGAAAGGAAACATAGTTTTGTTAGGAACAGAAAAGCACAACCTTAGCAGAAAATTGAACCCTTCAAGATAAAAGTGTCAACGCTGGTAAAGTGTAGTCCTTAATGGTACTCCTACTTATTTTGTAAGAGTAATAACTGTTTATGTCAGTAAGAAAAAGGATTCTATGCAAAGGCATATATATGTCAAAGCAAACGTACTATACACAGCCTCCCAGACTTAGAGTGAAGCAACCATGGTTGTATAAAACCAAGGGGCAGGAAAAGATTGGCAGATGGCACCTTCCATTGTTAGTTAACCTGGAATTTATCTAGCAGCTTGAAGGATTATCCAGTCTGGAACACACTGTAGTTCACATACAGCAACCCCCGTAGGATCCCTGCTTGGGAATGCAGCAGTGACTGGCTCCTTTGGTATTGTACCATTGGAGCAGCACACACACGACCTGACACAGTGCCAGCACCCAGGAGTCAGGGATCAGTGCTGCATCTAAGCACTGGCTGGAGGGATGAGCTGAGCAGCCAGGGTAGGGACTAGGACTGACTGTGAATCACAAGGAAGTAATCTGATCCTTTGCATCTTTATGAAACAATGATAAACATGGGCTATAAAGATGTCCAGTGCAATCCTCTGCAGATCTAACATCAGTGTCATCTGGACCACTTTACTAGTTCTGAACTCCCTTACCAGCAGGCTTTTGGTGGCTAGAATCTATGGGCTATGAGCATGTGTCAGTTCTGAAGGAAGAGTCAGCCTTTCAGCAAAGAGCAAGGCTGACAGCAGGACAACCCAGGAGGCACAGGCCTCCAGCCACCAGTGTGGAAGTGACAAGCTTCTGCATGCACACACTGTCTGACACAAGTACCTGGGAAACTAGGGCCCCACTGCACTAGCTCTTACTGATGGCAATTTCAGGGAATACACGAGGGCTGCTGCAAGAAAGAAAGGGATGTGTTGAGAGGTAAAAGCCATTAACAGAGGGATCACTGCTGAAGATTAGAGTCCATTCCACCCATTTCGGAGGTGCACACAAGAAAGTCTCGGTTCATTTTCACTAAACAAACTTGCTCCCATTTATGCAAAGTCAAGCCCAGCAGTTTACATTTCAAATTGCACTTGTGAAGCCCAGACTACTTTCCATTAAGTCAATCAAAGGCAGACTATTTTGTTTCCCAAGACAAAGACAACCCACAAGGGCTGTGCTACTCTAATCCCACGTGGTATTTTTATATCCATCGCTGCATTCTTAATGGCATGAAAAATGAACCACCTCAGGCTTCCTTCTGAAAAAGAAAACTTGCTCTCAAAAGGAAGCTCATCTTGCTCACCCCACTTTTGTGAATCAGAGGCCAAAAGTGCACACCATCTTCCCACAAAACTTATTGGCTGCCTGAATAAATGCTCAGAAAGAAAGGCAGGAAATAACAGGAAGGAGAACTTGCTGAGAAAGGAAACATCTAGAAATCACCAGTGTCACAGTAACTGGACACACCTGGCTCAGAGCAGAGCATCATTTTCTCACTCCAGTCTGGAAATCTTTATATCCAAGAGTCCTGTTAGCATGATTCCTGACAAGCACAAAAGAAAGGTCTGACTGACCTGAGAGAACTTCCTTCCGCTGCAGGTGACATCATTCTATTATGTACCTCAGGTATCATTATAAATAGAATAGAAATCTTATTTGTTTAAAAAAAGAAGAAAGAAAATATCCAAGTTGAAACAAATCTTTACATCCACCATTCCGGCTTGGTCAGTACTGGCAAGGTGAAGTGGAACATGTGGCATGAGAAAACGGCAGCACTAAAACTTGAGACCTGATAGTTCAGGGAAGAAAAGTGCAAGCAAAAAAAGTAAAGCCACCGAGAGGGAGGTTGGGTCCAGCCTTGCTACTCCCTCCATTTCTGCTCTGCTGCTATATTTCTCCTTCTTCATCCGAGCTCGCACTGCTGCTTCCACTGCTGCTGCTCCCACTCTCGCTGCTCTCTTCCTGCTGCGCCTGGCTGTGGGCTGCTGCTGCTGCCGCTGCCACTGCTGCTGCTGCCTCCTTCTCTTGCTGCTTCAGTGCAGCTGCTTTCTTTTCCTGCTCTGCGTGGCTTTTCATGTGTGCACTGCGGCTCTTCACCTTGTAGAAGACCCTGAGGAAGCACACACATACATTAGCATTGGTCTCTCCTACAGCCTCCTTCATTCATTCTCCAAAAGAGCTTCTGCTCCTCTAGCCCCAAAAGTGTGAGCTTCAGCACAGGAACTCAGGTTGGCATTGGCATAGAACATCTACAGGAAACAGCACTTCTGATTCTGTGTGTGCCGGCCCTGGGTGAGCACCCTCAAATTGCTCGCTTCATTTCTAGTATGTCCATTTCTTCTTATTTTTCCTTCAGCTCTTAAATGTTTAGAGAGGCAGTGCTGGTAATAAACATGGAGGTGAACAACAGCCAAATGCCACTCCTGAGCCTTGTCCACACAGCCAGAAACAATTGAGCTTTTTCCTCCTGACTTCACACTTACGATCTATCTCTCCATCTTTCCTAATAACTATTTGGATTTTGCACCAAATGCCACAAGAAACGTTAAGACACCATTAAGAA
The DNA here is from genome assembly GCF_033783945.1 of Neopsephotus bourkii. NCBI lineage: Eukaryota > Metazoa > Chordata > Aves > Psittaciformes > Psittacidae > Neopsephotus > Neopsephotus bourkii. The sequence goes on along the minus strand of NW_026902298.1, from coordinate 13,760,386 downwards.
TCCTTGCTTGCTTCTCCTTTTATCAGTGGCCAGGACCAAATCCCAGCTGCCTGACTTCTCACAGCACTCCCCTCTCCAATGCCACACGCGCCCTGAGGGCACAGAGACAGGTCACCTTGTCAGGGCCAGTGAAGTCCCAGCCAGAGCAGGAATTTGTCAATAGCCCTGATGGCATAATTAGACAGAATTTGCATTTTCTTGCCATCCCCTTGCTTGGTGCCTTTTAAAAATACAGGTTTCACCACTGGTATGACAAGACCATTGTTTTAAAAGTAAGCAATGTATGTAGGGAACTCAATTTCCTTGAAGCTTATGATTCTGTTGGCAACAAACCTACAAATCCTACTAGAACCATCGTGTAAGGGAAGACAAATGTATATTTTACAGACACAAAAGATAGCTGCAAGTTTAACCAGATGAACTGTGTGCCCATGGGCCTAATACCTGCTGTCATAACAATGGTAGTGTCTTGCATTTCTATGCCACTGTTCATAAGTAAGTCTATACCATGTTCTTAATAGGTGATTTAGCAAATATATAGAAATTACTTGTTCCAAAAAAAAAAAAAAAAGGCATTACAGAGGGGCAACACAGGAGCTGTTTGAAGACGCAGCTTAACACCAGACAGTGCACACAGTTGGAATGCAGGTGGTGTCTTACTCCATCTGAGTAAAAACAGTCAGCAGGGGGTAGTTATCCAAGTAGTGGTATCTAAATATCAATATATGTAAAAAACCCTAATCTGTGAGTATTATTGAGATAATGTGTCATTAAAAGTATTGCCAGTGCCTCTGGCCTAAACAGGCAAAAGGAAAGCTCATCTGAGAATAAGCTTCGACAGGAGATGCACCGCTGCAGTTCTGTTACTATTGCTGTATTGCTATGATGGAGTTTCTCTTACCTGCCACATTTTTTACATGGAAATGCATTTTCTGTGTTCTGAGTTTTACTGGTAGCATCTGATTTTATCTTCTGTTTCCGCCTCCTCCTCTGCACTGGAGCACCGATAGGCTTTCGAGGCTTCACTGTTGCCTCCCTCGGCTTCCTTCCAACTCTGCCTGTGACAGTGGCCTCTTGACTCCTTAGGCTGGCATCACTGGCCTTTGGAGAGAAAGGGACAGTTAATGCAAACTGAAACTTAAACCCACCATCAAAAGGAAAACAATGCCTGAGCTCCTGTGCTTCATTTATTCTAGACCAGGGTTTTATTTAATGAGAAAGCCTTCAACATATTTTCTGGACATTTCTCATCATAGTCCTATGTGCACCAACCACAAAGAATTATCTTGGGTTCCCCGCCCCATACTCATTCCTGTTCTCCCATCACAGCACACAGTCTGGTTGTTAGGAGTACTCTAAGCTACCTCAGCCCAATCCCCTGCTCGGGGAGAAGTCAGAGGTGGAAACTTTTTACATGCGGAACTGTTCACCTGCTGTTTTCTAAACCAGTTGCAGAGTGAAGGTGGCATGGAAAGCACAACATGCACAACGCAGAACTTACTGTTACACCATCTTGTAGTGTCTGCTCATCTTTGAGAGGAACTGCGCTGCTCTTTCTGTTATCCAACACTTCCTCTGCCTCTTCTTCCTCCTCCTCTTCTTCCTCCACATGCCCCTGTTCTTCACTGTAAATGTCCCTTCTGGGAGGAAGAACACGTGCAAACCTATGGGAACTCTTCACCAGAAGATAAAGGAACTGTTAATTTCAGTGTTTGTAAGTAAACATCATTATGTGACACAGGACACAGGTTTGAGTCTGGACTCCTCCACACTGGCCAGACTGTTCCAGCTTTTGATTTTACCAACAAGTGAGACAACACAAATTCAGACTTCACACCACCGCCCAAACGTGAGAAAAATTAAGGAAATTACCTTGATGTCTACTTCGGCTTCATCTTTCATTGATTTCTCGTTAGTGGCATCAATGTCCCCAAAGATTAAGGTCCCATTCCGACCAATTTTCACCTGTTTCTTGTACGTGTAGTAGAATTCCACACACTGGGCTACTGTTTTGGTTTTTATCTGGTGTTTAAAACACATGAAAGTCCAGTCAATAACATGATTTTAAGAAGGCTCATAAATAATTGCTAAAGGTCCAGTAAATACACTGTATTTTTCCTTCCTCGGTAGTCTCCATTCCACCACAACAGCCATTCAAGCCTTCTTTTCTGTGTCATATTCATCTGTATGCCCCATCCATCCCACAGCCCGCCTCCCACTGCCACTGTTATTCACTGGCAACTACAGGACCAACTTTCCAAAGAAAAGATGGTCAGTGCAAAGGTGACAGAACCTGGCATTTTTGTAAGCTTAATGCACCCTTCACCTCTGAAATGTTCCAACTGAGCTGTCAGGCTTGAGAGCAGCCTTCCAGTTTTATGGGGGAGCTTTATTTTCCAGCAGCATTTCAGAGAAGACCAGGCCAGAATACCAAACCAAAAATGGGAAGGAATCTTTGCAGCCCTTTCCCATTTTGGCCACATGCACTTCATACACATGGTGGTAGCCAACGATCAGCACAGACCTGTGATGGTCTACAAATTCTCAGTGATCTTTCTGGAAGTTTTGGCATATATTCTTGGCTTCTGGGCTTTTGCAAGTTAAATGCCTTTTATATACAGCTCCTGCTGTGATTTGCAGTGGTTTGCCCCCCCACTGAAGTGTCATGCCTCATGAAAGTAGATGGGGGCAATCATTTTTACTATGTCATAGTAAACCAGAAAGAGAGATCCTAAATGATTCATATATCCTTCTTTGGTACCTTTCATCTGTAGCAACGATATGCTTCTATTTAGTTTTATAAGCAAGCCATTTAAGCTGAACCAGAACATTACCAGTGCTCTGCTCTGTAAATACATCCTGCAAAAGTGGTATCTGCAATGTGAACTAATGGAACTAATGCAGGAAGTGTAAGGATTAACTAAACAAGAACAGCAAACCAAACATTATTGTTTTAGCTTTCTAGTGAGATTTTATGCTGTGTTGGATGGTAATATTCCTCTGAAATCTTCAATCCAGAATTTAATGCTTAATACTGAGGTTTCAGGAAAATCAAGAACTCCCTGCATTAAATGCTCAATAAACATATAAGAATATATCAGGAATGTATCATTGCTGTCATTAAAAAAAACAACAAATGGGGCAGGAAAGTAACTTACAAGCTTTTGGACCAGGAAAAAGTCTTTCTTGTAGATTGCGATGCCTTTGTTGAAAAGCTTTTTTTCAGCAACTTTCCACTTGTCTGATCCTGTAGAAAGAAGCAGTTGTAATGGTAGCCATTCCAGATGTTTACTCTTATACATGCTTTGCCTTCAAGACGAATACACACATGCAAAGGTGCAGTCTCTCATCACACCTAATCCAGCTTCTCTGCAGACTGCTGTTAACTGGTCCTCTACTGCTTCAGCCCTCCTCTCATCACTTGCCCTGTGTTAGATCTAGTACTCATCACCACAGGTTAACTCAGTTCACCTTGCAAAAATGTGTCAAGTAGATGAGCTAAGACAGTTTGCAACAAAAACAGCAGGGTGAATAGACACACTTTGCGGTGACCCGGTCATTAGATTCTATACAAGGGAGATGATGGGACAGGAGACCAGAGCTGCTCTTCCAGCAGCAATCCACTGTACTTGAAGATGCATTGTATCTCAAATATTCCTGCTATCCTAGCACCCTTGCCTTTAATAATAAACACATTCTGGGATTTCCTCCTGCCATACAGGTATTACTCAAATAAGTTTTCACAATCATTACATTAAGAGTGTGCGATAATGAAGAAATGTAACCTCTGCGCTTTGTAGTGCCAACTATTAGACATCTACTAGATGTCACTTTATATCAGGTGGCTGGGGTCACTCTTAGATCACTGAAGTTAGTGTCACACACCTGACTATTTTCTAACTGGGTGCAGTATTACAAAGGCAGTTCATGGCATTTAAATTCTGCAGAAACACTGACATGCATCAATAGCTGGCTGAGCTTTCTTCAGCAAGCTTGAAAACACTTCCCATAAAACCCCCTCTGAACTGCACTCTAGAAACCTATGCCAGTGAGGCCGTGGTTCTGAGGTTACCACAGCCTTTCTGTACGTACTATATCTTTCTCTGTTCTCTGTGGCTTAGTCTAAGGGATCACATTCCCTTTTTCCCATAAAGGAAATCAGGACACACACACACACACACATATTCTGAGAGATGCAGTTTCTTATGTTTTAAGTGTCATAATTTGCACAGGCAAAACTATTAGCAAGCGATCATTCAATTTATCAGAGAGAAGAGTGATCTTTTCATCTTACTGTAACGTTCAAGAGTTCCCCAAAAGAGCATAAAAGGATAGAAAAATTGCTTCATGATAGGCAGCACAGAGTTTTTCTGGCTAACAAACCTGTGTAGTGATAATCTGCCAAAGGGTGGGTAGGCGATCGTACTGGCCTCTGCAACAGCAGTTTGGTCAAAGCTCCCTAAGATAAAGACAAACAAAATAATTCACTTAAGGGCTGGAGTATTTAAATCAAAAATCAGACAACTGTTAATCCTCTCCTTTCTGGTAAGCTCACTGAAAGGAACCATAGCACAGTTTAACATTTGGGACAACTTTAAAAATCACATTCTTGACTATCAAGACTGAGTTTTGAGTACCACAGGCAAGTGTAAGCTCTCAGCTCCAATTCATATCTCTGTGAATTGACGCTTTCCAATGCAATCACCACAGTACTGGGAGAGAGTTAATTCCATAGACAGAGACCGTGCAGCAGTTTCTTCTCATTTACTGAAGGCCTCAGTTACATACTCGCATCCCAGACTGCTGCCCTAAATGATGTCCATCTGACATATTCAAGTCATTATGATCTTATCTCACTTTAAGCAATACTTCAAAATAAAACACAGCAGTCATGTGACAAAGATTACACAAAAAAAAACCCCAAACCTCTCATGCTTTTTACTTTGCATTTAAACTAGAAGTGCTTTCAAAGTTAGCAGGAAGGAAAGAATGGAGTCATGCTTCCATCAGCAGTTTAAACCAGCTAACAGTGAGCTCCTGCTTCTCCCTAATGCCAGCAACAGCATTCACAATGGTAGACTGGTTCTGGGACCCTAACTAGCACAAACCTAACATGAACACACAGAAATTACTTTCTATTTGTCTTCTTCTCCAACACAGACCAATGCAGTCTCACAAGTGTCAGTGCTGGCACACTACAGGGGACAGAAAACAAGCAGCCAGGCAAGAGCATGGGATATTGCTGACGACAGGGCTGATTTATGCCAGGTCAAATCAATCATAGAACTATAAAAGGATGACAACCCTGTGCCATATGCTATGCTCTGCTCTTTGATATTACCTCCCAGGGGTGTCAAAAGGCATTATGAAGGTGAATCATGTCTTACAACACCGACATAAAATCAGCAGCACAGCTGTTCCCTACATGTGTAGGGAAGTTAAATGGACCTGCCAAAAGTAAGGGGAGCAAGACACTGCACTTTATGGCTTCGGCTTCAGCCAGGCCTCTTATTTTTCCTTCCAACATGGTCATCTTCTAAGAAGACAACATTTAAGATTCATTTAAGATTCATTTAACAGTCTCGGCTCACTCACCCTGTCAGTCTGTTTGTTAAAAAGCCAAACATGTTGAAGTTGGAAACATGCAAGACAGTAAGTGAACATGGCATGATACATCAGGCAGAACCCACTTTAAGGACATCCAAGGGACACAATTAGATGCACAGAAAAGAGTTTGGAAGGATTTCCCCTCAGGAATGACAGGTTACCTGGCCTTCATTAATATCTTTGACCACATCAGGGTGAAAAGCTGGGAAGACTCACCAGAATGCTTCCCTTTGCTTCATGTAAGAAATGCAACGTCAGCTCCTGGTTGGTTCCAGCCCCAGGAAATATGCTTGAACAGGCAGCAGCTAGCAGGTTTTCCACTGTTTCCACAGAGGTACCAAACAAATTCAGATAAGGAGATTAAAATGGGAGTTTCCTACAGGATTCGCACAGTTAATTAGCTCTTTTGAAGCAGGGCTGGACCTAACAGAAAATAAAACTATCGGAGAAGTCGAATGTCCTTGCAAATTTATCTAGGTCAGATTGGACGCCAGAACCACAAGGTCATGTGGCACTACTCTGCATTCAGCACTATTTACACATGGAGTTTCTTGCAAATCTCCTCTCTCCTACAATGTCTCCCCGTTTCCCTTCACCTCAGAGATTGCCTGAACCTCCCCTTATATTTTAACTTCCATTTCCCCATACCCTTTTTTCTCTGTCATCAGAAAGATCTAAGTCTGCTCACTTCCTCTTCCCTTCAGGATTTACACATGCCACAACCTATGTGCACCAACAGCAGACAGCTGCCCAAGTCCGGCTACTAGGTTGCCACAGCTCCTGCTTCCTCATCCTGACTTCCACCTACAACTTGATTCTTCCAAAATGCTATTATATCTAGAACACCCCTTGAAAATACAGAAGTTGAGAGGATGTGGTTTTCCAATGTTAACAAAGACAACGAAGCTTCACTGAGCAAAAGGCTGCTCTTTGCCTGACTAGTAACAAACGGCTCAATTTTACCTTAATTAATAAGATAAACCAAATTTATCTTAATCAATGGTCCAATTTTATCTTAATTAAACTTAATTAAAAAACCAACCCTATTAACCTCCCCACGAACACCTGCAACCTGATAATAAGTTTTACTCCTAAGACTGTGCTCAAGACTACTCAAACTTGTCTGGGGCTGGGAGCTCTAAGAGAGTTTTAATTATGCCTGCAGTAGGTAAGCGGTTACCCCTACAGTTACTGTGACAATTCAGTCCTATTTACCAGCCTTCCACATTCTTACCATTCTCTTGGGTGACTTTGTTGGTTTCCAGGTCACCCCACGGCTGCCACACCAGCTCTGCTTTATGTTCATCAGCTGCTGCCAGAGATCTGTCTTGGAGCAATGGGATTTCTGCTTGAAAGCGAGTTCCTACATTTATTCGCCTGCAGAAGAGGTAAGATGTTAACAGTCCGCTCCCCTTTACAATATCCAGAAAGTCTCCATCTCTGCTAGACGCACTAATTATGAAACTGAAACGCAGAAGGCTCTTGCATAAAACATGAAGAGCTTTCAGGTGTTGGAGGTTACATTAATGACTCAAAAGGTGAGAGGTTTTACATCCATTACCAGTTCCCATTGTCTTATCAACAATGGTTGAAATTGTATTTAAATTGGGATCCCCTAATAACTGCTCAAAGAACAGTTACTAGCTTTCAATAATCATCACTTTTTGAGAGGCTGTCACACAGACTTCTTTTATGGCAAGTTTGCTCCTCATGCATAAGAGAAGCCTGTTTTAGTATTAATGTTTTGCCAGCCATAACTACAGAATTATAGCACTATTTATGCTGAAAAGGACTTCTGGAGACTATCTGGTCCAACTTGCCATTCAAAGCAGGATCAATCTCAAATTTTGTCCTTTATGATCTTGACAGAAGCTAATATCTCCTAGAAACTATTTCTAATAAAACAGAAAATATAAACCAATGAAAGCGGTATTGCTCATTCTGTATCAAAACCAAATCCCATTCTTTTAGCAGCAATCTCATACTTCTAGAGTCTGAATTAGCACACAGATTTTTCACAACATGCAATCCACATGCTTTAAGAGAGCATCCACAGAGATTCTACTCTTTACTAGTAAACATGATTTTGTGCACAAGGATAGGTAAAAATCACCATTAAAAGACTGCTCTACCAGACTTGGGGGTCTAGAGGTTTATACCAATAGCACAGCAAGCAATGAGAGCACGGCTATCCTTTGTCATTACCCTACCTCTCTTACTCTGTGCCAAAATACACTGAGACAGCAGTAGCTACACAAACTCAGAGTGAAGTAAGTCCAACGACAACATTCTAAGTAATATAGCGTAATATAGCAGTAATATAGCAACTATGCATGCAATTCAGAGGTCCAGAAGCAAGAGTCCTAGCTAAGATAGTAAAAAGACCCTTCAGAAAACAAAAGATGCCAGAAAACCATGATATTGGAGAACAGCTGCTGCTCAGACCACTCAGAATATAATGAAAATCTCGCATTCTGAAATAAGATATCTATGCTTAATGTGCAAAACTGTTCCTCTTTAAGGATTCAGTCAACTAGCACTATACTAATAGCACCTGAAATAGTAAAGGATAGATAAATAAGCTCTTTTTTTGAGAGAGTAGTCAGGCAGTGCCCACAAGATGATTAAACCCTGGAGTTGCTTCATTGGAAGGTCTTGGCTTAGCTCCCCCTCACCATGAGGGAAAACACAATTACCAGAGAAAAAGCATGATCTAGCACAATAAAGAGTAGTAACAAAACCAGCTGAGAAACACCAGCCTCTTCTGATCCTCTGCTGTTCTGAAATACCATTAAAAGGCTTTGGTATCAAAAGGAAGGAAGAGGGTATAATTTTCTGTTGTGGAAGGGGAATAAGGGAAAACCTTCATTCTCTTTTTTCTGCTTAACACATCACTTTGGTAAGCATCTGCCTCATGAGATCTCGTAAGCAGGAAAAGCCTGCATTCAAAACAAATGGCTGACTTCTAGCACATAAAGATATTTTACAAACTATTTCTTTTGCATCTGTAGCAGATCGAGGTTCTACTCCCTCACACTTGAGGGGAATGGCTTACAATGCATGTGAACATAAGCGAAGAGATACATTAGGTAACTCACACACACACTTGTTCTGACTTCATTCACGTTCAGCAGCAGCCTGACATGGACAGGTTGGGATTCCCACTTGGACAAGCAGAATCTGTTGGATGCACAGGCTGATGCTAACTTCCTGCCACCAGGTGACACACAAGGTTAATGTGGAGTCTTCTGCTTACTGTGATTAGTCTCCCTTATTGTTTTGGCCTGCAGTTTCACAGGGCAGGGAAAAGGTTATGGATTCTGATCCACTCTAGAAGGGATGATTGCTGCAAACTGACACACTGATGTCAGCTGGAAACAGATAAAAAAGCCTGTTACTGCATTGGGAAATTTGGGAGGTTTTGTGTCCTAAGACACAGGACTCCTCTGGCCTCACGTGTGAGAGGGAGAGAGGCAACTGGAAAAGTTGGAGTGAAAGAAGTGGGCCCCCTCAAAAGGCTATCAGTAGCTACTTTTTATCTTAGAACACGGCATTTCTAAGCTAGAAAAGCCTTAGAATTAGCCCTTGTATCTGCAATGCCCAAGTAAAACCAGATTCCTACTGAAGAGTTCACCTGAGTAACCTGATCTAATTGGGCCTGCTCCAAGCAGGGGTTTAGATCAGATGACCTCCAGAAGTCCATTCCAGCTATATTATTCCACGATCCCTTCACTAATGAAGCCTAGATTTCAGTATAGCACCCTTGCCTGTAAGCACCAACAGTGCTCCTGGGATGCCCTGGTTTACAGCTGAGTGTGGTAGTATCCAGAACTGAGGCTGTGAATTGGGAAGGCAATTCACAGCTGAGGTACCATGGCTATACTGAAGGCTGGCTTCAAGACTTTGAAGCAACTGAACTACAAAACCAGCAGGACACAAGGATCTGCAACATCAGCTGCCTGTTGTACTGTTTCACAAAGAGAAAAATTAAGCTTCATTATCCCATTTCCTATTGCAAATCTCTGCAATGCAATGACCTTTTGAAAAGCATTAGCAGAAGGTCTTGCAAAGCATAAGCAATTAACACAATATCAGTTAATCACAAGCTACAGTCAATGTCTAATGGAGTCAACACTACAGATCAAATTAAATGTTTAAAGAAAAGCTTCTGGCCATACTTCCTTTATAGAAGATACGTCCACACAACTGACCGCAACAGTGCTGCACAAGCTAGCTTTAGAACAGCAAACTGATTACTTTGACAACAAGGAATGACAGCAGTTTGTTAATGTATCTTGGTTAGAAGTTAAGGCTATCTATGTGCATAAGCATCTGCTCAGTAAAACTGATGACAGCAAGACAACTCTGCACATAACACCCTTCTGGCAACAGGAAATCAGTTTGTGTTACTAAATTACTATGGTTGGAAATTTCCAGCAACAAATCTGAAAAATTTCACACAAGACTAAAACTGAAGCTAATTTTAAGTCATTAACTTCAGCAATTTAAACCAGACACAGCAGCCAAAGACAACTGCACCAGAGACAGGTCAAACATTAACATGGGGGTCAGGAGAGGAACGCACCAAAAAAATCTGTTCAAGAGGATGTTCCCTTGGATTAGTGTGAAATGAACCACCAACAGAAAGATTAATTAAGCCATTTTCAAAACAAATTTAGACAACCCCAAAGGTGCTTGTTTCCACGAATGGGCTCAGTCTGGAAAGGATTTGCATAGGTGACAAGAACAACCTGGGTTCATTCACAGTTATAACATCTGCTCGGGACAGCCTGTAGCCGAAAGTGCAGAAAACTCAGCTTCAAACAGGAAGGCAGAATGCAAGGATGAGGAAAAAAAAACAGATAGCAAATGCTCCAGTTAAAACATAAGGCATTTTGGAAGTAAAAGCAGCCTGGTATTTATCTGGGGAAACTTTGAGTTAAATATCTCAAATGTTACAGGATACGGTGCAGTTAGAGCAGAGATTCCTGACTGCAGAGTCAGCAATGCAGAGCCACATGGGTGTTTTTATGCTGTATGGGTGTTTCCATGCCATGCATCTCCACATTTAGACTTCACAAGAGCTCATTAACCTAGGTGTAATAATGAATCGGAACTACCCTGCTGTAGTTTTGCAGCACTGAACTTTAGCTGGTAATACTTCCAGGTGGTTTGCAAGGGCTATGCTATTCTGCTTTTTTGCTGCTCTGCTCAGGTTTAGCCAGACTGGCACCACGTCTAAGCTCGTAACTCCAGCTTCAATATTCTCAAACTGTGTTCCCTAGTGCTGCTGAGCCCACATATGCCTGAACTTTGCCAGCACACAGCCATCTAAAAAGAGTAATGAGGCTTATTAGCTCAGGCCACAGACACTGTATGCAACTGGCTGTAGTGCTTTCAAGACTGAGCTACCCCAGCATGGAGCAAAGTCATGTTCACAGTTGCACTGCAGCTAATACCCACCACAAGGGTAGCCTGCAATCTGAACAATCCACGTGAGAGCTCACTACATTTTTCCATACTAAGTTTTGGCCTCCCTCTAAAGAAGCATTATTTCCTCACTCTAAACCTGTTTTAAGCAATAAAACAGAACAGATTAATGTTTAGCTAACCAATAATTTCACCCCAGAGCAGTAACAGAAAGCAGTTAACATCACCAGAATTATGAGGTGCATTTGCCCAAACAAACATTATTTATCATGTCGAGTAATTTTTAAATAAGGGCAATTTTCAGTTACCAATATGAATAGCTTTAGTGTTTCTAAAACACCCATCAGCTGTACAGGGAGCAGCTTGAAGGTTTAGGAAGAAGAAAGGAAGCACATTTACTACCAGGCTAACAATCTACTGAGAACTTACGGTTCAATGCTGACCGGCGTGGCTTCCCCCACTACCGTAAGAACAGGAGGGGTAACTTCTGAACTGTCTGCAAGGAAAAGAAAATCTGCTCAGACAGCTCATCTTCATACCTGAGGTACCCTTTCCACACAGCTTGTAAATCTAATCAGAGCTATCCATCTCTCAAGAAAGGTACCCATACGCTAAAGGGCTTTAAGATGACCAAGAACTCACCTTCCAGTCACCATCTGTATCTTAGTAATAACTGCTGTGCCCTCAGTTCAAGGCACCGAGAATCTTATTACAGAGGAACTGCCTTTTCCATTCCTAAGAACGTCAGTAGGGGGTGTTGCAGGCCACTTGTGAATGCATTTTACCGTATGCCCCGGTGAAAGCAACGGTGCATTTCCTTCATCCTAGCACCCCAGACTAGTCACAGTTCCACATAACCACACTTCTTGAAGTCATGATCTTCCTCCTATTACTCCACAGTTCCTAATCACAAATTAGCCAAGAAAGGAAGGATAAAGTGGAACTTACTTGATCTAAGCAGAGTTCTGTGAGCACTTTTAGGAGTCATCGGAGGTGGAACAGAATGACCACTTGAAGAGAGGATAGCATTAAAATACAGCCCAGATCCTTCTCTTACTGGACTAAGAATTGGTGGGGGAGTGTAAGGAGGTAGCTCGAAGTTCCTATCAGAAGGATGATCTGCCAGGCGGACTGGTGACCGTAAGTGGCTCTGATATGGAGTAATGTTAGAATAAACAGGTGGTGCAATGAAGGTGCCGGCTTTTGGTGGAATGAAGAGTGGCTCAGGTCGTGGCCTCTGCTTTGGTTTCCGGGCAAAGCCCTCTGCTTCATCCTTTGGAACAGCATCTTCATGCTATTAGAAAAAAATTACATTCTTAGTTTCATTTTGAAACCTCAGGTCTTTTGAAAAACTGCAGTGAGATGACGACTTTCTTTCACGGCAGCTCTAAGTCTGGATAGGACAGTTGGAGGGCGTCTCAACAGTTAGCACAAAAGGAAAGAGGGAGGAAGATGATGGGGAATGGATTGGACACAGGAGTATTAGGTAGCAATACTAGCTCTGAGTGCTTATAAAGTTATATTTTACAAGAACTACATACACGTCTTGTCCAACCTAGTGACCTCATGGCAGCTTTAAAAGAGGACACAAAAGTATAGTAGATCCCCAGAGTACAGACACAGGCTAACACAAAATGGTGATACGAAATCTTCATTTTGGATTTTATTCAGATACAGAGATAAGTGCACTACTCACAGTTTATTATCATCTCTGTATGTAAGGAAAAAGCAGGTTTTTTTCAGACAATTTATTCTAGTGCTATTGACCATTTGGCTTTATCACTGTTTAATAGCAGTGCATGGCTAGGCTGTATTAGCATTAGCTGTAGGTAGGCCATGAAAACCTGGTGATGTCCAAATATATGGCAATATTACAATGGCAAAAATCCACAGTCCCCAGACTATATCCACTCCAAGTTCAAGCCTTGAGATCAAACAACTTTATAGAAAAGCTTAGGGATAAAAACTACATCATTAAATCTACAGATCTGGGTCATCCTTGGTTTCTTAGTCTATCCATACCTGATTTGAGGTTTCCATGTTAGTATTACGATTAGATCGCCTCCGAGTGACTATCACAGAAGGCTTGCGTTCACAAGGAGCTCTATCATTTGTTTGGCCTCTCTGAAGCTTTCCATCCTCAGACTTTTCTTTTCCAAGATTCTGCAAGTCAATTTTTCTCACTGGCACAGACACAGGAATGATAAGAGGCACGAGGCTGTTATCCTCTCGGGCTCTTTTGGGAGCTGGTGAAGAACTGGCAAATTCCACCACACTTTTTGCAGCTGTAGGTCCTGGAGCTGCTATGAGCACACTCTTCTCTTCTGAAGTATCTGCTTCCTGAGAAGAAAAACAAATCCCTTAAAAATTCTGCAGTACCTACATAATAGATCAGAGAGTATCTCACTTTCAGTGTATATCAAGTTTCTCAGTGCAACTTGCAAGCTGAAATGGATTTAGAAAAGAATTATTCGAGGAAAAAGAATACCTGAGGATTGCCTGAAGTCTCAACTGCTAGAATACTTGTATACATCATCCTTCAGTGTCACTTCACTACCTGTGGTTTGACATTTTATTTTCCAGAGGAACTTGTGCCTGGCCAGATAAGTTTCTTCAGTTTTAGTAATGATCAAAAGCTGCAGGTTATTAATTTCAAATATTGGACCTCTGTTCCAGGAAAGACTGAACCATGATAATCTTAATTAAATCTCTCATACAAAAAATTGAGCTAAGTTTTTGTGGCATTTTTTTTCTCATTTACATCACAGAAGCAACTTTCGTTATTAAAACTGAAGCCTTCGAAGTTTATTTGCTTGAGCCTGAAGGACTTTTGCTCAGCAGAATCAACAAGGCATACCTGCAAGCCAGCACTTTATGCACTGGTATTATAGCTTCCATGCTTCTGCTTTCTTTTACACCCATGGTAACCCCAGAAAATTAAGCTCCAAGGAGACGGGAATGAAGGATGAGTTACTGAATAAACACACAGTCACCGTAACACCAAATGGCTTTATGCAGTGTTATATCACTGATTTTTAGTCCTTCAAATGACTATCTACATGTTTATTCCATTCTTCATTCAAAAGCAGTTGCCAGCTCACTTAAAAGCTACATGTTAAAGTACAACTTTCCAAGCCACCTGCCTTCAGCCTTCTTAAGCTCTGAAGAAGTGCAATCTAGAAGCCATAGAAGATGCTCCTTTTGATGTTTCAGAGCTTCTCTCCAACTTAGAGCTCTGTTTGTAATAGAATTAGATATGCAAACTTATCAAAGCCACCATCTACTAAGGCATCCCTCTCTACCTGAACAACTAAGTTTTGTAAGTGGAAACCAAGGCACATTATCTCTCAGGTATGACAAAGAGGTCTCTTACCTAACTTACAAAGTTTTGCAGAGATTTACTGAAGATCTCAAAAAGAATCTATTATGTGCCACTAAGAACACTAACCTTTATTTAAAAGCTAGTATAAGGAGGTTCTGTCAAGTATTCAGACACCACCACCACCCCCCCTAGTCATTTCATTGTGGTCACAGATCATGAAAGCTGACTTCACTGATGAGAGACCATGCTCCAGCTGGCTCAGGAAGAGTCAACCCATAATAGCTAGAAGGACACTAGACTGAAGTCTGACTTTGATAGTATATTTATATTGAGGGAAGCACAACTGTGTTGTCACAAGATGTGTCAGTCAGAGCCTGGAGTTAGTGCTCTGGCTGCTCTCCAAATAAGAGTCCTGGTATTTTTTTGTTGCTTTTAAGATCAAAGAGTCCACTCTGAAGCACTAAGCCTTCAAAAAAACTAGGTGCCAAGCTTGAGCAAATAAAACCAATCATATCAAGAAGATTTAAGACTGCCTCCTTCCATGACTTTTATTAAAGTAAGACTAAGAGTACTCAGAAAGGTTTATCCCATAACTGACACTGCAGTTTATAAGTCTGATGGCTTCTTCACAAAGACTGGAGATATCTGCCCCCCCACCACACAATGAAACATACAACTGAAAAGTCACAATTGGCATCAGCTGCCCCAGACTGCATTGCAGAAGGAATTAATGAGCTCTGAGGACCTCCCTTCACTCCAGGCTGCTCATATACACCTGTACGTTCCCATGAGACCACCAATTCTGAATTTGGAAGGCATTGATCCTGCTGACGGGTATGTTACTAGGGACACCACTACCTCTAGACAGTAAGGGGCTCTTGTAAATTGTTATACCCTCCCTCCAGCACTCTTGGAAAGACAGACTAAGGGTGCCTTTTTAAACATACAAACAGGCTGGAATCAGATGTATACTTCCATAAATCCTGCCCATATGTGAAGAAGCAGCTCACATATGGCTTCATGCTGCTGTACGTGGGCCTTCATTCATCAGGGAAATTTATGCTGAGGTCTGAAGTCTCCTAGCAGTGAGTTCCACAGTGTTCTGCACCACTGGTTAGACCAGTACATTCATAGTACATTCTTCAGACCACTGCCTAGTGTAGCTGTTTCTAGTGCAAGCACTCCAACATACTTTCTGGGTACCTGAGAGAACATCAATCAAACAAGTAATGGCAATATGAATGCGTGAACAAGCACCAAATCTGACCAATCTACAAACCTCAGATACTTCCTGTGTGCAGGTCAAGAGACATGAACTAATTTCCTGACTACAAGGAAGAAATTCTGGCAGCTAGTCTCACAAAAGATATCACATTTCTCTGGCTCTATGATCAGTTAATCATGCTCCTTTCAATTTTCAAGACTGGGAGATAACCAGCAAAGGACTCTCTTCCTTAATGATGGGAAAGATGATCATCCCTTCAAGAGAAGAAGGAGGAGACCTAAACAGTAGCAGAGATAAGAGAAAAGGCACCACTGGGAACTTAATCTAAATAGTTGAGACATCCTTAAAGATGCTGTGGTCCACACAAGAGCTTTTTTGTTCACAAAAGAATGCACATACCTGATTTTACTAAGAGGGGACATGACTGATAGTGGAATTAAGCTATTTGTTTCAGATCCCTGAACAGTTTTTCAGCTGTTTGATTACACTCACAAGGTAAGCAGAAAGAAGTCTCTGAACAAAGGATAGGACAATCCCTTGTAGAACTGCTGAGGCTTTTCAGCTAGCTCAGAATCTCCCTTGCAGAATCCAAGGTTTGAGGGCTGCTGGATAACTTCTGGGAAGTACGAGTTGTTGCACTTCTATTTAGACTCTTGCATAGGTAAAGGGATGAACTAGCGATCTGGAGTCCTCCAAGACATCCACAGAAACCCATCAGTTATTCTGGCATAGGTCCTGTTTATCCCTCAAGTGGTTTCTAAACAAATTTAGAATTCACAGACAAAAGCCAACTGCGACAGCTGGAAGAACTGCTCCAAGGCCACTGCTGTGATCAGACAAGAAACCACACCAGCCTTTTCAAAACACTTGCCCATACAGCACTTTCTGACAGCATTCTGCATCACCTTGCTAACAGTAAAAGCAGCTTCTCTCTGCTGTCAAACAGAAGGTTGTCCATGAAGGAAGGTGAATCCAGTACTGTAATTCTACAAATACTTCTCCTTCTCCCCCCCTCTACCCCTCCCTTTATGTGTGTGGCAGCTGATACCATGCCCTGTGACAGGGGAAAGAGGCCAGGTCACTAAACCATCTTTCTTCCTTCCATAAAGTATTTAAATCCAGACACTCCCTGAACACCATTTTAGATCTGAGAGAAGTTTTCTGCATTATCGAAGAAAACAATGTTTATACATATATCACATTTTGTGTGAAATGAAGCCATAATACCAAGAGCTGGGAATTTGCTGCAGAGCCTATAAGCAGCAGTAAGTTTGCATCACCTGAAAAAGGCAGGCACAGTACAATGGGCAGCTCTGGTCCAAAGCATCAGTTGCGACACTACATGTAGACATATACTGCTGTCCAAAAGACTGTTTTTGCATAAAGTACACACACTGACATTGGAACATTCAAACAACTGGTTCAAATTATGAATGCATTGTCTGTCATTAATAACTTAACCCTACGGCTGCCTTACACGCTCTTCACAAAACCTATGCTAGAGATGGCTTCTAGGTTGTTTGTAACATAAAGACACTGATAAAGAGAAGTAGATCACTTTCCTCTGGTAAACATGTTTTCTTTTACTCCCTTATATGTCAGCCATCCCTTAAGCATGTAAAATCCATCAGAGCTCAGGTAAGAATTTTATCATCTCTCAAAACATCTTCCTGAAAGCCTGAAGAGACTGAAACATAAAGAGTTCTGCTAGTGCCATCATGGAAGCAAACAAGCTGCTTGCGTAACTGCAAAGAACAAAAGAGCATCTGTCAAAACACTTTTCTGTTTGGTCTTTACATTATGAATCAAGCTGCAAGCAGACATGCCTTCCAAAGGCCAGTTTCTTGCTTCACCTCTCAGGGCCTTTTCCTAGATGTTCTGTTTAGTTTCTTGCCATTCTGTTGGCAATCAGACTGCAATGTGAATTACAGGCCTTCCTGAAGCGCCCAGGAGTGTATGAGTAAATTGCTCATGCTGCTAACTACTACTAGTTTTCTATCAAATCTGCTGTTCAACTGGAGTTAGAGCAAAAAGGACTGAAGTCAGCATCAACAGTCACTTGTTGATGTCTGCTGTGCAAGAGATGGACTTGGCTATGGATATTTGCCTCATTGTTTCTTAGGTCAGTTCTTTCACTCAAAAATCACATCCCTCTAAGGAAGAGATTGGAAAAAATGGCCACAAACAGACTAGGAAAAAAATGATGACAAGAACAAGACAGGGAATAAAATCTCCTTCCCTTTGTTGTCTGACTGGGCAGCAACCCAAATGGCAAAACTATAGGTAAAAGTATGCTCATGCTCTAACACCCATACTTCATCAGCCTCTGGCAACAAAGCTCCCAAAGAAAAGTATATCCTTCTCCTCCTAGGAGGCACTCAATAAAAGATGAAAGAAAACCCACAACATAAAAAGAAAACACCAAAAACCTTACACCCAAGTAAAAAACAACCACTTCTCTCCCCCCTAATTATCAGTCTAATTAATTTTGAACCTTGTCATTTGTCACATGGAATACATAATGTACAGTTCAGACTGATGGGACATCAACAGGATAAGAGTAGTGAATTAACTTATCAGCCAGCACTAAGCTTCTTCCCCACCTGGCCCTACAGAAGGTCTACAGGCAGTCTTTGTCCTCAGGTTACCAATCTATATAATTCACTGCAGGTCATTCTCAAATAGGATACCATAGACAGACCTTTTATCACTCCTGGTACAACTTCTTCATCCAAGTGAGGCTTCTTCACGTTTTTAGTATTTGCAAAACATTGAACACAAACTGCATTATGTAATTTTTAAATAGCACAGTTTAGAACGACTTCAACTGCTAAAACTGGAAAGCTGGCAGGTAAACAGCAGTCTTTTAACATAAAAGGAAGAGAATGTTAATTGGTAAAAAGACACCAAGTGAACTGCACATACTCAAAATATTTATACTCTCAAATCCTGATCAGCTTGAGGCCTAAGCTGAAAACATTCATTTCTGAAGCTCTGGGCTAGAACCACATTCAGTATTGGTGAAATAAAACTGCCCTTAGGTGGTTTCACCGCACTAGATCTCTGTTGTCCCGCATCTATGAATTACAGTAGTTGAACTTACGTACCAGCACTCCAGAGCTACCCTTGCTGCACCACAACACTTTCTGCATCAAGATATTATCCTATCAAGCCTACACACCTAAATTACTTTTATTTCGGCTCTATTTTGTACTCTAAACCATACTATATTAGTAAGAATGCACACCTTACCTTTACATTCTGAAGAGAAGCCAGCTCAACAGCTTTTTGAGCCAAAGTCAGCAAATTGGCTTCTTGAGAAACACGCCGTCGCCGTCGCGTACTCTGGATGACACCACCTCTGACACCCTGAAAATCATTACTTCTCTGAGTGTTTTCTTCAGCTGCTGCTGCCTGTTTCTCTCCATCTCTACCATTCTGGGCTGTGGTTTGCCTGTCTGTTTCCATCTGGCACAGCTCACTATTGACCAGGACATCCTTCTGCCCCATATCCAGTCTCTTGGGGTGCAAATAGTTGCTTTTGTTGTGGGCCAGTGATTCAGGTGGCTGCTGTAATGGGACCTCTTGCTGATGTGTTTGCCAGTGATGCAGAAATAAATTGCTGGGTTGCTCTTCTGACTGCTTGGAAGCCAACACTTCTCCTGCAGAGGTCAGCAGGACACCTTCTTTGGAGAGTCGCCGTGACCTTCTTGGAAAGGGAATCTGGGTCTGAGGTAGCACAGTCTGTTGGTTCTGCTCTGTTAAAGCCTTGAATAGTTCCTGGTTCCTCTCTGTTTGCTGAAACTGGTGTGCCATCATGTGATGCTGAGGTGCTGCAGCTGCCACATGAGGCTGTGCTATGGAAGTAGTCTGCTGCAGGCTGAAGGCTTGTGCAGCAGCCTGTTGCTGCTGCTGTTGAGGATAAAAATTTTCGAACAGTTGTAGCTGGGGAAGAGCTTGCTGTTTTTGCTGAGCAGTATATGCTGGACTGGAAGAAGCTGGGGCTTCTTGAAAGACGTGTAACAGTTCAGGAAGACCTTGCTTTTGGCCTTGGTGACCAAACGCAAGTTGGAAAGGCTGTAACGGCAGACTCTGATTCTGCTGCTGCTGTTTCTGCATCTGATGAAAAGAATTCATTTGAGCTTGCTGCCTAACTAGGGCTTGCTGTTCCAGCTGAGCCTTCTGGGACATCATCTGCTGGACAGCATCTCCATACAAGTCCAGCTGTGACACAAACACACCTTTCTCTTGATTTCTTTTAAGGGCTTCTGCATGGCCATAGAAGCCTGGGGCACCAGCATTGGAGTGGGGTCCTTTTGGGTTGCCTCCAAAAACCATACCATGGTTCCACATCGAAGGAGGAGACTGCCAGTGGCCATCACCCCTCTCCGGCAACCGATTTGCCATTAGGGAATTCTGCCATTTGACAGCTGTTACTGCCTGGGGCATCATCATTGATTCTCCCCTATCTTGACTGTAAACGGAGTTCATCAAAGCAACATTGTTGGGGGCACTTGTTAATCCTCCTGCATGAGAAATCTCCATAGTTTGAGAGACCGGTATATTCCCTCCATGGCCATAGTACTGTCCTTCCTTCAGCGGCTGCTGAGGTTCTTTCGATGACACAGCTATTTCCTGCTCATTAAAATAGGCAATTCGTTTCCCAGTCCTTTTGCTTGAAGACTTTTGCTGAGCCTGAAGATTCATGGTTCAGTCTATTCTCCCAGCTGCGCACACTGTATTTACAATCCACCCATCCCTGAGCTGGGGGGAGGAAAGGCACAGAAGTCTCTCTTTTCCATTCAGTTTTAGTAATAAAGGGCAGGAAAGCAGTCCAGAGGAAAGTGCCTCACTTCCTTTTTCTTCACGTGTTTCTCTCACTTCTTTTCACTCTTGCGCTTCGTGGTTCAGAGGCCAATAGGGTCCACTTAGTTACAGGTCCTGAAATAGAGAAGCAATTGCAATGAATCATCAGACATAACCGGCATATAAACATGATAAGCTACAATGTGTCTGTTCCATTTCCCATGACAATGAAGATCAGGATGATATGTGTAAGAAATAACAGATTTGACCTACTAGAATGTTAAAACAGAACAACTTAGTTTTACCAAACAGATATCACACTGTAGTTGTATGATGCAACTCCTAACTGAACACAGACTTCTGACTCATCACTCAAGCTCATCCTGAAGGTTTTTCTCTCAACCCCCCTCTCGTTTGGCCGATTACTTCTGTGTCATTCTATATCCAGAATAATCTGGTTTAAATCTGAACTCAAGAACATGAACCAAAAGAACCCTCACTACCCGCCAAAAGAAAAATAACGTCAGGCTGCATTTCCCAAACATTTATAATGCACACATGCACATGAATGAAGCTAAACATGCAACAAGATGCTGGATTTGGTGTTTTGAAGGAAAGGATCAGGTGGCAGCCCATCATTCACATACCCCTCCCAATCATAACAGTTGCTCTGTAATTAAGAACTGCCTACCAAGCACCGGAGCACTAAAGATGAGGCCTGGCTCAAGCTGTTGCCCTCTCAGATGCTTCCTTCAACAGCTGAAAGCAACTGCTCCTGCTCAGGTCACACTCATGGGAAAAGTAGTTCAGGCAGATTGTTACAGCTGCTCTCAGACACCAGCAAGTATCTGCTAGTGCACAGCAACAAGCACAACAGGAGAAAGCCTTTCTGGAACATGCAGTCTAGGACAATGCTACCCTTCTCTTCCACTGAGAACAGCTATCCTCAAACTCAGGCCTTAAAAGCCTAGTTTGCAGGATTAAGGTCTAATGTGTTAAAACATACACTGGTATTTCTATAAGGGCACATAAAACCTTTTAAGAATCTTAGTTTGAAATTAAATTCTTAAACTACTAACACTCAAGTTAAAGCATCTCTACTACTATCTCTTTTCAATACTCACCCTGTTCCACTTCAAATCACACTAATGTGTTTCAGACAGGTGTTAATAAATTGTTAAAAACCTATTATTGCATCCCTTCTGCTATAAAATCAAGTTTCTCTTGAGTGAAGCAGGTAAGACTAACACCCATATCTCCTCCAATAAAACCTGCAATCCATTTATCTCTCTCTATAAAATGAAAAATAATAAACCAAAAGCATACAGCACATTGCAGTCCTGTAACTGAAGCTTCCTCTAAACGGATATGGCTAGAGTGCAGATTTTAATACCGAGGTGGGGTTGGGAGCGTGAGGAGGAGGAAAAGACAAAGCGTTTAAATGAACTTACGCAACTTCCACCTCAGAGGCCAAGCTTGGCTTCAGCGCTACTGGAACCATGGGCCTGTGTTTCAGAGCGTGACTCACTTCCTCAGGCTGTTACATAGCTGTTCCCCTGCATTGCCTCCCCCTTTGCCCTGGCTACAAACCATGGATCTCTGCCACCCTGTATCATGGAGCCAGGGCGTTCCTACCTCCTCTAAGCACAACGTCTCAGCTCATTCTCCAATTCTCTCTGAACAGAACAAAAATAACTGTAGGAGAAATTATGGACACGTGAGATGGAAAATTCTCTCTAAACTGCAACTAGTACACAAATGAGGATTTCACAAAGTAAGTTTTTCCTATTATCAAAACTTCGTTAGGAGAGGGAAAAAACATCCTACAGTAGGAAACTAGATCCCTGGTAGCAAAAATGTAGAGGTGGAAAGGTTGCTATGTGCCTCTCAGGAGCGTTAATGTTACACTCTCTCCTTGCTTTTTGCAGCACTGCCATAAACGTAAATCACAATACCTGAGGTAATATGACTTAAAAGTGGTTTCTGACAGCATCTTCCTTTCTGAAATCATCACAAGCTATTTTTCTCTCCAAACCAGACAACCTCGTAACATTTTCCTTCCACTGATGCTTCTGCATGCCTTTTTTATTGATCAGTCTCATGATTCTAATAAAAAGAACATAAGTTTTTCTGTGTATCAGAAGATACTGCTGCTAGATCAAATTTTAACTTAAAACTGCCCCCAAAACCTGACATCCCACTTCAAGAGCCCTAGGGTTTAACACTTCTGAAAAAACCAACAACAGCTGATGCTGGTCTTAATAGTGGTGACTGAGATTTGCAACTATTATACACAAGTATCCACACACACACAAGTATATAGAGAACAGCTCTCCAAACCTCCACTTGTGTGGACTGTGGCTCTCTTTCTTCCATTACTAGATAAGAAGCCACCAGCATTGCAAAGCCTAATTCAGACCAGTTTAGAACTGCACAGACTTAGGAGAGAGACATAACAAAAGTATTAAGATGCAAAGCTTACAAAAACCCAATAAATTCAGAGATAACCTAAAGGAGGGAAAAAGAGTATGTACTTCTGTGTTCCATAAAGAGAGTCCTAAAAAATATTACATGTCTCTTAGGAAAGTTATTTTGTCACTTGAGAAGACTGTAGGGATTGAAGAACAACTGAAGTTGCAGCAGCACAAAAACCAAGATAGTGAAAATGAGTGAGGAAGAAAGAGATTTAAGCTACCTTGAACAAAGCACACTTACTGAACATCCCAATTCTCCCAACTGCATGCAAAAAATAAAACTAGAAGATCATTAAAAAAAAAAAAAAGATAATTTGGTGCATCCAGTACTAGACAGTAAAACAAAACACCACAAAAACAGCTTTTTAGAATTTCTATCTATATAGAAAACCTGCAGGAAAGTACTTCTGGCTCAGCCTAATAACAGAAGTTTAAACTGAAGCAATGGATACTCGAGCTGCAGCATGACTATGCTCCAGGAAAGCTCACACTTGGCAGCTTCACTGGCTGAGCATTGCTGGCTCTGTGACTAAGCAGGCTTCCCTCCCTGAGGCTGAGGGATGAGCTCACATTATCGTCATCCTTGCCACTTACCAGCTTTGGGGTTTTTTGTTTTCCTTTAAGTTCAGCACAAGAGTCAGCCTGCAGTAGCACAGTAAAACAGCAACACACTTTGGAGCAGTATGCCCTGACCACTTCTTACCTTTGAATAAAGTACAGAGCCAGTTGTGATATAATTCCCAGAAGATACTGTGTCTTGCCTCCAGATACACTGAAATGTTATGATACCTTGCATTTTAGACTTCACAGAGAAAAAGCAGAACCTAGCATCAGTATATTCTGGTTTAATAACTCTTAAGATTTGGCATGCAACATCATTGGTTATTTTCACTTCCAGGAACTTCTGGCATGCCAGAACTTCTCTCAAACTTTCTTCAGATGAACAGGAATTGTATGTCACTTGCTTTAATACTGTACATATCGTCAGATTTATGAAGAATGTTTCATGTTGCAAGGCTTTCTCTCCTATACCTAAAAAGAATGTCAAATTAGATTACATATATACCCAACAGTCACTTATGCAGTATTTCCTGGAATGAAAAAAATACATAAAGGAAAGTAACCTACAGCTCTTTACTCAGAAGCTGGGGTTAGCATTTTTAGCTAAGACTTCTCCAGCATATCTGCACAAGAGCATCAAAGAAAATCATAAACACACATAGGCTAGATTTAGGCAAATCTTCCAAAGAACTTACTTGTGTATACAACAGGACTAAGGAGAAATCTCTGCCTGCATCCAGGATGCTCTGCTCAAATTAAAGTCCTTTCAAAGCAGAGGTATTTGAGGAGTGCAGGGCACAGGCACTCAGAGTCACTCGCTGGGCTGATACCAGCTCGGGACACCCATTAGCAGATTTTACTCAACCCAAAGTAGGTTCACCACTTGAATCCTAGCTTTTAAATACTTCTGATTTTTTTCCATGCAAAAAACAAAGTCTTCCTGGGTTCTAGCTAATGTACATTCTCAGCCTTAACAGCAACATTGCTGTCACAGCTCCTTACAGGAAATCTGTCAAATTAGATTGATGGGAAAAATTTCTCACTAAACCCTCCTGCTGCCAGCAACTCAAATTACTGATCTTCCCTGTAAGAAGCTCAATTACTTTTAACAATGATGAACAGATTCCAAGAACAATTTTTACATTTAAGTCAAACACAACAAGCTGCTCAGTGTACTTCTGAGATGGAGCGATCGAGCCTTCCTTCTCTAATTTGCTCATTACCATGGTCAAATCCCACATTTATGGTGAAGAATCACAACGCACATTTTACTAATAAGGAACAAAAGACAGAGGAACTAACTCACTTCTAAGGTCACACAACCAACCACGTCAAAAATCAAGAACAGAATATAGGATTATTAGCTACCAGCTCCCATCCAATCCTGAAAGAAAAAATGGTTTTAAATCTACACGCAAAAGACAAAAATTGGGTGGGCTATTTACGTATGTGCAGAAAGAGCAAAGAAAATATAATTCCTCAGTGCAATAGCAGGACACAGCTAGTTCAGTTCAACAGGGTATGTTTTGTTTCTGGGTTCTGTCTTTTTGTGTTGAGGGGTTGGGGGTTTTATTAATGACTGGATACTTGCAGGGCATCACTTGTCTCAGTTAACAGAAATTTGCCCCTATTAAACAACCAGCACCTGTTGCCAGTCTTGAGTGAGAACCAAGAAAGCAGTGAAAACAGGTCAGTTTTTGCGTTTGCTAGAAGACCTGAAAAGCTTACTGCACAGCTTACCCATCTGCTATGCTTACTCTGCTGTATATGAAAACAGCTTCAGTGCCTCCCTCAAAAGCCTCTCATGCACACTCACTTGGGTCACATTTTCTTGCAGACAACTACATCAAAATCCCTGCAGATTGTTTGCAACCTCCCACTAACCAGCTTCAGACACCTTGAACAGGAAAGATGCACAGCTTTCCTATATATCGTCCTTGGGAGGGAACATGAAAAAACAGAAAACAGACCATGCTTGTAAATTCTATAGCAAAGCACAGCAACCTATCTTCTGAAAAGACAGGGAAAAGCTAAAAGCAACTGAAAACACAACACTGTCCAAGAAAAACTAGAACATAAATCAAGATGATGCTTTGATGTCCCTGTCACCTTAACCTAAATGGTACAGCATTTCCCACAGATACCTAGAAAACTTGTCTCTACAGCAAAAGGCTGTTATTTTCCAGGAGACAAGCACCACAGAAGGAACAGCAGCTGAAGCCCAAAGTGACCAAGCAAAAAGAACTGAAGAACCAACTGGACAGTCTCCAGTTAAAAGAAGCCCACTACAAAAGAATATAAACAGGTAACTACCATTTCGCCCCCCTCAACACCTCCAAATAAGAAACCAATCTAGGGAACTGTACCAGATGAAAGTCCTAGAATCAGTAAAGCCTACGAAATGGAGGGAGGCTTACTTGTCTGCAGAACTTTGCATAGCAAAAAAGGGAACTCTACAGTTCTGCCCATAACAGAGGCAGAGATCAAAAGACGTCTGCTTCACAGACAGGGAGAGACAACAAAAAGAAAAACACAGCTTCCAGGAAGCTTTACAACTTCTACTGTTGCCTGAAGGTGCATGCCTGGGGCTAGCAAATGCATACCTAAGCTGTACACATCTAAGATATTCATGGCGTACCCAAATACTCACATGATCAGCCCATTTCTGTTGAAGAAAGACCAAAATTAATGACTGACTTCAAGGGCACCTCTGCCCTGAGGACAGCATGGTTAAAATTTCTTTGCTACCACTTATACTTTCCCATTTTCAGAGAATGGGGACTGATAAAGCTGCATTAAAGCACTGAAATAACCAGAGATTCACAAGTAAAATTCACTAGCTTTGCAATGTGAAGCAGGAGAGACAATGGGAAGGATTGAGGGACTATGTGCCAGCAAAATCACATAGCTTGTATTGCATCACCAGATGTGACAAACTACTGCTCCAATCTAGACCATTCCTGAACATTCAGCATCATAAAAATATTTTGGTCTGTTACAGTAAAGGATGACATAAAGGAGAGGCAGTGAAAATGTGTTCACATTTAACTGGATAGCTTCCAGTTTAAAGTCACAGTTCCTGTTAAAATTCACCTAAGCATGCATTCTATTTTGACTTAATATTTATATCTGAGGATAGGGTCTTATTTCTCTCCTATCTCCACAATTTTCCACTAAACACACAGATGCATTCTAATATGCAAGATGTAAGAGAGAAAGATCTCCACCTCAAAAGGGAGTTTTGAGGTAACAGTTCTAAGAGAAGAGTTGTGTACTTTCAATGAACACTCAAAAAATAACCTGTATTTTGGCTTGTCTTCCTCAATCAACCTGTAAATTCAGTATAAGTATTGAAGGTTCCCTTTTCAAAATGCACCTGGGATTTTCCACCTGATTTTGTTTTAAAGGGATGAAAATGACACAAAAAGAAAATGCCCATTAAGTGCTGATTAGCCTTGCCCTTACAACCAAGGATCCAGGCAAAACCTGGCTTACCCGAACAGTTCCACCAGAACAAAGTCAGCATGAATGAGGAAGAAAAACCTATTAAAAAGGCAGATTGGAATTTTAAAACTTAGCAGATTAACAAAAAAAATCACCAAACCCCAAAAAACCTCACAAAACAACAACCCTGATTTATTTTTAAAGGAACTGACAATGTTGTTTCTAACAGCTATTGAAGAGATACTACAGCAGATACAAGTTGGATCCTCAATTTAATTTATCCTCATGCAAAATTTTGAGTGGTATTTCCAAAATAACTGAAATTTTGCCCAAACCTCATCTCATGAAAACAGAAGTTTCATGATTTGCACAAGATTAATCTTCAGTCTTGCAGAGAAACAACATGCAGTTCTTGGAACTACAAGGAAAGGATGGCTACATGAGCTGGACTTCTGTATACAAATTTGCAGCAAACCCCATCTTCACAAACGGCTTTGCAACAGCCGTTGGCACATCTCTTAATTTAGTCACTGTTTATAAACTGTAATGAGGTTAGGAATATTAGTTATTACAATCTGTCATGATAAATACCATGATCTTAAGAGGCTTGAGCAGACTTAAGAGTGAAGAGAGATCACAGCAATTAAGGAGTATGAAATGCTGCTCTCAGGCTTTGTAAAGTTACATGAACATACTATACTTTGCCACTGGAAATGAGTTAACAGTCCTTCCAAATGTAAGCACTTAGATAGCTATTTTCAGCTTTTTTGTTTGGAGCTGTCAGGGAAGGCAGTTGCTAGCAACAGAGAGACTCCAACATGCAGGATTCACAGCAGGCTCTAAAGTCAGAACAGCAACGAGCAGGCCAAAAGCTACTCCCTGCCCTCACATTCACATAGCTGATACTACCACAACAACCCCTTTGCTCCAAGTGCCTCTCCCACCACAAACACACTGGCTGCAGATCTGCTAGGATCCACCCCAGAGACAGACCAAATCTCTCTGCACTTTAGCCCTGCACACCTGAATGCACTGCGCAGCAACAGGAAAGATTGCTGCAGGTTCTTTCACTTCCACCTTGACCTCTCCAGCACTCCTCCATCACCGAATCAGCCATATGCAGATGTCCAGTGTTTGCAACACCACAGCCTAAGCGCTTCACAGATTTCATCAAGGCTTTGCAAGAGGTAATGGCCACAAATAAGGAAAGAGAAACAGGAAAGCTCATAGAGATGATACATTCCCAGAAGTTTCTTCATGAGAGACATAAATGCATTCAATACCCAGACTATAGCTCTCAGCAGATGCCATCAAGCAGGCATCTTCACCCATCCATGTCTGGCTGGAGAATAGCTGGGACTAAAAGTGCAGGCAGAGCCTGGGTCTCAGATCAATTTCCAGCTTGGCTACAGGCATACATCTTAAGCAAGCCACTTTAGTTCATAAAATGAGAATAATACTTGAAACCCAATATACTGATATTCATAAAGTATTAACCTTAACAGTACACTCTAACAGGATAGATGGGGATTCCTCCACAGAGAGCTTAAAAGTCTAATTACATGACTTAATGGGGTAGTGATAACCAAAGAGGAGGGAGGGGGCAAAAAATGTAGGAAAAAGTTCACACAATAATATAGTTGTTCTTTTGCCATATACCTCTCTGCCTCACTCGACCCACAAATACCTTTCTGGTTTTCAACAGTTATCTAACCTGAAGCAGTGCTGATCTTGATTTGCCCACAGCTCAGTATGGACTGAGCTGATCTATTCTAAATCTACCCAGGCACGCTTTAACAGCATGGACAGGACTTCAGCTCAAATCTTTAAAATTACGTCTTTTAAGAAGTTTTGTGGTCACTTGAACATAGCAGGATCTTTTTGTTGTGCTGGTCTGTGACAAGGTACTTTTAGCTCTCCACCATGACTGAAGCATTACTGGACATTACAACACTGCAGCTGAGCAAATCCAACTAGCTAGTCCTGGGGGTAGGAACACTGGAAAGTCCAGGCAAGCATTATCAGCACATGGTGGAAATCAACAAGGTTTAAAGAATCGAGGGGCACAGAAAGCACTTGATTTCTTAATCTTTAATTAATTAGAGCACTCTCCAGGCTGCCAGATTTAGAGCTCCCTGCCAGTTACCTGGCAGACACCTACCCACTCTCCTTATTTTAGCCACAGGGATTTCAGTGGAGGAAAGTAAGAGCAGATGGTTGGCACCAACTGGATCAAATACAAAGCAAACCTTTTCCATTTTTGTAGTGGCTCATTTGTATCCTTACTAATGTTATAAAGCACTTCCCGCAACTGGGCATAAGTAACACCAATATGTAACATACATAAAGTAAAGTCAGAATCTTCCTAAAGATTCAGCTCAACCTGCCTACCTGAAACCAAACCACCCATCCTGCACTTCATAACATTTACATCGCTCCTTCTGCAAGTCCTGGAACAATACATCCTAACTGAAGTCGTAACATTTTGGGTCAATAATCCCACATTACATTTTGCATAGCTGTTTTTGCTAAAGATACAAACTACGTAATTGCTATTAACAGGAACAGTTAAGTCCTGCCCAACTGTGAAAAAGCAGGCCATAAGTAATTGGAAAGTCACACAGCAACTGACTAGAAAAGCTGCTAAGAGGATCAATGCTAAACACTTGACCATCTTCAGAAGTAATTGCTAAGCATTAAAAACAAAACAAAATCCCTTACATAATAGAGTTTTCACTCTCAGAATGACAAGCTAATGAACTAACTACCTCTTCAGGTGCATGGATTCTTCCCTCACATTGAAGAAAAAGAAATTCTGAAATTGATGCTCCTTTACAATCTATAATGCATTTAGTGGACTCTAAAGGATTCTTCCACGCCAGCTCGATAGCACCATCTTATTTCAAACAGTTTACCAGGTCATCTTGTGTTCCACAGCTTCTGAGGACTGCTATTTTCAACAAATCTCCAAACAAGAAGAAGGAACGCCCAGTATCCCATCAGCAGGCTGAGATTCATTACACAGTTCTCCTTCATTTCGGAGAGATCTAAGAATCAACCAAGGCAGAAAAACATTCTACTGTAGTTGCTACATTGAATCACATAGTTAGGGTTGGAAAGGACCTTAAGATCATCAAGTTCCAACCCCCCTGCCATGCCAGGGACACCTCACACTAAATCATATCACCCAAGGCTCTGTCCAACCTGGCCTTGAACACTGCCAGGGATGGAACATTCGCAACTTCCCTGGGCAACCTATTCCAGTGCCTCACCGCCCTTAGAGTAAAGAACTTTCTCCTTATATCCAATCTAAACTTCCCCTGTTTAAGTTTGAACCCATTACCCCTTGTCCTATCACTACAGTCCCTAATGAAGAGTCCCTTCCCAGCATCCTTATGGGCCCCCTTCAGATACTGGAAGGCTGCTATGAGGTCTCCACGCAGCCTTCTCTTCTCCAGGCTGAACAGCCCCAACTTTCTCAGCCTATCTTTATACAGGAGGTGCTCCAGTTCCCTGATCATCCTCGTGGCCCTTCTCTGGACTTGTTCCAACAGTTCCACATCCTTTTTATGTTGAGGACATCAGAACTGCACACAATACTCCAAGTGTGGTCTCCCAAGAGCAGAGCAGAGGGGCAGGATCACCTCCTTCGACCTGCTGGTCATGCTCCTTTTGATGTGGCCCAGGATACAGTTCGCTTTCTGGGCTGCAAGCACACACTGCTGGCTCATGTTCATTTTCTCACTGACCAGCACCCCCAAGTCCTTCTTGGCCTTTTGAAAAATTGAAGAAAAATTCTGTTTGGGGAAAGAAGTCGAAGGAACTTGCCCACAAATTTGATGTTATCAGAATACTTAACATTTACGTAATGCTTTGTAACAGTGAAAGCAATGTATTGGCACCAATTCATCCAGCCTCACAATGTGTCGTGTGCAACATTCTGTATTTTTAACAGTTAAATAAAGAGATACAAAAGAGCTTGTTTTGCACCAAAGAGCAAACAGGCAGCCAACAGGAGATTATTCTTCTGGAACTCCTTGATCTGTTTTGTCCTCTGTTCACTCCCTTCATATTGCGCAGATACAAACTGCATTTGCAGGATGCCAGGTAAAGCATCTTCATTTTCAACAGATACACTAGAATTCAGAAACTGGCATAGAACACTACTTCTTAAAATACCTTGTGTAACTCCCCACGTTAACTCCTGTAAAGGTTAAGGCTATTTTGAAATAAAAACCATGGCATTTTCTAAAGCACATGAAATTTCACCAACCCCTACCTATAGAAGAGCTCTAATTAATACGTATCTATGGCAGTGTTATACTAGAAATTTCTAACCAATACTCCACAGATGCAACATTCTACAATGCCTTTATATGGTCCATGAGCTCTGCCCAGAACTGCAGGCTAAGGGGAACAGCTCTTCCACTTGCATGAAGCGTACTGGTTGGGGCTTTTGTATTTGGTGGCTTGCTTTTGGTTTCAGAAAATGACAACACTAGTCAGGTATACTCTTACTGCCCATGGCTTCATTTCTTGCACTGTAGTACAGAAACTGTACTACTGCAATGTCTATTTTACTCAGATGCATGGCCTCATAACCATAGCATAACAACACTACATACTCTAATGCACGTACTCTGGCAACACCTCTTTAAGGGAGGGAACTACTACTATTATTTTATTGAAGAGGACTAAGTCAGAGAGAGTTACTATGAAGTGACTTGGCCTGCAGAGGTCTATGACAGGGCAGGGAACCCAACTCATTGTCAAGCTAGTGCCCTACCCTTTCAGTCAACTTCAGTCTTGTTACTCACTTTGAAATCCCATCCTAAGGATGGCTAAGGCACAAGTGAAACCTCCCTGAAACATTTCTCCCTACTTCAGCCTGCCCATGAGACTGTATGCCATGCATAAGAATAACTCAAGGTAAGTATACTGCAGTCAATGCAGATTTATTGTGGAACTAAAAATACTTTTCTAGCTTTTATTAGTTGTCACCTATAAGGCATATATGGACAGTGATATACTAGCCTTAACTGCAGTAGTGTCCAGGGAACACACAGCACAATTCAGTAATACTAGGCAGACCTATTCAGGTGCAAACATGACATTGCTACTCATTCTGTCTAGGGATGAGGTAGCAATGCTGAAGAACCTCATCAAATCCCTTCCCTGCATGCAATTACAAATTCAAATGAAGAAAGAAATGAATGAATATGCTGATTTATAGCTAAAGTAGATTAGCTTTGGTACATATTTTCATCTGTTCCCACCACTTATGATCACCATAAGCATAAAAGCACACTTCAGAATCATGAGAATAAAATAATAAAAAAAACAAGAGGAGCTCTTAAATCCTGTAAGACCATGCTTTTAGCAAATACCGAGACATACATATGCCATCTATGCACCTCCTTCCCAACAGCCACTTCAAGGGAAAAGAATTTCTGCTCTTTTCCCACAACTGCAACATCTGAGGCACCACAAATAAGAAACAGCTTTCAGGCCCACAAGAAACGGATGCAGCAGAATAGCACATGTTCAAAGCCCACCCGTGCAGTGACAAGCTTCTACCCCTTGATCCCCCTAACTGCAGCTTCTGTTTAACCCTGCCTCTGGCCAAGTTAAGAGCAAAACTTGTAGTGACGTTTTAGCAGGAACATGGTAGAGATTACAGCAGTTGGTCTGCAAGAACAAAAGGACTCTTTCAGCAGATCATAGAAGGGGCTCTGCTGCTGCCATCTCCGGCTTTTCTGATGTCCCAGAGGTGGGGTGCACCAGGGTCCTCAGCCCCAGTTCTGCTCTGCAGCCACTAACATCGTATTTCTGTCATTTAAGGAGGCAAGAGGGGGAAGGGAGGGGCAGAACCATCACACATTTGGTTGTGAAATATAACGAAGTGTCATGGAAAAAATAAAACAGGGGCCAGAGTTTTTTAAATGCAAGCATTAGAGATGAAATTGCAAGTCTTGTTTTTCCCCATTCCCTAAAAAGCTATGTATTTATACCAGCTGCTTATAAACACAAACAAAAAAGACCACAAAAAAAATAAAACAAGCCTTGAGAGTTATACATGAGGAATGCTAAGTCACAGTATTACTTAGAAAGAACAACTACTAATTTGCACATAACTGTGATGAAATTCACAGTAAATTAAGGCAATTCTGCTCCCAAATCTCCCACCACTTATACTTGTGGCTTTGTTCTCTTTCTTGCTTACTAAAAAACTTGTAGACTCAGCACAAAAGGTTCCCTTGCAGACAAAATCTGTCAAATCAGTCACGGAAATGTTATCAGAGCCACAAAAAACAAACAGAAAACACAACAGAAAATTCACTGTCATCCGCTACCTGCACATAAGACCATGAGGAAAAAGGTTCACTGAAAGGAATGCCTTCTACTTTCACACAGTTCCTGCACACAGCAGGCTAAGCTTTTATTACTGTAGCGATTTCTAAATTTATGGCTTTGCTTAAGCAAGGTTTCCGTATTCTTCAGTTATCTTCAGTTCACCTGCAAGGTGCATGACCCTGGTTTTGGCATAAAGCTTCACAGTAGCATCTGCACAGACAGAGGGATTCCCCCAGGCAGCAGTTTCAGAGGCCCAGGGCTGAAGAATTTACCACTTTTGATTTTAGATTGAGGTAGCGTACAATGCTTGGTTTCCATTCCTGTTGCCACATATAGGAAGCTAACCCGTGAGAAAAAGGTGAGACCATAAAATGATTAGCAGAAAGAAGAAAGTATCTCCCTTCTGAAACCACAAATGTATCGGGCCCTGAAGATGCCTTTCCTCTTACACCTTCATACCCAGTACATTTTGTCCGTTTTCTAGAGCACAATGCCTTCCAGTTAAGTGTACTTAGATACCATGGTAGGACAAACTCTTTCAAAAGACATGAACCATCCATCCAAGTCAGCAACTGTAATAACTTCATAGTGTGCCCTTCTCCCTTGCCTTTTTTTTAAAGTAGCTTCTCACAATTGGTAATTTCACTTATTAACATCTATCTTTTATTTTTATGCACAGATATTTGCATGGTGAAGAGAGGAAAAACCACTTATTTTGTTTGGACATGGAAAAAATATTGTATGACAAATTTCTCAGTATCACTGGATGAACTGCTTATAGTTCGAAAGATCATGAACACTCCAAAATCAATTGAAAAAAAAATCCTACATGTGCTTCCCCCTAACGTTCAGTAGACATTGGATTTAAAGGCTCATGTTTTTAATGGCAGCAATTGGAAAAAAACACATACCTGTCAGTTGCTGAACTCCCACTATCACTTCACTAGCTCTCTGGTCAAAATTTAAAGTAAGCAGATCTGCAACTCTGATGTTAGTAAAGGAAATTGCTTACCACACTCCAACTTTTCAGGCTTTTTATACCTTAAGCAAGTAAAATGATACTTCTGGTGGTCTTTGAATTAACAAGTTAAAATGAAGTCCATAGCAATAAAGATACTTTGCTTGCCTTGCCGCAGCAGTGAAAACTTCCCCAGACAAATATGGACATGTTCTTTTCCTGCTTCTCATGCTGGAAAAGTAACTCTTCAGTAACAAAATCCTCCCACTGGGTGTTTCTTGATAATCTAGGTACTCACAACCTCTGCTATTGAGAGCAACTTCACTAAACCAGTCTAGGAATAATTTCCATGATCATTCTGGGGAGGAATGAGGGAAGATGTAAATGGTTAACACTCTCCCCCCCTCTCCCGCCAAGCAAATTGCACACACAAGCAAAAAGGGAAATAATTAACCTCTCAGATCCTGAATTTTGCCTTCAATTCCCGGAAGTAACTTCATGCACAAAATCGACATGTGGAAAGAATAATCGGTGGTGACCAACTTGCTGAGGGTTGTGGAAAACTGGCCTAAAGAGCACAGTGAGCTCTTGCCAGAGATCTGCTGCTACACGGACCGCAGTGAACGTGCTCCACAAAAACACCATGTCCTTCCCAGGCATTCTGGAAAACCTCAGTTTAAAAGCAAACAGTGACCATCTCTTCCTTCCCACGCTGAAGCTTAAACTCTTTTTTTCTCTCCCTTCATAAGAGAAAAAGGCAGACATACAATTGCAAACGTATACACTAACTTAAAGCCACTTTTTGGTCTTTACAGCACACAGCTCCCACCACATGGCCCTACGGCCTCTGCTGGATACTGACACCATTTCTGGCAGGAGATACAATCCATTTATTTTAAGATACAGAGGGTGTTATTTAAATCTACAAGTTCGATTTCAGTTTGAAGCTGCCTTTTTAAATAAAAAACTCCTATTCATTAAAGTAACTTAGTATTTAAAGATGAAGTGATCAACAATACTTCATTAAAGAACCCATTCATTAAAGAAAAGAAAGTCCTGGAATAATCTTATACCAGATTCACTATTCTATCATCATAATTTCCTCCTGAAGAAGCAGCAGCTCTTGCAAGTGCTGTCTGCATGTAATTTGAGCTCTGTATTTATTATCAAATATTTTAGGAAGTGCATCTGTAATTACTACATCTCTTCCAAGTTTGCATAAATAAATCTTATTTTCCTATCCAAAATGAAATCTGTACTTTGGAGGTGACAAGACACTGGGCTTCCCCTTGCAGGGGAAAAGCTTATCCTCCCCCTTCTCTCTCTGAACATATTGGCATGTAGTATGTTAGTACCTCTGTTATCCAGGTCCACTTGCACTGCTGTAGAACTGCTCCCAGACACTTTTGTTGGCATCTGGGGACCAATAAATTTTAATGTACATTGCTGTTGTAGCTCATGGCCTGCACCTCCCTAGTTCCTTTAGTTTTTCACACTCCTTAGGATGCCTATCTCATTCCTACTAGGCAAAAATTGTGCTCTCCAGCTGCTGCTGCAAGAAGCTAGTGTAAGCATGGATTTCCATTTATAGCAACTGTTCTAAAAAGTTTTTTCTCTTGTTGAGGCAAACACTAGCTCCAGTATGATTACAATCCATCTGTGCATATAGCTGGTAGAAAAGTTATTTCCTCTTACAGAAGGTTATACTTATTTAGCTGCTCCAGTACAGCTGCTCCAAAGCCACACAGTCTAAAAACATACTTTTGTGATGTGCATTCCCCAATGAAATGCATCAGCTGCTGAGCAAGAACCCAAGTGATAGCCTGAAGAAAGAGGATCTCTCAAAAGGTTTGTGTCCACCCTGCAGCTCAGCAATACTGGTTTCAAGAGTCATGAAGCACAGGCTGCCCTCCAACCAGGCACCTGGCAGCAACCCTGCACTCCCAGGCAGCCTGGCATGCCATGACATGTGGCTGCGGCTGCTGTGACATCCAACTTCTCCCCCCTTCATTAATTTAGACACACACACACGCACACACACACCTAGCCAGGCACTAAACATCCCTGCAAAGACAGGCGAGGCAATAGACATTTGCAGCACATGCATGGAGCCCTTCACCCTGTTCAGCAGTGCACATAAAGGCATTCTGGAAGACATGCATTTCATTTAGGTCTTGGATAAGGATCTTTCAATTTATTTATTCATTTTTTTAAAATATACAGCCCCTTCTGCATTTATACTACTTGTTCTGCATCTCCACGAGCAATGAATATAGTTTCTTTTTCAGCTTCTGCATTAGAAGGAAACCAAGCTCCCTATAATGATAAATTAAAAAGAGCCTAGCTACATCACAGTGTCCAGACTTCACTGACAGAGAAGGTTTCACTGTTACTGGCTTGTCTGGGGTTTTTTTTATATTAAAAAGCCATAAACTGCTACCCACAACCCTCAAGAAAAAACCCAAATCAAAGTATCTTTCAACTGCTTTAATCCTCAACTTACAAGACATGTGATGCTTTCAATGACATCAAGGCCATAACGTATTTGCAGCCTGGTCAAAGGTGATGCTTTTGCTTATGCTGGCATCTGACTTAACTATGAAGGCTCCAACACATTAATGTATTTTCAGTCATGAGGGAATTGTAAAAATACTCCCTTGTTTGAATTTTGAAATAAAACCCAGTTATTCTGCTTTCAAGAAGTTCTTATAAGAGATGCATCAAGGACTTCAGACTTTTTTCACCCCCAAAACTGCAATTTGTTTGAGAACATCAGTTATCAACAAACTATTAATCAACATGAAAATACAACTATATGCGTTTTCACGTTTAACCAATAAGGAGTTGGTAATGGTTAAATCTGTATTTAGGGTGATCTACAAAAGGGAGAAAAATATTTTTCAGCTGGAAATATTTTCATTTTTTTAAGTTACTGTAATGGAGGCCTTGATTCTTAAAATTTGGAGCAGCTCATCTAAAAGATTAGACAAATGAGTTACAGATTTATTAATACTACACTGATAATTAGTACTGAGGGTACTGAAAAAGAGGGTACTGTTTGAAGCCAATATCTAAAATACACTTTGGGGAAAAAAAACACAAATAAATTAACATCCCTGCCTTCAATTAAGATGTGAGACCCAAGACAATTTTTTTCCAGCAATTGTTTTTAATAATAGTAAGGGACTGCTGATGAACAGATAAGCGGACAGTTGACATTGTTCCAGACACATGAGCTTTCCAGATCTTCCTTATTTAAAAAAAGGGATGAAAAGAAGTCACCTTTAAAGCAAACCAGTCTCCCCGAATCCAGTCATCACACCAAGTATTAACCTCTGCTTTAATTCTTCATCTGTTGGCATTTTTTTAAATCTTGTTTGTATGACACAAAAATCAGATCAGTGGTTCTTTCCCTTCAAAGTGACTGGGAAGTCATCTGTTCTCAACATTCAGCATTTGTAAGAAATCCTGCAATACTGGTATGAGACTACGAGTGAACTGTGTGAATGAATGAAGGGATACGGAATGATTAAGTCATGAACACAGTTTAACTTTTCAGTAAGACAACTGCAAGTAACACCTCCAGCAATGAAGTAGTTTTCAACTGAACTGAAAACTTAGTTGAGAATTTCTGATGGTTTATGGGGACACAACTCTGAAAGCCAAAACCATGTTTCTTCCAGAATAAACTCCTGATTACTCCATGCAACCTCATACCAGCTCTACAAACCAGGAGTGTAGTACTAGCCACAAGGAACACACTACAAGAAAGCTTTCTTGTTCTTACCTTCTTACGCATGATGCTAAGGGGTAATACTTCCATGCAAATCAGTCATATGTAGAAAACTTATAATAGGAAGGGCCAAGTTTCTGCAAGACTTCGCAGTTGTCACTGTCAGGTTTTGATTCTGTTTGCCAGGTCTCTCTAGCCACATAGGGCAAAAGCAGTATCAGTGTCATGCAAAATACAGCTCTGGTTTTGTACACAAATACCACTTCTTTCAGCTTCTTACTTCCAGGCATTCTTGTCTGTGCGCTAGAGAGCTCTGTCTTTTCTCTGTTGTAGCGTTTTGTGCCCAGGACCAATTCTGAATCCAAGCTACAGCTATCCCCAACAAAGGGTATAACACTACAAAGGGTTAAGAAACAAGCTATCTACGACCAGATCACTTTCCCCCACCTTTTCAAACAAGAAAACTTCATACTCTTCAAAGCAGTATGATGCACTAAGCAATTTTGCATTGAGAAGACAGTATTAGATTTGCATCAAAATACATTAACACTATGCAAAAATGTTCGGTGGGAAAGCAAAGGGTTAAAACATCCATTATGGTTGCTGCAAAGAAATAGTAGCAAGTAACTTAATAACTTCACTAAGTTTCCTGCATTCAAAGTCATTACACTTCTCCTCTTCAGATGGGGTCACTATGTTCTGCCAATTCATGAGCTCCCAAAAATAAACTAGTTGAGTAACTAAAGATGTTAATAGATTTTCACATTCTCTCCATGCATCCAAACTGTATGGCTCAGATGCTTACTTCTGAACAGCCAGGCATCCTACACTTAAACTAGAGCACTTTCCCAAGCAAACTCTGTCACTTGCAGTAACTCAGTTACAGCTGTCACTAAACACAGACTATCCTTCCACCTCCACACTGTACTCTTCTCAAGTCACTCAGAAAGCACTGTCTTCTTAAAATACTTTTAAGCACACAGTGAAATAAGAGTTGTTCTGTTCATCATCACAAAAAAAATACATTAGCAAGCAGCTGACAGACCTGCTCCAGGGCAGGTCTCCCGGGAAAATCCCTGGAAAAATGCTCAACCTGGGAAAAATGCCCTGGAACCATGCTCCAAGGGAGTAAGTTGATCCACCACTTCGGTTTTTTCCATCTTTGCCCTTTTCAATGACACTGCTGAAGTTACCCAACTGAGAAACAGAGAAGTACGAAATCACTCTGCATAAGAGCCTGTCTGAAATTACCTAAGTGCACAGAACCACAGAGATGGTAATTTTGTTCACTGACAACCTGATTTAAAGGCGAGCAAGTAACATAGCTAGGAAAACTCTACTCAGTCTGCTCCATACAGAAAATGGCGATTCGTTTCTGGAGTGCAACCCAGAAGCCTGTTCCATGTCTCAGATTTCTAGAAAAGAACAAGAATGAATTAAGTATCTTGCAGACAACCAGAAGTCAGCCTTTCAAGCAGCATGCCCAGGAAAAAGCCAGAAGCCCACAGAGGATGCATCACAGGCTAACACGTATCTGCATTTGAACGAAAAATGTTGCTTTTCTGCCTAAGGCTTAAGTGCCTTTATCTGCTGGAAGTCCACAGAGGGTGCCAGTAAACTATATCTGAACAAAGCCAGCTCCTTCTCAAACACAGTGTTTGTGAGAAGGTGTGACCTCCTGCACAAAGCCTGCTGACAAAACACTCAGCCAGCCTTGGAGATGCAAATTCAGACTCACAGATCACACCCTCCCCGATGGAGGGCCATCAGCCATCCCCACTCCAGACATTGTGCCACCACTTGTTAGATGAGAGAAGGGCTCTGCAGCCTCTTCGTTGAAGGCAATTACCTCACCTAAAACCGAGGATGATAACAAGACACAATTCAGTAGAAATGGCAAGGAAGAGAGAAGGCTGGAAACAGTTTTGTTGTATGTCCTATGGTACCAGAAAACACCTCCTCCCTGTATAACATTTTGTTGCCTTCTCTTTCAAGTCTGTCTTTGATCTTAGTTGTCCTATAGTTATGTAACAGTTTGTAAATGTAAGTGTAGACTTAGATGCAGGAAATTCCATGACTGGAAGGCCTAATGGCCTTCTTGGCCAGGGCAGAGCAAGACCTCCTCCAAACAATAGCTACATGCTCCTTGTTGCTGACCAGTTTTGTTTCAGTGTAGATAGCTTGTTGTGTTTATGTGTGAATAAAAGGCTTGGTGAAATCCTAAATACAAACACTCCCCCAAATACAAAATATTAACACCAGTTAACTCAGAGATAGAACATTTAAAGCAGTTCAGATTAATAAAAGAGATTAACAGCAAGATTTTACTGAAGATTTTTAAACGCTAAACAAAGCCATTGACATAAGAGTATGGGTATGACTTAAACATTTAAACCCAACTAATATGTTAGAAATCTACCCCCCAGGCTGTATTCCTGAAAGAGGTACCTAAAAGAACGGCTAGTACAGACCCAGTCACAGCACTGGAGCCTCCACTAGCAAACCAGACTCAAATTTGCCTTCAACCATCTAAGTGTGCCCTGCACCTTTCTTACGTATTATTCACACCAAAATGGTAAAAATCTGCAGTAAAACCATACTGGATCATAATATGAAAGAAACATAGTAAAACTGTACTTATGTGTACCACACAGCTTGAGAATTACAGAGTGGCTGCACTGCAGTCTTTTATTAATGCTCATGATGTGAACAACAGAAACAAACCATCTTATGCAGATTTGAATTATTCTCACAAAACCTCTTTAGTAGATTTCTGTTCAATTTTTTTTTACAAAAGGCTATAGAAAACTAAACTACTTTTTTCCTTAGAAACTGTCTTAGAAACCAAAGAAATGCTTCAAACAGTGTCATCTTTCCTCTTTAGCTGAGTAACAAGTGAGCCAGTTCAAACACTGAGTTGCCTTGCTTGCCTTTTGTCATGCAGTCCTTGATGAATGCTTTTATCATAGTAGACGGACTGAAGTGACTATTTACAATTCAAGATCCAAATCCAAGTACCAACATCTTTCATGAAGGAAGCAGTAAAACATTCTAAATCTAAGCATCTGCCTACCTCGGCACTTTTTGTGTGTGTGCATGAGAATGTTTGTTTGTTTGGGGGCTGTCTGAAGAAGTTTTGCCCTTTCATCTAAGACTAATTTTTCCACAAACATCAACAGTAACTTCACAGTACTGTAACAACAAAATACTGCTGGTCAGGATTGGAACACGTTTAGATTTCTCACCACTGGCAGGGAAAAAACAAACCAAAACACTTTAGTTTAAAGAAAAAAGTAAAAGCCAATTCAGTGCCACCCAAGTGTTTAGTCAGCACAAAAGCAGCAGCATCTTGCCAACATGGCTGTTTTAACATCAAGTCCAAATATCAAATACACTGTCCCTTTAACTAAATACCTGAGTACATGTGGCCAAGCAATTGATGATGTTGACAAGTATTTGGGCCACTGCCTTTGGTGTCATACTTGACTAATGATACCTTTGACAGAGGTGCCTTGTGAAGAAATCCATAAACTTGCTAAAAAGCAGCAGCACAACCTGAAGTCCAGTGAAAGGTCTCTAACCCTGCTCTATCTCCTCTTTGTTGACAAGATGCTTTGCTTCTCTATGACCAGTCTGCCCAGATTTCTTTTGTTTCCTGTGCTTTAAAATTGAGCAGATACATGCTTGCGTCACTCTTAGACAAACAAAAACCTGCACCTTAGCGTACATGTGTGCACAGGCAGGCTAGTCCATTTAAAATTCCAGGAGTACCCGAATGAGGAAACTGAATCTTCCAGTGTACAATTTATATCAATAGCAAGTTTTATTATTTAATAGCTCTTCCAGCTGTAGAGAAGAGCTTCACAAAGAAAGGGTTCAAATTTGCATTTTATTTCTTTTGCTAACAAAGCTCTCTGTGTTTTGAGTTCCTCTGTAAAGGGGAGGTAACTGGGTTTATTTATATGGCAAATGAAAAATCTCAGATAGGCTCTGTTAATGTTTTTAAATAAAAAATATTGGCATTGGCTTCAATGAAGCTACTTGCAAGGGAGCCCATTATTCACTATCAATGACTAAAACCTAAGCACAGTATCATGTATCCGAAACTCCCTCGGGGTTTTAATACCTCAACACTTGGATGTTTATTCTTTGCATCTCAAATTCAGAATTGTTTATAAGAGTTCCACATTCTTCTTTTCATATTCCTAATCAATGAGAACCCTTTTATTAGATCAGATTTTCCTACACAGAAAGTTACAGTACCTATAGAAAGTGCTAGTAGCAAAGTAAGACAGCTAGCATCATACGTCAAATATTTTACTTTTGCCAAAGAGCACCAAAGCAAAACAAAATCCAAGTCAAAGCAGTTCTCATACTTCAGTACGAAAAAAGTGTCTTAAATACTTTTTGCATTCTTGCATTTATTTAGAAAATCACAGTAACAAAGACCAACACTGAAATCAAATCAGAAAAAATAAGTCCACAATCAAATGCAACGTTTTTTGCAATTCTTTACTTGTAGTAAGACTCCTTTTGAGCAAACAACATTCCAAATATTCAAGGAGGACAGCTTAAACTCTTATTATTAAGAATGCCCAATGGTACAGTAATACTTTTTAATTCCCAGCTTTCATTTATAGTGAATATTATATATTCATTTACTTCTCCCCAGTCATTTCAATATCCCTTTAAAAAAAACTCCATTTAAATGAATACTGTTTTAAAAGACTATATGATTTACTCATTATACTTCTAAAAATATTCATATTTTCTTAAAATGCAATAATGTAACAGCTTTCCAATCAAAATCCAAATGTAATTTTAATTCAATATAATAAGGATCATATCATAAATTATCCAAATATTTAGCATGTCTCCTACAGGATAACATCTAGAGCTTGTCAAAAAAACTTCTGAGTGAATCATTCAACTCAGAATATTCTAAGACTAAACCATAGGCACAGTTAGATTTCCCTGCCTCTTTTGCACACATGAGTATCTGGCATCCTAAATTATCATCATTGGAATCTCCTAAAGCAATCAGAATGCCTTACAGCTGTGGCTCCCCCTCCTCTCACCAGGAATTTGGCAGCACTGGGATTTTGCTTTCAAACTGTATAAAACCGAATTCAAAATAGGAAAATACTTTGTTAAATTCTTCTCCACCCAAGTGTAGTAATTTCCCACTAACACAGCAAACTCTCCTTTCAGGAAGTACTTGAAAGAATGAGCAATACATTATGTAAGAAACAATAAAGCCTGAAAATAAGACAACTTAATGGCAAAGGATGCAGTAAAATCCCAAGAGTATTTTTAATGTATGGCACACTTTGCTTTTTAATGTGTATAAAGGTTCAGGGTTGAGAATCTGAACAGTTGAGGATATTATGAAACTGCAGGAATAGTTGACTCGCCTTACTATAAAACTCTAAATAATAATGTCATTTATCACAGATTACTAAGAGATGCAGGAGTTCAAAAGGAGATGCTCAAGGAATCATAAGTGTACACAGACATAACAGATAAGGCCACACCTAAGCATACACGATTAAGTCCAGTTTGAAATCACACAATGGGATCCAAACAGAAATGTATTTTTTACTCCACAAACTATAAAATAATAAAGGACTGTTGCGATTATTCAGACTTCTGGAACTAGTTTCCACTTTAGACTTTATCACAATGCACACTGCAGACAAGGTGACAAGCATTTCAGCAAAACCTACTGCCCCACAACGTGCAGCTTCAGAGAACTGATTTTAGTTTACCCAAACACCAAAAAACTAAAAAAAGAAAAAAAGCACCCACTTTGTCACCCCCTCCAAATCTAAAAGCTTTTCCCAGTTTTTAAACTTCTTGATCAACACCAGCTGTCAGTGCAACAAGGCATTCATGTAATTTACTTATACATAAAAAGAACATCCATTTTTGAGATGTCAATTTCAAAGAATATCTGTACATCTACAGCATGTAGGGATGAGTTAATTCTATTAATTCAGGCCTGCTGATCAGGTGGCTGTCAGTTGCACCAAACGTGAGAGAAAGAATCAACACAGCCCTAAAAGCAAAGTTAATCAGCAAGATTCATCTCTGCATTCCCCATTCGACCCTTTGCTCCTGAATACCTGAAAACTGGCTGCATTCCAAATGCATACATTCGTTGTTTTTCCCTGGGGTGAAGGGCATAGCTTTCCCTCGTGATATTTTTCAGTCGCCAGAGTTGATCAACAGAGCACTGGAGAAGGGCTACAGTTGGAGACCATTCAGAAACAGAAGTTATGCAAAACGACATGAAGTGCTGCTGGAGCAGCCTCACGCTGGAAGCACATGCCATTTGCGCCCTGGGAGCTGCTGTAGCTGCCAAGGAGCTTCCACGCGGAATGCAAGTTGCTGGTATGCAGCTACAAAAATCTAAATGATTGCTTGAGCAACCACCTCCTTCAGGGACCCAGATATCGCATGGCAAGGATTTCTGGGTTTGAACGTTCGAATCACGCTGAAGGGAACACGTGATTCACAGCACGAACAACTCCTGTCTGACAGACAGCTCTGTGCCACACTTCCAATTATTAGGGGAGGTCCTAATGACGATATTTCTGTGAATTAGCAGCACATCCCTCCTATTTACAAATTGCTCAGAGTGGCAAGTCTTCCATTTGGAGCTGACTCACAAGCCTCGGCTTGCCTGTGACAGAATTTGCTAGCTTTTTGGACATGCATTGCAAAACCTCACCACCAGAGCTCCTGCCTCCCTCACCACCCGTTTCATATGATCAGCACTCAGAGAAAAGTGATTTATTTCTTCCTTTATGTCACTTAGAATACAACTAACTGCACTAGAGACAATATGCATATTTAATACATTTCATTTTAGTGTAAACTAATTTACTCCAACCAATACTAAGACTTTATGAAATGCCTGACAAAAAAAAATAA
This sequence comes from Neopsephotus bourkii, assembly GCF_033783945.1. NCBI lineage: Eukaryota > Metazoa > Chordata > Aves > Psittaciformes > Psittacidae > Neopsephotus > Neopsephotus bourkii. The sequence goes on along the minus strand of NW_026902298.1, from coordinate 13,715,536 downwards.
AGAAAAAGTTGGTGTTTGGGGGATTTGTTTGTTTTTATGAAACAACAAAACCAGACCAGCTCTTATCCCTAAGACAATTCCCATCAACACCCTCATTCCATAATTTGATCAACAGGTTAAAAAAGAGGGTGCTGAAGGTTTACCTTACCTGGAGGGAAAGCTAAGTAAGTTGCTTGGATAGAAACCCCTCAAGAATGGCTAAGCATATAGAAAATATATCCTCCTCTGGAAACGGAACCATGGGCTAGACAGACCCCCACCCTGATTCATGGAAGTTGCTCTCCTCTCCTTACATGCCATCACCAAGGCAGCCATTCCCAAAGAAAGGCTGCAGGTTACTTGTTAGGGTTAGGGTTAACTGCACTCATTGCCTGGCAGCCTGATGGAACAGCATCATGGGAGGGATGCCAGACTTGGAAACATCTCAGCTCTGCAGCTGCCATTTACATGTGACAATAAGAGTGAAAAGACAAACACATAAATAACATCTGTAACGATTATATAGGCTCCCAAAAGGCTTGTACTGTGCTACAAGCCCTCATGGTTTCACATCACTACCTGGGTGAGTTCAAGGCTAGCATGGCTACACCTCCCTTTTGCTACTATGCACACAAATGTGTTATCTGTGACTAACTCCACTGAGTATCACAGGACAACTCCTGGACATGCAAGTTATCTATTCCTTTGCATGAAAGTCCGAAGAATCCTGGCCTAAAACTTTTTCTCCCACCATATAAGCTGTGAACACCAAAGACTTAGCATAAGGAATAGCTATATTGTATCACCACCACAAATGATTACAGGAATCTTTAAGCACTGTTTCTGATTTTTCCCAGAAGTGACTTTTACATTGAAACATAGATTGAAAAGTCAGTCAAAACATGAAAAAGAATTCAAAGAAAAATCTACAATGGGACATCACAGTAACGCACAGATTAACGTATCTCTGCTTATGTTGTATTGAGATAGAATTTCCCAATACATTTACAGAAGGACCACTATGAAAGTAAGTTTGACAGAATGGTTAATTAGCTACCTCCCCCCCAAAAAAGCAACAAAACCAACCCAAAACACCCAAACTTCTTCAGCACGTCATTATGTTCTTCATTAACAAAGCTGCATATATTTTACATGAAGCATTTAGTTGACAACCTGAGGAAACTACCATTAATAAGATGACCCGTGGGTATTAATAAAATACATTCTAGTTGAACACAAATAAATTTTAAAGCAGCTTTCCATTTGTATAGCACTTTACATCACAGTGCTCAAAATACTTTTCAGGCCTTCACAGCATTTACTAAGAAATCAGCATGATGGTTAAAGATAACATGTCTAGAAAACTGTCTCCAATCATAGAAAGGCCAATTTCTGAGTACCAGTTCTGAAATCGTTTGGATCTGTGTTTTTTTATGAATTCCAACTACTTCCAGAAGTAAACTGATAAAAATTACAAATAACGAGAATTTCTGAGAAACAAATCTTAGGTACCTTAATTTGTATCCACAAGGACTTTGGCATAATTCTGATGGTCTTCCACAGCCGCTGTTAAAAGGCTTGCTAACATGTTATCAATGGCACACTTTCAATGCTTATCCTGTCCCTCAGACAACACTGCCTGCAAGATCACACAGCAATATGCAACTCTTCAACTGAAGTTGAAACAGCATACCCAAACCTTAATGCCCGATCTAACAACACTCCTTTCAGCCTCTAACTGCTCGTAGCCTTACACACAAACTCTACCGAGCGCTCTTCTCTCCATTTCTAAGCACACTGCCTGAACTGCAGTTGCTCATTTTTAACCTAGCACACAAGCACAGCAAAGCAAGAGTTGCACTAAACCTGCCGGACTCATAGCAAACCTGCCTGATTTTCATCTGCTGCATAATCACTTAAGAAAGAGGAATCACAGATTCAACGAGCTTTCAATTTCTTCGGTGATTTCAGAGACTACTGGGGGCGTTTCTGATGAGTATCTCATTTCTGCGACTTCTACGATCTGCCTCGCTCCACTTCTCCTTCCCTCCCCATCCCCCTTCTAATTCTTCAGTGAAATCAAAAGAGGAATGTGACAGTTAAATGCAGAATGCATTCTCTTTTTAGCATTTGCAATGCAGAACTAGGTTTTGTTCGGTACAGAAATCTTGCACAATAGCCTGTGTATACGTATTCGTTCCAACAATGCTGTCCTATGCAATCACTCTGTAATTACACACAGTCATAAAGCTGCTGCTGTTGCTGCTTGGAACTGCAGTCTCGCCCTCTAAACAACCTAATATCAGTGTCCGCATTAGGACATTTCTCTCTTCCCCTCCCTTAACTGCTTACTGCTTGCTCCAGTGTAGACGGCCTTTACACCGCACTCAAAACACAGCCAGGACGAAATCAATTATTGAAAAATAAGCAGTTTCAAAGAAGATGCCAAGAAAATCTCTGTGGAGCAAAGCGAGTACTGGTCTAAGTCTGCAGGCTGCAACCACACAAGACTTCAAGAACCAAAAATAAATCCTGCTCACGCCTGTTAAACGAAAAACAAACCCCTTAAGTATTATATAAGGCTCGCACATACGTGCGTGGGTGCCTCGTCAGCTTTTACTGCTGCAGTGCACAGAAACTGTACAGAATCGGCCCTTTGCAGTTGCAGCCAAAGAAGCTGCACATTGGAGAGCACGGATTTTCGGACATTACCCAAGAAATTCCTCCCTAACCCCTCTGCACTGCGTAAACCCCGGCAGAGCCTGGCTGAAGCGCGCCGTGCTCCCGTGGCACATGCGGCGCTGCCCCGGCTCCAGCACGCAGCAAGCAAAAACACCACCACCACCACCCCCCCCCAAAAAAAAACATCACCAAAAGCACCCAACCCCAAACCACCCCCCAAACACCGTCCGCAGACGGCTCACCAGCACACAGACGCGTCCTCCAGGAGCTGCTGCAGCCAGGCAGCACCGAAGGAACCCCTCCGGAGCCCTCGCAAGGGCTCGCGGTCAGCGAGCTCCCGCGGCTCAGCAGCCGAGGCTGCCCCCCCACAGCAGCCTGGTCGGGAGCGCCGCTGCCCAGCCGGGATGGAGCCAGGCAGCCCCAACACCTCCAAGGGCGCATTTCCCCCTCATCCTGCACCCATGCACAAAGCACAGCAGCACACACCCCCCCCCCAAAAAAAAAAAAAAAAAAATAAAAAGCCCAGCAGAGACACCCCCTGTCCAAAATGGCAGGAAAACGGAAGCAAGACGTGAGGGAAAAAATAATAAACCGCGAAAAACAGGAGCAGGCCGAAAACGCGGTGGCTCACCTGCAAAGCGAGGGGCGGCTGCAGCGGGGCGGCAATTGGCAAAGGTGGGGAAGGAGGAGCAGGGGGGAGAAAGGCATCCAAACTTTGTTTCTTTCTCTCCGGGACTCATGGAAAGCGTCACTTCCTAGTGCGGTGAGTGGGGAGGCTCCCAGGCCCGGGCTTCTCAACTCCTCCTCCCGCCGCCTTCCCACCCCACAGCCGCAGCCCCGTAGACCCTCAGCGTCTCTTCCTGGCACCAGCCTGTCCCCCCCGCCCCTTCTCACAGCTCTTGGCTTGACCTTCCGCGCTCGGCTTCGGCCGCTGCACGCAGGGAAGGAGGGGAAATCCCCGCCGAGGCATGGGCGGGCAGAGTTTGCAGCACTGATTTGGAAGCCAAAGCCCTGCAAAACGCTGCCGCGTCCAGCACCTGGCTAAACTCACCGGTTTGGTGCCAGCTCCTGCAGCGAGACCGGGCTTCGTGGCCTTTTTCTCTAAAGAAAAACAAACAAACGGAAAGCTTTTTGTTTTTAAGGAACCACTGGAACCAAAGGAAAACATGGTGGGTTTTGGTTTGTTGGGTTTTTTTTGCTTCCCCCCTTTGGTCCCTTTTCTCACAGTTGTTTTCTGAAGAAAAAAAGAAGTGGAAAAACAGGGAAGAAAGCAGGTCAGGTCATCTGTACACTGTTGGCTGTTTTACCAAACGCCTGAAATTTCCTTGCACAAGAACACTGAAATTTCCTTGCACAAGAACTCCTAACTGCTGAGGTGTCTAAAAATGTTCAGCTCCTCTGCTGGAATATGGCTTCCTCTGGCGCCTTGGTCTGAGAATAAAAAACAGTGTGCTGGCAAACGCAGGCACGCTACTGCTCTTCAGGCAGGAAATAAAGAAGCTGCTTCGTCATTGCTCCCCCTGTAGACTGCTCCGGTACCCGAGTTTGTCCACAGTCAACAAAACTTCCAGAATATAGAAACATTAAGACAGCATTCACAGGTTAGACTTTCCTTCAGTAAAACACGCCAAGCAACACGGAAATGCCCAACAGCTTTACCCCAACACGCACGTTGCACTTGTTTATGTTCATCCAGGCTGAGATCATTCCGTGCACACAGCAGCACTGCTGTGTTTTTTTCCCCCTCAGATCAGCAGGGCAGTTCCCCTTCTAGCATGTATTGCTTTATGAAGTGAAATCTGGAAGTAATTTTTGCACTCTTACCCTTGTTCGTATTTCTTTCACAATAGGTCTTGGCTTCCATGCTGAAATTTTTACCAGGGAAGCTCAAGATGTGTGGAAACAGGAGCCCAGAGAAGTGACTTACTCGTGACTACAGACAGTATCTCATGCATAACCAGGTTTCTCTGATGAGTCCCAGGTCAGTCGTCTAATTACCACACCCAATCTTTTCCTGTCACCCTGCAGAGAATAACAGTGAGACACATGGAGGTGAAGAACAAAATAGTAGCCACAGGTACTACTGGTAAAGTTGTTTTTTTTTTCTTTCACAACCAAAGGTATCCCTTGGTGCAACACTGTCTCAATGAAACAGTCAAGAAAAACTCTTCCATTTTACCATTAATACATTTGCTCTTCAAAACTCCTGAATAGACAGGAGCAATAGGTCAATAACTATTTAAATCGGTGCAGAAAGAATATTGACAGCTGTTCACAAATAGCTAATATGTAAAGCAACCTTAAATAAGTGAATATATAATGCATAAAACTGAAGTCAAAGGCATGCAACAGATAATAAAGACTGAAAAGACAGATCACATAAGCTGGAGTTATTTCCTTCTGTTATGTTAGGCAATCAGTACCTCCCATGAAGGATATTATCAGATATTAGTAAGATTGAAATTGCTTATGTCAACTTTCATTGGGGGAGGGAAGAAAACAAACCCAAACAAACAAACACACACACACACAAATACAAAACCCCCACTCTTCGGTGACTGTAAAACATGTTGTAAAAACAAAGTGTAGCTTTTCCTTCCAGCCAGAACAAATGCATGTTGTACTTCACCTGTTTGGAGTCTGGGAAGCAAAATGATGAGTAGTGACTCTCATTTCACAATCCATAATCACGTCAAAGCAGCAGACAATGGCAGAAACGTCATCATCTGGCTACAGAAGCTAACATTGCGCAGCCAGGGGAGTGTGCTGTCTACCCTTGTCTAAGAGACATTTTAATGGTGTTGGGTTTTGATAGTTGCCTCCTAAATAATGTATAAGGTAGATAGGAATCCTTCTTCACTGAGTCAAAGTCAACATTATAATCAGAAGGCCAAAGCTGAAGCACACTGTAAAGATGCAAAATCTACAGAAAAGGATGGTACTTCTTCCTAAACATACCAAATGTGGTAAGCACAAAACCAGGCAACCCTGTAGGTACAACCAGCCAGTTCATAGCTCTGAAACAGATGAAGCACACTTCAAAGACACCATGCCATGAGAAGTGTTTAGAGAGCTGTATGGTACTGTTTATCTTACTGAGCAATAAACAGTTTCATGAAGTGTTTTGTAAAGATTTTGCCATTATGAACTCTTTAACAGTTTCTCTGTTCCTCATGTAATGCAGTCCTTGGATCTCCTCCAGAACCAGACATCATAATTTTCTTTCTTGTAGTAGCAGCTTTTACTATGCTTGCTTTTTTAAAAAAAAAAAAAAAAAAATTATTTTTCCTTTCTCCTTTTCTCAGGATCTGATGAGATTGCATGCACGCTGCAGTCCATCACTTTTACAGTAACAAAGTTTAAAACACACATATCCCTTGGTAGGTCATTATTTTATTACTACATGGAAGGAAGAAAGATTTCCTTGCTATCACCATATAAAATCTTAGGTTTCTTTGGCTTGTACAGACACATCTTGTGGTGTAACAGCATCGACTCATATCATTAAACTGGATTGCTCTGAGTCAGAATTTGGATTAAAGACTATGCTTTGCATACTTAAGTTTGCAAACTGGGACATACACTCAGCAGGTGGCACTCTTTTCACCAAGTCGCAGGAAAGCCAATGCTCCAGCCCCTTTCCAGTCGTCCAGACTTGTACCAGGTGCTCCAGCATTATGGGAGACAATATGGAGCTATTAATTCTCCCTGAAATTAAGTATAAAAGGAAGGTCTTAATGGCTAGGAAGGAAATAATCACACCCTTGTAATAAAAGTTTCAGATTCCAATAAGCCTAAAATTTCCACCTCCAAATCACACTGAAATTTCCTCTGAAATTTCCATTGGATGTGATATTTTTCCTCAAAAAATAGATGCCAGCATAAACCAGTGATGAATCGCTGCAGTGTTTATCCCACAGATGTATTCAGTCCTTGAGGGCAGGGCTGCCTCTAGACAAGCTAGAGAATGGACTGACAGGAACCACATCAGGTTCAACACAGAATAATGCAAAGCCCTGCACTAACCTTTTGCCATTGCACAGGCTGGGACTGACAGGCCATGCAGCACCACTGAATAAGAGCTGGGGGTCCTGGTTGTCGGTGGGGTAAACATCAGCCAGCACTGAAGGCTAAAATCATCCTGAGCAGTATAAAGAAAAGCACAGCTATATCAAGGGAAATGACTATTCTTTACTCATCATTTGTTAGTGTGCACCTGGAATACCATGTCCACTTTCAGGCATCCCAGCACAAGAAAGATGTTGATAAACTTGATCCAGTAGAAAGCCAAGATGGTCAGCGGCTGGAACAGACACCCTCTGCAAGGACAAGCTGAGGCTTGTCTAATGTGGAATAATAGCCTTTCAGTACCTACAAGGCTAGATCTTTACCTACAAGAGAAGGCAAGGCCAGGGTCTTTATTCAGGTTCACAGTGGGAGAGAGTTCCAGCTTGCCACTGAGAATAGTGAAGTAGTGCAGCAGGGTGCCACAAGAAGCTGTGGAATTTCCTTCCTTCCAAGTTTCCAATACCTGTCTGAGAGAGCCTGGACTACTTGACAAAGAAAGCCCTGAGCAATGTGGTCTGAATTCAGTGTTGACTCTACTTTGAGCACAAGATTGAACAGGTGACCTCTCAAAATCCCCTCCAACCTGAGTTATTCTATAATTCAAGAAGCAAATCCCCTTATCTCACGTAAGAAGAGGCCTAATTAAATGATAGTAAAGTAGTTTGAAAAAAATTATGGTGAATATAAGTGGTTGCATGTGTTTCAGGTTGTGTGGGCTTTAGTTTTGAGATTGTGAATTTAGAAGCCCATCAGCATAAATACAAAGAAACCCATTCCCTGATAGCCAGCATTTTTCAGCTGCATTATTACAGGAGAAAATTCTATTAAAATACTTTTTTTTTTTCCCTTTTTATACAAGATTAGTTACTCCTTACTACAGAGGAATTTTAATTTCTCCAATATCAGTGTCTGTCTCCCATCTTTGTCACAATTAAAATAGAACATTCAAGATGTTGCATCTGAAATATTATTCTAGGATACTACTTCTCTTGATGCAGTCAGAATGTTTGGAAAGAAGGGGTTTGTTTTTTCAAAAACAATTTGCAGAAAGGAAAATGAAAGCATTCATTTTTCTCTTCATATACAAGTTTAAAATTAAAACACTGAGTTTGCTTTACTAACTTGAGCAAGATTCAGCTTCTTTGATCAATTTAGGGAAAAGATATGTTTATTTATAGACTCTGTGTGTAAATACGTGTATACATGCACAATCAAAGTGTCATGAACTGGCTCCCTGAGAACCAGGTTGAGACCTTGTTACATGAGGGAAAGGGAGGGGCCTGTGGTTTACAGAAAAAACCACATGTAAAAAAATACTCACATTGCTTAAACACTACTGAAAGAAGCTCAGACACCACGGTGAGAAAGACAGTGAAGAATCTATGATGTTCTGAGTTACATGGCATGCTGAAAACCAGGACTCTGAAACTCTCTTCCTATGTTTGCTAGGTTGTGTAACATTAAGCACACTTTGCAGTCCTGTCTGCATTCACTATCACTTTTGCCAGAATCCCACATTCTTTGTTTGACAAACAATAGTCTGTGGTAACATTATTCCTGGTTTGCAACTGAGGAAAAAGACGTTTGGAGAAAATAAGTGCTAAATTCAAGGTCACACAGAGGTTCAAGAGCTGAGCTATTGAATGCTCAAGTCCACGTGTAAATTCATCTGTCACACTATACTTTTCCTATATTTTAGGAGATCAGTCTACAGACTGTACTAAACTACATGACCCCTCATCTAAGTGTCACTAGTCTACACGTACAATTAGAGGACACCAAATGTTTCACGCTGCTCAAGTGGTGAACAGTGGCACAAGTCCTTTTGAAAATTAGGTTCAAATTACCTTAAGCAGGATGATTTTAGAAAGAAACTAAGCACCACTTAAAATAAGACAATTTTCAAAAAGCTGGCTGCAAACTGCCTCTGCTTATTTCTTAAATATTATTCTTAATTTCTTAAATTAATATTCTTAAATATTAATAATTCTTAAATTATTAAATATTTAGAGATGAGATTTTCTTACCTACTGTGTGAGGGGAACTGTTAGAAAAGGAACGAATGAATATATGCAGTATTTTTAGAACTCTGAAAATGTAAAGCACTGTAAATTCATTAACTCTATGGATTATTATTAATAATAATAATAAACATACCTTGAAAATGTGCATAGACTAATAGCTCTCAACAAGATCAAGAATATTTCAGATCAGCAAAAACACTCCTGAAAAACATGGTGGATAAGAATTATCAAGAACTGGTGGGCATATGCATATTTTAAACACTAATATGTATTTTTAACGCTATAATCACTAAATTGTTTGATGGCCATTATTATAACCAATTTCAACAAACCTTCCTGGAGTTTTCCTCTTATTACACTTTACAAGAGTGCAACATCTTTAAAAGGAACACACTCTACTACTATGGGTGTCTATATAGGTCATTTCTAAACCCCTGAAGTTTTGGAAGTTTGCAGACCTGCCTTAAGGAGCACTTACATCAATTCCCGCACCACACTGGTTTCACAATGACTGCTTTATAAGAGTAGTTCTACAGTTTTTGTGAAATTCATATGTAAAACTGTCTAGAAATAAAATGGCTTGAATTTTTTTCAGGTAATAGATACTCTGGTCAAGATTTAAGTGAATGACTCACAGGAAGCACCAAGGGTTGGTGTCTGGAGTCAAGGAGATTCCCAAGGTTGGCAGGGCAAGGCCTTCACCAGCTAAGGCTGGTCCCACTGCCCCCATGAGGAAGTAGGGCAGGCCAGGGGGGCAGCCCAAAACGCAAGACATCAGCACCCTCATGGGGATGAGGCAGGGCTAAATTAAGCTGGGAAATCAAGTTCACAGACCACAGGCATGGCTACAATGCAGCTGCAACATAGCGCAGGCAGGGCCACACGCAAGAGCCTCAGCTTACAACAGCTCTGAAGCAAATATGGGAGAAGCCCCTGCTGAGGCTTGTTTTTGCAGGTAACTTCCACTAAGGCTTCTTCTGTCTCCTTTTCCCCAAGACAACCAGCTGTGCTTTCTTTAAGTTGGCTTTGAGCCCAGGCAGAGAAACCCAGTAGGGGCACTCAGAGTCCCAACAACAACAAACAAGAAAAAGAAACATTGAGAGTATTTACTGCAGTGATATTCACAGCTTGATTGAATTTAGTGTAATAACAGAAAGAAAGTCTGGAACTGGAAACAATGAGCTGGAATATTTTTCTGTCTTTATATAATAATAATGCTACTTGCTAGGAATTACTTTTATGGACAATGACAATCCAGGCTGTTCCTTTAATAGTCTGAGTGGACCAATTTCTTATTGAAGCATGAAGAATTTGGTGAATTGGATCATTCGTCTACTTAATACCGTGGGGTGCTTTGGTTCAACTTCTATTTAATTTTCACATACCTTACGCAGGTACACCAATACAAAGGCAACACTCTTTCTTCTTTGTATTTGTATAATACAGTCCACATTCAGCTCTAAGATCGTTTATCTGGACTAAGGGATTCTCACTTATGCAGGAAGCCACAGGTTGTGTATCATAACACATAGTTCCTATGCTATATAGCCACTAACATCAACTGGCAGATCAGAAGGTTTAATATTTCTTTACATCCCACTGTTTGTCCCAGCTACTGACTAGGACAACTGGAATAAACCAGCAGTCTTGATGTTTCATGCTAAGAATCTCTTTGCACACATGCCTTCCCAGCAGCACTGAGTAGAGAAAACAGGAAACTGAGTTACAGAAATCCTCAGTATTTCTATTCTTTCATATGTCATCTAAATTGTAATGCTTTTTCAAATTACACAACTACTAATGCATTGGGAAATTATAGTTTCAATGGGTTATTGTGGAAAACCAAAGGCTTTCAGTTCCTTACTGCATTAAAAAAAAAAGCCATTTATGCTTCAAACATCATTAAAAATAGTATCCCCGTATTCCTTGCTGAAAAAAATCTATTCAATCCATTGCATACAAAAAGAATTCCCCAAATAATGAAGTCAGGCAGAAATTATAACTTTCTAATAGGCTTACATAAATACAAGTGTTCATGCCCACAAAAATAAGATTACTTCCCTATTGACATCAAGAAACTACTCAGAACTAATGGTGCATGATATATAAATATCTGCAGGACTTGAAGCCTTCAAATATTTATATTATGTGTATTCTTAATGTACAATTTGTATATATTTATGCATAGATGTACACATATAGAACAGCATCCTTAAAGTCATCTCTTATAGAGAACATCAATTAGGAACTCCTGAGCTTCAGTCGCCGATCTTTTACAAGTAGCCATTTCAAAGCCCATTTCAAATCATTTGACTCTGACAATCATTCAAAGAGATTTCAGCCCAAACAGGCTTGAGTGACAATGACTCAGTTCCATTGCAACTAAATTGAAACATATGCACAATAAATCTAGGGGCAGCAGGAAAATCAGAGAGCAAACACTTGCTAACATCAGGCTCTGTAGGTAGCATATGGTACTCTATGTCTCATGGGGACTCATTCCTATTCCATCTCATAAATAAATTATAGACAGGGAGAGGAATATAAATCAATCACAGTGGGAGACACCAACATGTATAAATAAGACACACATGACAGGCGTGCACCAAACACATAAGATAACCTGGAACCAGATAATTATGTACCTTATTGACCTTATCTTTTCCTCTATTCCTTAATCCTTCGTTCCTCACGCTCCATGCTTGCCTGTGCTTGCCAGTTTGCATGGGTGCAAAGCAGGCTACAGAGTTTTTTCTGTCATCACCATCACACTGCAGGGTTATTGGTGAATTGCTGTGCAGTTTTTATTCTCAGATTCACAAGCAAGTTACATCTCATGCCTGGACTCCAAAAGTATTTTGGCAGTCCCCCAGGCTGCCTTCCAGCAGCCAATTTGTGTCCTATCCCAACCACCTGGTCTGTTTATCTCTGATCTCTGAACATTCCTTAATTCTGTTATAAACTACACAGAACGTTTGATAATGCATAAAATTAACTCCATTCCTCTTCATGTATTTATTGGTACAAATCTCATTCTGGAATTTCCCCTTTTTTCCTCCCCTCCTTTTTGGTTTTTTTTTTTAGTAGAAACTTGGCTATCTCTTGTCAATGGGAACCTTAAAAAGGCTCATGTTCAAAGTACAATGCACAACTACAGCTATTTTACAATATCTACATAGGCCATAAAATGCAATTTCAAAGCACTAACCCTAGTTAGGATGTGACATGCCACGGCAGGAACGCTTCCCAAATATGGATGTGATTTTATTATTCGATTGTCCACTGAGCACTGGAATTACCAGAAATACACTAAGAATGCTCCACAGAAACACATACCTTCCTGGCTGCCACAAGATTGCTAGCCTGAAGAAAATGGGAAGCAGCAATTCTGACAGGCAACAAGGATGTATTTTATCAATGCAGCTCAGGCATTTTGCATGTACGCTTAAATTCCTTCACTTCCTACAAACTAAACAGGATCATTCTCCCCTTGCAAATGCATGCTTCTCCTGTATCTCCCTCCCTACTCCCGCAGAGTCTTCTCTAGCTCCTTGAAGACACAGTGGACCGAGAAAGCAAAGAAAATAAGGTGGAGGAGGCTAATGTACCATAGAAAAGATACAGGCATACACATGATTTACAAAGACAACAACTGAAAAGGTATTCAAATACCAACCAAGAACACTTGCTCTAATGTTATATATGTGCTGATTTACCACGGCCTCTGTTTATAGGTATTTGCAAGTTTGTTTCCTTCCTCTTTTTCACACGTATGAGAAAGGCAATACAAAACCAATAGCTACCTTGGCCTTGGCAAGATCTCCCCACAAGAAATGCTCTGAATATGCTTACGTTGTTTTCATGGTGCCACTCTTAACAAGAAACAGCAGAAATCCACCATGCTGCAGGCAGAGAGTAACATATCCACTGTCCACTATTAATCATTGTGGAATCATGATATTGGGCTTTACAGATCAAAGTGTATCAGAGAAAAGATGGAGAAAATTCGCCACTTCTAGGGTTTCGCAATAATGGGAAGTGGTTCACGAAGTATGAAAATATGGTAAAAGTTATCAAGTTATAAGGTATCTTTCTTTGTGTCTGCACTACTAAGAACACAAATGTTACTGCTGTTCAATATCAGGTGGCTACAGCAGTTGGTTTTGTTTTCCTTTTTGTGAAAGGATTCATGGAAGCTCTTGAAAGCAGCAGATTGGCTGAGGAGCGGAAGACATTATCGGAGAGTCAAAGAAACACAGAGGACAAGAAAGAGGACTTGCTAACAACAAACACTGTCACAATTCACTATGAAAGATGTCTTTGTAATTGCAGGGTGGAGCTTTGCTGTGAAGGAGGCACACAGAGAAATCAACAGGAACATACAAGATTAGACAATGGAGTTCAACATGAGCATATATTTGGAAAGCATTATTCGTGAAAATTGCCAGTCTCTCCTACTGCATGTACTTCAGTTCTACAGTTGTCAGTTGTGATTCAACTATTACCAGCAGATCCTTAGCCACAATTCTTCCAGCCTGTTCCAGAGAACAGCATCCTGTGTTCATATCTGACATCCAACCAGAATTCTGTCATGCCACTTCAGCTTCCAAATAGTGGTGGGAATTGTGAGAACAGACTAATGGTAGAAATTATGTAACAAGTTCACTTGGACCACTCTCAAATTAGTCATGGTCTATTAATAAAGTTTATAGTTAAAATATACATGCTTGCCAGAAGTATGATATAGCCTATTTATTCCTGTCATTTAATGTTCACCATTCTATTTTAAATTAATGCAATTTGCAGTGTTTGAAAAGCCAGTACCCACTAAGACACCTAGAGGACTACCCTGTTAGCTCTATTTTGCATGGCACACCTCACAACTGCACAAAGAATAAGGAAAGAAAAGCACCCAAACAAGATCTCATTTCCTCAGCAGAGGTACAAATGATCTCCCCCAAATCCCTTTAGAGACTGTCATTTAGATGATCTCATGTACTGCTCAGAAATAGCAGAAGACCTCTACTCTGCTTACAAGCTATGCTGTGTAGAACACAGTATGCAATTACAATCTGAAGCAAGTTTGGCCTAGTTGCCTCAGACCTTCCAGCTACCAGTTGTTGATCAGCCTCTAAAAGACAACACTCACTGTTATCCTGCAGTTGCTTAGCAGAGTCAAAACAGTTGTCATATAAGTTCCACATATCCAATAAAATACTTTATCACCCATAATAATAAGGGCAAGCACAGCCCCCCAGAATACAGCAACTGAAACTCTTAATTCCTTCCAGGCCAGTTGTGCTTACCAATCTTTCCTCTTTTCCTTAGAGGAAACAGGTGAAGGTCTTTGCAAATTCTCATTTCCAGGCCAGTGGAATACAACAGCTGATTTGCTGATATCAAAGTTGTTAGCAATTGCCTGATAACAACCAAGGGCTGTAAATCTCCAGAAAGGAATATCCACATGCTGAATGGCTGAGCATTCTACTAATATCCAATATTCTACTAATATCTGAAACAAGCACTACGCAGAGCCACAAAAATCTGCCGTTGGGTATCCTGAGACTTTGCAAGTCTCTGTAGTCCTCTTCTACAAAAAAGTACTTGCTTTTCAGAAATAGCATTGCATAAACACGACACTAGTGCAAGAAAAGTTCCTTCTGAAACAGCTTCCTCCTCATTCGTTTTTCTTTTTGTTCACACCTGGTTTTATTCACATTTTATCAGCTTCCACTTTTCATCTACACCCCAAATGTGGTTTTTCTCAAACACACAGGTTGAAACCCACCAGATAGAACTTTTCAAATCTATTTGACCAACAATTAGCATACCACGGAGTCTTACAAGGAAGTTATACTTTGTATAACTCCACACAGCTCCAAGTACACCCCCCATGAAACAATTTCTTTCTGATTCTAGAAGGCCTGTTTTAATTTGTGCTTCTGTTTACTATTTGCATTAGCTCTTCCAGCGTTAGGATGCATAAATAAGAAAACAGAGCAGTTTTACAATGATTCTGAATTCCAACTATGAAAGAACAGAAATATGGTGCAATATTCTATTAATATTAGGATTTCCCCAGGCAGTGCAGTGTTCCCCACTGCAGCCTTCTGCTCTTGTGCAGCTATTGGTAATATTTTCAGCAGATGATGCTCATATGTTTTCTTACCTTAGTTCTAACAGAAACACTTGTCCTGACCATTTGCTGCTGCAATTTTAAAACAAAAATACATAATTTATATATGTGTGACAGTGCAAAGTTTATTTTGTGTTATAAGTCATCTGATCCTTTTCAACCACATTTCTTCCTCTCCCCATTTTTCAGATGGTCGAATATCCTAGATGTTCACCTAATGCAGCTTAATACATAACTTCAGTTCTTTCTAAATTAAAAATATATTTTCGTTTTCATGTTCCCAATTTACATTCGCATAAACTGAATGACAAGAAAAAGTAAGGGATCACTCACATTTTCATTCCCAGTCTTGCAGTATTTTTTAGACAAAGTGGAGAAAACAGCAGCAAGAAGAAATACTCTCAAGAGTGTTGGTATCCTTCATTTAAAAACCCTTTAATCTTTCTTTTTTTGAATTAGAATTATGTATTACAAAGCATGTAAACAACTACAGGCTATGACAACAAAATTAAAATTGAAACTTTCCAGTGGTGTCTACAACAGATGGGTGGAACTGCTCTATATTAAATCAGAAAAATTCAATACATTTTTGTTCTGCTACACATATGCATGACAATACTGAAGTATGAAACACAAATCAAACTTATATTAGTACTTCACCGGCTGCAGATTTCTGAGGAGTATTAAAAGAACCCTTTTTTTATACAGCTGGAAGTTATCATTAAATGGAAATGGCCCACAGAGCAATAAAGAAACAAATTTCCTACACAGGTATGCATGCTTATCTAGCAGTGTGGTTCTAAACCAGAACTTCCTAATTTCCCCAACTGTTTTGCAGGAAGAAATGAAAGACGTGACCCTGATAATGATGCTGCATAGTGACAAAATAGTTTTCACCCACAGTATGTTCAGCTCATTTATAAACATTAAATGAGTTTATAAGCTCTGCCAAAATGTTACTTCACCATATTTAATAACATAAAAGTTTCTAGAACTTCACCTTACCTTTTTTGATTGGATTTCAAAACTGTCACTAACAAACTAAAGAGAACAGGAAAATCAGTCTCTGCAGCAAAGCACTTCAGTATTTGATTTCTTCTTTTAGGGATGAAAAAAAGGTATAGACAGAAAGCAAAATTATGAGTAAAACTGCAATGATCAAACAGTAGCAATAACTATCAGATTGTATATATGATTGTATATCATGTCACAAATAGCAACATATTGTGCTCACTTTTCATGGATTTAAAAGGTTTTACAGAATACGAAATGGCTAAAGATCAGGCCCAACAATATTTATGTAAAACCCTTTTAAATCTGTGTTTTCCTTACAAAAGTTCGATAACAAGGTGTGTTATTGACATACTGTAGTTTATTTTATGAAAGTTCTTTACCTCAAAATAAATGTGATTCTTCAAGATGTGCCCTACAGAGAGTCTTCTGTGCAAACATATATTAAAACCAAGTATTTTTGACTAGCAAAGTCTGTGAGCAAATCCAGACCCTATCAATGCCCTTTGGCCAGTCAGAAAGCAGATTAAAATCCTGAAAGACAATGAAAGACAGGTTGGGGCATTCCCAAGCATTAAACCACAAAAAAACAAGTGGCAATAGTTTCTTACCTGATCTGTACACTTACCTGTACAGATGAAGGCCATTTTGTGATTAGTTAGCAGTTAGCATCAGAAGGTGCTGATTTCACATGACAGCCAAGTGGCCACCAGCAAAACTTCCACAGAAATATCTCTGCATTGAGCTTATGCTCATTGCATCAGGGTACAACGTGGGGTTGGTTGCTTTTTATGAAACAGGATCTGTATGAACAAAACATGCAAAAGCAGAGACAATTCAGAATTAAATGGCGTAACTTGAGTTGGATGCTAACTTGCTGTCCCTTTTCCAACATTTTCAGCCAACAGGCAGCTGAGCTGCTCACAAATCACTTTTAAACTGCACTCAACAACATGGTATATCACTAATAAAGTCAACTGAATAGCTCAGCTCTACCTCAGCAGCTGTCTCAAGCTAGTTTTTCAGTTCATATGTTGGATTACTTACACTGATTAAATAGTCACTGCAAATGCTGTAATGACCTAATGTGTTGCTATCCTCTGCTGAAGTTATTGCATCCAGAGCTTAACTGCAGAATGAATCATCTGTGAGCTCTTAAAACATTCCACACAGATATGGGGATTAGCTCATATTACCCCCAGCAGCACTTCAGGCTCTTAGTTGCCACTGCACCAAGCAACAAAGGAGCTTTCTTGTCTTTGTTCTCCTGGCTCAGTGATGAGGGCAAGAAACTTAACTGAAGACTAGCAAACTAATAGTTTATAAAACCAGAAACGTGAAGTCTACCACAGATGATTTTGCAATATTACTGCAGCCTGAAACACTGCTTTAGAATTTGTAGGACAACTGAACTGGTTTTGTTACCCAAGTGCATGGAGAGACACTACTCACCAAGTTCTTCCATAAGGGCATTTTATCAGTGGAAAAGGCACATTTTTTCTCAAGATACCTTCAATACACCTTCAGCAACATTTCACCATTTCTCTGCAGAATAGTTTCAAAAATGCTTCTCTAACTTTCTGTACCCCTAATTTTGGGTGAAAACAGCCAGTGAACTTTATAGGGATGGTCCATTCTAAGGAATGACACCCATCTCTTTGTGTGTGTTCATATATATATATATATATATATATATATATATATATAAAGAGACAAAAAAGCAATGGTATATTGAAAAATGTGGGACCTGCGCATGTTGTGAATAGTATGGAATAAGGGGTAGATACTGTCCTAGGTTCAACTGTAACAGCTATTTTTCTCCTTCTTAGTAGCTGATACAGTGCTGTTTTGGCTTTAGTCTGAAAACAGTACAGATAATACAGCAATATTTTAGTTGTTGCTAGGTAATGCTTACCCTGATCAAGGACTTTTTAGTCTATCCTGCTCTGCCAGTGAGGAGGGGCACAAGAAGCCATGAGGGAGCAGAGACAGGACACCTGACCTGAACTAGCCAAAGGGGTATTCCGTACCACAGCATGTCATGCCCAGTATATAAACTGATTCCCCACAGCAGAAGATAGTCTTATTTTCCTATCATGTAAGAGACTTACTGTATCAGAAAGAAAGATTTAAATTATGTTGGATTTGAGTAACCTAACCAATGAGTCCCACCCACAGAATCCATGTTGTTTATTGAGAGACCTCATAGATCACTTTGTTCCTTACACACATAGGCTAAAGTATCTGGTTTCATTCAGAGCTCATGCATACCCCAGAGGATTTTGATGGCCAAAACACAGCTGCACCTCAATTACATACATAATCTGTATTATTAATCTATACAGATTTTAAAAGACTACATATTATAGCAATATTAATTAAAACTAACAAAGGGCATACATCTGCCAAGATTGTGAGCTACCTATGAACATGGAAATATGTGAAAGGTGAACTATTATTACATACTCTTGTCAATATGACCCATGAGCCCAGCAAACCTCGGAAACTAAACAAGATTACTTTGTACTTTAAAAACATTTAAGAATCACTGTATAGGCAGAATATGTAATATTTATTGTTTCCATACTTGGTGAGACTGCCCAAAAAAATTGTGGCTACTCCATCCCTGGCTGTGTTCAAGGCCAGGTTGGACAGGACTTCAAACAACTTGGGCAAGTGCAAGGTGTCCCTTGCACTTAGATGTCCCTTGGAATTAGATGTTCTTAATGTCCTTTCTGTCCCAAACGGTTGTATGATTCTATATTAAGGGCAGGTAAACAGGAACAAAAAGATGATATGGAATCACCTAAACAGTCAATATATCTTGAAGACCAAAAAACCCTGGAAAAATCCTCCTGACTTCAGTCAGTTAAAACTGAATAGTTCTTACTATTTTTATTGGCTTCACCAAAATTGATGGCTGTATGACTTTGACCGCAGAACCAGACAGCTGTTTCACTTTTAACTTTCTCACTGTCCAAGCTGACACATGACTCTGGGAGTCAATGACTTTATAGCCATGTGCTTCCTTTCTTCACTCCCCCCCCCCCTTTTTCCTCTTCTTAGAGGATCAAATGGAACAAAGTCTTTTTTTAAATTTGCCTGAAGTTGATCAGAGAAATCCCTGAACTGGGGCAGGTATCTGTTCAGTGAAGTAGGACTCAGCTGAGTGGTGTCCCCTGTTTGGGTAGGCCGCAATGGTTTGTTGACAATGAGCACAACTGCCTTTCAGCAAAATCAAGCCCCCTACTCCCTCTCTGCCCCATCTCTGATTGACTACCAGGTTGATTTTACCTTGTTTGTATGTGTTAATAACCCCTAATGTCTGTTATGTAACAGCTATTCCACAATGGCCTGCTTGCATGACAGCTTTATTTCACATGAAGGGTGACTTCATGTGGTTTAGTTCAGTCTGAGGTGGATTATGCTAAACCACAAAAAGGCATTCCTAGACTAGAACATGTGTCCACAAGGCAAGTCAGCACAGAATAGCTACTGGTTTAAATTCACACCTGAGCTTATTTCTCAATAGCTTAACAAGTACTTTAAAAAGAGATGATGGGAGTATGTGAATATAAGGGTTAGCACAGTAAACTGCAGATTGGCATAACCACCTTTCAGGATAACCTCATCTGCGGAGAAGACAAACTACCCTGTCTTAGGCAACAGAAAGGCGGGTTGTACTTGGCTGAGAACCCATTTCATGTGCTGGGGTTTAGGTGGAGGTTTCTTTTTGTACTTTTACAAAGTATCTGAAGCTGTATTGCCATTATGTAATATACAGAAAACATATGCGTATGTGCCTATAAATAGCATACCTTTCCCCCACTTTTCTTTCAATTAATACTAGTCATTGAGATACATCTGAATTAACAGGGAGCTCTCTATTAATACACTTCATATTTTCTTGTTTGCTCACATAATGATGTGTAACACTCGTTCCCAAATTAATTATTTCCCTAGTAATTGTGCTGCTCTTTTCTTGCACAAAGTATGAGGCAAGTCAGCAGTCATTCATTTTAATGCAGGCCTTCTCCATACAAGATATGCCCATTTGAAACTATGGGGACAACCTCAACCCTGAAGATTTAGTTTCAGTGTGCTACACTAGCAACCTGCCCAGTCGTTAGATCAACTCATACAAGCTGGAATAAAGTATAAGTCTTCTTGAGATACCTTTTTTCCCTAGACCATCCCAGTTCCAAAGACTATTTCAACTAATGTGAAGTGCAAAATTTGGCGTATTATTGTGGCACAAATATAAAATGTTGACTTAGAGCTATATTCAAGTGCTGTGGGCCAAGCTACAATAGAAAGGCTTTGCCTGTCTTCGTGCAAGAGGCAGAGTACAACGTCATCGGAACCATTAGTCTGGGAGAGTTTTTCCAGTCTCAAATGGTCACTTTAAGCTCTGCAGGAATTTCCACCGACTCAGTGGCCACTTCACATCCCCGTCTGCCCTTGAGCACGGTGAGTCACAACCACGTGGGGCCAGTACACACAGAGTAATCCAGCCAGGCGGCACCAGGACCGAAGCCCCATCGCAGCAAAGCTCTGGCTCTTCAGCCCTTCATCCTCCTACAGCCTGCTCTTCAAGTAAAGGTGACTCTTTACTACGTACATATGCAAGAGCCACTTTGCTGGAGCTTTAACAATGACTAAAATACAGCTTCCTACCACGTCAGTTAACAAAATCTCGTCCGCTCTAACACACAAGAGACAAGCATCCCTCAGCGTCACCCTCCTTTGTCAAGTAAATCCCCTCACAAGCGCCTTTTCCTGGCGCCCAAGACATGAACCGCTACCGCCGGGAGCACAGCCCACAGGCCGCTGCCTGCGAAACTGGGGGGGAAACCAGGCACCTGCTACCGAAGCAAAAGGGAAGGGAAAGAAAAGGAAGCCCGAATTGAGCTGCTGTCCACCATCCACACCCCGCTAAAGTTCTCCGCGCCCCGCAGAACCTAAGCCGCCGCCATCGCCTCTTTAAACACTGGGCAGCCGCGTTTCCTGCATCAGACATCCGCGCATGCGCACGGGGGCCTGAGGTGGGGCCTCGGGGAGGAGGCGGGGCCGCCTGCCGGACGGGGAGCGAACGTGGCGGAGCGCTCGAGGCATCCGTCAAGGTGAGTGGGAGCGCCGCGCGGCTGGGGGGCCGTGACGTCAGCGGGGCGGGGGGCCCGGCCTCTAGCCTACCCCACATGGGGAGCAGGGGGTGGTGGGAGAAGAGCGGTGTACCCGATGGGGCAGAGCGGACCGGGGTCCGCCGCCCTCCCCTCGAGGTGGGCATGGCCCGGTGGCAGGTGTAAAACCGGCCCCCTTCCGCCTTGGGGTGTGTGTGTGTGTGGGGGGGGTGTTCTTGTTCTTTCCGATGCCTGCCTGCTTGACGGGACAGGGCCATGTCCTTCCCAGCAGTTGCTTCCTCAGGGCTAGCGCCTCCTGGCTGCTGGGTGTTCGGGGCACGGAGCTGAGGGTGGGAAGAGGGAGCCGCTAGGATTGCTGACCTCTGGAACGGGAGCGTGGACGTGACTTTGCTGGGCTCTGTGTCAGGCCGTGGCCCGGGTGGTGGAGGAGGCCCAGAGGAAAGAAGCCCCCTCAGCGCCCCCTCAGCACCCAGATCAGGCAGTTCTGCTGCTTGTAGGACTCAACATCCTTCGTTGCTACTGATCTCTCTCGGTTTCTCTCTCCTACGTTGTTGTATCTGCAGCTTCTGAAACTGATATTGAACCATCTGCAAGACAGAATCCAGTGGCTTCTACCCTGATAGCAGCGATTTCTAACTGAGTCTTTGGTCATCCTTAGGAAAGTAGATAAGTAGTACACTCTGGGATTGCTCTCATGTGGGAGCCTGCATACTGCATCACAGGCTTCTCAAAAATACACCAGGTGATGCTCCTGCCTTTCTGGGAGCAATCTGCTGCCTTGTGTTCATTCCTGACTTGAAATTCTAAGAAAAAATAATGTGTTGGTATTTTTAAACAATTTTCATACAATGCAACTATTTATTAAAAGAGAATAATGCCCAAAAGGTGGTATCTGAAAGCTTTCAGCTTTTTGACACCTGGATCTGAAAAAAGTAACATTTATACAGTTGGGTGTAGGTATGAGTGTGTATACTTGCTTTTGCTCTGTAGCAGTCAAATTTGATAAAAAGCTCAAAGATATTAGGCTTCTTGTTAAAAAAAAAAAAGAAAAAAAGAGATGACTGGATCAAGATGCTACTGCTGTTGTCAATCTTCCTCTTTCACCTGTTTCTTTCTTGAGGGAAGGACTGCATCCTGCCCTCAATCCTGACAGTGTGTCAAGAGAATCCACGTGGAGAAAGCACTGTGGAGGAACTTCGCACCAGAGAATTCAGTGATGAGATGTGAAACATTAGGAAATCTAGATTTATTAGTTCAGTTCATGAAAGTACGTCTCTCTTTATGGCATTTGTTTTTCTTCATTCAGGACAATCAGTTTTGATTCTGGCTTCTACCTTTTGAAAAAATGAGTTTGCAGTTAATTAACATTCTTCAAATGTAGAGCTCCTGAGGGGGGTGGTGGAGACTTTGGTGTCTAATCCATTACATTCGGTTCTATTTCCATTCTGTTTCCAGTGCCAGTTACAGTTACTGGGTTTTTTTTGCCTTTTGCCCAGCCATTCCTATCTCAGTTTGCTTGGTTCAGTCACTTTTGTAATTCACAATTTCTCCAGTTCTCCCCATTTTGTTTTTCTCTTCCATGTTTTACTGGCCTTTCAGTTGTTACTCTTGCCACATATTTCTGTTCTGATTCTTAGTGCCAGTCCTTCCCCTCTTTCCTTCCTGCATGTTTCTCGTTCAGTCATTGTCCTTGACATTTCTTTGAGTTCCTCTGAGGATTCTTGTTCCAGCCATTTTGAGACACCAGTTTCAAAAGTCTTCCAGTATTGCTTGTTCTCTGCTTAGGTTGACTGCCTTCTTCCTCCATGCTGCATAAGCCTGATACAGAAGGCATATGCAACCTGTTCTTCCTTTCTTTTTCACTAGGCTGTGCCTGACTTGGGCTCTAACAACTTGGAGGCAGGTGAACTGTTTTGGCAGAAATGTATGTATCTGAAAACTGGCTTATAAGCAGTCTCAGAAACAAGAAATTTTAGCAACCAGGACAAGCAAATTCGGCTTTTTAGCACTAAGGAATTTATTGGACTTATTTACAAGCAGTTGTCATATGTCTCTGCAAAAGGAGGAAGAGGCAAGTGGAGACAGAGGGAAGAATAAAACTGGACTAAAACATGCTTGAGACTCCCCCAGAGGTACTGTTCTTGCACTGCTTAATGCTCCTGCTACACTCAGAGGGTGGGTCAGGTGATCTTGGCATAGAATGATGATGTTGAAAATTTTTACTCCACCTGATTTAAAGAGTAAACCCAACTCAGATTAAAAGCTGAAAACCAGCAATGTGTGTTGCTTCCTCTTGGAAAAAATAGTCAAAATCATCTTTCACCCAGGCATTACAGATACATTGAAAAGGATTATGTATGTGATACAAATCCCATTGAGTTCTCTTTTAAAACATCTCTTTCTCCAAAAAACTTTCCTCAGTGTATGCTACTAAAGGGTAGTGTCTCTACACTTACATGTTTTTTGTAATGTGAGGAAAGTTTGATTGTTTCTTACTATGTTATTAGAGTGATCATTTCCTTATGTAATGTTGTTACTGATTTCCACTGTAGAGTAAGTGCAGTCATATTTAGAAGTACATGTCCTTCTGTAGTGCTGTATTTTACTGTGACAGCTGACATAGAATGAACGACAGTTTGCTTGCCAGGCATGCTTTCTGTCCACCCACTCACAGTATCTGCAAGATCCTCAAGTTGAATTAGTACACAGGCTTTTCAGCCAAAAGCTGTGAAAATGGCCTGGGAAATCAACAGAGTTTTTGTTCCCTCAGAGTGGCAGGCATTCAATGAAGTGGTCTGAACTTACATTGTATACTTTTTCCAGTCTTAACTTTCTACACTGCTCTGTATTGTCTTTTCTTTCTTTTAGTATGTTAATATCTTTGATTTTTTCCTATAAATAGTTCTTTTTTTCACTACTGTAATAGAAAGCAGGTATTTCAAGTATGTCTTAGGCACAATAAAATTGCATTTCATCATCTCTTGTTCAGTTTGGGTTTTTGTGTGTCCTCAACATAAAAAGGACATTGGAACTACTGGAACAACTCCAGAGAAGGGCCACAAGGATGATCAGGGGACTGGAGCACCTCCCGTATAAAGACAGGATGAGAAAGTTGGGGCTGTTCAGCCTGGAGAAGAGAAGCCTGCGTGGAGACCTCATAGCAGCCTTCCAGTATCTGAAGGGGGCCCATAAGGATGCTGGGGAGGGACTCTTCATTAGGGACTGTAATGATAGGACAAGGGGTAAGGGGTTAAAACTTAAACAGGAGAAGTTTAGATTGGATATGAGGAAGAAGTTCTTTCCTGTAAGGGTGATGAGGCACAGGAATGGGTTGCCCAAGGAAGTTGTGAATGCTCCACCCTTGGCAGTGTTCAAGGCCAGGTTGGACAGAGCCTTGGGTGACATGGTTTAGTGTGAGGTGTCCCTGCGCATGGCAGGGGGTTGGATCTCGATGATCTTAAGGTCCTTTCCAATCCTAACTGTTCTATGATTCCATAATTCTATGTATTAAGTTTCAGGATAAAAAAAATGAGACAGCAGTTTTGACAGTGGCCCTTTCTGTAAGGCATGAGCTGCACAGCAGTTCTGCTTTATGTGGTTTATAAACAGTGGATCAAACCCTTAATGACATGGATAGGTTTGAACTGAAAGTGAGTAGTGTATCAAGGAGTGATTTGTCCAGACTTCATGTGAGCTCTCAATTCACTCATTATTTCTGCCCAAAGCAGGTTTGTTAGAGGTTATGAATTTCAGCCAAGTTCTATATGTGCACAAACTAGAGTATGGGGGCCTTTTAAATTGCACTGGACACATCTGACAGTATAAAATGCTAAGGCAATTGCTCTGGGGATATCAACTGTACCACTTAAATGTAATTTTGTTAGGCAGATGTTATCTGGAGGAATTTGGAGTTTTGTTCTGAAAAGTGTTTTATAAAAGAAGTACAAAGTGATGTGCCCATGATTCTACAGGAAATCTATAGCCGAGTACAATGCTGAACCCAGCATCTGCCAAAGTTTATTTTAGGTCATCCTTCCTGTTAGGGTTTTACATGAGTATATTTATTCCAGAAATTCTATCAGCTGTGTGGGTATAAAAATTGATTTTTATTTCTCTATTAACTCCTGTATTTTCAATGCTCATTTTCTGTTCTAAACAGTAGCAAGTAACTTGATCAAAGTGTGGGGTGTTTTCCTTTTGTTGTAGATCAATGTCCTGCATTTTTCCGTCCAAAGAATTATGCAGGTCACTTAATTTTTGTTGATGTGATGCTGTCAGGACACATACGAGATTCATTTCTTGTGGTTTGTTTGTTGGTTGTTTTTTTTTTCTTGTAGCACCCTTGGGTGTTGAAATACTGAAAAGAAACTAACCATGGAATAATTTTTACTTACTAAGTAGCTTTTCAAGTGCAAACACAATCAAATGTCGAACCTTTATCTGGTTTATGACCAAGATATTTTTGCTTTGAGTCACTTGGAGGTTTTAGAGGGAAAGGCCCATCTTACTTTGATAGCTTTTTAATTATAGTTTTCAGCACTCTAGGCTGTATTCCCAAGTGCTGTAATGCAACCACTATAACAGTACAGGTGGAAGGTTATGTATTTTGCAGTGTTCAAATAGTAAAGATGTTGGATAAGTGTGGTGGTGTACGCTTTCTAGGCTCATCTGTTTAGCTTCACTCCAATTTGCTCTTCTTGTCAGCAAACTAAACATTATAACAAAGGCATCAGCTACAACGTTTCATTCCTTAATGCCCATGGTTCTTGTGATGGTTGGTTATTTATGGCGCTCAGCTGAGAATAGTTAAGAGTATTTTTATTTTGTATTAGCTCTGGAAGCATGTAAAAGCATGATTTGTCTCCTGCTAAATCAGGTTCATTCCCTGTTAGTCACATTTGCATCTCACAGTTGCAAGAGCACAGATTTATAGTTCTCTTTTAAACTGTTGAAATTCAAGAAGAAATTTTTCAGTAAAACAGTTGAAGTGATGGTCTATTTATTTCTCACCTTGGGCCAGACCATTTCTTAGGAGAAAATGTGCTGCTAATAGGAAGCCCTTGTATTTCATGTGAAGCATCGTAAACACAACAATCTCTTTTTATCATATACCTGCATACTGCTTTTACTGGCATGTGTTCATGCCTTTTATTTGCACCTGACCTCTGCGTGCAAAGCTGAATCCGTTTCTTCTAGGTGGAAACAGCACAGGAAAACAAACCAAACCCATCTCCTAGAATGTGCTCTGGGGTGGTGGTGATTTTGCAAGGAGCACAGTACATTAGAATTTTCAATCTTTCCAGAAGGTGCTACTGTGACACTGTATAAAATCATGGCTTTAACAAGATAAACAGGGAAACTCTTTATTCACAAGTTTGTTTATTTTACATTTGAGGTTGTTTTATATGATTCTTGGGCATGGATGCTGAAGTTGGCCAGGCCCATATTTCATCCCCAGTTTCCAAATTGCAAAGTACTTTGCCTCATATCCTGTTTCAAGAAAACTTGTGTTCAAGTCCTTCAAACAGTGTTTTCCTTTGTAGAAATCCAGTGTGGAATTGCTGCAAAAGCAAAGATGATTATACAGAGAGTAGTGCTGAATTCACGCCCTGGTATGTATTTCTCTCAAGCAATAGAGCAATGTGTTTGTTATGGTTGCCTAATGTAAAATGGGGAGTGCAGAAACAGACACTAACTTAAGATACTGACATTTATGTATCTTAATATTGCAGGCAGCAATAAGTAAAGTTTATTTTGAGCTGTGTTTATTTGGTCTATGTATACCGATGTTCTCTCAGATGCGAAAAAAGTATTTAATGAATAATATAGGAGAAAAGCCTAAGTGTAGGGACTCAAAGGGAAGAAACATCAGCAAGCATTGCTTTTTAGTTCTGATATTTGTTCATGCTGTATTTTAAGAGATGACTAAAAGAAAGTATTTTGTTACTGTTAATTTTTGTTTCCTTTTAGTAAATACTGAATATTTTATTCCTTCCATGTGTCAAAATGTTGGGGTTTTAAATTTACACTTTTGAGGATTTGCTTACTTCTTCACTTACATATTTGCCTTGTTACATCTAAGCACAATGAGTGAGTTTATAAATTGTCTGTTGTAGAAGACCCAAAGGCATGCATTAAGTTTTGGAGGGAGTGTTGTATACTGCTCAGTGCCAAGTAAGTCCTGAGAGGATAAGAACAATTGTGTGACCTGCAAATAAGTCTTTCTTTGTGCAAATCGAATGTTACAGCAATAGAGTGCTGGAGTCACCCATTGATCTAAAACACACACAGATATCTGTCTCTTCACTTTTAGTGCTGGTGGTTCCAGCTGTCAGTCTGACTGATCTGCTGCATGTGGCACCCACCTGAGGATGAAGCCTGTGTCTCTTGGAATGTGTATCATAGGTGTTTCTGGGAAGCTTTAATTTAAGGAGGTCTGTCTGTAGCTGCAGAGGGGTGCTCTTGCAGCATATGTATGTGCAGTGGCAATGGTCTCTATTTCCCCAATCTCACTGAGTCAAAAGACTGAAAGAGTGAGAGTTTAAAACTCAACCTGATTAAAATTTATGGTTATCTGTTACTGGCAGAATAGCACACGATGTTTTTGTTATGTGAGAGAAGTCCCAGTGTGTGTCTTTGTTTTGAAAGTTAGGGGCTTTTCAACACATAGGGTACATAGAACCATTTTTTGAGAAAGTGAACAGCCAACTGTCAGTCAGGGCAAGTTCCTGCTACTGGCCCAGGCAAGCATTAGCTGACAGATCAGTGTGTCTTCAGTTTGGCTGGTGATGATGCATCCATTTAAATTGTAGTCTGTAACACACAATCTGAAAGTTGGTCTCTTTTATACCTAGTAATAGCCTAACTTACTCCAGAAAGAACTATCTTAAAAGAAGGCCTTCCCATATTGATTAAGGGAAGCTCTATATTGATTTATTTGTTTGATTTTATAATACTAGGTAAGAATGGTGTGCCGGTGGCTGAGAACTTCCGACTCGAGGAAAGTACAATAGCAGATGCAATCCAAGCGGGACAAGTGCGTGTTAGAACCCTTTATCTCTCTGTGGACCCTTACATGGTAGGTGATGGACTTAGAGCTAAGCCAGAATTTTTTAAAATACCTTCAATTCTGTACCTGTCATAAAATCAAAGAATGGTTTGGATTGGAAAGGACCGTAAGATCATCTAGTTCCAATCCCCCTGCCATGGGCAGGGACACCTCACCTCACCCAAGGCTCTGTCCAACCTGGCCTTGAACATAGCCAGCTTACCAGTTATAGTCATTAATGTTCCTGTGATATATGCATAGGAATATGATTTCATAGTGTTACTGTAAAAGTCGGTGGAAAAACTCTCTAAAACTCAGCTTGGACAGCAGCATTCTTTATTGCAGCGCTGGGTGCACACGCAAATAGCTTCACAAAGGTGAGCGCACCCATTACTTCCCATCGTCAGCTATATGTTTAGCATACTCATACGTATTTACAGAGTTTCCAGGAACTAATTATAATATTTGCATCCTAATTAAGCCTGCGCTTTCTTGCTGAGTGGGGGTCTCTGGTGGTTGCTGACAGTCTCCCTCACTGTGTTTACTGAGTGACCTCAGCACTTGTGCATGCTCGCAGGGTCCTAGTGCTGAGTTAGCAGTTGGTATGTCCTTGCTTCTGTTTGTTCCCGTCTTGCTCTGTGTTGGGCGCCACTCTGCTATCTTGAAGGCTGGCATCCTTGGTCTTATTTACTGTCTCCTTAGTTGTTATCAGTCCCGTGATGTTCCTTCCCCCGTCGGCCAAACATTCCTCTCTCTATGCGTTAGGAAGTTAGAACAGTTTGGTCTATTCTACTGTGTTAAAGGCACACATGCACTAGTGTTAGTTCTAAAATTTAAGCCTATTATAGGACCAGGAAGAGACTGTGAGCCCTGATACATCATGACAGATTTGGTTTTCTAAACTTTACCCTTTTTATATACATTTTTTAACTTACTTTTTTCATCCCATAAAATGAAGTATTTTTCAGTTGAGGGGAGTGTGAGTAGAGGAGGAAGAATATTTCATGATGAAGCAAGAAAGGGACATGATCAGGCAAAAAAAATTCTAGACACCTGAATGTTTCAAGTTAAATATTATTTTGTTGTTACCACTTTTGTTTAGTTAGATTTTCTGAAGTGGGTGATGGGAGGACAAAAATTTGTCAATACATTATAAATAATGGAAGCAAAGAGGATTAGTGAATGGAGCCTTAACCAGCACTTGCACCTAATTCTGGAAAACTGTAGAAATCATCTGTTTGAGAGAGTTGTAGGTTGAAATGTAAGTGAAGATAGACTAAGTCTGTTAGTGTGTAAAACTTTGCTATAAAGAAAATTCTGGCAATCTCTTCCTTGCATAGATGGACATAGAAAAGAAACACTCTTAATTTCAGGAAAGTAGGTTTAGCTTGGGAATTAAGGAAGAGTTCAAAAATCCTGAAGTACAGGCTTAGGCTACAGGGGGAGATACAAAATGTTTCAGAGTTCAAGAGGTTTGTCTGTTCTTCAGTGCATAGGCATGGACTCAGTGACTCATGGGTGGGGTTTTTTTCAGTCCTACATTCTTATGATTCATCCAGTTAAGGAATGGCATTTACAAGATTCTTCTGAGACCCAAGCCAGTTGCCTTCAGTTACATGGCTGACTTTGAGACAGCATCTAGAGAATGTGTTGGCTTTGATAAGGCTGCTGGTGGAGGTCAGAATGATCCATCCTCCTTTTGTACTGAGCAAACAAGAGGAAAAAGGGAGATCTAAGAAAAGATCAGGACTGTTTGGGGCTTATTGAGAGACTTTTGAGTAGCCCTTTGTGTTTGAAGTTTTGTAAGTATCTCACCCCCACCTTCATTTGAACTCGCAAACAACCATGTGTTCCCCCAGAGCCTCTCATTAAAGCCTTGTCTTTCAGCGCTGCCGAATGAATGAGGACACTGGCTCAGATTACCTCTTGCCCTGGCAGTTGTCTGAAGTTGCTGATGGTGGGGGCATTGGGGTTGTGGAGGAGAGCAAGCATGACAACTTTGCTAAAGGAGACTTTGTAATCTCCTTCAATTGGCCCTGGCAGACAGTGGCAATTCTAGATGGAAGCTTGCTACAAAAGGTAATGTAAAATGTAAATGCAACTGTTTTTGTTTCCTAAACCTTTTTTATTATTATTTTTTTTAAATAGTGGTCAATATTTTTTTAAATAGTAGTCAAAACCAAGCTAACGTTATTGCAGCAACTATTTCTCAAAAGGCAGATCAACTCACAGGTGGCAAAATCTGTATCAGTTTCTTCCTTATCTTCATGTCAGATAAAATTATTGTAGTTTAAGAATGCATATTTGACAATAAACTTCCTTTAGGACCCTTTGCCACTCATCTGTAATTGCAATATTTGCTGAACTGTACTATTTTATCCTTTATGCTAATATAGGGATGGTTCACCATTGCTGGAAACCTCTTCATTCCCAAGTGCTTTTTGGCGCTTCAGTAATTTAAGGTTTTGTGAATGACTTTGTTTAAAAACTTCTTCTAAAACTCTGGAAATACAATCTTTGTTTCATTTTGTAGAATTTTGTTACTAGGATAGAGCTAGTTTCTAGATAGCTTGTCCCTGCCTTGCCTGGTAAATGTCCTGAGTTAGTCTTTCATGCTCAGACAATCAAATAGCAAACAACAAAACCTCACCTTAAAAAGCAGTAATACCACCATGTGTTTCTGTTTTGTAGCTCATTCCAGAACTTGTAAAGGGACGCCTTTCCTACTTCCTCGGTGCAGCTGGCATCACAGGACTGACGGCACTGTTGGGTATAAAGGAGAAAGGACATGTGGCTGTGGGTGCAAATCAGACAATGGTGGTGAGCGGAGCAGCCGGTGCCTGTGGGTCTTTGGCTGGCCAGGTAGTTGAACTTAAGACATGGAAGCATACTCTGTTACCAAGTTTATCTTCTGAAATATGCTGGTTAGTAGAAGTCTGGATAAAATCATTGTAAATGTGAGTAGGTGCAACTCCATGACAAAGGCCACTTCCACAGGTTTGACTTACACTCTCACTGAGAAATATTTTAGGTGTGAAAATTCTGTTTCATTGGGGTAGGAGAAAACAGCCCAAAGTGATTACTTGTCAATAGATAAAGTCGATGGTATAAGTACATGTATTTACTATACATTTAGTGGTTTGCTGTTTGAACACAATCTTTGAGTTGACTGGCAACTCTCCATTTTTTTTCTATAGTAGTAAAAAAATGTAGTAACCCCTTCTTTGCGTTCTGTTCTGTGACATCCTTTGTGTTTTGAGATTCCCAGCCCTTTTACCCTCTTCAGCTTTGCAGAACCTGTTGCAGTGGGTTTGTGTGTGTGTATGTGCATATCTATAAAGATCTATAGAATGTATTTAAATCAGTTATTGTCCAATCTTTTTGGCCTTTTATTAGCTATGTAACGGTACTTGGCAGGTGGTGATTTTTTTACTATATTTGGCTTTCCAGTACTGCCAGTCACTGGTGACCACAGACTAAACCTCCTGCAGTCACTGAGTTTCACTGGCAGATTTCACCTGTACCTGTCCCTTCCCTAGGTGTGAAGAGGGAGTGACAAGAGACAGTTGTGTCACATGAGATGGGGGGGATGGGGGAGAACTGTAACACCCCCTCTGCCTTTATGCAGATCAGTGATCTCGATTTTCATTCTTGTTTGTGTTTTTTGTTTTTGTTGTGTACCTGCAGATTGGCCGTCTGGAGGGCTGCTCCAGGGTGGTGGGGATTGCTGGCACGGATGAAAAGTGCTCTATTTTGGTCCAAGAAATGGGATTTGATGCTGCTATTAATTACAAGAAGGGGAATGTGGCAGAGCAGCTACGTGAATGCTGCCCAGGTGGTGTGGATGTTTATTTTGACAATGTTGGTGGAGACATCAGTGATACAGTTATAAGTCAGGTGATTATACCAGCTGTCAGATTATTCTAGTCACTCTCCAGTGTCCGCATGCCCAGTTTTGGATTAATTCATATTGGAGACCAGCCTGCAATACAGCAGAGAAGGTTTTCCACTTCACTGATTTAATCCAGGTGCTGATTCTGGTCTTGAGAAATCAGATACTTGAAATCAGTGCCATCAGATTAGATGAAATCTAATTAGATTCAAATCTGCCATCTGGATTAGGCTGGCAATATAGTAACAGAAACACAATTTCTGCTTGTCATTTCTCGCTTCTTTGGTCAGGACACTTGG
The DNA here is from genome assembly GCF_033783945.1 of Neopsephotus bourkii. Classification (NCBI taxonomy): domain Eukaryota; kingdom Metazoa; phylum Chordata; class Aves; order Psittaciformes; family Psittacidae; genus Neopsephotus; species Neopsephotus bourkii. The sequence continues at coordinate 13,683,256 of NW_026902298.1, read as the reverse complement.
CAATTTTCTAAAATCCTGGTCTGTTAGTGTAGTAATCTTGGGTTTTGTCAGCTTTGGTTTTCTGGCTGCACAAAAAACCCAACTCTGCTGGGCCTCCATAAAGACTTTCGACCAACCCTCTTCGTTGTTAACACACGACTACTCTGTCTCATGGCAGGGAGTCTCTGGTGGCAGCCTCTGAATCACAGCCGTATCAAACTTCTTTGTCCTGTTACCCCTCTCCTCCTTATATAAAGGACAAAAAGTAAGATAAGTTGTTGAATTCCTTGTATTTAATGCCTTTTTAAATTACATAAATTGGGCTGTATAGCTTTTATTTTTCCATTCTTGCCCTGCATTTATCTATTTGAATGTTGTCATAAATTGAATTGTGCTGCCTGCAGTTCTCCCACTCTTTTCTAGGAAACGTGGCTCTAACTAAGAGCACCCATGTGAACGTATTGTAATATAATCTGTTGCATCTCTGGAAAATCTAGTTTCTGAGACTAAGGAATGTAATTTTTCTCACTTTGTGCTGTCCCAAACAGATGAATCAGAACAGCCATATCATCCTGTGTGGACAGATTTCTCAGTATAACAAAGATGTGCCTTATCCTCCTCCGCTGTCTCCTGACATAGAAAAAATACAGAAAGAAAGGAATATCACAAGGTACATTTCTCTTCCAGAACTTATGACCAGGTTTTGGGTAGATCGTGCACATCATGTTGTGATTCCAATATGCAGGAGCCTATAGATCCACACTAGGCACATGTAATCGGAACAGAATGTTGCCATACTAAACAAGGGAACTAGAATCACAGTTCAGTAAATCCTTTCTCTTACCTTTGTCTGTATCAGCATAAAAATGGGAAGGGATGTTGTTGCATGTTGATATAGTTGTCTGTTATGCATTGTCTGTGGTTGCTTGATTTAGTCGTGGAGTCTCTGACAGATTCTTCAGTATGAGGGAAGGTGTTGCCATGGTTCTTGGTCTTATATGTTTTGCAGGGTGCCTTCTCTCCAAGTGTAGTAGTTCAGGCAGAGGGAATAGAAAATATTTCTAAAGTAAGGATGCAGCTGATGCAGTGATTGTATTGAAATTATCTTTTTAGTATTTGGGGTTTTATTAGATAATGGCACTGTAGGTGTGACAGATATATGCAGGTAAAACACCAGGGTTGTTATGACTGGGAATTTTGGAATCTACTATCACAGTTCAGGTGGAGCTAAGGTAGAGAATAGGAGTGAAGTCTTAGGACACTTCATTCATTGCATTGCAGAAAGTTAGGAGGACACTTGATCTCTGTGCAACAGGTTGACCTCTTCTAATAAAAATTCTTTTCTTGTCCCTGTCATTTTTGTCTGTACTTTTAACAAACGGATAAAAATACTGAAATACATCATGAATGGTAGAAGCCAGTGGAGAATTTAGTCAGCATGTTGCTGCAAGAAATTATCATTTCTGATGATCATTTCAGTTTCTCTTGATCGCTACAGACAGATGTAACAGCAGATTATGCAGAATGTTAAGGAGCCTGAGAGTTAATTCATATTCACCATCTAATTGCAGAACACTTCTCTGTGACACTTGGGCAGAATTACTTGTCTTGGACCAGTGTTACTGTGAAGCTCCCACTGCAGGGAGCTGGCTTAAAAAGCTGGCAAAGTTGTGAGCTATGTCTTGGTGTAATTAGTACCCATAACCCTTCAGGTTCAACTGCTGTTCAAAATATGCTTACCCAAGGTTTCTTAAATCAAGACTGATTCTTTTTCACAGGGAAAGGTTCTTAGTGTTGAACTATATGGACAAACAAGAAGCTAGTGTATTACAGCTCTGTCAGTGGATCCAAGAGGGTAAACTGAAGGTAAGAGCTTTTAATCCATGGCCTTTGATACGATCTCCTCAGCTCATGGTCTGACTACTAGAAGTCCAGTTTCTTTGTCCCTGGCTCTCTTACCATGCCTCAGAATTGGAACAGGTTTTCCGAAGGATGGGTAAGTATAATTGAAAGCTTCTTAGATAGCACTGGTATAGTAGATACCTGCTGGGGATGGTGTGACTGTAGTATGACAGGCTTTTCTAATTACATGCTGCAGATGTCTGTATTCTTTCAGCATAGGGTGCAAGTGCTTTTTATGTAAAGAATCCGACCTTCAAGAATACTTACTTTCAGATACCTGATTAGTTAAGTCCTGAATGCTTTTGGGGATCTTGTCTGAAGTTTTGTTTCAAGCTTCATAATCACTATTTATTATTTTGTGATGGGTAGATGCTTTATCTGTCCATTCCCTATGACGTGTCTGAATTGGGTTTTGATTCTTTGGTAATAGGTAAATGAGTACATTTCATTCTTCAGTAATCAGTAAACTGGTAACTTTTCCTGGGGAAATCCTGAAACACTACATTTTTGCATGGGCAGGGATGTTCTGACTGAAGAATTAGATCAGAAAGTGTTCACTCCTCTCTTGAGGAAAGAACCTGACCCAAACAGAGCACTGCCCATTATAGCAAGAGAATCCTTTTGATTTTGGTAGCTTCTGTGGTGGTTTCATAGCATGTTTCTACAAAGTGTTAATCTTGTTTGAAGAAAACTAAAAGGACTTGTTTGCATTGACAGGTCAGAGAGACCGTGGTAGAAGGCTTAGCAAACATTGGTGGTAAGACTTTTACACCAGTTTTTAATAGTAATAATCTGATTAAATACAATGACAGTAGAGGTTAACTACCTCCTTTGCTTCGTTTGCCAATTCAGGTTTTTGTATTTTATCTAAAACGTGATTTTAATGTTATAATAAAATATTTTTTTTTTTTTCCCACAATGTATAAATACATTCTGTGAGAGGATTATTTTATGTTAAAAACAAATTTAATCTAAATTTTGAGGTTGGTTTGTTTTACTATCGGGGGAATTAACTCTTAAACTGGTACTTTAGCTGATAATATCATGCTGATCTTACAGATTTAAAGTGCTGCCCATTTCTTATGACTAAGAAACTTTGGAACTCATACTTTTTAAAAGCTCAATATCCAACAGTGCTTTTTAATGGATTTGATAACAAAAAGTACACACAAGAAAGGGAAAACATGACAGACTGCTAAAGAAAGTGAAAAATAATTTCTTTTAAAGGAACAAAATGGCCCGTAGCCTGTTCAAAAAATCTGTAACAAAGAAAATCTAAAAATGAAGAGGGTGTTGTGACTGCAGTGAGACAGCAAGACAGCCAGTTGATTCCAGATGTGCTGTAAGAATGCTTCCCTTGCAAGTAACAGGGGAAAGTATGGTTTAATCGAGTTAAGTCTTTAGTCCCACAAGGTTGGAAGCCAGTAGAATTAAGCAATAGCCAAATCTTACAGATGTAAATTTATTCTAGTCATTGTTACTTACTGGTATACATGTGTATTTTGATGGAATTTCATCAAATACAGCAGTCAAATTTCATATTTTATTTACTCCCAAGATTTATTCTTTTGCACCAGCTTCTCCCATTTATTGTACCCCACAGTGTTTATAAACCTTTTTCTTTCACAAGGGTTTGTCAAACCCACAGCATTCGTAGGGTCTCCAGTCATGCTTTGTCTTTCTGTTTGGTGTTTGCATGGCATATCATAAAAGCAGCAAATTTAATGGTTCATTTGTATAAGGCCAAACAGTTGCTTGCAAATCAGGGTTTTTAGTTATTACACAAGACTGCCCTTAGCAGTTTATTACATATTAGCTTTTTTTCCTTTTTCTTCTTCTTAATTTAGCATGTCATTAGGGGTAAATAAGTTTAGGTCCAAAACGTGATCTCTCTTTTCTGGGCAGCTGTTTCACACATAAGCTTCTACCTTTTCTTTAAATAATCTTTTTTAAAAGTCACTTGGCACATTTTGCTTGGTCCTAACTGATTTCATTATTTCTCTTGAAGCTGCTTTCCAGTCCATGATGAGTGGAGGCAATATTGGAAAACAGATCGTCTCGGTTTCTAAGTAAAAGTCATTCCTTTGGCAAAAATAATTAAGATTCTATCTCTAACAGTGAGCAAGTTTTTACTTATACTATTTTGTTAAATAAGCCATTAAGCTGTTCTGTATGTACTGAAAGCAGAGATTCTGGGATGCCAATAAACTAAATAGAACTGGAAACAGGAATGCAATGATTTATACTAGAAACAAGTAATACAGTCTTTGACACTTTGAGAGCTGCCAGCTAGCACACTTGCACATATTTCATGGCTATGGTTTGAAAGTTGAAACACACTGGGAGCCATTTCCAATAAGCAGGATCTAGGCAGCCACCTAATTTTGGGTGTTAGAAGAATTTACCAGCAGAGACGAGCACCATTCCTGTGCAGTTTGTCTCAGTGGCCAAGAACTTCTCTAGGAGTTTTTAATGTATTCTCTGTATTGTATCATTATATCCCCTATTTTCAGGGCATTTGAAACCTAATTCATTTACAATTCCATCTGCATGCTGACTTTCATCGGAGAGAAGTTGAGTTCCAAATCCTACTGTATCTTATTTTTATGGTAATCTCCCCAATTACTCTGTTTTTTTCTGGGGTTTATACCTCCTCAGGGTGACAGAAAGAGAATCTCAAAACATGCTGCCTGATGAGGGAGGGAAACTTTGCAGACAATTGATTTTCTGTTCCCTCAGTAACTTATCTTGGCTCTGAATTTTTGGTCTAACAATGCTCTTTTACCATCTCAATGGAGAAACTGGAAAAAATGAGTCACTATTTCCAAGTCTGACTAGCAAATGGAACTGATGAGATTGTATCTTCAAAAGCAAGGGATAGAAAAAGGAACAGATAATTATCTTAAAGACATTAGAATTCCACTACTGTGTACATTCAGAGACATTAGCACGTATTTATTTAGAGAATGGGATTGTTCCTAACACATTCTGATTTACTGGCCTTTGATTTTGGTTTTAATTAATTTGCCTTTAAGGGAAGTGTTGCCAAACAGCAGGGTCAGCCCTACTGTCCAGAGAATGGATTATCTAGATCTGCAGGAGTCACCTAGGACAAACTAAATGGAATCCAAGGACCAGGAAAGAAACATTATGCAAAAAATTGGGCATTATAAATCATTTTGTGTGCTCTTGAAAGTAAGGGAAGTATCCAGTCCATTCATTTCCTAGTGCTGAAGCTGTTCTGTAAGAAGGAAGCATGCAGTGATGGATGCCATAAACTTTGAGGAAGAGAAAGACACTTGCATTATAGAATTAGATAGTATAACTCTTCCAGTATGCTTTTTTCAACTACAAAACTAGCGACTAGTTCGCTTTCAGCTAGATTGCAAATCCAGCATCAGCATAACTAACTAAAGCAGCATTGGTAAGTCTCGCACTGGGATTAGAAGACAGAATTTCATGCAATCAGTATGATCATAGTTGGCAAATGAAGATAGGAAAGTTGTGACTGTTTATAGATGGTAATTCTGTTGCGAAAGTTAAGCAGGATTGTGAGGCTTGAGAGTTTGGATGTATGTTAAAATAGGAGGCAGAAGGACATGCAGTGATCCTGAGCATTGTCTCCAAACTTGGATTCCTGTCATCTCAGCTGGAGTTAATGGGAAAGGAGCTGATGGGAATATAACTAAGGAGGGTGCTGGCTGGGGTGGCATGTCTTATTGTCCCCTTTCCTTCTTCCCTCCCACATGCATATGCCTGATAGAAATATTCAGCATCACCTATGCATCCCTGTGCACCCTGTATTCTGCATTCAACTTCTGCCAGGCAGCAGAAGAGCCTTAATGCACTTCAAGACATTTAATCTTCCTGAATAAACATCCTTGTCCTTACAGTTCATTCCTAAAGCAAATACTTAAACACAACAGATAACAGCCCACTCTAGGTACCTGACCAACTACAGTAAACCTGGTCTTAACCTGACGCTCCGCTGCTACTGCTCCTCGAAATCGTTACCCATACAAGGGTATTTTAGCAAATGAGATTATTGCTAGTGCTGCTGCTGAGTTGAAATAGTACCAATTTTAATTGGTAACAGAAAATCCTCTGCTGAATTTTGTGTGTCTAATTGTACATAAATACATCTGGCGCTTCTTGGGGCATGGTGTCACCAGGGTGGTTTTGTGTTTTCTCCCAGCCTCGAAGGCTAACCTCTTCCCATACACAAGTTTCAGTGTCCTGTAAGAGGCATTTCCCCATATTTGACTTTCTTCAATCTATCAATTTTATTTCAGTTTCAACAGCCTGTTTTGAGAAAAACGCCTTCTAAAAACTGAGGACTGTTCTGTTTTATTCCAGTCTGCTTGGAAGGCAGTATATCATAGGGTAGTATCCACTGCGAGCTGATTAAGTATCTGTGTATCTCAAAAGTGACTCGGAGAAAACCCCAGGAACAAACTCGCCAACAGAGTTTCAAGTTGACAAGCCGGTATTCTTTATTGCGGCGCCGGGAGACACGGCGGATAGCTCCTCCTAACGTGTGTCCCCATATTACCATGCAGGCCATCCTATGTGGTCACTGGGCATATTACATCATCTTACAGAAAGTTTCCGGCATGCATACAAAAATGTGGTGGTCTTTAAGGGTCGTTTACTTTTCCCAACAAGCTTAATTAACATTACAGACATAGCAATCATCCTGCCCTTCTACTTACAGTTTAACTGCTCCCATCCTGGACATCAGCTAGTCCAGGATACTCCCCAGTAGATGTTTACACCAGTTTAATGGCGTTATTAACACCAAACATAGCAATCATCCGGTCTTTTTACTTACCAATTAGTTTATCTGTGTCCATCCTGGACATCTGCTAGTCCCAGCTACTCCCCATCCCCAGGTCCTGTTTTTCTGTTCTGCTTTTCTTACACCTTTTGTCCTAAGGTCCTGAAACTATGTCAACTACCTTCAAGCACCGCAGTTATTTTCCATTACAAAGCCATCACACTTAACATTGCTTAGAACTGATTACATTTTGTGCTTTTGTGCCTCCTTGTCTCAAAAGAGACTTCAGTTATGAACTGTGGTGAGTTTGTGTTGGATGAATGCAAGAAAGCAATCATAACAATAACCATACTAGAAAGGTGTTAAAATGTTTTTCTTTCATATCTCATGTGTGAGGGCCTCAGTCTGGTATGTTTCCAGAGTTGCATGTGTTTGTCCGAAGTACAGGTTTTGTACTTTCAAACAGTATTTGCTGAAGAGCTGTTCCAGAGTGAGCTCATCTCTACACTGTGAGGTGATGCACCTTCCAGGAATGACAGCCCTTGAGGAGGTGATTTTTCACAACTGAAACAAAATATGATACATTTATAAAATTCCCAGCACTGTTATTTTTCAGCAATTGCTTAGTAAGTCGCACAAGAGCTGACGATATGAGGGGTGATCCAGAGTGAGATCATGCTGAGATACTGATTCTTTACCATTAGAAAGGCAGCTTGATTGCAGCAGCATTCCTGTAGTCAGGTGGGCTGGGGAGGGCAATAGAGGTTCTATCAGCGTTAGTTAAATGGCTTGAGGGGAAAAAAGAAAATGAAGATGTAAACGATCAGAGTAAAGCTCTTTCTGGCACTCCCAACCTTTATAGTTCTCACCAAAGCATTTCTTTACTTGTGAATCCTGGCTCATGTTGCCTCCCAAGAATAAATAAAAATCAAAGGGAGAAAATGCTTTAAACCAAGTGCCACAGTTACAAAAATATTAAAGCACCGTTTTTTTTTCATCTTCTCTTAATTATTGTTATAGTGTGACTCTTCAGCCATCGTCTGTTTTGCACTATAGGAGAGGTCTCATTTAACAAAGGGTGACAAATAACTGGCAGCAAAAATCTGAGAGGCTTTGGATGTTGTAGATGGGCACTGGCTGCAGAAGCACCAGCCTTTTGTCCCATGAAGCTTTACTTTACAGGCAAGGTGAGTAATCGTTTAGAAGATCTTAAGTAAGGGCAAGCATGAATTCAAAGTACCGGTTGTGCCAACATAGTAAGATACTAGAAGTTCATCTATGCATAAGCATTTCTTGTTGCAAAGGGTAATAACACTTCATCAGTATTGGGCAGAGAGGCCTTTCTTACTTTCCTCTGGGCGATCTCATACTTGTTTGAATTTGCTAAAGTTTTGTGCACTCACATTTTCACCCGTTTTCCCTCTGCACCTTGAAGAGTTGCTGTTGACTGCCCTATATTTCATTTTCTTCCCTTCTGCTTTCTTACCCTCCATTTTCTACCCTTTTCCTTAACAGTTTTTTTAGATCATCACGTTTCTTGTCCTCCTTGTTGGCTTCTTACTTGATAATCAGAAGAAATGCTCTTCCAAAGGAGCACCTATTAGTGGTCTAGTGCTAGGCCATGTAGCTTAGTGTCAGGATTTAATGGACAATGTCAGCAATAGCACGGAAAGAGCTTGCCAGCCCAGACATAAATGTATCTTACTGTAGTTTATAGTAGCTCTTGTTACAGAAGTGAAGAAAGCAAAGGCAGATGCCTTTCAAATAGCTTCATCTCTATATTTTAATGCACTGATCATGGAAGAAGCAGATGCAGGATTACTTGGTACTGTTACTTGTAACATTGTTCTCCTCTATTGCTATGCTTTCTCCTCACTGGGTTCTCTTCACAGTAGCAAATGTTCATACAATACATAAAAAGACTGCCAGGGGATGAAAAAAGATCCTGGGCAGATGGCATTATCACGCAATAAGAAGGAGTAACAGCAGCTGGAATAAGTTCCTACGAAAACACTTTATGAGACACAACTGGGAACTCCTTCGGAAAAGCACAGAAAGAAGCAGAAATCAGTTGACTTTTTAGCCACAGGAACACATTTTGCAATCAGAATTTTGCAATCAGAAAGATATATACCTTAGATAGCAAAAATCAGTTCTGCCACAGCACCCTACTGTGGGCAGAGAGGTGGTAAAAGGGTTTCAACAGTGTTGAAAGAAAACTGTAGTGTGAAATAGGAAAGCAGGGTTTATGCAAGAACAGGGAGGTGCAATTTATGTCTAGAGGAGACTGTTTAAGGGCAAAGGGTGCGAGAAGGCAGTGAGTTTATGGGGCTGTGGGTCTGCATCTCTGAGACCTCTGCTCACTCTATGCTCCTCTGCAGGAAGGAGCCTTCCTCTCTCCCCATCAGCCCCTGCGTGCTTTCCTTTGCCTCCCAGGCAGGGAGTGTGGGAAGGGGAAGTAAAAGGCCAAGGATCGGGCTCTGATGGGAGCAGGTTGGGCAGAAGCCAGCACGGTTGGAGTTCCGCCTGGTTCTGGGGGCGACAGGGGGAGGGCAGGACACTGTCTACTGGTGCTTTAACGCCAGGATGGAGCTGCCTTTGTGTCCCACTCCCCAGAGTAATCTCGCTTTTTGGCAGCAGTGAGCATTTCAGACTGGAACAGCCTGTTCCATGTCCCCAGGCCAGGCAGACTGGGTGAGCCTTCAGCGCCCTGCAGGCAGCAGCCTCTCAGCCTCTGCTGCTCCAGAAAAGGGGTTCGTGCTCTTTGAACTGTTGGAACTGTTTTACCTTTGGTTGGGGTTTTTAGGAGGTTGGGGGTTTTTGTATTATTCTTGGTTTTTTTAGTATGCTACAGAGACAGTAGGAAAAGCACATGGAAAAAGCCCCTCTCTGCTATCCTTGCATTTTCCACTATACTGAGTGCCAAGATCCCTTTATAGGGATTGGACAGGCCTTCCCTGATGACAGCTATAGGAAATTATGCATACCAATGGCCGTCCCTTGGGAACTTCCCTCTGCAAGTTTTGCTCAGCCCTCACAGCACTGAGGATATATGCACATAAAAGAATCTTCTCTCTTTTTCCTAGTTTGTTATGCATTTCACAGTATCTTGGATGTAATTCACTGATGAACACAAGAATTCCTTCATAAGCAAACAGCAGCTTGAAATGCTTTTTCTAAGAGCCTGTTTTTAATAGAAAGAACAAAATATATTTGACAGTTTTTTCTCTTTCCAAATAATAATTTCCAGTGTCCTTTTAGAGTCATTTCAAATGGGAATGAAATACTTTAAAGGAGCTCCTCAATGCAGATGAAAACAACCCCAACAAACCCAACCAACAAACCCTGCAGTGTTGTAATCAAAGCATTTACGCTATGAAGGATTGATTTGTCACAGATCACACTGATGGCCGCTAGCAGTGTGTGAAGCACTTCAGCAGTCTGGTTCCACCATCTGCCACTTGCTTTGCTCACTTCATGTAGCTCTTATTTTTCCTGCTAATGAACAGCTTAGAAAGGCCGCTCTTGACTTGAGAAGAGCTCTGTATTGTTATGCTTGCCCCAAAACAGCCGTGCAGTATCATGTTAGAAGAGAGAACTACATGCCAAAAGTAATGAATGCCAAAGCCAGTTGCTTCTGTTCATGTACAAAAGTTAGTAAAAGCTTTTCATCCATAAGCTGGAAAAACATGTCATGAACTATGGGACAACACGGTGAGAGATCTTACACTGATACTAATGTAAATGCTAAGAGACTTTCCAGTACTATATTGTGTTACCACCTCAGCTGAAAATCAGCCTTTTGGTGAGAAGAGCTTAATTTTGAAAGAGGAGCAAAGCCAGGCAATTCATCAGGACAACACGGGTCCACACTGTTGATCTGTGCCTTCTGGGCATTGCAGGCCAACAGGAGCAAGTGCAGTTTTCTTTATAGGGTGCCTTGCAGATTTATCATCTCATCTGCAGAGCTGTCAGAAGATTGTCCAGTTACTGTTGGTTTGTTTTAAGTGATTGGTGATGGGTTCTGGGAGATGGGCTGCATTTTATTGAATCAATTAGTTTGTTTGAATTTTAAGGGAAAACACATACTTTGGTATGATTTTTGTTACTCATAGTTAACTTGGGCAACCACTTAGCTATATGATAAGGACAGCTAAATTAGAGGCTAGCTTATAGTCTTGTGCTTCTAAGAACTTTCAGCCTGCTGAGATACAATGAATTAAAAAGCTTTTAGGAGGTACTGGTGAAGAAAGTCATAAAGTGCAAGTCTGCAGCTCAAGTAGGAAAGTTGGTGTTTTCCTGCGAAGGTTTTAGAATACTGGAAAGAAATATTAGGAGGAAGTTCTCTACCATGGCAGGTGGTGAGGCCCTGGCACAGGTTGCCCAGAGAAGCTGTGGCTGCCCCATCCCTGGCAGTGCTCAAGGCCAGGTTGGAAGGGGCTTGAAGCAACCTGCTCTAGTGAAAGGTGTCCCTGCCCATGGCAGAGGCTTGGAACTGGGTGAGCTTTAAGGTCCCTTCCAACCCAAACCATTCTGTGATTCTATGAAAACTGTGTAAGGAGAAAATTATCTCAATTATCATGAGACAAGGTAAGTTTAACTTGCCTGTTTGACAACAAAAAGCTGCACTAGCTGTGTCTATAGAGCATGAGCTAAGGGGTGCTTTCCATGCAGGGCAGGATTCTAAGTTTCTATGGTGTGTTACCTGTGATACCAGGGTGGTCGGATAGTCCCTTTCTCTCAGAATTTATTACATCATTACCACAAACGTGTAATTCACACACTGACCACCTTTCAGAGATGTGATTCTTATTTGGGTCCTTGGAGCCATGGATAACACATCTACAAATAAAACATCTTTGCTCACCACACTAAGAATAGGGCTGAGAGATTCTTAACAGAATTCCATCCATCTACCCAACTCATTCCGTGGAGCCAGACAGCGAGTATGTGACAGACTGCAAGATTTTTAAGTCCACAGACATTTGATTACATTGAAATTTGATGACATTGCAATAGACAGCAACCAACCACAACAAAGGAAGTCTCAGTCTTCTTACAGGGTATAGGTAATGAAATATTTTATTGCCACTTATGCTCCCTGATCACGTAAAAGGAATCTAATCACAAAATGTCAATTTATGATTACTTTTTCCATAGTATTTCTCACAGCTTTGCAAATTTCTCATGAGTAAATTTTGTGCCCTGCCTCTGATCTTCTGATAGTTTTTCAAAAGAAAATTATGTAGCGACAAATGATACTCTGTATTCTCTTAATGTATTTAACTGATGCAAATGAGAGCTGTTACTCTCTTTTTCCTATTTCACTGTCAATCATTAAGGAACGGGAATTAAGGAATAGGAAAGCTGTCACCTTTTAAAAATAGCAAAAGGTCTTAGTTGTGGTTGAGATTTTCTTCCAATTCAGTTTATTTCCCTGTATGTTCTGCAGTCGTTGCTGTTTTTTTCTAAGGTGCTATAAATAAATTGCTCCTCCTTTCTGTTGAGGAGCCATAAATAAGTTACTGTAAAGTTACCGAGGGTATTTTAAATGTTCCACTTACAGCAGCTTTGTGAAGCAGGACAGCATCCTCCTGACTTCACAGATAAAGGCACCTCAGCTCTCTTGGCTCTGCATCATCACATTCTTCATCAGTGTAACTGTTCCATCATTTTTAGACTTAGAAAAAGTGAAAACCAAGAAATGAGATTTGCCAGGTCACTTTTTGGCACATTTGACTGACACCCAGAAATAGAGCCCTGACTTTGCTTACAGACACGATAGGCATCAGTCCACATGATTCCTTCAGGCTTCCCCATCATGAGGACATTGTCTCCATTCTTTGCTTTAAATCTGACCTCTGACTGCAGCTGGGAATCCCAGCAGCACTGATCATTTGCCGCCCTTTCACTGATCAATGTAGGAAAAGTGGCAGCTTCAGCAGTGGAAGACATGACTCCTTCCTCCCAGAGAGAAAACACGTTAATTCAGCAGCCCTTCCAGGACAAGACCAATAGGCCATGGCTCAGATAAACATAAATACACATAAACACACCTACCAGCCTGTAAACTGCTCGCATACATCATTATGGGCTGGCAAAGTGTGTAAGCAAAGGGCTCCTACTGTGAAGGCCACTGCAGCACCTTTGCAATAACCATAACTTCGTAAAGACATCTGGTCTGGTCTTGTAAAAACAAATGTAAATCTTGAAATAAAAAGCAAAGTTAAGCACAAACCCTAGGGCTCATTATCAAGATCTAGTCTCAATTTCCCCCAGCATTATAAAAATCAAGAATTTAATGAATTAAAAATATTTGTCCACTCACAGTATTACATTTCCATTTGTGATCCATATGGGCATATCTATCTTCTGTATCACAAAAACCCCTATTAAAGAGATTATTCTACAGTTTCCTGTATACTGAATTAATGTATAGTGTATAACTGTATTACATAACATGTATTATACAGCATATTGTATAATACAATAAAAATATATATTACATATTGTTATACATTTACTATTTAATACAGCCCTGTAGCAGTGCAGGTGCAGCTTCACATCTTAGCACCTAATGGTTGGGCTGTATGGAATTCCAGCATCACAAAACTATAGGCTGTGCCTTGGCAGTTTTTAAGTCAAAGAACTTTAAGTACTTATATTGTACTTCAGGAGCTCTGACAGGTTTTCATTTCTACTATGTACGTTCTGAGCTCAGATGATTTCAGTGTCCAGGTCTTATAAATCAGAGCTGAGGTCAGCAGCACCAGCCATGTTCTCATCGGGGAGAGGAAGAATGCCAACATCCCATAGGTTCGCTGAAGGAAATAGCAGGAATAGACCTGCCAGGCCAGGAGGAGTGTCATTGCCAGGTGAACAAGCACAGCCATGATGTGTCGGGCCTGACGGATGTGAGAACAGAAACTGTGACCCTGGCATCGCAGCAACAGGCACCAGCACAGATAGGCCATCAATGGCAGGTTGAAAAACAGCATCTGAAAAGAAGAGCAGAATAAAATATAATGAGGAAACCAAGTGTTCTGCATAACGTCCATGAGGACATAGGAAGATAAAGAGTATAACTGTCCCATTCTAAGAGCTGAGTACAGTTCCCAGAGCTGGAATCTCAGGATGCACTTCAAACACTCTGCAGCTGATAGAGCTGTAGCTGCCTGTGTCTCAGTCCAGGCCAAGCATTCGTGCCCTCTCCCTTGCTGTGGGAGGTGCTGACATGAATCTGACCTTTCCTGGAGCTGGTTCAGGGAGCTACACATGGCAAAATACTAGCACAGTAAAACCGGAAGGTCCTTATGTCAGTTTAGCCCTGTGACCCAGCCCACTGTAGTGTCAGACAAGCATCAGCGCTGGCATAAGGGAGGGACCATGGAGGAGGCAACACGAGCTTAGTCCGGCTTAAATGCCAAGGAACTACACACCCTCTCAGACTAATGGCAGCTGGGAAAACCGGAGGGCAGGCAGGTCAGACTGCTGGGAAAACTGTACTCTGTGTACTTGGAGAGTGACACCTACTGATTTTCATCTGGCAAGGACTGCCCTGGCCATTGAATTTCTTTGGCTTGATCACTGCAACCTGTGAGAGCCAAGGACAAAAAATGGGGAGTGGTAAATCTGTAGAGATGGTCTCTAATGCAGACATGCAGGGAGCCCAAAGCAACATCAAATAGAGCAAAAGGGAAGTCTGAGACAATACTGCATGGTCTCCTTCCCTTCTGTCCTTTACATTTGCAGAAAGTTAAGAAACAGCTGTTGTAGTCAGACATGGCCACTAATCTGCTCTATCCTTCCAAGACTCCTTTCTTTCTGAAACTATTAAAAAAAGTAACAGGAAAAAAAGATTATCAGAAAAAAAACAGTTTGTCAGCTTAATTTGGATAAATGTGTACCTGTAAAATCCCAACCACGAATGTCAGACTGCCCTGTAAGAAGGAACCACCAACAAAGACCCCAAAGGAAAAGCAGGCCCCCAAGTGGCCATCTATTAGTTCACCTACAAACCATGGTCCTGAAAGAGAGGAAACCAGCACCATCAGAAAACACAGCATAGACATGGCATTTCGCACGTGGCCCTATGTATTCCTGAGCACCAAGTGGTCAGCTAGGGAAAATGACTTCTCTATTGCTTGTCTGCAGTAATAAGCCTATGTTTTCACCTTCAGCAAACAGCAATCTGATGAACATTCCCGATGTGAAAATACCACAGTACACCAATGAGTTGTGGCACACAGTGAAAATACTTTGAAGTTGGTTTCATCTCTGTGACCATTTTCAACACCACAGACAACATTTTCCTTATGAGAGAAGTGAAAAGAGGAGTTCTATCGAACACTGGCCTTTCCTCAGAATTACAGCAAGTCATAAACAATTCCAGCTTGGCTTAGCTCAGAAGTCAACACTGACAGGCTGCACTGTTATGCACCCTATGCTGACTGCCAAAAATGTAGCTATTTTAGTAATATATCAGAGGAGAAATGAGCTAAGATTTTTAGCATGGGAGCCCAGATATCTTAAGTGACATGTCATGTGAAATGCACATTCCACGTACTTATTTTACACCCAGATACAACCAGATCTTACTCAAAGAGTAAGTGAAAACCCAATTAAATGTAAAGACACTCAAATTATTAATTACTCTGAAAGTAAAGTGAGCATTTAATTCTAGGGCTCCAAATTAGGCTCTTCAACTAAACCTTTAGTCTCTTTGGACATTAACTTTTCAAGTTCCACACAGATTTTATAACTTACGTTTTCCCTGTTCTCTGTGATGTTACAAGTCTCATTTTTCATCAGCATCTAATGTGCAATTTACAAACAGTTATTTAAATCCTCCCATATTCTAGGTTACTTACCCAGAATGGTATATAAATTCAGAACCAGAATTGAGTAATAGAGAGTGTTTATTTTACTGAAGACATGGAGGGAATACGAGGTCAGAGTAAGTAATCCTGGCTTTTCTAAAGAGAGACAACATTTAAGAACATACACTTGATTCAGGTTGCAACACACACATATAAAAAGAGATATATTTGTCTTTGTGAAACAAATCTCTACATTATTTACTCATTCTATTAAATGTAAAAATAATATTTGGTATGTCAAGAGAACAGATGCAAAGGAATGTATTTCTACTATTACTGTGATAACTGAGAGCAAGGAACTGATAAATATAACAGTCTATGTTTAAAACAGCAGAAGCAGCTGCTGTTCTAAATGAGTACACTTACTGTATGTAAATAAAACTGAACGACCATTCTATACCCAGAAAATTAAGTTAGCTAGAATGAAAAACATGGAGAAAATTAAATGAAAAGTAAATCAAAACAGTAGCTATGCAAACCCAAAAAGACAGCTCAGCATGGG
This sequence comes from Neopsephotus bourkii, assembly GCF_033783945.1. Lineage (NCBI taxonomy): Eukaryota > Metazoa > Chordata > Aves > Psittaciformes > Psittacidae > Neopsephotus > Neopsephotus bourkii. The sequence goes on along the minus strand of NW_026902298.1, from coordinate 13,667,217 downwards.
CTAGATTAACTGGATTTTCTTTGATTAAATCTACTTAGTGAGATCTGATAGCAACTCAGATAAAATGAAAGCTAGGTGTTGAAATGGCAGCATTCTGACAAGTGTGTGAGCAAATAAAACACACAAACCAAAAGCAATACTCATTTTCCAACTGAAGCAGACCATAGGCTAAGATGAAGAGAGGCTTTCTAACAAAGTTAGCTTAGAGTTTCACCTATTACATGGCTGCCCTTTTCACAAAGCATTAACTCCCAGACGGCAAGCTTGACCTTTGGAAATCAACAGCTCTAACAAAGTTGTTCATTAATGTGTAAAGCATTTGTCCTGGTCTACAGGGACCTGGCCAATCACAGAGTGCTAGCTCTTTTCATTTTTAGCTGCTGAATTCCATAAAGGCAACTGCAGTTCTATTCTTCTTTTATGTAAGCAGCATCTGTAGTTACCTCAGGATGCTATGTGATTATGAGTATAAAGGAAGAGACATACACTGACATGAATAGGAAGGGAGGTGGCTTCCAGGAAAATCTCATTAGTAAGGTGTGGTTCAAACAACTGTTTAAAGGATAAACACCACAAGCTTAACAGTATTAATTTTCATTTACCAGATTTATCACAAACTGAATTCCAAGTTATGACAGAACTGGTCTTAATATTATTCTGAGAAAGACCCAAGCCTGTTCATGTTCCTTGCTAAGATTAACAAGAATGATTTTGTAGAAGGAAGTGCTTCTTCACTGAGGTGACAAAGAATTCTATGTCAGCTGCAATGAAACAAGCACACATGCAGAACTAATATAAAATAAAATATTCCTATTCCTTTACGTTGGATTCTTCAGTGAGAAAATTAAAATGAAATGTTTTGACTTCAATTAATTGAATTTGTGTTTAAACAAAGATATCTGATCAAGTTTTTAGTTTTTAAGTTACTTTATTTGATATATTAGAGGTTTTCTGGGTCTCCCTAAAAACAAAACAGCAGCTTCTGAGAACCCAGTCAAAGTACTAGATGCAAAATGCCTATGGGTATTCACAGTGCAACTACTTAGATTTTGGGAAAAGTAGATCCTATAAAAACCACAGACAAACACTGGTTCATACCTTTGAGTGTTGGCTTTTGGAGATACCTGAAAATAACGAGCAAGGTGATCTGAATCAGCACGATCAGTCCAAAGAGCACACGAGCCTGAAATGACAGGTTTGACTCTAAGCAAGCCCTGGAGAAGTCACTGCCTTTGAGCATTGACAGAATGATACAAAGATTTCTAACTGGAACACATATTCAAAGCTTGATGGTGTCATTGAACTGAAGAGTAAAAAGAAGTTTCTAAGTTACTTGACTTGCATCTTACTGTCCTGAGTTCAGTTGGATGGCTGCAAGCGATAGAGCTGAATCTTTAAAAAATGGGGTTTGTAAAACACATCCATTGAAAAAGTGTAAATACACTTCCTATGCAAAACATGTTCTAAGTGCTGTACTGCACAAAACTGCAGTTCAAGACATTGTGGAGAAGATCAGTTACCGATTAATAAAACTAACATAATAATTTTGAGCCAATTATGCCACCATCTACAGTCATGTGGAGTTTCCTACATTGTTCTGTAAGTGCAACTGAACTATCATGATATGCCTTCTTTGCATGTACTAACCTCTAACACTTCTTTACCTGCTTCTAGTGGTATATGTGGGTGCTAGGGATATCAATAGTAGTAGCCTGGGGAACATAAAGAAGGACTACAGAGCCCTGGGAGAGGTGGTTAGGGGCTCTGGAGCTCGGATAGTCTTTTCGTCTGTTCTCCAGGATACAGGGGAGGACCTTAAAAAAGCTAGGAGGATTAGCCAGGTTAATAAATGGTTAGAAGGGTGGTGCCATAGTCAGGGGTTTGGGTGTCTTGAACATGGGACCCAAGTTTGTAGGCCAGGTCTACTGGGGGCTGGTGGAGCTGAAGAGGTTTTGGTAGGAAGCTTGCCAGACTGGTCAAGGAGGCTTTAAACTAGATGTGTTGGGGGAAGGGGGGCATCATTCCATCCCCACACACCCAGTCAGTTGCCAGCATCTATAATAAATGCTCGGAGCAATGTAGAGATATTCCAGCTGCTCCATCCAATGAGCTGGCTTCATTTGGAGCTCGGCTGAGATGCCTGTATGCAAACGCCCGTAGCATGGGGAACAAATGAGGAATTAGAGATGTGTGCACAGCTACGGGGGTATGACATTATAGGCATCACAGAAACATGGTGGGATGGCTCCTGTGACTGCAGTGTTGGAATAGAAAAGACAGGCCTGGCAGGCAGGGTGGGGGAGTTGCCCTTTATGTTAGGGATAGGCTGGAGTGTATGGAACTCAGTCTGGGGACAGGTGAGCAGTTAACAGAGAGCTTGTGGGTCAGGGTTAAAGGGAAAACAGCAATGGGAGACATTACTGTGGGCATATGTTATAGACCACCTGATCAAGAGGAATCTGTGAATGAAGCACTCCATAGGCAGATAGGAAAAGCCTCACGCTCACAGGCACTCATTCTCATGGGTGACTTCAACCACCCTGACATCTGTTGGAATGACGGTACGGCCTGGCACAAGCAATCCAGGAGGTTCCTCGATTGTGTGGAAGACAACTTCCTTCTGCAAGTAATAGAGGAACCGACAAGGAGAGGTGCCATGCTTGACCTCGTGCTCACCAACAGGGAAGGGCTCGTTGGAAATGTGGCACTGCAGGGCAGCCTTGGATGCAGTGATCACGAGATGGTTGAATTTGAGATCCTCAGGACAGTGAGAAGAGCGTGCAGCAAGCTCACTGCCCTGGACTTCAAGAGAGCAGACTTTGGCCTCTTCAGGAACCTGCTTAGTAAGGTTCCATGGGATATAGCCCTAGAGGGCAGGGGGGCCCAAGACTCTTGGTTGATATTCAAGGATCACCTGCTACAAGCTCAGGAGTGTTGCATCCCAACTAGAAGGAAGTGCAGCAGGAGGGCCAGGAGACCTCCTTGGATGGATAAGGAGCTCCTGAGGAAAATTCAAATGAAAAAAGAGTTTTATAGAAAGTGGAAGCAAGGACAGGCAGCCTGGGAAGAGTACAGGGATGTTGTCCGGGAAGCTAGGGACCAGGTTAGGAAAGCTAAGGCCCAGTTAGAATTAAACTTGGCTAGGGATATTAAGGATAACAGGAAGGGATTCTACAGGTACATAGCAAATAAAAAACAGACTAGGGAGAATGTAGGCCCCCTCAGGAAGCTCTTGGGTGAACTAGCTACACAGGATTTGGAGAAGGCTGAGGTTCTGAATGACTTCTTTGCCTCGGTCTTCTCTAGCAAAGGCTCTGACCGCACCACCCAAGTCTTGGAAGGCAGATGCAGGGACTATAAGAATGAAGACCTTGTGGCCACTGTAGAAGAGGATCTGGTTCGAAACCATCTTAAAAACCCGAACGTGCACAAGTCCGTGGGTCCTGATGAAATCCATCCGCGGGTCCTGAAGGAGCTGGCGAATGAAGTTGCTAAGCCACTGGCCATCATATTTGAAAAATCATGGCAGTCAGGTGAAGTTCCTGATGACTGGAAAAAGGGAAATATAACCCCCATTTTCAAGAAGGGGAAAATGGATGACCCGGGGAATTACAGACCAGTCAGTCTCACCTCTGTGCCTGGCAAAATCTTGGAGCAGATTCTCCTGGAAGGCATGCTAAGGCACATGAAAAACAACAAGGTGCTTGGTGACAGCCAGCATGGCTTCACTAAGGGGAAATCCTGCCTGACCAATTTGGTGGCCTTCTATGATGGGGCTACAGAACTGATGGACAGCGGTAAAGCAGTTGATGTCATCTACCTGGATTTGTGTAAAGTGTTCGACACTGTCCCACACGACATCCTTGTCTCTAAATTGGAGAGACATCAATTTGATGAATGGACCACTCAGTGGATAAAGAACTGGCTGGATGGCCGCACACAAAGAGTTGTGGTCAATGGCTCAATGTCCAGCTGGAGACCAGTAACGAGTGGTGTCCCTCAGGGATTGGTGTTGGGACCGGTCTTGTTTAACATCTTTGTCGCTGACATGGACAGTGGGATTGAGTGCACCCCCAGCAAGTTTGCCGATGACACCAAGCTGTGTGGTTCGGTTGATACGCTGGAGGGAAGGAATGCCATCCAGAGGGACCTTGACACGCTTGTGAGGTGGGCTGATGCCAACCTCATGAAATTTAACCATGCCAAGTGCAAGGTCCTACACCTGGGTCGGAGCAATCCCAGGCACAGCTACAGGCTGGGCAGAGAAGAGATTCAGAGCAGCCCTGCGGAGAAGGACTTGGGGGTGCTGGTCGATGAGAAAATGAACATGAGCCAGCAGTGTGTGCTTGCAGCCCAGAAAGCCAACCGTATCCTGGGCTGCATCAAAAGGAGCATGACCAGCAGGTCGAAGGAGGTGATCCTGCCCCTTTATTCTGCTCTCGTGAGACCTCACTTGGAGTATTGTGTACAGTTCTGGTGTCCTCAACATAAAAAGGACATGGATCTGTTGGAACAAGTCCAGAGGAGGGCCACGAGGATGATCAGGGGACTGGAGCACCTCCCATATGAAGGAAGACAGGCTGAGAAAGTTGGGGCTATTCAGCCTGGAGAAGAGAAGGCTGCGTGGAGACCTCATAGCAGCCTTCCAGTATCTGAAGGGGGCATATAGGGATGCTGGGGAGGGACTCTTCATTAGAGACTGTAGTGACAGGACAAGGGGTAATGGGTTAAAACTTAAACAGGGGAAGTTTAGATTGGATATAAGGAGGAAATTCTTCCCTGTAAGGGTGGTGAGGCACTGGAATGGGTTGCCCAGGGAGGTTGTGAATGCTCCATCCCTGGCAGTGTTCAAGGCCAGGTTAGACAAAGCCTTGGGTGAAATGGTTTAGTGTGAGGTGTCCCTGCCCATGGCAGGAGAGTTGGAACTAGATGATCTTAAGGTCCTTTCCAACCCCAACTATTCTATGATTCTATATGACCTGGAATTTATGGAAGTCAATGGAATTTTGCCTTCCTCTTTGCTAGAGGTACCTAAAATAGCAGCAGCGGATGGGAGACTTCTTAGTCTTGCCAGTATACGTATTGCAAGAGATCACAGTGAAGGTTTCTTTAATATTTTCCTTTTCTACCTCCAGGAGATTCTTTTCTTCCTCTTGTTTACATGAAATGTGCATATACCTATGTCCCAAAATGGACAATTGTGATTAAATCCATGGAGTTAAGTGTTTGCATGAGCCCCTGCTACACATTCATGTTTGAAGTGTGCAACCTGAGAAAGGAAACTTAAAATATTTGTGAAATTCCAATGGAGTCATATCTGGAAAAAGCAAAGTGCATTGAAGTCTACCAGGAATTGGGAAAATTACTGCACTCTGGGGAAACCAACCCGGAATGAAAGTTGTTTTGGTGAAAGCACTTACTAGAACATAGTGGTCAGTGAGAAGAATAACAGATGGCCAAAAGTCAAATCTAAGAGAGAGGGTTTCTTCCATAGCAAATATATGGCTCCGTGTACTAATTCTACCTGAAGCATCCTAGAGTGAAAGAAGAGAGCAATTAGAGACCAGTAGGGCACAAACTATCCTGTTAAAGCTGCTAATTATCATTGCAGATTTTCTGGGAAGATCCAATTGACACATGCATGTCACGCATACTGCTATATTAAATAGTTCTACCTACAAAGGATTACTTATTGTCAGTTTTGTAGTTCCAAGTAAACTAGTGACCGTAAGATCATAATCTCGAAGTGCTACATATGAATAAGGACCTCTCAGAGATTCCGCAACTTGTGGAAGACAGTGACTATTTATTGGCACCACCACCACTGGTTTTCTGAAAGCTCAATTCTAGATAATAGCCCATCTTAAACTATTTTAAAAGCTTTGTTGTGCTGATTTTCTGGCATATTTGCTAGAAACTGATATTGATAACCAATAACAGTGCTACCTTTATTCAACAGTTTCATATTTCTACATGTGTAACACTGACAACTGTGGTGGATTGACCATGGTTGGATGCCACATGCCCACCAAAGACACTCTATCACTCACGTCCTCAGCTAGACAGGGGAGAGAAAGTACCATAAAATGCCTGTGGGTCGAGATAAGGACAGGGACAGATCACTCATCAATTACCATCGCAGACAAATCAGACTCAACTTCTGGAAATCAGTTTCATTTATTACCAATCCAATCAGAGTAGGATCATGAGAAATAAAAACAAATCTTAAAAACACCTTCCCCCTACTCCTCCTTTCTTCCCAGGCTTAACTTTACTCTCAAATTCTCTACCTCCTCCCCATCCAGCAGCACTGCTGTTGTGCAGTAACTTTCCCCCCTTCTCAAGTGCATTGTCATAGAGCCACTACCAGCATTGCTGATGGCCTTGGCCAGTGGTGAGTCCGATCTGGAGCTGACTGGCACTGGCACTATTGCACACAGGGAAAGCTTCTGGCAGCTTCTCACAGAAGCCACACCTGTAGCCCCCCTGCTACCAAAACCTTGCCATGCAAACCAATACAACACCTTACCTTCCAGTACCTAATAAAAGGTTTATTTATAGTAGAGGATTCAGTGTGTTTAGTGTGATTACAGCTGAGGCAATATTTGGACAATCCAAGAAACAATGTACAATTAAGTAGTCATATCTTCTCTAGGTACCTAATTCAAGTTAATAACTCATCCTCCTTGCTTTCCGAAAACTATTCAGTTACTAGATGCAATAGTGATTTATGACTGGAGGGGAAAGGAAATTCATTTTTTTTAAAATCCCATTCAGTTACCTGACAACAAGCATGTATTTGCAAGTAACTGTTGCTATGCAGGCCTGTATAACCCTCTTCAAATGTTACTCAGTTTTGTGCATGTTTTCATCATTATTAAAAACCCCCAAAGACCCCAGAAAATAAACCACTTATAAAATGTAGCTTTTGCAGGTAAAGCATCACAGAAATCAGTAACAAGCTGGGAGGTGGAACACTGACAGTACAGAAAGGCCATTAGGAAGAAAACGCTTGCTTTCCTGTGAGAAGTAATACCAAGCTGGGGTCCACCAAGCAGGACAAAGCTGACTTTTCCTTTACTATTGTGCAAATGGACAGAACATCAGAACAGTCTGACCAAATTCTTCAGGACCACTTGAAGGTACACAAATAAAATACAGTACCGAGAACAGAAGCATTCACTGAAAAAACCTATTTTGCATCCAGTAATATAATATCAGCTAAACTTGACGTTCTAGGAAATAGAAGCTGTATTGGCTGTCAGCCTGTAAGAAGTAATGAAAAGAAATTTGAGCAGATAATCAAAGACAGCATTCCAATCTTACAGATCCAGCTCCTTAGCCTCCTGAACTAACATGAGGCTACTTCTTATTTTCCTTGAGCTCAATTGTTTCCAAGAAAACCCTAAAAGTTAATTTTGCCTGTTACCCAAAATAATTTATTTTTGACCAAGTACTTGCTTTTCTATCATGTCTTACTATATTTCTGGTGAAAAATAAGAATTATTTCTTTTGTCCAGATGCTTTATGTCTGGTTTTGTGCTCAGCAGTGTTTTTTCATTTAATAAATCCTTTCATTTTTTGTGATCAGACAAACCTGAAAGGAAGTCTGTATCATGTATTTTGTCCCTAGTTATGTGATGCAGAAGGGTGATGGAGAAGACATGACAACATAAAAAATTCAGTACAAAGAATGCAAGTAGCTTACCTGGACAGTCACATCTATGTGATGGAACCCTTCACTGTAGTTCTGCGGGCTCCACTTCAGTACATAGAGAGGCCCAGATACCTGATGTGCATTCCCCAAGTAAACTCCATCTATATAAACTTCGATTAAGGTAATGACAGAAGGAGAGAAGGCCAAAATTCTAAGGGATGAATAAATATCAAAATAAACAGATTTGTTACAGGATTTACAGATTTGTCCTTACTTCCTGAAGAGAAGTCCCTAAAGTGTTGAACTCTTCTACTTCGGAGTGCAAAAGAGTTAGAAATTAAACTGATGAAACATCTGTAAGGCTAATGGTAACATGGTAGTTCTTTCCTACAGTTAAAAAGTTTTGTATTGTATTGTGCAAAAGAACAGGATAGAAAACTGGGCTGTGGAACAGACAAAAAGTGGCAGACATCTTCAGGTCCTAGCAGAAATGATCTTAGAACTCTTGCCACCGCTAAAACATTTGCTGTCACAAATCCTCCTGCACACATACAGACACATAACCAAATAATGTAGATGTCTTCAACAAAAAATTGCCAGTCTCTCTCATTAAAGGCCTTTGTTCTTGGGTGTATTTGTTCCCCTCTTGTTTTTCCTTTTTTGCTAGTCAGAATATAACCTCTCCGTCTTTGTAATTGAATTTATGAGAAATGGAGTGGAACACAAGACAAGAAATACAGATTTGAGATACCAACAAATGGATATCACTTGGAAGTGCTCATATTCAGAGAAACAGTCGTAATAATATAGACTTACTATATTGCACGTACAATTTCTTTCATTTCTGGCAACACAAAAGGCATTCCAGACCATGTTTCAGTCAAATGATGGCATCTCACATAGTTATGGTGAATGATTCTACAGTTCATCTGTTTAGTATAAGAATGTTCAGATAAGGTTCTAAATAAGAAACTGGAAAGTAGGTAGGCTTAGTAGGACACTGCTTCGTAACTGAAAAGTATGGCAAACGTCCTTTGCTTGTAATATGTTGTATGTAATATACTGATATATTTCATGTGTATTAGTCTAGCAGCAAATATAAGATGTTGTAAAGGGCATAGAAATTTAAAAAACAAGTAAAAAAAATAGAAAAGGTAAAAATGGGAAGATGGAGAGACTTAAGCCCAATATGAAAACTGGCAGAGCCATAAGCTGTTTTAATATATAAAGGATGTAAAACTGAAATCACGAGAGACTAAGAAGTCCAATGCAAATAGAGAAAACACTTGGAAAAATTCAGATAAAATCTCCAAATCAATGGAAGCAACATGACCATGTGAGATAAATAACACAAATAATGTGTTAATCTAACTCTACCAGCTTTGGTTACATAAATAAGTTCAATTAACTTCAAGGGAAATAACTGCATAAATAAAATGAACATGAACTTGTTCTATATAATGTCCTTTTGTCACAGATATGGTACAAACTGAGCTCTCAGGAACAGTCTTCCAGAGAAAAGTGAAATCTGAGAACAATGGACATACACATTTAAAAAAAAGGGTTTATGTACACGCACAGATGTACATTATAACCAAAAATAAGTATCATAATAAAGTTAAATACTGTAAAAATCAGGAGATTACAGGCTACCTGATATGAGTGGAATAAAGAATTTTGTCTAGTGCCTCATGAGCAGAACTGCTGTAAAGGAAGGATTTGGGATTGGTGATGAGGACTGCAGGCCATTCTTCAAAGGTAAGATCTGCAAAGCTCAGGAGGTCATGATCAAATGCAAGGATCCGGTACCTATAATGAAAGGAAAAAAATTTGTTAATACAAACTACTGCATGCCCAGCTGATTTCCATGCTTCCCAAGGTCCAAACCAGAACTCATTTCTTTTACTTTTCATTTATTCTCTTCTGTAGCTGATACTATCTTAACCAATTCTCCTTTATTAACTGTATAGCTGGTTACCTCTGATCAGCTTCATTTTTTTATAAATCACTCAAGCATTACTCAAAATTCCAAATGTCAACATCTATTGAATTTTGCACATAAATCACATAAATGAGCGTTATGGAATTCAAATAAAATGTACATTCCTATAGTGTCTGGGTAGGTACTCTAGTTATGGACATAGACCTCAGTGTGCTCTCTTCCTATAGGCATACAGGTATCTTTATTGAGATTACTGCAGGATAAAAGCTAATATACAAGCTAATATAGTACTATACATTTCATGTAGCATCAGACACTTTTTGGTACACTGCTAAGGTAATATTTCCTAGGTAGACTGTTTTTGTCTCTAAAATTCTAACAGCTGGTGCAAAACATGGATATTTTGAAGTAGTGATGCTGAATTTTATTACAATTTATTACGATTTGTTTGTCTATTTGAATAGTAAATGCATCCTGAATGGACATTGAGATGTCTTCTTTTTAATTTCTAAATATCAAGAATTAATCTAAAAATTACTCAATTTATTAGCACATTGTTGATATAGAGGAAAAAAGATCACAAAGTTATACATAGAGAAATTTTTCAAACATATCAATAGTAATAACAAGTCAGGCAGATCTAATGCTTCTTGCAAGCCCTCCAAACAGCATAAAAAGGAAATCAGCATAACCAGTAGGCTCCATATGACAATTTGCTCACTAGGGTTTACTTACTTCCTATTATCCATCCAGTCTCCCAGTTCAAGTTCCAGAGTGCCGCCACGGTGCTGACTATGCAAGACTGGCATCAGCCCACCCAGTGTATGGAGATGTCCACATAAATAGGCTGTGGCAGAACTAGTAAAAGAACATAAGAATTGTGATTATTTGGATAAGAAGAAAATACCACTGCAGAAAACCTGAAAAGTGACAGACAAGGATGTGAAGAGGGGCAAGAAATGTACTTCAGACTGAAAACAAACAGGAATAAAAGAAAGCTCTTACCTCATCAATGCTCGTATTCCTGGGGCTGGGGAGATGATTGTTGAGGTGGGAAAATGGCCAAACCAGACAGTATGATTGCTGCGCAGACTTTGTGTTGCCATCAAAGATAGTTCTTTCATTTGATTCTGAAACAGGCAGGTGTTTGAAAGACAACCAAACAAAGGTGTTTAGCATTCAGGCTACTTGGAAAGAACAGCAAAAGGAAAGCAGAAAGACACTAACGAAGAGAATAGTCTCAGTTGCTCCTGGGACCTGGGCATGACCAAAATGTATTACTAGGCCTATCCCTAAAACCCAGTGCTGGAAAAAGAAAGCAAAAACAAGACACTCAACACCTTCCTTGCAAGTGAACATAGGAAAAGTACAATATAAAGAAGGATTTTGTAAATGGCATTTCTATCTGTTCTGTTGCTTACTTATATAGCCAATGACAACACACTTGAATTGACTTTACAAACATCTTTACCTTATAATTATCATCCATATTACCTCTTAAGTTGTTAGACAGCCTTTATAGGCATGCCAGACCACAAACTGTGCACCATATGCTTCAGTCATTCAACTGGACGAATTATGACACTGAATCTTGAAAATATTACTCAGCCATTGCTGTTAAAGTTAAGCAAAACTAACACTTTACACAGCAGGTAAAAATCCTCTCTTTTACTTGTCTGACTTCCAATATTAAATAAGCTACTCACTGTCCAGAGAGAATCCCAATACTAATAGGATCTCAAAGTCTAACAGAGCAGGCAGGAAAACTCAAACCAGAAAAGAACTTAAATCTTCCACCATTTTGCAGATCATCTTTTAGGGTAATGCAGAGAACCATCAACATATTCCTTTCCCTCCTGCCTGAAAAGAAACACTGAAGGGCACGAACAAAGCAAACAGAAATAAAGGTATATTCAAAAAGAATGAATCCAGAATACCATTCTGAGTTAATGTAATCGCTTATGAAGTGAAATGATTCTTCATTTGCCTTTATGAACTTGGGCTTTAAGAATATTTTTATCTAAGCTATGCCATCAAATCACTAATACAAATCCAATTTATTTTTTCAAATTCCTGGCAGAGGTTTAATTCTTACAGGTATCTACCTTCAGATTCATGCAAAAATCTGCAAATGATGCTCTCTGGACTCTTGCTACAGGTCAATAGCAAGCAAATCCTTGACTTACTGCAGCCAAGGAGCTCTAGACTCAACAGCATTTCTTAGCTTCTTCAGAGTTTGTCTGCGAATCTACTGCACCCACTATGAATTACAGTAAACAGGGAGAACAGTACTAGACACTCCTACATCACCTTTTATCTAAGCATCACCAAGCACTTTACAAACAGTTCATTAGATGTCCAGCCTTCTTTAGACAAGATTAGAGCAAGAACTTTTTACTTTTCCCTGACGTCTTTATCATAGGCAAAACATGACATCTCTTTACCAGAACCCAGTAACTCTCTGCCAACACTTCAGAAGAGTATCTCAAGAACAAAATCATATCAATAAATTACACAGAAAAAAATAAAAGGGAAGCAAAATATTATCTAAGATGATATGCGGTTGAAACATTGGGATTAATATTATTCTCAAAACAATACCATGTAAATTTTGTGGTCTCAGAAGATCAGACCTCACATTCATAAATGCCACATTTCTTTATAGTATCTTTCAAATTATTCCATTGAGAAGTGCAACTCTCTAATCTGTAATTAGTAACAACAACAAAGAAAGCATCTAACAAAGAAAAAAGGAGATGAGAAATGAGTTTGATTTTGTTTTAAACTTTACATCATATAAGGAAATTCTCATGCAAGCCTAGCTAAATGCTAAGAAACTACTGACAGTGTCCTTAAAATGTCTAATTTGATATTTTTGTACTGAGTTATTTAAGAGAAAACACAGATACCTTACATGTTAAGTGACAGACTCATTTTTCTAAATAAATATCCTAAATGCCTAATAACTTAAAAACATAAAGACTCTTTTAGGTGAGCACAAATGTTCCAGACAATTCTTCTTTATAAAAAACCCCAAACAAACCCCCAAACAAGCCATTATAGAAGTAAACCAGCAGCAAAATGGAATGCCAAGACTCATAAAATACCGTGTTTAAAATCCCGAAGAAATTATAGGGTCTCTTAGGGCCTGGGCTTAGTGTAGCATCCACACAGATGAATGAATAGTTCCCAAAAGGGGTGGTGTGGATGTAATGGAAAGAGCCATCTTTATGCCAGGCAGAGTATTTCCTGCCAAAATAAAATGTAAATATTGCTGTTAGTAAAGCTTGTAGCATTGACAAAAATTACCTGTGTAGTATGAATGCAAAATTTCTTGCATTAGATCTAGTTCCATCTTGTTACTGCAGTAAAGGCTGTTCTAAACCATCAATGGCATTGAGATTCTGTACTTCAAAGATGCATCACACATGTCATATAAGACAAGCAGCAGATTAGTGCACAAAAGTTTCAAATAAATACACTTTCCCTGAGCTATGTGGTACGTTTTTATGGATAAAGGATAGGCCAGCAGCATAAATGATACAAAACAAATAGGCAACATGAAGGGACAGCAGGATCTTACACGACTCTTAACTGAAGGAGACGTGCAAAGGAAAACAAGTTATTGTCTTGTGTTTATTGTTGCTATCTGAAATAGTTTTTCAAAAAGAATCTTTCTTTGCTTACCTAGAAATATCAGAGACATCAAGTCTTGTCTCCACTATTCCTGCCCATGGCAGGGAGTTGGAACTAGATGATCCAGATGACCTTAAGGTCCCTTCCAGCCCTAATCATTCTATGATTTGTTGAAGGTCTCTTATGTTACTCTGATGTAGAACGATCAGCTGTTGGCTAATGAAATATGATCTTGAACCAAAGAAATATTGAACCTTTCCAGTTATTTTCCAGAAGATCCAAAACAGAAACACTACACTACACAAAATCTTATACATAGCAAAGGATGCAGCATTTCCTCTTGCTTATTGCTCTTTTTCATTTCTTGACATAGCAAATCTTACTAGTTCTCCTGACACTTGTAGAATGTCATCAGAATTACACAGAGTAGAAGAGCAAATAGCGTTGCTGCTCTTTTGCATGTTACGTGATGTTAACTACGTTCTTGAATCTTAATGTTGAAATACTCTTAGAAAGACCTGTAAACAGGGAAGAATGCACAAGATGTGTCAACTAATTCCACCTTTTTTCCCCCTCCATGGTTTTATGCTAATATTTCCTATGATAAATACATGTAATAATGAATATATTCATTGTTTGCTCTTTTTCCATTGACAACATGTATTTTCATTTTTTTTAACTTCTAATATGGAAGTGCTTTTGATAGTTTATGCTAGATAGGAATGGCACATATCCTCCATTGGCAAAGCCAGATAATGTTACAACAAATCGTATCTACTAAATTGCTCAATTAAGATTTAAAATATGTAACTAAAATAATTGTAAGTAAATCTGAGATTAACTAAAACTTTTTAGGCTGGGGCGGAGGAGGGGAGGGAGTTTGGTTTTTTGGGGGTTTGGGGCTTGGGGCTTTTGGGGTGGTGTGGTTGCTATCTTTTTTTAACTCCCTCCATGATATGTGGAAGCTAAAACATCCCTGAGTTCAGATGATGATTATGGTTTGAACACAGCCATCTGAAAAGCAGTTCATATCACTGCTCCTCCACCAGTCAGAATAAACAGCGAAATTGCCAGAAAGGTTGTCCTGAACCCAATATATTAAAAACAAGTTTCAGATAGAAATCAATACTTCCAACGCTATAAAGGCCCTTTCACAATGTTTATTTCTTTGAAGTTAAAGTTATTATTATGAACTTCAATAAGAAAGCTGGAAGCTCAGGGTCATAACCTACAATTTCTGTCTTTCTATGACAGTGGTTGCTGGTAGTCTTCCTCACTGTGTTTACTGAATGACCTCAGTGCTTGTGCATGCTCGCAAGGTCCTAGTGCCGAATTAGCAGTTGGTATGTCCTTGCTTCTGTTCTGTTCCAGTTTCACTCTGCATTGGGCGCCACTCTGCTATCTTGAAGGCGGGTATCCTTGGTCTTATTTACTGTCTCCTTAGTTGTTACCAGTCCCATGATGTTCCTTCCCCCATCAGCTGAACATTCCTTTCTCTCTTCGTGTTAGTAAGTTAGAATAGTTTGGTCTATTCTACTATGTTAAAGGCATGCACACTATTGTTAGTCTAAAATTTAAGCCTACACTATCACTGCATCTTCAGTGTAGACTAGAGGCAGATGATCCATGCATCTTTCTAAACAACAAGCTTGTCCAGGCCAAGCAACAATTCATGGATGATCTGGCAAATTCACTGGTGCTGCATCTTCCCGTGTGTGTCACTAGGACTTCTGATAGCAGCCTTAAACTAGAGTGAAAGACTGATAACAGACTGTCATGTAGCCACAACTGTGGCAAAAGATACAGGGATGTGCACTGCACTGCACTAGCACATCCAAAAGCCTTGTTAGCACCCTACATTCATTCTTCTATGGTAAATCCACATGTAAATTCCATGTTCTCCTGAAAATGCAGCTGCTGTAGGATCCTATCCCAGAGAATTTATGGGAAAACGTATCTGCCCAGACATCAGATGTTTAACCTGTCCTCTTATTGAAAAGTGGATGGCTTAAGAGCCTGAATTAAAGTCGAGTTTAGATTTCCAAGTCCTCCTCCAGTTCCAAAGAGTCAAAGCTGAAAGCACCACCAAAATTATGGAACAAGATTTTGTGTTCAGATGTGAAGGGCACAAAGTTAAATGCAAGTTACAACTGAGGTTACTTTTACAATGGGCAAGCAAAATAGCCAGCTGAAGAAAGGGAAGTTTCCTCACTTATCTTCACATGTAAATCTCAAGTGTGTTCCTCAAGAACATTTGTCCACATATCACCATCTGCCTTCTTCCTGCTCTACTTTCAGTTTTCTAAAATGGCTTGGAAAAAATTTAGACCTATATGACATGAAAAGCCCTCTTGGGCATGCAGAAAAAACATTTTAAAAAGTGAAGTACTCTCTTGCTTTCTTTTTTCTTTTCTTTCATATATTTTGAGGAGGAAAAGCATTCTCTGGGAACAGAAATACATCATACAACTGCTCTGAGGAAACCGAACACGTAATGGAACATTTCCTAGCCACAGGCAGATTTACAATACGTTCAATTACAAAACACAGAGGCATAAGAAATAAGAAGTCTGTGCAGTGAATGCTCTATTTACTCAGTTTAGTCTGGTCTACTAACCGGCATTGAAAACGATAGGGGGAATAGGAAATATGATACTGGACTATAGGAAAGTCAGTGAGAAAAGCATATACGTGAAACTGAAAACAGTATTGTCTAGCGAGTTTGATCTTGAATATAATGATAAATAAAAGTACCTATAATAATTCCGAATGCTATTCAGGTGTGGAATGTTGAATGAATCTGTAAGGGAGAGAAAAAAAGAAATTAAGATCAAATTGATCATTGACCTCTGTATTTTATTTCCTTATGTTGAAATAAAGCTGTCTCAGCAGGCACAGAATATACTTGATGCAGTAGACCTAAAAGCAAGAACAATTTTCTCATTTAAGTTTCAATTCAAAGCTAAAGTTGTTTTGGGAATGTAAATTGTCATTTAGCAGCTAAAAGCTAACCACTTGTTTCTACTTTGGCCATAAGACTCTCTGGACTGGGTGCATTCTCTGGGTGCATTTTCCCCAAGTGCTAGGCTTCCTAGTTTTGCCCTTCTTGTAACAGCTACCTTATATAGCTTAAAAGGTTGTTAGCTTGTGTCTGACTGCTTAGAATGCAGCAACAACTAGGATGTCTACAAACTTCTATGAGGTCTTTCTGTTCAAAATAAATCAATTTTCCTTTATATGCTGAATGTGTGACACTTTTAAACTTAAACCTGTGAGACCTATGAAAAGTAAATTCAAACCATTTCTTCAGTAGGGTAAGGTTACAGTTTGCCCTTCAATTAAAAAAGGGTGTATATAAGCTAATGACCTGGAAACTAACATCTTAAGCTCTGTTCTACCATTTGAAAGGAAAAGCAATAAACGAAGACTCCTTCTTCCCTGGTACTAATATTCCAGAAAGTACCTCTAAACAAAGTGTGCCCTTGGTGAAGCAAACATGCAGATGGCAAGCGGTGAAGCAAACATGTAGATGGCAAGCCCTTCTACTGGTTCATAGTCACCACTAATGTGCTACTAAGTACTATATTCTTTAGATTATTTTTATTTTACCTAGATATTCTGACTTGTCTAAATCAGCTCTGTAATCTCAGGAAAGAAGTGTTTAATTTCCTTCTTACCATGATTCCCCTTGATGTCTATCCACTTGGTTTTTTCCATGACCCTTGATCTCTTCAGGATTGACTGGTAAGTTTTCCATTCTACTTCTACCTGCTCAGATCCCAGTTTATCTCTTGTCTTTGCATCTGTCAGGTCACCTGGAAGTGCACAAAGGCAAGGCTTACACAAATACTGTAACTAGGCGAGCATGCCATCCATGTGTCCTAGACTAAGTGCATCAAACACTCCAGTCATCTGCAATGAGAGGTAAATACCTTCTTAGGTAGATGTGGCAGCCTGTTGAAACATCTATCAGCCACATCACTGCAGCACTTTCACTAATGCCATACCAAAAAAGACAATTATGACATATTTGTTATACCTGAAGACTGTAGTCAGAGAAGCTTTGTTTAACTTCACACCTGTATCCCCTCAAGCTCCAGTTAGAGTTTGAACCATTCCCAGCTCTGTTCATACAGTAATGCCTTCCTGCATTGCTAGTTTAAAGATGAATGCTAACTATTTCTGAACTCTTAACTTAAAAAGCAAGCAGCAGATAGGTAACTCCCTGTAGAAACAAAAGTCCAGGTGTAACATTAAGATTCTAAAGCCTTGCATATAGTAATGGCTCAAAGTCTTTTTATTTTTTATTTGCTTGCCAAAACTTAATCCGTTTCAATAGCAAGCTATCAAATGGAATGGCAAGGCTTATTTCACCTGTCTTGGTATGATATGTTCAAACAGAAACTGGCAATGAAATCTTACATTAAATGATAGGTGAATTTCATACAAATGAGCAGGGATCATTCTGAGAGAGGAACTGGCTTTTGATGACTCATCACAGACATAGAATCACAGAATCATAGAATCATAGAATCATAGAATAGTTAGGGTTGGAAAGGACCTTAAGATCATCAAGTTCCAACCCCCCTGCCATGGGCAGGGACACATTGATGACTTCTGTAATTTCAAATAGGGAAGACTGATGTAGAGTTACTAGCAGGAGGACAAGAAGGAAGGGAGCTGCTATGGACTACTAAGGTGAAGTAATAAGTATTGGAAAAACTGTAACTATATTGCATAATTATGTCTCTTACATATAATACACACTAAACACTGTCAGACCCACTCACTGAACAAAAACTAATTCTCTTAAGTTGCAAAGTTATTCTCTTCTGCTTCTAGCAGTCTACCTGCAGCTGAAACTCCATTGCCTTTGCTCAAGATACCTTAAGGCTTTAAAGTTTCCTTGTTTGCTCTTCCTTTGACAGCACATTGAACAGGAAATCCACATGGTGAATTGCTCACCTGTTGCTAAAACAAGTGCTGGCTGAATTATATCAATTGTTTCGGTACAGAATTTTTCAAAGTCAGGAGCTCGTTTGGGATCCCGAAATCTACTGATATGAATATCTGACACCTGCAAAAGAGAAAAATCAAATGCTGTTCCAAGCAGAGGGTTATTGCTGCCCTGTTTGTTCTGCAAAACCACGTGTATAAGAATGCAAAGTAACCATAGTGATTCATATCAGTATATGGGATACAGGGAGAAACAGAAGTGGATGATTAGGGAAGAAAAAAAGCAGAGCAAACATATAACATTGCATCTCTAACCCCTAGAATCATATTTACACTGAGAAAATCTCTTTCAATGTAAGGGCATACGTACGAGGAAATACTTAGCTATCTACAGCAAGTTTTCATGGCTGTAAGTTGGCCTGTTGACTTTCAAATTCTGTGAGCTTCTGGTACAACACAATGATCTTGCTGCAAGAGAGAATAATAAGTAGTTCTGCAAAGCAAGACGAGATTAAAGTCACCTAGGACTTGAAGCATACTGATAACTACTTTTGTACCTGGTGTGCCATTTCCAGCAGCTGGGTGGAAGGACTTATAACATTCTACCCCTGCGTTTTAATGGAGCTAATGAGTGTGTTTAGAACCTATTCCATGTGCTTCATGAACACAAAGATTGTCCAAGCAATGATGGTACCACTTGTACATAACTGCAAAAGGTGCTGTTCATTTCTGAACAGTCAAAGCCCTCACATCAGAAGATACCTACAGGATGGGATGCAGAGAATAAGAAAAGTAAGATTTTTGTTGTTGTTAATATTATGCTTTTTCAGGTATGTCCAAAGCAAATCTTGGGGGAATGCTTTCAATTCTACCTGCCATTCCATTTCAATGAATTAGTAACTTATCCCCCTCGGTTTAAACAAATTTGACACTCAAAAACCAGTGAGCACATGCTCATGGCCATCTGATGATATCACTGACTGAGAAAGAAAAACATTAACTTTTACGTTCAATTTAATAAACCTGGATCTTTTTCCATTTTGAGAAATCTAGATGAAATACCTTGGAGACAAAATGCCTTAGTGTTTACTTAGCCATCTGAATATGTAGGAAGCATTGCCTGAAAACAGTTTTTTAAACTCTGCTTAGGGAAATTCCCCATTTGCTTATATGTAATTTTTGCCTATATCAGAACTGGATGCTAAAAAAAGGTAAACATTTTCAGACATAATCTTAACTGCATTTTTATTAATATAGTCAAGCTAGTATGAATCAAAAAGCACAGTAAAACTACCTCGATACATTAAATCTAATTCAACCACTGACAAGGATATAATGTCTTATTTTGCTTCTCCTCAGCCTGTGGATTTGCAAATTCACCTATCTCAGCAATCAATTTTGCTATTTCCAGGTGCTTGAGCAGAAGTCTCACAAGACTTTCTGCCAACAACAATGAAGAATGTAAATTCCCAACCTTTTATCAGTCAGTGTTTGGGAAGCCTGATTTTCTACAAAGATCTTCTCTCTTTTTTCCTCTACTATGATTCAAGTTTAAGATCTACAAAAGGCCCTATCCAGTGACCGAAGTTAGACCTCTGAAGTCACCAGGGAGCCTGAAGCCTGTTTCCCACAACATCATCAGGCACAATGCTGGATTTAGTGCTTAATTTCCAAGTTGGGTCTATGATAAGGCATCTGTTAAAGGGCAGATCTGAAAGAGAACATAAACACTTGAAAGTAAAGCCAAGTCTCAAATTAGCTGCACTGTGACCTATTCCTGGGAGAACTCCACTTGAAGTAACACAACCAGAGAGAACATAGGAGAAGCTGCATGGAGCTGTGCACGTTGCTTGCCAGCATAGCTTTGCAGCTGCTATATGCTGCTGTAGTTGAGTCTCTTCAAGATAGCAACTCAAGATAGAGGCTTTATCTATATTAATTCAAGCATATCTCTCATCTTGAAATCTATTCTGCAATAGAGATAAGCCCTAAGTCACTTAAGGAAAAATTACTGGAAAAAAAATTGACATTGAAAATACATAGGAACTGGAGAGAACATAAGGACTAATAACACATTTGGCTGATGCACCAAGAGCACTGCCTGCAACTAGTACATTTAAGCAAGGTGTCCTTGGGTTTGAGAATAAAAGCAAAGTAGCAAAAGCAGCCTATTTATTAGAAGGAACTGGATGCAACCTCTGTGACATCTCAGGCATTGATTACCTGCAAATACATTCACAGCTTGCAGTCAGTTTACATTAAGTGCTTCAAGAATGCTCTGGGGGAAAGAGTTGAAGAGAGGCTACAGGCGCACCCAGAGGTGATAGTTTACTTCTAAGACTATGCCAAGTTAATTTGCATTTACATTCAACCTGGAAAGCAAGCTGTACACATTTAACCTAACACACGTCACTCTTACCCAATACCTTCCGTTGTTAAAAATCTGTGTAACTATTTTCTCATGCACACAACTTTCCTGAGCTTTGGAAGGGGACAGGGACACGCATCATCTACTACCCCAGCAGATAATACTGGATCGGGTACCGAGATAGTACATAGGATAGTGTAATTACAGCTTTAATTACTCGCTTCTACCACGAACATCTTATTTCGGGTATTCTGGCTGAACACCTGGAACTTCGGCTTGACAGAGACCGTCCGCGACAGCAAAAGGGGACGTTTACCGGGAGAAGGTGTCAGAATCTCCCACCACAGCGGGGAGGCCATGCCCCCCCCCGCACTGACGCCCGCCCCTCGCCGCAGCCCGGTGGACGCCGAAGGGGAGCAGCCCCGGCCCGGCCCCACTCACCTGCACCACCCACAGCAGGTTGGCGGCCTCTGCCCCGGGGGCGGGCCGGGAATGCCGCCGGCGCTGACCTGCCGCGGGCGCTGGCGCCCCCGAAGGCACGCACCAATCCAGCAGCAGCGCCACAGCAGCCGCCGCCAACAGCCCCACGGCCAGCTTCAGCATTCTGGGCCGCCCCGCCACCATGCGCCCGCCCTGGCAGACCCTCCTGCCCGCCGCCGGGCAGCGCCGTCGGCTTCAGCACTTCCGCGTCGCGGCCCACCCCCCTGCTCGGTTTATCGGGCCGCCCCTGCCGCTCCTCTGTGGTTGGCCCGGAGGACCGATGGCAGCTCGAGGGGCTGACGGGCGGGGGCTCCCCACCTCCGCCGTGATCTGCCGGGAGCGGCCGGGCTGTGGGTGCTTCTTAAAAGCCTCGGCTAAAACGGTTCAGGCCGAAACGTTACCTGAAACGCGCGGCCTGAGGTAGCCCCTAAACCGTTTCGGTGATTTGGGGGGAAGTATGTGCCCTAAGGAGGCCTCGGGCCATTCCTTTGGTCGGCTGGAGCAAAACCCGGGCATACGAAGAGACCAATGCGTCATCCTGTTGTCTTCCCAGTACAGCACACAAACATTCACTCTGTTTTCCCTGTCAGTACTTGTAATTCTACCTGCTCATAAATCTAGGCAATTAACCTGTTTTGTTCAATTTTGGTTTTTGCTCCTGACAATTTGAAAGTCTTTTCTTGGTCTTTCAAACTTTTTTTTTTTTTTTTTTTGCCATATACATCATTCTAACTCTTATTATAGCAAATACAGAGTTTTGTAATCGGTAAGTTATTCTTTGTTATCAACTCTGTTTTCCTAACTGCTGCCAGGTTTACTACTGAGATGTTTTTCTTACCATCTTAAGCAGGAGTTTAGCTGAAATAGCTTCTGTCACTTTATACCAGTTTTCTTTGATATTAAATATAGTATTTATTCTCAAACAACTTTACAGATAGAAGTTTCTAATTCAATATTGCTTAATTTTCATTTTCTTATATAATTTTCATAGGACAAAGATTTAATTTTTAGCATTGCTCAAGAAAAACTTCTCACCTCAGTTATACTGTATTACTGTATTACACCCTTTCTCGGATGTTCTTGTTAATTTAGCTGCTCTTCGTGGGACTTATGTTAGCTTTGTTATTTTTATCTGCCTTCCACCTTGCTTGTCAGGTTCTTACTTTCCGCAAAGAACACCCCAAACAGCTGCTTTTAAACCAACAGTTAGCAATCAGCAGTCCTGGTAATTCTGGGGAGCAATCCTGAAAACTGGGGTTTGCTCAGTTTCTTCCCACAGCTGTACCATTTTATTTTAGCTCTAGCAGGACTGCTAAGCTTACTAAGCTTCAGCATTCTGTCTATTAACAATTACCTGGATTCCTGTTTCATTCTTCTTATTTCCTCTACATCACTTTAGTAGCCATGTAGATCTTGATGTTTTGTGCCATTTCTGCCTGGGTAGTGCCGCCAACTTGTTTTGTCAGAGGTTTGCTGCCACTTATTTTGCCATCTTCCAGCTTACCTGAGTTCCAAATCTTTCTTTTTCTTTTTTCTTTTCTTTTTTTTTTTTTTTTTTTGGAAGTATTTTGTTTAATAAGTCTATGCAATTGTTCAGCTAAAGCAGCTGGTTTACTTCTGAAAGTCCCACAGTAAAGCGAAGCCATACTGGCTGCTCAGCTAAAAGATGGCCACACAAGAAAGATGCTTGTGTCACAGCGAGGGGACTGCAGGCAGCCCTCCCCTGCTTGGGTGTGTTTGTTGCTCTCTTTGAATAACAGCCTTGCTTCTCTTGCTCAACTGCATCAGAAGCTGGATTATATCATATTACTGTTGATGCCAATGTATGAGGAGGACTCCAGTAACCACAGTCTAAACTCAGCTCTCATGCAAACACTACTAGTTAGTGGTCAGCCATGATACCAGAAAGGATAGAGCACAGAGCTGCAATGTGTACAGACAAAACTCAGTGAAGCTTTGAAGTAATTGTTAAGTGGCTTAATGGCAAAATCGACTTTGTCCTTTCTTATATCTTGTGCCTAAATCTGTTTTAGTGATTTTAAGTGACACATTTCAATGAGGTAAGTTTGCACTGACTTCTTAAAATGATGAGTGGTAGCTACTACAGAAGAGCTACAGTGGGATGATCTGAAGACATAAGAACTTAAAGGGTACCTGTGACCACATACAGTGAGAAAAATCTATTGACTATACCTGAAAAGGCCACGTGCAGACTTTATGCCATCCATACTGATAACTGAGGAACAAGGAAAAGTATCTCAGAGGCCTGAAGCAGTAAGACTGCAATGGAAGAAGGCAGTCTTCTAAAATCAGAGGAACTAGACACGTGGTAGGTGGTTAATATGTATGCCTGCAAGATCCAAAGCTATGGCCACTTCTCTATTTCCCCAGCCCTAGAAAGACACAAACACAGGGAATTGCACAACTTTTGCAACAATCCCTAAGACTTCCAACAGCTCTTAAGCCAGGTCTGCCCCATATCAACCAAGTCCTAAGCACCCTCACCTGCCAGAGTACCCAGAACAGTTACAATAAACTGTAGTAAGGAGCTGCGGAGGAAACACTTTTGACCTTGGAGACAGTCATGTGTTTAAAGCTACTGCTGCCTCCTACGCTTGTACGGAGTTCCTAACATTTTGCCTTTGCTTAGCCCAAATGGCAGACGTGCCATGTCTGCTGAAGTAGGATGAATATGCAACAGTGTATATGAAAATTACTTCAGCTGTTATCTTGCTATAAATGCAGGGCCGTAAGCAAACACCCACACTGCGTTAAGTGCCCACAGAGGAACTCTGTATAACTCTGCAGGCAGGATTAACACAAGTTTCGCTGGTCGGCCGTCTTGACAGATCCGGTGAAAGCGCTTTGCTTCGGCCTCCTGATGGTATCTGGAGGCGCTGCCGTACGGGTCCGGGCCTCCCCAGCAAGCCAAGCCGAGTCAAGCCGACCGCGGTCCCCTCAACCCCCGGCCACGCCCGCGGGCGGGGGCGCCTCAGCCCGGAACTCCTCAGCGCCACGGAGCATGCGCGCAGTGCGGCGCCGGCGGCTGCGACGGGCGGGCCGTGGGCGCAGCGCAGCGGCTGGGTGACGGCGGCGGCTTCTTCCGGGCGGTGACGGCGTCGCCGGCCGCGTCCCTCACTTTCAAAATGGCGGACGGAGGCGACGGAAGCCACGGAGGCCGCGATGCGGCGGGAGCAGCGGGTAGCAGCTTCCCCGTGCAGCCTCAGGAGCGAGCCGTGGTGAGCTTGCAGCCCGGCGCGGTTCCCCCTGCCGCCCCTCGGGGCAGCCTGAGCCCTGTCCGTGCCGGGACCCTGCCGCTCGGCCGAGCCTTTCCTTCACGGAGTGAACCGGTGCACCCCGCTTGAGGGGGTCGCGTCCTCTGTGTCGGAGCCGCAGTGCGGTGCCATGGAGGGGCGGAACGCGTTGTTGTGGGGCCCGCAGTTGCTGGCGGGTGGCAGCGGCGGCGGCGGCATCTGCCGAGGCATAACCGCTCAGCGCCCGCGGGCGATGGGCCTGGGGCGGACGGTCCGCAGCCCCCCTGCGCTGCGGGCAGACCCCGGTCCGGGCTTCTTGGAAGCGCGGCACGGCACAGGCCCGGTCCCGGCGGGTTGGACTTGCCGCAGCCCGACGGCAGCTGCCTTTACTCCTTGGAGCCAGCCCTGTTCCAGCCCCGGCGAGTTCCTGTCAGGCGGCCCAGAGGGAAGCGGTTTGTTGGCGGCTCCCCGCAGCATCTTCTGCCGGGGCTCTGTCCCGTGTCTTCATTCGACTTTTCTGTAATTAAACGAGATAAAACTTTAGAAAGTTTCAGAGGCTATCCTGTGTCCTTAACACGTTGTAGCATATACATGCGTCTTTATCCTCTTTGTGACTTTACCTTTCTTAAAGGTGGCTACTGTGGAACAAAAAAAGGCTTAGTAATAGATTATTGCTCCTCAGAGTGTGAATGAAAGCAACAAATAGTGGAGTTTAGAAAGGATGTAGATGGAGACAGTTGTTTATTTGCCGAATAGAATTATTCTCTCTCTTCTGTGAATTACTTTAAGCACTTAATGTATTTAATATTCTCTATTCGGAACACAGCAGTGTTTAATCTGTCTGGCTAGCAGTAGTAGGTAAGGGCCTGCTGTGCTTTCCGTGGCAACCTTGTGATTACTATGTTGCCAACGCTTTTGCTAGAGGAGTTCAAAACCCGAAGGCTGTTACCTTAAGAAAGGGAGCCTGAAGTGTCACAAACTTAATCGTGTACCATTTTATGTTACATTTTTCTGTAACATCCTGAATATATATTGTGGGTTTGAAACTCTTTAAAGTTGGGCACTTCACAAGCCAGTAGCGTATTTAAATTTTACAGCATGCTACAAACAAATTAGGAAAATGTAAACAGGGAAAAGTTTACTCCTGGAACTTATCTTGCAGGCAGCAGTGCTAAGCCAAGAACAGTTATTTGTTGTACCTCCTCTTGCAGAATTGTAGGGGTATCTGCAAGTTGTATGGATGCAGCTTGTAATTACAGAGCCTGGTAATAGGACGAGGAGTAATGGGTTCAGACTTAAACAGAGGAAGTTCAAGTTAGATATAACGAGGAAGTTCTTTACTGTGAGAGTGGTGAGGCACTGGAATAGGCTGCCCATGATGATGATGGTGAGGCACTGGAACATGCTGCCCAGGGAAGTGGTAAATGTTCCATCCCTGGCAGTGTTCAAGGCCAGGTTGAACAGAGTCTTCAGTGACATGGTTTAGAGCGAGGTGTCCCTGCCCATGGCAGTGGGTTTGAACTTGATGATCTTAAGGTCCTTTCCAACCCTAACTATTCTATGATTCTATTTCTAAAGTGAAGTATGCTTCTATGACTGTTATGGGCCTGCCAGTGGAGTTCTTTTTTTTTTTTTTTTTCTTCCTGTATTAGAAACGGTTTGATTTTTCAACTAGTAAAAATGTAATTTGATTGCATTATGCTGTCAAAAATTACAATCTGACTCAAGCAACTTCTTAAGCTTGAAAGTCTGAGGTGATAGTTGCAATCAGCAGCAAAGCAATTCAATCAGTCTCTCATTATTTGAGGACATAAGAGCCTGAGTTAGCCCAGGAAATGCATGGAACTGATAATAGTGATGGTGTGAAAAACACAGATATTGAAGACATCCTGAGCTACTTCCAGTTGATGCTGGTCCACTAAGTTGTCTTAATTTTCATGTTGTTTTAGACAAATCTCTGTGTTAGATTTACTATTATTCCAAGAGAGATGGGTGGCCAGGTTGTGTTGTCTGTCATATAGCCAAGCAAACTGCAGGAATTTAGGCAGGGATATGGGGTGAGGCTATTATATTAAGGGAGAAGGGGAGGTGAGGATATGGATTTAGGCTGGGTCCTGCAGCATTCATGAAAGCAAGTTAGATTGAACCTGGCTATACTGATGCCAGACACAGCTGTAATCTGGAAGCAGTACACCCAATTTACCTCTGTACTAGCTAGGTGGAAGTGATATATCCTGACTGACTTGTGTTTTCCTGTAAGCAGCTGGCTGAGTGTCCTCTCACTGTGGTGCTAGAATAAAGAAGTTGAGGGACTGTGGAGCAGAAACAAGTGTCTGGAGTGAGCTCCATCCTTACTGAGCTTGTCAAATCTGTTTTATTATCAAGTCTGTCAGGCTGACTTTTGCTCTCGTGTTTCATCTTTGGCTTTGGGTGCTGTTGGTTGCAGTGCAGTACCAAGTCTGGCTGCATAAGTAGTAAACCTTTCCAGAATGCTGGGTGCATGATGCAGGATTACTGGAATGATGATGCAGGATTCAGCCTGATTCTGGGATGGATGGTGATGACTTGGGTAATAAACTCTTCTACACCCAGCCTAACTCAGTGGTTTCTTTTGTGCAGTTAACTCCAATTCTTCAGTTTGGGTGCCATACTTAGAGGTCCCTGAGTTGGCATTTCACTGCATTAGTTGAAGTCAGGTCTGGTATCTGCCCTCTGCTTCTCTCTAGTGCCTGTATTGCTTCCTCAGCTCAGCTGCCCTGAAAGAGAGAGGGCTGAATTTGAGGTGCACTGCCACTGACCTTAGTAGTAAACTCTGACTACCAAGCTTAAGTTTACTTTCTTTCCAAACAGCATCCATGGTTTGCTTGGCTGACTGATAGGCTGGACTTGGCTTGTCTAGTAGCTGCCTAGCAGGCATTGCCGGTGGCTTAATAAAAGCTTGCTTTGCAGACTGGATCCCACCCTTTGGTTGATGGTCCAGCTGTATTCTAAACAAATTTGTTTGTCCTCTCCCTGCTTTGGTGGTTGCTGTAGAATCATAGAATAGGTTGGAAAGGACCTTAAGATCATCTAGTTCCAATCCCCCTGCCATGGGCAGGGACACCTCATGCTGAGCCATGTAACCCAAGACTCCATCCAACCTGGCCTTGAACACTGCCAGGGATGGAGCATTCACAGCTTCCTTGGGCAACCCATTCCAGTGCCTTACCATCCTCACAGTGAAGAACTTCCTTGTATCTAACCTGAACCTCCTCTGTTAAAGTTTGAACCCAACCTATCTGGAATATATTAACAGGGTTTAGATATTAAAGTATTTCAAAGATTTTAATTTATGCTAAGTCTTCAATTTTTTTTATACCTTTTCAGTAATGTTTTTGAAGAAAAGGGACTTTTTTCCCTGAAGCCCCATTTTTGTCATCAGTCAATACCCCTACAGAAAAGTGTGGATATATGTGAGTAGTGGTGTACAAGAAAAGCAAAGCTTTATTATTAGAATATATCCTTTAAAGTCAAGAAAATAGCTTGATCTTGAATTTTAATCTTAGAAAGCAAAACATGATGGAGGTGCTTGTGCATTCTGAAATATTTCAGATCTTGTTTTGTGTCATTCAGTGCTATTATATAGTTGAGAAAAATGCGTATGAGAAGCTTTGTTCTGTGGCTGTGTTGTAATCAAGTAGCAATGAGGAGGGGGTATTAATATTCATATGCAGGTTATTTCTTGAGATTAATGAAATCTGACAGACATTTTATTTTGGAGTTGCAGTGACTTCTTCCAGTTTTAAATCTGTTCTCTCTTAAACTGAATTATCCTGCATAGACCAGGTGGTGTGTCCTTATAATTTTACAACAGTTTATGTTAAGCTAAGTTAGTTCAAAATTTCATCTTTAGGTAGACCACCATATCCTTTTGTGTGAATAAGCCCTGAATTGCACATAGCCAAACCCACTGTTTTTAGATCAGTGCAGTGTCTTAGCAGAACAGTGTATAGTGGACACTTGTATCAGTGTCCAAGAAGTGAAGTCCATAAAGTTGCAGCAAGTAACTGGAGCATTGCCAGGATCCTGCTTACATCCCTATATATTTAGCACTCTACTGAATTGCTTTTATTTTATTATGGTGTTGAGCAATGCTGTGGCTTTGCCTTCCTTGTCTGCTTTCATGTTTACTCATATTTCTTGGTAATTTTTGTGGCTTTTGTTAGTGCAGGAGTAAACTGTGATTGTGAAGGTATCTGTCATCTTTTCTCAAGTCCGCATAAAGTGCACAACTGCTGGTTGCTGTAATTCGGCTGTAATCACAGAATTTTTAGGGTTGGAAGGGGACTTCTGGAGATCATCTCATCTAACCTCTCTGCCAAGGCAGAGCCACCTAAAGCAGGTTACACAGGAACAGAGTTTTGAATGTCTCTGGAGAGGGAGACTCCAGCCTCCCTGGGCAGCCTGTTCCAGTGCTTTGCCACCCTCAATATAAAGAAGTTCTTCCTCGTGTTGAGGTGAAACTTTTTGCATTTATTTTATAGGCTATTTTATATTATATATATATATCCTATTTATATTTTACTATTTTATGTAGTAAATTAAATATATATACAGTATATGGTAATACTGTTGCAGTGCTGTGAGAGGTATGTGCCTTCAGGATAACGTATCAGCAAGTGTATGTTCCTGATAGCATGGAGCTGTTTTAAGTGGCTTCTAGGTCCCAGAGCAGTAGAGAAGCTGGGGATAAATAAGTTGGTTTTGGTGTATAAGGGAAAGCATTTGGAAGATGCCGAGTGAGTGCTAAATACAGATAGAAACACCTCAAGTTTAGTACACGCATTTAATGCAGAATTAGACTATGTATACACTGGATCTTAAAATGCATGACAATTGGAAAATTGCGTGGTTGTAGTACAAGTTTGAGTGCACAGGACTTAATACAACACAAAAACCTAGCACTTTGTTTGTTTCTCTTGGGTTTTTTTGTTTGGTTTGAGTTTTTTTCCCCAAACATAGCTATGCCAAAATAATGAATGACTTCTTTATCATTATCTACAGTAGCTGCCATTTTTGAAGTGCAGTCTGATGCTAAGAAATTTGATAGATATTCTGTTCCTTTGAGGGTTGGAGAACACGGCATAAACATTAAGGATCAAACAAGGAAAGAATCAAAGTCTTTCCTTTGTTTCTCTAGAAACAAAATTAAAAGGATCTATCAAATAATCAGAACGTAAAAAAAAAAAAAGTAAAATTTCAGTCTCACAGAATACTGCAAGCAACTCTGCAAATAGGATGATTTTGCTATTTTTCCAGGGATAATATGTGTTTTGCATGTTTGTAATAAGTGATAGTAAATTCCTGTTTCCCCTTGTGTTGACATGTTAATTGTACATTGCTATCTACCTAATGCATGTTTGGCCAAAATATTTGGAACATGACGTGTTTAGATTGCATGCCTCAGTCTTGGGAATTACTGCTAGAATTTCTGGCTACTTTGTTTTGCCTGTTGCACCTTCTTAGTAGTCTCGTGCTAATTTTCTAGCATATTTAGGATAGCATCTTCCATTGGTAGGCAGTATGATAGAGATAAAGAGAGGCTTTCATGATTTCACTTCCTATGTCTTGGGCATCTGTTTGCATTAAAGCACTTACACCCTGTGAACTGAAGTTGCACTCTTGTGGTTTTGGCGATGACTTATGATTTAAAACTGACACCTGACCTGCAGTTTTTAAGGGGTTTAACAGGCTGGGTCTGCATTGTTCACCAGAAGACAACATTAATTTTAGCTGTCCAGCAGCTGAAACAGCAACTGAGGGTGCTGGTGGTTACATTTGCTCCTCTGGTTGTCACTGGTTTGCTCTGGTTCAGCTAAGCTGCTAGTCATTGAAGACTATTGGAATCAAGGTAGGTTCTACTGCAGACGAAGCTTTAGTTATCTGTGTTGTTATGAGTCTCATTCCCAGTGGGCAAACGCCTGCATCATTAAAGCATCTTTAACATTAACTGGCACCCTGCTTTGGCTTAGGGGCCAAAGTTTAAATGAATGTAGAGATCAAACAGTTCATGTCTTCAGGTCAGAGTTGTTTAATGTTAATGTTAAGCTATCTTGAATGGTTACCCTTGTTCTGCCAATAAAAAATAACTTGGGAAACCAAACTTGCATCATTCAGTGTAATTACTGATACCCAGTGCAGACCAAAGTTTGGTACATGGCTGCTTCGCAACGACGTTATATAAAGGAGCCATGTGACAGATGTGTCAGAAAACAGATCTTTCATAATATATTGTTCATAAACAGTCATATGTTTAAGCTTAAATTCCCTAATAAAACATTGGTTATACTTTGTGGTAGAATGTGAAACACACAATGAACAACTGTATAATGCTTATGTGACAATAAGCCAGAGTAAATTTCCATTTTAACTCCCTGAACTATGCTCTTCTACAGATAATAGAATTTATGCTCCTAAAAAAATCCAGTTTGATTTAAGGTAGGGAAGAACAAACGTGATAATTAATTTCTAGTGCTTCTTTTTGAAGCCTCTTCTTTGGGGACTACATTTTTGAGGTTGAAATAGATTGCCTTGTCTGCTGGTTATTTTTACTAAAAATAATGCCTAGGTGTTCTGTACTGCAGTTGAATTTTATTGTCAGTGCATTAGAAAACTGAATTTTAAGCCAAAACAAACAGAAGGAAAAGTTAAAAAATTGAAAACAAAATCTTATACAAAAATATTAGCTCAAGAATGTTTTGAAGTTTACGGTCTAAAGAAATGTTAAGTATTCTGCAGTCAAAGAACTTCTGCATGTTTATTCTTTTCAATGTCTTTTATGGTCGCTCAAGTGGAGAGACAGTATCAGAATAAAAGTTTTCTGGGATCTCTTCTCCTGCTAACCTTTTTACCTGGAAACCACTGTTCTGTGAATTAAAGCAAAGCAACCTTTTGCATTTATTGTTGATGTTGAGTGGCACTTGCTTGAAATCATTATGTCTCCAGCATTCTACGTGTTTACTTTTAAAATCCTGCTTCTCCCAGCTGTTCTGACAAACAACTGGTGTTGCCATCCCATGCTTGACAGGTTTGTCATGCACAAGCTAAGCTTTTTTACTGCTCCTTTTAACTGGAATATAGGACTAGGTATAGGTTTTAGTTTGTTCTGCTGGCAGTGTCTAGTCTTCCATAATTTTTATTTAATATTTATAAATATTACTATTTTTATCACAGATTACATTAATATTTCTATCTAAAAATATAGTCTTGAAATCCATGCGGTCATTTTGCATTGAAAGATCAGTGTGTCAATCAATGTGGCTAAAGAAGAGCTGCTTTTTATAGTATTGCTGAATGCAAACTTAGTGTGAAAAGACTTCAGAATTCAAACAGGACTGTGCTTAGAATGTAAATCAGAAAGGAAGTAGTGGCTACTGAATTAATGTACATAATAAACC
Organism: Neopsephotus bourkii; assembly: GCF_033783945.1. Lineage (NCBI taxonomy): Eukaryota > Metazoa > Chordata > Aves > Psittaciformes > Psittacidae > Neopsephotus > Neopsephotus bourkii. The sequence goes on along the minus strand of NW_026902298.1, from coordinate 13,635,488 downwards.
TGTTGTAATAATAAATTCTGTCATACTGGTGGGAAATATAATGTGATGCTTGATCTATAGGTGAAAAGTGAACTGCGAGTAACTTTCTTCTCTTTTCCTTATATACTTCCTTAGCTCTCATTCCTTTTGTTATTTGCAGTATTCACAAATAAATGTGTTTTGTGAATGACAAAATTGGATGTATCAATGACATATTTTGCTCTTTTTATAGCAAAATTAACTGTTTATTTGTAGGCAAATACAGCTCTTCATCCTCTGACCTTTTCTGACGTGATGCTTATTTAAAGGGTTTGGAAAAAGCCTACAAACTGTCCTTTTAGATGTAGGAGAAGCCTGCATGCTTGACTGGATTTGACTGTTGGGAAGAGCTCTGTGTGCTTACTTACACATGGGAAGAAATAGTAGTAGTCTGATCCCGGAGAGGAGGACAGGTTTTCATGCAAGATAAGACATTACCTCCTAATGATGCTTCCTCAGATGGTATTGTGGGATATTTCTATAGCCATATTCTCCTGAAGAGACATTAAAGATTGCACACGAGTGCTTTTGTTATACAGAACAAATCAAATGTCTTGGACAAAATGGTGACTGTTTCTGCTCTTTTGACAAAACTGCTTATGCTTGAATAACACAGCTTTGCAACTCCTGGTTCTCTTCATCTCCCTTTCCCATGCAGTTCAAGAATTATTGTCATCTTAAAAAAAGAGAATGTGATAGGAATGGGTGATTAAAGGAGGAAAAGAGATGGGGCTGGGGAAGATTAGAGATACAAAGTATAAAAGAAGAGCTAGGAGGCAATGTGTGTCTGACTCACACTTCAGTAGTGTCACCTTTACCTGCTCTTTTCAATACCTGTGAATGGCCACTGATGTGGTGTGGCTGTTGCTCTTTCCACAGGAAAGGTGGTGGCGTGCAGCTGCTGTGATAACTGCCGTAGCTTATTCTAGTCAGTGCGGTAGTTTTGTTTCTGGGCCATGCCTATGTCCATATGATCCATGCAATGGCATGGCTGTTTCTTCAGTTAACTTTTATTAAAAGTGAGAAAATAATAAAAAAAAAACCCATCAAAAAAAACTTTGCTAAGGTTGCTAATAGAAATATTTAAAAGTTGAGAAATTTCAAAATTCAGATTTGAGATGAAACCTTAATTTACTCCATATGTATGTGGAGGTGATTTTTTTTTTTTTCCTAGTCAGTAATTTTCAGTTTGCAGCCCCAAAAATATTTCCCAGGGAAATAGTGTCAATCGGAGTGTATTCAGGCCTGCATCCTTTGGGCTTTCGTCTGTGGGCCCCAGTGCGTAGGGTGTGAGTGCTGGGAGGCTGTGGAGAGCCAATTAATAGTAGTATTTTAGTTGCATGATAATGTCTTCATCTTATTTGCATGATCTCATGACCTCTGCCTCTTTCAGTACGCTATTCCAAATCTATTCTTGAATGGAATCGAATCTGGAAAATTACTTTTCTGTAGGTCTTGTAGGAGAAACTGGAAGAATAGTAGGATGGTTAGAACTTCAGTGTTGATGGTACAGTATTCTATTTCCTCTTCACCATGATTTGGAGAAAACTCCAGGAACAAACTCACCAACAAAGTTTCAAGCTGACAAGCAGGTATTCTTTATTGCCGTGCTGGGAGGCAGGGGGGATAGCTCCTCCTAACGTGTATCACTCTATTGCTACACTGGCCATCCTTATATAGTCACCTTATAGTATATACACACATATTCATGAGGCTACACATGAATTACATCATTTTCCAGAAAGTTTCCCGCATGCATACAAAAATGTGGTGGTGGTCTTTGAGAGTCGTTTACTTCTCACAGCAATCTTCATCACTTCTGGCAGTCTTTGAAGCAGCAGCTTAATTAAAATTACAGACATAGCAATCATCCTGTCCTTCTACTCATCAGTTAGTTTAACTGCTCCCACCCTGGACATCTGCTAGTCCGGATAGTCCCCAGTAGATGTTTACACCAGCTTAATGGGTTCATCAACACCAAAAATATAGCAATTATCCTCTCCCTCTACTTATCAACCAGTCAGTATATGTTCAGTTAAAAAACACGATTTGTTAATTCATGTTTTTTTACATCTATAGCAACTGAGTACTTGACAGGTGTGTACTGCAGGTAAAGGAGTGAGCAGAAGGAAGGTGGGACTACTCAAAAGTGCTAATCCAAGTAGTCAAACCTGAATTTCAGTATGTGTGCACAAGGGGAGCAATCTAGCATTGGACAGTCACTCTTAATTTAGAGATGTGCTTTATTTGGCAGCTTCTGTACTTCTGATAGTTTTGTGTGTAATTTTATACAGTTGAATATAGTATCTTAAACAGATTTTTATGTAAGGAATAAATTACTTCTCCTAGGAGACACAGAGGTATAGGATAGGTCTGAAGTTTAGCCTGGTGCAGCTTTTAGAAATAAGAAAAATAATATTCTTGTTTCTCTTGTGAAAATAATGGATGTTTTCTGGGTAATACAGGGCTTGAGGATATGATCTAGTGTGTTTACCAGAAAGCAGCCAGACTGCTTCAGAGAGTTTTCTCTCTTCACTTTTTTCCTCTTGTTCTCTGCTTCCTGTCCTTCCTTCTCTGGACAACATTTAAATAGAATTAAAAGCTTTGCACAGGAATGCTTGAAATGCTTGTGAGTTAGACTGTGTGAGAACCCCTTCTACACTTCTGGCAGATTTTCAGGAAACGTTAGCCCTGTTTTTCTTGAAGCTATGGTGTGCTGTCTTCCAACAACGCAGAAGCTAAACTTGCACTGTCTCTTGGGAACATGACTTGAAAAATTAGAAGAGCTACAGACTGGAACACTCTTGTGCTTTGAAAAGAGAGTGGGGTCACATCTCTCATCCCCTCTTGGAACAAATACCACAACTAAAATGGAAGGGTAGCTTGCTAAAGGTATAGTACAGTATAAGAAAGTTAAAACAAAAACTGAAAACAAGTTACAGGAGGAAACATATTTAAGAAAGATCATTGAATTATGGGTTTAATTAGGCTAGGAATAATTTACTTCCACTCATCTTAAATCATATTTATAAAAAAATAGATGCATGTAATCGAGGAATTTACTTTTCAGTTACAAGTTACCATTTGATATCTTTCTGAGAACTCACTCTAATCACTCACTCTAACTGTGATATTTTTCTTTAAGTGTTGTTATGCAAGTATTTGATAAATTTGAATTCAATTTTCACTTGTTTTTTTTATAATTTGGTGTCCTTCTGCCCCGGGTAAGTGTAATTGTTAAAAAAATTGTTGCTACGTAGTTTAAAAATTCTAATTACTGAATTAAAACAGCAGCCTGCTTTGTTTTCCTTTTGTTCCTTACCACTGTGAATATGTGAAAATTAATATATGCCTATGTATTTGAGTGCATGTATATATATGTATACAGAATGCATAGGTATTACATGCATGTGTATTGTAAAGTTTTTATGACCAATATGGTGATCACAGTGGTGCTTACTGCTCAAGTAATAAATTATGGTTCTTGATTTAGAATTTTTGTTAGAATTGGACTTTAAATAAGTGGTTCCCTTCACTTCATGGATGAATCTTCATTTTCAGTTACTTAAGGATGGGTTGAATGCTTTGTGATTCAAGAAAGCTGATTAGAATGGTCAGCCAGCACTTACAAAATGGGCATAATCTAGGATGATTTGAGGACAAATTCGCTCTCCTGTTTGACCACATTATTCAGGGCTTCTCTTTTCCATAATGAATTTTCTTCCGTAACTTTTGAGTTCATAGATCACCATGATAAGTAATGGACTACCGAAGGGTAATGCTAAGGAAGACTGATGGCCAAAATATCAGTAGATACTTTGTTCTGCAAAAATATTTTTTTTCTGGCATAAGTTAATGTTGTGTATAAATGGACATTGTATTTAGGACCCTCTGTGTCTGGTTTGCAATGATGAAAAATGAAAGGTATTTCAAAATAATGGGAATAATGTGAAAGAAAATATTTAGATTCGAAGGACAGGAATAGAACAATTGGAGAGAACTGTTCAGAGAACTAGAGTAGTTGTAAATAAGATCAGGGACTTAATTTAAGAAAAGTAAGAACCTCAAGTTGAAACACAAGTACTTTCATTAATTGTTTTATAAACATGAAATTTCATTTTAGTGTAGTTTCCCAAGGACATTATATAATCAGTTGAGCTTCTATTCCATCAGTAACTATTGAACCCTGATGACCAGTTTCAACAAAACTTTACTGAAGGGTAACAGTTTCAGAGATCATTGGTACAGAGCATTTAGCCTTATCAGGCTAAGGAGTTGAATCCCAAACTATTTTGTCAGCTAAGACAGGGAAACCTATTGCTGCTGCTGTTCCCGTTTGTCAGCAGCTGAACAGATATTAAGGCTTGTGTATTGGCCTGTTGACAAAGCATGTAGTTGAAAATTCATTAATGCATGGGTTGCTCTACAGTAGCAGAGCACTTGCTAACTCTTGCCTCAGAGTGTTTTAGTAGAATACTTCAAGGGAACAGAGATTACTGTGGTGGGTATTGAAAGGAAAATAGCAGAGAAATTCTTGAGAAACTGTGTTTTTCTGGGTTTTATTACTTGCAGAACTGACTTCTGATGTGGTAGAGAAATTTGGGTTCACAGAAGAATTGCTTAATCTTACTTTCTTTGTTTGTTTATTCATTTATATTTTTCCATCCGTGTACTTTTCTTGCAGTGGTGTGATGAAAGATTCAACTTCCAAGCTACGTTTTTACAGTGCTTGGCAAAACATGTGCCAAATATTTACTCAGCTGAAATGGACCCCTTGCTGGAGAAACAAGAAGAAATGGTCCAGGCAGCAATATTATACCCCTTGGAATGTTATTTGTTTGGGGAAGACCCAGACATATTCCTGGAGAAACTACAACAGAGTGGAACCTCCCAGCTCTGTGGGAAGGTGTTCAAAGGAGGGGAGGCAACATACTCTTGCAGGTAAGAATAAAGGTATGTTATCATGAATGTTCCTATGTGAGATAATGAAGCAAAGTCGCTTAATAAAATCAGTTGTGCTGCACACTAGTCATTGCTTGTGCTTTGGTATGTCTTTGCTTAACTGACAGTGGCATTCGCTTCACATTTCAAGCCATGTTAGAGTGAGGAAAATTGTGTATGAAAAGCAGGCTCTTACAGAGAAACAGGGAAGGAAGTGGAAAGTGTACTAAAGGTACTGAAATTGGTTAAAAATATTGGATAAGGTATGAGCATGGGGTTTTCACCTTCTTTCACATCCTGGACTGTATTAAAGATGGCGGCACATTGATTTGATATTATTAATTTTATTAATTGAATTAATGCAACTGTATTAATATGAATAGTAGGAAAAATATTAAAAAGCCAGAGGCCTTTCTGGTAGGTATAGTTTGCAACTGTGCTGGCATATTTTATTGTAGTTTTCAGTATAATTTAAAAGCCTAGAAAATTTCATCAGAAATACCCCCAAAAATATTATTAAGGATAAGAGAATATTATGGCCAGAAAAGGTCTCATAAACTTTGTTTATGAATTGCACTGTAACATTTTAATCAATTTCATACTCTTCAACCTTTTCTAGGATTAAGTTAATGTTGCTTATGAAAGGGGAATGGTCTTTGAAGAAGTTCTTATTGTTTGCTAGAAAATGTACAGTGCATGTGGCATTGGATTGTGCAAAGGAAAAGACTGGTCAAGGCAGTTTAGTACTGCTGTAACAGGAATAATTCTGTTCCTACCTCTGCTGAGTTCTTATATGATAGCAGGCAAAAAGACAAAGCTGTGTATCTCGGAGGTGGTCTCTCTTTCTTGTTTTTTTTTACCTCCTGTCTTGCAAAAATGTGGTAGTATTTATACAAAATAAGATACTACTGCAACTGAAGCTAAATATACATTAGCTTTAGGCTTCTGAAATGCTAAAATAAATGCGCTGAAATATTAAAATCTAGATGTCTTGAATCAGGCTTTCAAATGCAGCAGACACTTCTGGTTTTCTTTTAACTCACCTTGTGATAGATTTATGGTAATAAATGAATGTTAGAGAAGTACTAAATTATATCGTAACTATTATTATCTAAAGGTTTGAAAGGAAAGGAATTCAGTAATCAGAAATATCATACTATTTTAGATGTATTGTGAATGAGGTTTGAATTAGATGTTGAACAATGCTGTAAAACAAAAAACTTGCTATGTTGTCATTCAACACGTTATGCATAGAATGAAACAGCCTCTAAAGAAAGAAGAGTGACCATGTTTTAGGGAATAAGGGCAGCATGAAAAAGCATATGTAAACATATATATAAACATAGAAAAAATGGAACTAGGTTGCACATAAATGTAATTCTGAATTTTCAGGTATTGAGTTCATGACTGAAACCGTTGATATCTGATTTCAAAATACATATTCTTTGGCTTATTTTGAAAAGGAATTCCCCTTTGATTTTAACTTCTAACTTTTTAAAGTTAGAAACATAGCTTTGCAGAAGTGCAGTAAAAGTTTCATTAGCAGACTGGCTACAATTGTGGGAAACTGATAAAGAATACTTCAAAGTCATCATGGCTTTTAATAACTGTTTATTCTTAGAAAAAGCAGGAATATAGAATCATAGAATAGTTAGGGTTGGAAAGGACCTTAAGATCATCTAGTTCCAACCCCCCTGCCATGGGCAGGGACACCTCACACTAAACCATCTCACTCAAGGCTTTGTCCAACCTGGCCTTGAACCCTGCCAGGGATGAAGCATTCACAACCTCCCTGGGCAACCCATTCCACTGCATCAGCACTCTAACAGGAAAGAACTTCTTCCTTATATCCAATCTAAACTTCTCCTGTTTAAGTTTTAACTTGTTACCCCTTGTCCTATCACTACAGTCCCTAATGAAGAGTCCCTCTCCAGCATCCCTATAGTCCCCCTTCAGATACTGGAAGGCTGCTATGAGGTCTCCATGCAGCCTTCTCCAGGCTGAACAGCCCCCACTTTCTCAGCCTAATATATGTTAGCAAAAAGTTTTGAAAGTGGAAATCAAACATGTTTCTGATAGAATCTGATATAACATGTTGGAGTGCATGGTTCAAGTGTAGCAAGATTGGCTTTCATCTTTCTGTGATGTGGAGTAGCCAAATGTTTTATAATTTGAATCTGTTGTTAATCTCAGAGCAGTATTTTCTTCTGTGCAGGGAAATTCCATGTGTTTGTTTTAGAACATTTTCCAGTTACCATTTTTGTTGCAGAGACTGTGCAGTAGATCCAACCTGTGTACTCTGTATGGACTGCTTCCAGAACAGCATTCACAAGAACCACCGGTACAAGGTAGAAAAATACTGTATTAAGAAATTGTACTTGTAGCTTCAGCAAAGATTTTTTTTTTTTTTTTTGTAATGATAAACTGCATATAAACCGTTAGTAATTTTTCTATTAAAAAGTCTTGGATTTGCTACTTATTTTTTTTCTTTCATGTTTCCAACTGTGTAAACTTCTTTTAAGAAACTTTGTAATTGAAGAACCAGAGGGTAAGGGAGCGTTTATGAATATGTACATTGTTATTCTCTTTGGCAACATCACAGAAGTGTATGTCAGAGCAAGAAGCTGTGGCTGAAAATAACAGCCCTCTCCTGTCCTGAGTCCCAGTCAGTGCTGTTTGGAAATTTAGAATGGGTGTGTGTATACAAGGGCCTTAATTTAAGCATTTATGTCACTGATGCAGTGTCTACATTTCCACTCTGTTCCTCCATTTAGATTTGCCTGAACTACTTTGTGGTTAGTGTGGGCTATGGTAAAATTAAAACAAATGTTAAGCGGTGTTTTTTTTTTTGTTTGTTTTATCAATGAGGTTGTTCTAGGACAGATCATCTCTTTCTGATATCTTTTTGATCCTCTTTAAGCTAAGTCCGTTATCTCTGGGAGCTTCCCATGCTTTAATTAAAAAAGGGTAATTTAAATAGTTCTTAGCTAACTCGCTGCCTGAAGCATCATCTACTGTTTCCTTCCCAGCCCCCATTTTTTGCTTGCCCTCTTCTTTGAGAACTCTAATTTCAACAGCCTTGGAAGCAGAAATGGAAAACTATATATGAAGTGTGTATACAGAAACATTATGTATTCGATTTAATTACCGTTCATGGCCAAGAAGCAGGCTAGCCTTTTTTGCAGTTATTCCTTCTGTTCATTGACATGACATCCACTGAAGAGATTTATCTTGTGTTATGAATTGGTCATAAATCCCTTTTAAGTAGGTATGTTTCAGTGACAGTTTGGAAGAAGTTCCTAGCAATCTCAGAGTTAACTGGGGCTAAAATACTGTATTCTGCTCCTGTGTGCAAGCCTTTGTATACTGATTTGAAAATGTCTTGTAGATATTTATTCAAAGACTTACAAACCTACTTGGATAATGCAAATATAATTTCTGTTTACAGATGCATGCACACAATTTATGGAGAGGCAATATGAAAACCAGGGAAAATGGGCGATAATGATTAGAGAGCAGTTTGGCATCACAGCTGGGCTGAGAAGCTGTTGTCCTTTCCCTGTTTTTTCAATAACTTCAGGCAAAATATCAGCCATGGAAATAGTCAGATGGTAGCAGGTTTGTTGCATTTCTGTTTTAAAGATGCAATGTAAAGAATACAGATTATACTCTTTAGAGATTCATAGAGTAATTTAGGTTGGAAGGGACCTAAAGAGGTCACCTAGTCCAACCACTTGCTCAAACCATGTCTAATTAGATCAGGTTATTTTAAAACATTTCAAGTGAATAACAATGTTGAATGTCTTTTTATTGGATCACATAGTGTTTTTATAATTTTTTCAGGATTGGGAATTCAGAGCAAGATAAGGAATTGTTTTTGCCACAATGAAGGGTCAGAATTTGTACTTTTCTGGAAGTGTAATGCCAAGTTTAAGTGGCAAGAAGTTATTTAGATGGTGTTTTTTTTTTTTTTGCTGGAAGTGGAGGTACTACAGAATGTTTAATATACACATCCTTGTTTAGATTATTTTCAAAAAAAACATTAAGTACATTTGCTGTAATTAATGCTAATAAAAGCAGAAATTATTATTTTGCCATTCATGAAGCACTTATCAGTCATAGGCTATTTCACCTACTTTCTAGTTAAATTCGGTTTAGATTTGCATACCTTTTTGCAGTGACAACTGTATGTCCTCCTTTTTTTCTGCTGAAAAGTTTGTGTCTCCCCTTTTCTCCATAAGTCTTTCTATCTAAAAAGTCCATCTGCTATGCAGTGCCTCTTGTATTTTTTAAGGAGGTATTTATACTTGTGTTTAGCTTAAATAATGTACATACATATTTTTCTCTTGTTTCTTATTTGAGTATTTTGTGACTTCAGTACATGCTTCTTACAGATGCATAGCTCCACCGGAGGTGGATTTTGTGACTGTGGGGATACAGAAGCATGGAAGGCTGGACCACTCTGTACTAAACATGAGCCTGGAGCATCAAGTTCTGCAAAAGAAGTAAGAATATTGTTTAAAGACAGTAAATATTATTAATATTGTGTTCTTTAAAAAACCTGCTTGTTCTTGTATACGAGAGTACGTACATTATATAATTCATGTGGCAGATCCAATCAAGTTAAATCAGGATTTCCTTGGTTGAGGCATGTGTTCAATATAAATTGAATATCCTTTGTCTCCAAACAAAAGGCTAAACCAATAGAACAGTTCCATTTACCTATCTGATGCATTTCTGTCTTTGATTCGGAATTAAAATTAGTCTCTTGCTTTTTTCTTTGCAGTGTGTATTACTCAGTTCTTATTTACAAATAATTGTTTTTCCAGTGGTTAGTGTTTAGATATAATAATTGATTTTGATAATATTTTCTGGTTTCCATATTACTGTGTTATTGAACAATGTTTCTTTGTTAGTTGCTTCTGGTATGTGATCTGTCCCTATGACTAAAACAAGTCCCTATGCTTAAAACTAAACACTAACCTCTTATGTTATGATGTGTCATGCTTATTATACCTCATAAAGCACCATACTAATGAGAAATATGCCATTTATAAGTAGTTCTCAGAATGTGGGCAGATTGGTTGCTTCAGGTACATTTATTATTTTTTTTAAGAGTCCTACTTCCTGAAATAATCAGGACAGAAAGCCTCTTAGCATTTGTCATTGCAAATTGGCCCATAATTCCACCCAGGTTTGTTGCAAAAGTAGTGTTCTATTTGATCTGGTGAAAAATCAAATGGAAAAGGAATAAAGAACACTGGTCTTACAGGAAAGTGAGACAAAGCTTTCCTTCACTTGTTCATCCTTCAAAAAACCATGAATCTTAATGGATCTCAGGGGTAAAAATAGGTGAAGCTCCAAGAATGGTCATCTGATTACCAGCTGGGGATTGTCACTGTAATGTTCACCTACTTCAGCACAGTCTATTCTGCTGAGCTGTGCTTGTCCCTGAGTAGTGAGCTATCTGATATGTGTGGCTGATACCTACATATTACTCATGAAAACTTGTAATCAAAAGAGGCAGATTGTTCTTTCAATGTTAGAATACCCCAAGATGGTTAATTCTACTTCTGTCACCATTACTATATATGTGTTTAATACTTTTTTTTCAGCGTGTTGTAGAGGTGTTTCAAGAATAAGAACCTAGTACAGTTCCTCTTTGGGAAGTACTCATTTTTGTTCTTGCATTCTGAAGGTAAATAGGATTTTTTGCAATGCTAGATTCCTGGTACTGTTTATACAGGATGTGCAGGAAGATAGAGAGCTCTTGTGTCTACCAGCTTTAAAGCCACACTTAGATACTATGGAAAATTTATGCTTTAAGGTACTTGATACCGGATTTCTAGCTGATCAATGAGACATCCTTATGTCATAAAGAGAATTTAGTAATGGTCTTAAGACAAAATTTCATGTCTCAGTTGAGAACTAAATGTTCTTCCACAGATACCTGGATGAACATGGACCTATATTCTGCTTTTTATATCCCTGTCCTTTAGAACAGCTGTGTCATAAAAAACAAAATAATCAAAACCCAGATATTAGGAAAAACACCAAAACCTTTACCAATTTTACCAAAAGACTGCTTCACTCTTGTTAAATTCACTGTCCAAGTCTTGTGGGCTTTTTTCAAAACATATTTAAACAAAGCTTGAGAGGAAACTGCAGGCATTCAGAATCCACAGTATTCTGTTTCTGTTTGGATGAGGATAAGCTGCTCAGAATATTCTTCAGGCCATTTGTATCTAATGGAGATAAGGTTAAAGGATAGAGCATATCAATAATGACAGCAGCTAACACAGTATCTCTTGGTTTTAACTATGAGGAGATTTACAATTTACAAAACTTGTTGATATATATGTAATATGGGGCTTAGAAAAGCAATCTTTCATTTTTAGAATCTGCACTCCAGGCCTTTAGGGTCATTCATTCCCTAATTGATTCCAAATTAGTATCTTCACTATGCCAGAAACATAAAAACCTTTTTGCCCAAATGTATCCTTAAAAACAGATAACTTCATGAATTTGTGTCTTGAGATGGGATAAAAATACTGACACATTTGTTTAAAGAAAATAAAAATAACGAATTGGTTGATAGTTATTTTTGAACTTTGATATCTGAGCTGCTTTGTTCATTCTTCCACTGTTTTGTTTTTTGAAGCTTTACCTGAAGCTTAAATAATTAGACATTTTTGGGCATGGTTCTGAGGCAATTTTATTTTTAGCTTTGCAGTTTACATTAGATGTATTTTAATGTCATTTTACTGTGACTTCTGTTAATGTGGATAGCGTTGGAGGTCACATTGCATCATTTAACTTCTCACTACTTGTATGAGTAATTCCCAGTTTTAATAGTTTATAAATCCTTTGTTGTAGTTTCCTTTGATTTCTTCTACAGAGTGAAAGAAAGCAGCATATCTTACTACAAGGTTCTTGTTTGGAGTATCTCTATGCACAGCTCTGTTTTCCTCCAGCTCTATCATATTTGGTCATTATATATTAATGCTTAAAAACCCAAACTATAAAAAAATACTGGAAAAATAAATTTGTACATTTTCAACTTAGTTCAATTTGATTATTCTTAGCACTGTGGGTTTTTTTTTTCATTCTGCTTCAAACTTTAAGGTGTGATGATGGCTTTGCCAGTCTGGGAAAATAGTAATTACTCCAGACATTTACATTCTTTAATACCAAGATCTACCACAAGCTTATCCAAAATTATGTGTGTACACACAGTGATATTTATGGACTGTGATTTCATTGGCAGACATTTTAGATTGTATGTTTGAATCCAGATTATTCTTCTAATGCTTATGAGGTCATTAAACAGTTGTTCAGAGCTTTGGAAGCAGTTGGTCATATTATGCATTTTTACTTCTTTTCCACTGTGTTTTAGCAGTTCTGTCATATGGACACAATATGATTTTATTTGGTGCTGCCTTTTTTTTTTTTAAGTAGTTTTCTTCATAAATGGATAAATGTGACTATAGTTGATTTTTCCCCTCCCCCCCAAAGAAACAACAACCAACATGATTCTTAGCTATATTAAACACATTGGTCTTTCTGTTCTTTTGTATTTAATGTATGCCAGATTGTACATTGCAGAGGTGAGAGTTCTTAGTACTTTGGGACTAAAAGTCACATGTGAAAACTTTATTCTTGGAAAGAATCTTTGTTTCTCATCTTGTCGTGCTCTGGCAAGCACACACATATTGAGATTTTGTAGGCAGTTTGGATGGTCCTAAAATCGTAGGAATCTTTGTGTAAATACTCTAGAAAACGTAACCCTCTGTTTCTGTGTTCTATTTGTATATGAAATTATTGGATTTGGTTGCATTAACATTAATAACAACATTATATACCATTTATATATGCACATGCTGAAGGGAAGGTGGTACATGGAAAGGGTGGTCAGGGCCTTAGGATTAAAAACTTCTTTTAACAAAATGTTGTTGCAATGTATCTGCATCTTGTACCTGAATATTGATTGCTTCATTCTGAAATTAAAATTTGATAATAATTTTCTTTGCTTATAACCTTATTTTCTCTCCTGCTCAAATGCTTATGGAAAGGATTAATAAAGTTATATGATGTAGACAATTCACATAATGAGCTTTATCTGTGTGGATGGAAAATATGTCAGTACACAAGGGTATTTTGAATGGGTTTTAGGTCTATGATGGAATCTCTGAAAAGATCAGAATTTGGTTTTCTTGGAGATTAGATTTTCTTGGCTGTTCAAGGAGTGTCAAAATGCTTTGTGTAATACCTGTACAGAAGAGCAAAAAATACAGAGGAAGAATTTTGATCTGGACAACAAACTTTCAATATCTTCAGGTGTACAGAAAGCTGTTAACCAGTTTTCTTAAGTTTAAAAAAAAATGAAAAATTGAAGTTTCCTTATACATTTAATGAGACCTCTCCTGGTCTATTCCTAGATAAAAACTGGATGTGGAAAAAAAAAAAAAAGGTAGGTGGAACTGTTGGAATACTAATGAGAGCCCTGGGGATGAAATAATTTTCATGACAAGAAATTAGGTGAAACAAATTCACTTGAAAATCATGAGAAGACAAATTTCCTGAAACAAATACAGTAATAAGGTGTTCTGACAACCTTTTTTTTTCATTTCTAGAATTTCTTTTCCATAAGAATATCTCCTCTTTTACAGAATTCTGAATGTCAGTTGAATGAAGAAATTATGGAGAACTCTAGGAGGGTATTTCCCTCTGTGATAAAATACATTGTAGATATGCTTATATGGGAAGAAGAGAAGGAACTGCCCCCGGAGCTCACAACTAGGTAGGAGTTGGGTGATCCTAAAACTTTCTTTTTAAGACATTAGAAACCTTGGTAATAATTTTGCCTGTGTTATTGTTACGTATATGCAAGCATATTATTGCCCAAATCCCTTTAAACAGCATTTCTGTAGCATTTTTGACCTATGGTTAAATAGAGAAAAGCTCTTGATACTTCATGGGAAAAGTAAAGTAGTGTCTGACTGTCTGTAAGTCACTGAGGGGAGCTGCTCTGGGGCGGGTCTGATCTGCATCAGAGTGGCAAGTCTTGGTGCAGCGTAGGGTTTCCCGATACCGGGAAATGCCAGGGCAGTAGAGAGACCTGCCAGTATCTGGCAGGTCTTGTCAGAGATGCTGATGAGGCATGGGCATTGCCAGAGCAACCACAACCACCGCTATGCCTATAAAAAGCAGCTTAGGGAGTGCTAGTGATCAGAATGTGGTGGGTCAGCCAGGGCATGGTGTGGAGTTTGTGTGGCAGGAAGGGTGTAGTCACCATACCAGCTCAAGAGGTGAGTTCAGTTGGTGCTCATCACTCTCAGAAGGAGGTTGTCTATGGTATCCACCTGGCAGAAAGCTATATCCCCTGTGCTCATCAGAATGGATGTGGCAACCCAGACAGGGCTCCCACAAAAACACACAGCCATCCAGGTCTCAGGCAGCATAAAGTGCTAGAGCCTTTCACTGGTAACAGATGGCAGTACTGAGAACAGCTTTTTGAGGTGTTACTAGATGTATGATATGCTCAGCCTGGTGGCAGAGCTACAAGAGGAAGTAGGAAGGTTAAGGAGCCTCAGGAAGTTTGTGAAAGACATAAATAGGTGGACCCATGCTCTGCCTTCCCTGAGACAGCCCCCAGAAAAAAAACCCTCAAGATCCTGTATCCTCCCTCTGCCAGGCTGAAGGCAGTAGATTATAGGGAAGGAGTGAATGCAGGCAAGTCCACATTAGTGGTGGCAGATGGGCACTCTACTTTCCCACCTTGCCTTCCTAGATGCCTCTCTACGATAGGACCTCTGGATGTGGAAGGACAGTCAATGATGTGGATGACAGTCCATCTACACCAGAGGTATTGTCAAGGTCAGAAAGGCCTGCCCCTCATATTGTGACTACCTCAAAAAGGAAGAAAAGATGGGTTATAGTTATAGGTGACTCCCTTCCAAAGGGAACAGATTAAAATCTCTTGTGTCCGATGCATGGTTTCTGTGTCTTTTTCTGGCATAGGTGGTGAAGGGGAGTGCCTTTAACATGAAAAATATGCTTAGCTTTCTTCCATTTTATTGTATTTGACATTTTTCTCAAGCTATCAAGGGAGCTGTTGCTTATATTGAATAGGACACTATTTACAATTTTATTTTTATTTGCATGATGATCTGTTTTTTTTTTTTTTTCCAGTAGAGAGAAAGTAGACAGCTACTACTGTGTCCTTTTCAATGATGAACATCATTCTTATGATCATGTCATCTATAGCCTGCAAAGGGCACTTGGCTGTGAACGCAGTGAAGCCCAGTTGCATACTACTGCCATAGATAAAGAGGTTAGTGCATTTTGGATATGGGAGACAGTCACTGTTTAATCATGAAGAAGTGCTACTATAGTCTCTTGGTTGTAGAACTTTGTTGTTGAAATGCTGGAGCTTGAGGTGAGAGAAATGTTGTAGAGTAACTTAATCAGCTACTTGCTTCAAGAAAGTTTTTAAGCAATTAATTTTTTTCTTTGGGACAGAACTCCAGTTTCTTGAGAAAGGAAAAAGCTCATTTATCTGAAGTTGCTCTGTTCATGTTTGGCATAATTTTTGTGCCTTTTTTTTTTCATGACTGAGATTAATATTTTATTGGTCTGAAAAATACAGAATTCAGCAATATGCATGTTCAGTTACATTTCATTAGAAATGTACCTAACATTTCGCAAGACTTAGTTCTTATTTTGGCTCAGACTTAGTTTCAAAATCTTAAAACTTCAAATTAAGCAGATGAAACCAGGAAGAATCCTTGAAGGAATATGGGTGAAGCTGACAATTTTACTACTTCATTTTTCACAATAATTTCCCATGTAAAGACCTTACACCAGTAATTATATTTTCTACTGGGAAGGAAAGCATGATCAGTGTTTGAATCATCTTAATTGCAATCTTGTTTTTTTCACTTCATAAAAGTACCAAACTTATGTGTTTTTCTGTAGTTGTGTATGTATTTGTTGAGTATATATATATATATAAAAATTAATATTAGAATTCCTTTTTAATATGTAAAAACTGTGTTTTCATTTTTGTTTCTCTTTGTTCAGTAATGAAAGTGTAGTTTTATTTAGTTAGCAGTGTCAGAACTTAAAGTAATTTTTCAATGTTTCCATTATGAAAATTCCTTTTGATTGAAACTTGATTTTCAGATCCAGAGTTGACCAGACTTCATTTTACTAAGCACCTTCTACAACACATAACTAGGTTATATTGGTTTAATTATAATAGTTACACAACATAAAGCTACTTCCTCTCTGAAATTCTGCTGTGTGGAGAGCTTATTTAGGAAACCATGCCTCCTGTTTCCTTTGAGGGGAGTTTGAAGTCTAAGTTGAACCTGTTCTTGGCTTTACTGGAAGAGCTATCAAACTCACACTTATACCCTGATATTTCATACATAGAAGAAATAGTAGGAAAGACTGTAGTAAAGCAATTCAGGATTGAGTGTATTTTGTGCTAGGAAGAAACTTGATGTGGTTTGTATTTAAAGTATTTTGCAGAAACCCCTCTCATCTGTTTTAATACATACATGAATTTTCCTTATCTAATAATATTGATACCCAGACTTTACTTTTTTGTTCTGTTGTTAATTTAAAATACCTTTTTTTTTTTTCCCCTAAAGATAATTATGTTAATTCTGATTTGCTTCTGGACATCTAAAAGCACCATGAGTGATGATGGTCCCTGTTTCTCTTTTGACATATAAAAAACATAGAAAGGACCAGGCTTGTGATATTTTGCTTTTGTTTTATATTGGTTTTACGCTCAATATTTTCTTTAAACAGGGTCGCAGGGCTGTTAAGGCAGGACATTATGCCTCTTGTCAGGAAGCAAAACAAAAAATCAAGGTAACTTCCTAAAATATTTTTCCTTCATATTTCATGTAGTTAGATATCTTCAGAAATAAAATGTCAAACTGGTTTCTTGCTTGGGAGAGGTAATGGGTGGTGAAGACAAACATGACGATTCATGTTATCTTTCTTTTATATCTGCTAATATTTACCTGACTCCTAGAGGCATTCCGAAAACATTTCTCAACGACCACTTCATGTGGAGGTTCTGCATGCTGATGTTACGGCTCACCAGAAGTTTGCCTTACGCCTGGGTTCTTGGCTGAACAAACTCATGAGCTACTCAAGTAAGCATAGCTGACTTTTGTTACAATAATGCCTTGTTGTTATTTGCATGACTTATTGTCTCAAAAATATCTTTAGCGGTGGTATATATTCTCATATTAAAATACTTTCATATTCCTAATAAGTAAATAAATTAAACAGTAATATGGATGGTTATACCCATCAGTGTGGTTATGAATAGCAGTACTTTTATGTTCCTTCTTGCTAGAATAGACATCTTTCCCTGCTTGAGCTCTGTCTGTTCTTCTAGAAGTTTTATTATCCTTAATTCCAGCATCACATGCCCTATTTCAGTGACTTCTTTGCTTTCCTTGATGCTAGTGGAAAGCTGCAGAACATATCCATCAGTGAAGCATATATCCTCTGCCTGAATTAGTTTCTGCTTCAGGTTTGATAGCAGTGATTAATCAACAGTGCCAGTAAAACAAGCAAACAAAAGCCTTAATTTGGAAATTTGTACAGTAGCGTTACTGTAAAAGTTGGTCAGAGAAACTCTGGAAGACTCAGTTCAGAGTTTTAGACAGCAGCATTCTTTATTGCAGTGCTGGGTGCACACGCAAATAGCTTCACAAAGGTGAGCGCACCCATTACTTGCCATCGGCAGCTATATGTTTAGCATACTCATACGTGTTTACAGAGTTTCCAGGAACTAATTATAATATTTGCATCCTAATTAAGCCTGCGCTTTCTTGCTGAGTGGGGGTCTCTGGTGGTCACTGATAGTCTTCCTCACTGTGTTTACTGAATGACCTCAGTGCTTGTGCATGCTCACAGGGTTGTAGTGCTGAGTTAGCAGTTGGTATGTCCTTGCTTCTGTTCTGTTCCAGCCTTGCTCTGTGTTGGGCGCCACTCTGCTATCTTGAAGGCTGGCATCCTTGGTCTTATTTACTGTCTCCTTAGCTGTTACCAGTCCCGTGATGCTCCTTCCCCCATCAGCTAAACATTTGTTTCTCTCTTCGTGTTAGTGAGAAGAGTTTGGTCTATTCTACTATGTTAAAGGCACACACACTATTGTTAGTTTAAAATTTAAGCCTACAGTAGTGTAATGTCTATTTTAAGCTTTCAAACATTATTGTGGTGTTTGATGCTTATGGTTGTAAAGAAGACTTCTGAATTGAATTTGGATTTCTGTTTGTTATTCCTATGTTTAGCCAAACTAAAGCCATGGTAAAATTTCTTTTCATGGTACAAATATGCATAGATCAAACTCACTGCTTGTCTTCCTTTTTGATAGGGTAAATCTGATAGTCTGCTTTAGCCTCTTTTGTAGCTTGCATAATAAAGTGAATTTCTTTCTTTCCCTGAACATTTACTTTCCAGTGTTTCCCTTGAATTACATTGTACCTTTTTGTAATTCTTTACATCTTACAAATTTTAGCTTTCTGTTCTTTTCACTTCATTTAATTAATGATCTTTTGAGTTCCTCAGACAGTTCTTTTAATCAGTACAATTATTTTTGACCATGTGGTTTACTTAATGGTTTCCAGTGAAGTGTTGATTTTTATGACATTACTTTAAACAGCAGCTGACAGCTGATTATTCAGTCAGTGCCCCCAGCAAATCCCCTAAATTTTAGTCTTTTAAGCATTACCTTTTTATCTAATTAGATAAGGTAAAACTGAAAGAGGAGTCTCCCATGTTGGATGTAGCATTTTGGGCTAGGAAATTGTTACAGATTAACTGATCCTTTGATATGTTTTATGAGAGCCTTAAAGAACACAGATTGAAATCCGGTTCCTGTCCTTGTTCTTCTGGATTATATATGTAGATGCCTTAAAGAACCTGATGTTCTGTACTCAGGAAAAGTTTTTGTGGTCTGGTGATTCCTGTTTTGTTTTTTTTTTTTTCTCCTGGTTTTGCTTCAAGTGGTAGAACATGCATCAGGATGAATGCAATACTATTTATTTCCAGGTTGTCAGGAACTTGATTCATGGCACAGCACTGTTCCAGTGGAATTAGTAATGTAAGAGCTTATTTCTGAAAGTTAGTAACCAGTGGGTGATTGTGATATGTTGATCCCCAAAACTGCTTCAGCAAATACTGTATGTTCTGAAGTACTGCAAAAAAGTGACTTTCAGGGCCCAAAACAGGATAAAGCATACACTTGCCTAGCTTGTGCATTTCTGTGCTGACATAGTGAGCTCTTCTTATGGGTTTGCTTTGCAAAGCTGTCTAAATGCTTTTCATTTTGAAATACTTTTCTGCATCACTGCATTATTAAATGAAGTATGTAAGAGTAATAGTAAGAAATTAGTAAGGGGAGAGTATGTGGGTATATGTTCACTGAGAAAAAATACTGTTTAAAAATAATTCATAATGATGTGCCTGCTTTGATTTCTTATTTTTAAAGAACAGATTTCCGTAGTTCTTATTCTGGTAGCTCTTATAACTTCATTTGTACAAGAATGTTTCAATAATTAGTAGTTTTACCCCTGTAGGTGACTTTCGCCAGATTTTTTGTCAAATATGTCTCGAAGAAGAAGCTGGGTCTGAAAAGCCGTGCTTCATAAGCAAGTTGATGCTATGGGATGCAAAACTTCATAAAGGTTTGTGTATCCATGTTTCTGTTAACTGAAGAGGCAAATTAATTTTTCAGGCAATAAAGATGTAAAAGCAAATTAGCGCTGTGCAGGTAGAGTTACATTTCTTCATAGTTTGATATTATGGCTCTAATACAGCCTTTATTTTTGTCTGAGATGATTGATATTTTGGGTATGTATTTGCCTCTTTAATTTTTCTTGCTTTATGTATTTTGAAGAAGCTTTTCAGAAGATGCAGCCTGACTATGTGTGAATCGATGCTTACCTTGTATTTTAAATACATACCAATAAAGGTTAAAAATAGAAAAAAGTATTAATAGCATTGTTACTATACTTTGTAATAATTTCAAGGCTTTTAATGATTTTTAATTTAGTAATCTGTTTCTCTTTTCTACAATAATCTGCATCATAGTACAATAAAGTGATGTGCACTGTTTTGGCTCTTCTCAGGGGCAAGGAAGGTTATTCATGAGCTTATCTTCAGTAGCTTTTTCATGGAAATGGAATACAAAAAACTTTTTGCTGTGGAATTTGTGAAGGTCAGTGGTTATTTGTTTCTTATGTTATGAATTTTTATTAACTTTGTAAAATTTCCCCCAAACCTGAAAAGTGTTTTAGTGTAAATAATGGATTATCAACAAGCTGCAACTTGTTTAGCTTTTAATTGAGTGTGTTAATTTCAATGTTATTGGTTCATTCTTTATAATCATGTAAGTATTTATGCTAATTTTGAATGCAGTGTTAGTATTGTGTACCTTTTGAAATGGCAGATGAACTGAAACCAGTCTTTCTTTTTAAAATACAGACACAGTAGTTAAAGACATAGTCAAAACATAAGACCATGTGTTTTCTGTTTTAGGGTGAGATACTTTAATCCTGATAAAGGTCACTGATACTTCATAATTTTCTCTGGACTGAAACAAAGCAATCAAAGGCTTAACATTAGTCAATGTACCACCTTTTCTAGACAGCTGTAAATAACTTTCCATGCAGTTCACTGCAGGAGGAAGACTTGTTTTAAGTTAATGTTTCTGTCAGTCCTTTTTTCAGATTTTTAATTCTTTCATTGGGGAAGATGGTTGTAGGAGGAAAAGTATTTTGGTTCCAGTCTGGCAGAACAGTTAAACTTGTGTTTATCTTCGGTATTAAGGCAGTGGGATACATATTTAATTGCTTTGGTGCATTCAGGACATTGTGCCATTTTCATTTGACCTATCTATTAGAAAGGAAGGATCATAGAATCATAGAACAGTTAGGGTTGGAAAGGACCTTAAGATCATCAAGCTCCAACCCCCCCTGCCATGGGCAGGGACACCTTGCTCTAAACCATATCACCCAAGGCCTCATCCAACCTGGCCTTGAACACTGCCAGGGATGGAGCATTCGCAGCCTCCCTGGACAACCCATTCCAGTGCCTCACCACCCTTACAGTAAAGAACTTCTTCCTTATATCCAACCTAAACTTTCCCTGTTTAAGTTTGAACCCTTCACCCCTTGTCCTATCACTACAGTCCCTAATGAAGAGTTCCTCCCCAGCATCCCTATAGGCCCCCTTCAGATACTGGAAGGCTGCTCTGAGGTCTCCACGCAGCCTTCTCTTCTTCAGGCTGAACAGCCCCAACTTTCTCAGCCTGTTTTCATATGGGAGGTGCTCCAGTCCCCTGATCATCCTTGTGGACCTCCTCTGGACTTGTTCCAACAGTTCCATGTCATTTTTATGTTGAGGACACCAGAACTGCACACAATACTCCAAGTGAGGTCTCATGAGAGCAGAGTAGAGGGGCAGGATCACCTCCTTCGACCTGCTGGTCACACTCCTTTTGATGCAGCCCAGGATATGGTTGGCTTTCTGGGCTGCAAGTGCACACTGCGGGCTCATATTCATTTTCTCACTGACCAACAAGGACGTTGGCATACAATTCTTGCAAATAAAAATAAACGTTTTTAACTAACACTTGTCTTACTCATTGGATTTTCCCATTGTTCTCTTTCTAGTATTACAAGGCATTGCAAAAAGAATACATCAGTGATGATCATGACAGAGTTCTCTCTGTGACAGCGCTCTCTGTTCAGATGTTCACTGTACCCACTCTGGTACGTACAGCCTGTGTTTGCTAGAAATGTAAAACAAATGTGAGAATTGCTAGCTGCATCACCTTTGCAGACTGCTGTATTGGCAGAGAGGCTTTATGCATTGCTGAGTTGAAAATGAATCATTTTGGGATTTATTAAAGCCAATATGTAAGCAGGTGCTGGAGTTTATGTGGAAATCCATTACAGAAGATGCAGAATCATTCTCTGCATTAACTATCCATTTACTGTTCACATTTACCTTCTTAGAGAACAATAAAAACTTGGGGGGAGAGGACAAAGAACTGGTTAAATGTCTTTGTGGGGGTGAAATATGTTAAATCCTGTGGGGGAGAGAATTATACCTGTAGGTTTTAGAGGTTGTATGTTGCTTGCCTGCAATACTGACGTAAAAGTCCTTTTTTATGTGTTCTTTCTAGAAAAAAATAGCAAGTCTGTTACATTGAAGCTGTCAGAGTGTGCAAACACACTAAGTTGATAGAAGTTGTGTTCATAAAGAATACCATGGGAGTTTTTGTAGCTTGGACTCTTTACAAATGCTTGAAATAATTTCTAATAAAAAAGACTGGATTCACATAAAAAAAAAATTGACAGTTCTCTTCAACAAAAATAGGAAGAAAAATTTTAAATGTTCTTCTTGCAGGCCCGACATCTTATTGAAGAGCAAAATGTAATCACAACCATTGCAGAGACACTCCTAGAAGTGCTTCCAGAGTACCTAGACAAAAATGACAAGTTCAACTTCCAAGATTACAGTCAGGACAAACTAAACCGTGTATATGCAATAATATATGACCTCAGGTAAGTGTAAAGCTGAGAAGCTAAAGCAATTCTTAAAGAATAGATGATAGGATGAGGTGTTTCAATTCAGGAATTTGATGATAAAACTGCTTTAAAGACAAACCTCAAACCAAACCCCTCAAAAAACACACATAAAGCTTTAATGTTATATTTTTGTGGAAACTTAAAATATTTAAATACCAAAATTATGTTCTATAAAGACAATTTTTGATGTTTTCACTGATATCATTCTGTGTAACAATTGCTTTAATCAACAAAACATATCTTCTCTAAGAGTGCATGGGAAATTTGGCTTCTGTTCATTATCACTCTGGGAAAGCTGTATAATCCTCATCTGCATAGCATTGTCCACTCTTAGAAGTCCCAAATTACAGTAATAAACTGAATAAGGTAAAAGCAAACAACCCCGAATAGCTTGGAATTAAAAAATCTGTTAGTTTCAAATAACGGAGTGGCATCAAGCAACTCTGGTGTGTGGTGGATATTTTAAAAGGAGTTTGAGATGGAGAGGGTGTTGTAATGTGATGATGCAGTTGATTGTTTTAATACAAAGAATACTTTAAATACAAGCATAAACAGAAGATAACTCTGAGCAAAAGATGATAATGTTTTCTTTGGGGACAGGTATGTCTTAGTCAGCAAGCCCACTTTATGGACAGACCGTCTGAGAGAGCGGTTTTTAGATGGATTTGTTTCTTTCCTAAGGATTCTAGCTTGCATGCAGGTACAACATATTTAAATTATTTCTTTCTAATATGCTGTTATAAAGAAATTACAGCATTTCTTTTGCTCATCTTTTTGTCGATAGCAATAATAAGGAATATAATCATGTACTTATGATAAATTCTTTTGTCTCCCTCTTGGGTTGGTGAAAAGCTAATGTTTTCTTTGTAGAATTAATATTCATCAATTTTAGCTACATGTACCTGAACACCCTATACTTTACCATTTATTTATGGGATTATGTGTTGATTTAAGCCTTCGATCACTGATTTAGCTTGAGTATTTTATGCCATCTCCATTTCAGGGAATGGAAGAGATAAAAAGAGAGATTGGTCAGCATGTTGAGGTGGACCCTGACTGGGAAGCAGCTATTGCTATACAGATGCAGCTCAAGAACATTCTTTTGATGTTCCAGGAGTGGTGTGCCTGTGACGTAAGTATATAAATTGTCTGGGATTCTTCAATGCATGCCTTCTGTGAGTATTCCTGAGTGCTTTTTTAAATAGCAGCTTTTTAAAGAAGCTCAGTATTGTTCAGTACAGATCTCCACAAAAAGTGAGTCTGAAAGACTTATTCTGCAGTGTGACAAAGAGAGAAGGGGTCTCAGAAGGTTATATTCCTCTAGCTGACAGAGCTGCACAGAGTGCCAGGCAAATCGTAAAGAGAAAATACTTCCCATAATTCAAGATTCTGAGAATTAGGTTCATGTATCACTGTCAAGTTTGAGTTTTGAAGCATATGATGTTAATTTTTAATTGCAGAAGTGGACTTCAGAAACTGCACAGATTGGGTAATTGCACTGTAAATTACCTTAATCAGTGCTGGAGCTCATCTCTGTGCAATTTGTTAAAGATATTTTGAAGTGGGTTGTTTTGTTTTTTCCGACTACGAGAGAAAGGAAGAACTATAGCAGCACAGTAGCTTCTTGGTCCAATTTGGAGTCCAAAGTATTAAAATATTGCAGCTTAAATAAGTAAATAGATTTTTAGAGCATTTGACAGAGCAGCTTTCTTGAACAAAAGCATTATGCTTGGTTAATTTTAAGGGATGCTCCACTGCTCCGGTCCAGTGCTTCTCCATATTAAGAAACAGAGTAGTAATTGGTTATATTGTGGATTTTTAGTAATGTTTTATGCCATCAGAAAAAAACAAGTGAGGCGTTCCAGTGCATATATATGATTCTTTCAATACAACACCTTGCATTTATTTTAAATTCCAGGAAGAGCTGTTGCTCAGGGCCTACAGAGAATGTCATAAAGCTGTGATGAGGTGCAGCACAAATGGCCGTTCACGGGAGAAAACAGTATTTCACTTGTGTGGCCACACTCTAGAGAGCAGACCCTACAGGGTGTCTGCAGATCCTGTCAGCATACATTTACCACTGTCTAGGACTCTTGCTGGTAGGTGCTGTGTTTTGTTTTAATTGCTGTTTGAATTATGTTTATCATCCATATCTCTTTCTTTACTCTAGAAAACATTTAGATTAAGTTTCATAGATCATTTGCTCTCTGACTTTCTGACATTCTTATGATCAGGCAACCCTGTTCCCTGGATGTCCCATTAAGGGAAAGGTTTTCTCAAAATGTGTTTGCCATGGAGATTAGAGAACACTTTTTTTTAAACAGGAGAGTAAGGAAGGCAAGAAGGAAAAGTTTCATGTTCTAATGAGATCTTCAGTTTTCTCCGGACTATCTGAGTTTGTGTAGCTCTGTTTCTATTTTTACCTTTTTTGTCTAGATGAATGTTATTTTTTTATAGTATCTTGAATTTATTTTCCAGCCACGTATATCTTAGGACTGTTAAAATGCTCCTCCAGAAAGGCATGTTTGCAGCATGCCAGGAGAGATTTCCAGTCAGAATACAAAGGACCACAGTGGTGGTGATTGCCGCTGTAGAGTACAAATGAAATCATATGCTATTATTAAGCTGCAGATTCTTTATCACATTATTTGATACCAAGATACCTTGTAGTCTTGACATATAGTTATTACTGACATATGATTTAAATGTAAGCTTTTGCTAATGCTATTTAGTATCTCAATTTAAATGGTTTTAATGATTTCATTAAACTAATACATCCATAATATGATGGGTTGAAAGACTGGTAAAAACTGTTATGATGATGATGTATCTTAAATGATCTGTCTTAAATAAACTTGGACTTCTTTTTCCTGTAATTTTCTAAGTTGCAGATGATTTAGCTAATAGTTAGTGTATTAGAGGAAAAACTGTACTGATTTCAATCTGTTTTTCTTTTCCAACTGGTTTTGTAGGTCTTCATGTACGATTAAGCAAGACTGGAGCCATCTCAAGATTGCATGAATTTGTTTCTCCCGTAAGATTTTCTCTTTCCTTTTCTTCTCCACCCTCCCTGCTTCCACCCTCAAATGCTTCTGGTGATTGATACTGTGGTAAAGAAAATAACCTAAGATCATATAAGACAGGCTGAGAAAGTTGGGGCTGTTCAACCTGGAGAAGAGAAGGCTGTGTGGAGACCTCATAGCAGCCTTCCAGTATGTGAAGGCGGCCTCTAAGGATGCTAGGGAGAGGCTCTTCATTAGGGACTGTACTGGCAGGACAAGGGCTAATGGGTTCATACTTAAACAGGGGAAGTTTAGATTAGATATAAGGAAGAAGTCCTTTACTGTGAGGGTGGTGAGGCACTGGCATGGCTTTGCCCAAGGAAGTTGTGAATGCTCTGTCCCTGGCTGTGTCCAAGGCCAGGTTGGACAGATCTTTGGGTAACATGGTATGAGGTGTCCCTGCCCATGGCAGGGGAATTGCAACTAGATGGTCTTAAGGTCCTTTCCAAGCTTAAGTATTCTATGATTCTATATCCAGTAACTTTTATGGCATGCACGCAAGTTATTTTGCAGGTGACAATATGTCTTTGTTAATTAGTACTTAGACTTTTAAAATCACTGACAGACTCGTTCTTGATTATTTTCCTTATTTTCTTTAATTCTAGGAAGAATTCCAAGTGGAGCTGCTAGTAGATTATCCTTTGCGATGTCTTGTCTTGATTGCTCAGGTTGCTGCAGAGATGTGGAGAAGGAATGGGCTCTCCCTGATAAGCCAGGTACTACTACCACAATATTCAGTAGTAGTATGTCCTAATGGTGAATGCAAGTGTTCCCCAGTAATGCCCCCAGTGGTTGTTTAATCCAGTGCAGAAAGAGGTCATGGGGATCACTCCTGCACTAATAAGAGAAGCTTCTCAGTGGGAATTTAGATGACTTGGGTTTGTTTCTAGTTTCATCAATGGCTTTCCTCCCCAGATTAGACAAGTATTTTCATCTCTTATGGCTGTTTCTGAGTAAAGGAGGAGACTGCCTTTAAGTACTTGTATTTTATCTGCTTTAGCTTCACTTTGTTTTTTTTTTTCAGTTTGACAGCAGCCATTCTTTGTGTAAATCTATCACAGGACCTTTTGCTGAAACCAAAATAAATATTGGTAGTCCTCTGTAGAATTGTCTTGCTGAGAACTGGCTAGGGAGAAGGAGGAAGTTTTGATTTTAATCAGTAGCAGCTGTTAGAATTATATTGTCTTAGAGGGGATGAAAAAGTACAGCATAGACATTCCCTGAATAGGTGAAAAAACGTTTTTCATTTATCAAACTACTTACCTGTTTTGTAAGAAACACAGGGCTTCCCAGTGTTTTACGGTTTAAAAAAGCCTCAGACATTAACTGGTGCATATTTGGCAGGGCATTCCTTCTCTACTTAAAATTTGTTTTCCTGTTTCTCAGGTATTCTATTATCAAGATGTTAAATGCAGAGAAGAAATGTATGATAAAGACATCATCATGCTCCAGGTATAGTCACTGCTTGTTTGACTCAAACTTCTCATGGAATTTCTTTTAATTAAATGTGTGTTTATTTTTTTTCTTGGTAAAAGAGTATTTTTAATAATAAATAAAGAACCGTGATGATAACTGGTGTTCATATGAGTTTGGGCTTTTTGATAGATAGGTGCATCTCTTATGGATCCAAACCAGTTCCTCCTGCTGGTACTGCAGAGATATGAACTTGCTGATGCTTTCAAAAAGATCAAGCCCACCAAAAATCAAGTAAGTGGCAAGTATTTCTGAGGACTAATTTCTTTGCTTTTTGTTTATGGAGCCTTAATACAAAATGCTAGTTACTGCTGATTTTTATGGCCACACTGAAAGTCAGTTAACAAAAGATCTAGTGGTTAGATAAATGATTTTGTGTTTGGATTTTGTAGAGGCTTACTCAGAATTAGCAAACAGGTTTTGCCCTCTTTGACCTTTATTTCATAGGGCATCTTTCAAAATCCACGTAAGTGACTTCTCCATAGCATTTCTGTGTCTCAAGTAATTTTATGTGTTCTTATTTTGTCTGGAAGTTTCTTGGACTCTTGTGCTACTTATTGAGGCTTGAACTTCCATTTAGCACCTCATTTGGAATACATTTTGAGCTGTTGTTTCTTTTTCTGTTTGTGAATCTTGCACTTCAGTTGCAGAATAACATCTCTCCTACAAGTACAGGCGTTTTTTTCCAGCTTCTTAGATGTGATGTTTCTTCTTACTATACAATGCTTCAGTGAAGTAGTGCATCTGAAGGCTGAACTCAGTGTCATTTGACATATTTTTCTTTCATTTTTTTCTCTTTTTTAACTAATTTATCTAATTCTTGTAGGATTTGATCAAACAATGTAATGTGTTAATAGAAGAGATGCTACAGATTCTCATCTATGTTGTGGGTAAGTTTAATTTCTCTCTGTTGTAGTAATGAATTATTAAAGGTTTAATAACTTTAACATAGATGGTACGGGAAGACTCTTGGAGAAATCCTATTTTAAATAGATGGCTTAGTAACTGAAGTATTTGTCAGCTGGGAGCAATAAGGATTGCACAGTGTTAGGTAACTTCATAATTGACTATTAAAGTAGAATATGAAGAGAAACTCAGTCTCAGTCCATTTTGTTCAGAAGCCATACTAAAAGGCACTTTTCATCTCAGACACGTAGGTTTCTGGAAAATGCAAACTTATACTATGAAACAACCCAGCAATAGCTTTACTTCTGTGCAAAATTCAGAATTGCTTTATAGCTGTCATATTTGCCATTCTCCTTTTAATTTACTCTGGTAGGGGAAAGATACGTGCCTGGAGTGAGTAATGTGACCAAAGAAGATGTTATCATGAGAGAAATCATTCATCTGTTATGTATTGAACCAATGGCTCATAGTGCAATTACCAAGTCCTTGCCTGAAAATGTGAGTCCTGGTTTATTTACTTTTTTCCTTAATTTACTTTTTCTTATGTCTTTCTCCGCTTTGGCTTCCATATTCTTATATAGAATTGTTTTATTTCTGTTATAAAGCACAAATATTGGTTTCAGAATTACAAGAGAGCATGACAAAGGAGCTTACACACCTTACTGATGTAAAGGTCAATGTCATGGATGCAAGTATGATGTAATCTGAAAAGCCTTGTGTGCTGGTTGTACGTTTTGATGAAGAGGTGGAAAGTTTTGGAATATTCAGCCTTAGTTCTCCTAGATTCAAAAATAAAAGTTTGAAAATTATTTTATCTTTTGGCCTCTTAAGACTGTGCAGCTGGGTTCCATTCTGCCCTGTGTACCATCACTAAATCTGACTGTGTAAATTTTTGCCACTTAATCCTGGGCAGGTGCATTGGAAGTCAAGTATTGTACAGGCCTATTTGAAAGCACAGGTTTCCCTGCCATTCTATTCCAGCTGTTAAAATTCAAGCAAAGGAGAGGGATGTGGATTAGAAGTTATATCATGTGCAAGTTTTCAGGGCTGGCAATCAGTGCAAAAAACCCTTCAGTTTTATTGGCAATTAAATAGCTTGGAATATTGTCAGAAACGAATAATGGGTGATCCACATTCACTGGTTCAAGAGGCTAAAACTGATTGTCCCTGCACTGAGGCTGGGTATGGCACTGCTTTGTTTCTGGAGATCAGCTCTGTTGTAAATAAAATTTTACACGGTTAAATGAAAGTATTAGCTGTCTTTGATGCTTCCTTGTCAATTATGATTATCAGCTTTCTGAGTAATAGAGGGCAAAATATATTAATTAATGAATAAACCAAAAATCTCTGTCTATTTTTGTTGCATCTAGCATAATACTGAAGATATTTGAGTCACTGTGTATTTATCCCAAACTAAATTTTTTACCAGGAGAACAATGAAACTGGCTTGGAGAGCGTAATTGATAAAGTGGCTACATTTAAGTAAGTTCTTGATATTTGTTTTTTGGTAGCTTGAGGGTGAAATGAGATCTCTTGAATGTGAAATGAGATCTCTTGGATTATACAGGTTAAACACACTGCGCTGCACATTCTCTGTTCATCTAATATTTTGCTGTCTTGGAATATACTTTTAAATACATATAGGAAAGAAAAGTGTAATGGAATTCCTGAAGCTGTAGCTTCTCTCCTTTTGCCCCCCTCTTTCTTCAGATTCAGTTTGAGGAATCTCAGGTGTTTAGTAATCTCAAATCATGATGGGAAAATCTTTAAAAGTTCATTATATTTCAGAGATGATTTGGAAAATTAACAATTTATTGTACCTTTGACAATCACCAAATAATTATTGGCTTAGATGTTATTTAATGGCTAATTTGCTGTAGCTTTCAGATGATAGTTAATTTTATTTAACAGCTAAGTAAATACAAACATACAACAATCAATTGTAGCAGTTAAGGAAAAACATGGCTCAAATGTATGCTATTTTAGTCACAAAAACATCTTGTAATGTTACTTATATTAGTATGCCTTATTTTAAATTCCTTGTGGGTTGCTTGTTTATGCTTAATCAAGCGTAACTATAGGTGTACCTAGGAATTTCACTTTGGGAATTATACGGAAGGTTCAAGAAAATCTCACTGGCTTGAAAGTAGTTGCTTGTATTACTTGTTTTGTACCTTGGTTAAAGAAAGTAATGAATTTTATACAATGATGTCCAATGTCTGAAATTCTAACCTATAAAGTTAAAAAGAGGTCTGACAGGTAAATTGTGTTACTAGTTTGCTTACATTCAAAGAGGTGCTGAACATACGTATTGATATATACATTATGAAATATTTCTCTGTAAGGAAACCAGGTGTGTCTGGCCATGGAGTTTATGAACTGAAAGATGAATGCTTGAAGGAGTTCAATATGTTCTTTTATCATTATACTAAGATCCAGCACAGCAAGGTAAGCACTTAAGATTCACTCTCAAAGGTTGAAAAATAGTACATACTTGTCCATGTTTAAAGGTTTTTGCCGAATCAAAGGAATTAACAGAATATAAAGAAATTGAGTCAGTGAAGAGTATATGCAGCTAACTTCAAAATTGAATTTCTAATGAAGACTGCAGTACAAACTGATGTGGTATGGTTTGTGTTAGTATTTTCTCTATGGTGATCTCTGTATTAACTCTGCTAATGCTAAGAACAAAATAGAATTATTTTTGAACTGGAAATCCCCAAACTTTGCTTTTATGGATCTTATTGAGGAAGCAAGTATGTCCATTTATTTATCTCTACTACAAATTGAAATGCAAAATGCATAGTGCTAAGCAGATTTCAGACAAGATTCTAGTTACACAACCACGTATTGATTACATATCATGCCACACTTCTCATTTATAGTTTCTCATTGTTTCATTATGTACTTCTGTAGAAATGCTGATATAACACTACTACTTTTTCTATAGGCTGAACATACACAAAAGAAAAGAAGGAAGCAAGAAAACAAGGATGAAGGTAAGAATTTGAAACAGAGTTGAATTTGAAATCAGCAAATGTGATAATTCAGTAGTGCATGTAGTGCACATAAAATGAGGTTTCGGGATGTGTCTTGTGCTCTCTAATCCTAACCTGCAATCTTTGAGATGCCAGTTTAATATATTTGCTCATCTCTTCTTTCCAGCATTGCCACCCCCTCCTCCTCCAGAGTTCAGTCCTGCCTTCAGCAATGTGGTGAGGATTCTGAACTGTGATGTTATGATGCATATACTGCGGACCATTCTTCAGAGAGCAGTAGAACTAGAAATCCACTTGTGGACTGAAGCTATGATTCAAATGGTATGGTTAACTTTAGTCTTCCTATGATTATTCCTGTGCAGAACATGTTAGCTGCTTATAAGATCAAAATGTATAAAGATAAACTTCAATTTTGAATTATAAGAATTTACCCTGTTTTTACATATCTTACTGACAAAAGAAATATTTCTAATTATTTATCTCCACGGTAAAATAAAAATGTGAAACATAGTATTAAACTCTTCAGTTTTCTATCTTGCTTTCCTCCGTGTGTTGCCTCATCAGTGAAGGTGTTTCCATATGTAATTCTCCTTGCCACATCTTTTTCTTGAAACTTCATGGGCAAATAAGTAAGCCTTTGGTCATCTTAAAGAAATTGGGGTTACTTCATCTTGTAAGCGCAGAGTCTCCGAATACGTAAATGTCTTTGGGGCCTCGGTCATTAAATAATACGATTTAACATTTAATTTTAGCATGATGACTTTGATTTAGAAAAAAACCAAAACAAAACAACAAAGGAATTACTGACATTATTGAAGTTGTTGTTTGTTTGTTTCTAAATATTTATAGGATTAGAACCTGAATTACAGACCGGTTGAATTAATGTTTTGTTAGAGTGCATAGATTAATAAGTACCTTACCTGCTAGTCTTTGGGTTATGGATTTAACTAAATATTCATAGATTTGTACCAGGAAAATGACAAGATTAATATGCTACTAATATAAACTGTGTGTAACTTTTTTGATTTTAATGCAAGTAATATAGAATCATAGAATAGTTAGGGTTGGAAAGGACCTTAAGATCATCTAGTTCCAACCCCCCTGCCATGAGCAGGGACACCTCACACTAAACCATGTCACCCAAGCCTCTGTCCAACCTGGTCTTGAATGCTGCCAGGTTGGAGCATTTACCACTTCTTTGGACAACCTGTTCCAGTGCCTCACCACCCTCACAGTAAATAACTTCTTATATCCAGTCTAAACTTCCCCTGT
Organism: Neopsephotus bourkii; assembly: GCF_033783945.1. Taxonomy (NCBI): domain Eukaryota; kingdom Metazoa; phylum Chordata; class Aves; order Psittaciformes; family Psittacidae; genus Neopsephotus; species Neopsephotus bourkii. The sequence goes on along the minus strand of NW_026902298.1, from coordinate 13,603,190 downwards.
TTAAGTTTGAATGCGCATTACCTTTTGTTCTGTAGTCCCTGGTGAAGAGTTCCTCTCTGGCATCCTTGTATACCCTTCAGATAATGGAAGGCTGCTATGAGGTCTCCACACAGCCTTTTACTCTCCAGGTTGAGCAGCCCCACTATTGTCAGACTGTCTTTGTACAGGAGGTGCTCCAACCCCATTATCATCCTTGTGGCCCTTCTCTGGACTTGCTCCAACAGCTCCATGTCCTGCTTATGTTGAGGACATCAGAAATGCACATAGTACTCCTAAGTGGGGTCTCATGAGAGCAGAGTCGTGGGGCAGAGAAATGCAGGGAAATTATGTTGTGCATTGTTACTTTACTTTCCAGGTGCAATATCTGCACTTTTTCTCATTTCTGTGTTTTATCATGGATACATTCAGCATATAGTACATAAACATCCTTATGTTTTATGCCAATTTTTCAGACCTCTAACAGTGAATAAAATTTATTATTTTTCTCCTTTTTAAGGTGCTTCATCTCCTTTGCTTAGGGTTACTAGAAGAAAAACAGCAGTTACAGAAGTCTCCAGAAGAAGAAGTAACCTTTGATTTTTATCATAAAGCAACACGTATGTTTTCTTTTCTTTGGACTGGCAAAGTAAATTAGGCTAAGTTGATTTTATAAGGATGAAAATAAAACTAGAAGAAAGTATTCAGTGATTTTGGTCAGAAAGGGTGTACTTTATGCTGTAGAATTAAGAACTGCTAAAAGATTTATTATTTTAGTTTTAATAATCAAGAAACCATGTTTGGACTAGCTTCCGTTGTTCACAGTTGCCAGGTACATTGAAGAGGATATTTGCTGCCTTTCCTAGGAAAGAAATGGGAAAGTAATTCTAGTGTTAGAAAATGGTTCTTTTGCAACAATATTGTTGAAATGGAAACTAAGAACTCCTTGAAAAATGATAGTGGATTTAAATGAGCTGCCTCCATCTTTTGTACTCCTGAAATGTGCAATTATTGATTTATGTGCAAGTTAAAGTCTCTTACTATGGTAGTGATATAATAGAAGCAAAACTTAGTGGCTATAAAGTCTGCTTTTTTCACCCCTAAATCCTTACAGAACACTTCCTAATCTTACGTTCAAAGCTAGTCAGTGGGAGTTGGGATCTACATTTTCTAAATAAACTTCAAGCTTATTTAGAGTTTCTGCTTCACTGTGTAAGGCTAAATTAAAAAAATAAATCCATTATCAAGCTAAACAGAAGTGCCGTTTGAGAGATGAAACAGAGATAGGACTTGTCTCAGGTTTAAAGCGCGCTTTGTGTTAGTGGCCTAGAATGTTATGAATTTTTACCAAGGTGTGAGGAAGCAAATGATTAGTGTAATTATATATATACATATATTTCAGGAGAAATAAACTTGTGCACACTTTGCTGTTAGTAAACTTAAGTAAGCTACAAGTACTTTACTGCTTCGTGATGGAGCAAAAGGCTGTTCTGGTTTTGTCTATACTTCTGCTGTTGGCAGTAGCAAAAATACTTATCTACAGGAGGGAGACGTTATACTACATTTAACCGGAATAAACAGGTGAAATTAAACTAGAAATGTAACTACAGAGGTTGCGTTATAGTTAGCAGTATTTTAAGGCATGTACATGTTTGTAAGTACATTAAAATGTTGGTGTTTTCTCTTTTTCCTCTGAAGACCCATGCTTTTCTATTGTTCTCTCCTTTGTAAAGGAATGGGAAGTTCTGCCTTGAATGCTGTGAGCGTGTTAATGCTTCTGGAAAGATTAAAAAGAGCTCCTCAGTTAGAGGCTCAGAAGGACACAGTCAATTGGATACTGCAGGTACACAAGGGGGGATAAGTACTGCCTGAGTTTAGTAATCTAGAAAGCTTTTATGAAAGATGTTATGATGCTTATTAAGGATAGTTGGAGAAAGCAGTAAATGAAAACTGGAAGCTTAGTTTTGACTACCTGGGCATATACTGGAAAGCTTTCTGTTCTGGATGTATATGGTTTTGCATGATTTTGGTGACTTATTTCCATAGGATGAGCCACATCTCTCCTGAAATAAGCTAGCAGTCTCCCCATTCTTATGTGCAGATGCTTTAGCTGCTTAGCAGTATTAGTGCTGGAAGACTGGGAAACTTGGAAGATTTTACTTCATACTGAGCTGTGCTCATCAGGTTTAGGATAAACACAGCAGTGTTACAGGAATGCACATACTGTCTCAGATGTTTTTGTTATTTAGGTGTTTGGCAGTTGGTTTAATCCATTTAAAAATCTGAAAACAGAGTGAAAGTAAATATGTTTAATCCTGTCTATCTTGTAATAAGAGCTGTTGCATTTTAGTTTTGACATGTAAGTCTCTATTCCTAGATGTTTGACACAGTGAAAAGATTGAGAGAAAAATCTAGTTTGACGACAGTAGCAGCTACATCAGGATCAGAAACTGCAAAAGGTGATGAGGTAATTAAAAAAAAAAGTTCAATAGAAGCCTTGTATTTAACGTTTTGAATGACTGTTTTCAAAAAGGTGCTTAATTTTTTATCTAAAATGATATTTAAAAATATTAATTTCTGATATTGCCTATGCATAGGATTTAGATTCTAAGATCAGTGTTTTAAATAAACTCATGGTAAGCATGTTTTGTGGAATTCTAAGCAGCTAATGTGGTTCTGTTTGTACTTCCGAGTAAAGTGAAACTGAGGGGGGTTACTAAGTAATTAGTGTTGATTTCTTGTTTTCATGATTTAACCACTTTTCTATTATGTTGTCACTGTGGGGTAGTAAGAAATACAAATCCACTTAAAATGATGTCTTGCAATTTATGTGACCTACCAAGAGGTTAATCTGCTTTACCTTGATCATATAAAGACATGAGGCTGAGGTGATTATTCCGTCTGTGTATCAGTCTGTATGCCCTGCCCTCAGAATAACTTTTGAATCCAGTGGTCAAGTGATGCAGGGAAATGAGGATTTCAAAGATTATAGCAGTGCCCTGAGCTTTTTTTTTTTTTTTTGTGGGTTTATTTTTATTTTTTTTTTTTTTAATTGGCAGCTGAATAGAAAAGAAGAATCCAATCTAGCTTAGGCCAGTTTGCTCTTACACGTTAGGTTCGGCAACAGCTTGCTGGCAAACAATCTCTTGGCTAGTCATTGTATGTGTAGCTCTAAACTTACCACATCATATGCTGTGCTTCCTTTTTGAGAAAGTTGTCATTTTTTATGTGGTAAGGTAAGGGAACAAAATGCAAAAGCACTATAAAAAAAGACTCACAGTTTCACTACTTGTGGGGCAATTTGTTGTTTGATTTCCTCAAAAAGCAATGGTATTGTGAATGGAAGCAATGTACATAATGTTGAATTCATGCCTTACATATTGAATAAGAGGAGTTAGGTTCTATATTTTAATTCTTCCCTGTGTTTTTGAATTCTACATTTCCAAAGTATAGAAATACTTTTTAGATTTTGAAAAATATTATAGATGAGGATATACACTGGGAGAAGAATAGTTTTCCAATCTATGATAAAGAATTGAGGAAAGTACAATCCTCAGAGTCATAAAATGTTGCCACAAAAATGTAGGAACAGTGTGTTTGCTGTGTAATTCATAGACAGTTCAAGATAAAATGTTCTTGAATTCCTGTAAGGGGTTTTGCTTATGGGGAGAATAACAGAACTCTGGAGGAGTCTTGTGATGTTCGCCTCGCGAAAGTTTCTTAAGACGGCGAACTAAAATGGATCAGGTATTATTTATTGATCCTGTCTTTGGGCAAGGGACTGTACTAGTGACCTTTTGTGGACCTCTCAAAATCTCTTTTTTCTGACTATGTTAAGGAAACTAGTGAACATCTAAGAGTTTGGTTTTGCATTTTACAGCTAGCAGTTAACATTTTATTTTTCATCATTTAAGTGTTGTCAGTTAAGGAATTTGATGCCAGTGGTTAGAATGCATGAAGATGGGCAAAATGCTTTTCATTTTCTGATGTTCTCTGTTGCGTGATTTCTTTATTTTCTTTTATTGTAAGACACAGAGCACTCAGGATAAAGAGAAAGCTGAGCGGAAGAGAAAGGCAGAAGCAGCTAGGTTGCACCGTCAGAAGATAATGGCTCAGATGTCTGCACTACAGAAAAATTTCATTGAAACCCATAAGCTGCTGTACGAGAACACATTGGAAGCACAGGGGAAAGAAGATGCTATTATGGAGGAAGAAAGGTAAGAAAAAAACAGACGCCCAGAGTTCTGGTGGTAATTGCTCATTACCTGCTACATAATCATTATACTGCATGAAAATGTTGAAAGTACATTCAAGGGACAGACTTGCAACTATCATGTGTATGCTCACTTTGTAGAGCAGCATAAGAGAAACAATAAGAAAATTAATTATTTCTTCAAAAGGTACTTATATTGCTTAACATTTGGAAAAAAGAAATGTCATTAGAAAGCTGCTGAGTTGACAACGCTAATTTTGGAGGTAAATGTCTCCCTTATATGAAAATTTCAGTATTTAATTTTGAAAAAATCTGAAAGCCAATATGCCTTTAGGTTAAGTTGCAATGAAGAAAATTTTTGTGTATCTCAGGTTGCTGATATTTCTATTCGTTAGTTTCCAGAATCTAATACTGGAGATGTTTGGTTTATATTGGTTGTAATATTGTTGGTATTGATTGCTCCTGTTCTAGAGCTGCTTCAGCAATATTATACACCTATTTTGATCTAAGGAATAAGGAATAGTTAAAAAATACTTGGAAGCTTATTGTATCACAAAGCATTCAATTAAGGTATTGGCATTCATCTTCAATATGTTTTCTTCAAGAATAGGAAACAATTTCAATGTGTCTGTAGTATTAAACATGTTTAATCCAATCTGCATTAAATAGAGCTTCCTTAGTTTCTTGCTGTTAGAATCCATTCTATTGTGTTATTCCATGTTAGCTAGCTTCCACTTTCTTTTTTTAAAGGAAACTGCATTTTAGTGAGGATTGAGATGTTTCTTCATTTTTTGGTCATCATTTGGTTTTGTAAAGCACTTTGGTATAAAACCAGAAATGTTAGAAGTGTATAACATTTCTAGATGTTGGAAGAATAAGTTTATTTAGAAAAAGCCATCTGAGATTATTTTATATCTTTCTCACTTATGATCCTACAGCATGTCTTCAGCAATTGATTACTCCAAAATTGCTTTGGGTCCCAAACGAGGTCCATCGGTTGCTGAGAAAGAAGTTCTGACCTGTATTCTTTGTCAGGAGGAGCAGGAAGTGAAGTTGGAAAGTGCTGCCATGGTATTATCTGCTTGTGTCCAGAAATCAACTGCCTTAACTCAGAATAGGAGCAGAATTATTGAACAATCAGGAGGTATGTGAGCTTTCTTCTTTTAGACTACAGACAGTTCCATACCTAGAGCGTAGACACTTTGAACGTAATTAAACTCTATATTCAGTCGCATTGCTTAAATGGCTTACTCTACTTAGTAAAATGAAAGTGAAATTTTTTAAATTGTTCTAAAATCCATATTGTGAAGCTTAAAAAAGGGAAGTGCATGAAGATTTTAATGTGCTCCTGGGAAATAATACAAACACAAGAGTTAGTGTTGCATAATGGCATATTGGTAGCAGGAAACACAAAGACCAATGTGAGTTTTATTATAAGTAATAATTTCTTATACATGAGAGAGATTTTGGTCAGTTATTTGAGGGAAAGAAAGAAAAGGGGAAAACTTCAGTACTCACTGAACTTTTTTTGCTCTCGTTTTGAAAAAGAAAATTAATTATCATTGAAGATCAGATGCTTGATGGCTGTTAATTTTAACCATAGAGAAATCCAGTCCAGAATAGGATAAGAGAAGTTGAAATAATATCTAGGCTAAGAAGTAGAAACAACTGTTTGTCTTTAGCAAGAACTAACCAACCAAAACCCCCAAACCAAAAAGACACAAAAAGTGAAATGAAAATATAATTTGGATGATAGTAATTATTACTAGTTCATAAGACAATATGAAAACCAAAGGCAGACTGTAAAGCAATAAAAAATAGCAAAAATGGATTTGTCAGGAAAGGAACTTAGCAAGCCACCTGCATAACTGGTTTTGTAGGTGATTTATTTTCATGTTTTATTAGAATTTTTGGCTGTGTCCTCCTTAATACATAGCCTAGGCAAATGATTTAGGCAAAATCACCCAAAATCAGCCCAAGATGGATATAGGTATCATAAAACCAGTAGTCTGATTCAAGCACACTATAATAATTAAAAGTTAGAAGTGATAATTTTTCTCTGTAAATTTAATTTTATTTTTTTAACACAGGTAAAATTTTAGATAAGCTTTCTATCAAATATTTGTGAATCAATTTACTTTTGAGTTGTTTCACTTAGTATCAAGGTTAGTGTTTACTCCTCTGAGTCATTAACAAATACTGAATCATCCTAGACCCAGGACAGACACCTACAGAATCCTGTTAGATACATTTTTCTTTTAACAGTGAACTACTGAAAATGGCAATTTTGAGCCAGCTGTATAGAATTTTTATCTAGCCCATGTAATAATTGCATCCTTCTTTTTTCCTTTCTCCCCTTTCTTTTCTGTGCTACTCTGAAGTACAAATTAAGTCCTATGCTCTTGTAGTCAGATACTTGCAAGCTTTCTGCAGTGACACCTTGGTCTATTGAAAAAAGGCAGGAATGAAGTTCTTTTTCCTAAAGCCACTTCTGGCTATTATTTATAGCACATACTCTCCACTGCATGGCCCTCGTGCAGCTCATCAGTTAGAAGCAGGCCTGTTAAGAGCTTTTCTTTGAAGATTCACGTAAGTGAAAAAGGTTTGTTCCCAAAAAGCAGAAGTGCAGGTAGTGGCAAATTAAGTGTTATACCAAGGTTCCCTTTCTTCTTTCAGTTTCCATTTGACTTAAAGCTGCTTCAGCTGCTGTGAAATAGAATTCTGTGTTCAGTGCAATTTGGGTGCTAGGTTTCTAGGTACACCATTACATTCTCATGACATTTTTGCTATTAAAAATTATACAAGAATAGTAGAAGATAGACTTGAGTTTGTTGTTTGTCAGTGCTGTTCATGTAAGTGGGTTAAAAATATATGGGACTAGTTGGAAAAAAGACTGATTTTCCTTTTTCCTAGTAGTTTCATTTTCTTTCATTTAAAAATGCAATAACAAATATGTGAAAAACTTCAGTGGCAGCAAATCCAGCCACAGACTGATTGCAGTACCGAAGAATCATTTTCTTTACTTTTCTCTTTTGACCAATTTACTATTAGTTTTGGATTTTGTCATTTTTTTTCTTCCTCATTAGTGGAAAGCCTTCAGTAGTTTAAATGGGCTCTGTCTTGTGATTACTTTGCTGAAGTATTGGTGTGGAAAAGCCAGCCTAATGGGATTGTAATGTGACTGTGCAGACTGTGGGGAAAATAAAATATGAAGGCTTGTTTTCTATGCATACTATTGTTCATCTCTGATCATACTGATGGAAAGTTACCTTATTGTGCTTTCGATACCTTCTTTCTGCTGTGTTTTCAGATATGTTAGATCCTCTCTTCATGCACCCTGACTTACCTTGTGGGACCCACACAGGAAGCTGTGGTCATGTGATGCATGCAGCCTGCTGGCAGAAGTAAGGATGTGTTTTAGCAGCTCTTTATGTTGTTTTGGGGTTTTCTGTTTAATCTATCTTCCAAAACTTCTAAACGCGCACTGACAACATAGGGGGAATAGCTTTAAACTGAAAAAGGGTACATTCAGATTGGATTTTAGGAAGAAATTCTTTCCTGTGAGGGTGGTGAGGCACTGGCACAGGTTGCCCAGAGAAGTTGTGGCTGCCTCATCCCTGGCAGTGTTCAAGGCTAGGCTGGATGAGGCTTCAAGCAACCTGGTGTTGTAGAAGGTGAGCCTGCCAATGGCAGGGGTGTTGGAACTTTATTATCTTTAAGGTTACTTCCAACCCAAACCATTCTGTGCTTCTCAACAGATAAAGTTGGGTCATGTGATTGTGAGCTACTTAACATTGTTGTATGATATACACAGTCTCTTGAGATTGTTGTTTGCACATGTGCCATTTTACTTAAAAAAATGACTGAAGTTTTAGTGCCTTAGCATTGAGTTTTCTATGTGTGTATGTGTGTATATATATATATATACACTTTACAATGAAACATCAGTACACAACAAATAGGTGCACACACAATGATACAGAAATATATTCCTTGAGTATAATACACCTGCTCTTGGCAGGTCCATCTACATCTGCATAGATCTAAGTAGTGCAACATTGGAGCTCAGTTCCCTTGCTCTTTTTAAGAAAAGATGACTTGCTGTGTGGGTAAATGGGATTAAAATGGACAACAGGCTCTTCTCATACGGGATGGCACAGAAGGTTTTAGTATAGTCTTTTATTTATTAACATAACAGACATTCTAACTTACTAATATTCCTCCAAATGATGCCTGCCACACCTTTCTGGAGTATCTGTGCAGCCTAAAAATACTGCAAAATACTCTCTAAAAAACCTCTCTGGGTTCAAATGAATGGAATATCTTTGTAGTTGCCATGTATGAGGAAGAGGAGTTGCTTGCAAATACAGTTGTTTGTGGGGAAAATGTATGGTTTTGTTAATTTCAACAGAAGGCTTTCCTAAATATTCTGTAATCATTAGAACTTCTGCAGATGCCCCCACAGTCACGCTTTCTGTTATTACATAAATGGGATTGTAATTTTTCCCTTAAGATGTATGATTTAGAGCAAAGAAAAAAACCCCCCAAAATGAACACAAATCCCCCAAAACCAACCAATCAAACAAAAAACCAACAAAACCCCCCCAAACAAATTATTATCTTAGTGCAGAAGTTAGGTAATTTCATATCTGTCTTTAAGATCCTACATACCCAGTCTGAACGTTAGTACAGAATTTAGTTGCTTGCATCCAGGCAAGAAGATTTGTGTGCTGGATCTTTTTTTTCCTAATAATACCATGGTGACATTAATGAAATTTGAGGGTTTACTGCATCCAATGAGAGGCCAAAAATGATAATGAAACCTGTAACAACTTCATAGTTATTTCTTAGTTTCCTTTTTGATTTTAAAATAGGTCATGTGTTATTGTAATTTAAATTACCCTCTCTTCCTGTTAAAAGAAGGCTACAGTTTCATTGTCTAGTTACAAGGCTCGGTCATTAGCTGATTATTCATTTATGAAATGTTGCTGGTAGTTTTTCCTAAAATTAAATGAAACTATGTGCAATCCCCATTTCAAACTTACTGTAGTGAATTGCTTATGGGAGATACTAGATACAATGCTTTACAGTGTCGAAGATGATGCGAAGGTAAAGTAGAAAATTTAAGGACTGCTTGTCTGTAAAAATAATGAAATTTAAAGAGATCCTAAAAGCAAGAAGAAGTTGCTGTCATTTTGCATGAATGTTACATCATGCATTTTTGCGTGAGTTTATGTGCTCAAAGGTTTTATTTTCACATCCAAGCATATGAAAGAGTTATAACAAGCAAGTCTTTTCCTTCCATTTGGGTTGGATAGGTATTTGCTAGATAATTACATTTAATTACTTGAACATTTGATCTCATGTCACATTTGAGCCATTCCACATTTTAGTAACTTCCTTTTCAATGTTATAGGTACTTTGAAGCCATGCAGATGAACTTCCGACAACGTCTGCATGTCGAACAGATATTTGACCTGGAGAACGGAGAGTATCTGTGTCCACTTTGCAAATCTCTGTGCAATACTGTGATTCCTATCGTTCCGTTGCAGGCTCAAAAAATAAACAGGTGAATTACCAGATTGTATAGCTTTTAATTAAAAAGAAAGGTAAATATCACTTTGGGGCTGGCTGGCTTTTCAAATTTTTGGAAGGAAAACTTGGGCTGACCTCCCTAATCTGTATAAAAGGCTGCATGCTCTCTCTACTGTTGCTCTCTCGACTGTTCATCCAAATATACTGGTTTTAGCCGATTTCTCTTAAGTATTTTTGGATTGGCTGTTTCTTAGAGCTGATATCAAATGGGAAAGTACTTAGATCTAGCATTTAGCTTAACACTTCATTTTGTACTATTTGCTCAAAATTTACAAAGCCAACAAAACTGAATACTGAGTTAGTATGTACTGATCTGAATATGTCTTTCATCTTTAAAGATAAGGTGAGTGTTGAAGGAAAAACCTGCTTTCTGTTTCTGTTTTCAGTGAGGATGCAGAGGCAGTAGGTCAAATTCTGTCACTGGCTAGGTGGCTGGAGATTATCATAGTCAAGATATCGGGCTACAGTGTGAAAAATGCTGAAGGTTTGTTATCTTAATTTTGAAGCTATTCTGTGGGCTGTTTAATATGCCAATACATGTTTTAACTAATACCGACAGAAAACTTAGACTGAAAATATGTTTTCCTATCAATGAAGGCAGTATCATATAAAGGTGGGAATAAGTCACAGTCCTTTCTGAGCTGATGTTTTGATTTTTGCTGTGCCCTTACCAGTTTTCTGGTTTCTGTTAAATTTTTCCATCTTCCCTGTAGAAGAAAGTTATGTGCGCTTGGAGAGGATAGCCACCTACTAACACTCAAGAGTTAATTGAACTGTTTTATTGACTGTGATGTAGTAAAAAAGACAAATCAAATTAAAAAGGCCAAAATAAAAGCATGTACAAGTATTTAAATAACAGAAGGTACAGAGAATCAACATATTCCCTACACTTACAGTGCAGGTAGTTCTTTTTCCTCGCCGGGAAAGCACTACTTTTAATCCTCATATTTCTGGAAATACAAGCAAATGTTAATTAAGAAGGAGGGTTAGAAGACATTGTGGCTGGTGACATCTATTTGCAAGTATTGTCTAACCAGTTTAAAATAAAAAGTCTGACTTCTTTTGGACTGCTGTAAAACAACTGTAAAACTGTAAAAACAGCTTCTTTGTATTTTAACATTGATCTAATTTTTTGTTTTTCTGGAAGGAGAGAAAGAAAATCTTCCAGGTTTCATCAACAAGGGAATGGGGAACTCTGCTTTGGACTTCCATTCCATCCTTAGTTTTGGAGTTCAGTCTTCGTAAGTGTTACTGGAAGTGCTCTCTGCATTTATTTTAATCTCCCTAAAATAACCTAGGTATACTTCAGGATTTGTATTGAAGGAAAAGCGTATGATTTGTTCTGTCAAAGTATGGGCTTACTTGTACTTTTCCTTAAGCATTCACTGAATATCAGATCTGTACAAGCTAGATGATCCTCTTGGTCAAATCCAGTCTGGTAGTTTTTATGTTCTTGGTACAAAGCTAGGATCTTCTAATCCATGATTCCAGTGATCTGGGTTACTTCCTGTGCTTCTAGACAAATTATTTAATACCTGTCTGCCTTAATTTTCCTGCTATATGTCTGTTCCAGGGATAGATTTCACTTACTTTTGGATGCATTAATGGAATATAGATTACTCAAAGGAATAGGGCTATGTAGTCATTAACCAGTAAGTAATAAATACTGTTAACAATGCAGACTGAAATTATCTTGGCTTCCTTTTGCAGAGTGAAATACTCAAGCAGTATCAAAGAGATGCTTATTCTCTTTGCCACCACCATTTATAGAGTTGGGCTAAAAGTTGCTCCAAATGAAGCCGATCACCGGATTCCTATGATGACATGGAGCACATGTGCTTTTACCATCCAATGCATAGGTAAAGCATAATTTGGATCTGTTCCTTCTCATGACTTGAAATTCCTACAACTGTTTGGTTGTATAATTTTATGCACTCTGATTGTATAACTAACAGTTCTAAAAATAAGAGCAATACGTAGTAGTATAGCAATGTACTTTATACGTAATTACATATATAATAAGAATGAAAATCTATAATCCAATATACATAATAGAATGTTTTGTTAGATGGTAGTTTGTAAGATAAGGTATGGAATGCCAACATTGAATTTAATCTGAGACAGCAGAGAGTGACCATGTTCCATGTTACTGTAGCATTAAGGATGTTCAGTGAATATCTTCATGATGCCAAAGACCCATTGAGCTGTAGTCATCTCCTGTGCTGCTAAATATCTAAAAACTTTGAAATAATACTCCCTTTGTCATTATTTGTGTTTATTCTCAAAGAATTCTCATGGTATTTGTAGAAGAAATATGATCTTTTGCATTCTGAAAGTGCTGAGCCTGGTAGAAAAAAACCCAACCAAACAAACCAACCAACCACCCCAAACATTTTCTGGCATTAATCTCTTTTTGAAGGCAAAATAATTACTATAAAAATGGTTGCATTTTGGGGGATAATGTACCTGTTTGGCAGTTTTATTTACTTTCTATACTATATACACAAAGGAATTTGTGTAATAAATGTGAAGCTGTTGATAAACCTGTAGTGGCTTCCAGGCAGGGGAGGACACAAGAGAGGTCTGAACTGCATGCAGAAGGAATTGAGAATGTAATTGTACAGATCCGTAAATATGATTTGCCAAGTATACAGTTTTTGTTGATGAAGCTGTTAGGTGCAAGTGTAGTCCACGTGAAATCGATGGTGGACCCAACTAGAGTCTTAAAAGTTCAAAAGGTTTTTAGGAGAATTGGGAATATTCTGATAAGGCAGGAGTAGTCATGAGAACTGATTGCGTCTATTTAGTGTTGGATTTTATCAGACTTTTCAAATGGGTTGGGGAGGAGTAGAAGCCATCCAGCTCTTTTAACATTAATGCACTTATTGCTGTGCAGATTGTTTTCTTTTGCTATCTAAAGAAAGACCTTGGTGGCTGTCAGGGAGAGTTTGGCAGCAAATGTATAAATGCACAGACTGTTATCACAGATGTGATCTTAAAGGCATATGTCAGAAATAGAAAATTCAGATGCCTCATTAGGCCAAGATTATAAAACCAGATGGATGATTGTGACAGTCTGACCTATCCTAGGCCACACCATTTCCTTGGATTTATTTTTGCTTACAAATAGAGCAGGCTTCCATAAAATTATAAGGCAAAACTGCCTAAATAACTTCAAGTATGCTGGCTGTGAATCCAGTCATAGGGTGCACTAGTATGGGCTTGTGGCAGTGCTCCCTAGACAAGGAGCTACCTGTATTAGTGGAGTCTCTAGAGGAGGTTCAAGCTATCATTGCCATTTAAAATAGATTTTTTTTAAGATAATTCTCTTATGAAAATAAAGTTGGTCTTTTCCAAGAAGTGCGTATACTAAAAATAAATTAATCTTTGACTAAGTGGATTCTAACAAAAAAAGCTATGTTAGTTCCTGTAGAACAAAGCAACTTAATTTTTTCTGTGTTTTGATTTTAAGAAAACCTCTTGGAAACAGAGGGCAAACCTTTATTTGGATCTCTACAAAATAGACAGGTATGGGCAAGTAAGATATCTAATACATTTTAAACAGAAAAGCTTTATATGTATATAAAATACATGCATATATTAAAAACACACTGTAACAGTTAACATCAAGACTATTCTCTCTTGAGGTATAGCCCTCAAAATGTTTAGATTGATAACATAAAAATCATTTTGGAAGAATAAGATTTCTACTTGCACATGGAAGTTTCTATTAAATTCACTTATCAATATGTTTTCTGGTTCTAGAAATAGATATGTTTTTACAGCTTTATTTCACTATTATATCTTTCATTTTTTCCTGTCCAACCATTTTATCTTGCGCTCTAGCACAGTAGCCTTAAAGCATTAGTGCAGTTTGCAGCTGCTCAGAGAACAACATCGCCACAGGTCCTGATTCAGAAACATCTGGTTCGTCTTCTAGGAGGTATTGTATTGGTTTTCTTCACTAATTTTGTATAGCAGAAGTTTTTATTGCAGAATGGCACACACATTAGTATGGCATAGAAGCAAAGGTTAGACTACTGACAACAGTGCTAACTTCAATTTCTGTAATGTTGCCTGAAATCATGGAGTATTGCTTGCGCTGAAGTCATCAGTAGTTCTGTTAATCCAGCTCTGTATTGCTGAAGTCCCCCCAAAATCCTCTATCCAAGGTCACCTAGGCTTAATAATACTCATATCTAGAACATTTACAGATGGCTAACAAGCTATTGCTGGCAATGTTCAAAATTACTCATTCTGTGCTAAAGAGGTAGATAAATCCTCTCTCCTAATTGTAAGACTTCATCTTTTTACTACTTTCAAAAGGTTGCTTGCAGCCTAGTTTTAAGATATTTTTGTCTTGGAACAAGCTAGTTTGAAACAGTTTTCTTACTGATTAGGTTAGCATGGTGGTCTTTATGAATCCCACTCTTTGACTTGCCTTCTATTTCATAGGATCCTTAGGTGTGGTACAGGCTTTTGTATTGGCCTAGGCTGTGAGACATCTGGTGTTGCAGTGCCTAGGTACATCTGTGGACTTCACCCTTAATGCTGTGTGGCTTTATTAGAGCTGGTGAAATGAAACTTTTTATCTCAGAATTTTTAAGATATAGTTATTAAAATTGTCAGCTGGTTGGTTGGGCATGCAGAGTGATGGAAGCAGTTAGATACTTCCGTAGTTAAGAGACTTGGACATTTTTGGATGAAAACACAGAAATGATACAGGCTTCTAAAATCAGATTCTGATACTGCAGTTCAATCCAAAAGAAGAAAATACATATCAAATGCATAATTGCTATCTTTATTTTGTAGTTCTTCTACCAAACTTTAAAGCAGAGGACACTCCATCCCTCTTAGAAGTAGATGTGTTCCATGTTTTGGTAAGCAGCTTCATTTTTTTCTTCATATTAATACTTTTCTTAAGCATGGATTTTCATGTACTTTACTCTGTAGGCAGTCCGGCATTAACTATTCACTTGCATAAGTCTAAGAGTTATACATGAGTACTGCATACAAACAAATGATTATGTATGGCTGCTATATACGAGTGTTTGCTTTTAGTTTTGCTGTTCTTCTAGTTTTTTGAGTCCTTGTTGTGTTACTTCTATTAGATTTTATGCTTGCAATCTGTCATCTTTTTACCATCTCCATGGCTATCAAACCTCAAAAAAACCCCACCAAACAAACCCTGAGAAATGTACCCATTCAGCTTGTTTCCCAAACTTTCCCTTTGTCTCAGTAGGCCTCATACCTTCACATTCACTCTGATTACCTTCTGTACTGTTCTTAGTCTCTTCTTTCTGTTCCTAATACAAATCCGTATTATAGTTTCTTCTACGGTTAAAAAAACCTGAGTTTTCTACATGCTAGAAGAGCACAGATGATATTTTTCAATGAGCTTTTCTACAGTTTGTGAATTAAAACTACCAAGATAAATAAACATATTTAAATTGACTACAGAAATTAAATATATATGTATAGTGATAATTTCTATTACCCATGTAGCTATTACCAAATTTCTGTTACTTTAATATTTGCACCCTCCCTTTCACTGTAGGTGGGAGTTGTGTTATCTTTTCCATCTTTATACTGGGAGGATGCCGTAGACCTGCAACCTTCATCAATTAGTTCAGCCTATAACCACCTCTACCTCTTCCATCTGACAACACTGGCACACTTAACACAAATTGTCATCTCTTCAGCAACAGATAGAGGTGTGTTTGTGTTAGATTATTCTGGCATTTTTATGCAATTCCTTAAAAATGATGGATTCAAAGTATTCCAGGTATAAACTTCCTTATAATAAATGACAGTGCTAGGTAGTAATAAGTGTTTTCTAGTAAAAAATAAATAGCATTGTTTTAATTTTTCAGAGCATTTTATGAAGTCACTTCTTTTGTGCTTAACCTAAGAAAGCAAAGTACTTACTGATGTATCAGTACTTGCTCAAGTCAAGTCATTCCAGAGTTGTAACTTCCCCCTTTTCCTATAGGAGAAGCAAAGCTCTGCCCAGCAGCAGGGCTCTGGGCTATGCAGTGACAGTATGGATTTGGGAAATTAACTTTTCTTTACCCTTCAACTAATAAGTACCCAGAGCTGGAATACAGAATCCTATGAACTGATAGAATTTCACTTTTTCTCTGTATTTCATACTATTGTTAAAAACTGTCAGTGACCTACAGGCTTCCTAGATATTACTTTCCTTTTTCTTCACTATTATGGGAATTAAAAGAAGTTATGTAGGACAGTAATTTCAAAAGTTCAGGGGAAAGTTTTACATGAGGAAGAGCAAGGAGGTGGTATTCATGGTGATTCTTTATAGCATGCAGTTTTAGGAGAACATTTATCAGTTTAGAAAGAGCAAATAGGAAAGAATTAAGCAAAATAAAGTGGGAATACGTCTGTAATGCAATTAAAAAGAAAAGATAAATGCACTTAATTTGTGACACATTTACAGTGAAATGAACGTTTCTCTGTGCAGAATCCCCTACTGCTCAATCATCTGACAACAGTGAGGAGGCACGATCTGCAGAGTCTTTCTGTAGAGAGGTTTGCCAGTACACCAGTGGGTAAGTAGCAGTTCCATTGTAGCATTGTGGTTTTTTAAAGAGATGGCAGTCCATAGGGATAGACCTGAACAACACAGAAAACAACTTACTCATTTCATACAGGGAGTTAGCACAACCCATTGTGCTTTCTTCTCATAATCCTGAATGCTGAGAAAAAGGAAACTGGTTAAAGGGATGCTTTTAGTTAAAATAGCTACACTGTGTGAACAACAGAGTGAATTCTTAGTCTAAGGATGACAAAATACCTGCATCCATTCTGGAGAGTAACACAGCTAACATTAGTAGTTCTTTTTAATTTGCCTTGGTTATTTGGGGTTTTTAAAGGTCTCTCAATTGCGGATAGAAGCCAGAAAAAAGGAAATAGTTTTGCTGTAAAAGGGGCAGAAATGTAACACTAAACACAGTTTCCTTTTTTTTGAGCATTAATGTCCCATATTTTCAGACTTTATTTTAATAGGTATAGCTGCAAACTTTATAGTACTTCAGTATCTGTGTGTGAAATGAACTGGAAAATATGGATTCACCCTTTAGAAATTCTGCTTTGATTTATCATCTCCAAGGCTAGTTGCAAAGATACATTTCTCAAGGATTGACAATGCTACCCACTTGTCTCAAAGTTTTAAATCTAAATTTCTAAGTATTTAAAATTTGATATTTAGAAAATAGGACTGATTTTTCTCGGGTATAAGCTTAGAATCAAAGGTGCTGTGTGTTTTGAAAAATAAGGTCCCTGTAATTATGTGCCTACAGAATTAAATACCAAAGTTTAGGCAACCCAGCTCTGAAATTTTTAGTGTTTTAATTACTCTGCATGCATTGTCATCTCCTAACTCTGAGCTATCTGTGACTAAACATCATAATAATTTTGCAGTGGTCTGTGATGTTATAATCTAGCTTTACAGGTTGTTCCTCAGCGGGTCCTGGTCAACATGTGTGTGAACTTCCTGTTCACATATAAATGTGAATTTAGTTAAGTGTAAAAATTTTAGAAAACAGGGATATACTAAGTTAAATTTACTATGAAATTAAGACTAGATGCTCATATCACACAAACTACAAGAATAGTTACTGTGATGAGTATCACACCAGTATTTTCTTTTTTGTTAAATTTGCATTAGTATAGCTTTATTTTAAATGATCTGAGTGTTAATATTGTGACTTCCATAATGAAGCATAAAGTATTAATCTTTTAATTCAGTTGGTTTTGTTGTTCCTGAAGAGTACTTATGTATGTTTACTTGTTTATTTTCTCATTTTTGAGTTGCATTCAAAACACTGAATAAAAAACTTTCACTGTTTCAAAAACCTGCTTTCTGTCACAGAACCAACCATTTTAAGAATCAATTGCTCTGTGTGATACTGTATTGCCCAGTTTAAATCAGGCCATCTTGAGTTACCTGGGGATAACATCTGTGTATTTGCTATTTATTTTTTTTATAATGCTGATAAATGTAAGTTGAGACAATTTGGAGGCTTAATTTAATTTTTCTACATATTTGTTAGGCAAAGGGGAAGTTGGAAGTTAGGTGCTGGGGGCTGCATTTCACAGAATTTGGGGTACATCATTGTTGCTCCTAAACAGCTGCCATCCTAGCAATGCTAGCCAAAACATGAAAGGGCTAGAAGGATTTGCACTATGAGCTACTGCAGCTATTTCTCGTTTGTGTATTGCAGTTGCTTCAGTCAGGATATCCCAGGCTGGCTTGTGTGGGATTGTGTTAAAAAAGGCATCATGCCTTACCTTCGTTGTGCTGCTTTATTTTTCCATTATTTGCTGGGAGTTTCTCCACCAGAGGAACTACTACAAGGTAAATATGAGAAAGCAACTATATTTATATGTTGGCTTTGTTTACTGTTTTCTTGGAAAAATGGTATTTTTAAATGTTCACATTAACGTAACAGTTAATGCATTATAGTAAGATTTGGAAAGAAACGAAAATACTAATTTGTATGAAGGGGCAGGCATGAGAAGCCGAGTTGTCTCGGCCTTCTTTGCATGGAATAGTTATGTGCAAATATGCGAATTCCCAATGGTGTATTGGTAGTAAGTAGTTGTGGATACAAAGATTCTGTGATTTAAGGATAATTCTAGGGGCTTAGATTACATCACCTGAGAAACAATGTGGAGTATATTTTGAACAACAGCAACAAACTTTTTTGTGCATCTGCTAATGTTGGTAAATCTTAAAGACAAATCAGCAGAACACAGCCAAGTAGAAATAAAACACATTATAAAACTTAATCCTCTACCTTGAAAGATCATAACACATTACAGATACTAAACCCAAACCCAAATATTTTGTCTTTTGTCAAAATGCAGTGAAACACGGAATCAGCAGCTATTTGGAAAGGAGAACCAAAACTGCTATTAACAACTGAGACAAAATATGGCATATTAAATTGATTTTTATAAACTCTGAACTAAGTCTGAATTTAATTAGGACCTAAAAACCGAAATCTCTGCTTGCTGGCTTATGCTACTGTCCTTACCATTAGTTGGCAACTTTGATTCTATAGGGAGGAGTCATCCTGATGAGTCAGCAATGCCATTTTCTCTAGTGGAGCCAACAAACGACCATCCAGCAGACTATTAAATTAGCCCAGCTTTATGTAGTGTGCTAGCAGTGACTTGATCATAGCAAAATTTAGTATCATTGCAGGCAGAGAAGATAGTAAAAAGCTAAACTGTGGTTAGTATGAAATCTATTGCACTAACATACATTACGTATTATGAAATAATTTTAGCAAGGAATTCTGTTATTACAGTGGCTTATTCATGACTTGACATACATTGCTAAGTAACTTTTAAGTTTAAGCCTAAAGCATATCCTCAGCTAATGCAAATTATTATGACTCTCATTAAGTCAGGGGAATTACATCCAAGCAAGGAGCTGTGCTGAAGCTGTAAGATAGGTATTATTTAGCGAAAAAGGGACAAGGAGATTTCTAGTTTTGACTGCATTATTCAGCAGTGGTGAAACATCTTAACAGTTGCCCATGTTTTCTTTTTCTTTTGCAGTTTCTGAAGAAGGGCAGTTCAAGGCACTTTGTAGTTACCTCTCTCTACCTACCAACTTGTTTCTGCTCTTCCAGGAATACCGGGACACAGTAAATCCACTGCTTCAAAGGTACTAATTGAGACTGGGCAGGCCATGTTTGCGATGGCCCTCTATGGGAATTCCATATCAAATTTTGATTATAAATGATTTAGCTTAAACTCTTAGTAGACTTCTAAACGTTTGTTTGATGTGCTGAGGTATAGTGACTCTCTGAAAGCACTTCAGATTTACCATAAACCTTTGCCTGTGTGGTATAACACTTACTTCATTGACCTATTTTTAGTCTGTCTACAGAAAAAAATGTTGATTGCATGAGCTATAAAATGAGAACATGGAAAATTATGTAGCTGGCAGGGTGAGGCTTTGTACTGTTTCTTCTCCAGATTTCCAAAATAGGCTGATGAATATCAGCTTAATGGTTAAAAGGTACAATTTGGGTATTATGGACATTGCAATCTAACAGTGAAGAAGTAATTGATCAAATTAATCATTTAAAATCACAAGCAAGAATAAAGAGACAAATATACACACTAACTGAGAACAGTCCTGCTATATTATGTTGGAGCATGTCTCCATATATTTAATGTGACTGAGCGCTTGATTGCATTAATTATCATTCCTGGTTCTTGGCAGAATTTTCTGGCTCACACTAGCTTTTTCTGGGTTTTTAATAACCTCTATTTTGTTGTATAGATTAAGAATTTAGGGACATTTTGACCTGTTGACATGTTGACCTGTTGTTTGACATGTTGACCTGTTGTGAAACTTACCTGACTGTAAGTTTGAGCCAGTTTTTAAGTCCAGCTGACTTAAATTCCCTACCTACAATTTTTCTGTAATTAATTGCCTTTGTAGTATACATAATTACTAGTAAATTAATAGCATTTTCACAAATTATGAAGTTTTTCTTATATGTTCCCGTGTTTACTCAAAGACATAACAGTGTCTACAGGAGACCACAAAGGATACGTGAACGTTAGAAAATAGTCACTAGAGGCAGGGCTAACAAATTGTAGTGCTCCCAGTCAGAAGATGGAGGTTCCAAGTGGGAGGCTACCTATTTAATAGTAACAGTTGCCAAATCATATGCAAGTTCCCATATGTTTTTTTGAAAGAATCTTCTTTCGGAAGACTAAATTTGATGGTGGTTGAGAAATGTGTTAAATGAAGCATGCTAGATTGACCATCTGCTACAGTTCTCTCCCTTCTCATCCTCTTTGTAGAAATAACATAAAAGATACCTTAGATACCAATTAGTCTGTTTAGCAACTTGCCTGTAACTGCCATTGCTTTGGTAGGCACATTTGGCCATTCTAAGCAAGCATATAGCATGCAGTAAAGCATTGTAAAATAACTATTGGGTGATGGTTATTAAATAAAATAAATATTTTCCTAGTATAGTGTATAATATTTTCTTACAATGTGGCTTTCAGCTGATCTATTCCAAAAAGAGCTGTGTATTGTATCCCACTTTGAGAACCTGAATGAGTTGAAGACTGCTTGCATTTTTTAACTTTGTGTTAACTCTGTGTTTTCATGTGCATAGAGATAAATTTAGGCATTGTTTTCACATAGTTTTTTTTTTTCCTGTATACAAGCTTAAATTCTTTTCCTGAAGCAAAACTGTAAAGAAAAGCTGTTTCTCCTTGTGAAGTTTTAGCTAAACTATCAGTGCTTTATCTGTGCTCTGTGTTTGCTTATTGCTTGCTAGCTTAGTGATTCTAAATGTACATTATTATCAAACATTGTAATCTGTAAATGCTTTTTTGAAATAGGTGGTGTACTGACCCAGTGGTGTTAAGTTCTTTGAAGGGAAAAAATATTGCAATAAGGTAAGATTGATTTTTGTTGTTGTTTTCTGTTTTTAACTTAAAACTGTTAAATGAATGAAGTGCTTATTGTTTCTCTATAAAGGAACTCTTTAAATGGTTGTGGGTCCTCATTCAGTGATTCTTCATAGAGAATATATACATGGTTAGACAATTTATCTAGCTTACTCTAGGGTAAAACAAAAGCTAACTGAAATTTGGAATTTCTTTATACATAGAGGTTACTAATTGATGAAATTTAATTTCATCACCTTTGCTGGAATATAGAAATGCTGAAGCTCTCATGTGGAGCCTCTCACTTGGGCTTCTAGGACTGAAGAACTGCTCTAGAATTGCACGAGTTTGTAGAAAGGACTGAAAGCTAAGCAGAAATTTATAGCTGTCTGTTCTGCTTTTTGCTTCAATCTTATTCTCATAATAGTTTGTTCTCACTTACCCAGGTATCCTAGGAAAAGAAATAGCTTAATAGAGCTTCCTGAAGACTATAGCTGCCTTCTGAACCAAGCCTCTCAGTTTAGGTAAGGTGTGAGAGATGTAGCTGTCTTCATAGGTATTTTGTCGCTTTTAGTCACTTCTGTTCTTGCAGTTAATATAACTGGTGTTAAAACTACATATATAAATCATTTTATGGAAGTGAAGGCACTGTTATGGTTATGCTGATCAATACTAGCACATTTCAGTTATAAATCTGAAATACAACAGCTTACTGAATAAAGTGTTGGATAGGATAGCATATGAAACCATTATAGTTTAATCTGGTCATTTTTCAACAGTGCAATATGCATTTGGTTTGGCTATCAGCCTAAAAATTATTTTTTGCACTGGGCACAACAGGCCCAGAAGGTTGACACAGTTTTATGCCAGGAAGAGTGAATCATAGCGTAATTCAGGTTAAAAGGGACTTGAGCAAATCCAAACAACTGGTCAAAGCAGGTATCTTGCAGATGATGTATTTCAAGCAGTGTAAAAACATAACCAAAGGAGGCAGATACATGGAACATGATTATGACATAGTATGTCTTAGGGTTTTTTTGTTGGTTGGGTTTTTTGGAGGCTTTTATTTTTTAAGGAATATTACCTGTAATTAACATTTATTTTAAAGCTTTAATTCCTGCAGTAACGTTCTGGTTACACTTCTTCTAGATGCCCGCGGTCTTACGATGATGAACAGAAACATCCAGTATTGTGTTTATTCTGTGGGGCTATGTTATGTTCCCAGAATACATGCTGTCAGGAACTGGTTGATGGGGAGGAGTTGGGAGCCTGTACTTCTCATGCTCTTCAATGTGGAGCTGGAGTTTGTATGTTTCTCAAGTAAGTAGTTAGCTAGGATTTAATGTGTTAAATTGAAAGACTTGAAAGTCAAAATTCAAAACATTGTCAAAACACTTGATTCTTTTAGTCCAAAATGAAGAAACGTTGCTTTGACCTAAAATAAGCTCACCAAAAGTTAAGAACCTGCTGGAAGTTGTCTTGTATTTTAAATCTAGCTATTTTTTTCCCTTAAGAATTAGGGAATGCAAAGTTGTCCTCATTGAAGGTAAAACAAGGGGCTGCTTATATCCTGCTCCCTACTTGGATGAATATGGAGAAACAGATCCAGGACTGAAGTAAGTGAATGTTTGACTTTCTTTTCTACATTTCCATTTTGGTATCTTTTTCTTTCTTATACTCATTCGACAACATATTATCTGTAGTCATAGAGTCATAGAATAGTTAGGGTTGGAAAGGACCTTAAGATCATCTAGGACCAACCCCCCTGCCATGGGCAGGGACACCTCACACTAAACCCTGTCACCCAAATATGTAATATGTATCTTTAACCTGGTGAACTTTAACTTCAAATTTCTGATGATAGTTTCCACTCATAAATAGCTCATTCATAATGGAAAAGCACGCTTCTTTGGTACTATTAAACTTCCTTACTTTTCTCAAGAATACTTTGTATGCTTTTCGTCACAAATGCACAACTGCCATTGCTGAAATGTCATCTTGGAAATGGCAGGTCACTGCTTGTTGCATGTTGAATTTTTTTCATTCCCAGGAGACTTGCTGGAATTGGGTGTTCATACAAGTATTTCATATATTCTAGCTATGGTTAAGAGTTTTAATGCTATACTGTGAATGGAACAGATTCTTAGTTGTGATTCTGATATGCTTATTGGGTATTCTCCTTTTTTCTTCCATGAAGAAGAGGCAATCCCCTGCACTTATGTTGGGAGCGTTACCGGAAGCTCCATCTGCTATGGCAGCAACACTGCATCATAGAGGAGATTGCTAGGAGCCAAGAAACAAATCAGATCTTCTTTGGATTCAACTGGCAACTGCTCTGAGTCTCTTGATTTTTAGTGAAAACTCTTACTTTGGGCAGTGCTTTGGAAAAGGAAAGGAGGGTGGCAGCAAATAATACACTCTTAAGTGTATTCTGTAGTTCAGACACGATGGATTCTCTAGCTTGGATGTATTACTGACACATTGAAACAAAAATCTCACATTGTATGTTTTGCTTTTTTTTTTCCTTTTTCCCCAAAGGAACACCAAATTATACAATTACTACTGAACACCCACATTCAGAAATACTTCCACTTTTTTGAGGACTTGTAATTGTTTCACATGTTTCAACAGGGACAAGCTTTCCAAATGCTCTGCTTCAGGGCACATACCACATTTTTGTCTCTTCCATGCCTTGAGAATATACCTGAATGGTGTTGCTATGGAAAAGCCTCCTTTTCTTTCTCCCTAGGTTCTTTTCAAAAGCTTAGTGAAGCTTTTAAATAGGTCAGGGTCTGTGGCGTAACATTGGAGTGGAAATGGTGCCAGGCCTTTAGTAATCTGCAGCAACAGGTGCAACATACATTCAGTTGTACAGAAAGAGCCTTCATCCAGCTACGTCCTGGGATTTAATAAGAGTTTTCCTTAATAAACTCTTAAAAGAAGCGTGGGATAGAAAGTGCATGGGGGAATGACCATCTTGCTTGTTGCATCAAAAAATAAAGTCTGTGCTTTTTGCATTGCCAGAACTGCACTTTATCTAATGAATTTGTTCTCTCTTAACATTGTTTATCATAAGAGGTCTAGGGCTACACCATTTGGCTAGGTTGTGTTTTGGTTTACTTCTTTTACAGTTTGTGTTCTGAGGTTTTTCCCCAGGACCCCAACATAAAAATGCTGTTAAGTAATTGCAGTGTAGCTCTGCAAGTTACACAAGAGCCAGAGACTTCAGTGAAGTAGATGACCTTCAAAGCTATTACTGGACTAAAATCAAGGCCCCAAAAGTAGCAAGTTTAGAATCAGAAATAAGTTTGTTTGCCCATATTTGAGGAATTTTCCACTCTTCATCCTCTGTCACTATTGTTTGGAGCCCTGCCTACATAAATGAACCCATGTGTTTTGGGGGGGATGTTCAGTGCAAGTTAGAGCAGAAGAGGGGAGGGGGAAGGTGGCTAAGTCTATTTCTTTGTCCTTCAGTAGTGAATAGCTCATTGTGGTTGAACTGTCTCTCAATGATATGTGACTGTGCTTTATTTCTAAATGTTTGTTGTTCTGTTTTCTGGATTTCAATCTTAATATACATGAGAGAACTTGTAATGTGATGGGTAAAAATGTTTTCCCAGAAAACCCCGTTTCTACATGGCTGTTTGAAGTCATCAGCACTCTAAATTTCTCCACCTTTTGCCACTTGGGTTCTTCTGTGTTATTCTAATAAGGCTTCCAAGGGGAGGTTTTCAAATTAATGTCTTGAGAGCGTGGTGGTGTATGGTTTGTTTTTGTTTGTTTTTCTGCTGATTGTATGAGAGATAGTAGAATCACAAATAGTGATTTAGATTTCAATGTCCTTGTTCTAGTTTTTTAAAGTTCTTAGAGTATGTGGGAGTGCACTGAGCAGCACCATAACATCTAAACATGGAATACCAATGAACTCAAATATTGCTCTGATTTCAAAGACTTTTTTATAACTTTTGCTATTATCCTTCCCTGGTGATACAAATAGTTGGCTTTGGTATATTTTTTTGGGTATTCTGTTTCTTGGGTATTCTTGGGTATTCAGTTAAGACCATTCTCCTTATTTGGATTCCTTCAGTTTTTAAACCTGAATATGAAACTTTTGAAAGACAAACATTAATTCTGTCAGTCTTCTCTAAAACCTATTTGAAATACATTCTGAATTTAGAACAAGTTGCCGTGAAAACTCGCATTCACTGGTGATTTCCAAGGACATCAAAATGCTTCTTACCAACAGAAATACCGGATTAAGACTAGCAAATTTATGCCTCATTGATACTAAAGCTGTTCTTACTGTTTCCCTCTGACATTTATGTATTCATTTATCAACAACTTTCAGTTACCTTGCACTTCACTGGTACAACAATTCCGTTACTGAATATGCAGTGAGATCACTTCTATTTTGTTTTCTGTCTGAACTGTAGTATGGAAGGACAGGAGCAGGGTTGAGCAGGTGAGCTCAGGTTTGAAGCTCTGGAAATCTCTCTGTAGCTGAAGAAATTGGAGAGGAATGTTGCATCTTTTTGTATGTTTGCACATGCTGATTTAGCAAATGGGCTCCCATATCATTCACTAACTAGCGTGGTCATCTTTCATTTCATAAATTACTATGCAGTTTTGTTCACTGTGAGTATAATCTGTATTTAGTGATCGCAAGACGCTTATGCCACTGATTTCCGTTCCATCCAAGCTGACAGGAGAAGTTATTTTATAATGCACATATTGGTATCTTTAATTGCAAAAATGTAAATTTGAAACTTGTATAATGTTCTTGTGCTTTTGAAATAAAATATCTTGTATATGTATATTTAAAAACAGGAAATAAAGTAACTTCTCATAGATCATTCAGCTTTTATTTGGAGGTGCATTGACACTTCACAGGTCATTTTACAAGAGCATTATAGCAGCATCTGTCAGTATGGAAAAGGAGCAGAGTCAGTGAATGGTTGGTAAACAATACCAATTATCCTATGATCTGTGTTATCAGTGAACCAGTTGGTAATGGTGGCATGCTTGTTCTTATTTAAGGGAATATTCCTCTTGAAATGTGTCCTAGCATTTTACAGATATGCATTCCTGCACTGTCTACCTCCCTTTGTAAAAGAAGTCTTAAGTACAGAATTTAATATTCAGATGTCTTTACCCTGATCAGTTGAGTGATTCTGGTTTTGTAGCTTCTCAAAGGAGAACTGGCTATATTGTCTGTCAGATACTTAGCCTCTAGGAAGGCCTATTTTATGGTGCTAATGTGCTGTATGATACTTCAGTTTTATTCCAGAGCTGAGCAAACAGCCAAGAAGTCGTTGACAGAGAAACATCAAATGTTGATGTTCCAAGCTGCTGGCAGTCACTGCTTTCTTGCTACTTTGTTCTAGCTTTGGGCACCTTGAAGCTTACAGAGTAGGGGTGTTGATGGTGTTATTCTCTGCTTATTCCTAGTAAATGTTTTTTTAAGAACCAGCTCCTGAAAAGGCAAAAGGTAAAGGTAGATAGATTAAAATATAAAGCAAAGATGTCATTAAGAACATTAGAACAAGAAGCCCATTCAATGGGGAGAAAATAAAAGGGGGAAGGAAGGAATCCACAGCACTGTTTCTTGCATAGTGAAAATCTCAAGGTGCAGTGTATAAATGTACAAAACTATGTAGAGGAGGACTCTAAATGCTTTGCTTTATGGTTGAAATCCACTTTATTTCCTAGAACAACATCCTTGAATTGTCTCCACAGTAAACTAGTCATATCTGTGATAAAGTATCTAAGTTAGTTGGATTCTTTTAACATATTATTTGACAACATCTTCAAAGAGACTTTCTTCAAAACTGAAAGTTGTTTCATTTCTGTGGCACAATGTATTTTATTTGTTTTTATGTGTATATTGCAGGTGGGCTAAATTTGGGGGTTGGTACAGAAAACAAATGGCTAATAATGAAAATCCAGTTCTATACAAGTCTCTCACACCCACCTATTTCTAATCCTAGCTACAATCTCTAAATTTACATTCTGTATAATTGAAAGCATACATGGAAAAGAAGCTGTATGAAGGAAATGTGTGTTGAAGGAGTGAGCTGAAATTCAAAGGAAGGGTATGTATTTTATGTAATGGTGAGTAAGAGGAGACTAGGTATCAAGTTAAACATGAAATATTAAAAGTGGACCTAAGTTTCATTTTTATTTCTTTGACTGTTGTTCATGAGATCAGTGTCAAAAAAGGGATATAGTTTGGGCTGTTTAATTGCAGGTTGTCAAACAATTCGGAAGCTGTCAGAGTTAATTTTAGGAGGTTTCTAGGCTTGAGTGTATTAACCTCAGTGAAATGTGGCAAAGCAGGTAGTGGAGACTGTGGATTTCATGATCATTTCAAGTATTAAGATCTGTAGTCAATCTTTTTCATCAGACTGCAGAACCTTCTGTCTCCTTGCTCTTAGTATTGCCTGAAATGTAATACTAGCCTTTGTGTACAAGAATTGAGACACTGTCTGGTACTTGGAGAGATGTACCTAATGTACCAGGTTTTCCACTTGAAGGTTATCCTGACCATACCATGGCACCTGAGGAGTAATCACTACAGATGATAAAAAGACTCCAATCTTTCCATCCCATTTTTCTCTGTGAATCATGCTAACCTTTACTACAAGTAGCAAACCCAGTGTATCTCAATCTCATGATACTGCTCATGATGCAGGAATACTGATTTTGCCAATTTGGACTTATACAGAACTTCATTGAGCAATTTGACTTACATATTCCGGGCAGTCTGCCTCAGTTAACTGACATCCAGGGGCAGGACAAGATCATCCATCTAAGTGATGGTCTCTTCATCGTATTCCATGAGCTGTGCACCTTTGTGGTTCTTTGCTAAAGTACAGTGTGCCAGAGGCAGAGCCTGAACTGATACAAAGCACATGGGCCAAATGACTTGTGCGATTTTAAATATCATGATTCCTGTGTTGTGGAGAACTGTGTGATTGTATTATTGCAGTTAAAAAAAAGCCCCCAAAACTGTATGCAGAAGGGAGGTTTCTAGCTTCTAAGGAAAACTTAGTTGTGTTCATTTTGAAGTATGAAATGCTAAATGTGCTCTATTTGTATATTTCTTATTATTTTTTCTTATGATCAGTATAGAGCAAGGGTTTTCAGTGGTAAGCAGAAAGCTTTAAAGGAAGAGAGCATCATAACTGCAGTTTCACTGGGGATTGTCCTAGTGCCTTCACCAGACAGAAGGTAGTTTTTTATCCTTAGGTGAGTTCCTTACTCTGGAAGCTGCTGTTGTTACGAATGTATTGTTATTAATTCTGACTGGATTAAGCATTAATAACAACTAGGAGAAGATGTGTCCCCCAAATCGTATTTATTTCTGTATCTGAGCAGATGCTCCGGCTTAAAGGCTTGGCGTGCTAATGCCATCTTTGTCTTTATAAATTACAGGGAGTTAAAGGTGGAGTCTGCTGCTGCCTGAGTTTGTTTCCTTGATCCAGTGACTGTGGTGTTTAATACTCCAGCAAACCCAAACTGTTGTGACGGGTGCTGTGTAAAGCAGGCTGGGTCTGTAGGGAGCCCTTCCACTGTCTGAGGAAACGAACACGAACAAAGCAAAGACACTATTTATTAAAAAAAGTAGATTGTATCCTGATTGCTATGAAGTGAGCTGACATCTTTTCTGTTGTGCATCTGTATAGATGGGGACTCTGGATGCCTGTACAGGATAGGAAGAAGCAGTCTAATGACTAAGTAATGCCTGGCAGTAGTCAAGACAATGACGGTTCCCTGTGAGATGTATGCTGACACTCAGTTAAGTTCACAAGTGATCACGTTGGTACCCACCACTGCAGTCCTTGGCAGCTGGCTGAGACACAAAGGTTAACTTGCCAAATATTAACTAGTCTCTAATGGTGAAACATGTTCTGTTCACATAAAAGTAAATGAGCTGTGTGGGGTCTGGGGAAAATGTGTAGCCGGGCAGTTCTACCTGTGAAGCTTATTGTATTTTGGAAACCAAAACCATGAATGGCTTTAAAAAACCCCATGCCAACTTATAGGAAAGTGTCCAGTGAGATTTACTGAAGCACAGTGATGCAAATTTCTTTGTCATACCAAGCCCCAGATTTCTCTGTTTCCTGGAAGTTAGTAGGCTTTGTCAGGGAAAAAGTTATTTTCTAGTGGTCTTGTCTCTTACATGTGTTTTGCAAAACATCCTCTACAGATTAATATTGCAGACAGACCCCATCTGCCCATTTTTATTTTTAACATACTTAGGTACAGGCCTAAACTTCTAAGCAGTGAAGCAACTGCACTTGACATTCTGATCATACGGCTTGCTTGAAGTCCAGTACAGGTTTTTACATTGCACACTTTATTTACATTATTTATATTTATTCTAACATTATAATTCTTGCTTATTCTATTGTTATAGAAAACAACATTGTTTAGACAAAGGAATTTTTACTGTGACTTTGGAACAATTTCAAAAGCAAGAGTAATTCTGCTTTGAATATCCCAGGGATACAACTTCTTCGTATTTGATTATATGCAGGCTGTCCAAAATGATACTCAGACAATGTATTATTCACAACAGTAACAAGTAAAATATTGGTCTCTTACCCTCTATTCTGTATTAGTATGTTTTTCCTGTGTACTGTGAGTGATGAATTACAGACACAGGGAATCCTAGTCAGTGACATTACACGTCAGGTATGTCAAAGCTACACTTGTGATGTTGTTTCTTTGAAGACTTGCCTAGCTAGCTGCTGGGATAGATTTTGTTGTAACATTGGTTTTGTCACAGTTTGTGTTTTGAACGTTGATGTTGGGATCATTCATGCCTGAGACAGTGGAGATCTGGTTGGCTTTGCCGAGGTTCTTGATGATATTGATGTTGTATTTGGCAGTTTCCACAAAGCTGTTTTCTAGTAACCAACCATCTGACTCACCCTCCAGATCGCCTAGCAGGAGGACATTCTTCATTGCTGTTTGTAGGTACCGGACTCCAATAAGGACAGAGAGCTGTAAGAAACAGTTAGTAGTTAAACAAGAGTTTAAATTACAGCCTCAGTCCTATCACTAAGTTAGCTGACTTGTATATTTACAGGCTTAATGAATAATATTGAATAAAGCAGACAAATTCCATACCCCAGCAGTATATCAATCCACTCTCCCAAGTAATTGCATTTTTGTAGAAAGAAAAACACCAGGGAGAGAGTGATTGATTCTTTTTCTCTCCATTCATCAGGTATCATTCCCACGTGGATGTTATTGGCACATCAATACCCAGAATTACTCAGGAACACTGCAGCCTCAGAGACTATAACTAATTGCTGTAGAATGGATGATCAATTAATAGAACTATCAGTCACCATGGGGAAAAAAAAGAATAGATTGTAGTGTGTTAATTTCAGTGTTTTTTTTTTTCAACTGACCTTGATTAAATCAGTATTTCCTCCAAGGAGTCCAGTCATTCATGTGGAAGCCAGATGTGTTCTACATGCCAATGCACTGAAATTAAGAAGGATGGCCTATAGCAGAGCCTCAAATATAAGTATAGGAAAAAGCCCCACTTCCACAGTTCTCCGGAAATTGAGATCATGGTGCCTGTGTGTCAATGTTTAAGGGAGTGGAGAGAGCCAGCTCCCAGCTTTCTCAAGGTGCTGCCAAAGGCCTGTTGTTTCTGGCACCACCACCACATCTAGCACTGCTGGAGGACTGTTGGGAACTATTTTAATTACAGTGCTAATATCCATGAAATACGGCAATAATCAGAAAATGAAAACTTGCTAAAAAGGGAAGAAACCCATATTTTAGCCCATGCTATCGTGGAGTCCTTTACCTGTGATGACAACATTCAGTTTACAGCCAGTAGGAAGAGTGCATCTTCACAGGTGTATGTGCTTGCCTGTGAATGCTTATTTTGATTGTATAATAAGCAGTCTAATTTAAATCTAAAAAGGTATGCTGTGTTCGCAAGTACTGGCCATGTGCTGAAGTTATGGAATGTAAAAAGGAAGCTTTGAGATAGTAGTACCTATGCTGAATTTTTCCTGTAAAGTTAATGTATTTGGCTGAAGAGCTACTCACATTTTTTATATTCTTTGTTAAAACTGACTTAAAGCAGTCTTCAGACCTCATTTCTGTGCAGTTGTCACTGCATGCATCATCCTGTAATTGATCCAATAAATGCTTCAGGGAAGGGAATATGCTGTAATCCACTAAAAAAGCTCTGCAAACATGCAGGATTATATACACAGTTTCTAATAGTTCTTATCTTCAGTGAGATTTGCTTCTGCACTGGGAAGTTGTGGGCACTGAAGGAATCCTGCAACATTGTTGAAGTGCATTTGGATTTTCTATTGGATACTGAGGCACTCTTCCTATGTTACACAGTAGTTATTTGTAGTTATTATGTAGTTAGAGAATAGGAAGACTCTGATTAATCTGACCAGTGTTTTTATGAGGCTTACCTCAAACAACCAAATAAGCAATGCTGTAATACCAATGGATCTCATAATGGCCGTGTAGTACTCCAGCAGGGCCTCTCTGCACCCCCTCACCCAAATATTGAGCTCCTCTGTCAGAAAGTCGTAGTTGTAGTGAGCGCTGTTGTTTGTCAGCTGGTACTGGATACAGGGCCGCGGGGAGCTTGGGTTGCAGCAACTGAAGGGTACTCCATCCACCAAGAACTTCCCATCAATGTTGCTCTTCAGGCGGCTGCAGCAGGACAGAAAGTTTGGGCATTACAAATCTGTTAGCAGCAAACAGTGTCTGTGATCTTTATTAAAGGCTGTAACACAAATATGCTGCAATGTAGGCGTCTCCAATATAACAACAGGCAAATGGAATATCTTTCCAACTGGAAAAGTTGTTTACTGCAAGAAAACTGTATTTTTCCTTTCCTGTGTTTCTGAAGTGTGGTATCAGCACAGTATTTCACATGGTTCTCAGTACTGTGCATGCAAGATATGGGTTCAGCTTTCATGGGGGGGGGGAGGAATGTCACCTTTTTTGGGTATATTTGTGCTGAAAATACTCAAGACAGTTTCTGAACTTGTTTATCTTGGTAGAACTCTAGTGGAAGTTTTGGCCCTAGAAATCCTGTTTCACCACTTCTGGACTGATTTTCAGCACGAGCATTCCTTAAGAGAGAACCTAATACAAGAACAATTTTACATGCCACAGGAACTGCTGGAAATTGTCTGCTGGCATTTGTTTCATCATTGTAGCTACACGCAATGGCTGGTTCAACACCTGTATTGAAACTCACAAGGGAGTTTCTACTTCTTATAACTATGATTTCTGTAACTTTTGAAACTGTTTATATTTATTGCTAGAAATGATTCCTTCCCCTTCCCTATAAGATCAGGAGAGAAACAAGCGAGAAAGAAGAAGCATAAAGAAATTGGAGGGAGAACAAAAGAATCATACACTGGAAAGAGAACAGAGTCTCAGATTAATCAAGAGTTTCTGCAACAGTTAGATTAATCCCTGACATCCATTTTCCTTGTATTATCTGCTCTTATGCTAGTGAGCCCTTGTGAGGACTTCTATTCTCAGAAGACTCTTCAGAGAAATAGATTTTCCATAACGTGGAGAGTATCTAATACGTTGAGAGATGCTCTCACAAGCATGTATCTATTATCACGCTTATCACAGATGTCTTACTTCCTGAGGTAGCCCCACAGGTGAGAATCTGCTTTAATGAAGACAATGCCCTTTAGCCTTTGTTAGGGAGCCAGAATACATGAAAGAACTTTTCTCTGAGAGATCCAGCTTTCAGCACTTGCTAATAGCAGGATTTTTAATATTTTCCAAAACTTTTCCTTATTTATTAATATTTACAGATCATATTTTCCTGCTCCACTGCAGATGATCTAAATTAAATGGAAACAAGTTGTCACAAGAAGCTCATCAGGCGAACGGAAAGCAGAAAATCTGGTTCAGTGCTTTTCCAGCATTTTGGGACTAAATGTATCCTTCAGGAAACATAAGCTGCTAGGAAGTTCACTGTCTGTGGCTGTGCTGGGGTAGCAGAATAGCTGCCTTCATTTTATTGCTGTGGGCCTGCTAAATACAACCTCCAGCCTTTGTTTTTCCCTTTCTCTTTTTTGGCGGGTGGTGTGTTTTGTTTAACATTGTGTCAGAAGTACCTCCCTGAAAGATCTTTCTAAGTCAGGAAGCTCATCTTTGATTTCCCACCTAGGAGTGGCTTAGGTGTGAACTCCTCTCCATCTTGAAGTGTAGGTCTTCACTTTGTGGCCATCATATTCCTGGTAATGGCAACAGAATGAAACCAATGCAAAAGAACTGAAATAATCCATTGAAACCAGACTTAAGTGTGCAAGTTGTGTAAGTGGCAGAGGAAAAACCACTCACTGGAAGGGAAGCAAGAATGGGAGCCAAAGAGGTACAAACAGGAATGCTCGAATGTGGGAGGAGAAAAGAAACCTCACAGAGGCAGGAGGGGAAGGCCGGTACACTGTGAAAGGGAAGCTTTTCCCTGGGCCAGCAGAACACCCTGCATATTTCAGTGACGTGATCCAAATACTGCACAGCATCTAAAGTGGTTAAAATATGATCTCTTACACTGGCTTTTAAACTTTTCTTTGATCCAAATCACCAATTTAAAAATTTTTTCTTTTTTTTTTTTTTTTTTTTTTTTTTGCTTCCTGCCACATGTCACAAGGAGGAATCTTCTTCCTACTGATAACATTTGCAGTTTCCAGGCTTGGGTGATGTCTTCTTGCCGTCATGTTTCCTCTTACTAGTGGCAATTAAGGGATGATGTATCTTGGTACCGTTAGAAGGGAAGACCTCAGTAGCAGTGCTGAGGGAGTAAAGACACTCACTGCTATTTGTTGTTGTAGTTCAACGTTATTACAGTATTGCAAAGCAAAACTTGCCTTTGAGACTATGAAAAGGCGATTTTTACCCAACTAATTATAGGACTGTACTGCTGTAGCCTGCCTCAACATCCTGCTTCGCACTGACTCCCTATTTCTTGTCACATTGTGGTGTCGACAATGAAGATGCAGAAGAGAGGGGAGGGAAGAGGATTATGAAGGAATGTGAAAAGTTCAGTTCTGTAAGGTCACATGCCAACTGGCAGCATGTCAGCTCTCACATGCTTTGCCTCTTAATCTACCAAGTACTAACTGATGTACAGCACAAGATAAAACCAAGGAAAATGTTTGGTTCCTTGCCCATCCTTTCTGAACCAGCTGGACTCTGCTTCCAATGATTTCCTATCAAATGATCCACTATTAAATTTTTTGGAAGTCACTGTATAATTTGGTTATACAGCACCAGCTTGGATTCCTGCATTAAGACGTTCCATCTCAATCAAGATGGGGTTAACCCAAGTCACATGCAGCAAAAGAAATCCTGCAGTGCAGTTACTTCTCTCTCACACATTTCATTGGCATCTTCTCCCTACACGGAGCAAAAATTAACCTAACTGTATTTTCTAAGTAAGGGCATAGCACAGGTGAACCTGCAGGGGAAAACAGAGCTTGGCTAAGACCCTTGGTAGAACATTACTGTTTCTGCTTGTCTCAAAAATAGAAGGCTGTATATTTTACTTCTAAGATACTATTATTAAGTTCCTGTGGACCATCTTTGTTGTCATGTCACTTTTCAGCATAGAACCAGGATTTAAATCACCTCTTAGGTCAGTCTGTTTTGTGTCACTGTTGCTTTCCAACTTCTCTCTCAAGAACACTTGTTCTACAGCTTGCTTTATTTCCATGGCCAACTGCCTTACTCATGTTGATGCCCTCTTGGCTATATATAGGCCCTGTCCTCCGAGATGCTTGCAGCTCTGTATATATGCTTTGCTTTGATGGTAGTTTCCAATTGCAAATGCTGTGAAGGTGAGATCTTTGGCCTCTCTTCCTTTGGCTTTACTGACACCAATACTTGAGTTCAACAAAACAGGATACTTGATAAATGCCAGTCAAGCTTTTTGTGTTTGTTCCCAAGAACATACGTAGCTACTACACTGTCATCAGTGAAGAGTTATTTTCAGCTTCAGAAAAACTATTATATACTGGATTGTCTACTTTAATATTTACGAATATTGTTAAGTTTTCTATTTATTGTAAGAATAACCAGACTCTTCTTTTTGGGCATATAATTTCACAATTGCTACATCATGTGAAAAACCACCCCCTTCCTGCCCCCAAAAATTCAAGGGATTTTCTCCTCCTTTTTTATGCAGTGTACATGTTGTTGGCAGTTTCTCATATCTGAACATATAGAACTGAAACTAGATTTGCAGCCTAACATCTTGAAGGAGGAGGATCTTTCAGTGTTTAGGACTGACTGTGCAATGTACTGATGGTAGAACTCTTTTTTTCTTTCCAGTATCAGCTCACTATAACGAGGTAGCTAATTCACCACATTAAAAAAGGAAAGATAAATCCTTGCTTTGCTTAGCATTCCTTTTGCTAAAAAGTCAACAAAAGGCAAGTTCTGATTGTGCACATAGGTAGCATATATTGTGAGCAATGTGGTCATTCTACAGTTTTTTGATTAAGAGACAAAGGTTCAGTCAAAACTACTATCTGCTTTGCCTTCTTCAATGAGTTTTTTGTCTGGATTTCTTTTGTTATGACTAGTAAATACTTACTCCAGAACTTCCTTGGAAGCCATATTCAGGTAACGATGAGATACCCACTGAATTTCAAACCAGTCTCTAAAGCCATTGTTTCCACAGCATTGGAAACTAATTTGTAACATATCCACTGTTTTCTTTAAGAAACATCTTCCAGGTATGTCTGTGTCCTTATAGAACTTAATAGCATCCCTCAGTCCCAGATAGAGAGACTCTTCCAGCTCGTTCCTCATGGTATAGCACATGAGAGCACCCACAAGGATGCAGAAGGTAAAACAGAAGGTGCACACGATGTATGGGAGCATAACTAGTTTCCATCGAGAGAACTTGTTGGTATCTGAGCAGTCATAGCAGATTTTGCCACCCAGGAAGTTGATGATACATGCTATGACCCCTACAGAGATCAGCATGTTGGGGACAGAGTTAACATCCCCTTTTGCCATCACTTCGTTGCGCTTCTTGATCTCTATTTTCAGAAAGAGGCCAAGACTGAAGAGAATGATCCCGCTCACTACAGAAACCCAGTTGAGGATCCATAAGATCTGAGCCAATTTGTCCCTCTTAGTTTTGGTGAATTTTACTTTGAGGACAGCCATAGTCGGATCAGAGTTAGGAAATGAAGCGCAGGTCAAGGAAAGCTTGTAAGCTGATTAGAAACATCTATCCAAGGCATGCAGCAGAAATCTGAAGGGGAGAGAGAGAGAGATTACTATTTGACCAAGTATTTATAGAGGCTACAGAGAACTTCCTGTACAGCCTCATGCACTCTGAGCCCTGCCAAGGGAGTCCCCCAGTGACATTTATAGCTTAAATTTCAGCTGTAACAGTTATTTTTCTTCCTAGTAGCTGATGCAGTGCTGTTTCCTTTAATAACTTTCCCATGTGATCTGCAGATTCTTATTTTTCTCTTCAAAGGTCACAATGATGGGCATAAAATATATTCAGAGAGCACCCCCCCTGAGTTTCAAATCAGTATTTCAGTTTCACAGCTGAAGGAGGACTTCAGTGTTTCAAGGTCTATCTTGTTTTCCCTAGCTATTAGTGGATCTAAGAAAAGATACCATCTTCCCCAGCACTTTTAACCTTGCTTCCCTGCAACACTGCTAATGTTGTATAACTTCTCCTTTGCATCTCTCCAGTCATATCACAATCACAGGCAGAAAGCAGCTAATAGCATCCAGGATCTAAAACCTGTTGGAGCAGACTAGCTGTACAGAAGTAGGGCTACACCTATCCCACTAAAGGATCCACAGCTGCAACAAAGTTTAACATGGGGTAAGAAGACTGTTGTAGACTACAATTTAAAAAGGTAATGGCATCCCAGCATCTTCATCTGTGCATGTCAGCAGGAGTCAGTTCTGTTTTAGAGGTGAGGAACAGGTTGTTCCATTCATATCAGGGTATGGTTAGACATCTTCATGCATTTCAATATAAAAACATTTTAATGCCTGAGAGATCTACTTAATGTTTGTTGATTTATTTTCTCCTGCTTTTACAGAGGAAACTGCTTCCCCTCAAAACTATTAATTTTTGTATATTTTGTACAATACAGAGAATGGTGTGAAAAATGCACAGTATTTTTCTTATTTCCAAAGGTGTTGAGGCCAGCAGCTCTCTGACTTTAAAAACGGGGTGCTGGTGTTAATGATTGTTAAGGCTGATTATCAGTTATGGCTGAATATTGATTCTGATCATACTGTTATAAGCATATCAGTTATAATTATGAAATACTGATTACTGATAGACACCTATGTACAAACAAGCTCAGACAACAGTTGTTCATAAAATGACAACACTTTGTTCACACTGATCTTCTACAATATTCTTCAGACCTCATTCAGAAAGATCATGCTCTGCTGGCACAGAATTAAGCCTCCATATGCATTCAGCTGACAGCCTGTCTAAGCCTGGAAACAGTATCTTTGATTGCTTCACCAGCTAAGCAGTTCATGACTTGAACTTAAATAGCTGTAGATGGCTGCTGCAAATAGGTTTATTTGCCCTGATACTCAGGTCTCAGAGCTCACAACAGAGAGAATCTGTTGTGAAATCCCCTAGCTGCTGATATGCAACTCATGTTCAATGGCCAGTGTATATGAATGCATCACTACTATGAAATACACTTGTGTATTTACACAATGCCTCTGAAATGTTAGGCACATGTATAGTTACAGTGTCCCTGAGAACACCCTGCTTGCCAAACATCCTTTGCTTTAATGTTTGAATAAAAGTTGTAAACAGTTGTACCTTTATTTAAAAATCCATTGCTCAAGAAGCATTGTTGATTTTGGAAGACTTTGTCCTATTCAATCTATAAAGAAACCTGAAGCTGAATTCCATAAGCAGGGGTATATTCCATGTTGTACAGCTATTCTGACAGAGTTCCCTCACCCATTTTTTAGATGCCTGAAGTTAAAATAATGAAAAATTTCTGTGCAAAAGTAACTCTCCTCGTAAGTCCTTGCCTCCAGTACTTCTCATCTGGTATTTCCAAGCTTCCTCAGTGCAATTTCAGTATTATTGTAGGACCAAATTTCATGGAATATTCACATGCATCTAACAGAGGTACTACAGTCCTCTAGTGCAATAAGACCTGATGTTTCATATGAGCTGTACTGCCAGAGGAAAAGGGGGGAAATGACTGGTTGTTTTAGTGCAGTGACCCACACAATGACTGACTCTGGCTGTCACTGATATACCTGGGATTGCACAAAGATACACTGTGCTTCTGATGAAACTTTGAGTGCATTGAGTCTGGGACAGAATAACTTACCTACTCTGTTCCTGCATTCCCAGCTTCTGTGTGGATACTTCTCTTTGAATCATTTTTTCCTATTATTTACTGAATTTATTTTAGATAACGAGATGACTCTCTTCCCATCATGATGAGTTTTGTAAGCACACTATGACATTATTATTTCCCCAACTCTTCAATGAAGTACTGAATATATTTATTAGCATAAGATGTATTGGAATTCACTTTTTTAAAATCATAATGAAGACATTTCTTCTAGCTGAAAGAACTGAGGTGCAGTTACGAGCTAGAAGTGTTATTGTCTTCTTCTGCAATATGCATCTGTTCTTCTCCAAGTTACATCTGGCAGTGGGCTACTGTAAAGCCACCAATGCTCCCAGTAGTTCAATGGAACTAACACTTTTATTGAAGTTCTTTGAAACACATCTTGACATTGCACACGAGGCACACCAGAGGTATGAAGCACATACACACAGACATTTTTATCCCAGCTATGGGAGAACAAGTGAATTTATTCTATAAAGGGAGAAATACTTTTTCAACAGAGGAAGCCAAATAAATGTGGACATCCCTCCCATATTATCAGTACTGTTCTTAAGTTTTCCTTGTCTAACTGACTTCAAAGACAGCTTCCATCAGCGTATGGCAAGTAGCTTTTTGCTTCCAAGATGCCACATACCTGTTCCTTTGGTATCAATTTCCCCCAGCTATATAGAACAAGACACGGCACAGCTATTCAGTTTTACATAACACTTACTTATTAGATGCAAATTTTCCACAGAAATTTGTTTTGCAATTTCATCATAAGGAAACCCATCTTACCTTACCAATTTCACTAAAATCCACCATTTTTGCTAAACACACATTCCTGTCTGTAAAAGAAACCACTAACCTGCTTCAGAGGATTGAATGGGATCTTGAAACTGGCAACTTGCTGAGTACAGTGGAGAAAATACCTGGATCAGGCATCCTGAGGAAGACAGAAGTACTGATTTCCTGATGTCTGTGTAGTTCTGTCCTAGCAGAGATGAAGGAAGAGACTTCAAATCTCCTGCCTGTGCTAATCTCTAATCGTAGCTAAGAGATTTATTTCAAGGTTCTTATGCCACCAGGTTAAGTCCTGCAAAACAGGCCAATTAGCTGAGTGTGAGCTGAGATCTCACCGACAAAATGCATTTAAAGTAACTTCTTTTACCTTCTTGCACCCCAGAAGTTTTGGCTAGCAAGCAACAGACTGTTCTCCAGTACCTGCTAATGCCTTCGTTAGTTCTTAACTTGCTCTTAACAATAAGTGTGGGTTCAAGAGAGAGAAGAATGAAACTTCGTGCTTCTGTCTGAAGAGAAAAATCTGGCTTAGCAATCATCATTTACACTTGCTATTATGTGTCTTGCCCATCATTCCATATTTTTTGGATGGAATCGTCTGTTGTCTGTACTGACTCTGACTCTGTCCAAGAAAGGAATTCAAATTACCAAGACCAATTGGATCATACTGTATGACTCACGGTAGATTCTGGTTTGGGAAGCTTTCCAGGTTCAAGAATAATCTAGCAGAAACCTCTGTCCTAGGCTCTTCAAAAGCTTTATCTCAAACCAGAACCAAAAGTATCTTGTCCCCTGGCATTTCTGAGCCCAGCCTATAGTAAAATGTGGGATGCACATTGCTGCATTGAACTGATAATAGTAATAGCAACAAGCTGAGTGTGCAGCAGTGCTCGATCAAGTTAGTGGTGATGTTGGTATCAGAACTGAATCACTCAGCAAGACCAGGGTTTGTCTATAGGGTTCATAATGCATCAGAGTTCAGTGAGCACACAACTGACTGCGAGGGACTCTGTACCAGGGATAGCAGTGCATGTGAATATTCTCAGCTAATTATTCCCCTCCCAGATAATGATAAGCAATAAACCTGTACCATGATATTACTGTGATTCTAACTCTATTCTGGGAATACACCTCCCCACCTTGTTTAAAGTCTCATGCTTCTGCAAATACAGACACCCCTCTGCATGCATCAGTATTATCACATTTGGGAAAGGTAAAAGATTAGTTATCACTGCAATTCAGTCTATCAAGGTCTTGGATAAGGCAGAGGCTGGAATATCTAACTCCAATATTCTAAGAATTAAAACCAACCAGGACTTGTTCACTTGCCGGAAGTCATTCCATGCATTACTGCATGGAAAAGGAAAGATCATAACTGCCACTGTCACTGTCTACCTCCACGGGGTGAAAAACCCCAAGGACATGCCCCAGCAGGATAGTCATACAGCGAAATACTCTCCCTTTTCAGTTTTTCTGATAAAATCAAACTCATAACTAATGGTTCTGCTGAAAGCTCCATCCAACAATGCATTGCCTAATACCCTATGGCAAACTTTCACAGAGCTGCTTCCTTGATGTGTGGCACATCCCTGGAACCATACAGGCTCCATGTGCCCTTTGTGGGCAACTTCAGTTCAGCAAAATATCATTTACCATATCTTAGTCTTTAAAAAAGAAATACCTGAGGTAGGGCTTCCAGCTTTCTATATTGCTTATGTGCTGATGTACAGCACATCCAGGAAACTTCAGATCAAAAGCATATGGGATACATCTGGGACCTGTTGGACCTACTGCATATGGACCACACAAACATAGGATCAAAGATACCTCAACCACAGTGAATTAGTCCTGTGCACATTAATCATTCATACTTTGGACGTGCTGTACTCGTGCAGACCACAAGGAACAGTAGATCTGTTCAAATGTGTACATTTGTGTACAGATCAGCTCTACAGAGCATATTCAACAAGTGAAATATATTCCTTGTGGACAGCACAAGTACACAGATGCATACATTTGCCTGAGATTTTTGAGCTATTGCTTTGGCTGGAATGGGATATAATAGAAATCCTAGATAAATGTCTGAAATCCTTTTCTATTCCCAGAAAAAGTTCTTGTGTCAAAACCCACACATTTGTGGAACTCCAGACATATGTTACCCCTGAGTATTAGAAAATGTTATTGCCTCAGATACCTACTAGTAGAAAAATGCACCTTCCCTGTTGTTGCTTTGCAATATAAACCTAGTACTTGCATGCATGAAAGCAAGCAAGCAGAAGATGGCAGTGCTGCTGTATGTAGTTCTTTTCCTACAGTGCAAAGTAAGAAGCTTTATTTTATTTATGTTAGAGAAATCAGAGGTCACTCACACAGCTAGGGCAAGCTCAGGAATGTATCATTGTAGGAAATGACTTAAATCCAACATTATTGCACTTAGAGGTCAATGCTACCTGTATTTTTTGTTCTATGTTGTACTGGGAAATGGTTTCAACTGCAAAGTTAATATTAAAAGTTAAATTGCTCAGAAATTAGTACGGCAATCTATAATTAATCATGATGCACTTTCCTACAAACCTGTTGGGAAGTCTGGACACCAAGACCACAATGATAGGGTAGCATTTTATACCTCAGCAGGAGTGATTAAACATGTAGGTCTGCCATCTACCACCTACTTTCCTGCTAACAGTGGAGATTGCTGTGTTGTGGCTTAGGATCTGAAAGAGGTAAATTTAATAAATATTAGGCCAATTACTTATCTGTTTAGTACTGTTCATATATAAGTCCACAAGCAAGGACAGATGTATTCTGAATTAGCCCAATTAAATAGCTAGTTGGGATGATGCATGCTGCAAAATTTGATTTTACACCTAGTTTCCAAAAGTTAATGCTTCGTTTTTATATTCCAATGGCTTTCCTTTTCATCTTCTGTTTCATGCAAATGATAACTAATGAGAAGAGATTTTGGAGTGATCACAGAATCACAGAATCCCAAGGGTTGGAAGGGACCTCAAGAGATCTAAAACTGGAGGCACTTAGTAAGTCTGACACAACCAGGTAGTAACATGTCAGTACTTCAGCAGGGGAGTCCATATTCAGGACTTTGGTAAAGTTAGGAATCACATGGTAGATACTGAGAGGTGTAAGTTATTAGGCAAGTAGAAGCAATTGGGTTGTTGCAGAATATTCATCTCTCAATTGCATTTTTTGAACTTTTAGGAAAGAAGTATAGTGTTATCTAGATGATTACAGTTGTTCTAATTTGATGAAGACACCTCAGTTAAATCAATCATTTGAAATGCTTATGGAATAGCAGAGTTGGGAGAGGGATTATCAAAACTCAAAGACAAGAGGTGATGGGGGTGGATAGTAATTTAAAAGAACCCAGTTTGTACATCGGTATGCCACTAAGAACTAAGTAAATTATATGTTTTGCAGCTACAGCTGCAGCTACAGTACTGCCATTGTACTAGAAGACCCTTGTATGATGCAAAATACAGATACTGTCATGGCAGCTCATTTAATTGCCTGAAGAACACCACAGAACAAACAAATCAGAAAAAGAAGTACTATTAATTTTCATTTTTAGATGTTTAAAGGTTATAACACTACGGATGCTGGAGCAAGTCTCAGGCAAAAAGGAGATTATAGCAGGCTTGCATGAAGTGCAGTGCACATGTCCTGCTGTTCTTCAGGGCTCCTGTATATTACGGGAAACACCACGTGGGTACCTGTCAAGCCAGCTCTGATTTCAATCCATAGGAGCTGTACTGTCCATAACTCCTGAGTCATCCACTCCTGATTCATGGTGAGTCATTACAAATGGAAAACTAAGGCACACAAACAGGATATTTACCTTCAAATCAGACCAGCAGTCTATAGAAAATGAATCTGTATTTTAAATTGGTTGGTAACCTAAAACTTCCATCTTGGCTGTAATTTTTTTCTGAAGACTAATCCATTTTTACGACCTATTCATAATTAGACTGTGCAGCAATCCTGCTTTTCACATTCATATCATCAATAGCCAGTCATCAGGAAGCTTTTTGCAGAATGGAATTACACATGCATTATGAAGGTTTCCAACAAAATTCCCCTAACATCATGAGGTAAAATTTCCTTTTTCTGTTCCATATCTCAGACCATCAATACTTGGGTGCACTATACTGCCAACTGACCCTTCCTCCCCTAGCAAAGTAGTCAGATATACACTCTCACATTTCTCCTTGAAGAGACCTCCTATAGTAATCAGGAAGTCTCCCTGTTGACACCTTATTATAAACCTGGTGTTGATGCTGGTTTTCATTCTCTAGACACTATTGAACTGAACAATATTACTCAGGACATCTTGCAGGGAATCTGAAATTCTTTTAGAAAGAAAAAAGGACAGTTACCAAAAGAACAAAAAGAGACTCACAAAGTTTCTGAAGCTGTCAAACAGACAAAACCCACCACCTGGATACAGTGCTCTTATTGTTCCTCTGAAAAAGATCCAAGATCTTTGTTTGAAGTCCCTTCCTGAGTGACTTCATGCTTACTGACACTTTGTCTTGAAACGATGTATGAAAAAAAGATGGAAGAAACTCAGTTTTCTTACAGTAGAGAAGACTGATGGTGGGAGGTA
The DNA here is from genome assembly GCF_033783945.1 of Neopsephotus bourkii. NCBI lineage: Eukaryota > Metazoa > Chordata > Aves > Psittaciformes > Psittacidae > Neopsephotus > Neopsephotus bourkii. The sequence goes on along the minus strand of NW_026902298.1, from coordinate 13,559,146 downwards.
AAAATAGTGTTCAAGCAATTTTAAGGTAGCTGGACAGAGGAAGCAAATAAATTCCTTTGATGATAGGTGGACAAATAATAGGCAAAATCTTTCTTTTAGTGAGAACAGTGAAACAGCCCATGAAAAAGCTTGATTTCCATCAACAGTATACTTTTAGAAGAGGTTGACAAGTATCAGCTGGGAATATTGTAGGGACAGATAGTCCTTCCTTGGGAAAAGGGCTGAATTCGATGTCTCAAGGTCTTGTGATTTTTCATTTGCTATGAACTGGATACCTGCTTAAACATCTACAAAACTCTGTAAGTCCTATCCCATCCTTGGTCAATACTTCTTGTGCTCATTGACTTTTACCTGAAATGCGAAACTTGTTTATCTTTTTCCTCTTCAGTAAGAGCACTGTTTCCATCTCCATTTATATACTAAGTTTTAACTGCATTTTTCAACAAATTCTAGAATTTGGTGGATGTTCATTTACTGACTAACCGAACCTCTTGGAAATGAGTACTTACGAAGTCTGTGCATCTTGCTATCTATTGTGGCCCTGTTTTATTTTGTCTTTCTTTTTGTCACTTCTCTTTTATAACAACCATTTGATTTCTGACTCTCCACAAAAAAATCTGGAGCTTTGTCTCCTATTCTGTGGTTAACTAAGCAGAAACATTAGTCAGAACTTCTGACTCATAAAGAAATAAGTAACCCAAACACCCTGATGTCTAGGCTAAGAAGTTCCAATGAATGTATTTGAAACCAAAGAGTCTGTACTTCACAGGATGAATCATCCACTCCCATACACATTCATCTGAAGAAAATAACAGCAGAGTTCAGGTGTCACACATTGTTCTTCATGTCACCCTTCTCCGTCAGCAGATATATGCATAGGTACAGGTTTTTAATTTTTGAAGATTCCTTGACGAAACATTAGATCATTCATTTCAAACAAAAAACACTGATGAAAATTCTCACTTATCCCACTAGGAAGATTTCCAGGAAAGCAAACTTATTTTTCCATGATTACCTATTATGAAGCCTAAGAAAGCAGAAGTTGAAACACTAGAAAGTTGTGTTCCATCTACAAACAATCCTGGAAGTTCTGACCTAGTTCTTCAAACAAGAAAGCAAGCTATTGGGAATTTATATGAGGGTATACTCTCATTCTCTATTCCTTTTAAAATAACAAAAAATAATTAAAGCTAGAACTGTATCCAGTTTTGTCCAGAAACAAGTTTGCTGTCACTTTGGTCTTTACAAGCTTGTTTCTATATTTTTAAAATTCAGACCAGTTCTATTTATTGCCTCAGTAGGTGACTTAATACTATTAAATATTGAAGCTATGTTAGACATGTTAGAACATATTTGCAGGACTGGGAATTATTTTTCACACTGCCATTTTTCTCTCTCTCTCTCCTCCTCTCCCCCCCGAGCTTTCCATAACAGCTACTTGGTTATAATAAATTTTGGGCAGGTAAGCCTTTGGAATTTGGAGTAATTCCTAACAGTAACCTCCTGCTCTCCGACTTCAGAGCTCTGATCTGCAGTGCTTTTCTTTTTTCTCCTTGCAGTCTCCAGCCAAGCTAGATATTTAGGGTTGAACTAAGAGAAGACAGTCTGCTTTATTGATTTACTTTGCACAGAGGTGTCCATTTGCAGTGGTTTAGAGCTGTTGACTGACTTTGCTAAATAACTTCATTATCCCTCTATTTGGAAGTAACAGAATAAAGTTTCTGCTGATGCAATCATTCTGACTTCAGAAAAGTTAAACCAGCAAACAGTTGTTTCCAGTACTTGTTCTTCTCCATCCAAAGTGAAATTCACCTCTTGGCAAAATCTGCACCTTTACTGTGCAAATAATGATTTTGCCCTTCCCGTGATTTTAATAATTCATTTATAAAAGTAACATTTTTTTGTATAATTTATGATACAAATGTTAACTTTATTTCTGTGTGTTTCTCAGGAATAATAAAAGCAATGTAATAGTTTTAAGAATATTTAGGTATACTGTTTACATGCATAGTAAGAATAATTCATATATGTAAGAATTCACCTTCCAGAGAATACTCATAGTAGGAACAGACTCAGAGATCTGCAACAGATTGGAGTTAGAAGTTGCTTTTCCCCCTTTTCTTTCTACACAAGTAGTAGTAAACTAAAATGACTTGATTAATTCACAGCCACACAAGAGTTAAATGTTTATCTGTGCTGCGCTACTGTACTTGAATATGCTTGCAAGAGCTTTCCGACTTTATAGGAGGACCTCGGATTCTCATGATAATTTCATGCGGATTCAGAGGTGGCTCTTCACTCACATATGTTTGATGTATTGATTCAGAGGCTGCATGATAAACTCCCATACAAAATGTAGCTACACCAGAACATACAAAATACTCTGCAGGGTCAGATCAGTTACCCACTTGGCCCTCTAGTCCATCTCTAACAGTAGCAATAGTATTTAGAGGCACTTTCTATAGTTAATCCCCTTTTTACTCCCTCTGCATCCAAACTGTTGTTAATGGGATGGAATACCAGATAAATACCACACAAAGCCAGATACAGCAACAAAATGCAAGTTATTAAAAGATACGGAAAAGGTTGTAGCTATGCTACAAAAAGAGACACATTTTTCCACTGGATTCCAGTTAGAACTAATAATCTAAAACCTGAATAATGGGCACAGGGCAACTTTTTCCAAGCCTAATCAACACTATGCATCACAGCTTAGCTACCTGTACTACTGCAAAAAACCCTAGAGTACCATGGTTCCATATTTACGTAGAGATTTAAATATATGGGGGTTTTTATTCTGAAAGTTTGCATTGACAGAGCAAAGGCTGGTATCTGTTATATTTACCATCATCTTTGAACCCAAAATAGTAGAACAGAAAGCCTTGAAGAACCTCTTGGTGTATTTCTGGAGCAGTGAATTAGAAAATATAAGATCTTTTAAGACCTCCTCCACTGAAGTGGAAACAGATTTTCCTTTTGAGAAAATGGAAAGAAGTAAAGATGTTTTAGTTTATTTCTTCTCTGCTTGATTTTTATTTGGAACATTCAGGTTTTGTCTACCTCTGAAAAGTCCATGGTAGTTTGAAAACTAACAGATCATTATAACTTTAACTGATGCTGAAGGGAAAGGCTATTTGGTCTTTAAAAACCTGCAATGTGCCTGCTCACTTACAGTATGCTAAGAAGACATACTCACGATGTGGTTTCCATGATATTGTGCATGATAATGTGGTTTAGTTACATAATGAATTGCTAACCTGTGAATTCCAAAGTGATGAGAGAAGCTATACCTCTTGGATTAGCAATGCTAAACAGGTAAACAGACAAACCAGATAAGTTTAAGGCCTTTCCATTTTCTTTAATAGTATCAGATAATTTTCCTGAAGAATTGTACACCTCAGGCAATACGTCAGTTATTAGGGGGAACAATAAAAGACTCTTCACAGGTATATTCATGTGCTGGCCACTGCACCTCAAACACTGCATATGTTATTGGCATTACTTGAAATAAGAGGTGGTTAGGGCATTCATATACCCTCAATTACAATCTGGGAGGAAAAGGACTTTCTACTTCACAGTGAATATACAAAAAATATTTGTTTTATAAAAAATGGGTATAAGGGGCTGGCTTTAGAGTAACTGTAGACAAGTTTGGAACAGTAGGTAACGCCAGAGGAATAATTTACATCTGAGAAATTATAAATGCCTATCAAAGGTAAGCATAACTCATAAATCCATTTTACAATTGGGTAGCTGTACTAGTAGGAAAAAATTAGGGAAAAAAGAAAAAATAATCCTCCCCACCTACTGCAATCAAGGTTGGTTCATTTCCATTCACAAAATGAGTACTTTTTTGTAATATCAGCTTTCTTATTAGCTGCTTTAACTGTTAGGACATTATACACACACGTGTTCTCTCTATATAGAGGACTATACTCTTATCACCTGTGCATATCTACACAACCAGGACTGGTGGCCTGCTGCTGGAGGGAGTTCACTTTCTGAATGAAGAAGCATCTGGCCGAAGCTGACGCTGAGCAACCACAACTGTTTGAGCTCACTGTTAGGTTAAGTTCACAGCTCCCACTGCTGGGTAACTCCTTTGTAAACTACAAGTACTATGATCTTCCTACTCATAAAGCAGCAGTAGCAGATACTGTTTTCTAACCCTACTCTTTTACTAGAATCTGCTTGTAACAAAGGAAGGGCTTAAATTATTCACACTATCATCATCTTATCTGCCTGACAGAAAGGAAATAAACACTTTCTTTAATGAAACTTCACACATGGGGAGACAGCGGTGTGTTTACTCACTTCGTACAAGCTGCTGCGAGCACAGCAAATCTGTGCTTTCCCCTTCCCACAGAACAGCTCCCTCCTAGCTGCCGCTCTGCCAGATGGATCCAGCCTCTGGGTTGACACCGTGGCCTACACACGCGTCCTGTCGGCTGTTGTGCGATGGCATATGTGCGATGGAGTACCCGCTCCATTGTCTCACGCGGCGGGAGTCCTGCCTGCAGTGAGGAGTCACCTGTGAGAGCTGAAGCTCCGAAGGGCTTACTGGCGAGGGACGCACCAACCCCTCACTAGTGCCACAGCCTGGAGCCCGCGGGTGACAGCCCTGCTGAGTCCTTAGGGCAGCGCTTGCCCCCGAGGGACGGAAGGCCTGATGCGATGAGAGCGGCTGGCCTCACCCCGCACAGGAACCTCCGGCGCTGCCTCTCTGCCCTCAACCCTCTCGCCACCGAGGCGGCAGGGCAGCGGCCTGGCTGAGGCAGGCCCAGGGCAGCCCCCTCCAGTTGCGGGCAGCTTCGCCGATAAGGCCCGGGGATGACCGAGCCCGGGCTGCTCAGGTACCGGAGGCGCCTGAGGAGGCCGGTACCGCAGCGAGGACGCAGCTGCCCCCAGAGCAGGCGCGGCAGCGGGGAGCGGCCCAGACTCGGTCCCCGTCATAGGCCGCTACCCGCCACCCCTCAGAACCTCTGCGGGCAACAGCAAATTACAGCCCCCGGCGGTGGGGCCGCTGCCAGCGCGGCTGCAAACTACAGCGTCCAGCGCGCTCCACGGCGCAGGGCGGCCTGGCTGGGAGCGGTGCTCAACGACCCTCACCGCACCTCACATACAGCGCAGCTCCCAGGTGTGCCCGCCCCCGGCATCCTAATTGATAGCGCTGACAACCAATCGCTCAGGAGCAATCTCAGCGGCTGCCCAATCACCGCTCCGGAAAGAAGGATGCGGGTGGTGCCCGGAGGACAGCGGGCTCGGTGGCACCGCGGCTGAGGAAGGGCGAGAGCGGAGAGGTAGCGCGGTAGGGCTCCGGTGGGGACTGTCGCAGGGATGGCTGCCGTGAGGGGGTTAACCCCTTTGGGGAGGGCCGCGGGCCCCTCCGTAAATCCCTGAGCGTTCCTCGGCGCTGCGCGCAGTCGCTTCCCCTCCCCTCGGGCGGGCCGGTGGTGTCCGGGCACTGCAGTCGCCATAGAGACCGTGCCGCACGCCATGGGGCGGAGGCCGGACCGGGGGGCGCCGGTCTAACCCCGCCACGCGCCGCGGGGCCCGCAGGGACTCCTCGTGTCGCTCTGTGCCGCTCCGTACCGCCCCAAGGAGCCGCCGCCGCCTCGGCCCCTTTCCAGGTGAGGAGACACGGGCTGCGCGGCGGCTGTCGCGGTTACCGCTTCCACTTGCGCGCCCGCCGCCGTCGGCCCTGGCAGCAGGGCGGAGGTGTCCCCGGGGGCGCTGCGTCCGCCTCAGCGGATGCAGCCCTCGGGCTCCAGCGGCCGAGCCTCCGCCGCCGGCCCGGCCTCCGCCGTTGTTGTTGCGTGGGAGCCTCTTCGTGGTTTGTCTCTACGGGAGCGGGAGTTTGCCGGGCGGAGGAGCTGCGGTGAGCCGGCCCGAGAGGGGCTCATTGCAGCGGGGGTGTGGGACGGGCGGTCCGGTGTGTGGAGTTGGGGTGGGCAGGCTGGCAGGCTCCAGCAACGGGCTTCACCGCCCCGGCCTCTACGGAAAACTCAGATTTATAGGCACGAGATTTCTTTTTGTCCCTCCCCCTTGCTGCAAGGAGGCAAACGGTATGGTATTTACGTGTTCTGGTGGCGAACCGACCCTGCTTTAAAATAGCTGCCTCTGTATTTCCAGTTCCTAATTGTGGCATGCGTGTAGCGGTTGCATTTGTGGGCAAGGCTGGATGGGGTCTGTCTCTCCGTCGTCTAGCGCTTAAAGTGCTGGAGCCATTAGCAGCAGTTGCATCAATGTATGAATACAGATATGCCTGGCTAGGCCGCAGATGCACTCACTACGGTGATAATAGTAAACATACAAACAGCATACAGGCGGCATTTAAAAGCCTTTATTATACATACTTTTAGCTTTAAAAAAAAAAGAAGTGGGGAAATGTTCCTGAGTCTACAGATGATCTGTGGAGCTGTAACTCCACGCAGATGTAAGGAACTGCGTCCTTGTACTTCTGTTTTCCCTCCAGAGCAAAAGCAATGAGAGAACAAAGATCAGTAGGAGGTTTCTAACCTCTGATGTGAGCCAGAGCAGTTGGGAACAACTGCTAGTGTGAATGGGGATGGATTTGCAAACGTTAACAATATTAATGTGTTATTCTGGAGGTGGGAGTGGACACAAAGGAAAGACCCCTGACTGTAGGGCAGCCTTTTGAGACCCTTCTGCCGTATTTATAATTAGCTGGAAAGGACTAAAAGAAATGAGTTATAAAATAGGTTGTAGTTGCTTTCTTCATTAGACAGTAGGTGCAGAAACAGTTGAATTTCAGCTTAAATGTTCAGAATGAGTAAGCTCTCTTGACAGGAAGGTTGGGAGTCCTAAAATAAAACGTACTCTATTTATTTGAAAATCGTGTTAGCCTGAGAGTGAGTGATTAGTTTCCGTGTTGTGTTTCTGGAAAAAATGAGTAGATTTATATATATATATTCTGCGTAGTTAATGCCATGTCTCTGCTGAACACATGCTGTGCTTGTAGGTGTGTTAGTTCATTTTATCTGTTGTAGCTGAGAATACTGAAGAGTTTGTTTTGCTGCTCTTGTCTGATTTTTGGATTTTTTTCTGGGGGCGTCTTAATGATGTGAACTCAAGGTACAAAGGTATTTTATTCTGTGTTCAGTTGCATAGATCACTTTATTGATGATGATTCCTTTGATTTACAGTGGGAATTACATTTGATTAAATATTAAAACTTCCTTAACCTGTTAAGCCAGAAGTGTACCTGTTAGCATTTGTTTGGCTTGCAAAAAATTATATATAGGCAAGTCTGACTGCAGTAGTATGTATATTAATTGGTGAAAAGTTATTTTGAAAACAATGCATCAAGATACAGTTAAAAAATGTGAAGATGGAATCAATTATATCTGAAAAATACTTTGGTCTTCTCTGATGTATTTCTGATGTACCATTGATCTTCAAGTTCTTTTTAAACTTCCTATTTTGGAAATGGTGGGGTTAGAGTGAGAAGAACAAATTTGGGCAACTAGAATTTTGAGGTGTTGATAAGGTTTAGTGTAGTCACTGTACTGCTGCTGTGTGCTGCAGGCTCTGTTACCTCTATCATCATAAATGCCAGAGAGGGTTTTCCAATGTGACTGATTAAATCACAAAGAAGATTTTTGAGTATGACAAGGGACGTTTCAACACTGATTTCTGCATGGTTGGCTTCTGCTAGTTCTAGATACATGTGTACCAGAAGGTTGAACTCTTGCTTAGCATGTGAAGTTGCACTGTATGGTACATTAATACTCTTCTATGTTTTCTGTGTTACAGAAGACTTGTTTACCTAGCAAGAATGAATCTTCTGCTCTACAGCAGAAGATTGACAGTTTCTGCGTATTCCTGTGTGTTGCGTTGTCTCTTTCTCCTGCTCTGGGAAAGCACTACACAAAGCCTTTGTGTTTGGCTAGAGGGGAGGAGAAACAGCTGCTTTTTCAATATGAGACACCAGGATTCCTAGTGGCCTCACAGAGATGCGTTGCTGTACGTGGACCAGCCACTGTCCTTCCTTCCTCATTCTATTAAAGCACTTTCTCCTCACAGCAGAGAAACCTGAGCTTCATTAGCTCACAGAGCAGTGTGTTGTGCCATGGATCCAGCAGATCAATCTAAGGAGGCGGTTGTTAAAGTATAGGCAGGCAAGAATCAAAATTGACTAAAGGCAAGGTGTACATTAAGGAATTGGAGATCTACAGATCATGATGTGTTTAAAAAATAATTAGTATCAACCGAATTTCTTGTCCATAGTTGGGATGAAAGAAAATTGTTTGAATGGTTAATCTTTTATTTGCTTTGATTTTGTTTAGTATCTAGGCTACTTAAATGGGAACTAAACATGTTAGCTTTAAGAAGAGGAATTAAAATTTAATCTGGTTGGATGAGAGAGTGCAACTAATCAGATGAGTTTCATTTTTCTGCTATTTGTGCACAAATAAGAGTGCTTTAATGGTTGTACTGTATTGTTTCACACTGGTAGAGGAAAAGTTCACTTCCCTCTCCTTGGAAACACTGAATATTATATAAAGTGGCTTTTAGTAACTTTTGAGGGAATCTGGTAACTTGTTTTTAAGCTGCTTATGGAATTGAGGTGCCATTCTTAGCAATTTAGATTTATAGTCTATTTTTTGTGTATTAGCTTATAGGTCACTAATCTTGAAACCTAAGGAGTGGAAAATTCAAACAATGAAATCTGACCTTTTGACTCTTGACCTCTTGATTTGGTTGAATGTCTTTTTTCCATATTGAGACCCTGTGCAAGGCATAGTTTTCAATAATTTATTCTTCAACTTGGTTTTTAATTAGTAGAGAGAAGTCTCTGAAAACCTTGAGTACTTTTTTGGGAAGAAGGGTAAGATTGAATTCGTGGAGAAGGGAAAAGGAGGACAAACTGGGAAACTGAAGAAGTCTTTAGCCTTTTTAACAAAACTGTATTTTGTTAAGAATTCAAAAACGTGTTCATTGTTATGTTCAAGCCTGTTTTTCCATGGTTCCTGTACTGCACAGTTGAGAACAATTCTGTGCTGAAACACTTTGCTCAAATACTATTTCATGCTGTTGCTTTTGTCTCTGAAGAGATTAATCAGTTACTGAGAATTAGGTTATTTGTACTGACGAGGAGCACCATCCAGTAATTCTTCCTTTTGGAGAAATGTGTGTATGTTGCCTTGCCTCTTAATTCTGGTAGAAGCTTCTGAGTAGCTGGAAGAGTTGAAGGCTGGCTGGGTTTTCGTGGATGAGGTTAACCAGCGCACTGATGGTATTGATGAGGAAAGTAATTCTTTCCATTACAAAGCTGCCTGATATATAAAGAAAGGGTAAAATACGCTGAACTTACTTTAAGAGCTTGTAAAAGATGTGGAGTCTTTTTCATATGAGGCCATTTTTTCTATCTGGGCTTTGCAAAGGGGTTTGCTATTTGTTGAAGGGACAACTTACTATCTGGAGCTAACATGGGGGGAAAAACTGGAATGATGAAGGTGGGTGTCCACTTGGTGTGTTTAAATGGAAACAATTTCATTGTGGTTTTGATAACACTCCTCCTAACTGAAGTTACATAAAAGTTGCATCCTCTTAATGAACTTACTCCTCTGTACTTATTCTCAGTTAGGGAACGTTTTGTCTTTTGGGATTTGTGTCTATTTCAGTACTTGGGAATTGTCTTCAGTTAGAAACTGCTTATTGGTTCTGAAAGAGGGGGTTTGTTCTGCTCCCCATCACTTCCCAGGTAACTCTTAGATGTTTGTTGCTTCTGTCATACAGTCTCTCAGGGTATTAAGGTTTTGTGAGGGCTTTAGCAATGTTTATTTGTTGCAATGTTCTTCAGCAAGGTAGTAAGAACAAGATTGCTTTGTTGTGTAGTGTATCAGCAGGATGTATCTTGTTGCAGCTGTTAAGTTTACTGGTATAATAGTGCTTCACGTGCCACTCTGGGGGAGCAGTGTAGCTTCTGAGCAAATTGTGTCTGTTAAGCTTCACAGTGTTAGCGTATTAAAAAAATAAAGGGTGGGTGATGTGTAAATGGAGCATCTTCTTTTCAGCATCAAACTGGTGACTTTTTAGAACGTATTTGTATTGTTATTTTATTTTGAATAAGGTTATGTAATTTACTGTCTTGAAATAGTTATTTTCCTGCCTTTGTCAGCATCCTGAGTTAAATAGATCTAGAACAGGCATTATCAACTAACTGAAATTGTGTTAGATGATGAATGGCTGTGCTGCTCCATGAGTTTCGTTGAATGCCCTGCCTTCATGTGTGACATTTTGATTTTCTGTTTCCAGTAGTCCATAAAATCAAAATGTAACTAACTAAGTTGAGTCAGCCTAGAACAAATTTGTGTGTTGTACTCTGAGACCTGAAGGATAGGAATTGATACTGTATCACGATCCTTTTTCTGCTTGAAGTTCATCCACTGTTTTGGCAAGCTTTAGGGATTATTGTGGTAATCATGATAGTTTGGGTGAAATAATAGCTTTACAGTTTTGAGCAAGATGGTGTTTCCAGTGGGTAAACCTGTTAAACAATTTTCTGGATGGAGAGAAATGAAAGAATCACAAGATAGATGAGCATGAAGAAAGTATTTATTGGTCTTGTGGGAGAAATGTGCTAGCTAACCCAGTCAGTCCTTGTCTTGACTAGGCAAGAACCAAGAAATTGATGCTGAAGCTGAAGAGAAAGCCATAAGCCTCCCACAGTAAAGCAGATGCATGCAGGAAAGCAGCTCCCTTATTGACTGTCTGGTGCTGATTGTCATTTATTTATAGCTATACATACATATTATCATATTTGTCATGTGTTAGCTCCTGCAGATGAAATTGCACATTATTGTTGAAGCAGTCTAACAGCCAGCTGCTGTTTATAAGTGGAAGATGATGTCCTCTGTGCCTTTTCCAGTACCCGTTCATCTCTGCGCTGCACTGATTCAACTCGCAAATTGATAAGAGAATGAGCGTAAGAAGGGAGTTATTTGTACTGCTTTTTTCTGAGACTGGTTTATACATCTTGCTAGGTCATGCTGTTAGGTTCAGCTTCAGCCTGAGTGTCTAGCTGACATAGTAGTCCCACATCCTTTCTATTACTGTTGCCAGGGTGCTCAGCCAGTCGGTCTTTCTGCCTGTTGTCGGCTGGGGGAGGAAGCATGAGAAAGAAGAATGTTTTATTGAAAAGGCTGCATTGAGGTGATATTGCAGTCCCTTCTCTGTTGATTAGAAGGAAATTTGACCAAATCCTAAATTCAGGCTGAACATTTCTCCTTGTTGTCCATATTATTCTTATGTATATATTTAGTTTTGAGCCCTCAGTCACATGGCAGTGCTTCTGTACATATCTCCAAAGACTGGACTAACCTTTCCTTGATGAATCAATTTTCCCTTGACCTCCCTCTGCACTCAGGGAGCAACTCTACTTTGGCTGGCTTGTTGGAATTGGTAGGTAATACTTCAGTTCTGTCTCGAGGACCTGCATCAACATTTAACAGCTCCCTGAAATATTTTTTTTCCTGGAGTAAAGGTTTGGACAGAATTATTTAGGGTCTGAGCCAGGACCTGTCATATGGGTAACTCTGCAGTAGATACTGCTTGTATTTGTTGACATATTATAATGAAGTCTTACATTCCTTGCTCTGAAGGAGGTAAAAACTGGAATCCTGGTCCTAAGAGTAGTGATAAATATGAATATAATTATTACCTGTATTATTATTATTCTAGGTTCCTAGGATTTATAGAAAAAAAACACCAGATGTACACAGATATCACCCATAGCATTGTATGTTTCCTGTTTCTCAGTAGAGATCTTATAACCCTGCTTGCCATAGCATTGTGTATCCACCATGTTCTCTTACAGAGTATAAATAATTTTTCTTTAAATAATAATTTCAAAATGAAGAAGTATCTCACCTCAGTTGAGAATTGAATATTCTGAAAGCAAATTCCATGACTGTTGGTGTATTAAAAATAAAGAGACACCCCCCCCCCCCCCCCCCGACAGGCTACAATTTGTGTTGAGAAAATTGTATTTCTTAAGTAAATTCAGGAACCTATAGAGTACTGTTACTATTTTAGAGTTGCTACACTTTTGCCATTATGGTGTCATGTGTTACTGTTCCTGTAACTACAAAATTAAATCTGCAGTCAGTCAGTCTGAGTGTTGGGGCCAGTCTTGTTTAACATCTTCGTTGCTGACATGGACAGTGGGATTGAGTGCGCCCTCAGCAAGTTTGCCGATGGCACCAAGCTGTGTGGTTCAGTTGATACGCTGGAGGGAAAGAATGCCATCCAGAGGGACCTTGACACGCTTGTGAGCTGGGCTGATGCCAACCTCATGAAGTTTAACCATGCCAAGTGCAAGGTCCTACACCTGGGTTGGAGCAATCCCAGGCACAGCTACAGGTTGGGCAGAGAAGAGATTCAGAGCAGCCCTGCGGAGAAGGACTTGGGGGTGCTGGTCGATGAGAAAATGAACATGAGCCGGCTTCAGTGTGTGCTTGCAGCCCAGAAAGCCAACCGTATCCTGGGCTGCATCAAAAGGAGTGTGACCAGCAGGTCAAAGGAGGTGATCCTGCCCCTCTACCCTGCTCTTGTGAGATCTCACCTGGAGTATTGTGTGCAGTTCTGGTGTCCTCAACATAAAAAGGACATGGATCTGTTGGAACAAGTCCAGAGGAGGGCCACGAGAATGATCAGGGGACTGGAGCACCTCCCATGTGAAGATCGGCTGAGAAAGTTGGGGCTGTTTAGCCTGGAGAAGAGAAGGCTGCGTGGAGACCTCAGAGCAGCCTTCCAGTATCTGAAGGGGGCCTTTGGGGATGCTGGGGATGGACTCTTCATTAGGGACTGTAGTGGTAGGACAAGGGGTAATGGGTTAAAACTTAAACAGGGGGAGTTTAGATTGGATGTAAGGAGGAAATTATTTCCTGTTAGGGTGGTGAGGCACTGGAATAGGTTCTTCAGGGAGGTTGTGAATGCTTCATCCCTGGCAGTGTTCAAGTCCAGGTTGGATGAGGCCTTGGGTAATACGGTTTAGAGCGAGGTGTCCCTGCCCATGGCAGGGGGGTTGGAGCTTGAAGATCTTGAGGTCCTTTCCAACCCTAACTATTCTATGATTCTATGAAGTAAAACTTCTTTAGTTTTAGGCATTTTATTTGTATTGGTCAAGTGCTTAAACATTCAAAATATACAAATGTGGCAGTTATAGGTCAGCAACCAAGATTATTTTTAAAGCCCAAGCTTTAATTCTGAGACATTTGGTATTCAATGTCTCTATTTACACGCAGCCAGTATTTCTTCAAACATGTGATAACAATATGGATTATTTGTTTTTAAGTAAGGATGAAATGAAAGGCTGTAATATTTTTTTTTTAAGCTGCTATTGTGTTCTTAGGAATAGTTTTGTGTGTGTTTGGCAGATATTTTAAAACTGAGCTTGCACTCTGTTGTGCTCTTCTGATGTGTAGAGAAGTGTGTATAACTTTGAGGAGTCTCTTGATCCCCATATTTATAATACATAAACTTCCTGATTATTATGCCTTGTCATTCTGCCATGTTTTATTTCTTTCAGCTGAACCCTGAACTGTTGAAAAGTACTTTTGTGGACTTTAGGCATTCTCTAAAATTGCCTGGGGTAATTCTGTTTTTCATAATGAACCATACTTTTATAGGTAATTTTCATAGTTTATCTTGGCCTGACTGCTTTAAGACCCGGGGAACTGTTGTGGTTATTGAAGCTGCCTTTGTGCATAACACCACCTTTTCTTGGACTCCTCTGAATTACATGTGATCACAGCAGCTGAATAAAAGCATATAACTTGGAAAATCGTTCCGTGTCTTTTAAGAATTGTCAGCACTGAGGAATCCACTGAAATGATTAATGAAGTATTCTAATAGTAGTATATTGACTAAAATAAAGGGCCTTGGAGATCTTTTTCCTGTTTGTAAGTAATCTAAAGTTTTATTCTTTTACTTATGATTTTGAATGTCATAATGACGATATTTTGTAATTTCTTAAAGTGATTTTAATTGTATAAACTGAAGAAACTGAGTTTCAGAATTTTAAACTTGATATAATATTCCAGCAGCAATCCCACAATAAGCAGCCAGAGAGATGTTACGATCTCCCTTAGCATTTATTTGCCTACTCATCCATAGTAGCTGTAGCCTTAATGCTGCAGCAGATACATTTATCAAAAGTGATTGATTATCTGTGTTGTGTAGGGTGATGTATAATGTTGTCTTTTATCCAAGTTGGAACATGTGTCATTTGATTGCAGGCCATTAAACAGTTGGCACAGTTTGTTCTGTACCACTTCCTGATCTCAGTGTTGACTTTAAGCTTAATCTTATTTTTCCTAGTAAAAAATGTTTCAGTATAAAGTCAGGAATTGATTCATGGGGCTAATTAGAGAACCATTAGTTCAGGTAACTTGCCGTTATATTTTTTGACCAATTATTTAATGTGTGTTCTACCAATTTTCACCTTTTTAGTTTCTTAAAACCAGACTGTGCTGTGTGATATGAGTTTAGATGTCGCGGAAAGTGTAAGTGCCATAATAACTACTGTGTTTGTAGGTCAAACTTGTAATGTCATCATAAAAAGTTAGTTTGACAGAAAGGGATTTTAGTTGAATGGCAGTAATTATACTGTCTTCTGTTAACTCTTTAATATGCAAGTCCTCCTTTTTGCCTGGAATTGATTTCAAGCTGATGGCCCATAGTTACTAAAGTAGGGGGGTTTTATCCTTCCCAAACGTTAACAGTGATTGTCTTCTGGAGTTTACTGTATTTCAGGAATCTGAAATTCAGTGAATCTGGTGAACTAGACTCACCAGAGACAAAGTATGCTTGATAAATTTGATCACCTTCTATGATAAAGTAACCTGCTTGCTTGATGTGGGGTGAGCAGTTCACACCTGGATTTTTCCCAGACTTTCAATGTGTTTCTCACAACCTCCTCCTAGAGAAACTGATACATTATAGTCCAGAGAAGTGGCCTGTGTGGTGGGTAGGGCACTGGCTGACCAGCCACACTTGGAGGTTAGCCGTAAATAGCTCCTTTTCCAGCTGGTGACCTGTCACTAGTGGCTCCCCCGTGGATTGATATTAGGCCCAGTGCTGTTTAATAACTTCATAAATGATCTGGATGATGAGGTCTAGTGTACCCTTATGAACTGTGATGATGATGCCAAACTGAGTGGGCAAGTGCTCAATTTGGAAGGGAGAGCCACCACCCTACAGGATGACAGGCTGGAAGAGTGGGCTAACTAGAACCTTATGAAGTTCAGTAAGGACAAATGTATGGTCTTGTACCTGGGGAAACATAATCCAGGAGTGCAGCACAGGCTAGGACTTACTGACTGGGGAGCAGCTCTTTGGAAAGGGACCTGGGGATCCTGGTAGTCACAACTCGGTATAAGTCAACAGTGTGCAGCTACAGCACAGAAAGTCAACAGGTTCCTGGGTTGCATCATGAAGGGTATCACCAGAAGAGATAAAGAAGTCATCATCCCGCTCTGCTCGGCACTTGTCAGGCCACACCTGTGTTCAGTTTTGGTCCCTGCTGTACAAAACAGATGTGGACAGGCTGGAAAGGGCCAAAAAGATGACCAAAAGACTGGGAAGCTGTATGAGGAAAGGCTGAGAGAACTGGATCTGTTCA
This sequence comes from Neopsephotus bourkii, assembly GCF_033783945.1. NCBI lineage: Eukaryota > Metazoa > Chordata > Aves > Psittaciformes > Psittacidae > Neopsephotus > Neopsephotus bourkii. The sequence continues at coordinate 13,543,497 of NW_026902298.1, read as the reverse complement.
GCCTGAAGAAGGCTCAGGGGAGACCTTATCACCATGTTCCCAGTATTTTTAAAAGAAGATGGAGACCCCCTTTTTACTATGAGTCATGTGGAAAACATGAGGGCTAATGGGTACAGTTACTCCTGGGGAGATTTTGAGTGGACTCAACGAGAATTTTTCACTATGAGAACAATCAGGCATTGGAATAATCTCCCCCGGGAAGTGGTGAATTCCTCAAGACTGAACACGTTTAAGATTCAGCTGGACAGGGTGCTGGGACATCCAGCCTAGATCATGGTTTGCCAAGAAAGGTTGGACCAGGTGATCCTTGAGGTCCCTTCCAACCCGATATTCTGCGACTCTATGAATCTGATGGAACCTGCAATGAAAAATCAGAAATCACCTTGAAAATTCCTGTTAAGACACAAGGTCCTCTCAACCTGTCTAACTCAGTAGCATCTGACTAATATTTATCGTGGCTATACAAAATGCATCATCACCGTGAGGCGTTTCCCTGACCCACCGTTGCTGTCCTTGGGGTGCCGCCCGGCGTCCCCCCTCCTGTGTCCATACCGGGGAGCGTGGCTGAGCAGAGCTGGGCGCTGGCCATGGTGCTGACCCGGCCCGGGCCCTCCCTGGCTGTGCTCGGCAGCCGCTGCACTGTTAACATGGAGCCTGCCACCCGGGCACCGGGTGAAGGGTTAATGGCTTCCTTCCTTAGTAATAGTAACCGAAATAGTAGTAATCTTCTTTAGGTTACCACTGACTGTAGCATCTTGTTTTCACATAACATTATATGCTGGGACTTGCACAGAAAGTCATTATGCAATTGCTACCTGTACTGGAAGAAAGCTACTGTGAAAGAAGTTTTCCCAGGACCACAGCTCTTGGCTTTTTAACAGCCCCAGTCATGCTAAACTTATCATCAGAATCAGATTCCTTGTCATTCAAATGACATCAAATGTATCTATATTATCTCCAAGCAAGAGACACAAACTTTTCAAATGCACTTCTATGAAGTTCACTAGAAAGTGAAACTTGAGCAATCATTGTGCAGCGCAGTCGACTTTCAGGCACTCTACAAAGGGCAGAAACATTAATCTGCCTGTAGCTGAACAATTTTCACAAAACACCTGTCATCTCATCTGTGGCCTCCAGAGAACCCTATAAAACAGCCTCCAAAGATGAACTTGGAAAATAACACTAACATCTATAAACAACTTCCACTTTATTACAGACATCAGTTTCATTTTTTTTCTTCCATGCCCCACTAGTTTCTGTGTTCAGTCTTCTCCACATGACTTTTTTTCTTCTTGTGTACTTTAAAGATGATTTGTGATAGCACATTTTAAGTTGTTATTAAGCATAACCCTCCTTATTTTAGTGATTTACAAATGCCTTACCCCATTTAGTAAGTATTAGAGTATATTCATTTGCATCTCTGTGTAGCTACATTGCCAAATTTGCTGCCATTTTATGTAAGTAGTTAAGGTTAAAACCACAAATCCTTATAGATAGAATTATGAGGTTCTGTATTCCATAAAATATGTAACAGTGTATATATCACATATACATATATACATTATACATATATACATTATTTACATATATACATACATGTATATATGTAAATAATGTAAACATATATATGTATATATGATGTAAAATCACATATATGTGATCTGTGGATATATATGTTATATACAAAAGTATGTTATGTATTATTTTTCACAAGATATGTTAGTGTAGCAATATTATAAAGAATACTACCTTTCTCCTTCCCTGCATTACTTTAGCTTTGGTGTAGATACACCTCAGAGTCTTGATTCACAGCAGAAGCTCCTAAGCTTTGGTGGCCTCATTAATGATTGCGATGAAAAAGTAACAAGAACTGTGAGACAAAGGAGTGCCACTGTGCTAGAAGGTGTTTTGAACATCTGTCATTTTCCTTCTTCTCCCCTATTCCCATCTAATTCCATTTCCTCAGGCCTTTCCGGTGAGAGGCTTGGATGCCTTTCTGCTGTGACAACTCCATGGCTCTCAGGCAAGAGCCTGAATTTCTTGAGATGACTGCTGGTCTGTGCACTGTATCTATGAATTGTTTTCTTTTAAAATCCATGGTATATTGTGGGAAGTTTGCTTCATTTCTTATGTGTCTTATGCCCTATGCATGGCAATTTAATTTCACATGTGCAGAAAAGTAATCTAGTTAGTTGGTTAAGCTGGTTTCCTTTTTTGAGAGTAGGGCTGTTGTTCTATCCATGGGTGCTCTTTTTTTCTTTAAAACTGAGATACAACCTGTTTTTGATTTCTCAGCTTTAAAATTGTTCCTGAACAATTGTAGTAGTTATTGAACTCATTACTAACTCCTGGACTGAAGGAAAGCTACTGGACTGAAGCAGATTAAAACCACGCTGTGCTTCAGTACTTCAGCCTTAGATAAACACTTAGATTCCACACTTAGATGCATTTTCAGAAGTTTTACTTGAGACTTGAATCTCTTTTGTTGTTCCCATCACCAACTACCTCAGCACAACAAGCTTTGCAGGGACAGCTTGTCCTTTTGTCAGACTTGACAACTGATAATAACCAACAAATGGATTAAAAACCATACTTCAGATGTTTTTTTTTTCCCTGCGCTGTAGGGCCTTGTAGGGTTTTAAATATTTAATGATGTGGTAAAAGCCTAGTCCTCTCGGGAAGGAAATTCTGTGTCAGCAAAAGTGTGTGATCACTTCTCTAGCAAATGATACAGAAATCTTTGTATCATCCTTTCTAGTATGTAGATAGTGCCAGACCAAAAATAGGTGTGTACGTGCTGAATGTAATTAGAAGAACAAAAAGCCTTAATCCAGTGGCAAGAACTGAACAAAAAAGCTTGCATGGTATTGCATGTGATCAGGATTTGCCTGTCTAATGTGTTTCCTGTGGGAAAGGTAGCAAAGATTAGAGTTGAGCTGAAAATCAGAGATTCCTTATGAATTATGTTGAGCAATATCCAACCATTTACAAGAGTGAAAAGAATGTTAAGAGGTTTGAATACTGTGTCAAGCCGCAGCAGATTTATAGGAATTCTTGTCACCTTTTTCATCAGTTTTGCATTCTAACTTATCTGTGGAAGGACAGTCCTTTGTCTTCCCTGTTATTTTAGAGGAAGTGTTTGTGGCTGTTTATGAGATGTAAACACAGTATTGAAAATTCCCTGGAGTAACCTAAAGTAGTTACGAAAATCACAGTTGTGGCTGTTTATACCCTTATTTCTCTTGATACGCAGACCTTAGGCAGTCTAAAATTTTTGTCCTGTCAGCTATATAAAAATCACAGTCGTGTTTTGCTGCTGCGAGAGGTAACAACCAGTTTTTAAATGAAAGTTTTCTTTGTATTCAAACTGTAGTGTTGGCTACCTGACCTTCAGTGAGTTCACATGCATGAATTTTCATTGTTAAAGATCTGACCGGAGGCCTGCACCAGCTTTATTAAGAGAAAGAGAGCCTTGAGGTTAGGAGAAGTGTATTCATGTGTCGGTTCTCTGCATCCAAGCTATAGAATTATTTGAGTAATGATGAGAGGCATTTCTGAGTCCTTTGTGGAGCCAAATAGAGGGAAGAAACCCCACCCCTTGTCTAATCAATATTGCTAATCAATCAGCAGTCGATTGCTGATCAGTAACTATCGTATGTTTTTTATCATGTTGAGGTTGAGTAACAAAGTGACATGGTAGCATGACAACAGCAGAGATAATGGAGTTGTGTTTTTAGAGTTGTCATGGATGCACTGGCATGACTACTTTGGCACCTGTAGGATAAAGTAACAGAAAAATTAGAAGTAATGTGTGAATTCATGGAGAAGACAAGATGTGCTGTTTCCACCTGACCAACATGTGGAAGTCCTCCATGATCCTTACAGCTTTAAAGGTTCAGCCATCCACGATCACCACTGTGGAATCACACCATGCTGTTTTCCTGCGTTCAGCAGTAGCAGTCATTTTTCTCCTTCTTAGTAGCTGGTGCGGTGCTGTGTTTTTGACTTTAGTCTGAGAACAGTGCTGATAACACCTATGTTTCTGGTTGTTGCTAAGTAGTGCTTACTGTGATCAAGGACTTTTCAGTCTCATGCTCTGCCAGTGAGGAGGTTCACAGGAAGCCGGGAGGAAGCAGAGACAGGACACCTGACACAAACTAGCCAAAGGGGTATTCCATACCTGCAGCATGTCATGCCCAGTATATAAACTGGGGGGAGTTACCTGAAAGTCCCAGATTGCTGCTCAGGTCAGACTGGGTATCAGTTGCTGGGTGGTGAGCGGTTGTATTGTGCATCACTTGTGTTTACTGTTTTTTTTTCCTTTCACCTTTTAGTTTTATATTCTCTCCCCTTGTTATTTCACTTATCATTATTATTATTGGTGGTAGCAGTAGTAGTTTTGCATTATACCTTATATACTGGACTGTTCTTATCTCAGCCCGTGGGAGTTACATTCTTTCTGTTCTCTTCCCTATCCCTCTGGGAGCAGGGGGAGAAAGAAGCATGGGGGAGTGAGTGAGTGAGTGGCTGTGTGGTTCTGAATTACCAGCTGGGCTTAAACCAGGACAGATGTGAAGTCCTGTTAGCTCAGTTGTGTCTTGCATAAAACTCCCTATGGACTGAGGAGTGTTTAGACCTATTGAGAAAAATCATTGTGTGTGTGAGAAAGAGTTGAGGCACTTAAACAGCAAACCCAAACAAAAAAAACCCAACTAAATGAACAAAAAAACCCCCCCTAAAACTGGACTGTGATTATGATTTAAGAGAGGACTAAACCTGCATGGGTTTAGTGTACTTTTTAATCTGTCTGTCTCTCTATCTATCTATCTGTCTATCTATCTATCTATCTATCTATCTATCTATCTATCTATCTATCTATCTATAAATTTATTTACCAGATTCCACAAGTTTGGGTTTGTTTTTTTTGTAAATATTGTTCTAAATAATTGAGTAACAGTACTTTGCCATAACTTCTGCTTCCAGGACAAAAAATTTCTTAGAGTGCATTGCATAAAACAAGGCTTGTAACTAGGCTGGACAAGAGGAAAGTAAATTATTGGCAGCAGTAATGTCCATCTAGGCTAACATGAGCTATGTTTTGTTTTACATGTAGGTAGTTGAAACTAGCCCTAACACCTTGAAAGCAGTTCTGCCCATTCACCCTCTCCCAGTAGAACAGTTTGTGTTGCCAGCTAGGGACTGAGCTGGCGTAAACCAAAACTTTTCTGAAAGGGAAGTTCCTTAAGTCCAGTTCATTGTCTAGTCGGGAGTGTTAAAGACAAGTTGTTGGTGGATGAATTTACTTGGGGAAGTGTGCTATTGGACCTGTTAGTTGGGAATAAGAGGAGAACTGGCCACAGATGTGAAGGCTGATGGCAGCACTGGCTGCAGTCATCATGGATTAAGACCAAAGGGCTGTGAGGAAAGTGACAAGCAGAACAGCAGCATTAGACTGGAGAAGAGCAGACTTTGGCTTATTCAGAGAATGAATGGGTGAGATCCTGTGGCAGGCTGCTCTGATGTGTACAAGAGCTGAGGATATTTTTCCATGATTCTGTTGGTAGAATACATGTGCTTCTATAGACACTCAGTCTGTCTTGTGAAATGAATCTTGTTTTAGAAAAGTTTAAAAAAACCCCTACATGTCTGCTGCCAGAATGTGAATCAGGCTCTTGCTGTCATGTGGTGCAAGCTGCAAGTGCAACGTGAGTAGGAAAAAATATAAAAAGTAGTTTAAAAATGTTTTTTTTTTGAAAGAGCTGCTGTAATTCAAGTTGCAGTACTTAGCTGTGGTATCAGTATGATTCCATGATGTTAAGTGGTTTTGATAACACTGTACATTTCAATGTTTGAAAGTCTTTTACTACAATAGCATATTCTGTGAATAGTCCAACTTTTTATCTATAGCAATAGGTATAATTTCAATCTTTACACTATTACCAGACAGGGTTTTAGCAAAAGCGGTGCTATGAGAAACTATTTGATGTTTATGTAAGAATGTAAGTGTGGTCATAACCATTGAAACATAATGAACATTCATGAATTGTCACCAAAACTGAGATATATTTAACAGTTTCTGAATGGTTTGATCTCTCCTATAGTTAAAAATGCTTCAAATCCCACACTGCACTGTAACTGCTTCAAGCTGTGTTTCCTTTCATCTTTTTTATGTAAGTTATCATTTTGTAAGAGGTACATGGAAAGTCATCTTTAAAAGGGCTATTATTCTGTGTATTTTTAAAAATACCTATTGCAATAGGCTCTGGTGCTTCAGCTGAGGAGCATGTTTCTAATTTTACTGGTTGACAGGATCGCAAACTTGCTTTGTGTAATGATACTAAATCTAAAAAGGACTATTCTGGTTCAGTCATAATTGAAAAAAGATGAGCAAATATGGAAAATCATTGAAAGTAGCAGCCCTGTACTAGGGCTGCAAGTTATTAAATCAACATAATTTCATAGCTGTTTGCAGCTGCACCTTTATTAGAGATTGAATTCAAATTTATAATATTGTTGATTAGTATTAGTTTTTAATGTGCATGTGTAAGTCTGCATTTGAATGAGAAGCCTGATGCTGGGGGGAATAGGAAATATGGCCACTGATGGGAAGAGTATTACAGATAGAGACACTGAGACTAGAGATTAAATCCTGCATAAAATGGACGGGACAGCACATGGAAAACAGAAGTTGAAATAATGGAACAAATTGTACTTGGAGATCCTGAGTGCTGTTTGCATCCAAGGGTTTACATTTTTTTCCTGCACTAATAACAACCTCACAGCAGTATCAGAAAAAGAGTTTACTTGAGTTGAAATGGTTTGCTTTCTGTCATCATTCTCACAGCAGTTAGTCAACAGTTTTAGGGTTGGAGCTGCTTTTATGTGTCTGACAAATGATTATGCATAAGAATTTAATTCCAGTTGCAGCTCATCAGATCACTGGAACTTAGGGTGCTACGGGGAGCAGAATTTCTATCCTCTCTGCATCTTCCCAAACACAGATGGTGATCAAACTCAGTGAAAGACTGAATAGGTGAAGAGGTAAATTAGGGGCTATATGGAGCAGTGTATTCCCAGTGCAAAGTTTATTGAACCTGAAATGTAACTAGCAGAAGACAAACTGGAATCAAAGATGTGCTTCTTCCAACAGCATGGAATTATGTTACTGCTTATTGCAGTAGAGTGTTTTGGATGCTAAAAGCTTTACGGGTTCAGAAAAGATCTGATGAGCTTGGAAATGAAAAATCTGAAGCACCATCTTTGGCTCAGAAAGTGTTTTGTGTCCCATGCTTGCTATATCTTCAGAAAATATTCTGGGAAAGTGTGAATATGTGCCTTCTGTGTCCTTGTATTCTTCCCTAGACATCTGCTGCTGGCAATAGGCAGAGACAGGAGATTGGGCTAGGTGGACCTTTGGTCTACTGCAGCCTGTCTGCTGTTGAGATTATCTGTCCATGCTGCCTACTTTTCTACTGTCTAACCTATTTTTTTTCTGCTGCAAATTAAGTTGGTATTTTTGGATTTGTCCCAACTTAGATGCCTTTGCCAAAGTTCCATTTCTGTTTTTTAATACCTGACTCCCATTTCAAACCTTGAAGGACCTCCGGTTAGGAGCTCAAGTTTCAGCTGTTGTTGCTTGAAGCTGCCTTCAACTAAGGCTGCAGTGCTCTGGGCAAGTCATGTTATTGGTTCAAAACCCTGTACCTTGGAAGTTCATGGTATGGATGTGTTTTAGGGGCAGACTGGTCAGCCCTAGATGAGCTACACATCTTTGCTTTTGTGGATTGTACTTTTATTTTGCCTTTTATATTGCCTGAGCCCACATGATCCTTGTGGAATAACCTGGGAACAAGAGAGTCTCCATGGCACTGTAGAGAGCCCCTCTGAAGCCAGCTCAAACTGAAGATAAAGTAATGGCTTGTGCTGTTCTAGTGGTCATATCTTATATATTTATTTAGCTGCTGTAGTGCCACCTTCCTTCAGCATAGCCAAGCACCAAGCCATTTCCCACCTCTCATGTCATTTGGCAGTTCATAAGGGCCCACTTAACATGGCTGTCTCCTACCCACTCGTGCTAGGAATGTTGACATCAGTGCTGAGCTGGTCTTGGCATGACTGTCAGCGTGAGGACTTTGTGGTTTTTTGTCTTCTCTTTGTGCCTGACTTCTCTAGTGCTGTTGATCTACTGCTGGAAATTACAATCCTTGAATATACTGAGGTGTCTTCAGCATGGACAATAATGTGATGGTCTTTCCTCCTTACCTCTTTCAGGGATTTGCTGCATTGTGTGGCAGGAAACTATGCATTCCCCTCATCATGGAGGCCAAAGCCTGGCAGGGTTTGGTAGATCTCCTGCACTGCATTGACTCACTCAGATTCCATCTTCCTGTCAGCTAGGCTCTTTTGTAGTCATCTTGCTTGGTGTAGCAGTTCCTGGCCTCATTTCAGACACTGGCAAAATGAGAGCTACTGTCATCAGGTATTTAAGGAGGTGGAACACCTGTGCATGCATGGCCAGTGCCCTGTCTTTATCACAGTACTGCAGATTTCAAGTTATGTGCCCTTAAAATAGGGTTGCTGAGAGATTAAATTAAAAAAATATTATTCCTCTGTTCTGCTTAGCAAACTGTCAGGCCTTCTTCACCACGTATTTGTGCTGTGCTTTATCAATTGGCATATCAAGTGAATTCTCAGCTTTTGTTAGTGAGGTCCAGATTACTCCATGCTTGGTGCTGCAGCCTGGACACTATACAGTGAGTGCAATCTTGCAGTCTGTCAGCTGGGCTGCTTGTCTGCCACTGGCAGCCTTGTTGATCACTTGAGCAATATCAGTGCAAACAGCATTTTGCTATTTGCATGTCATTGATCTGATCATCTCACCAGAGTTCTTTTGTCATGTTTTGGTTGTTTTTTTTTTTTTTTAATTTTAAAAGAAGTTAAGTGTTATTCCCTTTTATAGAGTTTATGCTGAACTTTACTTGATTGCTTAAGAATTCAGAAGTTAATAGCATTCATTGCTTAAGAATTCAGAAGTTAATAGCATTGAGTCCTTAGCATTAGCTCTCCTCCTCTATAAATTGCTGTATATCTACTGCCAGAACCTGTGTTGTCTTAGGAAAAAGCTCTCCAAAACAATGTATTGTTTGCCTTCTTACCTTCTGTAGTGTGTGTTATGTGCTTGGTTGGGCATTTATGTTTATCATTACGGAGAAAATTGATTTATGAAATCATAGAAGTAGATAGTAGTAGTGGAAAAGGCAATAGTTTGGAATGTCTTAAAGGATCAATTTGTGTTATTCCTTGGAATATGGTGGCATTGGTGGTAGGCTATTAATATTCTAAGTTTATCTTAAGAAGATAACTGACTATTCCAACATTTTAAGTGGGAACAAAGATTTTTGTTTTGCTGCTAAATGCAGACTGCAAATAGTTTGATATTATATTACTAAGTCACTGTTTTAAATATCTTAATTGTTTGACTTCAAGCTGTCTTTGTATCAGAGTTCAAAACCACACTTCACTATTGCTTAATTTTTCTGCAATGAAAATTTACATGGATCTTGAAAGAGAATTGTTGTAATGCTGTATAATTTAGGTAACTGCAGAAATGACTTTCCATTTGTGTGTTTGTTTTGAAGAAGACTTTTATGACAGGTAAAACGAATTCTTCTAATAGCAGAAGACCCCGCTTTTAGTTCCATTTATGTTTGTTGTAAATACCACAACAGTTACAGTGAAATCTGTGTCACAGAACTACAGCTTTTTTCTTTTTTTCCTTTTTTTTTTTTTTATAAATGACACTTTTAGTGTTTTAAGATTAATTTTGGAGTCATTATTAAGGTTTCACAAATATCTTTTTGATTTGTAACTCTGAGGTGTGAAAAAAAATGAGAATAATCAAGTGATGTTTGGAATGAAGTTAAACTCTCCACAGAGTTAGGTTTCCACATTAGTGTTAAAGGCTCTGCACTTGAGGTTGTAGTTCAAGTGGCTTGAGTAGAAAGCACCACAGTAGTCCAGCCTTTCCCTGTCCCCCACAGCTAGCTTGCTTTCTCTTATTCTGACATAAGGCTTTGTGCAATTATGTGACAGATCAAATTAGGAAATAAAGTCACTTGGCTGAAAAATACCATGGCAAAACTATCATGGCTTTGACAGAGGTTTTGTTTTATGATTCATTTCTAATTCTGCCTGACCAAAATTTTGTTTTTTCTGTAGGTAATAAATTATGTTCTGTATTTCTCATTGAAGCCACGACTCTCCCTGTCATGCACATACCCAGGTGTTTCCCTTTCTTTATGGCAAGGTATTGAGTATCTTTTATCCCAGTTGCTCTAATCAAGACACACAATGAAGTTTACTTCAGTGCAATTTAATTTTAAAGTTGCTTGGTCTAGTTTGGACTTAAAAAAGGTTTCTGTGTCTAAAACTTGTAGTGTTTTACCACCTGTATCAGTTGGTATAGTGAAAGATACTATACTCCTTTGATAAGCTGTACCTTATTTGGGGTTTTGTAATATTTTGGTGCTGAAATGTCTTCCAAACTGTGTGGTAGCCTGAAATACATGTTTTTAAAATAAAACTGTTGAAACTAAATGTTATATTTTTAACTCTGTCTTCAAACTGAGAAAATATTGCCACTTTTGGAATAACAACATAGCTGTAAGTGCAGAAGTTACCAGAAGGAAATCCAGATTCTTTGGCAGTAGCGCACAAGACAGTTGGGAGCTTTTCACACCTGGAATCTCCAAGTGATGATGAGTATTTTGGCACCCAAGAGCTTGAGATAAGAAAACCTAAAATGGCATTGGTGTTGAATTTTTTAAAAAGACTTTCTTGACTACCAGTATTTGGAAATGTAAGTCAAGGTCTTAAATTTAGTTTTCTCACTGACATGCTGAACGATTATTTTCAGAACTCCAGCTTCTAGGGAATGCCTGTAGAAAATATTCAGGTTGTAAGCATAGGATGGCTTTCCAGTTTGGGTGTTTAAATAGGCACACTTAGAACATTTTTTGCTGTAGAATTTACAATGTGAACATGCTTCTTAGCCTAAGAAAGTGGACTTTAGCATAAACGTGGTGGAATTAGGACCTTTGAATGTTTCCTGCCCTGATTTTTCTCTTTATGTTGACTTGTTAAACTTTTCTTTGTATGTTTAAGTTCTCCTGCTCAGAGGTTGAAAGTACAGAAATAGAAAGTAACTTTTGTAGATTCTAGTAGATTTACTAGTTTCTTCAATGAACTGAAGACAAGCAGATAGAGCTCCTAATAAGCATAGGGAATTCCTAATAGGAAAAGGTTGCTATCCTTCCACAGGGGAGGCAACAGGTCATGCATTTTTCCTTTCAGTAGAACAGAAGTAATCTTTTGTCCTTACTTGCTTTGTCCTGAAACTTACAGTACCTCCATTCAGCCAAAATTTTCTGTGCTATTCCTCAGCCTTAGATCTGGATTTAAACATCTACAAAGGCTGGTATGCGGAGACTGGCTTTGGGTAGGGCCATCTCTAAAGAAATAATGTACATGCACACAAATTACATAAACCAGTTGTCTTTGCTTGCTAGGCTAGAATCAGCTTTTACAAACCGGACATTTTTTCCTGGAAGTTTTGTATTGTTGTTTTCTAATAACATATAATCTTTTAGTTGGTATAGTTGGTATACTTGCTTGGGGTAAATCAAAGAAATCCTTTGTGGGGATAATATGTAGGTAAAAGCAGTTAAGTGGATAGAAGAGTTTAAATAATGGATGCTGTTTGTACAATATTAAATTCTAGATATAAGCACTAACCTTCTTTTACCTGTTCTTATGCTGTGATCAATTTCCATGCAAAGGCTCATGTTATGGAACAGCCTGTACTCTTTGTGTTGTCCTAGTTATTCCATGACCTGTCACCTGGAAATAAATTTGACAGAGGGCTAATTGCCTTTAATGGTGATAATTCTGTTATCTTATGCATTTCCTTTGATCAGATAAGGAAACTGATGAGTTAATGAATACAGAATTTTATGAAACATATTGCAATTAAAATGGCTGTTACTTTCTTAGGAGAATTATAAAGTGTTTGTTGTGCAGAATATAACTGTACTGCCACCTATAAAACTGCATCGCTAAAGGATTCATCTGTCGAATGAGTAAGGGAAAGTTTGCACCTTAACTGTATGTCATTAACTGTTCATCTGCTTTGGTGGGATGAAGAACATGCTGGAGTTTTCTGAAATTGTTTAACAGCATTGTAGGCTCTTAAACTGCAATGCTGACAGCAACATATGGCTGTATTTGAGTAATACAAATGGAACTGTTTGTACTTTGAGTATTTTATTCATCTGTGGAATTTAAATGGGCCAGACAGCCAGAATTTAAGTCCTTCAAAATTCAGAGATGTTTCAGTTTCAGTTTTGACCTGAGTACCACCTCCGAGGAAAGCATATTTATGTCTGTCCAAAAGTCCTTTAAAAAGGTCCTCTCCAATAATGTCCCCTTTTTCCCACGTGCGTTTGGTAAAGGCATTCATGTCCTAAATTGCACCTACTAGAATATGTGTCTTCTATTATTAGGTAAGAAATATAAAGATATTTATCCACTGCAGTATGTTAATAGCTAGCAGATTTTCAGTTATACAGTGTTAAGGTCATTAGAGAGCTGACCAGAGCAATGAAACCTAGTTTAGATCAGGGTATGAATAAAGGCTTTAAAGAAACCATATGCTAGCAGCAGTGCCTGAGTGTAAGCATGGAGGTGTATGAACATTTGATAGAGTTGTGATTAAGCAAAATTATAAAACAACTTCAGACTTAAGTTAGGGAAATAAGACTGATATCATGAAATAAAAAGCTAATCTTTTCCCCCTATTAGGTATTGGTATGATTGAGTATAATACAGTCTTGGTGTCTAACTTAATGTTGCTGCCCATACCAGAAGAAGAATGTGGAGCAAGGAGAGGATTTTCAAAGGAGGGACAAATAAAAGACTGGTGGAGTAGGAAGGAAGGCTTAAAGCTTGATTTATGAATTTAGAGGAAGTTAGAAAAAAATTGAGTTTATATGCTTAAATGAGGTGAAATTACTGGGCATAGAATTTGGTTTCCAAAACTGAAAGTCCTGTGGTAAGAATCTAAAATTAGATAAATTAAATCTTGAAACAAAGCGAGTCATGCTTACTGGGAGGGAAGATACATACAGGAACATGTTATCAGTGGAGATAGGAAGCTCTTCATTATTTGGACTCTTAAATATTAGCATGTGCTGATTCACTGAAGGGGATGAAGTTATGTGGCCTGATCAGATAGAAGTTTGGGCTAATTTCAAGTTTTCTGGCCTTGAAATTTGATGACCGAATCCTCATGAATCCTCCAATAGAAGCTTGCAGATTATCAAGCTTCAGGAGGTGTTAAGCACCTTGCCTTCAGGGGCTCAGGAGAGAATGTCTGCATCCCATGGACAACAGTTGGATGGGTCCTGAGGTTTTGTGCTTTGAATAACAGTGATTGATGATATAGAATAGATTTTATTGCCTTATAATGACATAGGATCATGAGAGGTTTAACAAGGAATTAGTGTCTTGGAATAGATTGAGGAATTGTGTATAAATTAAGATTTTGTTACCTTGGCCATGCAGGTGTTACAATAATATGGTACTTGTCTGATAATTTTTGAAGTATGGGATTGTTCTATGAGTATGTGTATTGTACCGTCACATTCTGGGTGATGCTCTCTTGTTACTTGATTCTCTTAAGAATCCATGAATGAGTAGCTCTCAGGAATGTTTGACAGAGCTCTGACTGTAAACTGTAATTTGAAATGTATTAAAATTAAACAGTCAAAGCAGGTGTCAGATCAAGGCTGATAGCAGCATTAACAAAAAACCTCTGCTGTCATATCTTTGCTTTAATAAAGCATTTGCTTTTCCCACAGGTGATGAATTTAGCTCATGTTTGAAAGCTTTAGCAAAAATCATCCCTGCCAAATTTTAGATTTTGCTCCACTGAGATACTTTCTTCATTACTTTTGTTTTTCTAAGCAGATATCAGAAAAAACCCTAAACATGTGAGTCCTGATATAGGTGCAAACAAATAACTTAGTGATGAGCAGCACCTGCTTTGATGTAGCTGGGAGGGGTAGTGGAAGGGGAAGCAAAGATTTGAGCAAGTGGAAAAATGACTATAGATGCTCTAAGCATGTAAATTTGGAAATAGACCTTTTTCCTCTCATTAGTGCCATTTCATTTTCTCTTTGATTTACTTAGACCCTGACTGTGTTATGCTAATTCTGTTGGAAGGGCTAGTAATTATGGTCAGTGGTGAGTAATGTTAAGAGTGTTCACAGAAATCACTGTAGTTCTCTTCAGAATTTCTACCTTATCTGCAGAGGAGAATTTACCAGCACCGGTAGAATTTAAATTGGTTTAGTTCAACTTGATTAAGTTGCAGGGTGGATGCTGTTACTTGGAATACACAAACTTAATTTGGTTTTCCTTCATTTGTTTGAATTAAACAAATTCAGGCTACCTATTCTGAATGAATACTCTTTTACAGGGGTGTAATTCACTCTTAATTCGGTATAAATTTAGACCTTCTGCTAGTCCAGATTAGTTTTCTCCAGGGGAGTCTGTTTTGTTTGGAGTTTGGTTTAAATGTCAGGATGTGCAACTGAAGCAAGAAAGGCATAAATGAAATATGAAATATAAATGAAATAAGTATGAAAAAACCCCATAGTTATGTCAAACAAATGTCTGTCTTAAAAGACAGGGCTTTTAAACAGCACTTAAAAAAAAACAACTTAAAAAAAAAACCGCTTTAAAAAAACCCATAATTTAGTCCCAGTAGTAAATTTGGCATTTATCCAAATGGAAGGACATACTGTTAGTTTAAATCAGAATGGTTGTACCAATTTTGGCATACCGTTTGCTTGTTGGTTCAGGGAGAAAAGAAGTTTTCACTTTTATGTTATGCTATTTTGGAAATGATAGAAATAAACCTAAAGCAGATACACTTTTGAAGAGATGCATTATTGTATCAGAAAGTTGGTACAAAGTGTTACACTTGTATAATTATATCAGTGTAACAAATAAGCACAATGCTAAAACAACTTCAGACAATTGAAATAATCTTTTAATTGGTTGTAGTAGCTGCTGATGAGAGCAATTACGAACAGATTACTCTCCAAAAGGCCATTTTTTATATTACTGTATCAAATTTGATTTAGAGATGGTTGCCTAAAATCAGAAAATTAAAAAATTAGGCAGGTAGAATTATCCAAGGTTTTTTTTTTTTTCCCATTTTGCTATTTGTACCCAGGCATAAACCAGCAAAGTTGTACTTTAGACATCTTTAATCATAGGTAATCCTAGTTATGTGAAACGCATTGTGGAATAGTCATTATTCAGTACAATAAAAAAAATAATAATTCCAATTTAAGTATCTATTTTTTGTTATATTGCTATTAATTATGTAACCAATTAGTATTTTATTAATTAGATCTAAAAAATATTTAAATTTAAATGCAGTTATGATTTACAGCAATTGGAAACTGCTTGCAGAATAGAACTCTGAAAATGTTTATGTTTATTAGCGCTGTTTTGTGACTGGGCTCAGAGGTCTGAGAGAATGGGTTACAAAAATAAAGAATATCCTTAAATTTCTTTTGGTACTGGAAGTTGCTTGGCTACAATTCCAGCATAATCATAGAATGATTTGGGTTTGAAGAGAACTTTAAAGATCATCTGGTTCCAAACCCTCTGCCACAGGCAGGGATGCCTTCTACTACACCAGGTTGCTCAAAGCCCCTTCCAACCTGGCCTTGAACACTTCAAGGCATGGGGCATCCATAATATCTTTGGACAACCTGTTCCAGTGTCTCACCACCCTCACAGGAAAGAGTTTCTTCCTAATATGTAATCTAAATCTACCCTCTAACATAAGTCACTATAGGATAGTTAAGGTTCAAGGTGAGAAACACAGCTATTTCTGTATTTAATGTTATTCTGTTAATCACTGAGATCCCATGTTCTGCTTTGTTTCTGCAGTCACTAGTTAAATGGAAGCCATTCCTGGGATCTGGATGGTTTCTACTGACATAGACTTTGCATAGCAGCTCCGTTACATCAGGAGGTTGCAATGAGTGGAGGAGGAGAGCAGCCTGACATCCTCAGTGTGGGAATCTTGGTCAAAGAAAGATGGAAGGTGGTGAGTATGCATTCCTTCAATTCTTTTTCTTCTTTAAAACATGTTTCTAAAAACAAGTAGTTTGTGCTTTGAAATCTGTTACAAAATTCTTGTGAGATGTATTTTACTTAATACTTACGGTGAAAGGACTTTAGAATCACTTGTTTCTCTTATCCTGCTTTAAAAAGAAGCTATAAGGTGGTTTTTTTTTCTGGTAAGGACTGAGGAAAGCATTTAAATCCTGATTTACTGCCTGTTAAGAGCACAACTGAAGGAATCCTGTTAGTTCATTGAATCCAATCTGCCAGTGATTGTGTCAGTCTGTTTTGGAAATCAAGTCAGGCACCCTCATGAAACTAGTCAGATTGTGAGATTTGTTACTACTTATAGGAAGATCTTGCAGGACCTTACTGCTCTTCCAACTACAAATTATTTTTGTTTGTTATATTTTATAGCACACATGTATTCCTGGCTGATTTATATCCATTTGATTGTGTGCCACTCTTCGTTTTACCATACATAGCTCTGTCCCCGTTTGGTGTTCATATCTTTAATTTACATACAGAGGAAAATAGTATGCATTTGAAACTATTTTTGCTGGGAAGACAAGGCGGAGTTCTCAAAAGTTCCTTCTCCATTCCTCTCATCATTTTTCTGAGATTTAAAAAAAAAGGGGAGGGGGGGAAGGGGAAAAAAGCCATAATAAATAAAAATATTCATAATAGAACATTTTGGGAACATTTTGGATATCTCTGTGTGTTTAGCAGGGTATGAATGAATACTGAATCACTCTTTTTTGTACTGTCTTTGCTTTATATTACTCCCATATTTCAATCTTTTATTAAAAACTGTTAAGACTGAACATGGAAAATACAGATTCATTGCTCATTTCAAATTCATAGAGAGAAAATAATTTCAAGTATCCTTCATTTAAAAATTCAGGAAGCTGGTACTAGCTTTGTGTAGGAAACCTTTACATTTCTGTTTGTGTAAACAGAATCTAAGTGGCTATCTTTGGAGTGTAAATATTTGTAAAATACCTGTCTATATTGCATCTCAGTATTGCAGTGTGATAACAATTGTAAATATAGTCTTGAATCAGAATAAAATAGAATTATGAAGAGATAACAGTGTGCTATTCACAAAACTACTCAATTTGTCTGGTATGTGGAAAAACAGTCTTGTTTTCTTCAAATTTATTTTCTTTCCTGTGTTCTGAAGGCTGATGATCAGCTGTCTTTTGGAAAACTTTAAGGGTAGGCTGTTGTTCTTTTCATATGATTATATATTTTAAATATTATGGTTTCCAAATCAAGTGTTACAGGTGATGATGAGTGCTAAATACCGTGTTTGGTTTTATTAATTCCTGCAGCAAACATGAAGGATTTCTTGATGGCAGTTAAGGGGATATACTTCTTGAATTCAGGATTTCACAGAACAGTCTGCCTGTGGAAGAAAGTAGCATGCAAATTTCAGACATTTCGTGGTGCTTGTCGCATGTGTATTAACAGAGTTAATACTGTTCTGTTAGGTTATAAAGTATTGAAGCTTTTTGCTAGTGTTCTTGAAGCAGCAGAGTACTTAGAATTTCCTTGTGCAGAAAGATGAGGTGGTATAAAGCAGTGGACTTTGAAGTTCTGGTGACAATGAGTAATGTCCCAACTTATCAGTTGAACGCTCTCAGTGCTCTGCTTTCTTTTTCCTCCCATTGAAGAATGGCAGCTCTGTAGTATGATTGCAAGGGATTATTTTGTTGTAACCAGGTAAAAATATAAAAAGCACAATTTCTGGAAGTTATGTAAATATTTACGGGTAAAATGCAGTTTTCAGAATTTTTGGTGCTTAGGACCTTGGTCTTTGTAATTGTGAAAACATACCTGAAATTTGTGGATATGAGCACTTTTAAAAACTATGCTCAATTAATTTTAACCTGTATATGTACTTTAGGATGATTTAGTGTGAGATGTCCCTGCCCATGGCATTGGGGTTGGAACTAGATTATCTGAAGGTCCTTTGCAACCCTAACTATGCTACGATTCTATGATTCTATTTTGGGATGTAAGCATAGAAAATATTTTTTCCTTAGTGACACCCTCCCTGTCCACTGGTCTCTGTATCTATTAACATGTGCTTTAATCCTTTGTGATGTCTTTTCTCATCCCTCTTTTTTGGCTTTTGAAATATTTATTATATTCCTGACTTGGAGAGACTTGATTGTAGTGGTAATTTTTTTTTTAGGTAGGTTTAAAGATGCCATTCAGTATGTAGTGTAAGCAAAAGTATCAAGATTTAACATGTTGAAAATTGGATGCTCTGGATTTGAAGCATACAGAGTATCGAAGAGAGGATGACTTTGGTGTGTGAGATGATGATGCAGAGACAAGAAGCTTGAAACTAATGTACAATGTGTAAATTAGGGCAATGTGGTCCTTGTCAAGGTTAAAGATGTTGAGCCAATGAGGCAGGAATCCAGCATGGTTTAACAGGCAACTCCTGTCTAAACTCAAGAGCAAAATGCAAGTGAACAGAAGGTGGAAGCAGGGATGAGCTGCCCAAGATTAGTATGGAGATATTGCCTCTCTGTGTTGGGATGAAAAACAGGAAAGCCAGAGCTCAGCTGGCATTTGAAACTGGTGAGGGATGTGTAAAGCAACAAGAAAGCTTTCTACAGGGACATTGGCAGCAGAAAGAAGACCAAGGAAAATGTGGCCTTATTCCTGAATGTGGTGCGTGACCCAGTGACAAAGCCGTGTCAGATACTTTTCTCTACAGTCAAAGAGAGGTTCTTCATGTCTTTGTGCCTGGAATTATTGACTGGAGTCATTATTGGATGTATGTTGATGATTCTGCTGTACTTTATCTGAGGATAGAAATTGATCTGGTTATTTTATTAGTGTGGTTGTGTGTTGTGGTCATGTGTTAGTTTTTGTTTGGGTGCTTTTGTTTTTGTGGGTTTTGTGGATTTTAAAAAGCAGGAAAAAAACCCTTTCAGAGGCAAACTTTCTCAGTCTGGCTGGTTTTCAAAGCTGGTAAATGAAGTTATATGATAAACCGTTTTAAGTTTGTATAGGGGTGAGGATGGCTGCATCACCTCTTTCCATTTCCCCTCTCACCTTTTTCACCATGCATTCTCATTGCCTCTGTTGTGCTTGTACTATGCTGAAAATTTATTTGCTTATGCTGAAAACTTCAGTCAGATTGATGTCTCTGTTTAGCTGTCTGAGCCTTGCTAATAGCTCAGAGCTTGGGCAAGATAATGACATTACCAGACCAAGAGGTGGAACATAAAAATGCAGGTTTGAAATGGCAAAATTAGTTCTGAATCTACATATTTGAGAGATACACATACAAACCCACATACTTTTCCATATTAAAAAAAAATATTATAAAATCTTGTTAAAACTTGCTATTTTCCCCAATATTTAGATGACAGATACCATTCCTTTCTCCAAGGGCTAACACTCTATATATTAAATACACCTGAATGTAACCGAGTTGTACAGACTATTTCATCAAACTTGTAAGGTTTCTGTTTCTCATGATTTGTTGTTACTTCAGAGGTAACCCTAGATTCTAGCCTTAGTAGTACCTTAAGCAAGTCATGTCCAAAGACACAAACTTCTTATTCAGGATTTCTGATTCTCTGTTCCTGAACTTGTTACGTTCTTGGAATATGTAGGTTAAAGAGTAACGGTCTTAAGCCTGTGTTGGTAGCATGCATGTTATATTGCTTCAGAGAAAGAATACAGCCTGTGGAGAAAAGGTTGCATTTGCTAACATCTGGTGCGCTTGTTAGAAAGAAATGAACATGTGAATTTGCAGTCAGCAGGTGTTTTAATAGAAGAAGGTATTTAGGTGGGTTAGTTCTGTAGGTCTGAACATGTGATGTGCTGTCTATCCTACGTACCTTTGTAAAATTGGCGATGAATTGGCCAGAAGTGAGTAATGTAGGTAATACTGTGTATCTTGGGCCACATTTTCCTCATCTTAAGAATACTGAAATAGCAGTATTGAAATGTACTGAAATGGTGAAAGATCTTCAGGTCAGAAGGTGCATGACAGAGTACTGAGTATTGTTGTAATCATATATATAATAAAGATTTCATGTGATATGACTTGAAAAAAGCAAGTAAATAAAATGAGTGTTTTATGTGTTACCTTCTTTTCTTGGGGGTGTAGGCTGTTTTAAAAATTGTTTTTCCTTCTCAGTCAGGTGGCTGAGTGTCTGGATTAGGAGACATTAGATTCATTTTCAGAATCCGAAGATAGGTCAGTGTATTGCTGATGTCTAGGTCCTTCGAATGTTTAGATGACATTTAATAAAGTGTACTCATATAACCTTAGCAACTGTGTGTTTTAAATGATAGTTAGAAAACCATGTCAGTTCTTTCAATGTCATCATCATCATCATCATGGCTTGACTTCGCGAACGAAGATTTGGGAAGGGCTTTTACCCATGCTTACTACAAGCGCGCTGATGACTAAGAAGGCCAATGTGGGATAGGCAAATCCGGCTACAAAAAGCACAGCAGAAGGTCTCCTTGGGTAGTATAGGTGGGGCGCGATTCTTCCTGCGTTGTCTTTTCTCCTCGAGACTAGTTCTTCGTGAACTCTCAAAGGAGTCAGCGGCATTATGTATGGTGTGCCTCCAAGTCTCCTGATTGGAGGCCAAGGTGGACCACTGGTGGTAGTCAATATGGCCAAGGCTAAGGTATTGTTTCAGGGAGTCCTTATATCTCTTCTTTGGGGCACCTCTCTTGCGGCTAAAATATAGTAAAAATACAATATTGTGTGTTCTTTAGGTTGTTTTTTATCTTCTTTTCTCTTTTATCAGCTTTAGAATGCTAGCTACAGGGCAGATCACCATATGAAAGCATTACATGAAATAACATTGACATTTTTGATACTGAAAACCAAGAAGTCTCTGTTCCCTGGAAACATGTAAAGCAGAGTGAATAATATTAATATTTGGTCTAAATGCAGAGCAAACTGATTAATACTCCAGGAACATTCTTTTTACCTCTTCCTAACACAGATGAAACATTAGGTGGTGAAAGTTCCTTTCGTATGTCTGTTAATACGAACAGCATTGGTTAGCCATAGGTAAATGTGAGTAACGTTTGAAATACATATTCAAAGATAACCATTTCTTATAATTTATGATTTAGCTGTTGTGTAAGTTACTGCATAGAATAGAAGATGCTGTCTCTTTTCAGTAAGTCCAAGAACTTTTGTACGTTTACTGTTCAGTGTATTTCTGAACAGAAAAAGATGATGTATTTTAAAAACATCACTGTGCATTTGTATTTGAAGGTCTCTGGGTAGTTATGTGACTATTTGAGGAAAGACTTTATTCAGCATGCTGACTTTGGTCAGTGTCGTGCAGGGAATGCTATTGTATTAAATAGAAGTAGTATAGTGTAGATGAAGATCAGGTGTATTAACTTGTTTTCCTAGGATTCTCTTCCAAACTTTGGTTAGCCATTCCATTCTAGATAATTTATGTACTGAAGGTATCATTATGTTGTTGTGTATTTGCAGTATGGCAGGCAGTACAAAGTAGTATTGTTTTGTTTCCTTTCTTTTCTTCTCCCCTCTTTTAAATCTGTTTTTTGTTCTTTCTTTTTTCCCCAATGTAGCTGCGGAAAATAGGAGGTGGAGGATTTGGAGAAATCTACGATGCACTGGACTTGCTTACTCGGGAAAATGTTGCACTGAAGGTCGAATCAGCTCAGCAGCCAAAGCAAGTGCTGAAAATGGAAGTAGCCGTGTTGAAGAAATTGCAAGGTAGGGCTGTACCCTGGATACATCAGGAGTAGAATGTCAGTGTTGGAAAATCATTATAATCTCTACTTAGTCACAGTTTGAGTAAGTATTCCCATGTTCTGCAGGTTATTGGTAGATGGTTATTTAAAGTGGAATGAAAGCTCTTTTAGCTTCTGAAAGTTTTGCTCCAATAAACCTTTTATCTGAAGCTGGATGACATGAAAATAAAAAGAACAGAAAGAACATTAAATAGCTGCAAAACCTGTGCTCAACTGGAGTTTATTCTGGATCCATATCTTCTTACCTTGTTTGCTCTATACTTCACTGTTGTTGTTAGCTTTTTATTTCCCCTTCTAAGATGGTATCTGTTTTTTCCTGTACTATCTAGCACTGAATATTTGTGGGTCCTTTACATAGCATCCAGGATAAAAATATTAAATACTTGTAGAAAAAAAATGACTGGTTTGTAGAGTCCTGAAATACTTTCAGGGTTCAGGTCGTTAAGAATCACAGCTTTGAATAGTCACTTTTGATGTACCTTTACTTTACTCTCTGAAGCTACCAATATAGAGAAATATGCAATGGCTTCTCTTCACTGCTTTTCACAACATAGGATTATAAAAAGAATGTTTAAAGGGTAACTTTCTTTCTTTAAAAAATTATTTTGAATCTGGAAGATTTGACTAATACATCCGTCCCTGTCAGCAGCCCCATTTTCCTAAACTCTTAAGTTTGAATAAAACAAAATCTGCATGACATATGGTGCTGCCTAATCTGCTGCAAAGGTCACATTGCAGCAGCAATTGACAGCCTCTATAGATTTAAGAGGGCAAACATGTCACATGTTATAGTGTTAACAAACTGTTCCAATGTTTCTATCTTTTTAAAGAATCTCACAAATTATATAGTCAAGCAAGGAGTTCAGGGATTGCATGTTTGCTTTCTTTGAATTCTAGAGTTTCCAGTCTAGAGATGAACAGTGAGTTTCAATATTATCAATTGTAAATTTAGAAACCGTTTGTAAAGGGTTTTGAAAAAAATTATCTTAGTGAGTTTTGAAGAAACGAATACTCTGTAACTACGGTATTCTTAAATGCTCAGAATTAAGTTTTCAAGGGTTTTTTTTTTTCCGTACACACATGGCCTTGATTCTATTTTTAATAAAACCCAGTCTTTAAAACAGTGTAAGTGAAACAGCCAAAGTAATAGCAAAAATAGTAATAACTGAAATGAAATACTGGAATTTGGTAGCACTACAATGCCAGCATATTTGTAAAAACAGCCTTATATATGTCTGGATAGCTGGTGTATCAGAACTTTCTACTGTGAATTCATGTGTAGTAGAGTTAAGATATTACAAAAACACTTTTTTCTTAGTAAAAACTTTTTTACATTTTGAAATATTTCTGGAAAATGATTATTTGCTGAAATTATAAAAAAATTGGCATAGGAACTTACAGAAATCATTTTCTTATCAGTCTTCCTCTGGGAGTATAATTCCATTAACGACTCAAGTCCTTCTGCAGTGGCCCTACTGAGTTATGGGAAATCCTGTCTAGTTGGAAAGAACAGACTCATGAAACACCTGAACAACAGATCCACTGAGGCAGATAGTCCAATTAATATATAATCCAAATAAAGATCTTTCAGTTATTTATTTTCTCAATAGTATTTCTCTGAGAAAACGATAAATAGAAGGGTTTTCTATATAACCGAAACCCTGATTTTGCATGGGATCTTTGAAGGAGCTCTTTTGACATCCTTCCTTATGGGAAATCAATCTAAGTATCATGCCTTCATTTTTATCTTTTTAAAATTGTTTTGCAAAATTTAAACAGGACCTCCCCCCACCCCCCCATATTAAAATAAGAAGTTAGTGATTCCATGATGATAACACTAGAGGCGACCTTTAATCATTGCTGCACAATTACCATAGTACAGTGCAACTGCTCTGGTTTTAGGTAGGGAATGTTCTAGATAATCATGAAAATGACTACAATAAGAGGTGAATCAAGAGTGAAAATATTGAGATTTATAGTTTGCACAGATACGTAACTTTGTTTTTACATGCATATATTTTTATCCATACTTAAAAGAATTTTTATTGAATAATACTATGGTAGAGACCATTTTATGTTTTACCTAAAACTTGGCTTCTAGGAGCCATTTCCATTAATTTTTCTACCTTGCCAAGTTTTCAGTCATGCAAGAGCTAAACATCTGAAGCGGAGAGATTAAACAAGAAAAATAGACAAAAATGGGGAGTAGAAACCATCGTTATTATTGCTTCTCGAAAAACATTTTTTTATTGAATGCTTAATTTACGATGTAGAAATTTTTCTTATTTTTGACAAGATTTTTTTCTTGCAGTTTCCGTGCAGGTGAAATTGTAAACAGTTCTTTCAGGCTATTTTTGTAACAACCTTGTAATAGCATACATCCTCTGAGACCAACTTTTATCTTGTTCCTCCATCCCTTTTTGGCATGTGTGTCTATATATATGTATGTATATAATTATTACCTTTTTCTCAAAGGACTTCTGTTCACTTACTTTCAAGGTGTTCTAGTTATCTTGGGTATAAATCAGAGGAAGGAATGTAACTGTCATGAAAATCCTTTTTCTTGCAAATATTTGGAAAGTCTGGTCTACACATAGTGTGCGATGAGAGTAAGGGAGCTGACAGTGTAATTCAGAGCTCTCTTGATGTGTGGATCTGATTTTTTGGATGCATTTTTTATCACATACAATTTCTGGGAAAGTTATGAGGAAACAGGATTTTAGGAAAGAATTAAATGAACAGGTATAATATGTCTCAAACCAGCAAAACAGCTCCTCCAGTCTTTACTAGAGCTAGGCACATTCTGAAGGTTGTAAACATGCTTTTGAGTGTTTCTGTATTAGATTTCTATTTCACAAACTGTGAAACTGAGATGCGAATAGCTGTTGGCAGAAGCACAGGGATGTACTGTTAATATTATTTCTGTTTTCAGAAATGTTGAAAATTAAAACAGTGTGGGCATTCGTTGTGGGGTTGATATCAGTCATAACTTTGTAGATGTGTCTCTTTTAAGACCCTGACCTAACAAAACATGCTTAAATATGTGAGTAGTTTATGACTTCTCTCTTAATTATGAAGGAGGAGTATGTTCACCAACATGGCCATTTTTATCACAGCTTAGTCATCAATTGCATCTTTGATTTCTTCGTTTGTATATTTATTATTTATT
Source organism: Neopsephotus bourkii (assembly GCF_033783945.1). NCBI lineage: Eukaryota > Metazoa > Chordata > Aves > Psittaciformes > Psittacidae > Neopsephotus > Neopsephotus bourkii. The sequence continues at coordinate 13,518,338 of NW_026902298.1, read as the reverse complement.
CCCTGCCAATGATGCTGTCTCTTGATTATTGTTGTTGGAATCCTGTTTAACTCTTTAAGCTCTGGTTTTGTCTTTTTTGTGTTTTTTTTTAAAGTAATCTGCTGCAACAGATGGTTGTTTTGTTTAATCATGTTGTTAGGCCATCTGTTCCCACAGTCAGATGGGAAAAGACAGATTTATCGCATCTCACTCAGTGAGAGTGAGACTCACTCAGTTGGTTTCCGTCTCACACAACCTTACAGACATCTCCCTCATTCATTTACAGCTCTCTAGCATAATTTAGTGATGGGTTGCATCTGCTGTAGGCTGAAAAGCTAGCTGTAGTGCTACACTGCAGCCTGGGGTGGAATGGCATGTAGGCTTCAAACCCTCCCTGTGAAGCTTTTCAAGGGCAGTTGTTCACTGCAGCCTATTGCCAACTTCTTCATTCCCTGCTCCCCAGTCATGTGGCAGGTGTGAAAAAAAAACTGTTTTGTCACTGTTTTGTCACTGAGGGAAAAGGAACTGAAGGCATCTACAAGGGTGTAGTAGGTATGTATAGCCACACTGGAGTGGCAAAGGATCATAGAGTCATAGAATGGTTTGGGTCGGAAAGAACCTTAAGATCATGTAGTTCCACCCCCCCCTGCCATGGGCAGGAATGCCTCACACTAGATCAAGTCGTTCAAGGCCCTGTTCAGCCTGGCCTTGAACACTGACAGGGATGGAGCATTCACAGCTTCCTTGGGCAGCTTGTTCTAGTGCCTCACTAGTCTCACAGTAAAGAATTTGTTCCTTATATCCAACTTAAATCTCCCCTATATAATTTTGAAGCCATTGCCTCTTGTCCTATCACTAGAGTCACTGATGAAGACTCCCCCCCGGCATCCTTGTAAACAACCTTCAGATACTGGAAGCCTGCTATGAGGTCTCCATGCAGCCTTCTCTTCTCCAGGCAATTTGAATAAGGTGTACAGGCCCTACTTCTGTTCCTTCCTGTGTTCTCAGATTTTAGAAAAGTTATTTTCCAGAGAAGTTACCATGTAGCTGAAGTTGCTGCTCAGTTAAAATAGGGCTTCTCTGACGAAACCAAGTTTTTGACATTTACTGGATTTGTCAGATGAAATCCAGCTGATACATGTTTCTCTGGAGATGTTCCTTCAGCATACCCAGAGTGGCTGTAAAATGAATCATAAATATTTGAGATGAGACTTCATTAACTGCAAACTGCAGCAATGAATATACAAGATTTCATCTTGATAAATTTGCTGCAAATCTTTTTTCTTCATAAAATGATAGTGTCTGTAATATTGCCTGTCTCATTAAAACAAATGGGTAGAAGGAAAAAGTAGAGGAAAATAAATGATACTTACAGCTTAGTACTTATATATTTGCAAAAGTGTTTTTTTCTTTAAAAATAATTCTTTTAAGAAGTTTTTATGAATCCTGTCCCATTATCTTTGTTTTAATTATATGTTGCAGGGAGCTTTCTGAGGAAGCAATAAACAGACAACTGCTCTTCAAGCAAAGTGAGAATACTCAGATGCAGTATGGCCAAGTTTTTAGGGTTTTCATGGAGCTATGATTGCAGCAGTAACAAAAAGTCCCCCCAGATCTGTAGGCAGCAGTAATAGTGTTTTGAAAGGAGTAATGGTTTGGGGTTTATTTTGCAATTTTAATTGGTTTTCTCCCATCAATGGCATTCTGCTAATCCTAAGGGTAAAAGAAATTAATGAAAGAAACCTTAGGTGGCAGAAATTTTACTCGGGTTTAGCAGCCACTTTCTCTTGGCCGTACCTTCCACTGTGACAGAAAGGAAGGTAAATGGCCTGAGGGACTTAAACCCTGCAGTCCCTGTTCTGATGTAGAGTGGGGTCATAAGGGATCCCAGCCTCTCTCCAAGCCAGTAAACACTGATACAAAAATGACAGTGAGATTTCATTCCCCTTCTGTTTGCCTTCTGTAGTCTTTGGCTTGCCTTTTTCTCTCTGCCTGGAAAATCTTAGCATTTGACTTATCAACTACAGGATACTAAGGAGATTATTTTTGAGCAGCCTTCTTCTCTTCCACAGTTTGCTCCTAGAACAGGAGGAGGCTTTAAAGAAAATTGGCTTAAACCAAACTCTGATTTTTTTTTTTATTTTATTTTTTAACTGCTACATTCTTTTGTCTCTGCTTCAGTGTACCTGGGCTGAATTTGTCTGCTGTAGCTAGACAGCAAAGATATGTTCTAGAAGAAGATATTCACAAATCAGATTAGTTGAATTACATTTTCTACCTTTGTTTTTTTTTTAATACAAAACATGACCCACAGGTAACTACTGCTCTTTTCTTTCATTGCAGCAGCTGCAGCTTGTACAAAACCAGAAATGATGGCTAGGAATATTGTCTAGTACAAGTCATCATCTTTGCAGGAGAATAACCTTTCTCAGTCTGCAGTGCCTCAAATTTGTGGACATTTAGGATCATAGAATAGTTAGGGTTGGAAATGACCTTAAGATCATCTGGTTCCAACCCCCCTGCCATGGGCAGGGACACCTCACGCTAAAAACTGTGTCACTCAAGGCTCTGTCCAACCTGGCCTTCAGCACCGCCAGGGATGAAGCATTCATAACTTCCCTGGGCAACCCATTCCAGTGCCTCACCACCCTTACAGTAAAGAACTTATTCCTTATATCCAATCTAAACTTCCCCTGTTTAAGTTTTAACCCATTACCCCTTGTCCTATCACTACAGTCCCTAATGAAGAGTCCCTCCCCAGCATCCTTATAAGCCCCCTTCAGATACTGGAAGGCTGAGGTCTCTCTGACCTCAGACCTCTGACCTACTGTGGTCTCCACGCAGCCTTCTCCACGCTGAACAGTCCCAACTTTCTCAGCCTATCTTTATATGGGAGGTGCTCCAGTCCACTTATGATCCTCGTGGCCTCCTCTGGACTTGTTCCAACAGTTCCATGTCCTTTTTATGTTGAAGACACCAGAACTGCACACAATACTCCAAGTGAGGCCTCACGAGAGCAGAATAAAGGGGCAGGATCACCTCCTTGGACCTGCTGGTTATGCTCCTTTTGATGCAGCCCAGGATACGGTTGGCTTTCTGAGCTGCGAGCACACGCTGAAGCCAGCTCATGTTCATTTTCTCATTGACCAACACCCCCAAGTCCTTCTCTGCAGGGCTGCTCTGAATCTCTTCTCTGCCCAACCTGTAGCTGTGCCTGGGATTGCTCCAACCCAGGTGTAGGACCTTGCACTTGGCATGGTTAAACTTCACGAGGTTGGCATCAGCCCACCTCACAAGCGTGTCAGGGTCCCTCTGGATGGCTTTCCTTCCCTCCAGCGTATCAGCTGAACAACACAGCTTGATGTCGTTGGCAAACTTGCTGAGGGTGCACTCAATCCCACTGTCCATGTCAGCGACAATGATGTTGAACAAGACCGGTCCTAACACCGATCCCTGAGGGACACCACTCGTAACTGGTCTCCAGCCGGACATTGAGCCATTGACCACAACTCTTTGTGTGCAGCCCTCCAGCCAGTTCTTTATCCACTGAGTGGTCCATTCATCAAATTGATGTCTCTCCAATTTAGAGACAAGGATGTCATGTGGGACAGTGTCGAACGCTTTGCACAAGTCCAGGTAGATGACATCAACTGCTCTACCCCTGTCCATCAGTTCTGTAGCCCCATCATAGAAGGCCATCAAATTGGTCAGGCAGGATTTCCCCTTAGTGAAGCCATGCTGGCTGTCACCAAGCACCTTGTTTTTCATGTGCCTTAGCATGCCTTCCAGGAGAATCTGCTCCAAGATTTTGCCAGGCACAGAGGTGAGGCTGACTGGTCTGTAATTGAGTCATCCATTTTCCCCTTCTTGAAAATGGGGGTTATATTTCCCTTTTTCCAGTCATCAGGAACTTCACCTGAATGCCATGATTTTTCAAATATGATGGCCAGTGGCTTAACAACTTCATTTGTCAGCTCCTTCAGGACCCGCGGATGGATTTCATCAGGACCCATGGACTTGCGCACATTCAGGTTCTTAAGGTGGTCTTGAACCAGACTTAGACATGTTGCTGTGCATACTTTCTTGTGGAAGAATGATAAGTGTGGTAGGGCTGCATATTTTATGGGACAAAACATTTGATTAATTGGGGGTAGAACTGGCATAGTTTTTACAGCTGTTCAACCATGGGAGGTAGGGGACTTAGTTTATTAAAGGTCTCTAAAGAAAAGTAACTGTCTCTTACAGTAATTTGATAGGTATTTAAAGGAATTAACTACAGAATTTCATTATTATTATCTAATCTTCTTTTTCTCTCAGGAAAAGATCATGTCTGTAGATTCATAGGATGTGGAAGGAACGACAGATTTAACTATGTGGTCATGCAGTTGCAGGTCAGTGTGTCAAACAGTTCAAAGTTTGCTTGTGTTTTTTGATTCATTAGCCAAGCGTATATGAAAATAGTAGCAAAATTTTAGAAAAATAAAAAAAAAGATATGCATAACAGTGAACAAAACAAAACTGAGGATATCCTTATATCTTTATCCTTTTATATCCTTTCCATAGTTCTCTCAGAAAGACTTGACTGTTGAAACAGTGAACTATGATGAGATAATTCACATTTCTTTGCATAGTATATTTTTCATCTGTTTGGTTAAATCATCTGAGATATACTGTATAATTAAGTAATTTAACATACTTCCCTTGAAAGAGGTGAATGTAAAGAAGCCTTTGTGAGCAGTTTCTCAGTAGCCTTTTTTCAGGTGTGACACAGATACAATATTAACTAGTAGTGTATCTACTAGTGTTCTGACAGAGAATAGTTTTGTAGAGTAGAAAGATACTAAGATTCGTATTTCCAAAAACAGTTTTTAAATATAATGTTGGAAATACTGGGGGACATATTATATTTAGGGGAGATGAGTTATCCTTGAATATGGCAAGTGAGAGTATTCTGCAGTTACCACGAACAGCTGAAGAAGTAGTATGAAGCCTTTACTATCTGTGAATCTTGGTATTAGTATTTTTTTATGTAGACGCCTTTTTAATTTGATCAGGGTCGGAACTTGGCAGACCTGCGTCGGAGCCAGTCTCGAGGAACATTCACCATTAGTACCACTTTACGGCTTGGAAAGCAGATTTTGGAATCTATTGAAAGTATTCATTCTGTAGGATTTCTGCACAGGGATATAAAACCGGTAAGTCTGCCCATTAAATGAAAACAGGCAGGTAATATGTGGTCATTAGGTGACTGCATGAATAAGAACAGGTTTTATACTAGATGCTAAAATGAAAAAATGGGAAGGGACAGAAAATGTTCATATTTTTATATAAAAATCTATATATTCATCACAAACAAGGAAAGTAAAGAAAAACTATGACAAAACTATTCAATAATTTTATTGGAATTGCACAGTAAAATATGTTGTCAAATTGTCATGAGTATAGTGCCTTTCTGATAGCATCGTGCTTTTGTTCTTAATATTTTGTCTGTTTTCCTTTGAATCTATTACTGAAATTGAATTTTCATTTTCATGACTTCTTCCTTGCAACTTTAAAAAAACCCCACTTGTATTCTGCCTGACCCACCCCCAAGACTTCATTTAATGCAGAAAGGACATGGAGGCAGTGAATGTCAAATGAAATACATGAGGAGGAGTTAGCTGGAGTGCAAGGCTTTAATGATGAAAACTATTAGAGATTTGAATGGGAAATACGTTCCTTCATGGCTGCTGGAATTGATTGGCGACATCTTATTAACTAGCTCTGTCTTGGAGTCCATGGGCTCAAATAGAATGGAAATGGAGAATGCTGTTAGGGGATGGAAAAAACCCAGAAAATGAAATGTTCAGCCAGGATAAACAGCAATGTGAAGCAATATATTAGATTCGTAAAAGAAAGAATTTTTCTTCCCCTTTAGAGATTATGCTGTGACCTACACATGCGAAAGAAAGCATGATTGCTTTCTAGCATGCAGTTTTCTTGGCTGAAAAATACAGGTCCATTTTATCTTTTGTTACGTATCTTCTAGATGGATTATACAAAAAGCAAGCTTTGTGCTGAACTGAAATCTTGAAATCCTTGCTTGGTTTTTTTGCTTCATGATGAATTAGGCAATGCTGAAATTCTCTTCCATTTAAAAGCAATGTTGATCACACTCATTTCAGTTCATGGTTTTGAGTGGGTTTTACCCTCAACCTTACACACTGAAGCAGCTGTGAATTTCAGGTTTATATAGAAGAGTACTGCCGTTTCACATAATGGAATAAGAAAACTATTTTTTCAGAGTTAATTGCATTAAGCTTCCATCTTTCTCAGAATTTCAGTTCCATTTCACAGGGCTTGTTTTTAGCTTGATATTTTAAACCATGTCATCCATTTTAAGGGAATTTGGTGGGGAGAGACTTGAACCAGTTCAGCCAACATGTTCAAACATCATAAATTTGCAGTGTTGAAGAATTTTGTTAAAGGTTTAACATGGAATGTTAATCCATAAAGGAAAATGAGAATATTTACTTGAGATTTTCAGAATTACCTCCCTAAGTCCTCACTGACTTTCCAGCTCTTACTGTTCGGATATTTTGGTGTGTGTTTGGCTCGTTTATTTATTTATTTATTTTTATTCCCCTTAAACCTGGTTCTTCTTTGACATGTCCAGATCAAAATGTATGAGTGCTTTCCATGACTGGAAAATTCTTTCTACAAATTAATATATTCTAAGTGCTGAAGTAAGTTGACAATCTCCTGTTACCATATAGGCTGCTGTTCAGATAAGCTGAGTTGGCTGTGTGATTTTCTTCATGTTTTTTTCAAATTTAATGGGAGTTTAGTAGAACTGAAAATATGGAAGAAAATAGGAAGAAAGAATAGATAAGTAGAAGTGTCTGTGATTGTGTTACTGCATTAGTATGTGCATGTATTGAAAAGTGTGTGTGTACATCTATGTATCTGTTTGTGTTTGTTTTTTTTTTTCTCAGTCTAACTTCGCAATGGGACGTTTTCCTAGCACCTGTAGGAAGTGTTATATGCTGGATTTTGGCTTGGCACGGCAATTTACCAACTCATGTGGGGATGTCAGACCAGTAAGACTTTTTTACAGTTGTCAATTTGATTAATTGAATGTGGTAATATGCTGTCTTTTTTCTGGGGAAGTATGGAAATTGCATTGAACTGGTCAGTGGGCTAAACTTGACAAACATCACTCCAGATCAGAAATGCCATATGATTTATTGATTATATTAAAAGATTGGCAGTCAGGAATCAATTATGATTCTGATTTTTGTCTTGAGGCAGAGGTGTAGTCTGTGATATTTTTGGATAATTTATCTTTTGGTTTATAAAATCAAGTGGCAAATAGGATTTCATTAAATATCAGAGTACTACGCAGAGGCTGAATTTCACTTGGTATTATATGTTGCTTTGAAAAAAAAATCTATGTGAGAGAAAAAAGTCATACACTAAACTGAATATATAATCTTCTGAAAGTCTTGAGTAATTCAAACAGTGATAGGACACTAATTATACTAGGTAGTGGGACATAGTTAAATGTATTTGCTGTATTCCCACGCAATGCAGTCTAAAGAAAATTGTAGATAAAAGTGTACCAATTGAGGACATGACAATTTTAAGTACAGTAGAGCCTCACTAATTCGCTGGTGGGCAGTCCCATTGTTGATGTCAAAGTTTGAAAATGAGCAAGTCGTGATACATGATGGTATTTTAAAGAAACATATTTTCTTTATTTAACTAGTTTAGTTTACATTTTGATGGTAGTAATAATAATAACATACTAGTCAACATCACGTAGCATATTTATTAATGTGATTAGATTTTGAATGAGAGAAGCCGTTTCTACAGATCTTTTGGTTTTATTTTGCCATGGAAGTTGGGAAGATGGCAAGTTTTTGTGTGCAAATGATGAGGTATGTGAATCAGTAAGGTAAATTAGCAGGGTTCTGCTGTACTCTATTCCTTCAGCCATAATGCTGGACACTGCAATGAAAGCAAAGAGCAGGGGAGACCAACAGAGTGGCTGCTGCTGTTGGAAAGGTGAGCTAAACATTTTAAGTAGTTTTTAAAATTCTTTTTTATTTCTCAGTGTTCTTGTCGTGTTCTGTATGTTTGGCTACTTATAATGTTTTTTTTCTAACTGACCTGTAATTTCAAAGAGAAAACAATTCCCAAGATTCTGTAATTTGTATAAACACCAATGGTACTATTTTCAGGAAAAAATAGGTGATAACAATGTAAAATTTTTCTGCTATTCTTTCTTTTCTAACAATTCAGCTCTTGCCTTTTGTTTTTCATTGCAGTGCCCTACAGTGTAACTGAAGTAATTCTTCAATTTAATCTGTTTAGAATGTTCTGACAGGGTAATCCATATTAGTAGAGTGGCAGTGAGGGGAAAAAAATAAAAGACTCCTGTGTGGACAGCAACCACAGTGTGACCTTGCTTAAACCCCCAAATTATTAATATTTTCATTAAATGTGCTGTGTGCTTCTTCTTAAGGCTATCCTTCTTCTAAACGTCACTAGATTTCTTCAGCAGATACTGCAAATAGCCTGGAACAATGTAAAAGCATATTCTCTAAAACACATAGTACTCTACTGATAAGAAACTGTTCCTTAGTTAAGGTTAATTACTAGACTTTTATGATGAGTCTAATTTTCTACGTGCCTGACTTCTGCAGAAAGAATCCAGTCCCACTGAAATTTTACATATAACCCCTCAGTCCTTGAATTTCCAAGATGTGATTTAAAAAAATCGGAAGAGAAGCTTTGGAAATTCTAGTATCAGGTTTTAGTCCTTTGGCAGCTTTGTGTTTTCCTCAACGATAAGGAAATCCTCATGGCCAGAAATCTGTTTATTCAACTCAAAAAGATGGAAGAGGCTTATATGGATACTATTGAAAGCAGAAAATTTTATGCCAAGACTATTTCCATCCAGAAATCATTGGCCAGCACCACTGGCTAGCATATACATTCCAACAGGTGGAGATAAAAAAATTGAGTCAGCTTCAAGACTGGTAGAGAAGAAAGGTGTTGTGTAGTTCTTTGACAAAATGCAACTCAAGACTGGTAAGAGGTTTGAAACTAAAACACAATTTCAAGTTTAAATTATTAGAAGTTTTGTAGTATAAATCTTGTTATAAATATAGTATTTACTTGACTGAAGTTCAAACAGGAAGTTGAAAAGAGGTCCTTATGGTGAGGAAGACTTTTATTGTGTGAAATCAGGTCAGGAAGCAATGAGGAAATGAGAAATTTAGCAAAGCATTAAGCTACCCAGAATTCATCATCATCATGGCTTGACTTCGCGAGCAAAGATTTGGAAAGGGCTTTACCCACGCTTACTACAAGCACGCTGATGGCTAAAAAGGCCAATGTGAGATAGACAAATCCTGCTGCAAAAAGCACAGTGAAAGGTCTCCTTGGGCAGTATAGGTGGGGCGCGATTCTTTCTACGTTTTGTTTTCTCCTCAAGACTAGTCCTGCGTGAGTTCTCAAAGGAGTCAACGGCATTATGTATGGTGTGTCTCCAAGTCACACCCAGCATTAGCCTCTTAGTTAGTACCAGTGCATTGTGCTAAGACACAGAAATGCAGCAGTTTCATACGAATTCAGTGTGATAAGGTGTTCTTGTTTCAGATCTGTTATACAAAGAGGAATTATAAAACTTGGGAATCCATGGTTTTATTCCCATATTTGGCTGAAGTATGTGCCAGTGGGTACTGATATGTTAAACCGTCCATTTGGACCCTTCTGTGTTTTTGATGAGCCTGTGCTTACTCTACTCTGAATCTTTTCTCTCTCCTCTCTGGTTTCTTTTCTACAGCTATGTCCTCATATTGCTTTGCTTCTAGTTAAACTAACTTCTCTTCTTGCAGTTTTGGTGCCCACTGGAATAGTTCAGTGCAACTAAGTGACATTTTCTTTGCCCTCAGTTTCTTTTCCTTGCACCACAATGAGACCTGAAAGCATTCTGAAGGAGTGAGAGAAAACAAATGCAGGCCGTTGCAGCTCTGGATTGAATTATGCCTCATGACAGACAGAACATTTGAAGAATTTAGATGCCTCATTCAGACAAGGCTGTATTGAGTTTGTGTGAAATGTATTTTTCTGAAAGCTCAGGCATAGTGAGTGTTGGATGGCTAGTAGAATGTTCCTTGAGATCATCATGGCACTCTCTCAAATCCCTCCTGGTCTGTCTTCATTCTAAGGCACTCTGGGAATACATACAGGCTTCCTACAAGTTATTGTTGGGGTTAAGAAACAAACATCAGTTTCAGCTGCATTCAAGAACAGTTTGAAATTATTTGCTGAATTAAAAGCAAACAGCTACAAACCCAGTTATTAACATGAGGAATTTCAGCTTAAATTGGTAATATGAAGGAATTTTCAAGTGGCTGAATACAGGATCTTATATGGAAAGTGGTGGCCAATGCTTAGGTATAGGTTTTACTACAGGTGCCATATACGATACATTGGCAGTGAAGTTCACAAATGGGCAGTAGTGCTAATGGGTCTGGAGAAATTGCAACAATATTGCTATAGAAAAAGTTTGCACTTTAAAGTAAAAATGAAGATTCATTCAGGTTAGAGAATTTAAATGTTTTGGTACTCTGTAGTAATTACTTTTTTGTTTCACATTGTTATTACAATAGTTAGCAAACATGCCTATTCTCACTGCAGAAAATTCATTGATGACACAGATGCTTCCCTGAAATGGATATGGTTCTGCCTTCTCTTTTTTATGGTGTAGATGTTCTAAAGGTTAGTTTCTTCATGTGCACTAACATGAAGAAACTGTCTATAATATTCAAAACTCTTAGTCTATGGAACTAAGTCTCCCACACATCATATTAATTTAAATGCAGGGTTTTAATGAGTTATCATAGCCTCTTTTGGGACAAGTTTTACAGTAGCATTGAACATATTTGTGTTCAGTGGAGTCTGTTTTCTCATCTTGCTGCCATGCTTTCCTACCCTCCATAAATGACAGCAGAATTAAGTTATAAGCAGCTCTATTTTCCATGATAAATTAAATTATTCCCTAGAGTAAATAGATGTTATTACAGCAAAAATTGCTCCCAGGAATTTTGTGCACTGTAGGCAAAGAAAGCCTTTGTTTAAGTACTGCTTATTTTAGTTCAACTTGAGTGTAATCTCTCTTTTCCTCCTTTGTGGGAGCACTGATTTCCTGAATTCTCATTTAGTTGTTATTTATTGTGAAAGAGAGGTTTTAAAATGAGCCATTTGACACATTAATGAGAATAAAAATGTATTCAAATTTATGAGTTACTGTGAAATATAATAACTTTTATCTCAGTATTTTGTTTCTTCTGCTGTTGTTTACCGTAAGTAGTGTTTATGACAAAGTTCACAACAAATAAAGAGACTCTGATTCAGTCTGCCTTGAAGTCAGCAGTGACTCATATATTAGTAAGTTAAAATTCATTTAATTAATGCGTATTTTTAACAAAATATCTGGAGATTATAATATGATCAAGCTTGCAAAGAAAATTGTGTCAGTAGATTAGTCTGCAGTTGAAAGAACATATTTAGCTTGTCTTTAATGAGAAGTGTCAGGATCCAGAATTTTAAGATTTCTGTAATTATGCCATCAGAACTAAGTTACAGCTTCTCCCATGCCATGAGATGACATCTCATCTATCGTCATCATCTTTTCCTATGATGGTTTTTCTTTTCTGCATTACTAGCATTTGTCTTCTGTGATTCTAGTCAGCTTTCTCTCATTTTCTCATTCTTCTCCATTTTCCATTAATACAAGCCTTCAGCCTGCATCCACATAGTTTGTGCCTTTTTATCTTTGGTGACAGTCTTCCTTTATCTGACTTTGCTCTGGCTCCAGCTTCTTTCATAATTTAATTTCAAGTCTTCTTTCTTCAGCATATATGTCTCTAGGTTTTTGTACCCTCCTTTTACCCTTTATCTTCAGATAACCTCATTCATAAACACATTTTTTTTATCTCTAGGCACATGATTCATGTTCATGATATCCCTGTTCCAATACTGCTTCTTTCTGTTCCAGCTAAAACACTGCCATCTATTTCTAGTATCCTTGTGAACATCTTATGATGAGCTGAAACTCAACGTACTCTTAGTTTCCTTTCTCGTGTACCAACCATTCAGCTATACTTCTGTTTTGAATTACTGCATGTGATACCATCTTCCTGTCCCCGAGGCTTACTGGCAGTTTTCACTGGGTATGTCTTTACGTCCAGTCTCCATCTATATCCTGACAGTGTTGTCCCTATAATATGTGCATACATTTGTATGTGTATGTATGCAAATATTTATTTATTTATTATTCACAAACCTGAAGTTCTTGTGTAGGCTCACCATCCCCTGACCTGACTGTTACACTATCCTTTTTCTGGTTTGGTGAATACAAGGCTTTTGTCTTGACAAACAACAAAATTCAGGGTGCTACTACAGACACAGTTTATGTGATTTGTTTTTATTGTTACCCTTCCAAAGTGCATCAAACAAGCTACTTAGTCTTAGTTTTTAAGGCTCTTGAGGATCTTTCCCCTCACAGCCTATCTTTGATGCACAGTAAATATGAGCAACAGTAAAGATGGTTACTTGTCTCCATTACCTATTTCTGGATTTTCTAAGAGAGGAACTGGTCTTTATTTGAGATTCCTTTATGTTGGAAGGGAGATTTCTGTAGTCACTGAAAACCTCACTGTTTTAGTTTACGTCTGTGTTTGGAAATGGAACTGGAAAAGTGTCATTATTTTCTGTAGGAGTTGAGAAATAATCTTTGACCTTTCAACCTTCAAATACAGCCTGTCACAACTGTAATAATTATTTAAGGTTTAAATGGAAGGTGGGCTTCACAACAAAAAGCAGAATTTAGTGCCAGTCTGTGCAGAACTACACAAAAATAGAAATAATACTGCATAAGAAGATAACCTAATCCAAGAAACTGTACATGAATGATAGAATTCTTATTTATGCATATGCTAGGTATGTATTGCTGGTTTCTTATTTTGAACTACTGAAAAAAGTAGTTTCAACATGGCATTTTCACCGTGACTGTTATCAGTGGTTTCTTATCGACAAGTTTGGATAGAGGACTTTTTTTATTGTCAGTTTGCCATTTTCTCCCTGAGAAATGATGGTGACTTCTTAGACTTCCTACCTGAAAGAATGGTCAAGGCAGGGAGCAGCTTAGAATGAGAAAGCCGTTCTCGAAGATCATCCCAACTCATTCCATGAAGGGTTCAAGCCATACTTCTGTGTTAGTGTTCCCCAGAGTTCTGGTGTCACACTTGTCAGATTATAAGACATTTCAATATGGTTTCCAGAGATGTGATTCATCTTTGTACTACCCATCTTAATGTCAGACTCCACGGTGATTTAGCACCATTAAAACCATGTCTTCAGGGAGTCCATTCAGCTGTAGCTGCTACAATCTAAATACTGTTTTGGAAAATGCAGGTGTAATATAAAGATCTCAGAAAGTAATATTTAAAGAGCAGGAAGAGGAGCCCCAACTGAGTAATTTGGTTGTTCAACACTTGTAGTGCTTACTGTATTTTTTTTATTGCATTTTGGAGTGTCACATGTGGACTATCTGTTTACAGAATTGAGGAGCAAGCAGTTTTCAGCCCATTTCACTGTTTTTTCTTTTCCCCAGTGGGATTTGCAATAGCATGATTTTTCACCCTTGGATTTGATTATCTGAAATGACCTTCATTTGGTTTGCAGCAGTCAGGCGACAGTAAAACTGATTTTGAAAGTAAAAAAATAAGACTCGAAGGAGATGATAAAAAATATGATGGAATCTAAGAAATTGCTTCTGTAGCTATTAATGTCTTCTTTATTTTTGCATCCATCCAACCTCCTTTTTCAAGGAAAGTGTGGAGCAGTCACAAAGCTTAAGCTTTTGAAGTCAGTAAGCAGCATTTTTCATATGAACTACTGCTACAGGATGCACTGATTTACACATATCTGAAGGGCACTAGTATATTTTTTTCAGTCTTCTTCCAGGTTTCCCTTATATTTCTGTCATCCCCCTTTTTGCTTTTTTACATAAGCTGCTTTTCCCATATTGTACCTGGAATAGCCTTTTAGAGCCTCTCTGCAGAACTATGTAAATTCTTCCTCCAATGACAGCAGAACTTTTTTCAGAAAACAATGAAATAACACATCTGCAGTGTATTTCCCAAGTATTTTTAGTTGTAGCCGTCTTTATTTTTTCCCCTACAAAGTGAATGCAGTTTCTAAGTCTTATTTTTACACATTGACTGTGTAGGTAGGTAGTGATCAGTTGTAAAGTTGGTAAAAAGGGATAGAATTGATTATAAAAGTAATACTGCAACTGTTAGAGAAGCTAACTAATCTTTCTGGTATATCATAATCATTATCTGGACTGCAACTTTAAATTCAGCATTTTCCTTATGAAAAAATACCAGTCTGCTTTTAATAAAGATGAGTAAGAGTTAACTTCAGGAGATTATAGGAAGGAATATTTTGAGACAGGTTTTTGTGTAGTAAGAATATTTCTGTTCAAGCTTTATTGTCTGACACAGCATCTGAATATACTGGCAAAAGGAAAAACTTATTGATCACCTGAAGGATCCAGGGGGTTTAGATTTTCTTGGGTTATTCAGTCAGCAGAGACAGTTTCCCATTTGTTCAAGGTATCAGCCGTAAAATGAAATAGTTGTAGTTGTGGTTTTCATCTTATAGTGTCATCTCACTACAGTGGTCTGTTTCAGTTGCTAAATCTTTAACATGGAATGAAATTAGATTAACATAAAAATACAAAGCAAAGAAAAAAATGCTTTGTGAACTTTTTCACCTGGTACGATCTGATTACCTGGTTAGAAACTAAAGATCAGAAACAAGTATTTACTGGGGCTTGTAGGATTGTGAAGGACGTAAGAAAGGAAGTAATGACAAACGTGTATCATAGTGTTGATTGGAAGGGTGTAGAGTAATTCACAGTTCTCCTAAGAATGTAAAGTAATGTTATTTTATATTTTCTGTTCAGTTTACTTAACCATGTTTTATTAGCTGAAAAACTTGAAGCCTGACTTATAAATATGTGAAGAAAAAACATAAAACTTTTAGAGTGAGATCTTGAATGAAATGCAAATGTATTATTCTAGATGTAGATAGAACTAGCATTATGTGCATGAAATATACATGCTCTGCCACTGTATGTTGTATAGTTACTCTAAGACTAATAGGAAAAGGTATAACTCTTGCAGATAAGGTCTTTGGAAACGTACACTCTATTAACATATAATTCACTATTTACAAGGGGTAGTTTTGATGTGCTTGGGTTGGGTTTTTTGTTTTTTTCTTCTGTACATGAATTTATGTGCATTGAAGATTTTATTAGAATGAAATTGTTCTGAGCACCCAAATGTGGTTTCTAAAAAGTAAAATATGAGTCTGTTCTAAACTGGGGGGGGTGGAGTAAACAAATGGCACATGAACGAACTTTTGTGCAACTCTGCTGCTGCTGTCAGGGGTTTGAACCCTGGCTTTTTGTGTGTTTTGTGTTGTTTGCTTGGAGCACATTTTAACCTCATATACTTTTGGGAAACATTGAACAATGATATGTTTGTAGCTGGGAATAAGATGAAGACTGGAAATGGGCAGTAGTGTGTGTCTGTATAGGCTTCTGAAACTAAATTGTACATGCTGGGGACAGTATGAGGATGCAGGTAATTTTTGGGTAGATACAGAATTAAATTCTAGAATGGAAGTTGATAAGGAAGCACTCATTGGTGGAAGGAGCCTTGTCTGGTGATGAAAAAGATCGGAAGAGAGAAAAATGTGTGTGGGAAGGAGAACAAAACTGCTGGGGATGGTGTAGGCTGTTAAAAGAAAGGAGGAGGAAGCAGGGGCAGGGGAATAAATTGTAGGAGAGAGGAAGCCAATAATTGAATTAATGGTGTAGATAAGAATTGATTACTGCAAAGCAGGGTAATGTGAATTTAATTGTGGGGAGCCTCTCTTTAATCATCAGGCAAATATATTTAGCAGGATGCAAATTTAGTACGTTTCTGAGATTAATGCTGTGTATTCCTTTTTGAGAGCGTTGTCAAAGAGTTAGTTTACGTACCATTTTGTTTCCCATTGTCCTAGTGGTAGCTGAAGTAAATAGTATTAGCATCTGGTTTTTACTGAGACAAAGTATAAATGATACTTTTTGAATGTAAACCTGACTTCATACAGCTTTCAGATTACATGTCATTATTTACATGGTGATAATGGAAAGTGAAGGTGTCAGCTTTGGTACAGAAATAGAAAACCTTGAGAGACAGCATCTGAAGGACATTGGCACTCTTAGCATCATCAGTGCTACAGCTAGCTCTTGGGCTGTTGTCATCATTCCTGTTTTAAAAGGAATATTAACCACAACTGTTCTTTGACCTACTATTAAATTTAATATTAAGAAAATAAAAAGCAAAAAAAAAAGCCACTAGTCTTTGCTCTTAAACAGATTAACCTTTAAAAATGAATTTGAGGTCATAATTATTTACAAAAACATAAATTCAGCCATCATATGTTATCACAGGCCTGATCTTTGTGGCCTTTAATTTATGTGGACTTTAAGGTACAAATAACTGAATTGTATTTGTTTTACAGAGAAGATAGGTTAACATGTATGCAGGCTGAGCTGACAAAGCTAAGGAAAAACACAATTGAAGAGCTATCCATAATAAGGTGGTATTCAGATAACATCTTTTTATCTAAAACATCTGTGTTTTTCTCCTCAGTATGCAGGCCTCACTGACTGGGAGTGATTATTCAAATTAACAGTCAGTCCCTTAAATCTGGTGATTTGGACTCAGCAAAGATGAATGAAGAAGAAAATTTCTTTTTTCCTGATTCAGTAACTAGTTTGAATGTGGCCTTCCACTTTGAGAGTATCCTGACTAGTGGCTTAAAAGGCTTTCTGAGGAGATTCTATTTTGTCTGTGGAGCTGTTGTATTTTTTATAAATACAGCTTTCTAAGTCAAAGAGAGAGTTACCCTATGGCCCTTTCCCTCCTCTTCCCACCTTTCTCTTGCCTTTCCCCGTGACTAGATTTTAGGTCATTCTTCGGTTGTTATTTAAACAAAATGAAGAGCTCAGAGTTCTCGCTCTCATAGGTTTGTTTAGTATGACTTTAATTTCAAGTGTCTAGACTCTTCTGTGTTTATTTGGAATAAGTGAAAAATAAAAATTATATTCCTTAACATACATTAAAAAAGTTTACAGTATTTTAGATCTAACTTTCCAGACTTTTTCTGCCTGGAAACTTGAAATCTTAAACCTTACCAATCTGGGAAGTCCTCATCTTAGAACAACTAGGAAATGTAGCATTGTTTCTTTCTTATATGCTATGCATTGAAGGAGTCACAAAACTTTTGCTCTAAACATCAGCAAAAGTATTCAAATCTAAAGGATTATCCACCATTTTTTCTAATGCTTGTTGCTGATGTTCTTTAATGGTGACCTGTCAGTAACAAAAGCATCTCTAGCTCATACTAAATCAGAAGATACACCAGCTGCTGTACAGTCTGACCCTTAGAAAAATGCAATGGAAGAAGCAATTGTGAATGCAAATGTTCAGATCTTTTTATTGTCTAGAGAAGCAGTTTCAAACCTGTTCACATCAAGCAATGAACATATTCCATTTAGGTGTTTATGTGTAAAATCAAGTAAATACTGCTTGCCTTTCTTCAATGCTGTTGCTTCTGAAAATTTTCCAGCCAATGATTTTTCTAATCTTCAAGTTTCCCTTTAGGATGACAGATGGTGTTCTGGAAATACCATTTAAGAAGCTGAATTCTTAAAAAATCCGCAAAACAAACCAAAACAAACTCCTGAAAAAAGGTATTTGTTTCTAAAATAAATATTTTCATCACTGAATAACCATTCAGAAGTAGTGTTGCAAGAGAGAGAGGACTGCCATAATTTTTTGGAAACCAGACTCTCGCTTCCTGTTATAGCCCACTTCTGTCTTTTCATGTCTATAAAGTTAAATTTTGTAGATTTTGCTACTGTAGAACAGAGAAAATGACTAATGAACAAATATTTTAAATCTATGCTTTCAGCTTTTCTTCACCAAACCTGCATCAGCCAGACTACATTACACATATTTTTGGAAAAAGACGAGGCTTGCAAGATTTCCTTCTAAATTCTGAACTAAGCATTTGATAGTTGATAGCTTTAAAAAAAAAGCTAACTACTTCAAAGAGGAAAAGCTTCATTTCAGTACATGGAGCGCTGTGGAACAGACTAAGAGGAATTAGTAGAGTTTTATATTTTTCTTCATAACCTTAATTTCTGTAGCAGAGGAATTATATCAGAGCCATTCTGTGCAAGATGTAAACATGTAGCCTGATTCTTAAATAACCTATATATACTCCTTTATTCTTTCTTCATGTCATCTAAGTCAACAAAGACTGGAGCCTAGTTAATGTTATAGAATCATTGAATGGTTAGAGCTGGAATGGACCTTAAAGCTGACCCAGTTCCAACTGCCTGCCAGAGGCAGGGGCACCTTCCGCTAGACCAGATTGCTCAAGCCTTGTCCAACCTGGCCTTGAACACTGCCAGGGATGGGGCAGCCACAGCTTCTCTGGGCACCCTGTGCCAGTGCCTCAGCACCCTCACAGGGAAGAACTTCTTCATAATGTCTAATCTAAATCTATCCCCTTTCAGTTTAAAGCCGTTCCCCTTCCTTCCCCTGTGCCCCCCCCCCCCAAATCCAAGCTGAAAGCAGGACTCTGCATGAGTTGAATGAATCATGACATTAGTCATTTGAAGCTCCATATCTAAATTAGCAATAACTTTATAGGGAGGAGAAGGAGGTTATTTTGGAGAGGTTTGTGCAGACATTATTTCTGAATAAAGAGGTTAAGATAACTACAGACTTGGTAGGTTTCAAAAGTTTTTGAAGTAATACAAGATGTGGTAATCCTACCAGTGACAAACCTGTTTAGCTATCATGATATAGCTGTTACACGTAGGTATAGCTGTGTTATACCTACCAGAGTAGCACTATTTATTATATTTGTCTGCTATAGCCTCCTTCAGGGACATAGAGGGAGATTATTTAAGGCACAATCTTATAACGTATATAGGTAGCATTTCCAGCTTCCAGGGAACATGATCCTTGCAAGTATGATTGTATTACTGACAAAGAAGAAATGAAAGAAATCAGTGTTATAGAGACAGACAGCTGGTGTCTTGTGTGTGATAGTACAAGGTGAAAAAGGAAGGTAGTAAGTTAATGTAAAAGATGAAGAAAGAGCATTATGAATTGACTTAGAAGGTGACACAAGTAAAATGGATCTATGGATTTCATGTGCTATGATTACTTTGTAACAGCTCTATGGAATATTCTTGTAATAATTAAATGAAGTGAAAAAATATATGGTTATTTCTCTGAGAGGAAGATTCTTTGTGAACTGGTGTTTGGGGCTTTTGAGTAAAATATAAAAAGAATACACAATCTATTAATATCCTGTCTGGAGGAACAGGTTGATAAATAGTTGAAATATGAAAAGGATCTATTACTCATGATACAATACTTTGTAATTGTTGGTGTATATTGAGGTTTTTCTTTCTCCTTTCCTGTGATGTGCAGAGCACTGATATATCCAAACAATCACTGGAAACTTTAATTTAGAAATTCTGCTGTGCTGTATAGCTGTTCTATATTCTGATACAGCAGTTCCTTTATTTTCTACAAAATTGATAGATGCTCAGGAGAGTAGGCTGTAACCATCCTTAAAAAATAAAAGAAGAAATTTTTGCACTGAGATTTGATCTTATATTTGAAAAAAATCAAATTATTCTAGGAAGCGTGAAATTTACTTCCTGAAGTTTTTATACTGCTTCTTATGCCCTCCAAATTTATAGAATCATAGAATAGTTAGGGTTGGAAAGGACCTTAAGATCATCAAGTTCCAACCCCCCTGATTTAGCAGTATTTTCAGCTTCGTACTATACCCTGCCTTTCTGACCAGTACAAAGTTGCCTTTCAGGACTAGGCATATACGTACTTGCCATGTAAAAAGCATGCTGATTGGCCAGCTGATTGGTGTCTCTTAAGATGAATGTAAGCCATGTTAATTGAATTTTAACCGTCTGCCTCTGTGTGAAGGTAGTAATTTGGGTTCTGTCTTTAATCGCCGGTTTTCATTAAACTTGCAGGAACTGAAAGTCTGTGAGAGCTGTCCCATTTGTTTGAAATTAAAAGCTATTATAATGGAAATGACAGATGGCTTGATCCAGTGAAATTTGTTTCCTGGTGAAAATAGAAGCAAACTGAAATCAAAGTAGAAACTTTTATTTCTAATTTATTTCTAGTTGAAAAGAAGGAAAGTGTATTATTTCATGTCGGTTAGCTTGCTTGAGACCTTTTGTTTCTCATCCTTCTTTGAAAATAAGTTACTACTGAAATAAGTCTACTGCTGCATTCATGTAAGTCTTTAATATATGGTATTATTATCATTATAAATACTTAATATGGTACAGACAAAACAAAAATGAAGGTCTTGGTTTTCCACTCTGCTAAGAGCATGGGACTTTCCATGATGTAAACCAACCATAACGTTTTTACTTACAGAGATAAGTAAAACAGTATTCTGCTGTCTGGGGAAATTCTCTGTCACAGCTGTACCTGGTTTACATGGGTAGTCTTCCTCTTAGAGTAATCTCTGCTTCAGCTCCTGGTGTAAGGGAAAGAAAAAAGACTGCAAAGGGCAAAGCAAACATACACATGGCAGATTTATCCTATGTGATTTTTCACTGCAGTAAGTTCAGGCTTGTGACAGACTCTTAGTAGGTTGTTACCACCTCCAGCCCACCAGACTTTTTATCTGCTCGTGAATCAGCTTTGGAACATTGCCTTTTTTCTCTTAGTGCATCACACTGGCTAAGTAAATACTCCAGATTGAAAACTGAGTAGCTCGGGAGCTGGGTTGTATATCAAATATTGCTGTCTTAGAGATGGTGATGCTCTTTATAGCACAGGCAGTTGGAGTTAAATGATCATTTGTCACCACATGTCTGTTAGAACTCACAATAGCAAAATTTAATTGTATTGTTAGATGTTAACTTGGCTTGTTACCCAGCTTCTGATGGCACTAGGTAGCATAGGATCAGACAGCTGAAATCAATTTTGGGAAATCACAACTTCTGTTTAGGTTGATCTGAGTCCAAATAATCTGTCATACTGACAGCAGGTAGGAGATGGGTCTATGAGGAGTTCTATGTGCAAGTACCTTGATTATCAGTGTCAGATATGGTTTTTATACAGAGCTGAAAATGTGGGTTTGAAGAGCTGTATATACAGTGAAAACTGAGATGTATAATATACTGTAATGGAACATCTCAACTACTTGATCTTTCCTTACCCAAATGATCCTTAAATTTTCATTTATTTCAAACTTGTACAAACACATGCCAGGCATTAAATTAGATTGCAAAGGCCGTATCCACAAAAAAAGGGTGGATGGGAATGTGAATTCTGGAAGCTATTTGGTATTAAAAAATGCTCTAAAGAATTGAAACTGTGTATAATTCCAATCCTGGAAATATATTCCTGTTGGGTGAAAGAACTAGGAAATTTACTTTTTTAAAGGGAAAAGATAAAAAATGAGGATTCTGCCTTCAACAAAAGGAAGTAGAGGTGGCTGCTTCTCTACACCCCCTCCCCCCATGTGCTTTAGAACTTGGCTTTAGAGGCAGCACCCAGAAGGTGAGGTAACACTGCTTGAGCTGGTTTCTCAATCCAAAATCTAAAGACACTGTGGAATTTTCAGTCATCACCCGACTGATAGGAAGAGCCATGGTATGTGTCAGAGGTAATGTAATGAACCAATACTGTAGTATTTTTTCATGCTTCTTATCTCGTCTCCATGACTGCAGTGAAAAAGTTAACTTTTTGTTCTGCATAACACTTCCATTGTTGCCTGGAGCAATAAACCCAGAGCATTTATCTAGAGGTACTAAACTGAGCTAAGGAGTGCGACTTGCCTCCTCCATGGCCCCTCCAAAAAAGAAACAGCTGTAGATAGATTTGTAAGCATGGTGTCTCCCAGGAATCTGCAAACCTCCGTGCTTAGAGGAAATAGTTAACTTTTTTAAGGAACTCCTAATTTCCTGCATGTGGTTTATCTAAGATACTTTCATGCGTTTCCAGGGCAGGGTGACCTCGAAAGAAAATCGATGTTACATTAAAAAGTACCTTTAAGTTTATAAAAATTCATCATAGTAGTTGAATCTCCTTCATATGCATGTATCTTTAATAATTTAACTTACATTTGAAGAATTTAGTGATAGTAATCAAATCTGAGACAGCTCTCACTTTTGGATCACTGCTTGAGCTAACTGTGTTCGAAAAAGCTTTTTTATGTAAACTGATCCACACAAGTTACAGTTTTGTAGGAGATTTCCAAAGTACGTTTTGTGTCAAATCTAATTATGCCTGATAAGAAAAAGACGCCACTAAATTTTAAGTGAAAAATCAGGAGAATGCTGATTATGGCATTTGCCGTGGAAAGGAATGTGGATGTGATCTGTTCTAATCAAGGGTGTCAGTAGAATTCACAGATATTTTTTAAAAGCAGAATTCATAATTCCTTTAGTACAAATGCCCTTTGCATCTGTATGCTCCAGAAATGCCATCGATCCCATTGGTTGTAGTAATAAGTCACCTGTAATGATTGAAAAAATGGACCTATTAAGCTTTGTTCTCAACAAGGAAATCCGCTTTAAGAAAGCTCAATTGCTGTGGTAGCAGCTTTTTTAGATAAGGCATCTGGAAGACAGTACTACAAACAATGTTTCAACGAGGTGGTGGCAGGTGAGCTCAGATAGGAAAAATTTGGATGCATCTAGAAGCAAATTAGCATGATTGATAACACCTGGGGGGGGAGGTTATTTGAAAAAGCATGGTGAGTCATTCAGGGTTGCTGTTGCCTGTAATATTTCTCTTTCACTATATATGAGCTGTTGTGAGATGCATAAAGAACTTTGAAACAGTTTCCAAAGTTTTGCAAATGCTCAAAAGTCTGGTCTGAATTGGGCAAACTTGATTTGATCTACTACAGCTGTCATTTGTGTTCTTAGTGACATGATAGAATTAATTCTTTATTGTTGTGTGGCATTGTAGTAGCACTATGAAATACTGACCAGCTGCATTAGTAAGAGGTATTTCATTGTGTCTTAAAGCGTAAAAGGGACTACACTTTAAGGCAAGATATTGTAAAAGCATTTAGATATCCTTGCTGGGGTAAAGAATTCAGAATTAATTTCATGATAAGCTAATGTATAAAACAATACTCATGCTTCTCACCCAGGATAATTGAAATCATCTTAGGTCAAATAATATTACAGGAATGTTTAAGGATGGCAGTGACTTTAACATTGAAAAGCAATTGGTACACAATGCAGTTTCCCCATAGGGACTTTTCTCCCCCAGGACAAAACTGGAATAGGTCAGATATCAGATTGTTAGGTTTTTTAGGGGATGGGGTAATCTAGATTCCACATGCCGTTTCTGACTCTTTTATTTCCTTATCAAGCAACTGAAATATTTTTGTGCTAGTTATCAGGTAGGAATTAAAGTTATAACTCTAGGAATAAAAGCCCATTTCATCCTAGTTTCCATACTTTTCGTTATTTTCATCACAGTGGAAATGTTTAGCTCAGTAAAACTAAATATAGTCCTTCCTTTGTAATGTTCGGACTCGAGGCTGAAGACAGTAACCATTTGGTTTCATCTTTTGAAACTTTATGCTCTTGGGATTGGTAAATTTATATTATGGGCATTTATATTTTGGGGTGTTTTAAAGTTAAGCTCTTGGTGCCCTTCTGAAGAAGTGCTATTCATCAAACGGCGTATTTTTGGAAATTTACCCGTATTTTGTTTGTCTTGTCAGTTTCAAAGCATTTTGAGCTATTCATGGCACTGTGAGATTTCTGCAATTACAGTGTTATGCTTCATTTCAGGGTAGTGTTCCATATGGAATATGATATACTTACAAGATTTAAGGTAGTAACACAATTGTCTGTCCTGCCTGAACACAAAATGTGTTCCAAGCACCATTTAAACTTTACGATAATGTGCAAAACCTAAAATTTATGGAACATCATCTAAGAACCTGTGCATGCTATGGACATCCTAGAAAATAATCTCCACCTTAATTAACACTGGTTCAGCTCTTGTACCACTCTAACAGATATTGATTATATGGGCTGTTGAATCCTTTTAAAAGATGGTGCTGTATAATTATGCTGGATTTAATTGATAGGGTTAGTGACAGTAATGGCAGCTCCTGATGTACTTAAATGATACCTCTGTGTAGCATCTCTTGGTAGATAAGAAGAAATTATACCTTTGTGTGCATATGCAGGGAGAGCCTGAAGTGTTTTATCTTGATAGGGTAATGAATTTGTATTGTGGTTATCTCTGTGTGTATCAAATCAGACTTTTCAATATATTGTGCAGATTCTTTTAAAAATCGTAAGAATTGTCATGAGTGTGGGGCAGGCAGACAGATCAGCAATACCCAATAAGGACAAGTCAGAGGTGAGGAAGATAATTAAAGTTTCTCACATTGGTTGGAGGAAACACAGAATTATTACTTGGGAAGATAAGACTGTAAAAGAAAGTGAATTTAGCAGTTCTGGTAATTCCCTTACGCAGAATGAATAATTAAGGGGATAACATGGGTTGGGTGTCTGTCTTAGACAATGTAGTAATATCATGATTTGTTTTCTTAAAATTGTAAATATGTACTAATTCCCACTATTATCAGTTATGAAATTTTTTTTGTAACATTTTATTTGAAGGAAAGAAGGTTGGGAAAATATATTCTGTGATTATAAAACAACAACTGACATATTCATACAATATCTAGAGTGTCCGCGATATTCATGTATGCTGATATTCAGAAACTACAAAAGAAAGAAATGTTTTTAACTGGTGCCTGTAGTGTAGCCTGTGCTGTTTATTGCTCGGGCACAGCTTTGAGACTTACCTGTGGCTTTCCCTGCTTTTGGAAGTTGTCAAGAAGTTAATTGATTGGTTTGCTAGTTCAGAAATTAATTTGTGAAAATGTTGCTAGTACATTTCAATAAGTGCCTGCTTGTCTGCTCACACCATGTCATATTGGTGTTACAGCAAAGTGGAAGAAATCATTATGGTTTAGATCCTGTCAGAATTTAGAAACTCAGATTTCTAATAGTTAAAATCAAGAATTGACTTCATTATTGGAAAAAAAA
The DNA here is from genome assembly GCF_033783945.1 of Neopsephotus bourkii. Lineage (NCBI taxonomy): Eukaryota > Metazoa > Chordata > Aves > Psittaciformes > Psittacidae > Neopsephotus > Neopsephotus bourkii. The sequence continues at coordinate 13,493,083 of NW_026902298.1, read as the reverse complement.
AAAAGAGGAATAGTTCTGCCATACAGCTTTTTTGAAGGATGAATTAAACAGGACTTGATGCCTGTGGAGAGCAAAAACTTGACATAAAGAGATGGTTTAAAAATCTATGACGTACGTTACTTTGTGGTACCTACGTGAATTTCCACTGAGAACTTGTAAAAAACACAGTAAATTGAAAACAAAGCCTCAAATGATACTTCTTGTGGCTCTGTACTGACTTTGTAGATGCTAAGTTAAGTAGTCAGAGGGTTTATTTCTGACAATGAGAATCTTTTTCTATTCTTTGACAGCCACGAGCTGTCGCTGGGTTTCGAGGAACAGTACGATATGCATCAATCAATGCTCATAGAAACAGAGTGAGTATCTCCGTTGATATCATACCCATCTCATGTAGCTGAAAACAGTCTGTACAGCAATTGCTATTACTTTTCTGTCTTCTTATGAATGTATTTATTATGTGTTCTTATGTGTGTATTTACTATGTATAAATTAATACTGTAAGTATTGGTTAAATTCTAATTTCAAAATATATATATGTAGAAATTAATACTTACTAATTTTGGGAAAGGATAATACACAGTAGTTGTGGGTAAATAACTTCTTGTTGTAGAAATAATAGTGAATTTAGTAGTTATCCTTGGTGTTCAATTGTATTGTAAGTTAATAAATTAAAAGGTGAAGTTACTGAGTTCTGTAAAATACATAATGTCCAATATGTTAACATCATACACTGAAGAAATCTGAATAAACAGCTCTTCCAGTATAGAGATTTTTAATGTTATTTTAACATACTTTAACTTCTGTTTTGCTTCTGTGTGTCTTCTATGGAAATTTACTACTTACAGTAGTTGCTGGATTTAATTATACAAACTTTTTTTGCAGCATTGATTATATTATTTTTTAATCTATACTAATTATACAAAGCAGTAAAGAATCTATCCTCCCTTTTGTCTTCTAGGTATTTGTAAGCTTCATTAGTTTAATATTTCTGTTTTTACAGGAAATGGGTCGGCATGATGACCTCTGGTCCCTGTTCTACATGTTGGTGGAATTTGTGGTTGGGCAGCTGCCTTGGAGAAAAATAAAAGATAAGGTAAACCTAGAAGTGAAACCAAAGAGCATGAGGGAGATTTACTTCTGAATTGCAGGCGAATGCTGTGATAAAGATTACACTAGAATCTCTAGTTCATTAATTTTAACATTACATTTTCCAGCATTTTCTAAGTGTTAGTTCTCATTGCTCGTGTCATGGTGTAAAAAGCAATCAAGTTTTATGAACTGTTCTAGGCAGGAAGTGGATTACACGTCTAGTTTGCAAATGTTTAAAAGCCAAAAGTGTATATATGCCATTTATTTAATTTTCCTGTTTTCACTTGAATACTTTTTTATTTCCCCAATCACAGATTTAGGATTTCTCATCTATTTTGATTATTTGTGAAATGGGCATTTCTTATTTGCTGGTGAACAAAATTGAATCAGTCAATATACAGTAATGCCTTTAGTCATACATAACGCAGGTGACATACGTGAAGAAACAACATCTATTTAGCCTATTATTGCTTCTTTCAGCTTTTTTTTTAAATTAGATTTAAACCAAGTTAGTCGCTGGTGTAGTTTATGCATTGGTAGATGACAAGTGGTATACAAGTAGTATGTCTTTTTATTTTTTTTATTTTGATCTATTCCTATTACACCAAATAGGATTCAATAATCTTATGCAATATACTGTGATGACCAAATATACACCAAAAAGTGACTGAACTTCAGATGATGCCTTGATGTCACACAGCATTCGAACACAGCAGAAAATTAAACAGCATTTCATACTGAGTTTGAAGTTTGTGCATTATTTTGCGTGTGTACTGAGGGCAATGACAGAATCTCTTATCTTGCTATCTGATGTATAATTGTTTTCCTCTGTCATATTCAGTGTAATATAGTTGCCTGTCTTTCTGGCCAGTAGTATACTGAATGGCTGTAAGTTACAAGGTGAATATGTCATAGCACAGAATGAAGGAGTATTAATGTTTGCTGTGATATTTGCTCCTAGGAGCAAGTGGGCTCCATTAAAGAAAGGTACGAGCACAGACTTATGTTGAAACATCTTCCCCAAGAATTCAGCGTCTTTCTGGATCACATTGCTAATTTAGATTACTTTACAAAGCCCGATTACCAGGTAAACTTTTATACTATTTTTTCTTTCTGATTTGTAAATAGCAGATTTTTATGCTCTTCCAATTTCCTTTGATTTCAGTAAGTGGTCTTGGTACTGATTATAGGTTGTGCCACCATGAAGTTCTTTTAATAACCATCTAGTGCCATGGAAACTCTGTGATTCAAAGATGTTATATTTTTCCATTTGGGAAGAGTAAGACCTTCAAGTTTCTAAAAACAATTGGCAGTTGCTTTGCAGTCATAGCAGTATTTTTGTTAAACATCGCTGTCCGTGACATGGACAGTGGGATTGAGTGCGCCCTCAGCAAGTTTGCCGATAACACCAAGCTGTGTGGTTCGGTTGATACGCTGGAGGGAAGGAATGCCATCCAGAGGGACCTTGACACGCTTGTGAGCTGGGCTGATGCCAGCCTTACGGAGTTTAACCATGCCAAGTGCAAGGTCCTACAGCTGGGTTGGAGCAATGCCAGGCACAGCTACAGGCTGGGCAGAGAAGAGATTCAGAGCAGCCCTGTGGAGAAGGACTTGGGGGTGCTGGTTGATGAGAAAATGAACATGAGCTGCCTTCAGTGTGCGCTTGCAGCCCAGAAAGCCAACCATATCCTGGGCTGCATCAAAAGGAGCATGACTCTGCTCTCATGAGACCTCACCTGGAGTATTGTGTGCAGTTCTGGTGTCCTCAGCATAAAAAGGACATGGAACTGTTGGAACAAGTCCAGAGGAGAGCCACAAGGATGATCAGGGGACTGGAGCACCTCCAATATGAAGATAGGCTGAGAAACTTGGGGCTGTTCAGCCTGGAGAAGGCTGCATGGGGACCTTATAGGAGCCTTTCAGTATCTGAAAGGGGCTTATAAGGATGCTGGGGATGGACTGTTCATTAGGGACTGTAGTGATAGGACAAGGGGTTACGGGCTCAAACTTAAACAGGGGAAGTTTAAATTCGATATAAGGAAGAACTTCTTTACTGTAAGGGTGGTGAAGCACTGGAATAGGTTGCCCAGGGAGGTTGTGAATGCTCCATCCCTGGCAGTGTTCAAGGCCCGGTTGGACAAGGCCTTGGGTGACATGGTTTAGTGTGAGATGTCCCTGCCCATGGCAGGGGGGTTGGAACTTGATGATGTTAAGGTCCTTTCCAACCCTAGCTATTCTATGATTCTGTTAGGATCAGGTGCTGTCCTCCTATTGTAGCTTCTAGTGGGTGTTCCTTAAGTTAAATTGATCACATTGTTTCCTCAGTGATAGTCATTCTGTCAGTTTTCCAAAATCTGGAGGTGAGCACCATATACAGCTATATACAGCTTAGAGCACAGCATGCAGCCATGATGGGTTTTCAAGGATGTAATACTGATTACAGAGATCACCAAAACCCTAGTCGTTTCGATTGCTGCTTTGAGTCGGGCTCGGTATGAGTCAGCTATTGTGCATCACTTGTGATTTCTGAGCTTTCATTTCTTCTCGTGTTGTTTCCTATTATTATTGTTATTATTAGTATTCTTTCTAATATCATTGTATTTTGCTTTGTTTTAGTTATTAAACTGTTCTTATCTCAACCTGTGGGGTTACATTCTTCTGTTTCTTCTCCCCATCCTGCCCTGGGTAGGAAAGGGGTAAGGGAGGGGAGGTGTTAACAAAGGGCTGTGTGGTGCTAAGTTACTGGTGGGTCTAAACCACAGCAAGAGTTTACAGTCTAAAAAGTTCATCACACAGGCCCAGAATCCATGTTAGATTTGGCAATGTCAGATATGTTTAGTTTATTCAGGTATTTATGCACACATTGCCACAGCCTCCTGACAACATTAAGCACTTAAGTTTATATTTGCATTATAGTTGAAATTTTAGGAACGATTTAAAGGAGAATGACCTTAGAAATTACTTCAGAGAGACTGCTTAAGGTTTACAGGAAGATAAGAATAAAGGAGAGTACGTATGGGACGGAGAGTGAAATACGGCTTCATGCAGTTCAGTAGCACTCCGGAGCTGATGGATAGATGGCCCACCAAAGGTTCTTGAGAATAAGGATGCCACCACTTTATACAAGAAAAACAATCAAAACTTCCCATCCTTTTTAAGTTGTGAAAGGGTATGTGTTTTCAAGGGAGGCCAAAGAAAAATTTTCATCATCCTAGACTGGAAGAAAGGATGAACACTAGAGTTTCAGTTTTGGAGGGGGCAGATGGATTAACTTTAGAAATATTACAGAGTAAAGAGATTATGTGATATGGACACAGCCTCCCACCAGTAACTAGAATGAGACAAAGTTTATTCAGGGGGAGAAGAAAGTAGATGGAATTCCTTTCTCTGTCATGGAAACAACTTGTTCTAGTTGCTTTTTTGTAGCATAAAATGAGGGTGGAAAGCTTCCAGTATGACATTTCTGTGGGTGAATGTCAGCATTAGATAGAGTAAACAATACATACTTCTAAATGACAGAAATATGTGAATTAACAAATCTGTATCCTCCCCTACATACTTATTAACTTCTTTGGTTTCTAATGGTGTTACTGAATATACTTCTTCATCTTCCTCTGCCGGAGAGCTGTTGGATGCTATCCTGCAGTGATGTAGTTGTGTGTATGTCTTTCTGTCTTTTTATGGAAGCCTATGGTGTATCTTTGCCTCTCTTAACTGATAAGAACACAGATGTGGTTTGCTTCTTTATTTTTAAATTTTACATCCCTTGACTTTGGAACCTTGGAAATTGGGAAATGGTTAATATAAAGAACTGTGTCATTTTTCTTTAAAAAATTGTTGTCAGTCAAAATCTTAAAGAAGAGACATATAAAGTATTACAGGAAGATATTTCGTAATTGCTTGATCTCTTAGACAAAATGAAGCTTATTAACTTTCTTCTTCATTTTTAGCTTCTCATGTCTGTGTTTGACAATAGCATGAAAACATTTGGGGTTATTGAAAGTGACCCTTTTGACTGGGAGAAGAGTGGAACTGATGGCTCTCTGACCACAACAACAACTTCAACCACACCTCAGTTACATACTCGTCTTACTCCGGCTGCGATTGGGTATGTATTAGCATGTATTAAGTATGCACTTAAATTGTGGTCACTTAAAAAGCAGTCACAGAGTACCAGAGAGAAATTATCTCCATAATTTAGGGTTTTTTTTTCTGCAGGATATTGAATAAATAGAGGAACGGAGGTTTGGGAGCATTTGAAATGTTTCTTTTTTTAGGGTTCCTGTTCATACGGTCCTAAAAGATCCTGATAGATTTTGGTTGCATTTAAAAATAATACTTAATGTGGTCTCTGAGATCTTCTATAATTAAGCAAGTTGGACTCATCTCAAGAGATTGAAGAAAGTAAGAGGTGTTTATGGGTGTGGAGAAAGACACTGAGCCTGTTCTAGGCCTTTAATAGATACAGTTTTTATCTAAGAGTCATGAAGGTTCTGATGTGGGAGTTTTGACTGTGTAGTGAGGCTGAAAAACACCAGAATTTCATGTAGAATGTATTAGATCCCAGTATTTCAGAGTAATTAAAAAGTAATTTAAAATAAAGTGTTAAATATCAGTCAAGACATTAACTGGTGTTAATATTACACAGGTGTACAGTATGCACTGTTGAAAACACTGAAGTTGACAGAGATTTTGCATGTGATTCAGTACCATTATCACATGAAGAGTCACACTGGAGTTATTTATAATCTCAGCTGCAATTTTGGTGATTGTAAAGAAATGACTTTTAACTGACCTTCTGACTGCTTTCTAGAAACAGCATTGCTTCAGTTTCACAATACTGAGTTAAGCCTTAGACCTAAATCACTTGAAGTTCTGGGATTAAAGAACTTCAATTAAAATGTAGTATTTTGCTAGTGTTATGCTTATGTTTTGATCATCAGTAACTGGACCAAAATAGCACTTTGATAAGAATAGTGATTAAAACAGCATTTAATTTGCTGAGTGATCTCTCTTCTTAACATAATACGTTTTGTTATTCTACCGAATTTTGCAGAAAAGGAAACTACATTATGAATATTGACATTAATATTTTTTCTACATACAAGGATATGTAGAAAAGTTGGGGGTCTGGACATGAACTCTTAACAAATTTTCTCAGAAATTTCTTCCAAAACAGTAAAAAACCCAGCTTTTGAGTGATTGTTTTTTGATTTGCTCCTTTTGTTACGTGCCTAAATTAAAGAAACATAAATTGTGAAAAGCCAACAAGTAGGGGGTTTTATATTAAATACTTTGCAAGATGTATTTTTCTACAGAAGCATGCTTTTGCTTGTATTTTCTTGCTGCTTTCTTTTCAGAGAGTAGAAAATCATTTTAAGAGATACATTTTTGTTTCTGATTTTGTGTTTTTTTTTTTTTTTTTAACTGCTTTTGTAGAATTGCCAATGCCACTCCTATCCCAGGAGACTTGCTGCGAGAAAACACAGATGAAGTGTTTCCTGATGAACAGCTCAGTGATGGAGAGAATGGTATTCCTGTTGGTGTCTCACCAGAGAAACTACCTGGATCCCCTGGACATCAGCGTCCTCAGGAAAAAGATGTTTGGGAAGAAATGGATGCAAATAGAAACAAAATAAAACTAGGGATCTGTAAGGTACTTAGAAATCTGCATTGTAAAGATCATCTTTGAACAGTTTCCTGTCCTCATAGTGCACATAAAATGTACTTAATATTGCAGTCTTACTAATATTGGTTAGCCAGAATGGTCTAAGGAAACAAGATTTATGGTAGAGCTACATATTTTATTGGAGTGATTTGCATACTGGAACAAGCAGACAAGCTCTTGGGCCTTGTATCACTTTATCTGGTCTTCATGATAAATAGTAGATTACTGATAATTTGAGCTTCTTTGTAGTTTATTCCTGTTCTTCAGACATGATTTTGATTCTTGCTCACTAAGTGAAACCAAAGCAAACTTTATGCATCCTGCAAGTATAAAAGTTAGATACTGAATATATGAAACCTACTTAAATACTAGTCTTCAACTGACAGATTGACAGTGTGATTGGCAGTATCCATTTAATTCACTTGGTGTTTTTGTCTCCATAAGATACGATACCATTGTATCTATCCAAAGAGGTTCAAGGGCTAGTCTTTAAAAGAGAATGCTGCTCAGTTTTGGAAAGTGATCTCTGAGAAGTGGTTCCTATCTTCCTTGCTCATAATCACATTTCATAGTCTGTTTCTTGATATAAAAATGTTTTGAACATAAAGAGGGATCTGGTACTAAAATCTCCTAGCTAAAATATTTATCTAGGAAAGCTGTCTAGTTTTGAGACTGTTACTTCTTGTAGTAGAAAAAAATTATTGCTGGAAAGAATGAGGCATATAGTGCCTATTTTCAAATGTGTTTTGTTTTTTTTTTTTTTTTTTACCAAAGAGGGATTAAGAAATTGTTCTGATTTAAACAATTTCTATTAGTTATACCTGTTGAAGCTAAGGATGATCATGATTTCCTAGGTCTAAAGCATGTCTAGTTAGTATAAAAGATGGAATGTGGTTGAACTAAAACATAGTTCTGAGTCACAGGAATTATGTAGTAGATTTAGTGTATAACAGTGTTATGTGCTTCAGAGAATCATAAAGGCAGCTTGGAAGCTAACTTAGATTCATAGAATCATAGAATAGTTAGGGTTGGAAAGGACCTTAAGATCATCAAGTTCCAACCCCCCTGCCATGGGCAGGGACACCTCGCTCTAAACCATATTACCCGAGGCCAACTTTTTTTAAATAAGAGCACTTGACTATAGAAGCAGACTGAAGATGCTACCAAGTGCCAGGTTTCAGAGCATTAAAGAAAATTTCAGATGTGGGTGTGAAATACCAAAGTAAATTTAAGTGTATTACTGGGGTTTTGGAACTCCTGATCTCAGACCTACCCAGACCTAGTATGTCACCAGTATTTTGTCTGTTGTGTGCTGAAGAGCATATCTAAGCTTCCTTAACTATGTCATGAACTTAAGGGTTCAAATACAAATTATCACAGGCTAAAACCCTGGATTGTTTTTACCATGCAGTACTTCTTCTTCTTTTAACTGCTCTAAGTGAGTTACATTTTTACTTTACTTTTTGCACAGGCTGCCACAGAGGAAGAAAATAGCCATGGGCCAGTGAATGGCATGCTTAATGCCCCGAGCCTCGGTTCTCCGATTCGTGTTCGTTCGGAGACCACTCAGCTAGACAGAGATGTCCCACTGGTGCGAAAGTTACGTTCAATTCACAGCTTTGAACTGGAGAAGCGTCTGACGTTGGAGTCAAAGCCAGACACTGATAAATTTCTTGAGACCTGGTAAAGAAATTATCATTTTCTTATGCTTAGATCTTTTCAGGTTGTATAGTTAAGGTAGTATAATTCCTCTGCCAGGTGAAACCAGGAATGGAGCTGCTGTGTTAGGCTTATGTAAACTACAGCAAAGTATTCACTGCGTTCATAATATTGCTTGATTAATGGATCTCACTACTTGGTAGCTTGTTTAAAAAAACACTAGTGCTACTATACAGTTAAATTCAGACTTCCACACTTGAGAATTTATTTCAAGACCTAGTGGTGTAACCCTGATGCTTATTTCATTTTTCTTCAGTGGGATATTCTTGACAGTACAACTCATCTTAAGTAAGAATGATATCAGGTGCTCAATAGAGGTAACATGGGGTTAGAAGGACAGGAGAAGGACAGTTTACAAGAAGTGGAGTTATGAGGTAAAGTTGGGAATCTCTCTGCATGCAGCAGGTTTAGTTATGCCCAGAAGTGTTGTGTCAACATAAAAATTGATAGAAGACAGAGGTCTTAAAATGGAATTTGAAGGTAAAGAAGAGACAGATGTACAACAGCAGATTCCATCAATTTGCCTATGTGTACAAGGAGTAAGGGGAGGAAGGACACAGCGAAATCTGAGTGAAAGGTGGAGGCTGAGTTATGACAGAAGAGAGCTGAGAGGCTGACACTGGCAAAATCCTTCCAAATACATCAAAGTTGGGTTAGGAATTTGAATTTGTTCAGTGAAGGAAGTTATGCAAAGCCATAAGTAAGGAATTAATCAAAACAATTCATTCTTGAAAGCGTCTGGCAACTGCTGCTGGACACATCTGTTTCTTCTGTTCTGATTTGAGTCTGCTTTGTAGCATAAAATAAGCACAGTGGACATCTGGTGGTAGCCTCAAGAGTTTGAATCCACTCACTATTCTCTATTCTGGTAATTACATTTACAGTACAGTATGATACATTACAATTACCATATGTGTAAATCTAATACCACCCACCCTTTTTTACTTGACTTCAGAGTTACTTGTCTCAACCATTGTAGGTTTTAGATAAATACAGTTTTTCTCTGCTGAAACCCCTCAAATATAGCTTACGTTATTTACTTAATTATTAATTATTAACTAATTTCGATTTTATCCTCTTTTCTTAAGTTTGGGGAAGATGCAAAAAGACTTGAATGCTACGGCAGAGACTCCTGTTGCTGCTGTTCCTCCTCTTTCTCAGAAAACGCCTGCTCCTGTGGCTGCCCGCACGGACCATGTTTGGCACTATGATGAAGAGTATCTTCCAGATGCTTCAAAGCCTGTGTCAGCTAGTTCTCCAGAACATGCTGATGGTGTTATTAGCAATGGATTTGTAGCTGTTAACTTAAGCTCCTGCAGGCAGGAGGTTGATTCTAAGGAATGGGTAATAATAGATAAGGAACGGGACTTGCAGGACTTCAGAACAAATGAGGCTTTAGGGCACAAAGCAACTGGAAGTCCCTCAGATGAAGAGCCAGAGGTACTACAAGTTCTAGAGGAGTCTCCTGCAGAAGAGCAACCCAGACAGGGTGGTTGGGCAGGAAACAATGTCCATGCCAAGAACCAGACCTCAGGTGTGGAGTTAGTTCTAGCCATGGAGTGTCATCCTCCTGCTTCTGAACAACTTACAGATAAATTGGAACTTCTGTCAGGAGCTGCTGGACAGCTCGCAGCCACTCCTACAAGTCCTATGGAAGCTCAAGCAGAAGGAGCACTCACTCCGGTAAGAGAAACAGTCGCTTTATTGAACCTCTTTTTATTCAGACTTATTTGAGGAGAAAGGGAAAAGGCAGTGACTAAAATACAGTATTGTGGCAGAAATTTCTAGTTTCATCAGATATGGGACTTGATTCTTGAGGACTGATCTTTCATATTCTATTATATGAGTGTTTACATTCTCCCATGAAAGTAGCTTTTAATTCTGCAGATATGATCCACAGAACTGGCCTTAATTTATATAAATATTTCATATATATATATAAAATAAGGTCCTTATGCAGTGATTCCTAATCAGTGATATACATGCAAATGTATATTTATTATATTTGCAGTACATAAACGTAAAATTTAACTGAATGTGTAAAATACTGCATTACAATGTTTCGTGTGTTCCTGGAAAAGCCTAAATGCCTGAAATTAAAGAAACTGTGCTACTTGCTCTCACCGGCATTGACGTAGTGTTCTCTTTTGGAATTCCTTTTGTTTCTTCCTGTTCCTTCTGAAATTTCCAATTGTACTTATACAAACAACTTGTTAGCTTTAATAAATTGTTGCTACTTCTCACTTCTAAGATAGTTTTGCAACTACAGCTTTGCTCTAATGTTTTCACTAAGACAGATTGCTTTGCTTCCCTTGCACCCTCTTTTCTTTTGTGTTTGTTTTTCCTAAAGAATACTAATTTGCACAGTTTTTGAATGTTTACTTTTTTTTCCTCCTTTGTCACTAATTCTTAACAGACTTTATTGGCTTTAATTAAAGAGGAAGTGAGTTTAATTGTTAAGTGATTGGGAATCAGCTCCTGGTTTTATTTCTCCCCTTTTGTCACTAGGTATTGTGTCATCTATGACATCTGTGATGTAAAGGGCAATACTTTCTCATTAGAAAAAAAACAACTTGTCACCAGCTACTCATTTATTATAGGTGTGGAATATGCTTTATGGTAAAAATGAACTACTCATTTTACTTAACTGTAGCTGTACAGCAAAATTTCAAATACGCCTAGGTTCTCACGGAAAATGTAAGATCATATCTTTCATGCAAGATTATATTCAGCTATTGTACTTCATGGATTATGTAGCTTACAGAAAGTGCATTTTACATGATTCAAAATACAGAACTGTGTTAAACAGGAAAAGATTTTTGAGAGTTACATTGAAATATTAGTTGTAAGAGCTTTTGATGGGTTAGAAGCTTTAAAGGTGAAAAACTGAATTCCTCAGTTGTTTTTAGTTGTTAAGCTTTTGTATTTTATGTCAATTTTAGTAAAACAGGAAAGAGCAACACCTATTCCTGTACAAAATACCAATTAGCAGGTGGTTTTGTTTGAAAAGCCATTAAAAAACAGCTTGCGATTTTGTATGCAAATCCCACTTTACACAAACTTAGGTTTTGGGGGGAAATTGCTATTTTACTTATAACTGAAAGTAGAAACAATGTAAATATCAGGTACTACAGTGGAAACTGGCAGTATCTGCAAAGGAAGAAGCTTTTGAGCATGGGAGCAGAAATAGTTATAAACAAGATTAATTATAAGATTTATTGGAAGAAATACTGGTTGAAATAGACACTGGGATGGGATTATATTTTGGTTTGGCTTTGAAAGCAGGTAAGCGATATTTGTCACCACCTCAAAAATGGGGGAAATGAATATGGCTTATATTATCCTGCACGGGCAAGTAGTGCTGTGAGGGCAGGATAAATGTCAGGAAAGAACTTGTTGTTTCAAGGTGAATCATGTGGAATATAAATTATAAACTGAACTGGGAATAAAGAAAATAGAAATTATTTGGTTGGTTTAGAAACTGGGAACAGAGTGTGTCTATTCCAATTGTGATGGCAATTTGTGGTGGTCTACCATCTACTTCATTAGCCCTTGAAAGTCAGACAAAGCCCAGGAGGATATTTGGGAGTGAATTGTTCTCTCTGTCCTTCATTGGTGGTATTTCAGTACATAAAAGATCTTTAAATATTACTTGAGTGGGTACTGCAGCCAAGCTGCTCTTACAGGTTAGTGTCCTAGGCACTTCACAGGGAGAGAGTATATTTATGCCTCCTCTCTATTCCAGAGTTCTGGTGACCCTAGGGAGCTGTTTGGTAGAGCCCTTTTCTTTCTTCCTCAAAGCATGTATCCACCTGAAACTGTTCTTTGAATCTGATACTTGCTTGTGGAGCAGATGTTCTTGTTCTTTAGCAGTTTTATCTAGGTAGAGCCTTCCTGACAATACAAATAATGGGCAAAAGGTTGTATTTTACTTTACTAACTATATTGCACAAGTTAGTAAGAGAAGCTTGGGTCCAAGAATGCAAGATTGTGATCATAAATCAAATGACTTAAGTGTAACTAAAAGGGGTTAAAAATAGATGTTGAAATTATAGTAGTATAATAGCTTAGTATAATTTCTGAAATTGTTTACTCATTTCACACAGCTTGAAACTCTAGGACATGTTAGCACTCATGGTCATAATGCTTATGAACATACCCTCCATATGGATTTCTAGTGACCTTCTTCGCAATCACTTAGGAGAATGTATGATGAATTACTATCTTTGAGCTTATTCTGATAGGTTTGTTAAATATGCAAGCAATTACTTCAGTGGCGATAGAATAAAATAGTTCTCCTGTTTTATGTAGTTTTTCATTTTTTTATTTCGATTCTTCTTTATTCATTATTTCTTTCAGGGCTTTATTGATCACTATTTAAGAAGTAAGTAGTAGCAAGGACACTCCTGTATGAGAAACTAGAAGTTCATATACTCACCCATGATTTTATCTTCTCGAGAAGGAAAAAATTGCTCATCTGCAGTCCTTCTGTTTGTAGATAAATGTTCTTCCTAAAGCCGTATATGTACATGAAATTCCTGTAATTGATTATAAGATCACTTACCTGTTTCATGCAGCATCAGCATTCTAATGTGAATGTAAAGTAGTAGCAGTTCAGGAAGAAACCTGAACTCAAAAATAAGAGAGAAAGGTATCTTAAGTTACTTGGCTTGGGAAGTGAAAGTTTCAGGCATAGAAAGTTACAACAAATTATGCTATTTATTGTGATAAAACCTGCAGATAAGAGAACAAATTTTCATGTTATCAGTCATGGGTTTCCAGTTGCAGTACAGATTTTGTGTGCTACCAGCAAATACCAGTTTGATCTGTCTCAATTATGGGCATATGGTCACATTTCTGTTGAACTATTCAGAGCATCCTAGGGTATATATGATGACTTAATGCTTTCATAGTGGCTTTGTGTTGACTTTGGCTGAAGGAGGACAGACAGTACCTGATTTGCAGTAGTGTCTGCTGGTATGCAGTTAATCTGTCACTAGTCTAATGGTGAACCCTGGAGCAGCACTTTGCAGCTTAAGTTTTCTTTTCCTTGCTCTGGTACTTAAGAGCCTGGGGCTGCACTTGCTGCATTGTTGAACCATGGCCTCATTCATTTACTGTGTTTGTACTGAATTGAAGTGAACTTCATGTAGAAAACTTTGCAGCATGAATTTGACAAGCAGATATTTCAGCGAAGAAAACTCCCTAATGGAGTTGAAGTAAATGGATATGCAACAGCAAATTCTGTTTTCATCTGCAGTTTAATTTAAACAACAGTTTGCTCCAGTCAAACTTGGTTAATTACCTAATACCGTAAATATATGTGTATGGTTATAGAAGAAGTTTGAATGTGTGAACCTATTTTATTGTTTAGAATTTTGTACATTGAAGTAATATTATATTTTATCAAAAACCTGCTCTTACATTTCCATTTATTTCTGACACAATGCAAATACCTTTTTCTTGGAAACTGAAGTGCTTGACAGGTGCTGTCTGTTTCCAAGGAATACAGATTATAACTACATATACAATAGCAGGAAACAGAAAATGACCTTCATGAAGTTTGCAAAAATTTCCATAGCTCTGCTCTTCATGATTTTGTCTAAATATACTTGGAACAAAGAATTGCAAACTGTGTATAGTAATCTCATTTACAGGTATTTAAATGTGTCACCATCAGATATTTGTTCAGCACTGGAAGAGGCCTTGCAAAGAAACAGTTGATTTCAGAATTGTTTGTAAAAGCTGAATGTTTATTAGAATCATCAATAACCAGGACAGACTGTGTTAACGTAATAAATTTGCCCTAGATTGCTACCGACTGACTGAATGAAAAGGTAGGAGCCAGCTAGTGAAAGGATACTCACTTTGGATTTGATTTTGTTGTGTTTTTAATTGATGGAAAATGTGAAGGTTTCACTCAAAACACCTCTTCAGTTACCAGCTTTCAGCCTGTGCGTTGTAAATATAGTCTTCTAAGAAACTTCATATAGATGAGACATAAACAAGAATCATTATTTTTAAACTTGATTTTTTAAACCTTATTTTCTTCCCTGCCATGTTGTTCTCACAGCTGAACTCATCTCATATGCTGCATTTCTCCACTCCAAGAATTTCAAGTCCCATTCTCCGTACCATGAGCCCTATAGCCAATCTATCCATCCACTTGGACCCTCTGAAAGAGGCTGGTTTACCAAGGAGTCAATCGGCTGAGAGCCATTCCTCTTCCTCCCGCTCAACTGGTCGTAGGCAGCTTCCTGTCATTCCCTGTGGCAACAAGTTCCCCCCTGTCATTCGCATCACAAAAGCACAACTTCAGCAGGTGAATAAGCCTTGTCTTCATAAAAGTGACTGCATGGTAGCAGTCATCTGCAAAGTTAAACATTTTCAGTTGCTCTGCACAGGCCAGTAGAAGGCATGTGCTGGTCATACTGCTATACACAACATCATAAAAATATTTTGAAAGGTAATTTTGGGGAATAAGAATGGAACTTGTTCAGGAATAAAGTCAGGAATACTTTATGAGGAAGATGCATCATCCCACTTAGAAGAGGTAAAATATTTAAGGAGCTGTTATTCAGGCTATGATCTGGAGCACTGAGCATCTCTAGATGTTTTGGGAGATAAATTCAATTCTTCAGAGGGATTTTTTCTTGAAAAAGATAGGATTATAAAATCCAGAAAAAGATTTTTGTTTCTTTCTAAACCAAGATTAAAACCTCTATTTTTTTTAATGTGCTTATATAATAAGTACCAGGTGGATATTTAATTGGGAACATACTAAAATTTGCACTATCTAAATTATTTTAATGTGAGAAAAAAGGACCTGGAGATAGTCAAATTGCTACTTTGTGAATGAACAAATAATGAATTGTTCCACTGCTTGCAGTATACAAAACGATGGCAATTATCAGGGGTCATAGCTACTGGAAAATGTCACTAGAGAAAGGGTGCTTTTCATGGTTTTGTATTCCCAGTTTCATTTCAATATGAGAAAGATGAAGGCTTAGAATTATAACTGAAGTTAACAGTAATTTGTGCATTAGTCACAAAAATATTGTGATTTGCTAAGCAGCATGAGTTTGCGTTGACTGGTAAAGCAGTATGACATAGCATTAATGCCTAAAACTGTAACATATCATCATCATTTTACCATTAATATTTCATTTGGATTATATTTTGTGTTGCCTTTTATTTCTGATGTATTTTGACTATAAATATTTCTCTGTGAAAGACTTTTTTTTTCAGTGAAATATGCACAGGAGTACTGATGTTAAAAGTAACCATCAACGTTAGGTTCTTTCAAACTTCCATAGGATCAGTGGTGACTGATAACAAGGCAAACTAGCTAGTGTACTTATGTCAGCATTTTATCTGTTAACTGAAAAAGCAGGGGTTTCATCCTGCAGCCTCTGGCTGCTTTTTGTCTGAATAGAAAAAAAAATAACTCTGTCCTCAATTTATGGAAACAAACATTAGCTCCAGGATGTTCATTACTGTCATTCTGTGATGGAATATCAAAATACCACATTCCCTTTGATTAGGGAAAAGGGACTTAGGAGACATTAACTCATTAAAAATTAAGCATCAGTATTTTTCAGGATTAGTTTGCATCCCAGGATGCAAAATGTCTTAATTTGCCTGTATATCTACAATTTAAATTTTCCAATCAGAATGTATTGCAGGTTTAATTAGCAAACTGTTCACAGAGGGTCTTCTCCAGCTTCCTTAGTACTCAACAAATGAAGATAGTATTAATATTAATAGGGGCTGCAAAGTGATACACTTTATTGTGATGTGATAAAGAGCTGGTATTGTGCCAGGTGCTGCTACTGAGTGGTGTGAGGATTTTATGTAGCATTCTCAGGTGCTGCTTCTTTCTTTTTACCCGGTAAGTCCATATTCCTTTTCAAGCTGTGATTTTGAAAGTCCTGACTGTTGAGAATTTAATTTCCAGGTTTTGATTTGTGACAGAAACTACAAGCATATGGCTCTTCAGTTTATCCCAGCAACCAAGGGCCT
The DNA here is from genome assembly GCF_033783945.1 of Neopsephotus bourkii. Classification (NCBI taxonomy): domain Eukaryota; kingdom Metazoa; phylum Chordata; class Aves; order Psittaciformes; family Psittacidae; genus Neopsephotus; species Neopsephotus bourkii. Next base: position 13,476,585 of record NW_026902298.1, on the reverse strand, counting down.
TGTGTACTTTATGGCTCACTGAAGAACTGAAATAGTTTTGCAAGTCCTTCTCTGTTCTACACTGCAGTAACGTTAGGTACTTAGCAAGCTAGAAGTTCTGGCAGCATGAAGGATGAATATGTGTGTTAGTAACCTACAGTTTTTCTGCAGTTAAATTTTAAATAGAATTTTAATCTGATTTTGTATTATTCTGCATAAATATTGGTACTGAATATATTTTAATGTATTTCCTGCTGTTTGCAATTGGGTTCCACATTCATAACTAATGAATTGCAGAGGACAGGGATCTGTGCTGTTGAATATAGTTTCATGTATTAAAAAAAAAAAAAAAAAATACGTTTTTGTTCCTGAAATCAAGCAAAGGGATTTTTTTTCCTGATTGTTGACACTTGAGGGTTCAGGAACTGTAACCCACCTTCTGTTAGTTTGACATTAGGTAGAAGTCATAAAATCTGTGCAATATTCTCTGCTCAGTAGTGCAGAGAGGGTATGAGATGTAGGTCTACCTTTATTTGTTTGATAATGAGAGCTCCTCTCTTGCCATGCATATATTATGGAAGGGAATTGGAATACTTCTGTTTCAACTCTCCTTAGTTATTCAGCCTGCAGTATAAATAGTCTGGCAACTTAAAACTGATGAAAAACAATTATTTGACTGTATTGAATCTGAAGAGTGGGGCTAGAGTACTATTAGCATCCTTTTCTCTATAGCATGGTCCAACTGTACAGCAAAACCTCTTGAAACATACCCTCTGTCTTTTTTTCTGTGAATTTTTCAGCCAGATAAGTTCTCTGAACTCTGCTCCTTAGAGGGCTGTATAGTGTTGTATAAGGTCAATGGAAAACATGATGCGAGTGCAGCAACTGCTGGAACTGCTTTATACACAGTAGATTTGATTTTATTAAGTAGGGAAAATGTGCTGAAGTTCTCAGTCATGACAAGGTAACTGTTAATAACTTTTTTCCCCAATAAATTTTAGGCCAAAATTAAGTTGCTGTGATATTACAGGCTTCACTCAGCATCAGTGAAGGTGTTTGGTAATGTGTATAATCAGATTCAAACGCAAGCTGAGATTCAGAATTCTGCTTTCAGATGTTACTGTTAGATTCTTGAGGGCAATGATACATGATTACAGCTATAGTGACATTATTTTCTTCATTAGTAAGTTTCAATGGAGGATATTGATTTTCCGTACAAAACCACATAGGATGAGGAATATCGGGACGCATTATTTTAGAATGAAAAATGGGGTGTCTGGAAGACACACAGAAGCTCACAGGTCACTCCCATTCTTTTAAGCAACTGGATTTTATATTGATAATGATGTTTCTTGAACAATTTTCATCTACAGTCTAATGCAAACAAGTAAAAAGTTATATTTATTGCATTTATCTGAGTGGCAGAGACAATTGCTTGATACATAGAAATACAAATGCCGCCTACAAGGCTTAGTAAGGTCTGTTGTCTGAAGGAGAGTTCTTCAGGCATGTTTTTACATCTACCTTTAGTGTAAAGAAGAATTTAAAATTACAGCATTGAGTTAGCTGTTCTTCCAGTGGAAACTTTCCGGGTTGTAAATTTTACAGAATTAACAGTTGAAGACAGGCAGTTGTTACGAATGTCTTAATTTTTTTCAAATCGTATGCTGCCTGCAGAGAAAACATCCATTTGAAGTGGCAGAGCCTGACATTCTCCTTCTGTAGGTTTCTCTCTTAGAAACAGCAGAAAAGTTATAGTGAAGGTCAGGACAATAAATTAGCCATGGTAATAGCGTCCACATACGCTGATCATGTGGGGAAAATGACCCTATAAAAAGTTATTGTTTTAAATGTCGTGTTTTCTGGAATCCATTGTACTTTCAAGATTCCCAAAATTCATAACCACATGGCTCACCTGTTCTTGTCTGTCCCTGAAATGGTCAAATCTATTTATTTGTTTAAATGCCTATCTTATCCCTAACACATGTGATTTAGTACGTTTTTCTAGCATCATAATTTCCTTAGGAGAGAATAAGTAAAGATGTTTCAGGAAAGCTAAATGGTCTGTGGGGTTTCCCATGGAGAGCTGATGAACTCTGGTTTCAACAGTTGTTTCCATGATGACAATTGATACAATAATCTTGAAATAATTGGGTAGTTAGAATTCAGAGCCCAAGGACTGATGATTGTCTCACGTAATTAAGGTATAATTGATCTAATTATATCATACATACTGTGTATGAATAATTGCAGATATTATCTACAATATCACCCATAAAATAATATTCTCTTAAAATCTGTTGTCTGCCATCATTAAAATTGCATGATACTGGACTAACTGGAATTAGAAGAGCAAAATATGTCTTTATTTGGAGTTACTGATTTATCAGCATCCTAGCATTTTCTCCTGAACTTTTTAAAATAGAGAAAATAGGGGAAACACTGAAACTAGGACAAGTGCTAAGTGGAGGTCCCTAATATGCCAATCTTTCATTTTTGAAAACCCGTTCAGTTTTGAATTAGTATTAATGTTTCCTGTATTTGGCAATTCTGCAGTGTTACTACTACATGAACCATGGGTAGTTGTGTTTGCTTATTATGTAGCTACAAATGTAGAGCTGCTCTGACTGCTTTCAGTAGCTTCTAAACACAGAACACTATACATGCAGAGATCTTACAGATCGGCTAAAGTGGTGCTCCTTTATTGGTATAACTAATCTTAATAATACCAGGCTAAACCAGAATCAGAACTGACAATGCCCTTGTAAGTATTTTTATCGAGCTTAAATATCGAAGTGGCAACATGTATTACTGGCAACTGTAGATTGCTTGAATGCTTGGGTGGATCAGCTGTGTTGTAATCTTAATCTTGCAGCAGTTGTTAATGCTTTAACTATGTCACGGGGCTGCACTTTACATTTACCATAACTCCTGTTCACAGAGGAAAAACTGTGTAACCTAACAGGCTGCCAGAAGTATTAGGTATTTTGTTTTAAAAGATAAACTGGATTCTGATCTCAGGAGAGAACATATAAATAACATTGTAAGAAAAGAGAAAGACCCTTAGTATAGATCAGACTCCTGTCTCTAGGTATGTCTTCTCTAAAGGATTTCTATTAAGCGTGCTTATAAGCAAACTGAAAGCAGCTAGTTCTTTATGTAAATTACAGCTACTGTCAGTGGTAGTGTACTGCGGACATGAGGAAACCCATAATGCTTTTAGATAGATCCCAACTATTCTGAGGAGAGATTAAAGAAAATTTTAATCTGGATTTGAAGTTTGAAAAAAGGAAATTTTATGTTTACAAATTTTACAGTAATTTTAATCCTGTTGAAATTAGAATTTTTATGGAAACTGTACTTGTGTGATTTCATCAGTTTCTCTGTTATGTTGGATTCATCCATGGAAATTGTAGAGTTCACAGATTCTCTCCATGGGGAGCATGGAGAGAATTAGAATGTGCTAATATAGTGCCAATCTTAGAAGTGGACTTTATTACAGAATATAGATGAGTGGATTCACTGTCTGACTTGAGGATTGGAAGTCAGGAAGGCTGTTAACTTTATTAAATTTTTGTGGAGTGTTGCTGTTTGAATATGAAAGATAGTTTTACCTTTACAAAAAACCCGACAGTATAAATAGCAAAACTGAAGCATAAGTATAGCACAGCAGTAACCTAGAATTAGACAATAGCTCACAGGAATCAGATACTAACAAAAAAGATCAACACATTTGAAGTCTGCAGATGGGTGTTAAGGCAGATCTTATGTATGAACTACCCTTTGCTGGAATGGTTATGTTGGAGAGTAATATTCAGAATTACTCTAAAGAGTAATAGCCAGACCCTACTGCTATTATACATAAAAACAGGCTTATGTGATTGAGAGTCTTGAGAGTCTCTATGTATGGCTTGCTTTTTTTTTCTCCATGACAAAGAAAGTCTAATTACTTGGACTGAACTTGGGCTTAGAATAGAGCATTTCAAATGAACTATTCAATGAAGATACTGTGTTTAAAAAAAAACAAGGTATAATGTGGCTTTGAAAATGAGAGTTAATGGTTTTCCTGAGGAAGTATTAGCTTGTTTTTATTGTTTCTGAAAATTACAGGTATTCTCTCTGTAGGGGCAGATACGAATACAGAGCTTAACTTCAAAATGGTCATGCAAAAGTAGAAAAAAACACTTTCTAAAGTAAGAAAAATACATACTAAGATATTTCTCACAGGTAGCTGCTGAAACAAAACAAGGTTTGCTTAAAGATGCTTACATGACTGTTAGGTGTGATAATAACAGCTGCGAAAATATTTGAACTGCATTTTCTATACCAAAAGTAGTGGCACCATTAATTAAAAAATGTCACTTTGTACTTAAAGTGTCCTCTGTTAGAGGAGGAACCTTCATTTGTACTGTTATATTTTGCTTAACCGAGGCCTTTAAGTATACTTGCGCAGCAGATTCCCTAAGTATATCTGAACATAACCTCTTGTGGCGAACTAATTTGCATCCTACAGAAAATTGGTAGATGTTTTATAAGATCTAGATGTAAAAAAGCTTACTATATTGTGCTACTGAAAGTGTAATATCAGCTCACTGGCTTTGTTACTAAACCACAATCCTCATGAATCAGTAGTTTCCTGCATGGCAGAGGAAGAAGTCTCCAAGTGCCAAACTTCTGAAAATATTTCTTTATCTCTAGATCTTTTGTGACTTTAGAAAATGAGCATGGTAAGGTAGCAGCAATTCAGTTTCTTTAAAGAAGGAAATAATAGCATGAGATGGGAAGGTGAAATAGGCTTCTGCTGCCGCCTCTTCAGATCCCTGAACTGTTCTTTAGGGCAAATTCATGTTTCTTTGTTAGAAAAAGACTGTCTCTGTGGAACTCCAGAAAAATCTTACCATAGCAGCCCATTTATAATAGGAGCTTATGATAGGAGTATTGTATGAGAGTTCTGAAGTAATAATCTGTAAGTGCCACTGACTCCCAGTTCTCCAACAATACAAGTAAATTTCAAGAACATTCTTCAGTTGATTTATACATTATATAAAGGAAGTTTCCGATTAGATGACTATTTGTTTTAGTCACATTACCAAACCAATTAGCCACTTATTACAATGAGAGTCATTCTGTAAAAGCAATTAAAAATACTGCTTTTAGAGCAATCAGTATGTGCCATATTGGATGTTTGGATACAGGTTTATGTTAAAAAATATCTTCCTTTACTTGGTAAATGACATACAAATAACTGAAAAGGAGAAGGTACTTAAAGAATACTGAAATTAAGCCATGATTAATAACCCTTAAAAAAGACTGTATACACAGATCTGTATGTTAACATCAAAAGATACCTATCACATTGAAGAATATGAAAGCACAGTTGTACATTCTCAACTCTGAATGTGTATTCCATCCTCCTTCCATTTCTTGCAACCTTCAAATAAGTTGATGAAAAATTAGCAGTATAGCATAGCAGAAAGAATATATCTGAAGAGCTGTGCCAATGTGTTCCTCTATTCAGATAGCTATAGGTAAGCTTTCATATGTTATTTCCCTTCAATTTAGGATTAGGGCCTGTTGTGTGTGTTTTTAGCAACAGAAGGTGGTAGTACCCTGGGGACCACCAGTTCCTACAAATGCCTGCAATGCTTGCAGTACCATATATATGGGACTGTTGAAAGAGATTATCAAAATTAACAACAGTTTCTGGTCTTAGGTTCTTTTAACACCATGAATTACAGCCATATATTTCTCCTGTTTCTCCCCATGTTAGTTTACCTGTAGAAATAGCCAGTGTAATTTAGTAAATCTATAATTAATTATATTTAATTTTTTCCCTGCTGTGAATTTAATCTGGGAAGGAAGTATAAAAGATACAAAGGATTAGACTGTAAATAGTCAATTGATAATAGGATTGATAGCAGTACGTAGGGAGGATTTTGGAAAGTAGGAGGGCTGTTCTGAACAGTAAACTATGTGAGTTATGTACAAAGATGTAAGCCTAACAGTGGTTTATTCATGTGAGAATGATACTAGCAGTAAATTACAAACACTAACAAAGTTTCTACTCTTTCATACAAACTCCAGTTCACATTTCTTTGCATGTAGCTGTGCAAGGAAATAGAAATTAAGTGACACAAGTAAAGAAAAACTCATGAAGTAAGAGGAAGTTGATGAACTGGACAGATTTAGGGAGGTTGTTTGGTACTGTAGAAGCCGCAGACTCATACTAGTGTTGGTCACATTCCTGGTAGATAATAGAGCTAATGATAGATGGAAAAGAGAAGCAAGGAAAAAAGATACATGATGTTTGTTCTCACACATACACAAACTTTACTAAGGTAAGAAAGAAGTCCTGAAGAGTAAACTGAATGAGGTAAAGTGTCTTCAGAATGCCAGGTAATATGACAATGGCTTATTAATGTGAGAAGCTACAAGTAATGACAGGATTAGCTAAATAACAGATCTGTTTCTAAGAGGCCTGAAGTCCTAACAGTAGTTGGCATGCCTGCATGTCATGAGGTAGCAGACAGCATGAGTGGAGGGAATAAGCTGTTGCTGAGAGTTCAGATGTTTACCTGCTGGTATTGTATCGTACAATAATCTATATTCACACCTTTAGATCTTTCACACTTAGCAACTTTGCAGAGCAAACCTCAGTATTTCACTCCTGCAATTTTCTGCATACGTTCAGAGGATTTCATCCAAGCATATCACTTGCTATTGCAGCCTGTCAAAGGTTTAAATGAAGGAAAGTTTGTCAGATGTCATAAAGGATGTCCAAGAGATATTTATGTTGTTGTTGTTCTTTTGTTCTTTTTCCTTCCTAACGTCCTACTCACCATCTCATAAAGTTTCTTGAAGAAAATGAAGTCTTATTTCTTGTCTCAGTCAAGTGCTAATTTGAGAAACCGAAAGGAATTAAATTGTTTAGGGAGGAAAGAATTCAAGATCATGATGGTAATAATTTCACTTAAATATTTCAGAGTGAAAGGAGAACCTCAAATTCATTATTCCATTTATTGTCTCAGCCATTTTCAGTAACCTGTTTTATCACATAACTTCTGTTGAAGTATGGGAATTGCAGTAATTGGGTGGATAGTGCTATAAACTGATTATTATAGTGAGCTGAAAGGCGTCATTTTAAATTCTATTTCCCACATTTTTCTTCTTAGATGAATTGTAATCTTTTAATTCATTGTAGTTTTTATCCTCAGATTCAGTGTTTTCCAAAATTGACATGATTAGCCGTAGAAATCTCATAGGATATAATTTTAATTAGAAAGAAAAGAAAATATGAGTTTTATTTATGATTATGGTAGGTTTTCTTTGATTTTGCATATTAGCCCATGTATTATTTGTTTTGTAACCAGGTATGTATTGAATAACCTTGAGATACCAGTCTCCCTGAATTAGAATAAATGATAATTTCAGTTGGTGTATTTTTCATGCCTTGGGATCAGCCCTCCTTAGACGCCTTGATTATGACCTCTGTCTTGTAAGATTTCACAATCAAGAGAATTAGGAGACTATTTATGGAATAATTAAGGCTACAGGACTTGTTGTTTGGTTTGGTTTTTTTTTTTTTGTTTTGTTTTGTTTTTTAAATTGTGTTATGGGATTTAAAACTTCCTTCAATCTTTTTACTTAAAGTCCTGCATAGCGTGAATCATGAATTTTTTCTGCAGTGGACAGCCTTAGAAAGAAACTGATGCTTTAGCCAAAGAAATCTTATAAGGAGCCTTTAGGAGGATTGTCTACAATCTTCTTCCATTTCATCAATAACTATTATATCCAAGTTTTTCCAAAGGAAACCATTTGTATTCCTGCCCATGGCAAGGGGGGTTGGAACTAGTTGCTCTTTAAGGTTCCCTTCCAACCCAAACATTCCTGTGATTTAACAGGGTTCAGTTCTATTTTTTTTTCATGCACGATCCCAGATTTTTTTTGAATTGGCCTTTTTCTTTTGTTTCTTTCTTAAAGCTGCACCTGAAGTTGCAGCAACCCTTGTGTGAAGGGCATTTCCTGTACATTACCCATTTAAATTTCTTGCACAAATAGGTGAAATATCCAGTCCAGTGAGGATATAATTTAATTCTTGTCCTTTGAGAAGACTACTAAGAGGTTTATTGACCATCTGAGAAAACAAACTTCTGTTTGTTAGCAAACACAAATCAAGTAAGTGATGTATGTGTTCAAAAAGCCATTTCTGAAACTGTGAACTAGTCAGTAGTACTAAGTCTTTGTTGTTGCCAAGTCATAGAGTATCTTTCTCTATCATTTGCTTGTTCAGTGTTTTTCTTTGCAAATAGCTCCTTCCTGTTCTACTGTGGGTTGTTCAGCAAGCTTCTATTTTTTTTTTTTTTGAGTAGGTTAAATCTGGGTTGCCGAAGGTAGACCTGAAACACTAGGAAGTTCTCTCTCTAGATGTGGCAAAGCATATAAAGTCTGTTGTAAAACGTAAATAAAGTTCGGATAAGAACTGGGTTCACCTAACCAGGAATTGCCATATGAGAGAGGTCACAAGGAAAAGAGTTTCCATGAAAATATATTTGAACAAGGGAGGATTTAAATGCAAATGCGGCCCTTCTGGAAAGACGCCGAGGAGATAAATATCCTTCTAAAAGCAAATAACTAAGCTTGTCCTACCTCTGAAATCTGAGAGGACACCAGACCATTTTATTCTAAGGGAAGCCATCCTCCTTCAGATATGTGGAAAACAGCTGTTTTTTGATTCCCTGGTTGCTTGCATTGGCAACCAGCCTACCTCATCAAGTAAGAAGTTTGGAAAAGGCAAATAATTTATTCAACATAATTGTCCTCTCTTTAGTTCAGCTTTATGCCTGTGATTTATGTTTCATGTTTTGTTCCAATGAAATGTTTATATCAGTTGGATATTTGTGTTTCATGGAGGTAAATGTGCACCACTAATGACAGAAATTGTTATATAGAACTGTGAGAAAATGCAAAAAATAATCAGGAATTTCAATGAAACTGTTATATTCTCGTGGGATAGCCAAGTATGTCTCCTTCACTGTCAATTATTTTGGAGAGTCGTTCTGTATTTGTAAAGTTTGAGTACACAGCATAAATTGTTATGGGTCCTGACAGATGAGCTTGGTTTCTACCACCCAGTAGTACCAATGTACTAGCTCTTTCAAAAGCCCACTAAGCAGCGTTTATAATTTCTGCAGCAAGGCCAAGTGAAATCTGTATTGTAACATACCAGCATCATGGCAACACTGGAAATGGGCTGCCACGAATTGTCTCTTCCACCATCAATGCATCAAGGAAGTCTTTTTTGTCTAAACCCAGGCTTCAGTCTTCCACTTTCTGTTGAATATTACACACTCAAACTGTGTCAGATTCATGAGGCTAAAGAATGCAAGGGAAAAAGGAGCTGGACTCTGTCCATGCAGAGAAAGATCCTTGATTGTTTTACTGTTTATACCAAATGAATCTATCCAATTTGTATAAACCTGAATCTAGGACTCCACATGAGAGTGTGTTCCTCCCTTGGCAATAGAGATAAAACTCCTCTCACTTTTTTGAGAGCTCTCTTAGACTTGGAACCTCATGAATTTCATTTCTGTCTGCAGTGGCCTGACTTCAGTGGGGAAGGTGAGAAACAACTCCATTCTGGTTTTGTTTGTACTTAATGGGAACTAGGGGAAGTGGGCTTGCGTTCTTCAGTGGGGGAGAGACATGACTGCAGGTTTGCCATTTCCTGGACATGTGCTCTAGCACATTAACTGTGTACTAGAAGCAGTACTCATCGTAACCAACTGTTTTACAAAGGGACTTGAATCCAATATGGTATATAGGTTTTAGGAGTGCTTTATCCTTATCTGTTGGATTAGATGTGTTAGGGGATTTAAATGTGTGAATATTTAGTTTGTGAATCTCTTAATGACCTTAGGTAAGGAGATACCCTAACCAGATAGCTGAGTTAAAACAATACCTAAGCTTCTACAGGGAAGGTAATAGCTAAAATTTGGGTACTCAGGAATGTTTATCTGGATGTAAATGTAGGTGTTATGGGTATGGTTGTATTTAATCAGGCAAATAAAGTCTTTATCTAAATTCTGCTTAAGTTGAAGTCCATTCCTGAATCGACCTCACTGTTCTTCATCTACTATACTTGTCTAAAAATACTGTTATCTACTTGTTAAGGATTTTATATTTATATACAACTTATTCTAAGAGTATATAAACTAATGTAAAATAAATAACAAGCCTACCTTTTAGGCTGGATCTGATTTCCACGATGGTTACTTGGTTACTGCAACCTTCCACTGAGATTTATGCTTGTTTTTACCTGTTAGGCATTTCTCTCCTGGGATGATAGAGGTTTTGTTTTTTTTCCTAATTATCTAAATGTAAATTGTGAAGTTAAGTATTACTTGAACATTTTGAATCATAGGATTCATTGTGTAATATATCTTGAAGACATGGAATCAAAAATTATATTTAAAGAATCTTATCTGTATAACATTCCTGAGTTTCTCATCTTTTCCTTCTCTATTTTTCCACTGCAGATAACAATACCCAGACCTTCAGTGGCATCCACACAGTCTGCTTCTGAGAGCTTTCATTATGGCCACCAACTGGAGAAAAGAGAGCAGGATGCTCCGTCTATGGAACACACTGTGGAAATTTCCTCTCCAAAGGAAAGTTTTCCAGGTGTGGTTGTGACAGAAGATGCACTTCCAGATAGTGCCAGCAGACCAGATTTGGTACTTAATATGAGCCAAGAGGTGCTTGACACAGAAGGACTTGTCAAAGAAAGCGTCAATGTCCTGGACTGTGGCCAACAGGACCTACCTGAGCAACATGGCGGGATACAGGAAGAGAAAGAACTTGAAAATATTCTTTCAGAGGAGGTTGAGGAAGAAAAGCTTCCGGTGGTTTCTGAGGATGCCATTGCAATGCAAAGCAAAGAACAGAATTCCTTGCCAGGAAACTCAAAATCTGCAGAGGAAGAACCTCTAACGAACACTGAAGCTGCTGAAGAATCAAAGCCAGGACCTGTCAGTTTGATACCAAATCAAGATGAGGTTCTGAAATCGATAGCACCTAAAACATCAGAAATTTCTCCCTCAAGACTTACCAACTCACATGTTAATAGGCAGACAAGCAAAACAGCACCAGTTCAGGAAAACGGTTTTCATTCTGATACGGAAGAAGTCCATATCCAAGACTTGAAATGCCACCAAGTGGCCCTTAGTACTTTTCTGCATCAGGAGGACAAAAAAGAGAAAAATGCTCCCAGAAATGGAGAACTGTTCCACTGCATTTCAGAAAATGAGAATTCTCATCGATCTAAGAAGGACTTGGTTAAATCTCCTTTTGTATTCAGGCAGAGCCGAATCCCAGTTTTAGCACAAGAGATAGACTCAACTTCAGAGTCCTCTTCTGTTTCAGCAAAGGAAAAGCTGCTTCTAAAAAAGGCCCATCAGACAGACTTGGTCAGACTACTTATGGAAAAGAGACAACTTAAATCTTTCCTTGGTGACCTTTCAAGTGCCTCTGATAAGTCACTGGAGGAAAAAAAGGCTGCTGCTCCAGTACCTTTTTCTGAGGATGATGTCTTATCCTCATTTTCTAGATTGACACTGGACTCTCATTTCAGCAAGCAGACAGAAGATAGCTCTTTATCTCCAAGCAGCCCTCAGTCCAGAAAAAGCAAGATTCCAAGGCCAGTGTCCTGGGCAGCCACTGATCAAGTCACCAGTTCAAATTCAGCTCAATTCTTTCCTCGGCCACCACCAGGAAAACCACCTGCTAGACCTGGGGTAGAAGCTAGGTAATGCAGAGAAAACAGAGATACATTTCCAGGCTGAAAATGGATTTGAGCTAGGCTGCAGTCACTGTGCAGTGTGTAATCCTGTAGAAGTTACAACCTCTAACTATTGATTAAAAAATGCTGGGCTTCAGTCCTCTGAGAAAGCTTATGTTGTTGGAGAACAAATGAGGAAAGGCTGATACACAAGAAGGAGCCTGCTTCACTGTTAAAACTTACACATCAATAGATGTATATTCAGTATTTTGAAACCTGTCAATCTGTGACTAAATCCTTACAGTTCTGGGTATTTTTTAAAGTGGGGTCACTTTTCCAGAACTGTTGATTATTCACAAATTCAGAGAAATCTGTGTGATCTGTCTTGTCCAGCCTCTTTGAAAATTCAACTGTTCTTATTGTATACATTTTAAATGTTCAGGTTTGGAGATTCCAACCATCAGTCTTGAGTTAGCTAGCTATGCTCAGATCATGGCTAAGTAAAAACACTAATTAAAGGAGGGCAGAGTGAATTCTAGAAGCCTCCCTTGCCAATTCTATATACAGACAACCATGATCTAGCTTCTTCAGTGCCTACATTACCAGGATAAGGAGAATTTTGATACAGTAGTGTGAAATCCTCTGAAGGGAGTTGTGGTGTGCCTTGTCATCCCTTAAAATCATGTATAGGAGAGTACTGATGTGCAGGAATGGGTGTACCCCTCCAAAACAGAGACAATAGGCACTGCATTTTAGTGTACTTCCAGCACCACCAGGAAATTTCAGTTATCCTGTAAACATTTAGGCTGTGAGTGAGTTTATGTGAATATAAATACTGTGTTGATTTGAACAACATAGAATCCAAAGCCTAGATCCAAACACCTCTATCTTGTAGGATAGTTCAGCTCCAGATGTCTGTTCTGCAATGAAAGATCATCTCTACTTTCTAGTGATACTGTTTCTATATGAACTTCAGTGAACAGATGGGAACAGAAATAATCTTTCTTCATTTCTTCTTAAGGTTGCGCAGATACAGAGTCCTAGGGAGTAGCAGCTCGGACTCAGATCTTATCTCACGTCTGGCTCAAATCCTACAGAATGGATCTCAGAGACCAAGGAGTTCTACCCAGTGTAAGAGTCCAGGATCTCCACATAGTCCAAAAACACCACCCAAAAGCCCTGTCATCCCCCGACGCAGTCCCAGTGCCTCCCCTAGGAGCTCTTCCTTACCCCGTACTGCCAGTTCTTCTCCGTCCCGGGCTGGGAGACCCCATCATGATCAGAGGAGTTCATCCCCACATCTTGGGAGGAGTAAATCACCTCCTAGCCATTCAGGCTCCTCATCTTCTAGGAGATCCTGCCAACAAGAGCACTGCTGCAACAAACCAAGCAAGAATGGTCTGAAAGGATCTGGCAGTTCCTTCCACCATTCCCCAAACACTAAGACTCCCATAGGAAGGAGCAAATCAACCACTAAGCTTAGCAGATAGGAACTGGGCCTTGACAGGTATAGAACCTCCTCCTAAATCTGATGCATGTTTTGTCTGTGTACTGTGTATTTAAAAAAATAATCAAAAAATATATTAAAAAAAAGAAGGTGTTGAATCTGCGCTTTTAAAAGACAGTAAGCTTCATAAACTGTTCATAAAAACATTCTGTGTAAATAAGTGGCCAGGCATTGCCTAAGAGCAGGCAGCAAGCAGATCCGCAAGAGGGGAAGTAGAGGCCAGGATAAGAATGACTAGGTAGTCAAAGAGGTGCAATGTATTTAGAATAAAAAATATCTCTAATGTGAGTGTTTTGAAAGGATATTTATTTCTATGTTTTTAGTTTACCTAGCTAGAAGATTGGCCTAATTATTTAAGGCCTTATGTAATCAAGGAGTACATAAGAAAAACCTGAAACGGTTATTCCCAAAATGACATCATCACGTTGGGAGATAAGTGCTGCTCAAGCATGTCTTTGCAGTTTAAAAGAAGCACACAGTTTTGAAGACGATGGTATTTCTACCTTTTAAGTCTCTTCCATTTTGAGCTGCACACATCTCTGAATCACTAGTGCTTATCTTGTCTCCTGTCTACGGTGGCATGGATTTTTTTACCTAGGGAAGTATCATATACCTTACCCCTTCTTGACACTGATAACATTAAAAATTTAATATGAACATTTCCCAAGATGGTTTTGTAGCTGTGTTCTTTAGAGGTGTGTTTAATACTAATTAAGATTGGAGAAGCTGATTCTCAGTTACTTATCATACACTTCTTGGGAGTCACAGTGTGATTCTTCAGCCGATGTTCAGTAGAATCTGGAAAAGCATTCCTGTCTAGAAAATGAGATAAAGGAGGAGGTGTCTGCACTTCATTGAATGTTGCAAATTTACAATAAATAGCAATGTAAGTTAGAAAACAAGTTAGAAAACAAATTAGAAAACTGAAGTAGCTTTTTTCCCTTAGCTGCAAAAAGAACCCTTGTCAATGCCGGCTTTTGTTTTTCCTTTAGTTATGGATCACTGAAACCACTGATCTTGCCGGACAGAGTTGATTACCAACCAAGATTTCTTTTTTTGATTATTTGTTTTATAAAAACTTGAAAGATGAAACAGAGATGGGGAGATTGTCTGATTTGTGAACTTCGTAAGCTTTAGATGACAGAAATATATTTAACACCCTTACAAAATCTGGGTAAAAATATTAGTCATAATACACAGAAAACAATCTGAGGTATCTTTTACATTGGGTTCTTGTCATTCTTTTGCCCAAATGGTTCCTTAATAGCCAAACGTTAGTGTCTGTCACTAAAGTCCATGGTGTCTTAATTCCTCCCAACTTTGTTTCATAGGCACTTAATAATCCCTTGTGCTCTACAGGATCTCTGTAGGGAACATAATGGTACAGCACCTTTTGCTATACTCAGAAGAGAATAGCAGGCTCGAATAGTTAAAGAATGCAAGCCTGAGAAGACTGCAGCCAGCTCTCCGTGATTATCCCTGGTGTAGGGATGCTGGATGCGTAGGATACTTGTCAATTACTGATCTGCTTGCTGTAGTCATCTGCCTCTCCAGCCAGTATCTGTGCTTTTTTGTTTAACTTCTGCCAAATGAATACCTTTGGATTATAAAGGGAATATTTTTGTCTCTGAGCTAACACATTCTAATGCTGCATTAAAGCTGCCCTGGAGCTGCACTGAATTTCACGTGCATTGTCAGACTATGTTGATTTTGTTTTTTTCCTTTTCTTACTATGAATGTGTGTATTGTTTCCCATATGTAATGTAGCACAGTGTGGAACCTTAATTTCATTCAGGTTTCGAGCACTACAGATGAATGCAATAGGTAGGATATACCTGCTTTTTTCTGAAGAAACTGTACCATTGGAAAGTCTATTCCTTTGTATTATATTGTATAATAGGTGCTATTCCAATAATTGCATGTCCTCATGGTAAATTATATAATATAAATATTTATATATATACATATATGTATATGCTTATATAAATTCATTCTTTTTCATTTTTCATTTGTAATTTATGGACCACAAATAATGCAGTTCCCTTTCCGTTAGTTCCTGAGTACTTTTGGCATTACATTCTGTATTTCTCCCCTAAAATTTCTGGAATGCAAAAATTCTAATAGCCTTTATACATTGGTACAAGATTGAAGGACTGCTGATTTCTCAACCAGCCAATGTTTTGTCTTGCGGCTTGCTTTTTTCCTTTATAATTTTGTGTGTGCATTTGCGTATGGAAAAATAACAGAGACTCAAAGGTATTTTATTTTTAGCTACAAATAGGGCTTGTGGTTACTAATTTTTATTTCATAATGTGAGTTCTTAATTGTTCTGAATACTCATCATATAGGAGCAGTGGCAGTCAATGAATACCTATAAATGAATGTGACAACAACAAATTCCATAGTTCTCTTCCTGTTTTCCTCATGTTTCTTTACAGTATACCATAAAAAGAATTTGATGCCATTGTGATGGTTTTGCCCTGGGCACTGCTGGAATTATTTGTTAAAGTGGTGTGGCAGCATATGATCGTTTTAACTCTTGCTTATTTCTGAAAAGCATTTATTACGGTCTCATAAGCTTATTCCTATGTTAACACAGTTTTAATAGGTACCAACTTTATGTATCCTTGCCTGAAATGCTGAAGTTAAGGTGTTTATATTTTTCTCTCCAGTGTGGCAGGATCCAGAAACAGGTAATTGCTTTACAGGTGAGAAAGAATATGACACCTAAGGCTTTTTTTTTTTAATGTTGTCTTCAAAGTACAGACATGTCCATTATTACACCTTGCTATGTAAAATAAATTAATGCTGTAGAAATTCACTTGTACTTGAACTACTTGCCAATGTAAAAACAGTAAACTATGCCGAACCAGAGAGACTGATGACCCAGGCTTCTTTCAGTGCATAAAAAAGGACTGTACATCCCCAGTTGCTTTTTGCTGTGGATCCAACAGGATCTAGTGAGAAAATAATGAAGCTATGAATGGAGAATTGATTGTGAATAACTTACCTTGAACTACCTGCTCTTCTGCAGGTTTTTTATTGCTTGATATCCTCCCCCCAAAAGTTTACAGAACTGCTTACTGTAGTCTAATGTAGCACTCAGTTAATGTAGTTAGGTAATGGTCAGCTGATCAACTCATACATAAATATTAGCTTAATATTTGTAGAGGGCCTGTGTAATCATCAAGAACTCTGTAAGCTTCAATATTTAAATATGCAACTGACTGTAAAAACACCAGTGTACATGTGTGTGGCCCTTGTGCAGAGTGTGAATGAATGGTTTACAGAGGATTAACTGCAACAAATTTTCAGGGATGGGGAAGATTTTTCTCCACTGTACACAACAGTTACAGTTATTCTGCATAGCACGCAGCAGCTTACACAGGGATTTTAGCTGGGAAACAACATAATTCAAGGAGCTGTTGCTTTGTCCTCTTCAAGACTTCGTTTCTTTGGAGGGCAGTGCAATGGAGCCATGATATGTAGCAGATGCAGATGCTGCACACTCATTTCTCTTTATGGTGTTTCCTGTGTTGTGGCCAGCATTTTGGGGTTTCTTTTAGAGAAATTGAGGCATGAAGCCTTTAAACTAAAATAGAACTGACATTTCACACAGACTTTTGTGCTGCAGTATTGCATGGTATAATCAAAATTGCAGCCTCAAAAATCTATGTTAATAAACCTCATTATTAATTACAAATGTTAAGTAAAAGCCTGTTAAAAGTAATAGATGGGATACAGTAGAGCAACACCATCTAGCTGTACGATGCTAGACACCTATCTACTACTTGAGCAGGGTTGCTAAGCATAGAAAATTTCACTGCTCAAAGGCAGCAGCAATATGAGTTCTCAACTGCTAGTTCTATACAATTATTCAGGATACAAACACCTGCAGAGTCACACGGGGCAGTCATCACAGCCACCAGCCACATCCTGTTTTGGGAAATTGGACATATTCTAGCCTTGAAAGTCTGCATGTTTGAGATCAAGCTTTCTTGCATACCTCACTCAACAGTCTTGATGTAAAGGGGGAGGATCTGGTCCTTATATTTAAAAGTAGCTTGAAATATTTTTCATCTGGAAAAGATTTGCAAGAGCTCTATCATTTACAATTTGTAGTATAAGGGTATTAACTATAGCTGGGAAAACACAATTTTGATTTTATATATATAAATACACATTTGTACGTAAGTGTATCTATATATACACTTATATAGATACTGTATATTATATAGAAACATATATACATACATACATATGTGTGTATATGCATATAGATAGGAACAGTCTCAGCTGTTGCATCCTGTTTACTGGAATTCATTTGCCAGAGTGAGAAGAGGCTTGTTCTGTCTTGATTTGCTCTGATCTCCTCTTAATCTAGCATAATTTGCTACGAACCAATTCAGATCCTGTGTCTTTTCCATATTACAAGGCCTGATCCTATATTCCTACCTGGGCAAAACTCCTGTAAGTCCTTCTTACTGCAGTAACATTTATGCAATAGTTGACTATAATGCTTCTAAATACTTTCTTTTTTCTCTTCCATGAGAATGTAGGCAAAGCCAGGTACAGTACAGACTCTCTCCTGTAGACAGAATTTTTCCATAATGAATTGGATGATTTTGCAGAACACTAAAAGACAACAATTCTGGTAAGAAGAAAGTGATTATTCCAATTTCCTATAAGGGTCTAATGGCAAATTAGGGATATGTGCCTCCAATTTTTTTATAGAAGTTAAACAAGAGGAATCCTCTGAAAAGGAATGGGAGAATAACAGAGAGCTCAAAGTCAAACTGCTTTCTCATTATGGGCCTGTAATATACGGATCTTAGTTTTTTCATGCAGGACTGATCGTGAGAGGTGATGAGAGCTGTGCCCATCTTGTCGGTTCTATGAGCAAGGGGCTACTTAGGTGTCTTAGGACAACACCACAATTCCCTGTGGCGGTCTCTGTATGCTTTCCCACTCTAAGGAGTGGTCATAGAACTGTCAGCTGTATAACTGATTATCTATGACTCCTGTCTTCAGTTGATAAAAGCTTTGGATGCTCATTACTATTTCTTAAACTTGTGGAACAGTCTTTTTAGAACATTTTTATTTTACTTTCTTTAGCTAATCAAGTAGGCAGTGAACTAAAGGATTTTCTTCACTGTTTTGCTTTTGGCTCGTGTCATTGGTTGCAATGACTGCAATTTTCAGTAACCAGTAACGCTGGTAAAAGGAAGCGAGGTTCGGTGTTTTGACTACATGCAACACATAGGCACAAGTCATGCATTTCTTAGCTAATACATACAAATCGCATAAATACGCATTTCACACAGGAATACCTCAGCTGGCTGCTTGATGCCAGTCTTTCTTTCCCTACATAGAACATATGTAAAAGAGAAATGATGTAAAAGGCAGCCTGGATTGTATGTAATAATGGTCTGAAGTTACCTGTCAAATGCCAAAATTATTACTCATTTTCCTATGGTTTAAATATTCAGGCTTTTAAATACTAACCTTTCAGGGTTTTTTTTTGTTTTGTTTTAAAGGAAAAATGCACAGGAATGCTGTTTTGAAATCTCATGTAACTTGGCAATCACTGTAGCCATCCAGGTTTGAACATGCAGATTGATTTTACTCTCCATTGTAACACATTCTTTCTTAACAGTAGTAGTGACAAAACCAAATGTTAGTATATGTCATTGATGTATTTTGCTTCTGTTTCTCCTCAATGTGAAGAGGTTGGATCCTTGGGAATTCTTGCTGTTCTTGTGCAGGTGAAACTCATTAAAATCAGTGCAGGATCTTATTTTCTTAAGGTTTTTTCCCCTGTTTAGGGACTGAAGGAATAAACTCACTCTACAAATAGCATATATGAAATTGCTGTATTTTAAATTGGGAAATGCTTATTTTTTTATTACTATTATGACATGACATGCCTTTTGATCTCTTTTGTGTAAGAATTACTGCTGAGAGCTGGCTTTGGCCAGGAGTACAAAGTGGTTTCTTTTAAAACAATACTCATGAGGTCCTGATCATCCACAGCTGTCTGTGGGAATTCATCTGGAATTAATTTGAGTTACAGATGTTTGTTTCCTTTTGAGATCATTTGATCTTTGACCTAACTTTTATATAAAGGACGTATAGTGACAGCAGACCAGCATGCTTCAAGTGATAGAGTGTAATTAGTTTGGTCTGCCTGGCTTCAAATCCTTTTAAATCTGTATCTGCTGTGTGGAAGGCGAGATCTTAAAGGTTTGACATAAGGTGAGGTAGTGGGATTTTTATGGCTATTTCACATCTTTTTCCTATGACTAGAGATCTGGGTTGCCTGCCTTGGCAGCCTCCTCTGCATCCAATTTTCTTTCTGTGGCTAGAAAGCAAGATACGAAATTCTTCCCCAACTTTTATTTCTATAGAGGCAGCATGGAGATGAGCTGAAGTGCTTGTGCTAACTGATGTCAATTTTCAAATGCTCACCTATGATTACCCAAACCAGTAAATTAAGGAAATCACCAGCAATGCCTTCAGACAAGTGCTGACTTTTTGAAGCTGCCAAACAATGGCTGCTAACAAATCTCTGGGCAATACCACAAAGAATGAAATCTGTAATTAAAAATACAGTGTTGTCACCCCCACAGAAATTAATTACTCAGTAGTAAAATCTGCAACATGATTAAATTAAGTGGAAAGTAGTTCCAAGATTGTTTATTACCATCGAGTAACACGAATGTTGAGTCCTTCAAATTCTCTTGCTCAGTAATTGCAGTTCTCTTCCCCTCCTTGGAAATCTTCTAAGCCATTCATTTCCTTTTAATTTTGCTCAGGCACTCAAGAACATAAAGAGTTAATGCCCTTGTAATGGTCATTTGTACATAAAGTTGTAATTATTTATTTTCTCATTTGTACCATATCAAGGCTTTGTACAATGTTTTAAGTTTTGTTTTCAAATTATTTTGTATTTTATTTTTATAAACTGGTTCTAAATAAAATACTCATTCAGCATGCAAAACTTCAGTTCTGGTGGTGTTTGTGTAATTGATTCATTGTTAAAAGCTTCACTTGATTTTTTCCCAGTATTTTTTAGTATTGTAACCCTGTACTTTAAATGGAGAAAGTGCTTTGATAGTGATTTTTTTTTTTTTCTGTTATAAAAAAGCAAAAAGCAAGTGTCTGTTGGTGCTCCAGGAACATGAGTCAGATGCTCATACTGCAAGTCAGACTGATTGGATCGATGGAAGTTTTACTGATTTAGTATGTTCATGTTTTGTGTATTAATAAGAATAGAGAAACCCAGCCAGCCTCCTCATAAACCTCCCTTTCTATTTGCTCTTGCTCTTATCCATACTGGCTGTATTCAGCCAAACAATAAATGATCATCACAGCCAGATCAGTTCAGTTTTAATAACAGTATAATGGATTCTAGCTTCGTCATTCTGAATAGCCGGCTCCTGCTACTTTTTATCACTCCCAAATTGAAATTCCTTATTTAGTCAGAGACCACCATAATTTATTTTTCTGGAGATGATCAGATGTCTGGATGTAGTCACTGAGCTTTTAGAGCCTCGAGGAGACCTGTTGTCCCTTGTGCAATATGCTGAAGTGGGAGATGATAGAGAAATTAACAAACAGAAGTTACTGAATCTGAGCAGTATGTGCTATGTGGAAATGCAGAATTAACCTACCAGTTGCTCTTGTTCCCTCCAAGATCATTTCTTTCTAGTAAAAGTAGAGTATAATACACCATATGAATTTATATTTGTGGCTTATGTGCCCACATATCTTAGTCCTTAAATGCTGTGGAAAATACTGCCTGCTCTTTGTGCAGCAGAATGAGCTTTTTAGGGAAGTCCAGAAGAATTGGAGAAAATTCCCTGGATCTCTTGCTCAGCATTATCACCATCACATTTTGTACGTGAGGCAAATTGAAAGCCAGCTCTGCCCCTGTTCAAATCATTGGCAGTATTTTCAGACCATGGCTTCATGACCATGTCATTAGCTCTTGTTATTGTATAAATAGCTCCAATTGCTTTACATGACAGGAAACAAATTGGGAATGAATTTATTCAGTAGCATTCCAAGAAAACGATGTTTCATCTTCTGTTAAGAGCAGTCAGAAATTTAATGCTGTGCTTCTGAATGGTGTGTGCTTTTGATGCTCCAAACAGAACCATCATTTGATCACAGAAAGAGCATAAGAAGAAACAGCTATTTATATATATATATATATATGCTCTCTCTATATATAGTGCTAATAGAATAGCATTAATTTGAAGACGAAAATAGCAAATTTGCACACACTGTACTGGTGACAGGTAGCTCAGTATCTTTGCTTATTTTAAATACTTAAATGTGGATCATAACAGAAATGGAGGTGTGATTTTGGATCTGGCTCCAATAAACATTAGCGGTACAACTGACAGACTGTTGGGGAAAAAGCAAGATTAAAATAAAGATGCTGTGGCAGATTGATGTTAGGGTCTGGTATTTGGCCACCAAATTGTCTTTTAGTATTGTGTGGCTTGTCATCTTCATTCATACAGGAGATCCAACCTGCCCACTCTGTTCTTAGCATCGTGCTGTGCTTCTCTGCACGTGTACTGTAGCTGCCTCTCATTTAAACTTGTACTCGAACATTAGAGAGCCATGTAGTCTACAGAAGTCGGCTCTCCCTAGAAATGCTTAAGTGAAACTCATGAATTAGCAACTGGAGAAAGAATTGAAACACTAAAAGCCAGACAGGTAGGAACTGGCTGTTGCAACCTCGACGAGCTCAAACTGCTGCCCAAAAGGACCAGCTAAACTTCAGATCACATTTTGCTCATCTACCTGAAATGTCACAGTAGCTTTAATTGGCTTCTTTGTCCATGAGAACACAAAGGAAGGGTGTCTTCTGCAGTTACAGCAAACAGTGCTCCAGAGAGCCCATCTGTACTAATGGAGAGAGAAATAATGCTTCCAACAGGTTAATGTAGAAAGCTTTTAACAACATTGACTCAATAACCAGATTTAGAAGGATTAGTTCTTTCCCATTTTTAAAACCAGCAATTAAGGTAGTAATACCTGTGACCCACACCATCTCCTTTTGTTAAGGTAGACCTGAAAATGAGAACTGCCTTTACTTCAAGGCATTAATCTCAATTAACAATGTGCTGTACATGTACATGTGTTAATTTTGTGAGGTATTTGCATATTTTACATGATCTGTAATACTGAAGGGAAACACTAACAACATGACCACCCTTTGTTCACATGTTATGAGGCAGCAGCTGTCTGGTTTTGAGGCACCTGTGTCTGGTGGGCACGCCGTAATGGTTTAAGGGCAGAAGTAAAAGACAGCTCTGCCAAAGCTGAGTGCTGAAATGACGTATCTCACCCTATGATTACATGTTCCTATGCTGCTAGGAGAGGGACAACTGGGTTACAATCCTCTATACCATTTGTAGTTGTTGAAATCTGGCAGCAGGAATGCTTGTGCCAAACGACTGGAAAACTAGAGGCAGCTAGTCACTGCTACAGGCCAAATCTACCCATAGAGCTTTAATACTGGTGAAAATACTTAAAGAGGAATATCTGCATGATTTTTCAGGTCATCAGACAAAATTGCAGGTGAGAGGGTTTTTGTTTCCCCTCCAGTATGGGCACAGGACATAGAAACACAGCACCTCTGCTAATTTTGAATTGTGTGAAGCAGAGTAATATATAAGCGTTAAACATACCAGGCTTAAGCACACCTCAAGAATAGCAGCAGTGATCAGCTTTCTCCTGTCTAAATGTGAAAAGGAGATTTTTCTTTTTCACATTAGGATTAAATGATTCCTTCATGCTTTTTTCAGAGCTGACAATTAACAGGTTACTTTTTGCTCCAACTCGTCTTTATTCTTCCTTGATACATAGTTAAGATAATGGAAGATTCTACTCATCTCTCCAACAGGTAAAGATGAAAGCTTCATAAACTATGCAGAGGAATTTGGTCTGTCTGGATCAAAGTCAGCTGCTGCCTCCTGACATTTGTTTAACAGCAACTCTAACTTCCATTTAATGTAAAACAATGCAGAAACTTCTTTGGTTTCTATATTTCAAATGTTTTGACATTGATTCCAGAAGGCTTTTGAAATCTGCTGAAGATACAGCCTGCTTATAAACCATATGGGGAAAAGTTACTCCATGTCAAAACCAAGCATCACTCATCAATAACTTTTTTTTTTGCTGTATTTCTCTATTTTAACCATGTGAGAAGAAAGAGCCTACCCTGCTAATAAAGCAAACTGCCTCTGAGGGAAAGGTGCATTTGACAAGCTGGGAATGAACTACAGCCAACTGGAACGATGTTACACGAATTCTGAGGAGCACATTCATGAATAACAGCTCAGTCCTAAAACATTCCTAGAGTAAACACAGGTTTCAAACTCCTGCGATGCCTTGCACAGCTCAGACTTCAAAGAAAAACCACAAGAACCACCCAACATTGTAATTACTAGAAAAAGCAAGTACTGAAAGAGTTAACAACTTTTGAGGTTTGTTTAATCAAAAAATGAAGCAACTTGTGTAAGCCAGCTCCTGACCATCAGTTACTTTTTACCCCACTCTCATGCCTTTTATTTTTTAAAAGGTCACATTAAACAAAGGATGATACAGACAAGAGTCTTAGTCAAAAGAGATGTTTTTTGTTTGGTTGGTTTCTTTAGAGAGTAAGAGGATAAAGAAAACAATTAAAATTAGCCAGCTTCAACAGAGTTAACAAATAGGAGACTGGAAATTAGTGTTTAATGCCACCTACAGTGAAATGTTTCCCACTGGGAAAAATGTGGGAGGCAAGTCCATTTTGCTCCTTCAAAGTCACAGGCCGGAGCAGAACATACAACAGCACCTAACAGCACAGTCACTTTACATATATTCAAGTTTTTACATATCTGCAAAGCAGAAGTAGTAGCAGCCATTTGGATGTTCTTTCTTAATGGTTCTCAGGGGGGGCCTGGGAAACTCAGAAGGACCTGGTTCTTGTGACATGGAGCTGGAGCTGCAGCTGCTGCTTCTGCTGCTGCTTCCAGCCACTTGCGCTCTACCTCTCCCCTCAGCAGGGGAGACCTGGGGGGATCCTGGGCTCAGGTACCCGGCTGTGGTTTGAGTAGAGGTGGTGGCATACGTGGTGGGGCCAGTGTTGTTTTTCACATAGACATTTTTGATAGCAACAAGTGTATGTGCCATGATGCTGAGGCTGTTACTCAGATCTTGCATGCCTTGCTGCAGCAGCCGAAGATTGTGGTTGACACTGTCAAAACCAGACTGGATCACCTGCATCTGGGTCTGTTGAATCTGCACCAGGTCCTCTTCAGTTATTTCATTTTGGTCTGCCTGGGACCTGCCTTTTGTTTTGGCTTTTACTTTCCCAGAGGAACCACCACCTGATGTCCCCAGAAAAGATAGCTGTTCTTGGCTAGGTGGAACCACTGCCATGTCCTCAGAGCTTTCTTCTGGCTCTACCACCTTTACTACTATTTCTTCTTTAAGGTTCATCTTCTCAAGACTGGATTGATGAGATGGGCCAGGATCATCATTAAACCCTAGAGGAGAGGGAGGATAAGGAAAAGCAAACAAGAGACAGTGAGAAACTTCATGACCTCTGTGGTCAGTGAAATGTGTTCTCATCCACTAAGCACTAACATTAGTACTTGTAGAAATGAGATACATGGTGAAGGGGTTAACGAGGTGTGGTAGCTGCAACACCCTGATGCAGGTAGAGGCTGCTTGACCCTTAATGCTGCCTCAGGCGGGGAAGAGGAAGTGCTGCTAGTGTTTCATGGTTCTGTTCCTTGCAAAAGACCCATACCCTTCGAGCAGCCTGACTGAAACGCTCATTATTCCTCATTTACATACAACAAATATACCAAAGGTCCCTTCCAACCCAAACATTCTATAAAGTGAGAAAGTGGCTTCTCCCCCCAGCAACATCTATGGCAGCAGCAACATGTCATTTGAAAACAGTCTCACCTCCACTTCTCTCAAAAGTATAAATTTGACATTGAACTCTACCTCCAAGGCAGAGAATGAGAATATGACCTGATAGTGCAGGCAAGTTGATGGGCTTGCTCCTCTCTCCTCCCTAAAGCAGAAATGCCTCTTTGGTAAGATCTGACCCTCACAAAACACTGGATGATACCCAGGTAGAACTAAACTTAATGAATTACCAATGAGTTTTTCCATATGAGCTCAATTAATTGTTGGCTACCTTTGGATTTTAGCACTAACGCAGTAAGTGAATTCATCAACAGCAGTTCCTAATCTGTATTTCTGCTCCTTCAGTAAACCTCACTATTTGTGAATCCGTAATTGTGAAAATTCTTACTGAACGTGACCAGATGCACAGTGTCAAACTGGTCATGATCAGAAATCAAGCCTGGCTGCATCCAGCTCCAATGATCCCTGAGGACTGGCTGGAACACAAGAGGGTTGATTTTCTGCCAAATTTCTATACTCTGAACACAACAGTCCCCAAACCAAGATGCTGCAACTCGCACTGCATTATCTTTGATGCTTTTAGAATATTTATTACCTCAGTAAATGGGAAGAAAACCATAAAGATGCATTCACCAGCTAACCATGTATTTGCATGCTACAGATCCCTTACCAGCCCCACCACAGAAGCCGAGTTTTAGGTTCCAAGAGGCAAAGTTCATTGCAAGCTCATTTCAAGCTCTATCTGCACGTGGTAACCAGTAACAGCATTTCCAAAGCACTGCAATTGCAAGAAACCTTGGTAGCGGAGCTGATCCTTTCAGCTCACTAATGCAGCGTCTATAGTACACACAAAGTTATGTCCTCGCAGCACTCTCTACTGCCTACACCTGCACGCCGGCACGGCTTTTTGTATTTGTAAGAGTAAATAAATGAACACAGGCGGCTGGGTCTAATGCT
Source organism: Neopsephotus bourkii (assembly GCF_033783945.1). NCBI lineage: Eukaryota > Metazoa > Chordata > Aves > Psittaciformes > Psittacidae > Neopsephotus > Neopsephotus bourkii. The sequence continues at coordinate 13,450,420 of NW_026902298.1, read as the reverse complement.
TCATAGACAGGCACCTACTACGAGACACAGTTTAGTCCTAGTGGCTGTTCTGATGCCCCTTTATGACCCACAGCAAGAAACCTCCGCGGTCTGTGTGTGCACATTTACGTTTCGCACTTCAAAGAGAGAAGGCAGTGATCCAAAGCAGGCGCTCTCAGGCAGGGCTGCTACCCGCATCTCGCTGCGCGCACGCAGAGCTCCCAGCCCGCTCAGCTCAGTGCCGTCCCTCCCTGGAGACGGGGAATCGGCTGTTGGGACTCCCGCACCGGGGAGAGGGTCCGGGGCAGCGCGGCGGGGGCCGGTCCCTCACTCACCCATCTCCCCCACGACGGCGCCGGGCAGCTCCAGCGTGTCGATGCCACCCACGATGGGCACGGCCTCGGCGGGCAGCAGGGAGCCGTAGGCGCGGTGGAGGTGACGGCGGGCGGGCGGCGCGGCGGCGGGGGGCATCTCCTCAGGGGCCAGGAGGAGGCCGAGGGCAGGGGGAGCAGGCGGCCCGCAGCCCTGCGAGAGGCGGCACAGCTTGCTGCGGTCGCGGCGCTTCAGGTCCCGCCAGCGCTTCTTCAGGTCCTCCACGTCGCGGGGACAAGCGGCCACCGGGTTCACCTTGTGCCGGATCAGCTCCCACACCTTCCGCTTCTGGCCCGGGGAGGCGCGACCGGGCCCCGCCGCGAACAGCAGCTGCTCGTGCTTCAGCACCTGCTCGATCAGCACCTCCGTCTCCGCCTCGTTGAAATTCGCCTTGCGCCGCTTCGGCGACTCCTCGGCCATCCTCCGCCAAAGGGGGCTGGACCGGACCCCCCCCGGCGCCGGCGGGAGGGCGCGGAGCCGCGGCAGGGGGTGGCACCGCTGCCCCGGCCCCGGCCAGCGGCCGCCGCCGTTAGGCTGGGCCCCGAGCCCTGCCGGGGAAGCAAATACCGCGCATGAGAGGAAAAGACGCGCCCGGGCCGGCGCAGGCGCCCCGTGCCCCGCGTGTTGACATGGGGAGGGGGCCCGGCCCCGCGCCCGGCCTGCGCCGCCCCGCCCCTGCCCGCCTCCCCGCCGGGAACCCCGCCACCGCCAGCCCGCCCGCCCGCCCGCGCCCGGGAGAGGGTGGGGACGGGACACGACGGGCCCGCCCCGCCGCGGGTTGTGCGCGTGCTCGGCGGCGGCGGGAGCCGGGAATGGCGGCCGTGCTGGAGCTGCTGCTGCGGGAGGAGGTGGCGGTCGCTGCCGTGGTGCGGTGGCTCCTGCACGGCGCCGGCCACCGCCCAGCTGAGGTAACGCGCGGCGGGTCGTGTCGTCCGCTCGGCTTTCCTGCCTTCCCGCCCCCCGCCCGGCCTTCCTTCCTCCGCGGGGCGGCGGGGCCGTGCGTGAAAGTTTGTCTGCTCCGGCCCTGGGGGCGGCCCCTCCGCGCTGCTGTGAGGGGCGAGTCCCGCGTGGGACAAACCGGGGCCCGGTGGGCCGCCCATCTGCGGCCGGGACATGGGGCCGAGCTCCGTCTGTAGTAGCGGGCGGGCTCTGAGCAGCGCGGCGGGAAGGCGAGGCGGCCGGCGGCAGCCGTTCAAATCCTTGGGGCCGAGCTCGGCGCCGCTGGGGCGGGCGGCTGCGGGCTCCGGGTTGAGGCGGCGGGGGGAGCTGGCGGTAGCTGCTCGGGAAGCGTGGCGAGAAGGCGGTGCCGGCGCCTCTGGGCTCGTGTGACAGCGGAGCGGCGGGCAGCGGGTGTCTGAGGAGCGCGGGGACATGGCGGGTGGCGCTTCTGGCGGGGAAGGTCCCGGAGAGAGAGCGGGGAGCCGGGGCACGGCTCAGTCCGGGGCGCTCGGTGCTAACGGCACCGCGGCTGCCGGCCGGCTGCTGGTGCCGCCTGTGTGTTGGGGAGGGTCTGTCAGCGCTGGGAGACGGTTCTCGTGGGGTTTGCAGGCTGCGTTTTCTGGTGGGGTATGGCTGGAGAGCTTGGGTTCCTGCGGCAGTAAGAGTGCTTGTAACCACAGATAGATAGACTGTGAGAGCTTGTATTTCACCGATAGCCATAGAATGGTTTGCTTTGGAAGCGAGCTTAAGGATCATCTAGTTCCAGCCCTCTGTCACAGGCAGGGACGCCTTCCACTAGCCTATAGTAAAGCACATTCTGCTTAAGCCCCTCGGAGCATGTTATATAGTGATCAAAAGCAGAACTCGCTGCTGTCACCCACACGAGTTACTACTCACTTACCGCTGTCGTCCTAAACTCGTGTGGGAAGAAGGGACTAGCATTTTAACTTGTCTTAAACGGTGACTTGCAGGAGCAGACCTGTGGATTTTTACGAAGCCTGAGCCGCTGCCAGCTCAAGTACCGCTGCGCTGGGGAGGGGTGTGAAGGATAAAAGGCATGCAGGAAGCTTGGTCGCTGCTGACGGATCGCTGTTATCCGGCTGTGGAGGAACCAGACTTCTGTTAACTTGCACAGAGAAGATGAGCGAAAGCAGATTATGCTCTGGAAAGTCAGCTGCAGAAACTCCTGACCTTGTGCATAGCACAGACTGCAGTTGGTGCCTCTGTGCTAAGGGAGAGAGACTGTTTAGCAGGGCCTGTTGCGATAGGATGAGGCGTGATGGTTCTAAACTAGAAGAGGGGAGATTCAGCCTGAACATGAGGAAATAATTCTGTGCAATGAGGGTGATAAAATCCTGGCACAGGTTGCCCAGGGGAGTGGTAGATGTGCCATCCTTGGAGACATTCAAGGCCAGGCTGGATGTGGTTCTGAGCAACCTGGTCTAGTTGAAGAGAAGGCTGCATGGAGACCTCATAGCAGCCTCCCAGTATCTGAATGGAGCTTATAAGGGTGCTGGGGAGGGGCTCTTCATTAGGGACTGTAGTGATAGGACAAGGGGTAACGGGGTCAAACTTAAACAGGGGAAGTTTAGATTGAATATAAGGAGGAAATTCTTTACTGTAAGGGTGGTGAGGCACTGGAATGGGTTGCCCAGGGAAGTTGTGAATGTTCCATCCCTGGTGCTGTTCAAGGCCAGGTTGGACAGAGCCTTGGGTGGCATGGTTTAGTGTGAGGTGTCCCTCGCCATTGGCGGGGGGTTTTATCTGGATGATCTTAAGGTCCTTTCCAACCCTAAACATTCTATGATTCGATGTCCTTACTCATTTCAGGGTTTTGGACTAGATGGCCTTTGAGGGTCTCTTCCAAATGCAACAATTCTATGATTTTATGATTCTAAACTCGGGGGGATACCCCAGGAAATGGCAAGCTACATTTTGCTCCAGCTTTCATGGCAGTTTTGTACTGGAGCTGGTAAGGAGTTGGGTTTTCCCACACCTTTGTGGACTGTGTTCTGACCTGTGTTTTTTCATGGGGTGATGGAATCCTAAAGCAGTGAGCCTTGGCTGTCCAGCTTGTTATCCAGGTGATGTCAGTGTCTTCTGCTTCTCCAGGAAGCTGAATTGGTCTCATTCTGTCACATGTGAATTTCAGCATAGGTGTCAAGGACTGTAGGAGTCCAGTCATGGCCACACTGTCACTGCCTGGTTTCACTGAAAAACGTCTTTCAGAAATAGCATTTGCTTTCTGGACTTTGCATCTAGTGGAGGTGTGAACACAAATAAAGAGGAATATGTCTGCAGTTGCTTCAACAATAAGGAATAAGTTGTTGCCTGTGAGAGCTGCTTCTCGTAAATGTTGCTGAATCCAGCTTTGAGGAAAGGGAGACCTGGTGCAGTGCTAGAAACAAAAGAAATTGTACACAGTGTGCAAAACTTTGAACTATGCATGTAATGTGAGGTCTTTTTTGTATGGATTTACCCTTTAAGATCACTACCAGCTGTTTAGATTTTAAATGTGTTGAGTTTGTTTTGGTTTGGGTTTTAAGTTTCGTAAGTATAAACTTCAGGTACCTTAAAGTCGCACTGTCTCTATTTCGACCTCTGTGAGGTCTCATGGGAGCAAAGTAATTTATTTGAAATGGAAGAGCAGCTTCAGTCTTGTGTTTGGTATGGCAGGAGTCAAAGTGCTTGAACGGTTGTTGTTGCAGCACCCCTCTGTGGAAGCAGGTGGCATTCCTAAAGAAACTTGTGCATTTTAGGTTTTTCTGTTGGAATTAGCTGCTTCAGTCTTTGAAATGCTGGTTTAGAGTTGCCAGTTGCTTCCAGTTCTCACTGGCCTTAGTTTCAGTAAGTATTAGTGATGTTTCCATGGAACAGTTCCACTGTTTCCCAGTCAGAGACCAAAGTGAATGACTCCCTCTGCAAACTTCTGACGAAATGGCTTGTGTGGAGACCGAGCTTCAGATCTGTGAGCAGTGCTAGCGTCCCTTGAATTTCAGTGACCTGCTTTGACAAGTCAGGCTCGTTTTTTACTGGATATTGCAGTCCCACAGTTACTACTTAAAAGAGTGGGCACATGGACAAAAGGAATCGGGCAGCTTCTTTATGTTAATGCTTTGTCCTCTTCTCTTGCAGGAGAACCACATCCACGAGAAGCTTGTATCTCTTAGTTTGCTTCAGAAAGACTTTGTGCCTTTTCTGCTAAATTTTTTAAGGGAGCAGACCAGCCAGATCCTGACTAATGGACCTTCTACTCCTGCTAAAACTCCTAATTCCAAGGCCCATGGAAGCCAAAGGACAGGATCAGAAAGAAGGGCAGGCCATGCCACCAGCAGCCGTGTGCAGCTCTTTTCCCAAAGGACTTCGGTAACTACCTGCACCACAGATACCAGCTTTTCTCCTGCTGTGGCATCCAGCAGCTCCTCTTCTTTTTCTGGATCAAGCCTGTCCAGCCCTTGTGGTGACTTCCCTAGCATGGTCTCCAGCAGCAGCCCAAGCTTTGGGTACAGCCCTCTGCTTAACCACGGTGAGAAGCGGTCATCTCAGAAGGCCAGCTTGGGCAGCTTCCTCACAGCCACACCTGAAGCCTTGCCAGCAAGACGAGGCCGAAGGAAAGGCTCAGTCACTGCCTCTGGCCGTCCGGTAGCTCGGGATCTGGGGCACTGCTTTACTGAAGAGGAAGATGGAAAGAGTGACGGTGCATCGTGGGGTGTAGGGAGAAGGAAGCGGAGTGAAGTGCCTCCTGTTTCTGCCAGATCCCTACCCAGCCAGCTAAATCTTAACAACTTGGAGGAATTTCCACCCATGGGTGCTGCCTCTGGCTGGACAAAGTAAGAGCAAGTCTGCCTTGCTGCCTCCGTTAGATTGTGCTGCAGGTTACTGTTCCTTGACTAGTTTATCCTATTGTGTGTGTCCAGAGGGAAGATGGTATAATAAACACCACCCGGGGACTGGCTGTTGGGCTCCTAGATCAGCTAATTTGTCACGGTTGTCAGTTTTGTTTTAGTATCAGGCTCTTCTGGAAGAGTTGCATGCATGTATTTCTGGAGACCTAATGTTTTTGTTCTTGGTTAGCTTGATTTCAGTGGAATTGCTTCTCACTTTTTCAGCAAAAGCAAACCATCAAGGCGAATCAACCCAACTCCTGTAAGTGCTGAGCGCCCCCTCTCAAAACCAAAGATGTGCTTTACTTCTACGCCTGTCAGCGGGTCTCCAGCTGCTCAGTTTTCATCTGGGACAAACATTGAGGCCTTTACTGCTGTCCCGGAAGGAAACCTTACGTCTATGATAAGCAACAGCCTTCAAGAGGAGAGGGAGATGCTGAAGAAAGAGCGGTATGGTATGAGCAGGGTGGTGATAGCTTGTGTTAATTCTTAATTATTTTGTCTTAAGGTCAGAGTGGAGATGACCAGAAGAATATCCAAGATAGATATTGGGGTCCTTAAACTATAATTTGCCTAAAACCCAAGTGTGATTCTGGTATCAGACTAGGATATTAATGCAGTTAACTCATGTTTGTCATTTTAGAGGGGTGCTGACTCCGGAACCATGATGCTCACTGTATCTTCAGGGATTTAGTCAGTCCTCATTGCTTCTTTAAGATTGCCTCTTCATGGGCTTGCACATGTGCTCCTGTGCAGCTTTCCTTAGATTGCACAGGCAAAGCAAGTGTTTTTGAGCTGCTGTAATTAGGCTGTGTTTGAAGATTGTGTATGTGATGGAAATGTTACTAAATAACCTTTCTACATCCATTTTGAGACTAATTCATTCTTCATTCCAGCAGTTCCACTAGAGATACGCCAACAGAAAAAGTTCTTTGCTGCAGTTAAAAACGTATCTGTCTTCCCCACAGCCTTTAAAGTGACTTTTAAAGATTGTAATTTTGAGACAGTGGTAAGAAGTGGCATGACTATCCAAGTGCTGGGTGTTCTACTGGAATATTTAACAATCATTTGATATTGCTGTTACTGGCTTTTTGCCTGCTTCTCTGCAGGCTGTGTTTTGGATGTTCTCTGTATGTATCTTTTTTAACAGTATCTCTGTATTTAATTGAGTGATCACTGTTGATTTAGAATCCAGCAATTAGTTTGTTCCTTCTGTTGTTTAACTTGTCAGTATGGGATTTAATCAGTTGTGGCATTGCCTTTCCACTTAGTGATATTGGATCTTCTCAGGGCATCATTAACTTAGAAATAAATACTCTGAAGGTTTGGATGTGAACCATGTCCTTAACAAATAGCAGTTTAGATGAGAAGCAATAACATTGATTAGTTAGATAATTTGGTCAAAGTACCACTCTGTTTTAGCAGAGTTTTAATTTGAGTGCCATTCTTTCGAGTCTTTTGATTGTTAGCCCCAAGATCCTTTCTCATTAAGGAAAGATGAGTTAAATTACTATCATGCTAAAAGCAGCTTTAGGTAGCGTAAGTGACATGGATAGTTATTGCAGGAATTCCTTCTTGCTAGGCTGCAAGGGAAAGACCTCTTCTGGCCACGTGGCTGCTGTGTGTCATCCTCAGTTACATGGTATGTTGCTGCTCTTGAATTTCAGATGCAAGTTGCAGCACCAGGCGTCTTCTCCTGCAGGGATATCTGTTGATCCTGGTACTCCTACTAAGCCTAGCTACACTCGCAGTGCTAGCCTTCCTGCTGAAAACCATCTGGTGACCTGTGCAGATGCTACTAAAGTTTCCTGCAAGAAACAATTGGAGTGTCTGGCACAGCTCTATTCATCATGTATAGCAGGTAAAGATCCAGAAGATGTGAGACTGACCTTTCTTTGAGCTTTGAACTTGCATGTGTATTGGGAGGGAAATGAGAAGTGCAAGTTGTGGGACAGTTACAGTGTACAAACAACATCTGGAAAATAAACTAAGCCAATACAGTTATTAGAATAAATGGATACTAGGTAAAAGTTTAGGGAAAGAGGTGAACCTGATGCAGTACTCTGAGCTCCAGTAGGCTGAAGTTCTATGGTCCTGTCTGAACCCAGATCCTTCCCTAACACATCTTTCCTATAATACCCATACTGATTTATACTGTGGCTATGTGTGGGGATGGAGTTCTTTGCTGGCTGTGCAATAAAGTAGGTACTTATCTTTTCAGCTTTGTTTATTAAAGCAGGTCAATATTGAATATACAGCTTTAGTATCTCATTTCCTCTCTTACAGAAAACCTGGTACCAAATATTTTTCTGGAGCTCTTTTTTGTTCTGCAGCTGTTGACATCTAAAGGCACTTCTACTGCAGAAGATGGGGATAGTGACCTTGAAGTCAATGAAAGAAGTAAAGGTAAGCAGCAGTACTGAGGGTAAAGAACGTTACTTCCATGGCATGATAATGTGATAGAGAGCAGTTCCCTTTAGCTTGGACAGTTCATCTTAAATTCCATAAAAGTGCCTTCTGACCACTAGGACTAATCTGAGATGCTGACAAAAATCATGTATGTATGGGAATTGTTTCCACAATATAATAGGGTGGGGTCGTAGGTAGTTTGTATCTGATTTTCTGTGATGGTGTCAGATTGCTGTAGCTTCTTGTTAATGCTGACTTTCAGAGAGAAGGATGGATATACTAAAGTCTCTCCTTCACTGGTCCTTGCATCTCAAAAGTGCTCTTGATCTGTTGGATCCAACCAATTTAAGGTTGGATTAGGAGTGCACAGGATATATCCATATAGGCATGTATTTGTTGGGGTTTTTTTGTCAAATTCAGACATAAACTTGATGCAGTGGGTGCTTTATGGATATAAAAAAACCCCAAAGAGTAGCTTTAAGGCAAGACACACACACACACACACACACCCAAATGCCCTAATTTGATTGACCTGTTTTCTGCCAGTCACTGATTCTTAGGGCTGAGATCAGGAACAAAACTAACCAGCTACAGGAACATCAGTTGATGCCTGATCTACTTTTTGTAGAGAGTTAACTTTCCTTCAGAGTTAATTGTTGTTCTTTTAGTTTATGAATGGTGATAGGTGCTGTTGTTTCATGTTTCTTTTTTTTTTTTTCTCCTTAGATGCATCAGGGAGACAGCATTTCCGAAGTGTGCACAACTGTGTTTATTTTGCTGTTCAAGTCTTGGATTATCAGTATGAGTGAGTTGCTTATTTCTTTTTTTTCCCCCTCTGCTTGTGTCTGCAGAAGTGTGTGAGATTAAGCAAGTGTGCTTGGATTTGAGAGCTTTGCCAGGCACAGAGTTGTTAATTTTCCCTCAAAACATACAACTTGACACAGATTTGGATGTCTGTGAGTTTTCCTCGCACTGATCTATCTACTGAACTTCAGTCTAATTATGCAAGAATGGGAAAGTCATGAGATGCAGCAATAAAAAATGTCCCTACAGATGCTGGGTGCCTGGGGCTTAGAAGTCTGCTTGGTAGTCTCATAAAAAATGAGCCTAAGTGTTTCTTTATGTCTGATCATGTGTTGTTTATGTCTGTCTGTGTTTTATCCATGTTGTCTCGGCAGAATTATTTCCCGTTTAGAAAAGGGGATGCTGAAGCTTTTGGCTGAAAACGAACGGATTGCATCTTTTTCTCCCAGCTTGCATGAGAGGCTCAGGCGGGCTTATGAAAGCAGCACAGCCAAGGTAAAAATTGGCAGATCTCAACTGACTGTTGCTTCAAACCTTTGTGTTGTTGCTCCTTTATTTGTGATGGCTTTAATATTAAATTGTATTCCTTCCACTGTGTCTTGTCATGTCATCTTTGGCAAGTGTCTAAAAGCTGCTTTTTTTTCTGGTCAGTGGGCAAGTGAATTGCTAACTCCAGTGATTGTTAGCTCTGATTTGCCACTGGTAGCCTTGCATTGTGCTCCAGGCCCTGACCTCAGCCAGTAAATCTGACAGCGTCAAGTTTCACTTTGGAGATCCCAGGAGAATGGTTGGTTAGGGTGCAATATCAGAATGTAGTTTGGAAGAAGTGGGTTTATTTCATAGCTACAGACTCCTTTTAGGCAAATGAAGCTTTAGTGGAGATAATGTAGCTTGTGAAAACTGGTTTCCTGATCTAATCATTTGGGTTAGGGAACCAAATCTGGGTGGTAAGAATGCCTATTTTGTATCTTGTATTTTGTATCTTGTTTCCTCCATCTTTTAAAAGTGGAGGCTACTCTTGACAAAGAAAATACAGTGTATTTCCTGAGACTAGGGCGTGTCAACAGCTGAGCTTTTTAGTTAAGCTGTAAATGGAGGTCTCTTGTTACTTGAAGATGTAGACTTCTCAAACAGGAGAAAGAATAATAATACAGAAATTGGCATCCACTGTCCTGTGTTCTCTGGAGCCTTACCTTGAAGGTACACTGGAGCTGTTTGCAGATCATTCTTCCTATGCTTTATCTATATTAGTTGCAGTCTGTTGTGCAGAAATTTCTTAGACAAGATGCTTGCACTCATAATGTTGTGTCATTCTGCTGCCGTAGTGTAATGTAGGTTGTAAAACTGTTGGTGTGTACTAGCAGTTAGCAATTGGGATGTGACTATTGTCTGAACAGCTCAACTAGTGATACTTGGTTTCCTCATCACGTCTTTTCCCTGCTTTTTCTAGGTCTCAGATTGTTGGATAAATTAAGAGACTTATGTTAGTCTAATGGCTGCCTTTATATTTTTCACAGGTGTCTCTCCTGCTGCCATGCTCTGTGCAGTCTGTTTCCTTCCAGCCAGAAACTGACAATCGCTCCAACTTTCCTAGTGACAGAGCATTTCACATATTTAAGAAACAAAGGTAAATTTCTTCTACTGTTACTGTATTTCTCACAGGGCATAATCTTCCCATGACTGTGAACAAAGGGTAGTAGGAATGTCTCATGTATTCTGCATGCTGTAGAAAAACTTTGAATTTCACTTCAATTAAGAAAAAAAGAAGTCTTTGTCCATATTGACTACAGGAGCGAAATGCTTAATGTCTTTAGAAAAGAACAACCAAATTCTTCAGGAGTTATTGAGACTTATGGCAAATACCAGTACAGTGTCACCCTCCTGGATTGCTTCTGCATATAAATTTGGTATGCTTTGATTCTTCCTGCCACATCTCTCCGTGCTTGCAGCAGCAGAGTGAGGGAAGTGTGGCAAGTTGTTTTGGTCCTTTTTTCTCTTCTCATAGGTATAATTTCATGTGGCTTATTCTTTGTTCCCTCTCAGTCTTCATTATGTCTGGTATTGGGTGTTTTGGTCGTTCCATCAGAGCCTGGCCATAACAAGCTTAAGCACTTGCTGTCTGAGACATGAAAAATGGAAACTCACTGAAGTACTGCTAACATTAATGAGTTGTGCAAAGGTATCTGAGCTCTTAGAGGCTCGAGTTATTTAATCTGAGATAGATTCTTGCTGGGGAATTTAGGAGTGATTGAATATTGTGGGTATTCATGTGGGAATTCATGCCCTTAAATATCTTGATTCACAGGGATATATTTTATGAACTGCTGCGAGAATGGGAGGATAACCATGAAAAAACTGGCTGGGACTTTGAAAGAGTTTTGGGCAACAAGATCAGGTAGGAGTCGTATGCAGCTTTATATAGCTCTTTAATGTAGCTAAATTGCTGGTGCAGTATGCTGGACTTGGCATCTGAAGTTCCGTGTTCTCCCTGCAGTCTTCTGCACTAATCTGTAAGAACCTGTGCTGCTTGGAAGATACTATCCGTGTACCTAGTTAAAAGTATTAACTGTTCTGTTAAACAAGCCATAAATGGCAAGAGCCTAGTTTGATCAATCTCTTTATGTCTCTGTTCTCTGTGACTAGCAACAGAGAGCCACTCAAAACCAGTATGTTGTGATCTGAGCACTATGCATTTCATGTTTCCAATGCCTCACTCCTCTTAACCATGTGCAAGTGTATTATATTCTCAGAAGCTTTTAGTTCTAATCATTTCAGAGGAATCTAGAGTATTGGCTCTGAAAACAAGATAAATGTCACTCTTTCCTGTTTAAGCAAATTGTTTTATTCATTTGTTGTTTTATCAGAATAGAGTATATATGGTCTTGGAAGCAGTTGCCTTGCAGGTTTCTCTGTTAGTCTTAACCATCAGCCTAGTCAGTTTACATGTATGTAGGTGACTTTCACTGCAGGAGCAGAGCAAGGCCCATGTGGGGCTCAAGGCTTTCTCAAATTTAAACTGAGCAATTTTCTTTCTCTTTGGGCATCAAAAGTACTGCTATTGCTGTTTTCTTACTTGCATATGTGTGAACTCTCAACTCACTGCTCTGCAGAGGGGAGAGTAGGAGCTGAATGAGTTGATTTTCTTCTTAAATAACAGCATTATTGCAGGAAGGGAAGACAGCAGTTTTACTCCAGACCTGTGTTTGCTCTGCAGGTGCTCAGGGAGAATTTTTGCTTCCATGGTCAGCAAATGGGAAACCTGGTTATAAAGATCTTGGTTTTTGCAGTGGCCTTTGGAGAATACTTTCCTAAAAGCAGTTATTTTATGCTTTTGGTATAGTTTGAGGTTACAACACTTCTTTTAGTGCTACAGAGATCCAGTCAGCATTTTTGTGATTTTCCCTTCACAGGGCCATGATGGCTCACCTATCTGCAACCTGCAACCACAGCCATTTTGCCAGGCTTTTTCAGAAACAGCTTATCCAGGTAAATTACTTGTTCTTTTAATGAAGATGCGCGTCAAAGCTGATTTCATCCTCCCTTGACCTGAGAAAACAAACTGTGTCTTGCAAGTTTCTTTGAGATTTTCCTATTGAAACATTTTTGGGAGAGCCAAGTTTTTGGGATGGGAATTTCCTTCCTTTTCCAGTGATAAACAATAATGAACTCTGTGTAAATCAGGCATAAATCAGGAATAAGGTGTGCTGAGCACATCATAAGCTGTAAGAATTCGTTCTTCATGGTTATTACTTTTGACATTTATCAGATGCAGCTCTCAGATATGTTGATTAGAAACATGAGTGTATTACCAGCAAAAAGTTTTTTCCTGTGTAACACTGCAACAGCCTCTTTTTTATGTAGTATTGCTGTTGTAGTTTACAGGGTCTTTTTGGCCAGTTTCAAGCATCATCTGACTTCACTGTAACTTGAAGAAATGAAGGAAGAAAAGATGCTTCTGACTGAAGTATAGACACCAGTGTATTCTCTATAAATGGCTGGCTTACTGGTGAATTCTTTTTGGATAGCAAAGCAAACATAAAACAGTACTGCAATGTAGTGATTCTTTGAGCCTAAAGATGCGGGAAGGGCGTATCTTTAACTTTATTTAACTCTATGGAAACTCTAGGAAAACCTAGTGTGGGAATGTATAGTGCAGTATCACAGTCTTTGGAGGCTGAGCTAAAGATCTTCCTACTGAGTGGTTCGTAAAGACCATGCCAGTGATGTGTTCTCTGCACATATCCATGTGTAGCCTGCTAGGTATGCCTGAGTTAGATGTATAGGGTCAGAATTCCATCTGTCAAGACATCTAGGCCACGTGTTTATAGCCAAGGTGGGTAACATGTTTTAGCATGTGTAAGAGAGATTTTCTGTACATGGGCTGCCTGAAAAGGTCATGCTTGGATTACTCTGAAAACCAAGTCTTGCAGAAGGGGGAATATGTGGGGTGAGAGATTAAGTGAAATGATGCCTTCTTACAAATTTTCTGCTTCCCTACTCTTTCTGTCTCCTGAAGATGTGTAAAGGTCCGGTTGGTGGTGGCGCAAGCTCGGGAGACACCCCAGACCAGGATGTCCTTAATATGCTTGGTTCTGATAATCTGAGCCGTCTGAAGAGGCTGCAGGAAAGATTTGTTGTTCCTCAGAGCATCAGAGGACCTTGTCCACCCCCTTCATTCCCAGGGTGCCAGCAGTTCTTCAGGGACTTCATCCTCAGTGCAGGAAGGTTAGCTGTCATGGCTGCTGTTTGCTTTGTAGAATGTGCGTGCAAGTGGGGAACATCAGCATGTTGAGAGTTGTATGGAGAGCTTGGGGCATGGTGTAACCTAGACAAAGCATAGCAGAAGTGTTTTTAAGCTGCATAATACCACACTTGGTGTTCTTGGCCCACACGCATGGTGAACGTGTTAATAAGCAGGTTGTGTCTGGGGCATGGAATGTATTTGTATGCTACATTACGCTAGACCATATGGTAATCATTTTCCTTCTGTAAAACCATATCTTGTCACAGGCCATCAGTATTTCCCAGTGTCAAGGCATGCAAGGCTGCCTAACAAGGGCACTGGGCTGGCCAAGTGTTTCTTGTGTGATAGTGCATGAAGCTAAGGAGTTACAGGATAAAGGTTCATGGTTTTGTTTAATAAGTTTTTCATAATCCACAGCATGGAGGAGTTGTGTTTGATGGGAGATTTGAATCTTGAGTTAGTTTACAGCTTTCTGCTTCAACAGATCCATATTATTATCCTTATGCTGGGACTTACTAAATAGCATCTGTTCAAAAAAGTACAAAATAAGAGTGGAAAAGAAGGGGGTGTTAACCAGTACTAGACTTGCCCTTTGCTTTCTTTTCTGTCAGCCTGTTACACTGGATGTGTGCTGATGCTTGTAACAACTCATGGGACAAGCGTGAAATTTTGCAGTGTGTTAGTTGAGGTTTTACTGCTGTTTTCAACCCAGTCTGACTCATCTTCATCTTTTGCTGAAGTTACCAGTTCAATCAGCATCTGATGGATAGTCTGTGCCTGAAGATACTTGAACTGAATGGCCTTACTCTGGTGGAGCATGAGCACAGTGATGGGGAAGCAGATATGGATGAGCAGGTACGCTCGTTTTTTACAAACACGTCTGGCAGGAATTTCCCCAAGCTGTTCCAGTACCCGAAGAATTACTGGCTTGATTGTGAGTTGCCTGGAGTTTTTACTGCTGTTTTTACAAGAGCTTCTTCATTTAGTTTTGTCGTAACTTTGCAACTTTGTTATGGATGTCTGAGCCCCTTGCTGTTTGCTTCCATGCTTCAGGGTGCTTCATAGGACTGTGTCATAAGAGATGATGCACAATAGTTTGGAAAGTGAGAGCCTCTTTTTAGGATGTTTGTGCCCTGTGTTAGGTCCATGAAGTAGCGACTCCAGTTGTTGCATTCAGGTGCAATAGCTCCTTGTTGCTTTTCCATGTATGAAGATCTTGGTTAGAATGAATTTGTAGTCAGCCCTGTTTATATCCGTTTCTTCACTCATCTGTCCCTGTCAGAGGTGTTACAGCTTATAGCCTATTACCAAAGTAGCAGCCAAAGGTTCATGAAGACTTGCACAGCAGTAATGATATGAAGGAGGCAACATGAGATCAGCTCTCTGCTGTCTCATTGACTCTAGAGTTGTTAAGATGAAGATGTGATTCAGCAGCTGCTTGTTTTAGAAAGCTCTTGAATTAATTTCTTCTTGCTGCAAGTGAAGCAGTGGAAGCAGAAGTGATTTAAAATGCTTGATAAATATGTATTTTGGAAACTTACCTTTATTAAAAGCAATGATGAAGGTATGTGGCCCTTTTACATGAAGGGAGTGGAAGTTTTCTGTTGGTAGTTGTTTTGCCCGTTTAGGGTAGCATTGCCCCAGCTTGGTTTTTTTTCATTTCAGGATGAAAAGAAGCGTTTCACTGTGGTCCTGTTAAGCCTGCGACTCCTCGCCAAGTTCCTGGGCTTTCTTGTCTTCTTGCCATATCGCACTGTGGAGCAACCAACTAGAGACTTGCAAGACTCTGCAGTAGCCTTGAGAAACCAAGTGAGAAACCAAACTTCTAAAAAATCCAGTGATACTTTCTGCTTGACAGGCAGGTTTTCTAATCCGGGGAGGGGATTATCAATAGTTATGCCCTTTCAGAGCAAGCCCGTGGTTCCTGTGATGATGTTGTACCGTTTTGTGCCCCTATTGCGTATTCTTGGGTTGGGAACAAAGGACAGAGGAGCTTGTAGAAGCTAGAAAAGAGTGAGCAATGCATTGGTGAAGAAGTACTCACTCTTCTGTTATTTCTGCTAATCTGGGCTTGTCATACCAGAGCTCTGATCTAGCTAAGAAGACTTGTATTTTTAGCATAAAATCCACCTACCAAGAATGTTTTTGGTTTGGTTTCACACCCATCTCCTCACAGTATGTCATACTGAATGCAAGGAGACAGGGGTTACACCTTGGCTCCACTTGTATGTAGTCAGACTTATAGCCCTTATTTTGAAAGTCCCAGTGGGACCTCTGATTGCCATCATAGCGTGGTTTTTACCTCTGCTCATTTGCAAAGAAGCACAGAGAAACCAGTTCCTGGTTTTCGTTAGCCCTGAAGTCGCTTCTTATTTGTACAGAAGATGAAATCCTAGAAAGAAAAGTCAAAATACAGATTAAGTTTTCCTTTAAGTATCAAAAGGTAACTTGAAGCTGCTGCTTTGACTTCTGTTGTCTATTAAGACCCTGCCTGTACTGGATGTATTGAAGCTTCTGAGACAATCTATTCAGGATCATCGTTCCATCCTCACTATTCCTTGGATTGTGGAGTACCTTTCCCTTGTGGATCATATTGCTCCTTTCCTTGATTACTACAGGAAAGTATTTTGTCTCTTGCTGCAGGTATACAGGTAAGAGCCTAGGAAAGGGTACTTGTTAAGAACTTTCCTGTGAAGGTCTGCTTGCTTAGTTGAGATGCCTGGTGTTTGAGAATGCACGCTCTCCCTAGTTTGAGAACTACTTTTATGTTACAGAAAGCTGCAAAGGGAGCACATCCTAAACTCAGAGATTAATATTTAATTTAAATATGTGTTTTTTCATCAAGTAAACAAAATTCTTTAAATCTGTGTTCACTCATTCTGCATTTGCAGCTGTGAATTTAAAACCTTGAATTTGGACCTTAAACCTACAGGGTCTCCTATGACTAAATAATGCCCTAGTTTTCATATACATGAGACACATTCTTGGGAGTTACCTAATACAGTCTTTTCTTACAACAGCATGTTATTCAGATGCATATGTACAAAAAGGTAGAGCTTGCTCTCCACTGGTCAGGCAGACAAATAAGGAATGTGTACATGGGGACAAATAAAATAATTAGAAAGTGAGTGGTTTGGGAATTCTTTTTGTGATGAAAATAGAGCTACTGAAATCTAACACTCTCTCTTGTTGCTTTTGCTGCCTGACAGGTTAATGGTCCCTTCTGAAGATAAGGAGATGAGTTTCCTGAACAAGCTGCTGATCCTTGCGGTTCTGGGTTGGCTTTTTCAGGTAGAGTCTCCTTTTGGACACATTTCTTCCCTAAAGAAAAAAGCAGGACACACAATTCAATAGAAAATAATATTTAAATGGATTAAAGAATCCTCTGTATTCTAATGGAGAGTTATTTTCCTTTAGTGGAATTCTGTGAAGCAAGATATATTTTCTTTCCAATAGGAACTGTAATTACTGCTGAAATACATTCTGTACTTAAAAATCTGCATCCTTGTAATCAAATTGTCAGCTGATTCCTGTTAGAATTGGAAGCTCTTGTGCAAAGATGGAGTGCTAGCTGGCAGCCTTGAATTACTGGGGAATTTTTGTCTGATAAAGGGATGGTATGTGGTGAACTTCAAAAATCCTTTTTTTGCCTCCAGTTAGAAATAAGGTAACTGCTTAGCAGGAACCTGTTGAAAAGGTACAAGATGTTGTAAGTGAGGGTAAGGAAGGTGGCTTATGTTATTGTGATCAAACTAAGTCTTTAATTTTATGGAAAGACTCTTAGGGCAGAGAGGGTAGTTAGCACTAGCTGTTTTTTTGTGGGTGGGAGGTTGATAAGATTTTATTGTTCTCTGTCAGAAATGGTGTAAGTTACTGACTGCTGTTTGGGTTGTAACTGCTGGGAGTTTTGTTTCAGGTTCCATCAATCCCTGAAGAGTTGTTTTTTACCACTGATGTCAGGCAGGAGCGGTTGATGATGGATACTGTGACATCTGCTCAGGCTTTGGTGAGTTAGAGCAGTAGCATGTCCTCTCAATCTGTTGATGAGGGTGGACCTAACATCCTCAGGAGTTTCAGATTTCATCAGGAGCTTGGCTTCAATGCAGCTGCATTGAGCATACATAGGCCAATGGATGTGATGCCCCAGTCCGTCCAAGTACCTCAATTGCGTTGCATCCTGGATTGTAAACTGTGTGTTACAGCTCTGGGGCTTTTGTCAGGTAGAGCCCTCTCGTCTGCTGCAATGGCTTGCAGAATAGGTGCCCAGTTATGCTGGAGGATTGCTTTTTGTTGTTAGGTTTGGTACCACCCCCTCCCCAAATGAGTGTACACTGCCCATGTGGATGTGGTCTGAAGTTGCTTTTCCCTTATGCCTCTGCCTGTGCTGTGTACTACTGGCGTGGCATTACTCCACAGTGCAGTTTGAGTGAGTCTGGGTGATGAAGACACCTGTGGAAGCAGATGTGCTGCATTTATTCTCCTCCGTGGGTAGGTTTCTCTTTCGTGAGTAGTAGCTGTGGCAGCAGTCCTGGTTCTACTACAAACTACCATCAGTTTCCAGTTGGGCTTTGGCAGTGGTCAGAAGGAAAGGTTGAGCTACACTAACTGCATGTAGAGTGCTCATTGTGTGTTACAGGGCTGGACTGAACACTTGCGCTGCAAAGTTCCTAATCTTACTGTGGATTTGGAATCCAGTTATTTTTATTGTTTTCATGGAAAGGCAGCTGTGAAACCTGCCTGCTTCCATGTGTTTGGGATTTCTGACTGTCCTGCTGTGTCCTTTCAGCATTTCCTTCCTTTTCTCACCAGGACTCTGTACCCTTGGTGGATCAGCAATTACTTTATACCTGCTGTCCCTATCTTGGTGAGTATTTTATTTATATTTGCTAAAGAAATAAAATGTATTAGTATATATTTACTAATATTTTAAATTTTTATTTATATTTGTCTTTTGGCATTGTGAGTCGTTGGATCATCTTTCTTACCCCTCTGCACAACTTCAGGTCTCAGTTGTGTATGAATCAACCTTGTAGTATTTCAGTGGTATTACAGAAGCTCATGCAGCTGTGAACAGAAGCTGGGGAAGGGAGGCTACACAGTCAGGGTAGTTGATTTACAGAGCTTGAATGCAGAGGGACAGGGGGACTGATTCTGTCATAAACTATAAGGAAGCATTCATTAAAAGAAGTGAGCATACAACTTTTCCATCCCTAGGTATAGGGAGAGCTGTTTGTATTGTGAGGAATGCCTTGATCCTTAAGAATATTTCTGGTGCCAGGCAGAGGGAAAGAATTCTTTTATGCCCTGGTGCTTCATCAGGTGGTTGTTTGAGATCTTTTTCCTGATATCTGACTGCCACGGTGAAATCCTTCTCTAGACAATAGAGTTCCAGATGGTGGGGTGGTGCTCTGCTTCTTGGGATTTAGCTGCTAGGAAACCTGTGGTAAACATGCATCATGAAATGTAGGGGCTGAACGTGTCTTCAAGCTTTTTCCCAGGTATTTTCTCCTGACCCTGTTGGAATGGTGTGTAACTGTGCTTGCCTCGTTGTCCTTGTGGACTTTACAGTTCCTGCTTGCCATGCTGAAAGGGGTGCATAGGAATGACTGCTCCCTAATCCTTCTGAGCAAGTCCTACTATGTGCCAGGGAGCTTTTTGGAAGCCTCCTGTTTTGTCTCGGGAGCCTCTCCTGCCTTGCTGTGCTCTGCCAGTTAAATGTGTGGAATGTCCCTCTGCTTTTCTGACTGAAGCTGAGAGAATCTGCTCTGGAAACAGGACTGACAACTTGAAAATCTCTCACGAGTTTTGGTGTATTCCCTTGTCTATGGGGACAACCGCATCTGGAATATTGTGTCCAGTTCTGGGTCCCTCAGTTTAAGAAGGACAGGTACCTGCTGGAGAGAGTCCAGCACAGGGCAACTAAGATGATTAAGGGAGTGGAGAATCTCCCTTATGAGGAAAGACTGAGGGAGCTGGGTCTCTATAGTTTGGAGAAGAGGAGATTGAGGGGTGACCTTATTAGTGTATATAAATATATAAAGGGGGAGTGTCACGAGGATGGAGCCAGGCTCTTCTCAGTGGCAAACAATGATAGGACAAGGGGCAATGGGTACAAACTGGAACACAAGAGGTTCCACTTAAACTTGAGAAGAAACTTCTTCTCAGTGAGGGTGACAGAACACTGGAACAGGCTGCCCAGGGAAGTTGTGGAGTCTCCTTCTCTGGAGACATTCAAAACCTGCCTGGACACGTTCCTGTGTAACCTTATCTAGGTGTTCCTGCTCCGGCAGGGGGATTGGACTAGATGATCTTTTGAGGTCCCTTCCAATCTCTAACATACTGTGATACTGTGATACAATGACTGCTTTTGCATGTTTTTCTGTGCAGGGGAGCTGCGGAAACTACTTGCCTCTTTTGTGGCTGGTAGTGGAGCAAAAAATGGTGGCTTTATAAGGAAAATCACTCCCACAGCTGCAGAGTCCTTGGCACCCAAAGCTTCTGTCACACAGCGGAAACTGCAGGTAATGAAATCAGGGGATCACAAGGGGAAGCAGGTCAGGAGATACTGCTTGTGTAAGAGTGGGGTACACAGTGGTGTCCTAATGACAGGGGAAGAAAAGCATGGGCCTAGGCAGCAGTGAATGTTGTGTGTAATGGTCAAGTATCCTTACTCCTCATTCTTCTGTTATAGTCATGTGGTTGGGATACCATGTGGGTGTTAAGATCTTTCAGTAAACTCAAAGAGGGGAGGTTTAGATTAGATACTAGGTAGTTCTTCTCTGTGAGGGTGGTGAGGCCCTGGCACAGGTTGCCCAGGGAGGCCATGGCTTCCCCATCCGTGGCAGTGTTCAGGGCCAGGTCAGAAGGGGCTTGGAGCAACCTGGTCTAGTTGAAACTGTCCCTGCCTCTAAGGAGGGGTTGGAACTGGATGAGCTTTAAGGTCCCTTTCAACCCAAAACATTCTATGCTTTTGTGAAGCATTCTTGCAATTGGAACAACTAGCCTATTTCTGTCTGCCTCTTTGTTATTGTAAAATGTTGGTGTGTTTCTGATACTCTGTTTTGGTTAGATTGTAGCTGCGCCTTCACTGAAAGAATGAACTGTGTATGACCCTACAAGAATTACCAGCCTATAATTAAAAGAAGAAGATCCTTTCTTTCCAAAAACAAACCCTATGTGGTGACTCACTACTAGTAGGTGCTGTCAGAACATTACCATGCTTCCCTTTACTAGGCATTTGCTTTTGGTTAATGAGCTTTTGGTTAAATGGTTAGAAGGAAATAGAGAACAAATATTTGACAGGGATGCTGAATGCCACAGTAGAAGAAGGTTCTAGCATAGGAAAATTGTGTTCCTTTCAGCACAATTCCAGATAGAAGTTCTGTCCATTCCTGTGTTGAGGAGAGGAGGATATGGGTAGAGTCCTTTACTCAATTCTAGCACTTTTCTTTTGAACAGGCAGAGTTGGAACAGGCCTTCTTCCACAACCAGCCTCCTTCCCTACGCAGAACAGTTGAATTTGTGGCAGAGAGGGTGGGATCCAACTGTGTTAAGCATATCAAGTAAGTGATGGTGTGTTGCCTGTCAACCTTTAGCTGCACACTTCCTGGGAGAGTCTTGTTCTGTTTTCTCTGTAACCTGTCCTTCACCTTCCTTTCTTCTCCAGGCCAAGTGAAACCATCTTCTCCAGTCTCCTTGTAGGTCATGTGTTCCAGCATCCCAGCTACCTAAATGATTTTTTTTCATTTCTCCTTCAGTCACACGAATTGTCTCATACTGGTGTCCCAAAGATGGACACGTTACTCCAAATGCAGCTTCGCAGTAGCAAGGGAAGCAGTTATTTCCCTTGACTTGCTGGCTGTGCTGTTGCAAACATCAGCCTAGTTTAAGGTTGGCCTTCTTTGGACACTGCTGATTCATTTGGCTTGCCTACTGGGAACTACAGATCCTTTTCTGCGGTGCTGCTCCATAGCCAGTAGACCCCAGCCTGTACAGGTGTACAGTCACCACCCCATTGTCAGCCATTTCCTCTGCCCTCCCAGTCCTTCTGAATGGCAGCCCATGACTAAGCATATCACTCATAAACTTGCTGAGAATTTGTACTGTCCTGTTGTCCAACTTAAAGACATTAAACGGTATCAGCCCGCAAGGAATGCTGGTGATGATAGTGGGCTGCTGTTGATATCTTTGAACTTCTGACTGCTATCTACTGAGAGCGTAAGGGTACTGCTGCCAGAAAAGATGCCTCTAACCACATATGTTTGTATTAAAACCAAAAGGCTTTTGACTCTTTGGTGATGTATTGCATCCGAGATGGGTATGCTCCTAAATAGGGGAAACCAGTTGGTAACAGTGTGCACTGCTATTGATTGTACTGATGTCAGTCTGTGAGAGTGTTCTTGTTTTTTTTACAGAGCAACACTGGTAGCAGAGTTGGTTCAAAGGGCTGAAGTCATGTTGCAGGATAAAGTGAAGGAGGAGGATGCCAATCATGACAAGCTGCTTGAAGAGGTGTGCACTCATCTCTATGAGGAAGGGGCCCAGGCACTCATCAAAGGCAGAGAGTAAGGAGGAAAAGTTATTTAAACTTGTGCCTTCCCTTCTCACTTAGAGAATCTGTAAGCCTAATTTGGCTTGGCCTGCTTGGGTTCTGGTAATTATAAACCTTGACCTCTGCTCTTCTTAGGGTGACTGTCTGCTGTGCCTCCAGCCAGTTAATGCTGTATTTGTAGGAATGAATAAAGGTGCTATGTATCCCTCTGCATCCAGCTCCAAATGGACATCCACTGCAGCTCTTTTATCTCTCTGTCTTTGGAAAACTGAATATTGCAGCTTGGTAGCTTGCAATTTGTTCTTTCCCTGTCTGTTTCTTTTAGTCTGACTTGTTTCACTGCATTCTTCCAACTGGGTTTGGAACCAGAGAGTGTGTGAAAGTTGCTGCATTAATGAACCTCTGAGTGCTGTCCAAGAACTTTGACTAATCCTGTGGCACATTTTATTTCTTTTCTTGCAGATTTTGCAAAAAGAAAGGTCCCGAGGCGGTAAGGGTGTTGTTGCCAGAAGAGACATCTGCAGCAGTATGTATTCTCACTAAAACTTACTAAAGGTCTGGGTCATTACATTTTTCCCATTCCTGCTTCACTTATCCCTTAATGACTTAAGACAATGGAATCGTTGATGCCTCATTAATAGGAGGAAGAGCTCACCTCTGCCAGGCTGCCTTGATATATTGGCTGAAGTGATGCTCTAGTCCATAGCTAATTGTTGAGACTTGAATGGTGTATAAGTTACATTACTTTGCAAGGATAATGCTTTTGTTTTAGTATCAACTTTGCCAGGAGTTGGTGGGATTTAGGTGGGGTTGATGAGTTTCAGGAAATCAAAATGGGTCAGTCCTGTCGCTCAGAGTAGTGATTCCCACAAAGGTGGTGATGATCTGTTTAAGTGTTGCATGCCAAAATTAAGAGTTTTTTCCCCTCTAGACTTCCCTCTGACTTCTCACTGACTGTAGTGCTGTGGCTGGTGGTAAATCTGCTGTTGCTTGTTATCCTCCCTGTAAAGGTTTTAAGTTGCGCAGAAGACATTGCAGTGGATCTGGCTACTGAGAAAGCCTGTGGCTGGCTTTCTGCTAACATTGCAGGTGAGTCTCTTTACCCTCAATTGGGGCTTCTAATCTGTGTCTTGTACTCCCTTTTTGAGATCAAGGGTAGAATTTATTCCAGTGTTATAAAGTACTTGGTCCTACTCATTTTTCTTGTAGTGGGAAGCATGCAGTTGCTTTGTCCCTCCTTGTTTAGGAATAAGAGGAATGATTTCTAGCTCCAAGAACCTTCTTCAGGGATTTTTCAGGCTTGGCACCATGTAAGTGATTCTTAGTTATGGAGGCTCATAGGATGGTGAGAATGAATGCTGTGGAAAGCTGATTCTGAAAATGTCGTCTAGGCTGAAGTTATCTCAGCACTTCAGATGTATGATAGAGACAGCCTGTCCACATGCACAGAATGCTTCTCAAATCTTCTGTAAAACAAGCTCCTCTTAGACTGGGTGTGTCTTCAGCAGGCTGAAGGCAGCTATAGTCCTACTCTGTAATAGTGCTCTGGCAACTCTTCAGAATCTCTGAAAACCCAGTTTTTTAGGAGGTTGTGCCAAGAATCTGGGGAGGGATATGCAGCACCATTTGCAGCAACAGGAGTTTAGTGTTTTGGATGCTGGTCAAAACGTATTTTTGGTAGAAAACATATGGCTTTCATGGGCACAGTGGTTGAGCTGGTATGATCACGCTGATTCAGCTTTCTGCTTTGGCATCGCTTCCTGGCTTCGCTACTGTGTTCAGTAAACCTGATGAAGTATTTTGATGGCAAATGAGATGAGTTGCCAGTGGTACCTGGTGATAATGGTGGCTGCTTTCTGTAGCTGTGAGTTAAGGTTCTCTCTCCACCCCTGCTCTGTCCATTAAATATAACAGGAACTCAGAGTGGGAGGGGGTTGAAAGTATAAACTGTCCTTTGTTCATCCGCCATGGCCCTCAGAATGAGAGGCTAGTAGTCTGCCTTGCTGGAGAGAAAAGCTGAAGTAAACAGGATTTGTTCCCTGTTCTTTGTAGCACTAATAAAAAGAGAAGTGAAGGCAACCTTCAACAGAATGCTGAAAGTCCCAGGACTTCCCTTGCCCAGCGAGGATGCTCTGGAGTTGAGAAGGGACTGCCCTGCAGGCTGTCATCACTGTGCTCCGTTTCCCTCCCAGATCATCAACGAGATTAAGGTTCATAGTGTTCAATTCCCACCTTGCCCTAAATCCATTTTTATTTTCCACATTGGCGTGTATTTGGGGGTTTTTTGGAGGTTTTTGTTTGTTTGTGTGGGTTTTTCTGTGTGTGTGGTTTTTTGATTTTTAGGGGGATGTTCTGGTTTTAATGAAAAGGTTGTGATGAGCATTTAGGAAGCACAATGGAAAGGTCTCTTTTTCATCTCCCTGTTTGCTGTCTCTGTAGATCAGAGTTCCCTGGTCAGGAGTACTATCTCAAATAGAAGATTCCTGGTAGCATGGCAGTGGCTTCTTTGATCTGAGTAGCATTGAAACCATAGTGTAGTGAGGGTTGTGTACAACCCTAGGCTAAAGAGTCAGCATATCAAAGTAGCCACTTTTTTGTAGACCTGCTCATCTTATGGAGAGCCTTCTGGTCTCTATTTAGAGTGTTTCCTGTTGGTCCTTTCAGTTTTGTAGAGCTTCATAGACTGTCCCATCTTACCCACTAGGAATCTGACACTGAATTAAGCGTCAGATGAATCTACAAATCTGACAGATTTTTGCCAGTCTACATCTGCACCTTCATTCAGCTGTAACTAAGGAGAATCAGAATATCTTAAAAGAAGGTAATAGTATGGACTTCATTTCAGCCTTAGATCCAAGCAGTTCTTTTTTATGGGGACACAAGAACTAGTGTGTAAAGTGTATAAACACACGTGTAAAATCTATGAACTGCTCTGTCACCTCCAAAGATACATTTGTTGAAGTGCAGGATACTAATATGTAAATTACTGCTGTCTTCTTTCATCAAGGATGTGCTCTGTGTTGCTGTGGGCCCACGGGATGAGGGTGAAGTGATCGACTGCATCTGGCTGGAGTGCTTGCTGGGAAGATTGAGTCAGACACTTCGATGCAGAAAGGTAGAAGTAGTACAAAAAGCAACAAAAACATCCCCTTGGGCCACCTTGAGCTGTGTTCGTACCTGTAAACTTGTTACTTTGCCTTACCTTACAGTTGAGTTCAATGGAATGGTTTTTGTCTGAGTTAAAATGGGACAAAGTTGCACTGCATTTTTTCATACTGTGCAGATTTGCTTGTTGCTTAAAATTGTCCTTTTGTGGATCCCCTTTTCATATCTGATCTTTTCTTTTCAGTCTTTAATGGCCTCCTGATTACAGCTCTGTGCCTCTTGCTGTAAATTGCCTGTTCTTATCTGATATTTTTATCCCTTGTAAAGCCCTGTTTTGTCCAGTCTGCAGTATGAGGACAGTGATACAACTGTGTTTTGTGTTTTCCAGTTCATGTGTCCCACATCAGAACAGCAGCTGGCAAAATGCACGGTTGAGTTGGCTTCTTTGCTGGGTAAGTCAGTCATGATAAGCTATTTAAGACTCAAATCTGTTATTACAGTTCTCTTAAATCTTTGGGGTCAGAGATTTCATTATTTAGAACTCACAGATGTTTGATTCTCTTTGGTGTTATTTAGTTTGCAGATTTTTTCTGTCAGTTCGGGTGGTTGCTCTTCCTCCTTTCCAGCTTCTGCAAAACAGCATCATATGTGACTAACCATCCTTCAGATCTGGTGTCCTTATTCACATCTCCAATGGCTTTTATTTTATTTATTGATATCTTCATTAAAATATGTGATATGCTTTCCAGTATTTCTGTCTCTGAAAAGTTATGGCTCTGGGTTTGGGTTTGGGTTTTTTTTTTGTCCCTAAAAGTAAAGGCCTGTTATTTACATTTTTATGGCTTTTTTAGGAATGGAAGTAGCTTGTTTTCTGTGTATTGTGACTTCTGTGAGCATTTTTGTAGGGTATCTTTTTGTTTTGTTTCTTTCTCTCCCCCTTGCTCTAATGTGTTAAACACAGTATTTTTCTCAATGGGAGCTACTAGTGATCTGGATGCAGGTCTTTTCCCTTCAGGCAACCTTCTAATTTTCTGGGGTTAGAACCTCCCTAGGAAGTTTTATACGTGGTTCATTCTTTAAGAAAACAGTTCACATCTGAATATTGTGGAATTTCATTCTGGGGGGCAGCACTGCCTCATTCCGTCAGACTGTACTAAGGAGGGTCTGGTGTCTTCTCTTTATGTTTAGCTGCAGTTAAACAGTGTTCAGCTTCAGTTTCCTTTGTATACACCTTTAGGTATAGTCAACAACTATTTAATTTGTTTATGGGTTTAAATGTTGTCTTATTGTGTTACTCTCCTTTGGAGTAACAGCTGGGTCCTTTTTTTATTAAATGTCTGACTTTTATTTAGTCAGTCGCCTTCAAGACGTGGGCTATATGTCAACCAAATGGTATTCTTTATCTGAGTAATATGAATCTCTTCCTATGTAACACTTGTTTATATAGTTTCAAAGCTCATAATTTTCCATGTTTCTAAACTCCATTCCTCTCATGTTTCCTAGTTTACACTCACTAAACATTATTACTTCAGTGATGCCAGCTCTGCAAAACGTGCTGTTGGACCAAGATGATGACTATAAAAGGAAAACATGCAGCTATAGAAGTTCACTTTTCTTCTGTCTCTTAGTTTCAGATCGTGTCCCTCTGCGTCTCAGGATCAAGTCCCCAGAGAAGACCTCTGAGAGGCTGCGTAGGAAGAATAATCCCACCTATGGCCTTCTAAAACTCCTACTTTCTGTCTGGAAGGAGGACTTTGGGACACCTGTTCCTGTGCAGCTGATGTTCAGCAAGAAGAACATCGGTTATCTTGCAGAAGTTAAACAACGAGAGGTAAAGCTTATTCCAGTCTATGGAGGTGCCAGTTACGCAGTCTGGTCTCATATGTTCATGCAGGAGTTCTGCATGAGCCTGCCCTCATTGTTAACTGATGCCTTGTGTGAATGAGGCCAGCAGGATTTGGTCAGCTGCTAGCTAATGTTGTTTTTGCAGGAGCAGAGGAAGAGAGGGCTGCACACAACTTGGTGTTTGATACCTGTCTGGGGGGCTGTCAGGAAGGAACAGTTTAATGAACAAATGGCAAAACAGCCCATTTGGTTGGGGAGGTTGAGGGCTGATAGAGTGTTATGAGATTCGCCAGCTATGAATCTGAAAATTGCCCTGGCTCATTGCAGGGTAAAACCAGCTTATTTCAGAAGGGAAGTAAAGAATATTTCAAGCTGTTCCTGAACACACAACAAGTAATTACTTGGTGTGTTTGGAAACCAAGAATTAGAAATGTGGAGACTTTATGGTACGAAGAAATGTATGAACTTGTGGGATTTTGCACTCATTTTTGATGTTGCTTTTTAGTGTCCTTCACTGCCACACCCACATAAATAATGTGTTTTATCTTTTTGTTCCTTTTCTCCACATCCTGATCCACACAGGAAAACATGAATTGTATAAGGATAAAGAAATGAACACAAAATCTATTTTTTCTTGAGTTGTTGATGTTTTTTCTCTTCTGCAGTGGGATTTGTTCCTTTTCATGCTTCATGGTCTTGTAGAACATGAACTAATGAGAAGCAGTGAAATAGAGAGTTGCTTGCATAGCCTCGAAGAGGTCCCTTGGCCTTCAGTAAGTAATGAGATGTGTGTGAACAATAAGTGAAATAAAAAGTAAAGCTACATCGACAGTCAACCCTTGTAGTTCTGTTTTATGAAGCCCATAATCTTCCCTGTCTATAGTTCCTGCTTAATGCAGCAGCAGGACTAGCTTCCAACAGCCTTGTTTCTGTTACTAGTGCTTGGCTGAAAGCTATGGTTGTATGAATCCCACCATTGCCCCTGCAGTGCAGACAGTGCCAAGGAAGTTGTATTGCAGTTTGGAGACCAGCTGGCATGGTTACCAGCTCTCCGTCCTAGCCTAAATGGGTCTGCCATGTTCCAGCTGAGGATGGCAATGTTGGAAAAGATCTTAACTGAGCAGACTTGCATCTATACCTCTTTGCCTGCTACCACAAGAATGTGAGAGCACTCGGACTTTTCTAGCCAGAGTTAAAATGTAGAAAACTGCCCAACTCCCTGCTAAAAATGGGTGGTATTTGAAGGCTGGTGAGCACCTGCATATTGGAGATGCTTAACCATTCAAACTGTGGCAGTGACCTTCCCTGAGAAGGGTGTGCGGGCTAGAGGGAGACTGAACATGTACACCTACAGGCATTTGTCTTTGCAATCAGTTGCATAGCTTGTCTGTGTTTCTGCACTGGAAAACCATCAGCAACATGCTCTAACCATGTAAAATTCTTAACTAGAAAACTGAACTAAGCCTCTTGGTTGGCACTTGTTAATAAGGGTTCTCTGGTTTGTATCTGTTTGTTACAGGATTTCTTAAAAGAACTGGAAATGCTGTCCAGAGTATTTAAATCGGAACATCAGATAGCAGAGCTCAGGACTAAACCCTGTGAGCTGACCAGACAATCTCTAGGTACCGTGACAGCACAAAGTTAATGAAGGCCACTCTTTGTAGACAAAACAACCTAATGAAGATGCAAAGGGACTGTGCAGTGTTTCTGAATGCCTTGTGAGCTCTTTGCTGGGAGCTGCTGCCACTAGGAGGTCACTCTGTGCAAAACCCACGCTGGTCTTCCCTTTCTGTTCATGGACATTTTGCCATGGTGACTATGCTGAAGGATGTCCCTCAATCAGCAAATCGATCTCCAAGTCAGAAGTCCTTTAAGCACCTTGATCGTGGCTCAGAGCAGCCGGTTTTTAGACTCAGAGACACATTTTGTATCTGTGCAGCAACAGGCTGTGACCAAACCCAAAAATAGATACAAGTGGTCAAGTAACTTCATGATCAGAGACATGGTTTCCTGGTGGCTCTTCTCATAGTTTAATGTGACTTCTTGTGTTTGTTGTCTGTTAACAAAGACTCTACTGTCAGGGGAGGGAAAGGATGAACCTGTATGACATGAAGATGAGCCTATATTTATTTTTCATTGTAAGCTCAATTTCAACGCTTTGATTTTAATGAAGACTCATTTTAAAAGTTGAACTGTATTAAATATATACATCAGAACACTGATGGCATTATTCTGAAAGCATGTGGATGCTTAAGTGTTTTTCCATCTCTTGTTGGAAACAGAACTTGTAATTTCCCAAGGTTTTTAATAGAAATAAGGGAGAAAATACCAGTTTATATTTTTTACTGAACACAGTATTTTTATGATGCTTTTATAGTATGTGAACTTAAATGGCATCTGACTGCTGTTTTTTATAATCCTTTTTGCCTTGAGTTTCGGTTTTATCAGACAGGAAGTGCTGCAGCAAGAAAACTACAGCCTGGAAGAGCAGACAGAACAGTAGTGGAAGAGCACTGGCGAGTGCTGATGGCAAGCAGGATGGCCCCAGCAGCCAGGTTGAGGATGCTGAGGCCCAGAAGAAAGCTGCTGTTGCTCATGTGCACTGCCCGTGACGACCACACTGGGAGCTGTGGAACAGTGACACGGGTTGCTGTGAAGTTAGAGCCTGCTGCTGGGAACAGCCGATTGACTTTGCAGGCCACATTACTCCAGCACTGTGGGCATCCTGCTGCTGCTGCTGCTTCATGAGCCCTAAATATCCTTGTGAAGATACAGGTCTTGAAACTGGAAGGAAATCATGGGTCAAAGAGGACAGCCATCCTTGTGCTCAGTGTCTCCTTGTGTGTGACTCCCCTGAGACACCTCAGTTTTGCCTTCTTCTCTTAGCAGAATCATAATGATACGTATCCTTAACACATAGCATGGCCATCCAGGGGTGCGTGACAGCCTGTACTGCTGTCACAATGGACATTGTGCACAGGATGACATTTGTCAGTGGTGGGGTATTAGTGTTCAATTTCCTGTAAACAATTTGTACAGTCCCAGATTGGTTTGAGTTGGAAGGGACCTTCAAGCTCATCGAGTTCTAACCTAGCCTTCAACACTGCAAGGGATGGGGCAGCCACAGCTTCTCTGGGCACCCTGTGCCAACGCCTCAGCACCCTCACAAGGAAGAACTTCTGCCTCAGAGCTCATCTCATCTCCCCTCTCTCTCAGTTTAACATGGCAAGGATTACATGCCGAGGATTGCTGACCCGGTGAAACAGCCTTTATATGAGAGCTACAAGGGACAGACAGAAAGGGAGGGGAATCACTGTTTTAGGTGTTGCTGGTCTTCATTCAACAGCACACATGCAAGCTGAATTCCAGTCCACAGTCTCCTTTTTCAATTGAGAGGGAATTCACATCACTGCCAGTCTTCCCTATTGGACCATTAAGTTGTATTTTTACTGATTCATGGTCTGTGGTACTCTGAGAGTAATACTGGATGGCTGATTAATAGATGACTTGTCCCTGAAAGCACAACCGCATCAGAAGAGAGACACAAAGTCCTCTCCTAAGCTCAGAGAAGCAGTGTCCACAGCCTGTATATAGATGTTTGCACTCTGGATACTTCCTGGAATTTGAATGTTTCTTTCTCTACATTGATTAGTAGAGCAGTAGAAGTTTAAGCTTAGAGGAGTAACTTAATTGTTTAAGTTGACTGATGAACCCCATATTACCAGTATCAAATGATAGAGCAGAGACATGAATAAGAACCCAAACATGATAATCTCCCCCTATTCTGGGCTGGCTTTCCCACATCATTTCCCCCAAACCAGAGCATCCATTTCATCCCTTTCATGTGTCATGGTTTAGCCTCTCCCCAGAGATTTGGAAGGTCTGAACATATCCATCACTGGCTACTGCAAGCCTCTGTGAAGCTTTCCAATCTCATCAAAGACAGTTTGAAATAGGAAAGGTAAAGATCAGTTCTGCTGTGGTGTTTTGTTTTCCTCCCATGTGATTGTTTTGCTCAAGTTCTAGTGTCTTGCCTCAGGGATGTTCTCTCTGAACTCTTTTCCCCAGAGCTTCTGCCTGTGTTCTGCGTAAGTGCTGGGGGACAGGGTATGGGGATAGGGAAGATAGAATCTGTTTGGTGTGATTTCAGCAGCCTAAAATTCAACCAGGCAAGGCTGATCTAACCATTGAGGCTTATTTTGTAGTCAGTGTAAGGAGGGAGAGACCTGCAGGAAGCCAGGAAGCAAAACATGCTATTTCCCTTGAAATTATTTTACAGTGGGGTGAATCAACCTTTGGAAGTGTCCATTTCTTGCCAATGGTAGCTAAAAAGAGAGCTAAAAGAACCCAGCTAACTTTCAGGTGCCTAAAACTAGTTAGGATGGGTTTTCATGCATTTTGAGGGCTCCTCTGACCTCCAGAGCCTTTGAGGTCTGCTGTTGTGCCAACACAAATTTCATGCCATGCAAAGCTATCCTCATTCCATTTAGATGTTATTGGAGACTTCTGGTAGGAAGGTCTCAAGTTCAGAAGAAATAAAACTGTAAGACCTTGTGTGCTTGCCTCTGGACATACATAGAATCATAGAAAGGACCTTAAGATCATCCAGTCCCAACTCCCTGCCATGGGCAGCATCACCTCACACTAGACCATGCCACCCAAGTCTCTGTCCAAGCTGGCCTTGAACAATGCCAGGGATGGAGCATTCAGAACTTCTTTGGGCACCCTGTGGCAGCACCTGACCACCCTCACAGTAAAGAACTTCTTCCTTATATCCAACCTGAGCTTCCTCTGCACCTATGGACAAGATAGAAGGAAGGAGAAGACAAGCCATGAAAATAAAGCTTGTTAGCTGGAAAATAAAAATGTTGAGTTGTCCATGTTTCCTCATAGAAGAACGTATCAGCTGCACATTTGACAAATTAAACATCTGCTAGTGAAGAGTGGTTGAATTTAAAGCTTTTTTTTATTGTATCTGTCCATCAGCTGCTTGGTATTCTTTATTCACAGTCAATATCGGGGCTCTTCTAGGAAATAACAAGGATTAGCTTTATTTGAAAAGAAATTCATATTAATAAGATTAACTACTGCTTAATGTAAGTAGTAAAGTAACAACTTAAACTGCTCTAAATCTTCCTGCGGGTGTGTAATTTCTGTATAATGTAGGGACCTTAGCTAGCGTGAATGATCACCTTTAATTTGATATGATCACAATCCTGTTACCAGAAGTTCTAATGGCCTCTGGAATTCCATTTTCTAAATTGTCACAATCATTTTGAGGTGCATTTGAAAGTCTTTTTCCCTGAAAGCTGTTGCTTCAAGGTCACAGTGACTTGACTCCAGCTCGCAGTCTGGGACTCCATTTGCCAAGATGCCCATTCTCATTTCAATGCTGTTTTGAAGCTTAAAACCAATAGTCTGTGTGGGACTCCAGTCAAAAGAAATACTAGAAGCATTTCCAAGAGTGTGTACAACACCTTTACAGCACATCATTTCACTGGAACATTTCCACACTGAGACAAACACCAGCAGTGCTTTGTTTGCTCTACTCTTCCCTAGAGAACATAGCTATCTCCTGTGTCCAAAAGGAAGATATAAAATCTGTGACATTCCTCAAAAGAAACATTTCCTTCATCCAGGAAAAGAAAGCAAGTATTTCCCTAGTAGGGAAGTTTCCTAATGAATAAAATTTCCTTCCATTCAGGGAGTTGTGTAGGAATTGTTCTAAGTCAGTTGCTTTCTATGAATTTCTGATTCAGAAAAGCTTTGCGGCACCATGAGATAACAAAAGAAAACAATAAATATGAATATATCTTTAAAAAGGGGGGAATTTGGTTTATCTTTAATTTTTACACCTAAATTTTGATCTGATACCTCTTGCAGGTCAGCATCAAAGAACACTCAGCAGCTTCTAGGCTTTCTCTGCCCCAATTTCTGAACATGAACCACAGCTGAAAATAGGAGGAAACAGCCACATGTTTGTAACTATGGAGTATTTTTCGGGGCAGAAAGGTTCTTTTTCTTACTTTCACTAGAAATCTCTCAAATTACCAGTGATAATGTTTAAATAAGTGGTAATGTTACAAGGTCACTGTTTAACTGGTCTCAACTAAAACTAAAACGCAATTGAATTTTGGCAGAGCTTGTCATCTTAGTCTAGGAATCGCGGTACCTGAGTCAACCCAGACATCATATGGAGTAAATGGTCACATCCATAAAGTGATTCAGATTCTAGGATGCATCAAGAATGAAGGACCTTGAAAAAAAGATAAAAGAAAACTGTCTAACATTGGGTTCATCTCACTAACCATCCAAACTTTTGGCAGTGAACTGATATTGGTCATGAAGGCGTCCTTTCTCATCAACAGATGCTCACATAGCCAGGATACGATGCATCCCACCTACCCCTCTGCAGTGATTATAGATGGAACTGAAGAACGATGCACTTAGACTAACCTTTACAAAGCCAAATAAAGGTGAGATCAGTGCAACCCTCCTTTCTGAACCCCCAGGCTCTACTGTAACCATTTAATATCCTATCCTGAATGAGTCAGTTTATATTATTATACATTCTTAAGGAACAAAGACATTTCTGGTTTGGCTGTGCTTTTATCCACTTAGCATTCATATTTACAGGAGTATTTAACAGGCCTGCTAGCAGTTCCGTTATTAAATGTCCTTCTGCAATCCTTATACTTCCTGGAAATGTAAAGGTGAGCAAGGGAGATCTGCCCTGCCTTGAACTTATACTGGCATCAGCAGAGAAGTGTCCTAACTTTGGCAAAGGTAAGTTACATGATGCGCTTCTGGAAAGGTAAAATTAAGACCCAAAATTAATCTTGTAGGGGGCTGAATCAAATTCAGTTGGTTTCAGACGACAAATAAAGTGGGGAAAAATGGTTGGAAAATCTAACAGTATTTGTGCTCAGATGCTTAAAAATAATACTCGTGGCTCTCTTTTCATCGACTGCTTAAGAATTGATCAGCCTCAGGAAAATGAACCCACAAAATACATGTAGGAAATCCCAGAATGAGAGGAAATAATTCATTTTAGATTCAATGATTTGTGTTCCAAAATGACTGTCGTCTTGTTGTCTAAGAAAAATAAGTAATAAATCTGTTTATGTTCCAGCATTTCGATCCATTTTTTCCCAGTGTTCCATTTCACTGCTACCTCAAAGACCATTATTAACTGTGCCAGAACTCCTTCCTCTACTGGTCACACAGGTAAATGTATAGCGGCTACAATCAAATATATAACTAATAGTAGGCAAAATCTTATACTCAGTGTTTTTCATCAAGTGATGTGTCACTCAAAGTTTCTTCTATACCAGCACTATGCTCTAGCTCTTAAAATCCCATCTGAGGTCTTATGTCATAGAATTGTAGAATACTAGGTTGGAAGGGAACTCAAGGATCATCTGGTCCAACCTTGCTAGGCAAGCATGACCTAGACCAGATGTCTCTCATGAGACCCCCCTGAAGTCTTGCATCCAAGTTTGCAGGCAACAACACGAGGGATGTGAAGCTGTTGGAGTGAGTCCAGAGGAGGCCATGGAAATACTGTGAGGGCTGGAGCAGCTCTGCTCTGGAGCCAGGCTGAGAGAGCTGGGCTGGGTCAGCCCGGACAAGAGAAGGCTCCTGAAGGGGAGACCTTAGAGCAGCTCCAGTGCCGAAAGGGGCTGCAGGAAACCTGGAGAGGGGCTTGGGACAAGGGCCTGTAGGGACAGGCCAAGGGGAATGGCTTGAACCTGCCTGAGGGGAGACTGAGCTGAGCTCTTAAGCAGAAGCTCTTCCCTGTGAGGGTGATGAGCTGCTGGCACAGGGTGCCCAGAGAAGCTGTGGCTGCCCCATCCCTGGCAGTGTTCAAGGCCAGGTTGGACACAGGGGTTTGGAGCAAGCTGCTCTAGTGGAAGGTGTCCGTGCCCGTGGCAGGGGTTGGAACTGGATGAGCTTGAAGGTCCATGCCAAACCATTCCACAATTCTATATCCTAGCACCTTATCCATATATATATGAAAGGAATAAACAGAGAGTAATTTATGATATATATAGCTCTCTTTGAATGTCCTCCTAAAGTTTCTTTTCAATGGGCATTATCTAAGTCATTAGTTTCCCCCTCTGATACTTGACAAGGTGCCTACTTTTCTGTCTTCTGAAAGATGTAATGTGTTTGTGCATTGCTCTACCCACTAGGATTGATCCCCTGACAAAGCTAAACACAAGGTCATGAGATGCCTGAAGAAAACTGCACCACACTGACAGAGTTCATTCTCTTGGGTTTCACCGACCATCTGGAGGTGGAGATACCTTTGTTTGGGCTCTTCCTACTCACCTACATGACCACTTCGGTGGGGAATGCTGGCCTCATCGTGCTTCTCCAGCTCAATGCCTGCCTTCATACTCCCATGTGCTATTTCCTAAGCAATTTATCTTTCTTAGACCTTATCTGTTCATCTGCCATTGCTTCCAAGATGTTGGTGAGTCTGTTAGCACAGCGGAAGACCATTTCTTTCACTGGCTGTGCAACACAGATGTTTTTCTTTGCTGCCTTTGCTGATGCCGAGTGCCTCCTTTTGGCTGCGATGGCCTATGACCGCTACGTGGCTGTATGTCATCCTCTTGTCTACACTGTTATCATGTCCCGCAGGGTCTGCACCACCCTGGTAGATGGGGTTTATCTCAGTGGGGGTCTGACTTCGCTGGTGCACACGTCTTTCACCTTCACGTTGTCATTCTGCGGCTCCAATGTCATCAACCATTTCTTCTGCGATATTCCCCCGCTGCTGGAGCTCTCCTGCTCCAACAAATACATCAACGAGGTTCTTCTCTTCACTCTCTGTGGCTTTATACAAACCAGCACCTTCCTGGCCATTGCTGTCTCCTACACCTGCATCCTCAGCACCATCCTCCGGATCCACGTGGCAGACAACAGGCACAAAGCCTTCTACACCTGCGGCTCCCACCTGATGGCTGTTGGGTTATTCTATGGCTCCCTCCTCTTCACATACTTACAGCCCAGCTTCAGCCACTCAATGAACACAAACAAAGTGATCTCTGCATTTTATACCCTTGTTTTTCCCATGCTGAACCCCCTCATTTATAGCTTCACGAACAAAGAGGTGAAGGATGCTCTAAGGAGAACAGTAGGGAGAAGAGTGTTTTCACGGTGATTTTCTTAGGAGCGAAAAGGTGGTGTGCTTCTGATGCAATACAAAGGATGGGAACTGCCTGACTAAATGTAGGTGACTTGTTAGGAATATCTGCATCTGATCTAGCTTCCCAGGTCCCTTTGGTAATTGCTGGGAAAGAAACAGTCAATTTACAAGGTGATTCCCAGTATCACAAACCAGAAGGCAAAGTCAGACAGCTCCCATCACAGAAGGATCTCTTTCTCCTCTGCTCTAAGTTCTCCCCAGAGCCTTCCGTACTCCAGGCTGAAAAACCTCAAATCTCTCAAGCCGTCTCCTCTATCCCAAATGCAGAAGAAAGTTCTATTTTTATAGCTTATGCTTATTGGGACAATGACCAAAATGCTCTAAAGAAAAGTCCAATTTAGAAAACTCCTACATACAGGAGTGATCGTACATATTAAACTTGGAAATGAAAGCCTTTTGTACAGTGGAAAAGACTTCCCTTATTTAGCAGCCAGCTTTGCCATACCCTCTATACAGAGAGGAATCTCATCTCCTCATAATTTATTGCATTTTAGGACCAGACTTCTTCATGTTTCATCACGCATCCTTCCTGCTTGTTCTGCTCTCATCAGACACCTTTCATGCTTCCCATCCTGTGTTTTACCTTAAAGACTTTACTTCGTGTGTATGTTTTCCCATAATCTGTTTCCGCCTTTTTGCCACAAGCCTTCATTTCCCTTCTCATAGCTTAATTGGTTATTCCTGCTTAATTGTGTTACAACATGTTTGTTGATGAGTATGGTATCA
The DNA here is from genome assembly GCF_033783945.1 of Neopsephotus bourkii. Classification (NCBI taxonomy): domain Eukaryota; kingdom Metazoa; phylum Chordata; class Aves; order Psittaciformes; family Psittacidae; genus Neopsephotus; species Neopsephotus bourkii. The sequence goes on along the minus strand of NW_026902298.1, from coordinate 13,413,845 downwards.
GTAGCATCACAGCGTTACAAAGCACATACACACTATTGTAGTACATTGCTGTCTGGATACAGTATAGAACCATAGAATCATAGAATAGTTAGGGTTGGAAAGGACCTTAAGATCATTCAGTTCCAACCCCCCTGCCATGGGTAGGGACACCTCACACAAAACCGTGTCACCCAAGTCTCTGTCCAACCTGGCCTTGAACACTGCCAGGGATGGAGCATTCACAACTTCCTTGGGTACCCTGTGCCAGCCCCTCAGTACCCTTACAGTAAAGAACTTCTTCCTTCTATTCAATCTAAACTTCCCCTGTTTCAGTTTTAACCCATTACCCCTTGTCCTATCACTACAGTCCCTAATGAAGAGTCCCTCTCCAGCATCCCTATAGGCCAACTTCAGATACTGGAAGGCTGCTATGAGGTCTCCACGCAGCCTTCTCTTCTCCAGGCTGAACAGCCCCAGCTTTCTCAGTCTGTCTCCATACAGGAGGTGCTCCAGTGCCCTGATCATCCTTGTGGCCTCCTCTGGACTTGTTCCAACAGTTCCATGTCCTTTTTATGTTGAGGACACCAGAACTGCACACAATGCTCCAAGTGAGGTCTCGCAAGAGCAGAGTAGAGGGACAGGATCACGTCCTTGGACCTGCTGGTCACGCTCCTTTTGATGCAGCCCAGGATACGGTTGCTTTCTGGGCTGCGAGCACACACTGAAGCCGGCTCATGTCCATTTTCTCATTGACCAACACCCCAAGGCCTTCTTGGGCTGCTCTGAATCTCTTCTCTGCCCAGCCTGTAGCTGTGCCTGGGATTGCTCCGACCCGGGTGTAGGACCTTGCACTTGGCATGGTTGAACTCCGTAAGGCTGGCATCAGCCCACCTCACAAGCATGTCAAGGTCCCTCTGGATGGCATTCCTTCCCTCCAGCGTATCAACCGAACCACACAGCTTGGTGCCATCGGCAAACGTGTATAAACAAATACTGTACATACTTAGCAACTTACTTAAATATCCTGGTGACTCAGCCCCAGACCACACATACATACGTGCCTGGGACACGCAAAGTTAACCCATGTGGTATATATTTGAGGTACAAGCTGAGAACAGAGGCCCTACGCGGAGTGACTAAGATAATTTACCAAAGCTGTGTTATTTCTTAGCCTACATGCAGGAAACTCTGCAGTCAGTGAACCTTAGGAAAGATCAACAAATGCAAGATGCTCTTTCTCGTTTTCTTTGTGCATCGTTTTCAGTGGTTTGTTTCCTTCATTCTTCTGGTTGTGATTTTTTCCTTGCGTCCTTACTCAGTGTTACATCCTCAAGCCATTGCCAAGCTACCTTGGTGAAGTGGGAGAAGACAGAAGCTTGGGACACTCCTTCACCTTCATCTTTATCTTACTGTGCCCTGTTGGAATGCAGAACAGTTCCTCTAAACCCAGGGAGCAGCCACCTGTGGGGAGAGGAAGACTGGAGCATTCAGATCAGGCATGGACATTGTAATGGGAGGTTAAATGAAAAGCTTTTGCTTTTCTTGACTGTACCTGCAGTTGTGGGAGAAGGAGGGCCTGGAGCACAGGTGTGATGGGGAACGAGTGAGGGACCTGGCAGGGTTCAGTCTGGAGAAGAGAAGGCTCAGGGGGGGACCTGATGGCTGCCTCCAACTGCCTGACAGGAGGATGGAGCCAGGAGGGGCTGGGCTCTGCTCCCAAGGAACAAGGGCTGGGACAAGAGGAGCCGGCCTCAAGCTGCACCAGGGCAGGTTTAGATGGAACTGAGGAACAATTCCTGCCCCAGAGGGTGCTCAGACATTGGAACAGGCTGCCCAGGGCAGTGGTGGAATCCCTGTCCATGGAAGTGTTAAACCATGTAGAAGCGGTAGGCGCCTGGACTACAAGTCCCAGCGTGCTCCGCGGCAGCGGCGCCCCTGCCCTGCTCAGGAAGCGTCTCGACTGGCTCAGTTGCGAGAGTCGGCGCCCGCAGCCGCCCTGCCGCCCGTGCGGGGCAGCGCGGTCTCCAGACTCGCTCCCACAGCGGTGTGTAGCGTCCGTCCCGGGCCTCAGCTACCCCGCTGCTGCCTGGCCCTGGTGGCTGGGCTGGAAACGGGGCCAGATGCTGTGCTGGTTCCTTTGTCCTGTCCGCTGAGGGGGTGTCTGGGCGGTGGGTGCTGGTTTGTGGTTCTGGCGTGTGCTGCTCATGCGGGTGAGGAGGGAGCCGCAGGGCTGGGAGCAGGGGAAGGGCAATTCAGGTGCTACACCCAGCTCTGCTCTCTTGTTAACTACGGTTTCCTTCCTCCCCTGAGCTGCACTGACACCAGAGGCCTACCGCTTAACATAGTGACAGTCTGGTTTGTGTTGGAAGGGACCTTCAAGCTCATCCAGCTCCAACCTGGCCTTGAACACTGCCAGGGCTGGGGCAGACACAGCTTCTCTGGGCACCCTGTGCCAGCGCCTCAGCACCCTCACAGGGAAGAGCTTCTGCCTAAGAGCTCAGCTCAGTCTCCCCTCAGGCAGGTTCAAGCCATTCCCCTTGGCCTATCACTGCTTGATGGCATCCTTGATTTTTACACTCTCATTTTGCGATTCTAATCAGGTTGACCAATATTACTGTGATATCCGTCCCATGCTGGCCCTCTCCTGCTCATCTACTTACAGTAGGGAACTGGTAATTCTCACAGTTGCTGGAGATATTGAGGGCAGCACCTCACCTTTGCAGTCACTCTGGTGTCGTATATCTACATCCTGTGGGCTATTCTGTGCATGAACTCTCCTGAGAACAGGCACAAAGCCTTCTCCACCTGTGGGTCTCACTTGATAGCAGTATGCCTCCTCTATGGGAACACTATCTTATTATGAATGCTGGGAATTGGTCCTGTAGGCACACTTGCATCTACATTCTTCTGTACTAAAGCAGCCTGGAGGACTGGTACCTCTTACTGACCACATTGTTCCTGCAGAAAACATGAGCAAATCCTTTGTGGGAGGCTGAATGGAAGGAAGGCTCCTTTCCCATCATTTCAGATCGTCAGTCTGGGTGTGTTCTCAACCAGCATGCCGAGAATCCAACTGCAACACCAAGCACAAGCTGGCCATAGTTTGCACCATGTATCTCAAAATCAGTCTGCCAGGGTGTGAATCAATTCCCACAGTCATAGAATCAACAAGGTTGGAAAAGACCTTGAAGGTAATCAAGTCCAACTGTTCCCCAACACTGCAAGTCCACCACTAACCCATGTCACTAAGGGCCTCATCTGCATGCTTTGTGAACGCTTCCAGAAATGGTGATTCCACCAGTGCCCTGGGCATCCTGTTCTAATACCTGAACTAGTGATGTCAGTTGTGCTCATGTGCCCATATATTAGACAGCTTTAACACTCCTCTTATAGCCAGTGAGGGGAAAACAGAGGCTTTGTATTCTTGGGCTTTGTGAGCACTGCTCTGGCTTTTCCCAGTGTTGGCAGACTGAAGGAAGGTTTACAGAGTATGCTTTAGGTCTGTGTGAATCTGTAAGTAAAACCAGTGCTTCACACCAGGCAAAAGTGAAGGCATGGCTGACAAAGGTGTAAACGGATGTGCAGAGAGGTGGGGTGCTGTGCAGTCCCTGTGTGTTTTGGCTCTAAATCTGTGTATCTCTTAGCTACGAGGCTCTGTGCTGGGATGATAAACTCTTAGAGCTTGAGATGGGCCTTAGGCTGTGTTAAAGTGCTGTGGTGTGTCATTCCAGCTGTTGTGCCGGGTGCTAAATCACTGCTGTGACTTTGTTGCTTGCACACTACTTACTAAAACCACGTGTCAAGGATGTCTGTCTCAGTGGCCTTTTTTGTGGTTGCTGCCTTGATGTAAAAGATAAGCTAACGGTTTCACTGCAGGAACCTGAATCTTAGTCATAGCAAATACACATTCTTAATATTAAAACAATGGAAATCACTTAAGCTTTATCCATTCTCAGCTGCTGGTCATGTTGACAACGGGTTCAAAAGTCAACTGTAACGACTAAAGAGCTTTTCTCTTGGGTAATACATTCAGGATTTTCTGGGGTTTTCTTTTGGTTTTAAAGCGTATCTCAGCAGCTTAAGAAAATGCATGTAACTCCATCTGAGACCAGATTCAAAGCCAAGCACTAAGAAGTCAGGGCGACCCATGTGGCTGTAATACTATGGAGCTTCCCACATAGTTCAATGCTATAACATATGGTAAAGTTGGGATTTGGTTTTCTAAGCACAAGTTTCAGTAGCACACAAGGTCACCCAAAGTATCCTTCCTGGTCCATAGTTCCTGCTCCATAAAACATACAGAGAGAGTAGATGAGAAGACCAGAAGTCATCAATCCCCAACTGAATGAAAAGATGAGAAATTCTCTACTGATAGATAGTGGCTATTGCCCTGTTACCGGGTGACATGATCTAGTGTGAGGCGTACCAGCCCATGGCAGGGGGGTTGGAACTGGTTGATCTTAAGGTCCTTTCCAACCCTACCTATTCTATGATTCTATTATGAGCAGAGCCCCAGACGTTTTCATGGGGTTTCCTGTGGTTCTTGAACTATGACAGTGGAAACCATTTAAAAAACCCCAACCATTTATCCCAAAGCTGTCTGGCAAATCACAAGATATGCATCCATGTGGACAAAAATGTACACAGAAAGCCCAGCATAGGCTACAACACCATTCTAATTCTGGAGTCAGGTAACTGCTCTTCAGGGGTTAGTTTAAAGCAAATCCCCTGTCCTGTCACTACAGGCCCTTGTCCAAAGCCCCTCTCCTGCTTTCTTGTCAGACCCTCTAGGTATTGGTAGGCTTCTGTGAGATCCTTTTGTCCTTTGGTAGGGACTGCCAGACTACTTGCACATTTAATTACTCTCATTTACCAATTCTCAGGTTCTTTGAGACCTGCTTGGACTCGTGACTCTCTGTGCTACTCAGAGAAACACAGGCTTGCTACAGCTCTTTGAAGGGGTGGTTTGACCTCCCTGTTCCTCAGACTGTATGTACATCATAGGATTCAGCGTGCGAATCACCAGAGCATAAATGAAGCAAGGCTTATTGTGCTCCATAGAGAATTGTGAATTGTGTGTACATGAAGCAGCCTGTTCCATAAAACATGGCAGCAGGAATCGGGTGGGAAGCAGAGGTGGAGAAGGCTTTTTGCCTGCCTTGGGACTTAGATCTTGTGAATGGCAAGTGTGATGCAGGTGTCGGAGATGAGAATGAGAATGGTGGCTGAGGTGATGAGCACAGCCGCACAGGTGAAGTGGTCCATGATGTATGCGTTGGAGCAAGACAGCTTCGGGATGCGGGGCACAGCATAGAAATGTTACTACAGCAAGTGGCCCAAGAGACCTACTGTAGGCATCGAGGACCTCAGCCCTGCAGCTGGACACTGGCATCATCTTGTTTGGTTAATGAGCTTGTGTCTGGGCAAACCACTGTGGAGCTGCCCCTGAGAGGCAGCTACAGGCATGCAGAACGCCCTGTGGTCCTCAAAGGTGCCTGGCATGGGGCTGGAGGGAGCTGCTCTCAGGGAAGGCTTGGAGAACAAGTGAAGTTGAGCCAAAGGACCTGCCCTGCAGGGTGGCAGAAGGAGCTGACCAGAACAGGGCTGAGAAGGAGCTTTAGGAGCAGCAACCACCTTGCCCAGGTTTCTTCTCTTCTCTCGGTCCTCCTGCTGGGACAGCACAGCTTCCCCTATGCCCCTGAACCCACCTTTCCTTTCCCTTCCCATCCCCAACACCCCCTGCCCCTCCTGCAGGGGTTAGTCCACTTGCATGGCTCTTTGGAGAACCATCAACATGTTTATTTACAAGAACAGAGGGCTCACGGAGAACAGGAGCCCTGAGAAGCCTGGCCCTGCCTCTCTGCACCATGGCAGCTGCATTCAGTGGGAGACCTCTCCAGGGATGAGGACACTTTCCTTTGCTGCTGCTGAATCCTCTCCAGCACCGCACGCAGGGTATTGTTGTTCGATGCTGCTGCAGTGTCCTGGGCATCCTGGGCTGGGCATGGTTGGCAAGAACTCACGTTCCTGGTGACAGGGGAACCGCAGTGCTGCTGCGAGGATGGGCTGTGCTGGCTGGGGATCCCCTCTGGGCAGCAGGGGTTTGGGCTTGGAGCCATCTCGAGTGGTCTTCCCTGTGAGAGGCCGTCAGGAGTCCACCTGCTTTGCCTCTCTGTGCTCCGGCAGGTGCCCTGGGACCATGTCCCACAGCCTAGGGATGGTGCATTCCCTTCCCCGCTGGTGGTACTTTTCAGATGGGCTATCCCACTTGGGAAGCTGCCATCGTCAGGCCTAGCTTGTTTCTTGCAGCAGCCACAATGGGTCTGAGGTACTCCTGGGGCTCGTGCCATGAAGCCTTCATGGGTTGAGCACATGTGTGCTCCCTGTGCCTTCTCTGGCTTGGTGTCCGCAGCAGGAAATACTGGGACTAGGCTTGGGTACTGAGGGTGGATGCTGGCCCTGGCGAGTCCTTCAGAATTCCACAGGGTGTCCTTGGTTCGTCCTTGGTGTCTGTGCCTAACCCATTCCCAGAGCTGCGGGATGTGCTGGCAGGGTCCTGGCCTACAGGAATGCCTGGATGCTCTTGTCCCCTGGAACGGGGCTGCAGGAGGAGACGCAATACAGGCAGGAGCACGGTGTCATGGGGAGCACAGTGCAGGTGAGGGATGCCTGAACCTGCTCCTGCAGGACCCATTCCTTCTGCCTCAGCTGCTTTGCTTTTGCCACATGGGCAGAAGCCTTGGTTGGCAGCAGATGCCCAGCCCCAGCCTGCCTCAGTCTGGGCAGTGAGCACCGCAACATGCCCGTGGACTTCTGCGCTGCCTTGGGGAGCGTTTGGAGTTTTATCTCCGGGCATTTTCTTGCTGTGTGCATGGAGAGCTTGCTGTGGACCTTCTGGTTCAGCTGCAGAGTTGATTTCCTGCTAGACGCTGTGGCACAGGCCGAGGTCCTGTCCTCAGCATGGGCCTGGCCAGTGCCTTGTGTGGGGATGTTGATCTGACAGGCAGCATCTTTCTTCAGGAGCATGGAAGCTGGTCCTGCTTCTGGTCCTGCTGCTCGGTTATCCAGGCTGGGAAGGGGAGGTGGGGCCGTGGCTAAACTGAAAGGCTGCAGGCACTCCTTATCCCACGATGACAAACTCCTACGCAGGTGAAGGAGGCTCTTCCTCAGTGTATCCTCCTCTGGTGCTTGGATGGCTGGTTTCTCCTCAAATCCACGTGGGCTCTGTGGCTCCTGCTGTCCTGCTTTGTGCTGTCCCACTGCACTGGCATTGACCGGGGCCATGGGCTCCCCAGCTCTGCTCTCCTTTGGCAGCTTTGGGTCCAGGAAACCAAGCAGTGGTGGAAGGCACAGCATCTGCAGTGCCAGGGACTCCTTGGTGGGATTTGGGTCCCCCCTTGGCCTCCTCACTTCCTTCTGTTCGTTTTTGTCCACAGTATCGTTCACCTTGGCCTGCATCTGGGGGCACACCTTGTGCCTCAGCAAGGGCTGGCTCTGTCCCGGCAGGATGAGCTTGGGCAGGACACGGAGGCAGCCCTGCTGCTGTGCTGCTTGCTCCTGGGACTGCTGCACCAGCATGGGCCGGGCCCCCATCCGTATCTCCAGGGCTTTCCGAGCCACGTGCATCTTTAGGGCTGAAGAGACTCTGCCAGCACACGTGTGGTCGAGGAAGCAAACAGACCTCTCCTCCATAGGCGCTCTTCCAACTTGAGTCAGGAGCGTGGCTGTCAGGTTCTCAGGGCGACTGATGCTCTTGGGGTAACTGGGGGAGCCGCAGCAGCTCAGCTGCTCCTTCTCCACCAGCTCCTCCAGGTCCTGCCATAGTGCCTGCCATGTGTCAGCATCCAGAGCGGCTGCATCTCCTCTCCCAGCCCACGCTGACAGCACCAGCTCCTGCAGCTCCTGTGCAGCCTTGATGCAGTCAGTGCAGCCGGGCCTGCAGCGCTGGGGCCCGCACAGGGTGGACACAGCGTTACCTGGAAGACAGGGAGGGGTTCCTGAGTGTTGGGGTGCTGGAACCAACCTCGGACCGTACACCCAGCCTGCTCCATATGGGGCTGGGCTCCTCTGGGGGGACCTGCTGGGGACTTACATGGCTCTGCCGCCCAAAATTGCCGCCTCCATCTCCTCTGTTGCTTGCCATGGGCATCACCCTGTGGGAAGAGCAATGTGGCACAGTCACCTTCCTGGGGACAGCCACCACCAGTGCTGGGAGCAAGTGGTCCCCATGGCCACAAGCGACCGCACTGGCGACTGCTGATGGCAAGCAGGATGGCCCCAGCAGCCAGGATGAGGATGCTGAGGCCCAGAAGAAAGCTGCTGTTGCTCATGTGCACTGCCCGTGACGACCACACTGGGAGCTGTGGAACAGTGACACGGGTTGCTGTGAAGTTAGAGCCTGCTGCTGGGAACAGCCGATTGACTTTGCAGGCCACATTACTCCAGCACTGTGGGCATCCTGCTGCTGCCGCTGCTTCATGAGCCCTAAATATCCTTGTGAAGATACAGGTCTTGAAACTGGAAGGAAATCATGGGTCAAAGAGGACAGCCATCCTTGTGCTCAGTGTCTCCTTGTGTGTGACTCCCCTGAGACACCTCAGTTTTGCCTTCTTCTCTTAGCAGAATCATAATGATACGTATCCTTAACACATAGCATGGCCATCCAGGGGTGCGTGACAGCCTGTACCGCTGTCACAATGGACATTGTGCTCAGGATGACATTTGTCAGTGGTGGGGTATTAGTGTTCAATTTCCTGTAAACAATTTGTACAGTCCCAGACTGGTTTGAGTTGGAAGGGACCTTGAAGCTCATCGAGTTCTAACCTAGCCTTCAACACTGCAAGGGATGGGGCAGCCACAGCTTCTCTGGGCACCCTCTGCCAACGCCTCAGCACCCTCACAAGGAAGAGCTTCTCCCTAAGAGCTCATCTCATCTCCCCTCTCTGTCAGTTTAACATGGCAAGGATTACATGCCAAGGATTGCTGACCCTGTGAAACAATCAGCCTTTATATGAGAGCTACAAGGGGCAGACTGTTGGAGAATGGCTCAAGGAGAAAGGTCACAGTGGATCCAGAAATCCCCTGTGTCCAGAGAGTCAATTGTGATAGTTATGGCCTAGAATAGGCCTGAGTCCTTAACATTTCTACTGCTGCAGGCTAACGAGACCAGGACTATTGTAACAGTGGAAAAGTACTGAAGGTTGAGCAACAGTGGAAAGCCCCGGAGTGGAAAGTACCGAGAGCAAAACTTGTAACTTTGTTAATACCTTTAGGCTTATAACCTATCAGTTATGCCAAGTAGAAGCTAATAGCCAATCAGTAGCTGACTAGTGGATATAGTTATATATAAAAGGGAGTGTACCGAGCAAATAAACGAAGTCTGCTTATGCCTCATATTGAGTCTGCTTGCATTCTTCCTTCACCGAGAAAAGGTAGCACTAATTCCGGACCAAAGACCCTGCTCAACTTTTCACCCGCAGCAGACAGAAAGGGAGGGGAATCACTGTTTTAGGTGTTGCTGGTCCTCATACAGCAACAAACATGCAAGCTGAATTCCAGTCCACAGTCTCCTTTTTCAATTGAGAGGGAATTCACATCACTGCCAGTCTTCCCTATTGGACCATTAAGTTGTATTTTTACTGATTCATGGTCTGTGGTACTCTGAGAGTAATACTGGATGGCTGATTAATAGATGACTTGTCCCTGAAAGCACAACCGCATCAGAAGAGAGACACAAAGTCCTCTCCTAAGCTCAGAGAAGCAGTGTCCACAGCCTGTATATAGATGTTTGCACTCTGGATACTTTCTGGAATTTGAATGTTTCTTTCCCTACATTGATTACTAGAGCAGTAGAAGTTTAAGCTTAAAGGAGTAACTTAATTGTTTAAGTTGACTGATGAACCCCATATTACCAATATCAAATGATAGAGCAGAGACATGAATAAGAACCCAAACATGATAATCTCCCCCTATTCTGGGCTGGCTTTCCCACATCATTTCCCCCAAAACCAGAGCATCCATTTCATCCCTTTCATGTGTCATGGTTTAGCCTCTCCCCAGAGATTTGGAAGGTCTGAACATATCCATCACTGGCTACTGCAAGCCTCTGTAGAGCTTTCCCGTCTCATCAAAGACAGTTTGAAATAGGAAAGGTAAAGATCAGTTCTGCTGTGGTGTTTTGTTTTCCTCCCATGTGATTGTTTTGCTCAAGTTCTAGTGTCTTGCCTCAGGGATGTTCTCTCTGAACTCTTTTCCCCAGAGCTTCTGCCTGTGTTCTGCGTAAGTGCTGGGGGACAGGGTATGGGGATAGGGAAGATAGAATCTGTTTGGTGTGATTTCAGCAGCCTAAAATTCAACCAGGCAAGGCTGATCTAACCATTGAGGCTTATTTTGTAGTCAGTGTAAGGAGGGAGAGACCTGCAGGAAGCCAGGAAGCAAACCATGCTATTTCCCTTGAAATTATTTTACAGTGGGATGAATCAACCTTTGGAAGAGTCCATTTCTTGCCAATGGTAGCTAAAAAGAGAGCTAAAAGAACCCGGCTAACTTTTAGGCGCCTAAAACTAGTTAGGATGAGTTTTCATGCATTTTGAGGGCTTCTCTGACCTCCAGAGCCTTTGAGGTCTGCTGTTGTGCCAACACAAATTTCCTGTCATTGAAAGCTATCCTCATTCCATTTAGATGTTATTGGAGGCTACTGGGAGGAACGTCTCAGGTTAAGTAGCAATAAAACTGTAAGACCTTACGTGCTTGCCTCTGGACATACATAGTATCATAGAATGTTTTGGGTTGGAAGGGACCTTAAGATCATGCAGTTCCAGCCCCCTGCTATGGGCAGGGACACCTCACCCTAGACCTTGCCACCCAAGGCTCTGTCCAACCTGGCCTTGAACAATGGCAAGACACGGAGGCAGCCCTGCTGCTGTGCTGCTTGCTCCTGGGACTGCTGCACTGGCACCGGCATTGGCAGGGCCCCCATCCGTATCTCCAGGGCTTTCCCTTCCACGTGCATGTACAGGGCTGAAGAGACTCTGCCAGCACACATGTGGTCGAGGAAGCAAAGAGACCTCACCTGCTTAGGGGCTCCTCCATCTCGTGTCAGGAGCGTGGCTGTCAGGTTCTCAGGGCGACTGATGCTCTGGAGGTAACTGGGGGAGCCGCAGCAGCTCAGCTGCTCCTTCTCCACCAGCTCCTCCAGGTCCTGCCATAGTGCCTGCCATGTGTCAGCATCCAGAGCGGCTGCAGCTCCTCTCCCAGCCCACGCTGACAGCACCAGCTCCTGCAGCTCCTGCGCAGCCTTGATGCAGTCGGTGCAGCCGGGCCTGCAGCGCCGGGGCCCGCACAGGGAGGATCCAGCATTACCTGCAACCAAGGGAGGGGTTCCTGAGTGTTGGGGTGCCGGAACCAACTTGGGACCATACACCCAGCCTGCTCCACATGGGGCTGGGCTCCTCTGGGGGGACCTGCTGGGGACTTACATGGCTCTGCTGCCCAAAATCGCCACCTCCATCTCCGCTGTTGCTGGCCCTGGGCATCACCCTGTGGGAAGAGCAGTGTGGCACAGTCACCTTCCTGGGGACAGCCACCACCAGTGCTGGGACAAAGTGGTCCCCATGGCCACAAGCGACCCCGTCTGCGACGGCTGATGGCAAGCAGGATGGCCCCAGCAGCCAGGATGAGGATGCTGAGGCCCAGAAGAAAGCTGCTGTTGCTCATGTCCTCTGTTTGTGGCGACCACACTGGGAGCTGTGGAACAGTGGCACTTGTTGCTGTGAAGGTGGAGCCTGGTGCTAAGAGCAGCCCAGTGGTGCCACACCCTGTATTGATGTCACAATGGAGGCTGTGCTCAGGATGGCAGTTGTCAGTGCTGGGGTATTAGTGTTCAATTTCCTGTAACCAGTTTGTAGAATCTCAAACTGGTTTGAATTGGGAGGGACCTTCAAGCTCATCCAGTTCCAACCTGGCCTTGAACACTGCCAGGGATGGGGCAGCCACAGCTTCTCTGGGCACCCTGTGCCAACGCCTCAGCACCCTCACAAGGAAGAGCTTCTCCCTAAGAGCTCATCTCATCTCCCCTCTCTCTCAGTTTAACATGGCGAGGATTACATGCCGAGGATTGCTGACCCTGTGAAACAATCAGCCTTTATATGAGAGCTACAAGGGACAGACAGAAAGGGAGGGGAATCACTGTTTTAGGTGTTGCTGGTCCTCATACAACAACACACATGCAAGCTGAATTCCAGTCCACAGTCTCCTTTTTCAATTGAGAAGGAGTTCACATCACTGCCAGTCTTCCCTATTGGACCATTAGGTTGTATTTTCAACCCATTTAGAAGGTTGTACTTTCGTTTGCCCTAAATATTGATTTATTTTTTTCCAATGACTAGCCTGCCTTAGTCTTAAAGATGCCAAGAATAATCCAACAGAATGAAATTAATACTGTTTTAAAATAATTTGCTTTTTCAATTTTGCTTAGAAAAACAACTTGCAAGCATATATTTGCTTATTTCTCTATCATGCAACACTTGCTCCTTCTTTCATGCTCAGTGAATTTCTCCTTTTCTCTTTCTTTTTTTTTTTTTAAGCAATTGCTAAAATTTCCTAGTGATGCATGTGCATGCTCTTTCTTAGCTGACGAACTTTAGATAATGAAATGAAAATGCATTTTACTGCAGCTATTATGTTTGCAACTTTTAGTACAGGTAAGAGGATTTCAGTAATATCCTTAACAGGGTGTGTGGGAAAATCAGAATAATAGTGCAAAAAAGAATTAAAATACACAAATTTCAAGATGAAAGGTAAAATATTGTCTTCAGGTTTTATTAGCTTCTATATATAAATGATTTATGAGCAGCCTTCCATTATCTGAAGGGGGCATATAGGGATGCTGGGGATGGACTGTTCATTAGGGACTGTAGTGATAGGACAAGGATAATGGGTTAAAACTTAAACAGGGGAAGTCTAGATTGGATCTAAGGAGGAAATTCTTTCCTGTTAGGGTGGTGAGGCACTGGAATGGGTTTCCCAGAGAGGTTGTGAACACTTCATCCCTGGCAGTGTTCGAGGCCAGGCTGGACGAGGCCTCGGGTGACATGGTTTAGAGCGAGGTGTCCCTGCCCATGGCAGGGGGCTTGGAACTTGATGATCTTAAGGTCCTTTCCAACCCTAACCATTCTATGATTCTATGATTCACAGTCTGTGATCCTCTGAGACTAATACTGGATGGCTGATCAATAGATGACTTGTCCCTGAAAGCACAACCGCATCAGAAGAGAGACACAAAGTCCTCTCCTAAGCTCAGAGAAGCAGTGTCCACAGCCTGTATATAGATGTTTGCACTCTGGATACTTCCTGGAATTTGAATGTTTCTTTCTCTACATTGATTACTAGAGCAGTAGAAGTTTAAGCTTAGAGGAGTAACTTAATTGTTTAAGTTGACTGATGAGCCCCATATTACCAGTATCAAATGATAGAGCAGAGACATGAATAAGAACCCAAACATGATAATCTCCCCCAATTCCTGCTGGCTTTCTCACATCATTTCCCCCAAACCAGAGCATCCATTTCATCCCTTTCATGTGTCATGGTTTAGCCTCTACCCAGAGATTTGGAAGGTCTGAACATATCCATCACTGGCTACTGCAAGCCTCTGTGAAGCTTTCCAATCTCATCAAAGACAGTTTGAAATAGGAAAGGTAAAGATCAGTTCTGCTGTGGTGTTTTGTTTTCCTCCCATGTGATTGTTTTGCTCAAGTTCTAGTGTCTTGCCTCAGGGATGTCTTCTCTGAACTCTTTTCCCCAGAGCTTCTGCCTGTGTTCTGTGTAAGTGCTGGGGGACAGGGTATGGGGATAGGGAAGATAGAATCTGTTTGGTGTAATTTCAGCAGCCTAAAATTCAACCAGGCAAGGCTGATCTAACCATTGAGGCTTATTTTGTAGTCAGTGTAAGGAGGGAGAGACCTGCAGGAAGCCAGGAAGCAAACCATGCTATTTCCCTTGAAATTATTTTACAGTGGGATGAATCAACCTTTGGAAGAGTCCATTTCTTGCCAATGATAGCTAAAAAGAGAGCTAAAAGAACCCGGCTAACTTTTAGGCGCCTAAAACTAGTTAGGATGAGTTTTCAGGCATTTTGAGGGCTTCTCTGACCTCCAGAGCCTTTAAGGTCTGCTGTTGTGCCAACACAAATTTCATGCCATACAAAGCTATCCTCATTCCATTTAGATGTTATTGGAGACTTCTGGTAGGAAGGTCTCAAGTTCAGAAGAAATAAAACTGTAAGACCTTGTGTGCTTGCCTCTGGACATACATAGAATCATAGAAAGGACCTTAAGATCATCCAGTCCCAACCCCCTGCCATGGGCAGTGTCACCTCACACTAGACCATGCCACCCAAGTCTCTGTTCAACTTGGCCTTGAACAATGCCAGGGATGGAGCATTCAGAACTTCTTTGGGCACCCTGTGCCAGCACCTCACCACCTTCACAGTAAAGAACTTCTTCCTTATATCCAACCTGAGCTTCCTCTGCACCTATGGACAAGATAGAAGGAAGGAGAAGACAAGCCATGAAAATAAAGCTTGTTAGCTGGAAAATAAAAATGTTGAGTTGTCCATGTTTCCTCATAGAAAAACGTATCAGCTGCACATTTGACAAATTAAACATCTGCTAGTGAAGAGTGGTTGAATTTAAAGCTTTTTTTTATTGTATCTGTCCATCAGCTGCTTGATATTCTTTATTCACAGTCAATATCGGGGCTCTTCTAGGAAATAACAAGGATTAGCTTTATTTGAAAAGAAATTCATATTAATAAGATTAACTACTGCTTAATGTAAGTAGTAAAGTAACAACTTAAACTGCTCTAAATCTTCCTGCGGGTGTGTAATTTCTGTATAATGTAGGGACCTTAGCTAGCGTGAATGATCACCTTTAATTTGATATGATCACAATCCTGTTACCAGAAGTTCTAATGGCCTCTGGAATTCCATTTTCTAAATTGTCACAATCATTTTGAGGTGCATTTGAAAGTCTTTTTCCCTGAAAGCTGTTGCTTCAAGGTCACAGTGACTTGACTCCAGCTCGCAGTCTGGGACTCCATTTGCCAAGATGTCCATTCTCATTTCAATGCTGTTTTGAAGCTTAAAACCAATAGTCTGTGTGGGACTCCAGTCAAAAGAAATACTAGAAGCATTTCCAAGAGTGTGTACAACACCTTTACAGCACATCATTTCACTGGAACATTTCCACACTGAGACAAACACCAGCAGTGCTTTGTTTGCTCTACTCTTCCCTAGAGAACATAGCTATCTCCTGTGTCCAAAAGGAAGATATAAAATCTGTGACATTCCTCAAAAGAAACATTTCCTTCATCCAGGAAAAGAAAGCAAGTATTTCCCTAGTAGGGAAGTTTCCTAATGAATAAAATTTCCTTCCATTCAGGGAGTTGTGTAGGAATTGTTCTAAGTCAGTTGCTTTCTATGAATTTCTGATTCAGAAAAGCTTTGCGGCACCATGAGATAACAAAAGAAAACAATAAATATGAATATATCTTTAAAAAGGGGGGAATTTGGTTTATCTTTAATTTTTACACCTAAATTTTGATCTGATACCTCTTGCAGGTCCGCATCAAAGAACACTCAGCAGCTTCTAGGCTTTCTCTGCCCCAATTTCTGAACATGAACCACAGCTGAAAATAGGAGGAAACAGCCACATGTGTGTAACTATGGAGTATTTTTCGGGGCAGAAAGTTTCTTTTTCTTACTTTCACTAGAAATCTCTCAAATTACCAGTGATAATGTTAAAGTAAGTGGTAATGTTACAAGGTCACTGTTTAACTGGTCTCAACTAAAACTAAAACGCAATTGAATTTTGGCAGAGCTTGTCATCTTAGTCTAGGAATCGCGGTACCTGAGTCAACCCAGACATCATATGGAGTAAATGGTCACATCCATAAAGTGATTCAGATTCTAGGATGCATCAAGAATGAAGGACCTTGAAAAAAAGATAAAAGAAAACTGTCTAACATTGGGTTCATCTCACTAACCATCCAAACTTTTGGCAGTGAACTGATATTGGTCATGAAGGCGTCCTTTCTCATCAACAGATGCTCACATAGCCAGGATACGATGCATCCCACCTACCCCTCTGCAGTGATTATAGATGGAACTGAAGACGATGCACTTAGACCAACCTTTACAAAGCCAAATAAAGGTGAGATCAGTGCAACCCTCCTTTCTGAACCCCCAGGCTCTACTGTAACCATTTAATATCCTATCCCGAATGAGTCAGTTTAGATTATTATACATTCTTAAGGAACAAAGACATTTCTGGTTTGGCTGTGCTTTTATCCACTTAGCATTCATATTTACAGGAGTATTTAACTGACCTGCTAGCAGTTCCGTTATTAAATGTCCTTCTGCAATCCTTATACTTCCTGGAAATGTAAAGGTGAGCAAGGGAGATCTGCCCTGCCTTGAACTTATACTGGCATCAGCAGAGAAGTGTCCTAACTTTGGCAAAGTTAAGTTACATGATGCACTTCTGGAAAGGTAAAATTAAGACCCAAAATTAATCTTGTAGGGGGCTGAATCAAATTCAGTTGGTTTCAGACGACAAATAAAGTGGGGAAAAATGGTTGGAAAATCTAACAGTATTTGTGCTCAGATGCTTAAAAACAATACTCGTGGCTCTCTTTTCATCGACTGCTTAAGAATTGATCAGCCTCAGGAAAATGAACCCACAAAATACATGTAGGAAATCCCAGAATGAGAGGAAATAATTCATTTTAGATTCAATGATTTGTGTTCCAAAATGACTGTCGTCTTGTTGTCTAAGAAAAATAAGTAATAAATCTGTTTATGTTCCAGCATTTCGATCCATTTTTTCCCAGTGTTCCATTTCACTGCTACCTCAAAGACCATTATTAACTGTGCCAGAACTCCTTCCTCTACTGGTCACACAGGTAAATGTATAGCGGCTACAATCAAATATATAACTAATAGTAGGCAAAATCTTATACTCAGTGTTTTTCATCAAGTGATGTGTCACTCAAAGTTTCTTCTATACCAGCACTATGCTCTAGCTCTTAAAATCCCATCTGAGGTCTTATGTCATAGAATTGTAGAATACTAGGTTGGAAGGGAACTCAAGGATCATCTGGTCCAACCTTGCTAGGCAAGCATGACCTAGACCAGATGTCTCTCATGAGACCCCCCTGAAGTCTTGCATCCAAGTTTGCAGGCAACAACACGAGGGATGTGAAGCTGTTGGAGTGAGTCCAGAGGAGGCCATGGAAATACTGTGAGGGCTGGAGCAGCTCTGCTCTGGAGCCAGGCTGAGAGAGCTGGGCTGGGTCAGCCCAGACAAGAGAAGGCTCCTGAAGGGGAGACCTTAGAGCAGCTCCAGTGCCGAAAGGGGCTGCAGGAAACCTGGAGAGGGCTCGGCAACAGGCCTGTAGGGACAGGCCAAGGGGAATGGCTTGAACCTGCCTGAGGGGAGACTGAGCTGAGCTCTTAGGCAGAAGCTCTTCCCTGTGAGGGTGATGAGGTGCTGGCACAGGGTGCCCAGAGAAGCTGTGGCTGCCCCATCCCTGGCAGTGTTCAAGGCCAGGTTGGACACAGGGGTTTGGAGCAAGCTGCTCTGGTGGAAGGTGTCCATGCCCGTGGCAGGGGTTGGAACTGGATGAGCTTGAAGGTCCCTTCCAAGCCAAACCATTCCACAATTCTATATCCTAGCACCTTATCCATATATATATGAAAGGAATAAACAGAGAGTAATTTATGATGTAAAGTATGTAAAGCTCTCTTTAATGTCCTCCTAAAGTTTCTTTTCAATGGGAATTATCTAAGTCATTGGTTTCCCCCTCTGATACTTGGCAAGTTCCTCTTTCATGGACACCCCCTTGTCGTGGGGAAAGAGCTTGCGTGCCCTTGTGAAGTTGGGAGTTATGCTGGTGGTGGCTTACGCTTCCGGTAGGGTCTCCCATGCCAGTCAGCTCTCAAATGAAGGGTCAGACAAAGTTTGTTCATGGGCAGGATGGGCTCACTAGCCTTCGAGCAACCATCCTAGGAGAAGGACAACTCCAACTTCAAACCCTGGCAGATGGAGCTCTTGTAGCCCTGTAAGGCCATCCATCTAAGAGAAGGATACTCTAATTAAACCTGCGACCTGAGGACTTTGCTGTCACCGTCCAAGCTCGCTAGGCCCTGGCAGAGAAACCTCAGGTGTAAAGGGTGAGGCCAGTTCTGCGCACGCTGTGCCTCACCTAAAATAAATCCACTGCACAGGCCCGAAGGGTTTACCCGCACTTGCAAAGCCCTGCAGTGACAGGCGAGGGACGAAACGGCAGGTGATGAGGTACACTGGAAGTCGCAGACCCAACCTTGCATGCAGGCGGTTCAGGACATTGGTCGCTCAAGTCTGACCCAGGAGATGACAGTCTTGTTCGGCAGCATCCTGAATGACCAAGCAGCCTTTTTCAAGGACAGCACTGCTTGCTCCATATGGAGAGAGGCCTAGAAAAGGTGGCCTAACCAAAGCTCATCTCCCCCTCCACCTGGTTGGCTAGCCGCGGCCAACGGGCATCTTCTATTGCGGTCAATTAAAAACAAAGAGACAAAGGCATGCACCTGCCTCCAAAGGTGTGTCCAGATTGACACTCGCATGTTGGAACATCAGAACCATGCTTGATACAGTGAACAGTGGGCGTCCTGAGCGCCGTTCTGCGCTAATTGCCCATGAATTGTCACGTCTTAACATCGATATCGCTGCTCTCAGTGAAGTTCGCCTTCATGAGGAAGGTAGCCTCAAAGAACATAGTGCTGGCTATACACTCTACTGGTCAGGCAAACCCAAAACTGAAAGTCATCTTTCTGGAGTCGGCTTCATGATTAAAAACTCCATCATCTCTAAACTTGAAAATTTGCCGATAGGTCATTCCGATCATATTATCTCTTTAGGTCTTCCACTACACAATAAGCAACATGTTGCTCTTTTCAGCATATATGCTCCAGCTCTGCAAGCTGACCCTGCAGAAAAAGAAAAATTCTACTCCGACCTGCGTCACCTCACTCAGAAAGTCCCTATAGAAGATAAGATCATAATCCTTGGTGACTTCAACGCCCGAGTAGGAAAGAACTTTGAAGCCTGGAAAGGAGTACTTGGCAAGCATGGTGTTGGCAGCTGCAATGATAACGGTCATCTCTTACTAGAGTTCTGTGCAGAGCAACAGCTTACCATCACCAACACTATCTTCCAGCAGAAAGACAGCTGGAAGACAACCTGGATGCATCCTTGATCTAAACATTGGCACCTTACTGATTATGTTTTAGTGCGCCAGAGAAATATTCGTGATGTCTGCCAGACCAGAGTGATGCCTCGTGCAGAATGCCAAACAGACCACCGCCTTGTGCGTTGCAAACTTAATTTCCACTTCAAGCCCAAACCTAAGAGGGGCGGCATTCCGAGGAGGAGGCTCAATGTTGATAATCTTCAAATAGCTGCAGTGAGGGACAGCTTCCAGGCTAACCTTCAAACTAGGCTTGAAGACCAACTTACAGATTCTTCTCCTGAAGCGCTTTGGCAACATATCAAAAACAGCATCCTGCAGTCCTCCGTAGAATCCATTGGGTTCTCCTCAAAGAAAAACAAAGACTGGTTTGACGATAGCAACCAGGAGGTCCAGGAATTGCTGACAAAAAAGAGATTTGCTCATCAAGCACACCTCGCTCAGCCACTCTGCCATGTAAGAAAAGCAGCCTTTCGTCTTGCATGTAGCAAACTCCAACAGAAACTTAGAGACATCCAGAACAAGTGGTGGCTCAACCTAGCAGAAAAGACTCAACTATGTGCAGATTTGGGTGACCACAGAGGATTCTATGAGGCTCTAAAGGCAGTGTATGGACCCACATTCCAGGTTCAAAGCACCTTACTTGGTGCAGATGGCCAAACGCTTCTTACAGATAAAATCTCCATCCTGAATCGCTGGTCTGAACATTTTCAAACCCTCTTTAATGCAAATCGTGTAGTCCAAGGCGAAGGAATCCAGCACATACTGCAACATCCAGTGAAAAACGAATTGGATTTAGCCTCTACCATGGGAGAGACTCTTAAGGCCATACAGCAGGTGAAAACTGGCAAGGCAGCTGGGGTTGACGGAGTCCCACCTGAAATATGGAAGCATGGAGGCCAAGCGCTTCATGCTAAATTTCATGAGCTAGTTGTGTGCTGTTGGGAACAAGGTAAAATACCGTCAGACTTTCGTGACGCAATCATCGTCACTCTGTATAAGAAAAAAGGTGTCAAGTCAGACTGCTCAAGCTACTGTGGTATAACTCTGCTCTCCATTGCTGGTAAAATTCTTGCAAGAATACTATTGAACAGACTAGTACCTGCTATCACAGTAGAACTTCTACCTGAAAGTCAGTGTGGTTTCAGGGCTAATAGAAGTACCACAGACATGGTATTTGTTCTCAGACAATTGCAAGAAAAGTGTAGAGAACAGAATAAGGGGTTATACGTAACTTTCGTTGACCTCACCAAAGCTTTTGACACTGTGAGCGGGAAAGGCTTGTGGCTGATCTTAGAATGATTAGGTTGTCCCCCCAAGTTCCTCAAAATGATTATTCTGTTACATAAGGATCAGCAAGGCCAAGTCAGGTATGGTGGTGCAGTCTCTGAGCCTTTCCCAATAACCAGTGGTGTGAAACAAGGTTGCGTTCTCGCACTGACCTTATTCACAATCTTCTTCAGCATGATGCTCCAAAGGGCTACAGCAGACCTCGACGAACAAGACGGCATTTATATTCTATATCGTACCGATGGTAGCCTATTCAATCTAAGGCGACTGAAGGCCCACACTAAGACCCTAAACCATCTTGTCTGTGAACTGCTCTTTGCTGACGATGCCGCCCTTGTTGCCCACACAGAAGCAGCTCTGCAACGTTTAACATCTTGCTTTGCGGAGGAGGCTGAGGTTTCTGGGCTGGAAGTCAGCTTGAAGAAGACAGTAGTCCTCTACCAACCTGCACCCCAAGAAGATTATCGCCATACCCACATTACCGTCGGTGAGTCAGACCTTAAGACAGTTCATCAGTTCAGCTATCTGGGAAGCATCATTTCCTCGGATGCAACGATCGACAAAGAGATAGACAACAGAATAGCAAAGGCATATAGAGCCTTTGGAAAACTCCATAAAAGAGTCTGGTGTAATAAACACCTGAAGAAAAGTACAAAGGTCAGTGTCTACAGAGCCATTGTATTGTCTACTCTTTTATATGGGTCTGAATCATGGGTCATCTACTGTCATCACCTGCGACTCCTGGAACGCTTTTATCAGCGCTGCCTCCGTACAGTTCTAAACATCCATTGGACTGACTATGTGTCTAATGTCACTGTCCTCGAACAGGCAGGGGTCACCAGCATCAAGGCCATATTGCTGAAATTGCAGCTGCGCTGGGCAGGGCACGTCTCTAGAATGAAGGATCACCGCCTCCCCAAGATCGTGTTTTACGGTGAACATGCCACTGGTAGCCGCAAGAGAGGTGCCCCAAAGAAGAGATACAAGGACTCCCTGAAACAATACCTTAGCCTTCGCCATATTGACTACCATCAGTGGTCCACCTTGGCCTCCAATCGGGAGACTTGGAGGTACACCATACATAATGCCGCTGACTCCTTTGAGTGCTCACGAAGAACTAGTCTCGAGGAGAAAAGACAACGCAGGAAGGATCGCGCCCCACCTGTACCACCCAAGGAGACCTTCTGCTGTGCTTTTTGTAGCCGGATTTGCCTATCCCACATTGGCCTTCTTAGTCATCAGCACGCTTGTAGTAAGCACGGGTAAAAGCCCTTCCCAAATCTTCGTTCGCGAAGTCAAGCCATGAAGATGACTTGGCAAGGTGCCTACTTTTCTGTCTTCTGAAAGATGTAATGTGTTTGTGCATTGCTCTACCCACTAGGATTGATTCCCTGACAAAGCCAAACACAAGGTCATGAGATGCCTGAAGAAAACTGCACCACACTGACAGAGTTCATTCTCTTGGGTTTCACCGACCATCTGGAGGTGGAGATACCTTTGTTTGGGCTCTTCCTACTCATCTACATGACCACTTCGGTGGGGAATGCTGGCCTCATCGTGCTTCTCCAGCTCAATGCCTGCCTTCATACTCCCATGTGCTATTTCCTAAGCAATTTATCTTTCTTAGACCTTATCTGTTCATCTGCCATTGCTCCCAAGATGCTGGTGAGTCTGTTTGCACAGCAGAAGACCATTTCTTTCACTGGCTGTGCAACACAGATGTTTTTCTTTGCTGCCTTTGCTGATGCCGAGTGCCTCCTTTTGGCTGCGATGGCCTATGACCGCTACGTGGCTGTATGTCATCCTCTTGTCTACACTGTTATCATGTCCCGCAGGGTCTGCACCACCCTGGTAGCTGGGGTTTATCTCAGTGGGGGTCTGACTTTGCTGGTGCACACATCTTTCACCTTCACATTGTCATTCTGCAGCTCCAATGTCATCAACCATTTCTTCTGCGATATTCCCCCGCTGCTGGAGCTCTCCTGCTCCAACAAATACATCAGCGAGGTTCTTCTCTTCACTCTCTGTGGCTTTATACAAACCAGCACCTTCCTGGCCATTGCTGTCTCCTACACCTGCATCCTCAGCACCATCCTCCGGATCCACGTGGCAGACAACAGGCACAAAGCCGCCTACACCTGCGGCTCCCACCTGATGGCTGTTGGGTTATTCTATGGCTCCCTCCTCTTCACATACTTACAGCCCAGCTCCAGCCACTCAATGAACACAAACAAAGTGATCTCTGCATTTTATACCCTTGTTTTTCCCATGCTGAACCCCCTCATTTATAGCTTCAGGAACAAAGAGGTGAAGGAGGCTCTAAGGATAACAGTAGGGAGAAGAGTGTTTTCACAGTGATTTTCTTAGGAGCGAAAAGGTAGCATGCTTCTGATGCAATACAAAGGATGGGAACTGCCTGACTAAATGTAGGTGACTTGTTAGGAATATCTGCATCTGATCTAGCTTCCCAGGTCCCTTTGGTAATTGCTGGGAAAGAAACAGTCAATTTACAAGGTGATTCCCAGTATCACAAAACAGAAGGCAAAGTCAGACAGCTCCCATCATAGAAGGATCTCTTTCTCCTCTGCTCTAAGTTCTCCCCAGAGCCTTCCCTTCTCCAGGCTGAAAAACCTCAAATCTCTCAGCTTCTGCCTCCTCATCCCAAATGCAGAAGAAAGTTCTATTTTTATAGCTTATGCTTATTGGGGACAATGACCAAAATGCTCTAAAGAAAAGTCCAATTTAGAAAACTCCGGACATACAGGAGTAGTGATCGTACATATTAAACTTGGAAATGAAAGCCTTTTGTACAGTGGAAAAGACTTCCCTTATTTAGCAGCCAGCTTTGCCATACCCTCTATACAGAGAGGAATCTCATCTCCTCATAATTTATTGCATTTTAGGACCAGGCTTTTTCATGTTTCGTCATGCATTCTTCCTGCTTGTTCTGCTCTCATCAGACACCTTTCATGCTTCCCATCCTGTGTTTTACCTTAAAGACTTTACTTCGTGTGTATGTTTTCCCATAATCTGTTCCTGCCTTTATACCACAAGCCTTCATTTCCCTTCTCATAGCTTAATTGGTTATTCCTGCTTAATTGTGTTACAACATGTTTGTTGATGAGTATGGTATCAGTAGCATCACAGCGTTACAAAGCACATACACACTATTGTAGTACATTGCTGTCTGGATACAGTATAGAATCATAGAATCATACAATAGTTAGGGTTGGAAAGGACTTTAAGATCATCCACTTCCAACCCCCCTGCCATGGGTAGGGACACCTCACACAAAACCGTCTCACCCAAGTCTCTGTCCAACCTGGCCTTGAACACTGCCAGGGATGGAGCATTCACAACTTCCTTGGGTACCCTGTGCCAGCCCCTCAGTACCCTTACAGTAAAGAACTTCTTCCTTCTATTCAATCTAAACTTCCCCTGTTTCAGTTTTAACCCATTACCCCTTGTCCTATCACTACAGTCCCTAATGAAGAGTCCCTCTCCAGCATCCCTATAGGCGAACTTCAGACACTGGAAGGCTGCTATGAGGTCTTCACGCATCCTTCTCTTCTCCAGGCTGAACAGCCCCAGCTTTCTCAGTCTGTCTCCATACAGGAGGTGCTCCAGTGCCCTGATCATCCTTGTGGCCTCCTCTGGACTTGTTCCAACAGATCCATGTCCTTTTTATGTTGAGGACACCAGAACTGCACACAATGCTCCAAGTGAGGTCTCGCAAGAGCAGAGTAGAGGGACAGGATCACGTCCTTGGACCTGCTGGTCACGCTCCTTTTGATGCAGCCCAGGATACGGTTGTTTTCTGGGCTGCGAGCGCACACTGAAGCCGGCTCATGTTCATTTTCTCATTGACCAACACCCCAAGTCCTTCTCCTTGGGCTGCTCTGAATCTCTTCTCTGCCCAGCCTGTAGCTGTGCCTGGGATTGCTCCCACCCAGGTGTAGGACCTTGCACTTGGCATGGTTAAACTGCATGAGGTTGGCATCAGCCCACCTCACGAGCGTGTCAAGGTCCCTCTGGATGGCATTCCTTCCCTCCAGCGTATCAACCGAACCACACAGCTTGGTGCCATCGGCAAACGTGTATAAACAAATACTGTACATACTTAGCAACTTACTTCAATATCCTGGTGACTCAGCCCCAGACCACACATACATACGTGCCTGGGACACGCAAAGTTAACCCATGTGGCATATATTTGAGGTACAAGCTGAGAACAGAGGCCCTACGCGGAGTGACTAAGATAATTTACCGAAGCTGTGTGATTTCTTAGCCTCCATGCAGGAAACTCTGCAGTCAGTGAACCTTAGGAAAGATCAACAAATGCAAGATGCTCTTTCTCGTTTTCTTTGTGCATCGTTTTCAGTGGTTTGTTTCCTTCATTCTTCTGGTTGTGATTTTTTCCTTGCGTCCTTACTCAGTGTTACAGCCTCAAGCCATTGCCAAGCTACCTTGGTGAAGTGGGAGAAGACAAAAGCTTGGGACACTCCTTCACCTTCATCTTTATCTTACTGTGCCCTGTTGGAATGCAGAACAGTTCCTCTAAACCCAGGGAGCAGCCACCTGTGGGGAGAGGAAGACTGGAGCATTCAGATCAGGCATGGACATTGTAATGGGAGGTTGAACGAAAAGCTTTTGCTTTTTTTGACTGTACCTGCAGTTGTGGGAGAAGGAGGGCCTGGAGCACAGGTGTGATGGGGAACGAGTGAGGGACCTGGCGGGGGTTCAGTGTGGAGAAGAGAAGGCTCAGGGGGGGACCTGATGGCTGCCTCCAACTGCCTGACAGGAGGATGGAGCCAGGAGGGGCTGGGCTCTGCTCCCAAGGAACAAGGGCTGGGACAAGAGGAGCCGGCCTCAAGCTGCACCAGGGCAGGTTTAGATGGAGCTGAGGAACAATTCCTGCCCCAGAGGGTGCTCAGGCATTGGAACAGGCTGCCCAGGGCAGTGGTGGAATCCCTGTCCATGGAAGTGTTAAACCATGTAGAAGCGGTAGGCGCCTGGACTGCGGTAATCAAGTCCAACTGTTCCCCAACCCTGCAAGTCCACCACTAACCCATGTCACTAAGGGCCTCATCTGCATGCTTTGTGAACGCTTCCAGAAATGGTGATTCCACCAGTGCCCTGGGCATCCTGTTCTAATACCTGAACTAGTGATGTCAGTTGTGCTCATGTGCCCATATATTAGACAGCTTTAACACTCCTCTTATAGCCAGTGAGGGGAAAACAGAGGCTTTGTATTCTTGGGCTTTGTGAGCACTGCTCTGGCTTTTCCCAGTGTTGGCAGACTGAAGGAAGGTTTACAGAGTATGCTTTAGGTCTGTGTGAATCTGTAAGTAAAACCAGTGCTTCACACCAGGCAAAAGTGAAGGCATGGCTGACAAAGGTGTAAACGGATGTGCAGAGAGGTGGGGTGCTGTGCAGTCCCTGTGTGTTTTGGCTCTAAATCTGTGTATCTCTTAGCTACGAGGCTCTGTGCTGGGATGATAAACTCTTAGAGCTTGAGATGGGCCTTAGGCTGTGTTAAAGTGCTGTGGTGTGTCATTCCAGCTGTTGTGCCGGGTGCTAAATCACTGCTGTGACTTTGTTGCTTGCACACTACTTACTAAAACCACGTGTCAAGGATGTCTGTCTCAGTGGCCTGCTCCATAAAACATACAGAGAGAGTAGATGAGAAGACCAGAAGTCATCAATCCCCAACTGAATGAAAAGATGAGAAATTCTCTACTGATAGATAGTGGCTATTGCCCTGTTACCGGGTGACATGATCTAGTGTGAGACGTACCAGCCCATGGCAGGGGGGTTGGAACTGGTTGACCTTAAGGTCCTTTCCCACCCTAACTATTCTATGGTTCTATTATGAGCAGAACCCCAGACGTTTTCATGGGGTTTCCTGTGGTTCTTGAACTATGACAGTGGAAACCATTTAAAAAACCCCAACCATTTATCCCAAAGCTGTCTGGCAAATCACAAGATATGTATCCCTGTGGACAAAAATGTACACAGAAAGCCCAGCATAGGCTACAACACCATTCTAATTCTGGAGTCAGGTAACTGCTCTTCAGGGGTTAGTTTAAAGCAAATCCCCTGTCCTGTCACTACAGGCCCTTGTCAAAAGCCCCTCTCCTGCTTTCTTGTCAGACCCTCTAGGTATTGGTAGGCTTCTGTGAGATCCTTTTGTCCTTTGGTAGGGACTGCCAGACTACTTGCACATTTAATTACTCTCATTTACCAATTCTCAGGTTCTTTGAGACCTGCTAGGACTCGTGACTCTCTGTGCTACTCAGAGAAATACAGGCTTGCTACTGCTCTTTGAAGGGGTGGTTTGACCTCCCTGTTCCTCAGACTGTATGTACATCATAGGATTCAGCGTGGGAATCACCAGAGCATAAATGAAGCAAGGCTTATTGTGCTCCATAGAGAATTGTGAATTGTGTGTACATGAAGCAGCCTGTTCCATAAAACATGGCAGCAGGAATCGGGTGGGAAGCAGAGGTGGAGAAGGCTTTTTGCCTGCCTTGGGACTTAGATCTTGTGAATGGCAAGTGTGATGCAGGTGTCGGAGATGAGAATGAGAATGGTGGCTGAGGTGATGAGCACAGCCGCACAGTAAGTGGTCCATAACGTATACATTTCAGCAGGAGATCGTCAGGATGCGGGGCACAGCACACAAGTATCACTACAGCAAGTGGCTCAGGAGACCTGCTGTAGGCATCGAGGACCTCAGCCCTGCAGCTGGACACTGGCATCATCTTGTTTGGTTAATGAGCTTGTGTCTGGGCAAACCACTGTGGAGCTGCCCCTGAGAGGCAGCTACAGGCATGCAGAACGCCCTGTGGTCCCCAAAGGTGCCTGGCATGGGGCTGGAGGGAGCTGCTCTCAGGGAAGGCTTGGAGAACAAGTGAAGCTGAGCCAAAGGACCTGCCCTGCAGGGTGGCAGAAGGAGCTGACCAGAACAGGGCTGAGAAGGAGCTTTAGGAGCAGCAACCACCTTGCCCGGGCTTCTCCTCTTGGTCCGGTCCTCCTGCTGGGACAGCACAGCTTCCCCTATGCCCCTAAGCCCACCTTCCCTTCCCATCCCCAACACCCCCTGCCCCTCCTGCAGGGGTTATTCCACTTGCATGGCTCTTTGGAGAACTATCAACATGTTTATTTACATGAACAGAGGGCTCACGGAGAACAGGAGCCCTGGGAAGCCTGGCCCTGCCTCTCTGCACCATGGCAGCCACATTCATTAGGAGACCTGTCCAGGGATGAGGACACTTTCCTTTGCTGCTGCTGAATCCTCTCCAGCACCGCACGCAGGGTATTGTTGTTCGATGCTGCTGCAGTGTCCTGGGCATCCTGGCTGGGCATGGTTGGCAAGAACTCACATTCCAGGTGACAGGGGAACTGCAGTGCTGTTGCAAGGATGGGCTGTGCTGGCTGGGGATCCCCTCTGGGCAGCAGGGGTTTGAGGTTATAGCCATCTCGGGTGGTCTTCCCTGTGAGAGGCCATCAGGAGTCCATCTGCTTTGCCTCTCTGTGCTTCAGGAGGTGCCCTGCGACCATGTCCCACAGCTTAGGGAGCTCTCAGAGCTGCCAAGGCTCTGCCTCCTGGAGGACCAACACTTTTGCCTGTCCTGGCTTGCTTCACTCCCCCAGCGCTTGGATGCTGCATTCCCTTCCCTGCTGGTGCTGCTCGTGGTGCTCTCCAGAGGGTCTATCCCACTTGGGAAGCTGCCATCAGCAGGTCTAGCTTGTTTCTTGCAGCAGCAACAATGGCTCTGTGGGGCTCCTGGGGCTCGTACCATGAAGCCTTCATGGGTTGACCACATGTGTGCTCCCTGTGCCTTCTCTGGCTTGGTGTCCACAGCAGGAAACGATGGGACAAAACTTGGGGACACAAGGGTGGATGCTGGCCCTGGCGAGTCCTTCAGCATTCCACAGGGTGTCCTTGGCGCATCCTTTGTGTCTGTGCCCATATCATTCCCAGAGCTGCGGGATGTTCTGGCAGGGTCCTGGCCTCCAGGAATGCCTGGCTGCTCTCCCCTGGAACGGGGCTGCAGGAGGAGACACAATCCAGGCAGGAGCACGGTGTCATGGGGAGCACAGTGCAGGTGAGGGATGCCTGAACCTGCTCCTGCAGGACCCATTCCTTCTGCCTCAGCTGCTTTGCTTTTGCCACGTGTGCAGAGCACTTGCGTGGCCGCAGTTTCCCAGCTCCAGCCTGCCCCAGTCTGGGCATTGAGCACTGCAACATGCCCATGGACCTCTGCACTGCCTTGGGGAGAATTTGGAGTTTTATCTCCAGGCATTTTCTTGCTGTGTGCATGGAGAGCTTGCTGTGGACCTTCTGGTTCAGTTGCAGCCTTGTATTCCTGATAGACGCTCTGGCAAAGGACCTGCTCCTGTCCTCACTGGGGGCATGGCTTCTGCCTTGTGTGGGGACATTTGTCTGACAGGCAGCAACTTTCTTCAGGGGCCTGGAACCTGCTCCTGCTTCTGGTCCTGCTGCTCGGTTATCCACGCTGGGAAGGGGTGGGGCCATGGCTAAATCAAAAGGCTGCAGGCACTCCTTGTCCCATGGTGACAAACCCCTACGCAGGTGAAGGAGGCTCTTCCTCAGTGTATCCTCCTCTGGTGCTTGGATGGCTGGTTTCTCCTCAAATCCACGTGGGCTCTGTGGCTCCTGCTGTCCTGCTTTGTGCTGTCCCACTGCACTGGCATTGACTGGCGGCCTGGGCTCCCCAGCTCTGCTCTCCTTTGGCAGCTTTGGATCCAGGAGACCAAGCAGTGGTGGAGGGCACAGCATCTGCAGTGCCAGGGACTCCTTGGTGGGATTTGGGTCCCCCCTTGGCCTCCTCACTTCCTTCTCTTCATTTTTATCCACAGTAGCGTTCGCCTTGGCCTGCATCTGGGGGCACACCTTGTGCCTCAGCAAGGGCTGGCTCTGTCCCGGCAGGATGAGCTTGGGTAGGACATGGAGGCAGCCCTGCTGCTGTGCTGCTTGCTCCTGGGACTGCTGCACCAGCATGGGCCGGGCCCCCATCCGTATCTCCAGGGCTTTCTGAGCCACGTGCGTCTTTAGGGCTGAAGAGACTCTGCCAGCACACGTGTGGTCGAGGAAGCAAACAGACCTCTCCTCCATAGGGGCTCCTCCAACTTGCGCCAGGCGTGTTGCTGTCAGGCTCTTGGGGGGACTGATGCTCTCAGGGGGACTGATGGTCTCAGGGTAACTGGGGGAGCTGCAGCAGCTCAGCTGCTCCTTCTCCACCAGCTCCTCCAGGTCCTGCCATAGTGCCTGCCATGTGCCAGCATCCAGAGCGACTGCATCTCCTCTCCCAGCCCACGCTGACAGCACCAGCTCCTGCAGCTCCTGCGCAGCCTTGATGCAGTCAGTGCAGCCAGGCCTGCAGCGCCGGGGCCCGCACAGGGGGGATCCAGCGTTACCTGCAAGTGAGGGAGGGGTTCCTGAGTGTCAGGGGGCTGGAACCTACCTGGGACCATACACCCAGCCTGCTCCACATGGGGCTGGGCTCCTCTGGGGGGACCTGCTGGGGACTTACATGGCTCTGCTGCCTGAAATCGTGGCCTCCATCTCCTCTGTTGCTGGCCCTGGCCATCACCCTGTGGGAACAGCAGTGTGGCACAGTCACCTTCCTGGGGACAGCCACCACCAGTGCTGGAAACAAGTGGGTCCCATGGCCACAAGAGACCCCGTCTGCGACGGCTGATGGCAAGCAGGATGGTCCTAGCAGCCAGGATGAGGATGCTGAGGCCCAGAAGAAAGCTGCTGTTGCTCATGTCCTCTGCTTGTGGCGACCACACTGGGACCTGTGGAACAGTGGTACGTGTTGCTGTGAAATCAGAGCTCACTGCTGAGAACAGCCGAGTGGTGTCACAGCCTGTATTGCTGTCACAATGGAGGTTGTGCTCAGGATGGCAGTTGTCAGTGCTGGGGTATTAGTGTTCAATTTCCTGTAACCAGGTTGTAGAATCCCAGAATGGTTTGAGTTGGAAGGGACCTTCAAGCTCATCCAGTTCCAACCTGGCCTTGATCACTTCAAGGTATGGGGCAGCCACAGCTTCTCTGGGCACCCTGTGCCAGTGCCTCAGCCCCCTCACAGGAAAGAGCTTCTGCCTAAGAGCTCAGCTCAGTTTCCCCTCTGGCAGGTTCAAGCCATTCCCCTTTGCCTGTTCTTACAGACCCTTGTCCAAAGCCCCTCTCCAGGTTTCCTGCAGCCCCTTTAGGCACTGGAGCTGCTCTAAGGTCTTTCCTTAAGGAGCCTTCTCTTGTCCAGGCTGACCCAGCCCAGCTCTCTCAGCCTGGCTCCAGAGCAGAGCTGCTCCAGCCATCAGAGAAGAGAAGGCTCAGGGAGGACCTTGTCACTCCCTACAACTGCCTGACAGGAGGATGGAGCCAGGAGGGGCTGGGCTCTGCTTCCAGGGAACAAGGGATGGGACAAGAGGAAATGGCCTCAAGCTGCACCAGGGCAGGTTTAGATGGAGCTGAGGAATAATTCCTTCCCCAAAGAGTGCTCAGGCATTGGAACAGGCTGCCCAGGGCAGGGCTGCAGCCACTGGCTCTGCAAGTGTTCCCAAACCATGCAGACGAGGCCTCAGTGGCATGGGTTAGTGGTGCCCTTGAAGGTGCTGGGGGAGAGTTGAACTTGGATATCTTAAGGGACTTTTCCAACCTGGTGATTCTTGGTTGGTTTGGAAGGCAGCAAAAACAAACTGAGAAACACCAGCACAGTTAGCGTCCCCAAAATCAGTACTTCGTGTAGGTTAGGACCCTGATGGCAACAATAGATCCTGATCACCCTTGCCCATTGTTTTCTTCCCTCATCACACGCACACTCATCCTCTGCCATGGACTAGGACCCCTCATTGTAGGGGTGTGCCTGGCTGCATCTGGCTCCTGGATGCACCTTGCACCTGAGTTGGAGGTAGTTTTATTTCTAGATGGGCAAATGCATGTACATCATATATTGTCTTCAGCCACATCACCTTTTGCTTCTGACCGATAAACCCTGAGTCTAGCTCATCACCCGCCATGGCTGTGGCTGTTGACGGACCCTTTGTGATGTTCAAAGGACTTGCTGTAAGGTGCCAAGTGACTTCTGCCAATCAGTTGTTGTGTGCCAGGGGTGGCTGCTCTTTCCTTCAAACTCCAGGGGTCACTTCTGTACTGACCAGGAGGAGGACTGGAAAGAAGTCTGCCAACCCATAAACTCTCCAACCACCAACTTCAGGGTGTGGAGGAGTTGTGCCAAACTGAGCTGCTTTAGAAGTGCTCAGTGCCTTTAACGAAGAGGAAAGTTTCCTTCTCCTTAATGGCTATGAAGTTGTCCCCAGGTGCTTGTTAGGAAGAATGAGGTAGGTTTACTCTGAGCTTTCTAAGAAGGTTTCAAGATCATTAGAGGCTTCTTTAGGATGCCCAGAAGCCTAGCCACCAGGGGAATTCCTTGTTTTGGGAAGGGAAAAAGTGTAATTTGTGATGGAAATTGGTTTAATGATTTTGCTGATGTTGGAGTTCAGGCCTGCTGAGAGGCTTCCAGTGGGTCATGCTTATAACTTTTGCCTTCTTCTACTGCTAGGCAAGGCCTCTTATTTAGTCTCATTATGAATACCATGTTCTAACTGTACATATGCCTGAATCTAGTTTTCCTGACACCTTCCTCTGGTGCTTCTGGTAATGGTTATTTGACAGGCAGAAGGGACAAGAGACAAAATTGAAGGGTATTTCTTACAGCAGAACAGTTTGGACCACAAAATTAAAAGGGAAAGACAAGATTTTGGTTTTAAAGATGCTCTGTCTCCTTTGGCTCGTTGTGGTATAAACGCAGTCAGCCATAAACCACGCAGTCACTCTCTCACTGCTCCCCTTCTCCCCATGCTCCTGGAGGGATGGGAAGGAGAACTGAAGGAATATAACTCCCACTGGTTGAGATAAGAACAGTTTAGTAACTAAAGTACAACACAAATCACTACTGCTACCACCAGTAATAGAATCACAACCTCCCTGGACAACCCCTTCCAGTGCCTCACCACCCTCACAGTAAAGAATTTCCTCCTTATATCCAGTCTAAACTTCCCCTGTTTAAGTTTTAACCCATTACCCCTTGTCCTATCACTACAGTCCCTAATGAAGAGTCCCTCCCCAGCATCCCTATAGGCCCCCTTCAGATATTGGAAGGCTGCTATGAGATCTCCACGCAGCCTTCTCTTCTCCAGGCTGAACAGCCCCAACCTTCTCAGCCTATCTTCATACAGGAGGTGCTCCAGTCCCCTGATCATCCTCGTGCCCCTACTCTGGACTTGTTCCAACAGATCCATGTCCTTTTTATGTTGAGGACACCAGAACTGCACACAATACTCCAGGTGAGATCTCACAAGAGCAGGGTAGAGGGGCAGGATCACCTCCTTTGACCTGCTGGTCACGCTCCTTTTGATGCAGCCCAGGATACGGTTGCTTTCTGGGCTGCAAGCACACACTGAAGCCGGCTCATGTTCATTTTCTCATCGACCAACACCCCCAAGTCCTTCTCTGCAGGGCTGCTCTGAATCTCTTCTCTGCCCAGCCTGTAGCTGTGTCTGGGATTGCTCCGACCCATGTGTAGGACCTTGCACTTGGCATGGTTAAACTTCATGAGGTTGGCATCAGCCCACCTCACAAGCGTGTCAAGGTCCCTCTGGATGGCATTCCTTCCCTCCAGCGGATCAACCGAACCACACAGCTTGGTGCCATCGGCAAACTTGCTGAGGGCGCACTCAATCCCACTGTCTATGTCAGCGATGAAGATGTTGAACAAGACCGGTCCCAACACCGATCCCTGAGAGATACCACTCATTACTGGTCTCCAGCTGGACACTGAGCCATTGACCACAATTCTTTGTGTGCGGCCATCCAGCCAGTTCTTTATCCACCGAGTGGTCCATTCATCAAATTGATGTCTCTCCAATTTAGAGACAAGGATGTCGTGTGGGGCAGTGTCGAACACTTTACACAAATCCACGTAGATGACATCAACTGCTTTACCGCTGTCCATCAGTTCTGTAGCCCCATCATAGAAGGCCACCAAATTGGTCAGGTACGATTTCCCCTTAGTGAAGCCATGCTGGCTGTCACCAAGCACCTTGTTGATTTACATGTGCCTTAGCATGCCTTCCAGGAGAATCTGCTCCAAGATTTTGCCAGGCACAGAGGTGAGACTGATCATAATAATGATAAAGGAAGTAACAAGGGAAGGGAATACAACACCTCACCACCCGCCGACCGATAACTCGCTCCACCCCGCTCAACAAAGCACCGACCGTTACCTAGCCCAGTCCTGCAGTCCCCTAGCCATTCTGGGTAACTTTCAGTTACATCCTGGGTATGACATGCTGTGCACAGAATACCTCTTTGGCTAGTTTGGGTCAGGTTTCCTGTCTCTGCTTCCTCCCGCCTTCTCCTCCTCCCTGGCAGAGCATGAGACCCACAAAGTCCCTGGTCAGACTAAAACATGTGAGCAGTAACTAAAAACATTGGTGTTATCAGCACTGTTCCCAGGCCGAAAGTTTGTAGAATCCCGAACTGGTTTGAGTTGGAAGGGACTTTCAAGCTCATCCAGTTCCAATCTGGCCTTGAACACTGCCAGGGATAGGGCAACCCCATCTTCTCTGGGCACCCTGTGCCAACGCCTCAGCACCCTCACAAGGAAGAACTTCTGCCTCAGAGCTCATCTCATCTCCCCTCTGTGTCAGTTTAACATGGCAAGGATTACATGCCAAGGATTGCTGACCCGGTGAAACAGTCAGCCTTTATATGAGAGCTACAAGGGACAGACAGAAAGGGAGGGGAATCACTGTTTTAGGTGTTGCTGGTCCTCATAAAACAATACACATACAAGCTGAATTCCAGTCCATAGTCTCCTTATGCAATCTAAAGGTAGTTCACATCACTGCCAGTCTTCCCTATTGGACCATTAAGTTGTATTTTTACTGATTCATGGTCTGTGGTACTCTGAGAGTAATACTAGATGGCTAATCAATAGATGACTTGTCCCTGAAAGCACAACCGCATCAGAAGAGAGACACAAAGACCTCTCCTAAGCTCAGAGAAGCAGTGTCCACAGCCTGTATATAGATGTTTGCACTCTGGATACTTCCTAGAATTTGAATGTTTATTTCTCTACATTGATTACTAGAGCAGTAGAATCACAGAATCCCAAGGGTTGGAAGGGACCTCAAAAGGACACCTAGTCCAACCCCCCTGCAAGAGCAGGGTAACCTAGAGTACATCACACAGGAACTTGTCCAGCCGGGCCTTGAATATCTCCAACATAGGAGACTCCACAACCCCCCTGGGCAACCTGTTCCAGTGCTCTGTCACTCTCACAGTAAAGTTTTTCCTGGTGTTCACATGGAACCTCCTATGCTCCAGTTTACAGCCATTGCCCCTTGTCCTATCACTGGACATCACTGAAAAAAACCTAGCTCCATCATCCTGACACTCACCCTTTACATATTTGTAAACACTGATGAAGTCACCCCTCAGTCTCCTCCAAGCTAAGGAGACCCAGCTCCCTCAGCCTCTCCTCATAAGGGAGGTGTTCCACTCACTTCATCATCTTTGTGGCTCTGCACTGGACTCTTTCAAGCAATTCCCTGTCCTTCTTGAACTGAGAGGCCCAGAACTGGACACAGTATTCCAGATGCAGCCTCACCAAGGCAGAGTAGAGGGGGAGGAGAACCTCTCTTGACCTACTAACCACATCCTTTCTAATACACCCTATGATGCCATTGGCCTTCTTGGCCACAAAGGCACACTGCTGGCACATGGTCATCCTTCTATCCACCAGGACACCCAGGTCCCTTTCCCCTTCACTCCTTTCCAGCAGGTCAACCCCCAACCTGTACTGGTACATGGGGTTTTTCTTCCCCAGATGCAAGACTCTACACTTGCCCTTGTAGAATTTCATCAAGTTTCTCCCCCCCAGCTCTCCAGCCTATCCAGGTCTCGCTGAGTGGCAGCACAGCCTTCTGGTGTGTCAGCCTCCCTCAGTTTAGTGTCATCAGCAAACTTGCTGAGGGTACACTCAGTTCCCTTATCCAGGTCGTTGATGAAAATATTGAACAGCAGTGGTCCCAGCACTGACCCCTGAGGTACTCCACTAGTCACAGACCTCCAGCTAGATTCTGCCCCACTGACTACAACTCTCTCCCTTCTTCCCTTCAACCAGCTCTTGATCCACCTCACTACCTGATCAAGCCCACACTTCCTTAGCTTATCTATGAGGATGCTGTCGGAGACAGTATCAGATGCCCTACTGAAATCAAGAAAAACCACATTTACTGCTCTACCATCATCCATCCACCTAGTTACTTCCTCATAGAAGGCTATAAGGTTGGTCAAACATGACTTTCCCTTGGTAAAACCATGTTGGCTGCTCTTAATGACCCCCTCATCCTTGATATGTCTAGAGATGGTGTCAAGAATGAGTTGTTCCATCACCTTTCCAGGGGTGTAGCTAAGGCTGACCGGTCTATAATTACCCGGGTCCTCCTTCTTGCCCTTCTTATAGACTGGCATGACACTTGCCATCCTCCAGTCCTCAGGCACCTCTCCTGTTTCCCGTGACTTACCAAAGATGATGGAGAGTGGCTGAGCAATGACCTCCGCCAGCTCCCTCAGCACCCGCGGATGTATTCCATCTGGACCCGTTGATTTATAGATGTCCAGACTGCTTAACTGATCCCTAACCCAATCCTTATCTACCAAAGCAAACTCCTCCTTTGTCCTGACTCCTTCTGCAGGAGTAAAGACAGAGGCAAAGAAGGCATTCAGCACCTCTGCCTTCTTTAAATCCACTGTCTCCAGGGCACCCACCTCGTTCAACTGTGGGCCTATATTGCCTCTTGTGTTAGTTTTATCTGCTATGTATTTGAAAAACCATTTCTATTGTCCTTAACCCGACTTGCAAGGTTAAGTTCCAAGGAGGCCTTAGCTGTCCTAATTGCCTCCCTACCTCCTCTAACAACTGTCCTATATTCCTCCCAAGTGGTCAGCCCCTCCTTCCATAGATTCTCTTTTTCCACATGAGTTTGCCCAGCAACTCTTTGTTTAACCATGCTGGTCTCCTAGCTCCCTTACTTGATTTCCTACCCACTGGGACACTCTGATCCTGAGCTTGGAAGAAGTGGTCCTTAAATGCTGACCAACTATCTTGAACCCCTTTACCACCTAATACCCTTTCCCATGAAACTTCCCTTAGCAATTGATTGAAGAGGCCAAAGTCAGCCCTTTGGAAATCCAGAATTGTGGCCTTGCTAGGTATTCTATTCCTCCCACACAGGATCCTAAATTCCACCATCTCATGGTCACTGCAGCCAAGGCTGCCATTGACCATCACCACTTCAACCAGACCCTCCTTGTTGGTGAGTACTAGATCCAGCGGTGTTTCTCTCCTAGTTGGTTTGTCCACCATTTGCATTAAGAAGTTATCATGAATGCACTGGAGGAGCCTCCGAGACTGTGAATGATTGGCTGTGTGATTCTTCCAGCAAATATCGGGGTAGTTAAAATCCCCCATAAGGACCAAGGCATGTAGTCATGAGGCTGCTTTCAGCTGCCTGTAGAAAGCCTCATCAACTCCATTGTCCTGATCAGGAGGTCTATAATAGGCCCCCATAACTGTATCACCTGTACCAGCCAGTCCCTTAATTCGTACCCACAGACTTTCCACTTGATCCTCATCTGCCCCTGGACAGAACTCAATACATTCTAGTCGCTGTCTCACATAAAGAGCAACCCTACCACCTTGCTTTGCTGACCTATCTTTCCTAAGAAGGACATAGCCATCCGTGACCACATTCCATTCACGTGAGCTCTCCCACCATGTCTCTGTAATTGCCACCAGATCGTAACTGTTAGACCACACACAGACTTCTAACTCCTCCTAATTCTTCCCCACGCTGCATGCATTGGTGTACAAGCATTGCAGGGAGCGAGCAGAGCACGCTAGTGGCACCCTTGGGAGGTGGGAGGCCTTTTGGTCTTCATTAATACTAGAACAATGCCCCACTAGTTCAAACCCAGCTACAACCCCCTCACACTCTGAGTCTAACCTAGAGCTCTGTGAGTGAGCTCTGTTGACTCTCGCCCCGATACACTTTTTCCCCTGCGGGACAGGGTCTAAACTACTATCCCTTCCCTCAA
This sequence comes from Neopsephotus bourkii, assembly GCF_033783945.1. Lineage (NCBI taxonomy): Eukaryota > Metazoa > Chordata > Aves > Psittaciformes > Psittacidae > Neopsephotus > Neopsephotus bourkii. Next base: position 13,376,095 of record NW_026902298.1, on the reverse strand, counting down.
ATGAAGCAATAGATTGAGAGTCCTCCTTAGTACACCATCCTTCAAGCCCTAGCATGTTTCTGTTGGGCTTGTCCCCAACAGGCCCAGTTATCTCCCCTTCCCCCTTCATATCTAGAAGTTTAAGCTTTGAGGAGTAACTTATAATTGTTTCAGTGATGAACCCCATATTACCAATATCAAATGACAGAGCAGAGTCATGAATAAGAACCCAAACATGATAAACTCCCCCTATTCTGGGCTGGCTTTCCCACATCATTTCCCCCAAAACCAGAGCATCCATTTCATCCCTTTCATGTGTCATGGTTTAGCCTCTACCCAGAGATTTGGAAGGTCTGAACATATCCATCACTGGCTACTGCAAGCCTCTATGAAGCTTTCCAATCTCATCAAAGACAGTTTGAAATAGGAAAGGTAAAGATCAGTTCTGCTGTGGTGTTTTGTTTTCCTCCCATGTGATTGTTTTGCTCAAGTTCTAGTGTCTTGCCTCAGGGATGTCTTCTCTGAACTCTTTTCCCCAGAGCTTCTGCCTGTGTTCTGCGTAAGTGCTGGGGGACAGGGTATGGGGATAGGGAAGATAGAATCTGTTTGGTGTAATTTCAGCAGCCTAAAATTCAACCAGGCAAGGCTGATCTAACCATTGAGGCTTATTTTGTAGTCAGTGTAAGGAGGGAGAGACCTGCAGGAAGCCAGGAAGCAAACCATGCTATTTCCCTTGAAATTATTTTACAGTGGGATGAATCAACCTTTGGAAGTGTCCATTTCTTGCCAATGGTAGCTAAAAAGAGAGCTAAAAGAACCTGGCTAACTTTCAGGTGCCTAAAACTAGTTAGGATGGGTTTTCATGCATTTTGAGGGCTCCTCTGACCTCCAGAGCCTTTGAGGTCTGCTGTTGTGCCAACACAAATTTCATGCCATGCAAAGCTATCCTCATTCCATTTAGATGTTATTGGAGGCTACTGGGAGGAATATCTCAGGTTCAGTAGCAATAAAACTGTAAGACCTTGTGTGCTTGCCTCTGGACATACATAGTATCATAGAATGTTTTGGGTTGGAAGGGACCTTAAGATCATCCAGTTCCAGCCCCCTGCCATGGGCAGGGACACCTCACCCTAGACCTTGCCACCCAAGGCTCTGTCCAGCCTGGCCTTGAACAATGCCAGGACACTGAAGCAGCCCTGCTGCTGTGCTGCTTGCTCCTGGGACTGCTGTACTGTCATGGGCCAGGCCCCCATCCGTATCTCCAGGGCTTTCTGAACCATGTGCTTCTTTAGGGCTGAAAGAGACTCTGCCAGCACACGTGTGATCAAGGAAGCAAAGAGACCTCACCTGCTTAGGGGCTCCTCCATCTCGTGTCAGGAGTGTGGCTGTCAGGTTCTCGGGGCGACTGATGCTCTTGGGGTAACTGGGGGAGCCGCAGCAGCTCAGCTGCTCCTTCTCCACCAGCTCCTCCAGGTCCTGCCATAGCGCCTGCCATGTGCCAGCATCCAGAGCGACTGCATCTCCTCTCCCAGCCCACGCTGACAGCACCAGCTCCTGCAGCTCCTGCACAGCCTTGATGCAGTCAGTGCAGCCAGGCCTGCAGCGCCGGGGCCCGCACAGGGGGGACACAGCGTTACCTGGAAGCCAGGGAGGGGTTCCTGAGTGCCGGAACCAACCTGGGACCATACACCCAGCCTGCTCCACATGGGGCTGGGCTCCTCTGGGGGGACCTGCTGGGGACTTACATGTCTCTGCTGCCCAAAATCGCCACCTCCATCTCCGCTGTTGCTGGCCCTGGCCATCACCCTGTGGGAACAGCAGTGTGGCACAGTCACCTTCTTGGGGACAGCCACCACCAGTGCTGGGACAAAGTGGTCCCCATGGCCACAAGCGACCCTGTCTGCGACGGCTGATGGCAAGCAGGATGGCCCCAGCAGCCAGGATGAGGATGCTGAGGCCCAGAAGAAAGCTGCTGTTGCTCATGTCCTCTGTTTGTGGCGACCACACTGGGAGCTGTGGAACAGTGGCACTTGTTGCTGTGAAGGTGGAGCCTGGTGCTAAGAGCAGCCCAGTGGTGCCACACCCTGTATTGATGTCACAATGGAGGCTGTGCTCAGGATGGCAGTTGTCAGTGCTGGGGTATTAGTGTTCAATTTCCTGTAACCAGTTTGTAGAATCCTGAACTAGTTTGAGTTGGGAGGGACCTTCAAGCTCATCCAGTTCCAACGTGGCCTTGAACACTGCCAGGGATGGGGCAGCCACAGCTTCTCTGGGCACCCTGTGCCAGTGCCTTCCTCACAAGGAAGAACTTCTGCCTAAGAGCTTATCTCATGTCCCCTCTCTGTCAGTTTAACATGGCAAGGATTACATGCCGACGACTGATGACCTTGTGAAACAATCAGCCTTTATATGAGAGCTGCAATGAGCAGACAGAAAGGGAGGGGAATCACTGTTTTAGGTGTTGTTGGTCCTCATGAAAAAAGACACATACAAGCTGAATTCCAGTCCAGTCTCCTTATTCAATCGAGAGGTAGTTCATATCACTGCCAGTCTTCCCTATTGGACCATTAAGTTGTATTTTTACTGATTTACAGTCTGTGATCCTCTGAGACTAATACTGGATGGCTGATCAATAGATGACTTGTCCCTGAAAGCACAACCGCATCAGAAGAGAGACACAAAGTCCTCTCCTAAGCTCAGAGAAGCAGTGTCCACAGCCTGTATATAGATGTTTGCACTCTGGATACTTCCTGGAATTTGAATGTTTCTTTCTCTACATTGATTACTAGAGCAGTAGAAGTTCAAGCTTAGAGGAGTAACTTAATTGTTTAAGTTGACTGATGAGCCCCATATTACCAGTATCAAATGATAGAGCAGAGACATGAATAAGAACCCAAACATGATAATCTCCCCCAATTCCTGCTGGCTTTCTCACATCATTTCCCCCCAAACCAGAGCATCCATTTCATCCCTTTCATGGGTCATGGTTTAGCCTCTACCCAGAGATTTGGAGGGTCTAAACATATCCATCACTGGCTACTGCAAGCCTCTGTGGAGCTTTCCCATCTCATCATGGTTAAAGCCATTCCCCTTTGCCTGTTCTTACAGACCCTTTTCCAAAGCCCCTCTCCAGGTTTCCTGCAGCCCCTTTAGGCACTGGAGCTGCTCTAAGGTCTTTCCTTAAGGAGCCTTCTCTTGTCCAGGCTGACCCAGCCCAGCTCTCTCAGCCTGGCTCCAGAGCAGAGCTGCTCCAGCCATCAGAGAAGAGAAGGCTCAGGGAGGACCTTGTCACTCCCTACAACTGCCTGACAGGAGGATGGAGCCAGGAGGGGCTGGGCTCTGCTTCCAGGGAACAAGGGATGGGACAAGAATTAACGGCCTCAAGCTGCACCAGGGCAGGTTTAGATGGAGCTGAGGAACAATTCCTTCCCCAAAGAGTGCTCAGGCATTGGAACAGGCTGCCCAGGGCAGGGCTGCAGCCACTGGCTCTGCAAGTGTTCCCAAACCATGCAGACGAGGCCTCAGTGGCATGGGTTAGTGGTGCCCTTGAAGGTGCTGGGGGAGCAGTTGAACTCGGATGATCTTAAGGGACTTTTCCAACCTGGCTGATTCTATGGCCTATGAGTCTATGAACCTTGTATGCTTTTGCAGATAGCACTGTCTATGGAGGAGATCACCTCACAGACTTCAGCCCCAAGGCAGCAAAAACAAACTGAGAAACACCAGTACAGTTAGCGTCCCCAAAATCAGTACTCCGTGTAGGTTAGGACCCTGATGGCAACAATAGATCCTGATCACCCTTGCCCATTGTTTTCTTCCCTCATCACACGCACACTCATCCTCTGCCATGGACTAGGACCCCTCATTGTAGGGGTGTGCCTGGCTGCATCTGGCTCCTGGATGCACCTTGCACCTGAGTTGGAGGTAGTTTTATTTCTAGATGGGCAAATGCATGTACATCATATATTGTCTTCAGCCACATCACCTTTTGCTTCTGACCGATAAACCCTGAGTCTAGCTCATCACCCGCCATGGCTGTGGCTGTTGACGGACCCTTTGTGATGTTCAAAGGACTTGCTGTAAGGTGCCAAGTGACTTCTGCCAATCAGTTGTTGTGTGCCAGGGGTGGCTGCTCTTTCCTTCAAACTCCAGGGGTCACTTCTGTACTGACCAGGAGGAGGACTGGAAAGAAGTCTGCCAACCCATAAACTCTCCAACCACCAACTTCAGGGTGTGGAGGAGTTGTGCCAAACTGAGCTGCTTTAGAAGCGCTCAGTGCCTTTAACAAAGAGGAAAGTTTCCTTCTCCTTAATGGCTATGAAGTTGTCCCCAGGTGCTTGTTAGGAAGAATGAGGTAGGTTTACTACGAGCTTTCTAAGAAGGTCTAAGAGTCGAAGGGTATTTCTTACAGCAGAACAGTTTGGACCACAAAATTAAAAGAGAAAGACAAGATTTTGGTTTTAAAGGTGCTCTGTCTCCTTTAGCTTGTCATGGTTTAAACCCAGTGAGCCATAAATCACACATTTGCTGTCTCACTCCCCCCCTTTTCTTTCCCCCCGGCTCCTGGAGGGGTGGGAAGGAGAATCAAAAGAATGTAATGCCCACGGGTTGAGATAGGAACAGTCCAGTAGCTAAGGTATAACACAGATCACTACTGCTACCACCACCAATAATAATGATAAAGGAAATAACAAGTGTAGAGAACACAACACCTCACCATCTGCTGACCAATAGCTCACCCCACCCCCCCCGACCAAGCACAATGGGATCAATATTAGCTGTAGACAGCTGAACCCTTTATTGGAGAAGATGGCAGTTTTCTTTGCTAACCAACAAAACAGACACTGAGAGATCTCCAGGTTTGCAGGAAAATCATAGTAGCAGCTCATGTTTGCAACATAGCTTAAATGTTTGTATGCTGCAAAGATAATTAGAAAACCCTTCAGAAGCAAAATACATTTAAAACTTTACATAAAGCTCTTAATTTTTGTCACAGTTCTCTAACTCTTTTTTCTTCTATTCTGCTTTCTTGACACGATGCTATTGGCATTTCCCACTTGTATTTTAAATGAACTGCCAGTGAGGGAGGCTGAAGCCACAGTGTCTTGATACTGTCTCTGGCTTTAAGGCCAAATCCCAAATGTTGCTTAGAAAGTTAATTTGCATGCAAGGTCTTTTTGTTTAGCTGTTGTTGAATTTAGCACTTTTATTACTTCATCTCACTCTGGGACAATTGCAGGTAGAGAAATAACCACATTTGAGCATTGTTTCCACTCAGAGCTCAGTGCAATACCACCAATCCCTGAAAAGCCTTTAAATAGAGAGGGATTTGGGTCTGTTCATTGCCCTTCTCAGGGCATGCTTCATGTCCGTGGTCCTGGGGCTGTAGATGAGGGGGTTCAGCATTGGGGTTACAATGGTGTAAAAAAGGGGTGACATATTGCCATGTATTGATCATAGGCCATGACCCCAAGCAGAAAACACTCTCTCATGCCAAAAGCCAGAGAGAAATACATCTGAGCAGCACCTCTAGAGAAGGAAGATGATCCCCTTCTTGGTCAAGAGGTTCATCAGCGTCTGGGGAATGTTGCTGGAAACGTAGCAGATGTCTAAGAAGGACAGGTTGGCAAGGAAAAAGTACATGGGTGACTGCAGCTGGTAATCAGCTCTGATCACTGCAATGACCATGATGTTACCAACAAGTGTGAGCAGATAAAATAACTGAAACACCAGGGAAAGTACAGTCTGTGTCCTTGGCTGGGAGGAGAGGCCTTGTCAGATGAGCTCTGTCACTATGCTTTGGCTTTCCTTGGCCATTATTATTCTAGTGGTTTAAGTGTCAAGATAAGAAATAGTAAAGTCAACTCAAGTCTTTTGCAAGATAAGTGTAACAAGAGGTTTGAAGGGGAGAGAATGTGGAAAACAAGGTACAAGACACAACATACCAGCTATTTTATATATCATGGTGACCAGAAAAATGAGAACATGTTGAAAAAGTTTTCTTATGGTACAGTTAGCTGAACCTCTGTTCATGTTGGTTGCAGTCTAAGGACACAGATTTAACAGAATAATGCCTAATTTATACACATTCTAATGCCCAACAAAGTTATCACCCTCTTTAGAAATCAAAAATTCAATGTTAGATCAAAAAAATATGTGTTAAAATCCCAGTTCTTGATATCATTTCTTAACATGGGAAGAAACATGGAATAGACTTCGAGAGTGAAACAGTCCTTCAGAAACTCTCATCATGACACACATCTACTCTTTTGGGCAAATATCCATACAGCTGTATTCTTTTCCTGCAATACTGAAAACTGCAGCCCCCTGGGAGGGAGAAGGGAAATTTAATATAAATAGTATAAATAACTAGAGTAGGATTTTATATAGGGTTTAGTTTTATAATACTTCGGAGTATCTAGGACAAAGAGGCATCTAGAGGCATCGTCCAAGACATGAAAAGTTCTATGGACTTGAGATCTGTGCTTCTAGATCACTTGCCTACCTCTGAAAATTCTCTCCTTCTATTATTGATATTCGTAGACAGCACAAGCTCTGAACTTTACATCTTTTGATCTCAAAGCAATTTGAAAGATGAGGGTTCTGTAGGTTTTATAGGTGGGAAAAAGACAAAAATAAGCTAAGGACTTTGCCCAAGGTTGAAAGAGGTTTCTTAGAGAAAGCATTATCACAGCTTCTCCATCAGCAGGACAAATGTATCTTGGACCCAAGTGAATTCTCATATAGATCAAAATACCTCAAAATCATCCTGACTCATCTTTGTTCAGGATTTGTAAATTAAAGAATGTTTTTTCTGTACCTGAAAATGTCCAATCTGCAAGAAGGCTGAAACTCATCCAATAATGGGAATACTGACAGCAGAATCCACAAAAGAGCATTGCAGACACCCTCCCCAGTCTCAAATGCTTGTAGATAAAGAAATTAATGTGGAGTGGCTTGGTCCTTTGCAACAATTTAACTCATTCAAAGCGCTAGCAAAGGAGTGGAAGAACTGAAATTACATTTCAGATCTTCCCTTTTGAGACACCATAACTAATTTTAAAGCCCAAAGGGAAGTGGTCCCAGAGGTAACATTGCAATTACTTCTAATAAGCACAAGCCCAAAAGCATAGTTTAAAGTCACAAACAATTACAGTTGTATTACAAGTTGTTAAAATTGCCCGTTCTCTGTTCAAGACTTGCTGAAGTGGGCGTTACACTTCAGATCTCAAGAGACAAAATATTTTAGTAGATTTGTGGAGTTTTAAGGGGGTTGCCTAAACATGGAATTTTATCCAGTTATTCCTGTTTTGTGCCAAATGATTTCTGTGAGGGTGAAGCACACCAGCTCTCTGATTTTGCTCTGGAGACATCAGGAAATGCAGAATGTGATACATCTCATTAGGTGGAATCCTCCCCAGATGTCCTGAGTTAGTTACCTAGGTCTAAGCTACTCACGTTCTGTGTAGTTAACAGGGTAAATAGCCATTTTCAGAGCACAAGCAAAACACTTCCTCCAAATTCAACTCAGAAGAATCAGCATTTCTAGAGAGTGATTGATCTCTCTCTGTTGGGAATAAGGAGGAGAAATACCTGCATTGGTCAAAGGACTTGCCAAGGGCCAGTGGGGTGAGAAGGCAGTGGTGGAACGGGCAGGCTAGACAGTTTCCCCTAGCACCAGATATTCATCTCTTTCCCATCCATCTCTTTCCCCATCCGTGTGCCTGGACACCTCAGGAAGTCATAAGAGCTTCTGAGGGAGCACAGGATTCAGCAAATATACACATATAGAAAACTTCAGCTGTCTGAACTGCAGAAATTGGGGCTCAGTGACTGGGTTTATCTCACAAGACATTTCTGATGAGGTGTTGCTGCTGGACGAGGTGTGCCAAAGGTTCAGTCCAACTTTCGGAGGCCTGAGGGGAAGTAAGACCTCACTTTGGACCTGCTTCCATTAGGAATATAAGCAACTTCAGCCAGGATAAAGAGGTGTGCTTGTCTCTGAGGAGAGATCATCAGCTGTAACCCCCTCCTGGGGCTAGGTGCTTATGTGTAAGTGTTCCTCAAAACCAAGATTTCTTTTTTATCTCGTGCCCAGCAACACTAGAAAGAGGCAGCTCTGTCAGCCAGCTGTGATTTTCTTTGCCAGAGCTGGAAAACTCTTAACAAGGAAGGATCTTAATACGCTCATCCAGTTTCTGCTACTCTTCCTTTTTTGCAAAGGTCAAGGCAGTTCGCGCGGGCAGGCGAGTGGGACGGTGAGCGCTGGCGTCATGTCAGCTCTGCTCTGGCTGCCCCGGCGGTGGCAGCGTAGGCACCCGGAGAGAGCCGGTGAGAGCTCGGAGTGCAGAGAGTGCTGCACGGGTGTTGTGAGGGGAAGGTGCCCAACGGGCAGGGCTGCACCCGGTGCTCCCTGGTGGAGGCTCTCCTGCAGCAGGGGCTGAGATGTGGGACGCTGTTCATAGACTGCAAGATGTCGGGTAAGCTGAGAGGAAGCAGGACTGCTTGCTCCAGGCCCAAAGTGTGCAGGGGCCTCCTGGGGCTAGGTGCTTATCCGTAAGTGTGATAAACACGTACATGTATTGGCTTTCACAAATCGTACGTGTGGTTATGTGGATATAATTGTACCAGTTTGCAGTAACAGAAACAAAGCTCCCTAAAGACACAAGACTACAGAAGTTAAAAAGGGCCAGAACTCTTGAGCAAAACAGAGTCATATACCAAAAGAATTTGTAAAGATAAAAGAAAGGGGGCTGGGGGGGGGCTTTATATAAGGAAAGCTAGTGCCTGGAAAACAAAGTACTTTTTAGCTTAAGTAAAAGGCACAGGCCAGGGCAGGGCTGAGAAGGAGCTTTAGGAGCAGCAACCACCTTGCCCAGGTTTCTCCTCTTGGCCCGGTCCTCCTGCTGGGACAGCAGAGCTTCCCCTATGCCCCTGAGCCCACCTTTCCTTCCCCATCCCCAACACCCCCTGCCCCTCCTGCAGGGGTTAGTCCTTGCATGGCTCTTCGGGGAACCATCAACGTGTTTATTTACAAGAACAGAGGGCTCACGGAGAACAGGAGCCCTGGGAAGCCTGGCCCTGCCTCTCTGCACCATGGCAGCTGCATTCAGTGGGAGACCTCTCCAGGGATGAGGACACTTTCCTTTGCCGCTACTGAATCCTCTCCAGCACCGCACGCAGGGTATTGTTGGTCGATGCTGCTGCAGTGTCCTGAGCACTCACATTCCTGGTGACAGGGGAACCGCAGTGCTGCTGCGAGGGTGGGCTGTGCTGGCTGGGGATCCCCTCTGGGCAGCAGGGGTTTGAGGTTGGAGCAATCTCGGGTGGTCTTCCCTGTGAGAGGCCATCAGGAGTCCATCTGCTTTGCCTCTCTGTGCTCCAGGAGGTGCCCTGCGACCATGTCCCACAGCTTAGGGAGCTCTCAGAGCTGCCAAGGCTCTGCCTCCTGGAGGACCAACACTTTTGCCTGTCCTGGCTTGCTTTACTCCCCCAGCGCTTGGATGCTGCGTTCCCTTCCCTGCTGGTGCTGCTTGTGGTGCTTTTCAGAGGGGCTATCCCACTTGGGAAGCTGCCATCAGCAGGTCTAGCTTGTTTCTTGCAGCAGCAACGGCTCTGTGGGGCTCCTGGGGCTCGTACCATGAAGCCTTCATGGGTTGACCACATGTGTGCTCCCTGCGCCTTCTCTGGCTTCGTGTCCACAGCAGGAAACGATGGGACAAAGCTCGGGGACACAAGGGTGGATGCTGGCCCTGGCGAGTCCTTCAGCATCCCACAGGGTGTCCTTGGTGCATTCTTGGTCCTCATTCCCAGAGCTGCAGGATGTCCTGGGCAGGGTCCTGGCCTCCAGGAATGCCTGGCTGCTCTCCTCCCCTGGAACGGGACTGGACGAGGAGACACAATCCAGGCAGGAGCACGGTGTCATGGGGAGCACAGTGCAGGTGAGGGATGCCTGAACCTGCTCCTGCAGGACCCATTCCTTCTGCCTCAGCTGCTTTGCTTTTGCCACATGGGCAGAAGCCTTGGTTGGCAGCAGATGCCCAGCCCCAGCCTGCCTCAGTCTGGGCAGTGAGCACCGCAACATGCCCGTGGACTTCTGCGCTGCCTTGGGGAGCGTTTGGAGTTTTATCTCCGGGCATTTTCTTGCTGTGTGCATGGAGAGCTTGCTGTGGACCTCCTGGTTCAGCTGCAGAGTTGATTTCCTGCTAGACGCTGTGGCACAGGCCGAGGTCCTGTCCTCAGCATGGGCCTGGCCAGTGCCTTGTGTGGGGATGTTGATCTGACAGGCAGCATCTTTCTTCAGGAGCATGGAAGCTGGTCCTGCTTCTGGTCCTGCTGCTCGGTTATCCACGCTGGGAAGGGGTGGGGCCATGACTAAATCAAAAGGCGACAGGTACTGCTTGTCCCACGGTGACAAACCCCTACCCAGGTGAAGGAGGCTCTTCCTCAGTGTATCCTCCTCTGGTGCTTGGATGGCTGGTTTCTCCTCAAATCCACGTGGGCTCTGTGGCTCCTGCTGTCCTGCTTTGTGCTGTCCCACTGCACTGGCATTGACCGGGGCCATGGGCTCCCCAGCTCTGCTCTCCTTTGGCAGCTTTGGGTCCAGGAAACCAAGCAGTGGTGGAAGGCACAGCATCTGCAGTGCCAGGGACTCCTTGGTGGGATTTGGGTCCCCCCTTGGCCTCCTCACTTCCTTCTCTTCGTTTTTATCCACAGTAGCGTTCGCCTTGGCCTGCATCTGGGGGCACACCTTGTGCCTCAGCAAGGGCTGGCTCTGTCCCGGCAGGATGAGCTTGGGCAGGACACGGAGGCAGCCCTGCTGCTGTGCTGCTTGCTCCTGGGACTGCTGCACCAGCATGGGCCGGGCCCCCATCCGTATCTCCAGGGCTTTCCAAGCCACGTGCATCTTTAGGGCTGAAGAGACTCTGCCAGCACACGTGTGGTCGAGGAAGCAAACAGACCTCTCCTCCATAGGCGCTCTTCCAACTTGAGTCAGGAGCGTGGCTGTCAGGTTCTCGGGGCGACTGATGCTCTTGGGGTAACTGGGGGAGCCGCAGCAGCTCAGCTGCTCCTTCTCCACCAGCTCCTCCAGGTCCTGCCATAGTGCCTGCCATGTGCCAGCATCCAGAGCGACTGCATCTCCTCTCCCAGCCCACGCTGACAGCACCAGCTCCTGCAGCTCCTGTGCAGCCTTGATGCAGTCAGTGCAGCCGGGCCTGCAGCGCTGGGGCCCGCACAGGGTGGACACAGCGTCACCTGGAAGCCAGGGAGGGGTTCCTGAGTGTTGGGGTGCCGGAACCAACCTGGGACCGTACACCCAGCCTGCTCCATATGGGGCTGGGCTCCTCTGGGGGGACCTGCTGGGGACTTACATGGCTCCGCTGCATGAAATCGCCGCCTCCATATCCACTGTTGCTTGCCCTGGGCATCACCCTGTGGGAAGAGCAGTGTGGCACAGTCACCTTCTTGGGGACAGCCACCACCAGTGGAGAGCTGGACTGGAAAGGAATCGTTTCTGTGAGACAGTTGGCACTTCTGCTTATGCAGATAGGTCAGCACCAAGGGTGTGACCACCTGTCCCGTCCCCCCCGTCCCCCCCCCCCCGCGAGTATTTCCTCACACTCCTCACACTAGAGCCTGGGGCAGGGGCTGCTGGGGGCTTGCAGGACATGATCAGGTGCTTATTAGCTGTCTCATGGGGTTATTTTTCCTGCCCCTGCAGCAGTAAGGAAATGATTTCCTTTTGTCTGAGAGTGTCCGATTAGTGCAGGTTCTCCCAGAAAGCAAATACTGTGTGATGAGAGAACAACATCTGGACAAAGCAAAGCCCAGTGGCGTTACCATATGCTAATTAACTTGCCTCTTTCCTTGGATAAGGCAAGACAGGGTAACATCTTGAGAATTAAGAAAGTTTAAGACAAAACACGGGCAAACAGCACTGATGAGGTGTAACTGTGGCTTCAGAGAGAGAGGCTGCAGAGGCACATCAGTGTCTGACCTGTACTGAGATTTTTCTAGACATGGTTAGAGCACTGTATTGACAGATTTGGCATGTGCCATCTGTATGCCTCCCTGTAGGAGTTTTCTCATGTGACTGAATCAGAGGATCCCTAGAAGTAGGCAGGTTGCTTATGGTAATACAAACTGGACTAGCAAGTACACCCTGTCATAGCATACCTGCTCCCTGAGGCTGAGTCATGTGTGGCTTTTTGCTGCAGATCTCATTTGAAATTGTTGTTTGTCAAAATAAACTATTAAATGTCCTGGTTTGTGTTCAAGCTGTTGATCTGTAACCTCTTGGTACTGGCGCGAAGTACAGAAAAGAAGTGTCTTGCCACAAAGCGTGGGCAAAGAAAGTAGAGTAATAGCTGCTTTGCTTATATTGAAATATAACTTTATATAAGGAGTGATGGATGGGGGAAGAAGCTGCAATTCATAATAGTGAAAAGGTGCTCTTGGCTCTAGAACTGATTTTACTTGGGTGTTGTAGAACTGTTTGCTTAGCTGCCGTGGCCACAGCTGGTCTCATGAACTCAGCGTACTTGAATTGTCCTTGTCTAATACAGTGTGCCTGGAAACTTTCATTTAAAAGGTGACCAAGGCCCAGGAGCAGTTTGCTACATCCAGAGAGCCCAACCTATGGGGCCAAAGGCAGTCAGTCCTTCTGTGGGAACCAGCAGGTAAGAAACAGCTCTGTGTCAATGGTCTTATGTCTTAATGCAATTAGTTACTCTCGGTCCTGGACATCCTGTGGTAATTTGGTCTGATCTGTAAAGCCAGACACCCAGTGTTGTAGCTAAACTGCAGGAACTATTGTATGGATGCTGTTTTCTGCCTAGGGATGCTGAGGTTGCATGATGGCAGTTGCACAGGGCTGTGAGGCATCTCAGTGCTCCATGCATTGTACCTGTTGTAGTGCTGCAAGGAGAGCAGTAGGGAGAAGAGAGCTCAAAGCAAGATAGGTTAAAGCATGTGGCCTCCTCTCTGTCAGTCTTTCCTACAACTCCCAAAAGAAAATGGAGCAAAATGGTGGCCTGCTGACTTCCTTCTGGATGTGCAGTCAGAGGAATTGTGTAACTGGACTTGGGAAGACGCTTCAGCCAGTGCCTCACTTCAGAACAACACAACAAAACCTCTTTGCTTGGACAAGGCATTGCATTATAGGAACCAAATGCAGGCAGTGGCTGGCTTCTTGACTGTTGTGCCACAAATTCCTATTCCACACGCATTCCTCAGCAGGTAGGCAGGAGCTCTACATCATCTCCCCCAAGCTAGCTTTTGTGGTACTTCTCCATGTGACATAGTTCCATAGATGGGTGTCTTTAGCTGGAGGGGAATAACACAGGGCACGTTTTCTTGTGTAGAAAATACCATTTATTGTGGATATGAAAATAGCAATCTTGATTAAGAGCAGAGATGCAACAGTAGGTGGTACAATACAATTGGTTTGATCATCTACTGCTCAGCAGTAACTGACAGGAAGTTGGGTTTTGCCCGTTGTAGATTAACAAATTCAGTATCTGCTGGGTGTTTATTTCTTCCTTCCAACCAAACCAATGCCGTACATTAACAAGTACCATAAAATGTTATATTTGCAAAAGAAAACATTTATATAAATAGGCTTTTTAGTATCAAGTGAAGATTGTATTTAAAAAAAAGTTACATTAATTCAATACTGATAAAAATAAAACTTAGATTTGACAGCATATAAAACTGCTTCAAAACAAGCATATAGAAATAACTTAATCTGTAAACATAGAAAAAAATCTTATGTGTATATAAAAATAAACATCTGATGCACTGTACAAGAAGACATTATCCTTCATAGGCACTGGCATCGTTGATCCACAGGAGTCCCCCTAGATGTTTTTCCTACAAAAACTGCTTCATCACTAGTGCCATGTCCAAAATAAAAGGGAAAAAAAGTGAAGCACTGAGCAAATCTTGTGTGGATTGGATGAAGACCTCCCCTACCTCCTCCAGCCATCCTTGGAAGCAGCATTTGGGATAGAGCCAATATCCCATGCTGCTCTTTCTGCTCATTTTAAATAGGGCTTTTATGTACTGCTTCATTGGCTCTTCCTTTCTTGGTTTCCACCAAGAGCGAGGGAATGTGGGGAACTGTATGACAGGTTGCAAATCTGGAACTCTGTCTCTGCTCAACTGCAGAAAACTGCTGGGTTGTCCCTTTGTTCTTAAGGGGCTATGGAGAATGCATGAGGCTGGAAGTGAACCATGCCATGACATGCTTTGAAGAGCTTCTAAGAAAATGCTGAGCCTCACCATAAAAGAACAGCACTATATTGGTGTTAAGATTGTAACCAAAGCAAATTTGTAAGTGAAAGGTTTTGCTATCCTACCTGGTACAGTTTTCGGGGGGAAAGCCTTGGGCTGGTATGTCTCAAAACTGCTATTTTCTTAAATACCAATTTAAAATAGCTATTTTCTTTTAAAACTGAAAAAACTGAATATATTTAAAACAGGAAGTAACATAGAAGCTGAGAGCCAAAATTACACCTGTGCAAAGATATAGTCAAGTAGCTCTTGGCTCTTGAACTCAAAGGTGAGAAAACTCATCTTTTACTTACAGTAACTGCGTTGAAGTAGCAGAAGGTGACTCTGGTCAGGTGGACGCATGAATACATATTTCTCACTTGAAAAATTTAAAGTGCAACAGCTTCTTGAACAATGTGGGCATTTTTGAGCTAAAGAAAGCACATCATAACAGCTTCTATTGCTTACATAAGGTATCTGAAATGATTGTTACTGTTGTGCTGAAGAACTAATGGAGTTGCTTGAGTTGGTTGTGGTTTTGTTTAATATTAGGTATGTGTGACCAAACTAGGGAGTGTGTTGAACAAATATATGTAAAGTCTGACAGCAGGACTGTTGGACTAAGGTCAACAGAAATACGATGAGGTAATTGAGTTGGAAGAGTCTGTCTTCACTGCAGTGAGCAAACTGGTCATGTTCTGAACAAAGAAGCATGGTAGGACTATGGCCAGGTTGGATTTTCAGCTAATGGAAAGCGACATTGTGTAGAACTGCTGGAGCTACTTCTTACTTGCAGGATATAAATTCTAGAAACAAGCTGATTACGTGGTACTACACTCTACTAATGACAAAGTGTCACTGTTTACAGCTGTCGGTTTGGTTTCTTGATTTCAAAGCACCTATATCTGCAGTGCAGTAAAACTGTGTCCTGAGGTGTGGTGGTTTCCACTGGTGCTGCATAGTGTAGTGGCAATCCAAAATACCTCACACTGGCTGTAAGTCATCAGCCAATTACCGGAGAAAAATCTATTCAGGGTGCCGGGTGACTAGTGGATATCGCTCTATTTGAACTTCCCTTCTCCAGGGGAAGTCTAGCCAGCAAGCCAGGTTAAATGATTTATCTACACTGTTAGGAATTCTGTATTTGATGCTTATCTGAACATTAGAAAGTGGCCTTGCAGCTCTCAGGAGTTGCAAAGGGCCTCAAGCCATATGTGGACTGTTTCCAGTTTGTAGTGCATGTCATTGCTTCCATTGCCTTTTTCCCACTGGTGCCTAAACTTTCTTAAAGAAGAAGGTTGGTCTTTGAAGCACCTTGGAAACAGAAATTAAATACTACATTCTGCATGTAAGATGCTGGCTGTTGTAAATCAAAGTCTCTTCCTCTGTCTAGAGACAGCACACCTTGCTGCTCCATGGAGTTTTTCCACAGCTGACTCCAGGAGAACAGATTCCCATCAAACCTGCTGCATTTCTTCTAAGGAGCTAAAATAAATGATCCTTTTTCCTAACTGTCCTTTTGCAGAGTCCAGTGTTACCAGTGAGGCTTGATTGTGACTGACTGTGAGCCAGCGTTTTACATTACTCTTACAGAGCTTGTGTCTCTTACTTGTCCACTTTTGTACCCAACACTAGCTAGCAAGGAAGTGTGCCAGGTGAGCAATCACTAGGGGCTGCCGCTTGGCGATGGAACTCAGAAGCCTTGCGGGGATAGCTGGAGCACCGAGATCTACCTGCAGGAATGAGAAGAAAAGCCACATATTGGAGTTTGTACCTGGGTTTGGGCAAAATGCTTCTCTAGCCTCAAATAGCTCTGATGGTATGTGTAAGTATGTGATGGTGCAAGTTATATGTCTGTAAACTACGAAAGTAGTTTACAGGCAAATGCTATCATTCCTGTGCGGTTTTTATCTGTTCCTTCCCAATACTCAATAGGCTTTTAAAGCTTTGCTTTTTGATATCACTTTCAGCAGGTATGACCCACACTGCTTTTGAATTTGAGCTTCATTTAAATATTACTAGTTTGAGACAGATACAGGGTTACTGAACAAGTATATGCATATACTAAAAATATGTATATTTATATATATGCATATACTGCAAAATGTGTATATATTACACATGCACTGTAAAATGCATATACTAATTACTATAAAGATTTTTTATATTGTATCTTAAAAACATGTATTCTATAGCTAAGTTTAAAGGGCTAATGACATGTAGCTCTCCGATGAGCACTTTAAAATAAATTACACACATTTGGCATTCTCTTCTAGATACTGCTTGGCACTGCTATCTCAAGGAGAGCCTACTTTTCAGATGAATCTCTAATGAATGGATGGCAGGGTTTTCGTACCTGCTAAATGTGAAGAATTAACAACTTCAGTTCGAAAAATATAGCAACTGATATTTCTGTGCATTTTGAACACAGTGTAACCTGAGGTGGCCTCCTCTGTCCGCAGCAAGATAAAAATGCCAACAAGAGTTTTCATACTGATTCCCCCTGTGAGAAGGCAACATCCATTGAAGCTGCTAATAATCCATTACAGAAAGGCCTTGGTATCCAAGGGAGCAGCTCCAGATGCTACAAAAGCTTAGGATCAACTGTGTGCTTCAGCACAATCCTAGTAAGATTCTCGCTGCTTTAGTGTACATTATGTTAGGTAACAGTGTGAAGTGGAGCAGACATTCATGATCAGCTCATAGAGCGTAGCATAAGGATTATACATTTTGTTACTTACCTCTTATCTGTAAAAGCTTTTTGCATTCACAGTTGGACATACAGAGCAAAATCTTACCTGTGCCATGTAAATAACTCTAGTGATATCTCTTCCATTCACCACATCAGGCTCCAGTATCCAAGCACTTGGCAGAATCTCCCCTCTCACCACTTCTTTGCAAGGGTGGGGCATGGATGCATCGTAAACAGACTGGACAGCCAAGACAGACAAGTTCTCCTGTGTGTGACAAAAGGCAAAGATGACAGCTTGTATATTTTTTTATGCATACAGTGATGATTTCTTTGCTTGCCATGAGATGTATGTCTCATACTACCTAAAACACTCCTCTCATATGAAACAGTATTTCCCATGTTATTTATTTTTTTTTTTTTGTCATAATCTTGCGTGCTTGTAACCAGACTGTGCTGTGTAACGCTTCTGTAACACAAGCCCCAGATAGGGCTTAGCTGATGATTGTCATTCATGAGGGTTTTACACACAATT
This sequence comes from Neopsephotus bourkii, assembly GCF_033783945.1. NCBI lineage: Eukaryota > Metazoa > Chordata > Aves > Psittaciformes > Psittacidae > Neopsephotus > Neopsephotus bourkii. The sequence goes on along the minus strand of NW_026902298.1, from coordinate 13,358,618 downwards.
CCTTTGTGTCATCCACAAGGCTTTTCTTCCTATTACACCATCACTTTCGGAAGGATAAGCATGGACTTCCATTCCCTCTCCCTTCTGTCCTTGAACCAGGAGTTCAGAACAACTCCTCTGTGCTGCAGAGAGAATGTTCACTTTACCTCTTTGGCTTCTACAGTAATGCAGCAGAAATCCCGGGGTTGCTTTAGATAGCAGAGGGAACTATCGGTCACTAAATACACTGTGAAAAAACAAGGAGGGGAATTAGACTTTGACAACTTTAGCTTGGCACACTTTCCCCCGTCCCTTGAAATGCACGTGCGTATTTCACTTTGACTTCTTTGTGCAGAGAGCAGAACTCTAGTTGACATGCTATAATGTCATTCAGATGCTTTCTCAAGCCACTTAAGATTTGACTTTCAAACCACTGTCTACCTGTACTTGTACAGTGAGATATGTTTAATATTATCCTCACTTGGGAAAAGCCTTGCAAAGCTCAAGTTCCCATATTAAATAATGAAATTATTTATTCAGATGTGAGGAAATAAGATGCCTTTAAGTCTCCTGGCTGGCAACTGGAGCTGAGAAAGTACCTACTGGTAAAGGTGGCCAGTCCTTTGTGTTGGTACTCACCCAGCTGGATGTGGCTGGTTACTTTCTTGTGTATTCGAGCTGTGTTGATAGTTCTGTCATACAGATGTCGTTTGCCAGGATCTCTCACTAGTCCCCACACGTAGGGCAGGGGTCTTTCTATCACTCCTGCTCCCAGGAACCCATGCCTTGTTGCTGAAGGGAAGACTTTGTAATAAACCAGCACCTCTTTTTCTGTACATTGATACCTGCCAAAGACAAAGGTATTTGCACACAACAGGGCCAAGTACAAAAGAAGGCCTCCTATTATAAAGACCTGCCATAAACTTACTTCCACCCAGCTGCTGCTTGGCAGGTGTAGAGATTCCTCAGGTTATGAGAGCATGCTGCCATTACCTTAGAAAACAGTAACAGATGTACAGGTAAGAGAAAGCCGTAGAAACTATAAATTGCATCCAGCATTTACATGCTGCTCCACTGTCTTCTATTCAAACTGCTAGGCTGCCTTTATCACACACAGTTTTACAGTGCTAGTAATTCTTAGGGAGTATCAACAGCCAGATCATCTTGGCTGTCGTATTCTCTGCTGAAAGAGGATATATACATCCTGTATAATATGCATTATTATAGCCTAAACTATTGTGAGAAAATGGGAGATGGGGCGAGCGTGTTGGAATGTTTGTACCTGATGTGAAATAGGAAGTTGGTATGCTTCCCTTCTGACTCTGCAGTTCCCCCAGCTTCACTCAACCACTGCAGCTAACATGCAAGAGTCTCCTCTGCTGCAGCCCAGCTCAGTTTCCCCACCATTTCAAACTGCTTGGTGTGTCTGTCTCTAGCTGACAAATATATAACTATTAGCAGTGTAGAGCAGCAAGGCTTCTCCCACACATACTCACTAGAACTTGTAGCAAGAGATGCAGGGATAAGTGAAAACTCTGCCTATTCACTTACCTCAGTGGTAGCATTGGCCAAGATATGTTTGGATAAATCTTGGTATCCTTTTGTGGAAGAGGAGCTGACGGAAATAGTTAATCCATGGGTGAACCTACAGCTGATGCTGCTAGAAGGAAGGGGTGGCTGAATGCTGCTGGTTTCTGCAGGAAACAAAAAAGCCATAGGGGAGTAAAAAATACTGAAAAGGAAACTCGTTGCTATCTGCAGTTGCAGGGACTTCAACCCAGCACTGGAGCACCCAGGCACCTGATCCTCCTGAAGGATTCATGCCATCCCTTGTGTAGTCAATGTGCGTATTAGTAATTACACTGTGTACGCTCTCAGCAAGTTTGCCGATGACACCAAGCTGTATTGATACGCTGGAGGGAAGGAATGCCATCCAGAGGGACCTTGACACGCTTGTGAGGTGGGCTGATGCCAACCTCATGAAGTTTAACCATGCCAAGTGCAAGGTCCTACACCTGGGGCGGAGCAAGCCCAGGCACAGCTACAGGCTGGGCAGAGATTCAGAGCAGCCCTGCAGAGAAGGACTTGGGGGTGCTGGTCGATGAGAAAATGAACATGAGCCGGCTTCAGTGTGCGCTTGCAGCCCAGAAAGCCAACCATATCCTGGGCTGCATCAAAAGGAGTGTGACCAGCAGGTCGAAGGAGGTGATCCTGCCCCTCTGCTCTCCTGAGACCTCACTTGGAGTATTGTGTGCAGTTCTGGTGTCCTCAACATAAAAAGGACATGGAACTGTTGGAACAAGTCCAGAGGAGGGCCACGAGGATGATCAGGGGACTGGAGCACCTCCCATATGAAGACAGGCTGAGAAAGTTGGGGCTGTTCAGCCTGGAGAAGAGAAGGCTGTGTGGAGACCTCATAGCAGCCTTCCAGTATCTGAAGGGGGCCTATAAGGATGCTGGGGAGGGACTCTTCATTAGGGACTGTAGTGACAGGACAAGGGGTAATGGGTTAAAACTTAAACAGGGGAAGTTTAGATTGGATATAAGGATGAAATCCTTTCCTGTTAGGGTGCTGAGGCACTGGAATAGGTTGCCCAGGGAGGTTGTGAATGCTCCATCCCTGGCAGTGTTCAAGGCCAGGTTGGACAGGGCCTTGGGTGGCATGGTTTAGTGTGAGGTGTTCCTGCCCATGGCAGAGGGGTTGGAACTAAATGATCTTAAGGTCCTTTCCAACCCTAACTATTCTATGATTCCACATTGTGCATTACTCAATTTTAACAGTACTATGTATAAGCTAAGAAAATAACCTAAAGAAGAGGCAGGAACATCAGTCTGGAGGATAAAAGAACTTTCGTGTACAATCTCGTTGCAGCTGTACCACCACCCCTCCCCCCTTCCCCCCCACCATCTTTGGTTCACTCAAAGTACTGTCATTCTCCCAGAACACTTCATGTGGTAACATGCCAGGACAAAGACCAACTTTAGAGGGATCAAATCCCCATTTGGTTTTTCAGGAAATTCTAAGCAAGCTCTGGCTCCTGGTTGACTACTTTCCTGAAGTCATGTAATGGTAGGGACATCTTCACAGTATCTAGAATCAAATTAGATTTTGATTTAAATAAATGCGAAATCTCATTAGGCTTTGGGATACAGCTCAAACATAAGGAGTCATATGTTTTACTTACCAAATGTAGAATCCTTCTGTAACTGCTCTAACACATAAAGCTGACTGTTTCTAACAGCTGAACGACCTCGTGTATCTCTTGAAAGCAAAGCATTCCCAGAGGAAACCTGATTTAGGAAAGAGCAGAAGTGGAAGAAGTGGAGTATTTGTCACATGTCTGCCTTACAAGTTTGGAAGCTTCTCTTTATCACGTTAACTCCTTTGCCTTTCCCCTGATTCTGAAATGAAGATACCTTGACTAGGGAAACTGAACAAACCAAGTGCAAGTAGCTAGCATAGGTGTATACTCCAGAAAGTAACTTCAGGAAAGTCCATGTTCACACACAGAAACTCTTAAGTCAATGCATCATTCAGGGAGACACACTGAGATTCTGGTTTATCACAACGAAAGTCTTGTTTCTAAAATGTTTGGCAGCTAGTGGCATTACTGACAGTAACACTATCTGGATTTTATCTACAAGTTAAAAAAAAACCCAAAAAATATCTCAGGAAAATGAAAACATCACTGTTACCCAGTAATGCTCCTGCCACGTCACCCCTCTCTGCACTCATGACATAAACATGCCCTGCTTCTGTTCCTACGTTGCCTATTACTGTTAAAGCATCAGGAGATACTAGTCTCACAGGCCAGCTGTTCCTCACCTGTCCTTCCTGGCTGCTGAGGTTACTTGCAGTATACGTAGCAGTATTGCTGCTGTTGTAGCCAGATGTTGGGCCAGAGGAGAGGCTGAGGCTGGAGTCTGTACATAAAGTGCTTGTACTTGCAAGAGTCTTCAGCCTTGCTTCTTCCTGTAATCAGTATCACAGTATTACCAACAAAAAAACACACAAAGCTCACCTTGCACAGCAGCTAGTCAAATCAACGATGACAGCACTGAAATGGGAAAGAGCAATAATCTAAAGAAGTCCAGCTTCTTTCAAGGAGTGTTGACAGGAGAAAAGCTGTTGCCGCACAGAAACTATGAAATAAGCAGGCTCATCTGAAAGACCACCATATGAGCCGTTGAGGGAACCTGTAAAACTTGGCAGTCCGGGAAAATGCAGCTTCTGCTGTTGTTATTCTTCACACATAAGAGTCCAGGCTATCGAACCAGTGCCAGCGTGTTTTTAAGGGGAAAATAAGATTTATAAAAGATCTCTTTTCAGTCCCATTTGTTTGTCTTTGCCTCTTTTTCAAGTAGCCCCTGACTTAGCTTGTTGATCAAATGTAGTTGTTATAGACTGGAGATTTTATGTCAGCCAATTCAACCACTCAATGCCAACCCAGAAGATGAAGTAAAAATTACATAATAAGATAATACCAAGAACTTCAAGGTTATTTATACTTTCAAAGGTGGTTTTAAGTTTGGGTTTCCAACTCCGGTGAAGCATGATTACGTTACACAAGAAAAACAAAGTAGCAGATGTGGTACAATTCAGCCATCCCATGGAGGTGTCTGAATTCAAGGTACAGTTCAGAACCATGAACAGTATCAGCCCACTATGACTCAGATTTTTTTTAATCACAAATTTGCATTTTAATTTTTGGCTTTTCTACGCTGATGTGCATCAAACAGGAGGATTACTTAGCCACGGAACAGTTTCTTTTAAAGAAATGCATTGATGTGAATAATGCCCAATGGTTTCCTCTGTAACACTCACCTTCTGTAACTGAGAAAATATTTGCTCCCGTATACGCCTCTTTTCTTGCTCAGCTCTCTCCCGAAGTTTATCCCTAGCTCGTGCTATTTCACTTTTGGTTTCCTCTCGTGCCCTCTGGTAGTCTCGGAGCAACAGTTCAATGTCTGAAGGATGCTGAATGCTTCTTTTTTTTGGTTCTTTAACCCTATAAAGATAGGTAAGAGGGGGGAAACACACGTAATTATTTGAAATGGGGTCACCTGACAAAATGCCATGAGAACATCTTTCAACAGATCCCTGGCAGGGTCCAAGGCCAGGTTGGACAGGGTTTTGGGCAACCTCATCTAGTAGAAGGTGTCTCTGCCTGTGGTAGGGGGTTGGAACTGTATGAGCTTTAATGTCCCATCCAACCCAAACCATTCTGTGATTCTATGAACAGTAAAATTTGCCAGAAAAGCAATAAACCCGACCATGTTAGCCTCCCAAAAGTTTCTCTTTGGTCACTAAAGGCTACATGGACATTAACCTTGGAAAATGACTCAGGTTGCAAGTCCAGTTTACCACTGAGATTACTGTAGTGACTGCACTGCTTTCCAAGTCAGTTCGCCGTATCATCTAAGGTATCACGTGCAAAATAATTGTGTTGGGAAAATAACTGTCTCCTGGCCTAGTGCAAAGGAAGCAGAAGTCACTTAGGGGATATGGTGAGGAATGGAACTCAAATTCTAAGTGGTGAAGGGTTGCAGAACTTGTTTGATATTTAACACAAAACTATTTCATGTGTCTTAAGTTAACGAAGGAGTAAGAAGACAGATTGGTCTGTAATGAGTCAAGACTGAATGAATACTCGGCTGTCCCTATACAGCATACACATAAATTAGATACTTGTTATGGACTGAAACAGACAAATGGAAATTTTTGATGCATATTTTCTAAAATCAGGTTCATGCTTTTTTTCCTGGCAGCAACAGGAAAACTGCTATTTTTTCCTGTCTACCCCACCATTTAACACTTCCACACAGAGAATTCTTCTGCCACAGAAGCCTCAGGTGTCAGTAAGAACCATTAATGTGCACCCAGTGTGAACACTGTTAACGTACATGAGGCCAAAAGAGAAGTTTCTAATGCCCTACCTCGTGTTTTCCACCACATCTCTTCTCAGTTGTTGCAGATACTCTCGGCGTCTACTGGGAAGATCCAGATCCCTCTGACTTGCATCCAGCGTCTGTAACAGACTCAGATGCTTTTGAGGACTCAGACTTCGGCTTCTTTGGTATCTTTGCAGCCTTTTTTCTCTTTCTTTCCTCAGAGTTTCAATAGTCCTCATGTGTCTGTCAGGGAAACACAATTAGATTGACAAAATGCACCCTGCAAAGTTACATTTGCTGACTTTTTTAAAGAAGACTTAAATATGAGGTACCTTTGTAACGTAAAATTTATAGGAATCTAATACCATGCGCTCCCCTTCCCATACCCCTTTGGCCACATGCTGACTGGTGATGCAGAAATCCTAAAACTCTACTGCTTTTATAACAGTAGAGATGCATAAGAGGGTCTTGGCTACTTCTTGTAATGGCTGAGAGGCAAATTAAGGATGGAGAGTAACACAGCGAGTCCTAAATCTTTTTAGTTACAACAGCTTCTTAACCTGAGTTCTGTAATCCAGTCACTAGAGTCTAGGATCTTGATTTTTGTATTTTTTTAATATACATCATATATTTATGGCTGAGTTTTGGGGGGTTTTTGGCACATTCATACAGCAGCATTTATTCACAGAAACAAGATGAATGAGCTATTCCCATAAACAGTATGTATTAATTATTCTTACATTGCAATAAATCAATGAATTATATTCCCATGATCACCAGGTATGCATGATCACTCACAGCTGCTAGAAATTTTAAGAGGGTGACATTAAACTTGAATTACACGAAATCTTATACTTGTCCCTCTTAAAGTAACCCCAAAAGTTTGTTTTAAATGCATTACTTAACTTTATATAAAATAAGCTTGATACTATAACTCTTCACATACAGTTCACTCAGTGTGACTAAGTGATTAAGTGCTCATTACTAAATGTTATTTATGCCCCATGAAGCACAAATGAAGTGTATTCAAAATACTTACGACAACACTACTTGAAGTAATTTACCTTTCATAGAGTTGCTGCTTCACTGGAATCCCTACCAGGTCCTCTGCTGTCCCACTCTGAAGGACCCTAAGCAGGGCATCTGTTTCCCCGATGCCGTGATTGAGCTTTGCTTCCGTCAGTTCCACAGTGAGGGGATGCTGATGCAGATCCAGGTGAATGCCAGACATGATCTGAGCGCGCTCTCGCTGAAGTCTCTCAATCTCTCTGCTCCTGCTGTCACAAAGCTGGGATCTCCCTTCCATTTCTGCTGCTCGTGTGCTTCTAGGCTTCTTTTCTGCCTGACTTCGTAAATCTGCCACACTGCCGCTCAAGCTGAGTAAGGAAGGAGGGCTGCCCTTGACACCACACCAGTTGCTGAATTTATTGTGTATAGGTAAGTCACGGAGGCTGTAGCTCCGAGGCCTGTGAGGCTTTGCAAAAGGAGTGTTTTTGTTGCGGGGAATCTCAGTGTCACATTCACTTTCAGTGACAGAATCCATATTGTCGTCTTGGAAGGAAGTCTGCACATCGCTCGCATCGGACAGCAGGGCAGGGTTGCTGTGTTCATGTTTCCAGAAGAAATCATGAAGTTGTAAAGATGATGCTTCTCCCAGAGGTTCTGTGGGCGTGCCAGCATTTGTCTTACTTGAACAACTGGCACTAATTCTTTTATTGAAAAGGAACTCGGCATTTGGAGGTGAGTAGTCATGAATTAAAGCAGCGTCAGGATGACCAACGTACTTCTCATGTCTGGTTACAGCTGAAGAGCCTCCTCCTCCCCTCACAACACACATAGAGCGAAGTGAATGTGCCAGTGGACTGTGGTCTCTGAGATCACCTGTTAAAAGTTCCCTGTGGCCTGACACCTCCAACATACTGCTGGAGTGATACAGTCGTTTGGCACAGATGGTAGTGTGGCTGTCAACCGTGACTCTGTGATGCTGCCCCAGGTCTTCTGGACCATGCTGTCCTAAAAGCTCTTCAGCTGCTTTCTTATCTGGGAAACTTCCCAATTTCTTCTTTACGCCCTTATGTTCTCTAGAAGCACCAGATTCACTGTCTGTTTCTGTCTGTGAAAAGTTGTCCACGTGAGGGGGCATGCCGAGCTGTGGACCTGCCCTCTGCTTTCTCTGGTTGTGAGGAGGACTTGAAGCATCACTGGAATATCCACAAGGTTGCTTAATAGGGCAGACAGATTTGCTAGAAGCAGTCTGGCTGCTGGGACTAGCACTAAGAGTGAGAATAGGGGAAGAGGCCCTGTCTACTAGCAGGGTGTTTTTGTAATAGAATTTTCTCTCTGCTGGCATCTCTAGTTCATTGACACTTCTTTTATCCTGAGGGTAAAATGCTGCAGATTGAGAGGTGCTGTCAGTAGGGCTGCTAACTACAGTGCATGAAGAGCCATCTTGCCCTGAACTCAGTGAAGATGATGTGACAGATGAAATTCTGGTACTAGTAAAAGCAACATTCTGCTGTGCATTTAATGATGTTTTTTTGCAATCTACAATAGGAGTGGAGGCTCTGGGTAAGAGAGGCAGACACATAAAGGAGTCTTCCAAAATGCTGTCAAGACTGTCATGGAAGTCAGGGTTGCCCAGACTTCTCATCCCTGTTCGTTCTTTTGTTCTTTCTTCAAGGGACAGTGTTTCCTCTTTCCTTTTGAGAATCTTTGCATCTGCACCTATTTCTTTCCAATCAACATTTACTGCCCGAGCCACCCTCAATTCATTTTCCATTTTTTTTTCCATTTGTTTTTCTACATGTTTGCTTTGAGGTGCTTCCAAAATGTCTGTTTGAGTGCCTACATCTGCTGTAGTCTGAGTGCAGCTATCTGATCTAGTAGCCTTTACAGCCTCTTCAGTTCCTCTTTGGTTCATTTTGGCATTCTGCTCATTATCTATAATACTCTGTTGGGAGAGGTTTCCCAACAGCTCAGAAGTGTTCTGAAGCAGCTGTGACAGATGCATGGACAGGTTCTGCATGCTTGTCCAAGAAGACGGTTGATGAACTAAATCTCTGTTTGTTTCCTGCTTTCTTGCAGAAACATCTGTATAGCTTCTCTGATGTCTTCTCTGCCTTTTATACCTTCCTGGAGCTGCTGTTTGCGTTCCCTGCTCACATGTAGTCCCTGGTAGTTTTTTGGAAGACCTTTCAGACTCAGAAGGATATAACAGTACAATTTCATCAACCTGCACTGAAGAGTTACTGGGTTGTGCAGAAGCACTCTCAAGTTCAGCAGTGTTATTTTCTGGATTAGTTTCCAATGTTTCACTGGACACATTGCTATACTGCTTGGTACTGTCACTTGAGCATGCGGATTGAAGGTTTTGTCTGACGTTGTCCCATCCTTGAAGACCTTCGATGCTGCTTAAAGTGCTCGATAAAACTTTTGCTGTAGCATATGAACTGAGATGAGAATGAAAAGGAGAATTTTGAGAATTCAATCCGTTGTCTACACTGGAGCATCTCATAACTTTACGATTTTCCAGGGTTAAAGGAATTTGATTGCAAGAGACATCACTTGCACTTCCAAAAATATACTGTTTCCAACCAATCTTGCATGATCCATCTTGTTGCCATGGATGAATATATGGGTTGATATCACTTGAACTAAAATGCATTGCGTCTTTATTGTCTTGCAAAAATAAATTTGCTCCTGACTGGTATCCAGCTTCTTCAACTTTCCCTTCACTACACTGAGCTACAGAACTACTCTTTGAATGGGTGTTTGCTTCTGCACCCGCAGAACTGTGAGCTGTGTGCAGCAAGGATGACGGAGATCGAGTAGTAGAGTCTTTTGAAGACTGGCTGCTTTGAGTTCTTGCTGCAAAATTCTGTAAATTTTTGGGATCACAGTTTGCAAGCTTCTTAGTTTGTGCTATTCTTTGCTGAAATCTGGGTTTAGATTTAACCTGTAGAAAGTTCTTTGACTCCTGCTTTGAAAATCTTTCAATTCCATGAAGATCATCTTCAGTTGGTGATGGAGGCTCTACACTCATATTTAAATCTTGCATTGATTTAGATGCAGAATACAACAAGGAATCTGCCTTAGATGAAGTTTCCAAAGTATATTCTGTATCAGAGAAGACAGCAATAGCTGGGGCTGATAGTCTGTGACTTTGTAAGGAAGGTCTCTGTTCATTTTGTTTACAGCTCTTTGTATTCCGTGTAGTAGAATATGATCGTTTGCTCCTTAATTGCACAAATTTGGATTCTTGAGGAGGCAAATCACAGGTTTCTGGCAAAAACTTTACAGACGTAGTGTCATTTTTCCTGACAGAAAACTTCAGTCTTTCTGATTTCAGAGTCTTATTCCTCATTAGATCATCTCCCATTGGTGAACAATTGCCTGCATTAGCATCAGGGCCACCAATGCCTGAACCTGTATTATTCTGGCAAAGTAAAATCTCTTTTCTACCATCTGTATTTGTTCTGTCTAGCACCTGTTCTATCTGATTGCCTGTAGGCACATACTGACAATTATCTTGCAGACCTACAGGGTTTTTTTCAAAACCCAAGACAGCGCGATACAGTCGTCTGGGATCACTGCTTCTGCTGTATGTGGGGTATGTTGGACTAAACGAATTGGTGTACTCAGCATCCACATCAACATCTCCTGGATACAGATCTTCCAACACTCTAACTTCTGAACCTATTAATTCATTTGCAGAATTTGAGGATACATTAGTTGGCATTTCGACAGGTTCTCTACATAATGTTTTTCTCTGCTCTGTCTCTACTGCAAAGTGTTCAGCCTCATTATTTGGGTGCAGTTCTGCCTCATTTTTGTTAAGTACATTTCTCATTTTTCCCTCTTCAACAAGAATTGCCCTTCCTGGATCCCCAAAAGGTAATGACGGTAATAGAAGAGAATTACCAGTTAGTACTTTCTCTGTGCAAGTTTCGTGTGGTGGAACTTTACCCCAGTGGTGCTGACCAACTTTTATATCACTGTCAAATTTTTTATGATTACTTCCATATACAGGTTCCCCACCTACAGCAGGATGTCCATATGAAGTAGAGACTGTGTCTGACACTGGACAATGCCTGTTTTCTTTTGCAAGAGAGAGTAAAATACTTCCTGAAGCACATATCGGCTCATCAAATACCACAGCTTTATCAGACTGAGTGTCTTGTATCTGCAAAACAGCAAATGGAGAGTGTTTCAATGTACTTGTATGTGAAGTATCATATGTGCCAGTTTCACCAGGGCCTAGATCTGCAGTCAAAGAAGATTCTGAAAATGGTGTTAAGAATGGGTGATTGACGCTTGTAAATGCTTGAGGATAATCTTTTTCTGAGCACACAGTGTCAAAAGCATCAAAGTTCTTGGAGCTTTGAAAAGGTGGATCAGCTGGAGTATCTTCTACAAAGCAGGATGGAAGAGACTTTGATTCTTCACTGCCACTCTGTTCTTGGTCCTGAAAAGTAAGTGAGCCTGATTCTGGTACAGTCACATGAGAAGGGCTATTGTAGTGTTCTGAGTACTCAGGAATTTCATTTTCTTTTATGTCACTGCAGCTCTCGAAAGAACTTTGAATTATTTTCTCCTTTTGATCTGTTCCTGCGACTTTTTCAGGCAGTTTATTCTTCTGACTGTCTGTGGCCTCTGCCATGGCAGAATTAGTTTTCCTTTCATCCCCTTTTTGAGAAGCATTGGGAAAAGTTACAGATACACTTGAATCAGTGCATTCACTTTCAAAGTATTTGGTTTCTTTAGAGAGAGCAGCATTGTTTTTACTTTTGTCTTCACTGCTGGCAATCAGAGCATCTGCAGATGATGCTGGATGATTTAGGAGACCAGGAGAACATTCAGAAGTGCCTGAGTTCCTATTATAACTTGGAAACTCTTTATTATAATTTAGATTTTCCCACAGAGACTTGTTCAAGCCTTCTGAACGAGTTGAAGTGTTCTCAGAATCAGAGCTGCCTGGTTGGTCTATGCAGACCTCTTCAGAAATCCTGAATCCCTGATTTTCTCTGGGGTCATGCTGATACGCAGTTACACCAGGAAACTTTGCATTTTTGTTTTTACTGTTTGTTGTAGTGTAGCTTGTACTTAAAAATTTCTCCTTCTCATCATGCTGCGATAAACTCCCTGACTCAAGTACTTTCTGAGTTGTATTAGTGTTGTGAAGTGTTTTTTGCATAAAGATTTCTTGTAAAGAATGCATTTTTCCCCCTTCTATACCTTCCATCCCTTTTTTCTCTGAAGAAGAAAGCAGGTTTGTATTACCCGAAAGTAGTGAATCAGGCACAGTGGTACTCTTTTCTTCCTGAGCTGTATCTTCTGTGGAATTAAGGTAGCCTTTTGATAGTTTATTAACCATTAAATCCATCCTGTGTTCTTCATGACCGATGTTAACATCCTGAATTACAACTTCAGACGAATCAAATTTTTCCAAGGAATATGGCTTTCCTTCGGCCCCTGGCTGAAGTACAGCTACTTCAGACTCAGGACCACCTGCACTGTAAGGAGTGGAAGAGCTATTCTTATTGACAGTTTGCCCAGATACAAAAGAGTCTTCCTCCTGCCTGCCCCGTGTGGTCCTGGTTTGCAGAAAAGCTATATTCTTGCTTGGCATTTTGTCAGGAAGATACTTGTCTTCTCCAATATGGTTGACTGAAACAGGCATACCAACACAGACCTCACTCTCCATTAATGTTTCATAGTAAGGCAGAACAGCTCTAGTTCCAACACTGCTGTTAGATGCCTTTGTATGTCCTTTCAGTGCAGTGGGAACATCTTGAACAAGATGGGAATCATCACTTACTCCAAGATATAAAAGGTGATTTACAGACTGGCATGGGAAGTCTTTAAGTGAACTTTCTTGCTTTTTCTCAGCAGTCATCAGTGTTGCTGATGGATTTTGTTCCTTGTCGATTTCTTCATTATTTCCAGAAAAGCTGGTAGACACCCACTGACTTTCTCTTAAGATTTCACTTAATCTGCTGTCATCACGTGTCATTTGGCAGCCGTCTTTGTTTTCAGGGAATAGTTTGTTCAGGTTTTGTAAAATGACCACTTGTACCTCCCCTGTGTTTTCTACAAACATCTGCTTTTCTTTGGCCATTTGAACTAGACTCATCAAATGCACTTTCTCGTCCATGACTCTGGAGCCTACTGGATCCAATTCACAACTATCACATCTTTTTCTAGCAATACTTAGATTCAAGTTTCCTGAAGCACCATGCTCAGGACACTGCATAGAACAACTCATATACGTATCACTGTCCTCTTTCATGTGGAGACTTTTGAATTCTTGGTCCATACAAGTACTGTCATCTAATGAATATTCATATGCATCAATATCTTTCATGACTGCATTTCTTGTATCTGCAACAGAGTCCACTGAGCCACCATCTTCACTCACTTCAGTAGGATCATGGTATCTTGGATCACCTTCTACCAGTGTGTCCTGTTCTAGACCTGAAGCGGTCAGGTATCTTTCAGGGATCTTGAATTGATTTAAAATTTCCTCTTTATCATCTCTGTCACAAGACATCTGATGTAGAGCTGGAGACCCTTCAGTGAATAACACATTTTTATCTGTGAGTAGGACTTCCTGCTTCATAATAATCAGCTCCTCAGTGTTTGTCATGATAATTTGTTCTTCACTCCCAGACACTTCACATTCATTAACTTTGTCTTCCTGGGGCAAAGAGTGTGGTACATAATGTTCAATTAAATTGCTAGAATCTACTTGTCCTTCAGCTTCAGGTTTTGTGACTAGTACTGTTGCACCTACATCCTCTGCATTAAACACATTCTCTGTTGTTGTGTTCCTCTGTAAAAGCCCCTCACACGTATCAAGGACACCTGAAGTATTCTGAGTAGTATCTGTATGGGAACACAAAGCAGGAGTGGGTTTGGGAGCAACGGAAAACTCTGGTGAATAAATACCTTTTTCTGTTTTCTCTTTTTTTTCTTTTTGGCACAAGCTGCTTGTTTCAAGGTGGCTGCCACAGTGCACGAGTGCTTTTGGTTCCTGAGTATGTTCTATCCTGGTGCTGGCTACCTGCAGTTCATCTTCCTCCACCTCTTCATGTGTCAGGCACAGATTGGTATAAAACTTAAGCTGAACCTCACAAGCTTCAGTATCAAGAGGTTTCTTTGGGTTCTGAGATAGACCAATGTCTTTAAAATCCTCTCCACTCCTGTCTTCAGTTACACTTTGGACTTGGAGGTCAGGTAAACTTTCAATCTGTCTGGATTTAGTTTGCAATGCATTTTTGTCTAAGTTGATTGCACTGCTGATTAATTTTGCTCTTTCTTCATCAGAGTCTGCTTTTGTATTCTGATAAGGAACCATAGTTTCTTCTGGATTGGTGTCCGGGTTTCTTAAAACCTTGGATTCTTTATTTACATACAGACTCTCCTCTTGAGAGACAGTAGCTGATGTATTTGTGCTGTATTCAAATACTCTTTCCAGCTCGGAGTTTACATCACCTTCAACAAGCAAGACACCCTCTGGGCAATCGCTTTCTAAAAAGGCTTCTTTCTCTTCTTTTGATTTGAGTAAAGATTTGTTCTGTGTTTCTGCTTCCAGGAGAATGGAGATGTCAGTCATCCTATGTGTACTGATTTTTTGCCCTGTTGATTTTGAAGAGCATGTTGTACAAAGGCGGCCAGAATGCGCCTCAGAACAACTTTTTGTGCCACTGACTTCCACAGTAAGATTAGATGCAGCATTGCAGTCTCCTTTCACTACGGTGGCATGCTCCAATAGTTTACTGTAATTTTCAGTCTCAGATGCACTTTGAAAAAGATTAGCTTTTGTTGAAGCTTTGTAAAACATGATCGAATTGGGTTCTGGGAGAAAATCATTTATACTCTCACGAACAGTAGCAGGGAAAGACTCTGTGTCTTTTCCATTTACATTCACTATAAGGTAACTTACTTCATTTACCACTAAGTTTTCATACTCGGGTGAAAATTCTTTCTGACCTACAGCCTGGGAATTCAGGATGCTGTGTTCTTTGCTTTCACTGCTTTCTTCTCGTATGCTATCAATGCATAATACAGAATCTTCTGAAACTTGTTGGGATAAACAACTTTCCTGACTGTCTGCTAAAGCACGTTCATGGCAATAATTTTTTGAAACAGGTTTGCTTTTAAATTCATAATGATTCATTGAAGACAAGTCTTCATCCTTTGGTTCATAGTCTTCATCAGCTCTGAATGAAGGCACGTCTTCTGCAATCTCTGCCAAGCTATCTGTGCTTGTCTCCATACAGATAATCTCTTTCTGAGCCATCTCTATTGGTGTTGCAGATTGGTCGTAACTTGCACTGTGAGCAACAACTAGAGGGTTACATCGGTATGTTTTCTTCTGTGAGGAAAAATCTGTCTCTGTTGTTATTTCTTCTGCAGATATCTGTTCATAATCTGTTTCTTGCATTGTTTCCAAGTTACTCTCCCCAGATCTGAGGACACTTACTGTAACAGCTGATTCTGCTCCTTGTCCAGCCAATGGCTGAAGCTTGTAACTGCTTACAAGGGAGCAGCTCTTATTTGTTAAGTCACTGAGAAAGAAACCTTCACCACTACATGCTGGTACTTCCCTTCTTGGAAAAAGCTGCCCATGGTTTCCAAATTGGACTTGTTTTACTGCAGATGCCTGTGCTGAGATCATATTGTGAGCCAATACTGTAGAAGGTTCAGCAGCAGGTGCACTGACCGATGCCCTTCTGCCTGCATCTGTCACACTTGACTTTGCCATTAAGTTACGGTAGTCATCACTGATGTAATCATTTTCAGAAGTTCTGAAGAAATCATCATCTAAATCTGCACTGTCACAGCCATCTCTCTGCTCTGAAATTTGCACAGGAAACACAGAAACAAAGGGTGGTTTTTTCACACTGTGATCTTTTGACAGCTCTGGATGAGCTGTGGGGAAAGAATCCTCCTCTTTCCTAGATACCAGTGGCAAGCAGTCTGCAGTGGAGGCACTTTCCAGACATCTGAATGTTTGTGTGCATTCAGTGGCAGACCTGTAAGTAGATAATGCATTCAGTTGTTCTTGTTCAGGATAATTTGACCCTGAATGTTTGTGATAATCATGCTTTGCTGAAACAGGAACAAAAGAGGAGCTTGGTTCTACTGAGCTAGCAAATGAGGACATTACCTCTTGAGACACCAAGGAAGAATTTTCATTAGAGTTTGTCCATCCCTTAAGAATCTTATTTAATGATTCATTCTCAGAAACTTTGCTCGCAGTTGTTGTTTCAGGTAAAGGTACTTCTGATGTGTCAGAGGAAAAAAATGTATTTATTTCATTTATACGATGTGATAAATGAGTAATGCTGTGTATCTGTTTAGAGCCAGAAACAAAAGAAACTTCAGCAGCTGACTGCTTTAGATCATCTTTCTTCAGCCAAAGCTCTGGTTTGCTCAAAGAGCAGAGATGAGCTTCCTGAAATTTCAAATGTTCATGGGAAGAAGGTGCTGTTCTGGAGCTGCTGATGTCAACCTTTGAATCACAGGAAGTCCAAGCATCAGCAGTAAGCAAAGGATTTCCACTTGCATAATATGGTCTTCTATCAAGAGACCTTTCTTGTTCTACAAAGGAGACTTTTATCCCATTCAGCAACTGCTTGCAAGCACTATTGGAAGCAGGCTGTGGTTTAGTGTCCAAGTAAAAGGAACTGCTCAGCTTCAGGTCATAACTTGTCCCTTCTGTATCTGTGTCACAGGTCTTGGACTCATGGCCTTCCTCAGTCTGTATAGCTGGTGATCTGGGAGTTTGTAACTTCCAAAAAATCTCTGCTGGCACTTCATCAGAGGAATCAGATTTGGACTCTTCTACCAGATCTTCTGCTGGCATCTCTTCTCCATCAGCTAAGCTGTCCAGAGAAAAGCTTCTTTCAGGCTTTCCCAGCCTCCTACGAGACGTGTATGATGTCACCAAAGACGAAATATGGTGATCGGTTCTGCTTTTGTAAAGCTTAGCTGGCTCATGGCGGGCCTTTAACTTGTGAAATCGACTTGTATTTTCCTTTTTGGCTTTGTTTTCCTTTTCTACCAGAGAGTCTTGTGACATTTGACTGTCATCACTCTCAGAATCTTCTGGGTTGGCAAGACATTTGTTTCTGTCAAAATCGTGTTTTGGTTTCTCTGAGAAAGCTTTTGCATAAGCACAGGAGAGAGAATCCACAGAATAGGAACTGTCAGTATCAGAAATCTCATTTTCATCATCCTCCTGCCAGTTCCCCAGCACCTCTGTTGCTGTTTTGGATGCTCCAGCACTTAGCATCTCAGCACTGTGCCACTTTTTCTCAGCGTAAAAGAGTGGTGCTTGTGTGTTCATCTTTGTGAGGTTTCCTACTGATGTTGCCACCATCAAAAATTCTTGCTGTTCCACTGCTGATTTCTCATGACTTGGCAAGGCTGAGTTTGGTGCTCTCTTCCAGTTCTTGGCTGTTTGTTTTAGATGCACTGATGGTGGGTTTCCATACACTGTTTTCCTCATTTCTTTAGGAAAGTTTTCTGGAGAAGGTCTGTGGGCTTTTCCATCGATATCCATTCTAGTCTTTTCATTGGATACCTGAGCTCTATTTTGTTCTAGATTGCTACTTGCAGCCTGACTTGAATCTCCTAGCACCTTTGCTTTTGTCATTCTTGTCCCTGCAATAAAGGTTTCAGGCTCATTTTTCTCCTTAAAAAGATCAGGAGAGAAGCCTTTAGAGGTCTGGTTTTGAGATCCAGTTTGCCCTGGGTTGTCATCCAACTTTTCAACTTTTTGATAACTTTTATTGATGTAAGCCATGACACCTTTATCATTAGAGTCTTTTTCTGCTCCTTTTTTATTTGCAAATGAAGGTGGTTTTTGTTTTTCAGTTAGCTGCCTCTGCACTGAAAAGGAGATCCCTTTTTCATCATTAAGGTCATTTCTCCCAGAAATGTCTTTACATCTTCTGTAAAGATATTCTACAGATGACAACCTCCCTGTTGTATTGCCTTCACAGCTTTGATCAGTATTTGGTGAGGTAGATAATGTTGAGACAGTCTTCCTCTTCAAGAAACAACTGTGGAAACAAAGAAATAAAACAGAATCCTTGCTTGAATAATGTAATCAAGAACACTTCCACATCAATAATGTCTTGTAGTTAAGAGTAAAGATATATGAAGCAACAATCAACGCCTCTCAAAAGCAAATTTTAGCAGAAAACAGAATAAGATTAAATCCTGTCAGTAACAATACAGTCCTCTGGATCTCCTGAGATATGTTCTGCAACACGAAGTAACAGCTCAGTGCTACATGGTGTAGCTTGGTATTCAGTCTCTGTAGGCTCAAGTAAGCTGCAAACACTAGATTAAAATAAAGGATGGTTCTAAATCACAGAAATACATTTAACAGAGTTCAGCTATTTCCTCCCTCCAGGACCATGCTGTAAACCCCAACTTTTTAGCATTGCTTAGAGAAGTTTAGCTTGGGAAAGGATGGCCAACGTAAAAGCCCAATCCAGAATTATCCTAGTGATACAAATATTATGAAGGAAGAGTTTGTTCCTAATCGAGATAAAATGATGCAGAATTTAGTATTTACCAACAGTTTAAACAAGGTAAGAACAAGACATAAGCCAGTTGTGGAAAGCATTCACAAAGAGGTAAAAAGTGCAGAAAGGCTTGAGAGAGGTATGTAAAAACAGGCCACGCCAAAGAGCTGAGGAGGAAATGCACTGTACACACCCTAGGAAAAAGGGAAAGGCTCCAGTGCAACATACAATATAGTAAGTTCACTGATATTGCAAGTTTGGGGATTGTTTCAATAAACTGAAAGGCATCCTGGAGCATAGGTAGTCACTGAAAATACCTTGAGTTTAAATTACTTTTGACCATGCAGAGGAGTTGGCAAATGTTAACTTACCTGGGTACCTGGGCCAGATGCGAGTTACAGAAAGAATGCTCCCTGTGCTGCAGGGAACTCAAACCCAATGACTTCCTTCTCCTTTGCAACTGGTGATCCAAAGAAGACTGTACAGTATTTTCATTTAGGACCTGGGATTGTTTCACACACTCTTCACTGAGCCAGCAGCTAGCTTCCAGCTGCTCTAGGTTTTGCTTGGCTTCCAATAACTTCTGCTTCTTGACTATCCTTTCCAGCTGGAATTTGACCTTTTTTCGTCTTATGTTTCTTTCTGCCTTTTTTAAGGAGTATCTTCGCAAGAGCTCCAGCTGCACCAGTCTCTTCTTGTTCTGCTGTAGCAGGGAAGGGCAGATTTCCAGCCCGATGGTACTCTGCACCTCAGCCTCTGCATACAGCTTAGTCTCTGTTTGCACTGCAAACTCCCTCTGCTGTTGCTGAAGGGCAGCCAGTCGTTTATTCTCTTTTATAAGCCACTGCTGGTCTGTAAACAAAACAGTGATTGAAAGTTAAAATCACAGGGAAAAGCATTGTTCATTACAAGTTTGTTTCTTAATTAAATCAGCCATGAGAGCTTATTTGAGAGAATTTTTATGCAGATAGAACAGTCCTGATAAACCATTAAGAGAAAAACTTTTTTTTTTCCTCTAAAAACCCAGAAATTAAAGAATTGCTGCACTTTATTGATAATCAAAAGCCTTTCCACTGGGATAAGGACTCAGGTAATAACTGTGAGATATAAGCAGGGGCTTGGCCAATACTGCTATGGGGACTGGTGGATAACATCTTGCTTATAAGAAAAAGGTTCAATTTTTCAAAGATTATACTCAAATGTCACCTCATTTTTTTGTTAACCCTGGAGGCAAGACTACTTTATTTCATGCAGGGGATGTGCTTAGAGATTTTCTAGAGCATGCTGGCTTCAATCTAAGCTATGATGAACTGTAACAATCAAAAGAAAGGATTATTGAGATCACCATTACCAGGTTGTGCCTGATGACTTGGACATGTCCTCTTAAAGAAGTAGAGTTTGTTCATTTTGATGCTGCTAGAAAAACATACACATATAGCTGCACAAAGCAAAGACTAAAATATCCTTAGCGAAAAAAGCAAGGTAAAAATCACAAGCAAGGTTCCTAGTAAAGACCAAATTGTTCAAAGTACTTCTGTCTTACTAGCAGATACATTTCTTTTGGCTGGGCTTACCTTCAATCTGCAGTCCTTTACTGACTAAGCAACTTTTCATTGCATATTTAGGAGGTTAGAATTGAGAGGTATTTAATTCTGACGTGATGAGCAAGGACTACCAGCAGCTCTGCATAGCTCAGCTGCAAGAGATATATTTTAGGCCGTGGAAGTTTCCCTAATATAAGAAATCATTAGTGCAGAGGCGCTGTCAGCATCACTTTCTTGGTGATGACTGACCTTAACATACTTCGTTAGTGATCCCTACCACAAGTGTCCTGTCCTGTTTATATTGGCAGCTCTCCACACAACACACACAGGAGAGGGAATTCTACCTCTGTGGTTACTCTATGAATAAAAGGGAAGCATTTTACTAATTATTTTAGTTAACTTTTCTTACTGACATTTTTAACTTGCACATACAAAGCTTTTTTTCCTCTTTATTCCCAGATCTGTCCTCTTTAGCACGTTTCTATCAAGCAGAATATCTGGCAGATAAGAGCTTCCCTGGAACAGAGCTGCAAGCCTCAAGATGCTAATTATCCTCTGCTCACAAATTTGCCTCTGCTAGGAGCTGAGACACAGAGGGTGCACAAAACTTTTGTGGGCTGTCAACTGTGATTGTATTTGTGTGGCAAGGACTACCTGCCTGGCTAAGCTTTGCATGAACACATCAAAACCAACAGAACTAGATGGAAGCAGAGAACAAGTCTACAGAGCCATGAATTAAAAATATTTGGGGGAAGTCTCCTGTACTGTCTACAGATCCTAAGTCCATTTCTGCTGCATCACCACAATTTCCTCTTAATCTCTTCATTATGACTGGCATAATAAAAAGACAGCAGACTGCAGAAGTTTGGGTGTAAGAAGTTTCCAAAAATCTACAGTTTTCTTCTTCCAGGAACCAATATCAGGATTTGCCAAGCAGGAATGGTGCCTTTGCAATAGGCATACTTTGCTTACCAGGAAACTTGGATCAAACAATTCATTAAGAGACAAACCAGAGTACACTATAACCACCCAATTTCAGTGGTGGAAAACATCTCAAGGTTTAAAATGTCCTCAAATTAGAGTATAAACTCCTTAAGAGGCAGTCCAACCTCATCGAGACTTCTTGCTGAATATATCCACCAGAAAGTAAAGCAGCATCTCTGGGGACCAGAAGCCATTGACACGAAAAAATACCTCTTTGAATATGCTGTAGCATAACCTTTGAGCATAGCTATTTGCCATCCAAAATCTGATCACTGATCTTGTCTTTAGTACTCTTGCATAACACTGTAGTACTTCCTAGAAATAACTCCTGTTTGAACCGAAGCATGCCTCTCTTTTTTAAAATCCAGTTTTGGTTAAAACAAATTCAGCTGCTTTGAATGTGATACAACTGATTGATCATCTGGGGGGTAAATAAAACCTGCACCTTATTTTTGACCTTGATTTGTTACACTTCAGTTTCTATTTCTACCACAGAATATCCTCATGCATTTTTCTTCATACTGTAAACTTTGGGGGTGTTTGGAAATACATAAAAGCCAGTAAACCTCTTCTTCCGTTAACCGGGGCTGGGATGCTAGCTCTTAACTTCAGTGTCCCACCCACTTCTCAGATATGTTTTGTTTGTTTTCCTTGTTTAAAACTCACATAGCAGCCACAGAAAATTCAGTTTGAGCCATGGTTTTATGCCATCGCTCTATTCTTCCTGAGAGAAACTAATTAAAGCATGTGCAAATGGTCTATATTGTTACTGGTGACATCCTCAATGAAATGTGTAAAGAAAGTACATCAACCAGCACGTTGCTCTCTTGGAAATGCTGCTTGGTTCTCATCATCTTGTTAGAGCAGTTTTCCCTGAAACCTAATGGTTGGAACTACCACAGTCCTCTCAAGTTCAATATCCCAGAGCAACTCATTGGATGAAGGACAGGTATATCACAAGAAAAATCACAATAGCACTTGGTCTACATGGCAGAGTTGCACTACAGGTAACAAACACAGCAAAGCTGCAGGGAGGCAGAACAGGGAACAACAGGGGAGTAGCATGCTGGTGCCAGCCCCCCCAGCAGTGACCTGCAGAGCTAATTAAACAGTGCTGCTGGTACAATGCAAAGGAGACCCTTTAGTCCTGTTAATCAAAGCTTAATAACTGTTCTCAAGGGAAAGGCAATTAGAAAACTACTAATACACCATAATAAAGTTCTACCCATGATATAAAGCATAACTAGGACAAAAACACCAAGAGGATGAAAAAAATCAGTAATGAAAGGTACCCACTTTCTTGGATCTGCTGGTTGATTAGTGCTTGGTCATTTTCTAGTTCCCGCTCTGCTTTTATCTGTCCTCTCAGGATCTGCTGCTTTAAATCCTCAACATAGAGCTGCTGCTGTTGAATTTGTTTTCTGTGGAAAGCTTCCTGGTCTCTCAATTTCTGCTTGTATTCTTCATGCACAGCACCTATTTCTCTGTTGGAAGAAATGTTGATGGTGAATTTAAACCAGAAACGAATACAAAACATTTGTAATAAAACAGGTCACCTTACTAAAGACAGGCAACATGCAAGATATTGTTCTGTTCAATAAGGGTGCAGTGTGAAAAAACTTCGAGATGGCAAAGTAGCTGTGTACACGCATGTCACGGCAGCTACAATCCTGTGTCATTAATGTCAGCAACGTGAAAGCTCTTGTGGTGATGCAGAAAATTCCATCACCAGGAAGGTAATAGCAAAAAGAATTTTAAAAATATTGTCATTTTTCATTTACTTTAGATTTTCAAAAGAATAGATTTTGAAGAGGGGGAGGAGGGCTGTTAATGTGTTATAGAATGTGATAACCACTCTACAGGATATTTATTATCTAAGTACTTCAAAGTGCTTTACAGGAATGACAAACATTCTCTGTTTTCAGATCAAAAATCCTCAGCCTAGAAAGGGTTACAGGCATTGTTGAGATTACACTGACAGTCTCTGGCAGTACCGTGGATCACACCACTCTCTGTTGGATGCAGCAACTATATTAGGTTACTGCTTCTATATTTGGAGCAGAACTGTAATAAGTGACTAACCTGTGAAAAACTGCCTTACATCCCCTCCAAGATGTTTGATTCCTGACTGTATGCCAGAATTTCACACACAGATGTACACACACAGAGTAACAACCAAAACAGTATCTCTTCTTACCATAATCCATGATAATATTCAAAATACATTAACCCTCTGAAAGGAATCTATATTCTTCCTCTCCACGCATTATCATCTGAAATTCTTAAGGTTATTTGATTTCTAAAGGTGATATATGATCTCTGCCTGTTATTTTGTATCTAAACACCACATTAGATGTAATCTCAGAAAATTAAATTTTTCAATCTTAAAAAAAAATTACATATATTTTTACTAATTAGGTAAATGATGTACTTATTATAATGATGTATTTATTATACTTTTAAAGAGAGCAGAGGTGCCAAAACACTAAAAAGACCCTGAAGGTCAAAAGAAAACAAAAACATAATTTTGAAGGGAAATTTTTTGGAAACATTATATTGTTTGTAAAATCATTACCAAGACAAGGTCACCTGCATGAAAAGAGCATTTGACCTTTGCTACATAGGAATTAATTTGACATCTCTATTTAGAACCACAAGCATGTGTTCAAAGCAACCATTTCCACAGCAACAACTTTGATTCTATGTGCTAGATTAACAGACAAAACAGATGAAATAAGCAGCTGCAGTCTACATATCTTCTGGAGCACCTTTACATGGAACATACATTTCACTTGCTTCAGAAGCAGTGGGAAAGCCTCACTACATTAACACCTTAAGATTATAAATAATTTACAGTATTACTGTGACTCTTCTGTTCACCTGAGGAAAACACAATTTAATGTTTATGTAAATGTAATGCTGGTGAGAATAACTGAAAAGGAACATCTGTTCACTTGTCTGGCATGGTGCAAATGGAGTACAAACTTAGCTATTGTCATCTGCTAAATGGTTTGTGTCTGTTTGGGGCTCACAAGAACAAATTAAAAAGAATAGGCAGCTCCAAGAACCATTTGTCCTTGGCTTGACTACAGAGATGCCAGCATTCTGTGATTTGTAAGTTTTTTCCTCTCAGATAAACTTAAATTGATCCCCAGGAAATAGGAGCGGGATGCTTCATTTCTTATTCAGCTGAAGTAGGTTTCAAATGACCTTCCACTGCAGCACTGAAATGCTTGTATGGCCATTACAAATCTCCAGCTGTTCAGGTATTTGTAATGCTACCAACTACTAGGGGAGAAACTCAGAGGTTAAAGCTAACTAAAGTTAACTAGAGAAGAACCACTTTTCCAACATAGTATTAAACCTGGAGGATCCTGTTTAGGAAAAGCTTCCATGATTTCAATGGTAACTTTAATGGGGGCTTTTCCTGAATGTGCCTTCCATGTTATCTTCCATATTTTCCAAGGGAAGTGTAACGGAGCAGCTGTTTAACCTGGAGATTAAAGTATGGATCCGAGAGACAAAACGCCTCTCATTTTGCAGCAGTTATATCACCTCTGTGCTTTCATACATGCTTAGGCTGCAAGGCCTTCAGGGCAAGCACTGCCTTTGGGTGCCCATGCACTAAACTTAACAGAGCCTTTCTGTCAGCTGAGGTCTCTTCTTGCTGATATGTTAAAACTAATAAACCTTAACAGCAACTGTAATTGTTAAGTCTCTGTGCACACTCTGATGATGGGGTAGTCTTTAACCTGTTTTGCTAACAGACTTACGAAAGCTTTGATTGCTGCAGTGGTTATGAAAGTTGAAAAATGTGAGCCTAAATTTGTTACTGGACAGTTGCATGACCTTGGGCAAATCACGTAGTTTGAAACATGAGAGAAAGAAGCAAAGTACATTAATTCAAAAGGAATGATGAGGATCCATTAACATTATCAAATACCAGAAAGTCAAGTATCAGAAAAGCTGATTGCATCCATTTATCATTATAAGCACCATTCTGAATGAGATGGAGGAAATTAAGTAAATCATTGCCAATAAGGCTGAAAAGCAGAACATGATAGTAAAACAACACAAAAAATTCCCATTCTGCAACTCTTTACCAAAATAAGATAAAATCCGTCTTAAAAAATGTCTCAGATTCTTCCTAACCATGACTTACATCTCTCAGCCATCATTTTCATAAAGTCAACCTATCAGAGTTCAAACTGTTTACAAACTGAAATCCAAAACATTTAAGTATCTGAAACAACTTTGTGTTGCATTTCAATCCAAAGAGCTCACAATGCTCGCAGAGGTGCTTAGGTAGCATCTGTTTGCAGCTGGGAGAAGGTCACAAGCTCTTTCCATACTTTGCAACCATACAGACGCCAACTCAACCCCTCCCATATAATAAAGTATCAGAGAATGAGCAATGCAAGCAATGCAGATGGAACTGTGGTGTTTGCTGTTCTCAGCAGCACTAGTGTATTCCCTCATGTGTGAGGCTTTTGCTGAACTAACATGAAACTGTAAGATCATTTCCAAAAGGCATGTGTTTGCACACAGAGCAGTATAGGATGCAGTCCAAACTGATGTTATTAATCACAGCTCAATACTACGACTACACCCCAAAAAGGCAGGGTAAAGAGGCATCCCCATACTTCACTTAAAGCCTGGAAAAAACAAACTCAGCACAGAAACTGCTTTTGTCTGGTGATACAGCTGTTCGGTATAATTCTCTGTCTCTAAGGTTAAAATTTCTTTAACAAAACACTGTTGCTGAAGGTACACAGATAAATTGCTATTCTGCTGCTATTTCAGTGCCTCTCTGCTTCATCTCCTACTTTTTTAATAGTACAACCCAAAAACCAGGCAGGGCAGTAAAGGCATATCTGAATACAGAGATGGAACATTAAACACCTTTTTAAGAAGTTGCTTCTTAAAGATGGCTTTCTCAAGCAGAACAGAAAGATAATGAAAACTCAAGCAAAGCCACTTACATAATACAGGTATGCCAGAAGATGTTTTTCCTCTGACCGTGAGACTAGTGACTGTGAGAGCAAAATTACTGGTTGGTTTGGGTTTCAGATACACATCTGTCTGTCAGAGCTGAAACCAAGAACACGAAGTAGGAATACTCTCTTTCCCCTTTCAAACATGCTATGTCATGTCAACACATTCTTGCTGGCTTGTGGAAATAACACAAGAAAACAAACTAAAAACCAAAAATGAGGTGACAGTGGCCCAGAAAGGACATAACATTCCCACACACTTCATAGCTAAATTACCTGATAGACAATTCAAATAATCAGCTTTTGGAATACATGTTTGAATGATTAAACTCAAAATAAATATCAGTGCAGTTAACCTAAGAATTTAGCCTTATTCTGTAATAGGTACATGAGATGACTCATTTCTTTAATCTAAAACACTTTAAATCAGATATACTGTTAAATTTAGACTTGAAATACAGGAACACTACGAGATACAGGAATCAAGCACAGACTAATTTCTGCTATTGCTTGTATTCCTGCCTTCCCACATAAGCAATCTACATTCAGTCCAGTTCTAGCAGGAAATAATATAACCTCAGGACAAACATAAGTCAAACAGCTTCATTTCTGTAGGTATTGAGACATACATAAAGTCTTGGTTTCATGGGACCGGCATACTCTGCATAGAGCATATTAAAACAAAACAAACCAAACCCAACACTTCATGGAATTTCACAAAAGCATGCAGATTTCTAGGTGTACCAAATGCAGCAAGAAGTGTCAACAGTTACCCCTCCTCCGAGCAAACATTTAAAAACAGCAAGCAAAATTACAGCAAGCAAGAGAAACATACAAACCTAAAACTAAAGATAACCACAAATTACTAAGAAAATTCTCATATTATACCAGTGCTGCTGGACTCCTTTTCCATCTCATCGTTTTCTCCACAAAGTTTGCATGATGCACGCTAAATGAGCCATCTGTAAATCCACGTTTTTTTCCAGCCTGTGTTGTTGTCAGCTCTCCGGAATTCTATTGTGCAATTCTCCTCCCCTCTTCCCCAAACACTTCTGCTGATGCAGAGGCTGGCGGCTGCTACAGCATAATGCAGTTTTCAGTAACTATGGCAGCAATAGCTCTGTGGTGAGGCTGCATGCCTTCTGCAACAAAGTCTTACGGCTCAAATTCACTTCACTCAAGTGAAAATAATCTCTGTTGGCAAAAGCTGTAGTTTGTCAATTTTCCCAAAGAAAGTATCAGTCAAGTCAGCATCCCTATCCTTCTCTTTGCCTAGTATTCAAGTCCCATTTTTCTTTTACAAATGATTTTTTCCAGGGGAAGAAGAGTTAATAACGAAGCAGAAAAAAAGATGTTGGCAAAGCATTTTGCACCCTTGCAAATCCCAGCACTGAGAGCAATCCCAAATCAGGGTTGCAAGGCTACGCACTGATACACATCTACACCTGCACCATCCTCCCCCTCCACCCGTGTCCTATCCGAGCCCTTCCCACAGGGCCTCAGAGCATCACACGCAGCTACACGGGATTGTACATCTGCTTCTGCCTAGCACAGAGGCTGAAACCTCTCCCTCCTCCTTCCTAAAGCAAAAGGAAGAATGATAAAGGAGGTATGAAGACCTTGATTATCACCTCCCCCAGCTTCCTGAAGCAAGGCCACTCACACAATTCAAAGCAAATCCTGGGGGGGTGTCAGGCAGGAGGTGGGAACCAGAAATCAGTTCCCACAGCCAGAAGAGCCAGAAACCTTTAGAAATAAGGGACCTTCGGAAATGTACACACAGAGCAATCCCCTTCACGGAAGTTACCATCAGGTGAAGTATAATTCGCCTTTCTGATTAGATGGTTTGCTTACAGAAAAAGCACACCTGTGCAGTTTTTAATACTGGGGGGGGTGTGTGTGTTAGCCTTTGCATGCAACACCTCTTTTCCTTTGCCTAAGCCCCCAAAATAACAATCAGGCAATGGTTTATCTAAGGCAACCCTTCAAATACACTTCTAAACCAGACCTCTTTTTGGCAAGGAGTCACAGAGACAAGACACAGCCACGCACTCCAGTAAAGGTCACTGCTGCCTTGCTAAATGTCAGTTCAGCTGGAGCTACAATCTATCACAGGTTTACCCCTTATGATTGCAGTTATACATAGAATCTGTCAGTTCCCTTGCTAGCCCACCATACGTGATTCTGCTGCTAAGCTGTAAAGTTGTTGTAAGCAACAGAGTGAATTTCTCTGTGAAATCAAACATTCAAGAGGTCTTTTAAGAGATGAAAAAGATTAAATTGTATTTGTAGAGCACTTCGAAATTCTCAAATGAAAGCTGTTAGTAGGAATTCAGACCATTAGTTTTACAAATATTAGCTGGACATGATATCTATAATACATTAGAATGATAATTGTGTCGTGCTCTCCAGCATCAGATGCCATATCTATGGACACTGTTTTCTTTCCAGTTTGGCAGAATTTCACACATTCTTTGTGTGTGAAGACTTCTTTCTCTCCAATTTAACAGTGTTGGTATTTTCAAGGAAAGAGAGCTTAAACATGGTCCAAGCACATAAAATTAATTCAGTGTATTGCTATACCACAGGACTCTAATGGAACTCCTGTGATATAGGGTTTTTTCCAAACCAGTAAGAGAAGAAAATCAGGGTTTATATTTATATGCAGTATCATATTAAGGCAATGAAAGGAGCAAGAACTTAGTTACCTGCTTATTTGTGGTAATGCTGTCATATGATGATTGATGCCAGTCACAAGCCTTCTGTGTGTTTGCTGGCTGGCAACACGTATCAGAAGTTTGAAGTGCTGGGGCTCTTCTGAGTAGGGTGTATGAGCAAGCAGCCAAGTAAGAGTGCAACAAATCACACTCATGTCAAGCAACATTTCAGGCCTAAAGTTTTAATACTTAGATGCAATGGTAGAATTCTGTTTTCTCTCTCATTTCTCAAAATATTCCAACATAAAAATAGAGGTTGAACTGATAATTCAACCCATGAAATGCAGACGAGAAAAATGTCACCATACTGACAGCATGGGAGATAAGACTGTAAGTAATTATTAACTTAATATATATGTTCATAGGTTCAAAAATAATAAATTCAGAAGAAAGCAAGGTACCATCAGTTCATGATTAAAAAGTAATTAAACCCATGAAAGCCCAACAATCTCTGAATAGTTTGTGTGTGTGATTGCTATGCTTTTTTGCGTGAATGAATGATGTTTTATGCTAGGACTTCTTTTCGGACTCTTCCATAAGGCCATTTTTTCCCACCAGAAGAGGACCCAATTTATCCATGTAATTTTCAATATACTAATAGGTATTCACACTACCTACTACTGACATAGAATTTAATATATATTAGGGTTCTTATATATTGTAAATTGATGGCAGCTTCAGCATAAACCCCTGTATAGACATGGCTTCAAAATTATGGCTACACGTGCAACAAAGGTACAAACCATTTGCACAAATTCAAGTGTGAACAAAGAATACTGTTGCAGAGACTTGCTTATAACTCAAGTTGCATGTACAGATTCTTGTTTCAGTATGATAAAAATCAAATTAAAGCTTGAAGCCTAGTTTGCATCTCCTCTGGAGTAAATCGATGTAGCACAGGAGAAAGACAAAGCTGGGGTCAAAAAATTCAGCATGTTAGAGACTCATCAATATTCTTAGCTTAGCTCTGGAGAGCATTTGTTTTCTTTACAGCTTCTATATTTTTTACTGTAAAAATAAAAAGATGACATCATAAAGATGTTTAAAAAGAAGGCAAGAAAACCTTGCTGAAGTCTGTTACACACAGAGATGTTACTGTAACTTTTAAGAGGAAGATTTCAAGATGCAGATTGCTAGCAGCTGGGAGAGCATCAAGAACTATCAAGTGAGAGGGGGGAGAGAAAAGGAAACACCCACATGCACAGACCTTGACATGTTCTTATATCCTCTAAGTATCTCTTTCTTAAAAACACAGGGTCTGCACTAAGTGAGCTTTTTATTGATGCGCAAATAAGCACTGTCTGCAGTCCACTTTGGCCTGTATTACTGTTTGCGAAGTACCTGAAACACAACTTTCCGCGCTTGACTTTTCTTCATGAAAGCTGGACATTTGAGAGACCATATATATAATTTTATTCTCATATTATAAATCTTAAGCTAGATGTCTCAGTCGTAACCCCCTCCATGAGAAAACTACATGTCTTGACAGAAACACAGGCTTACTGGTTACTGTAAAGGAAGGCTGAGTGGATCAATTAAGTTTACTTTTGCCAAAAAAACTATTCAAGAGGAATGAACAGAAGACCACTTTATTATGTAAGGTGAAACACATCTAATGTTAGATACAGTTTATATCTTATTCTTTTGAGGCATGGACATCGAAAAGAATCAAGTGAATACAGTACCATAAATGCTTTTCATTTTCACTGAAGTAACCATTTGAAACACTAGGTAATGTGTTTCAATTATGTTAATTCAATTCAATAATGTTAAACAATGCGATATGCACAGTCCTGTCCAAGTGGTTAAAAAATAGATCAACACCAAAAAAATCTATTCTCTGAACATGGTCTGAAAAAATCAGAAACATTCTGCTGCTTTGTCAGGTTAAAAATGGGAATACCAAATGCAGTTCTGTGCTATACTGTTCTCAATGGTTTGGGATTTCTGCAGGTTTCTCCAGGGCTGTCAATAAAGTACCACGACAAAAGCTTCACCTCTGACATTTACACACATATAAAGAGCAACTTGATATCTACTTTTGAAGGTCATTAGAAAAACTCTTATTTTTAATTTTTTCATAATTTTAACAAAGAAAGCAACAGCTGTGATGGGTAAAGTGTACCTCAGTAATGAAATGAAAAGAAAATCATTTTGTATTGAAAGGTATCACTGCAGCAAATGAAAAGTAAATTCAGAAATTAGATACATTAAAGAGGACACACAGAAACACACTACCCAAGGTGGAAGGCAATCCACTTGATCAGAAGTATGGCACGGGCACTTGTATTTGATCCCTTGAAAACATGATGGGATCTATTCTAGATACACGGTAGTTTTTTTCTGGACCAAGCCCTGGTTTCAGACATATTCATTTTCATCCCACATGAGAAGCTATTTGTCAGTTTGTTTTAAACTTACTTGTCAAGAGAAGAAAGGGCATAGTGAGGAGGATGTGTGCAACTTCCATCCAAGTTGAGCCAGTCCAAAGCTCCACAACTCAGAATGGATGAAGTTTCATTAATCTACAACACACAACATAAGAACAGGAAGAAAAAATATCACAGCAACCCAGAAACTCCCAAGTTATCATTAATACCACCACTGCCAACTACTGTGTGCAATGCTGCATAATACCTCCCATGTGAGTTTATAATCTTACACTTCTGCTAAGTATTTGTTACTGAGTACACCTCTTCTTGTAGCTCTGTTTTAATGTACTGCATGCTTCATTAATTAAGAAATTAAGAATCAAAATGAATGGAAGTTAAGCTTAACTACAAAAGTGAGTCCAAAAGGACAGTTAAGCGGAAAGGGTAAAATGTTACTATATGAAAGTCAATTTTAAAAGATATGTTCTTACTAATAGAGGTTGGCAGTATGATTATGTCCTAAACCAGAAAACTTAAATTCCTTAAGTTGGCTTTTTTAGTTACCTATGCCATTCATTTTAAGAATTATCTAATTTTATAATTACAAAACCATATTGAAATAGCTGAACAAATTATATCTTGCAGTAGTGAGCTCCTGAGATTATCATATCCAGAAATTCTTTATCTATTTCTGAAGCATTTAAAGCAATTAAGCGCTTTTAGAGTCAACAATACTCCAGCACTTAATCCCATATATTTTCTTTTACTTCTAGCATACGTCACTCAGGATGGTGAAATGATAGAGATAGAAGATAATTCAGAAAATTATCAAATGTACAAAGATTCTTAATTGGTCTTTTCACTGAGTCACTCTGCCTGTCTGTTTCAATGACTTTCTGTAGTCATGACTAGAAATAGGAAACACTAAATTATTCAAGGGATCTGCATCATCTTTTGCTAAGCACATCTGAAAGAAGCGCTAGTGTCCTCCCACAAAAGGTTTAGTGTCATTACAGACCATTAGGTGGAGGAAATGAAGCAAGTGAATACGATGATGAGAAGAAATATTACCTGCATCAGGCTTGCTTTTAAGAGGGAAAATAACCAGAAAAGACAAGGAAGAATTAGGAGAGAAAAATGCAGGTTTAGAACTTACTGATCTTCTTTGTCTTAAGATGGCAGCTTCTGCTGGGTGATTGAATCTAAACTTATGAGACTTGCCAAGGACAACAAGGGCCCCTGTGAAAAAAAGCAATTAGAAAACTTCAGAGACGTAATTTATCAGACAGTTGGTCCCTAGGATGTCAGCAGCTTCTTAACTCCAGTATACAGATTATAGCACATACAGACTACTACAGAATTTGCCACTATGGAACAGCAGAGTTATTCTGTAAACAGCATCCAAGCAAACTTACGTTGGAGATCTCATAACAGTAAATAACATAACAGTAAATTCCCTGTTCATTTTAAAGACTGGCATGACTTCACATCAAAAACATAACCAGCCCACTGCTGGAAACTTGTTTGTACACTCTTTTTAAGAATCCAGATCATGCAAGTTCCCAGAAACTGGATATATTTTCTATTTTCTTTTAAACAACCTGAAAGTATGGGAGCCTGATTCATTTTGCCTGAGCTCATTCACCATAGCCTATGACTCTGTGGCTAGTAGCCTCCACCTAAACACACTGAAAAAGTTGATGCGGATTTCGACCATGTTACATACTGTCAAAAACCCCACCAGTGGTCAGCTGGCTTTGAGCCAGTCTCTACTGCTTTCCATAACAGCATCTTTGACTACAGGTCTTTACTTTTCAGAAAGCTACAGACTACTGCCACCAACAGGTCTTAATATTCTTAATATTGTCACCTATGTCATTTTACTTTCTGTGGGATGCTTAATTTATTTGTCCCAGTCTAGAAGTTCTAGCCATGGATCAAAGAATATGGTGCTAGACAGCAGTAGGTCATTGCTGCCTAGGTCTTAGATCTGGATGAGTGCCATAAATCCTAGTCTCTAAACTCCAGTGGTAAGCTGATTATAATGCAGCATTCAGAGAAAAAGCACGCCTTACCTTGTGACAGACGACATGATCCAGTGACTTCACATCCATTCACAGTGCAGTGTGCCCCCTGAACTGGTCGCAGTGTCACAATCCCACAGTTGTTGTCTATCATACAATGATCCCTTTCAATCCACTGTCCCTGCAAAACTACCATGTATAGATTTGGTTTACCTCACCTGTTGGTGGGGTTGATTTGCACTATTTTCCTCAGAATGAAGTACCACACACTATTCGACACTATGACTACACGCTTCGTACCTCAGAGGTGCAGAACAAGGAGATTAAATAGTATTGATTCCTATCCAATTACCCAGTATCACAGAAAAAAATATACTTGATCAAAAATAGTGAGATCAATCTTTCACAGTATTTCTGATTCTGGAAAATTATACACTATATTCTGATATGTGAGCTGATGCGCAAATTCTTCTGTTGTGCTGAATTTTCTTATTGCTATTATGGCATTTATTATTTATATTTTACTAACCTGCTGGCAGAAAATAATCAAACTTAACCAAACTTAGCAGAGCTAACCAAAGCTGAGACTCTGCAAAGTTTCCTATTTTGGTATAAAGTTTCAACTATCATAATTTGTTAAAGTTAAGAGCAGGAATGAAATGCAATAGAAACTATTCTGAATCATTTGGATTTTATACCTAAAATACTCTGCCCATGTAGAGTTGAAGAGTATTTTTAATGTCTCATGATGACTTCTGCCACGAGTTTAGGATAGATCATAACAAGATTTCCATGCTGGATGAAGGTATTTTTAAACTCGACTGTAGCATTTCAAAAGTGGGAAGAAAATTCTGAAGAGATCTCACATCAGACAAGACCATTGGGTTTTTTACCTTTTAAACAAAACCAAAAAATAACTGAAAGATTTTAGCCAACTTAGAACAATTATTCATTTGTGCTCACCTTCTCCTACAAAGAAAGCTGACAAACCAATGCATTACCTTGCTATTCCACATGACAAATGTAAACCTTTTGGTTTGACCAGATCATATCATAAAATAACTTGGAATATGATTCTCTTACCAATGTCTTGATCTTGGTCTGAATCATTTCTTCCAATTTTGGTTGTTCCTTCCTAAAATGAGAAAAGAACTAATTTAAAAGTAGGTTACTGAAAGTGTATTATATATAATAATTAAAAAAGCTTTTGGTAGAGCATCTTAGCAAATACATGAAATAAATCACCTGTGAGCTACTGAATTGTTCAGACTGAACTCTACTGCTGTCCCCTATAGCGATGCTATTACTTCTTATCCTGTAGCTATGCCAGTTTCTCCTATTATGACTCCGGTAGATGAAGTAACTCCCAGAGGATGATTTTTGGACTGTGCTTGATAAAATGTTTTGAACATGAACACACATTCTGATGCTTTGAACTTTTACAGTGAGGCTTATGTATGCAGGAATGAGATAATTCTTTTCATAAATAACCATGTAGGAAGAAAGAAGTTGCAAAATTATTTGGTTAGCTGGGCTTTTCAGATACAAAAGTAACAGAATTCCTGTTTTTTAAGGGAAATTTCATAGATTACAAATTCTTCAAACTAACTACTAAACAAGAATCTCTTTTTTGAAACTTAAATGACATTTATTGAAAGTCATCTTGGTGATTATGGTATGGTGTATGGGCAAGTCCCCAAACTTGAAGATTCAACAACTTCAAAGAAAAGTTCTTTCTTCCTGCCTAGGAAAAAAGTCTCCAGACCAAGCAGAGTCAAAGCATATTATGGGCCAGTGACAGAATAGTGACAGTATTCTTAAGGTACAGTGCAAATATCAATAAAGAGTCATTTAATACTATGAGAAAAAAATACCCCCAAAAATCAATTAATTTGCCACCTGTCTGGAATGTTCCATTACCATTCTATCTTCTTCCTTAGGAAAATAAAGCAAGATCATTTCCCAGCTCTCAAGAGACACTACACTTGATTACTGTAAACTAATTAGTGAAGGTGCTCTAAAACGACTTTAGTGGCAACTCTTTCAGTCATACTAAGATTAATTATGGTCACTAAACTACTTTATTTTTGTGCTCTAATTAGAATAAATTGAATATGCTTTCTGCTCCAAGCCTATTATAGCCCTGATTTAAAGATTAAGCAAGAAATAATAATCAGAAGCCTGAAGACTGGGAAGAAGGGAGTTGTGCATTACTGCAAGACAATGCAGTTACAGGTAATTATGGGTAAATAACAGTGGGTTTGTGCAGTAGAGGGAAATGGAATTATTATCATTCAGTTCCTCACAGAGCTCAGCTGTTGGAGCCAATTAACAGACCTCTTGTAATACAAGCCCTGCTTAGACACCCTTGCCAAAAAGACTGAAATCTGGATTGTGCCCAGTGACCCTGCTTTGGAGTCATTATCAAGTTAGATATAAGCTTAATGTTCAGTGGACTCAACCACAAAATACTCACCTGGCTTGGCCACTGCTTGAAGAAAACTTAGAGTTTATATTGCCTTCATCTCACCTCACACAATCAAGTGAGTTAACAACATGTATTTTAGACAAAGAGAAGTAAACCAACTGCTAAAAGTCTTCTTTACCAATTATATTCTTGACTAAGCAAAGAAATATTTATTGTAATTTCAAAAGAAACTTTTTTTCCAATGTACTAACTCTTTGCTAACACAGTTTAATTCAGAAAAGTTGCAGCAGTATTGGCTCACAAAATTCACGATAGTATCCTGGTTTGTGGAGTGCTTCTGTAAGAGTTTAAGTACAATTAAAAACTGCAGTTGAGAAGAAGGGCACAGATACAATACAAGCAAACTAAATCAACTTAAAGAAGAAAACAAAATAAAACGTGCCAAACTCCAGGTCCATGTTGATTTCAATTTTTCAAATGCTATTACTGAGCTAATAACTTAAATATTTATACTCTTTCCTAATTTGAGTATTCTACCTGAAAAAGCGAAAGACAATTCAGATGACGTGAACTCACAACTTCATCTTAACATTTGAAGTGCATCTTTAGATCTTTTGAAGTGCTTTTATATTGTTCCCCTCTTCTGCAGCATTTCCTAAGTGTAGACTTCCCAAGGCACATTATAAACCCATAAAGACTGAGACTGCCTTCCCCCTTCAGCTTTGGGAATACTCCAACTTTCAAAAAAGTTTTTCAAGTATATCTTTTGCTAAAATAAATCACGTATTTTTAAACTATGCTAAAAGCTCAGTGAAATTACAGGGAAAACACAAATTTTTCTTAATGAAAGCCAGAAAAAAATGACAGACCTAAGAAGGGCTTCTTGAGCATAGGCACAGCATTGATTAGTGCAGTTAAGAGCTTGGGATATTGAGACACTAAAAGCATAACAAAATGTTTATTCTACATGATCTGAAAGCTGCTGCCACGACTTCTCTCTAGAAGTGCAATGTGAAATACTGTTATATGCTGAAGCCCTAATACGTAAGGAACCACTAATGTTTTACCTTCTTGCTGTTCAGATGAAGGTAATAGACACCAGAGTCTAAAAGATGCAAAGCACAAAGAAAAGAAAAGGCAGCATCTAGGAGCAAAGAAAGAGGGGACAAAGATGTTAGTGTGACAGACAGACACTAATGACTTCAGAAGATGACCCTTCAAATGAGGTTTCTCCATTAGTAAGTATCTGCAAATTACTTAAGGTGTTTTCAAAATTAGCATGTTTAATGTTAACATAGGATTTGAGTAGTTCAAGTTGCATGTTAATCAGCTCTAGATATTATTACTTGGTCCCTAATTATTACCTGGTATGATTTCTTTGTGCTGGCATGAGAAAAACTAGTAAGGCTTCTCTTTCAACATGATAAAGAAAAACATGATTTCAGTTTCAAATAGGAAAAAAACACCCCTTATCCCTAAATTGTATTGAGTAGCACAAAACCTACTTTAGTAGTACTTAAGATACTTTAGTAGTAGACAGATCACAGAGTCAGAGACACTATTTTCAACTATATTTAATACATTTTTTGCTCAGTATGACCTCAGTATCTCACCCTGAGATGATATAGCACTACTCCTGTGCTGAGAATATCATCATCCATGGCCATTAGATGAGGTAAACTAGAATCTATTGTTACTCCAGCTTTTTTTTTGTTGATATCCACACTATATTCTTCCATGATGGCTTTCATGTCTGTCCACTTGCTTGTCCAATCTTTGGTCAATTGCTCAATCTTAAGGAACAGAAAAGA
The DNA here is from genome assembly GCF_033783945.1 of Neopsephotus bourkii. Lineage (NCBI taxonomy): Eukaryota > Metazoa > Chordata > Aves > Psittaciformes > Psittacidae > Neopsephotus > Neopsephotus bourkii. The sequence goes on along the minus strand of NW_026902298.1, from coordinate 13,321,331 downwards.
AAGCTATTTCACTTACTAAGCAGGTTAATTTTTCTCATACAAAAATTTCTTCAGAACAACTTTTTTTTTTCAGTTACTGGATGCAAGATTCTTTCACTGGTAGCAATGCAGGTGTAGTTATAATTGCAGTACAGTTCTGTAGCAACAAAAAAAATCAGGTAAAAACTGTACTACCACCTAGTGAAGCAGTTTTAATCTATTGAAAACTCATTCCCAGAATGTAAGAAAGATGTATGATCACGCAAACTAGTTATTTTGCCTGTCTTTAAGCAAATCTTGACATTAAGATTTCCAAAACCTTTCCAGGTCACCAGTGATCAAATCTTAGTAATTTGGTGACTGTACAGTAATTTTCTTTGAATAAACTGGGGGACTTTAATATTACAAGAGCTCTGTATAGTTATTTACTGTGATATGTCAAGACAGCTTTTAAACAGTGCAGACTTAGTGATACGCAATGGACAGTATCACATCAAGGACATGAGACTTTCACAACAAATTGGTAGAGAGCACCCAACGTGCATTAAGTATGGCAATTGCCTGCACATTCAGAGCAAACAGGAAAGAATTAGGACAAAAACATTTTCAGATTTCAGAACTATAGCAATGCTTTTCCCCCAAACCAGTGAAACAGGAGAGTTATAGCATCAAATAGCTCATACACACCTTCATTTCATTCTGAAGAACCAGCTCGGTCAGATTTCCATCCCTGTCATCGCTCCAAGAGGGACTGGAATTCCTCTGTACAAACAACAGCCACCAAGATCTAGATGTTAATTACCTTATCCACAACTGGCAGGCATGTTCTTTCACTCCAGGATTTCAAGAACATGAATTCAGCAGAAGCAAAGACAAAACACACAGATGTTTGATGCTGCCTTCTAGCATCTAGCCTACACCTCTCTAGGTATGGCATGCAAGTTCCTGTGAAAAACTGGTGAAAGTGCATTAATAGATACTTCTGTATAAATAAAACCTGGACTGTAGTTCCAGTCTCTCCCCAAAAAACATGCTCTCTCCCATGGTATGGAAAACAATGGTGCTATTATTATTATTAATCCAAGGGAGGAAAACAGAGTTTCAGCTATTTTGTGAAGGCTTACAACTTCATTTGGGGTCCAAATGCGTAGGAAAGCTGAAACCTCCAAAGTACTGTTGAGATCTATTACTTCACTTTTTTGGGGAAGGAGGATTATAACAAGTCTGGCAGGGAAATCACATCAAAGCTTAATACTTTGTACTGTCTTGGTGCTTTCATATCCCTAAAAATAAAATACTTCTATTTCATGATATTTTTGGACAACACCACCAGCTGACTCCATGAAAGGCAAGAAAATCCTTCCTAATCATTACACAAATGCTTATCCTTCAGGATTATCAATATAATGATAGAAAAAAGCAAATTGACAGAAATGCAGTTAGCCTTATAAACATTGTGAAATCACACAGAACAGTTTCATTTCTCTCCAGTTACAATAAACATGGTAAGGTAAGCAGATAAGACAAAGTAAGCGACTGTAGCTACCTAAAGCTTGATTAGAGCTCCAGCTGGGAAGTGTTCCTACGTACCAGTTCAAAGCTCATCAGCATAGTTTTCAACCTATCAATTTCTTCTCGTAGTTCTCTGATCAGTTTTACATTTGCATCCTGGAACATTGAGACAGAGATGTTGGAAAAATCATTCTTCAAAAAATTCTAGCTAAAGAAATCAGTGCAGAGCTGTTCCAAGCCCTGGGAGGAGAGGAGAACAGGCACACTGAAGCAGTGCTCCTTGCTTCATCCACCCTGCCAGGCCCCTGGAATGTACTGCCTAGGGACAGGTGCTTCCCATCTTTGATAGTTTTTTTTTTTCCCCACAAAGTGTTCCATCTCTTTTCTGATCACAGACATAACGTAATATTTGTTCCCATTATAACAACAGCTGGATACATCACTACTTTTATGGATTTATCTTCAAAATAGGTCAGAAAAATGCTGTTATTTCTCTCATGCAGAGGACAGAACCAGACTAGAGAAGACTAAGTGAGAATGTCACCAACCATGCTACTAAAAGCCCTTCAAATTGATACACAAAGCATTTCCTGCCTGTTTGTGTTGAGGCATTTATCTCACTTTCAGTGTAAGCATCTCTGCACAGGCAGTTTCTGAAGACCAGCTTTTTGCAGACAGTTCAGGGAAACTCTTTAGTTGAAGAGTCAACTTTCTCTCAACTGCCAGTGACACATTGGCTCAGATTGGTTTGCAGTGAGGGGAAGAAGGCAACCAGCTGAAGGGATGGAGTCAAGGATCTAGCATGGGCTTTCCATAACATCCAGAGTCCTATTTAGCTCCCATTAACATGGAAAAAAGGAGTATGAAACTTATTGAGAGTGCGAATAAACGTTAAATAATACACAGAACAAAACAGAACAAGATGAAAAGCAGAACTCAAAGCCTCACCTCATTCACTCTGGGCTTGTTAATGATATTTTTGGCATTTGAAGCATATCTCAAGGTACTCATGGTCTCGTTGTAGCTGGAGCTGGCAGGAGAGATAGCTACAAACAGAAAACAAATAGAAAATAAATAGTATTTTAAAAAGTAACCAGTTTAACCCATCACTTTTGAAAAAGGTGGATTTTTTTAGTCTTGCTTCATTAAAGAAAAACAAAACAAAAATATCTTTAAGGGTATTTCATCAAGCCCATAGAAAATGTCTTCTCAAGATTGTATTTATAATTGAATAAAAAGCTTTAAACCAAAGCTATGACCTTGGAAAGTCTCTTAAGCTTAAATTCATGCACAATCAGCATGCCTTCTCATTTCCTTGAGTGTTCTATGAAGTATTTATGAAAACCAAGGACAGATCCTGAGAGATACACCTGTCTTCTCACTGGAGTAGAGATGTATTTTAAGTGGGTAATGTAGTGCAAAGTCCTAACAGGGAATAGAAACCATACTCACTGGCAATCATAATGGTCTTGGAGTTGCCCCCCAGACTGTCCTTCAGAAGCCAGGTGAGGATGGAGTCACGGTATGGGATGTAAGCCGGTCGCCTGGTCCCACTGATGCTGCTTGTGGAAGGACTATCTGCATGACTGCTGTCCCCTTCACTTGTTATGGTGTTTATGCTCTGACAGCTGCTGAACATCTGTGAATTTTGTGCTGAAGGAGGAACACCACAGAGCTCAGGAAAGGAGTTTTCTTTTTCTGTTTAATTTTCTTAGATGTTATTACAGTTTATGTAGATGCCACACAGCTGTTCTGCTCAGCTTTTTGTTGTGAATATAGAGAAACCTTAAGACACAACACATGGAGAGGGAGCCCTAGGCTTTTATCACTACCCTTCAATATAAAGAACTACTGTGCTTACCTAAAGTGGAGATGACAATTCCAAGTGTAACTAATGACTTGTTAATATTGGCACCTTCGGTAATACGATCTTTACAGTAACTGGGATCAGCTCTTTCACTGTAGCACACAAGCATGTAAAAGACAGGGCAAACCAAACAAAATGGTTAATTATTAACATACAACCAATATGAAAACATTATGTATTTTCCTGACATACAAGAAAACAGAAATTGAAAGTCTTGGAATTAAAACCCATATGCTTTGAATAATTTATATTGTGCTCTGGCTCAGAAAGTCCAAACGGCCATGAGCATAGGTCATTGGCACGAACTACTGTTAAACACCCATCAAAACATGAATTTAAGCCTGAACTGGGCAACCTAATCATAGGTGCTCTGAATTAAAAAAACCCAACATATATTTACAACTCTGCAAGCCTAGACTGGCTCTGTGCAAAAGTCTGTATATCCCCTCAGTGGTACTTCCTCTGTTCAGATGTACATGGCAATTTACATTCTTGAGAAAGAAAAATGTCCTGTTCTCCAACTGTTCTATAACTCTTCTTTCTGTTCTCTGTCATATCCAGCATAACCTTTGTTTCCTCACTGAAATGCACAGCTAAGATCAGAGACTTACAGACTTTGGAACATGAACAACATAAGCAGTGAGATATGATTATTTAATCCTGCCCATGCTAGGCAGCCATGAGGAATACATCCCTTTTTTTTTTTTCTCTTTCTTTTCAAGCTCAGATTTGATAATTCTACCAAGAGCTACTAGAATATCCACTTAACAAGAATACAGGGTTGAATGGGATTACTTAAATGTATGTAACAGCACAGTATTGGATCTTGAGACCCAGGAACTCCCTTCCCCAATGAAATTGAATATCCAATGCACAAGAACAGAGACAGAGACAATAGAATAGATGACAGAGACAGCTCAATATTCCTTGTTACTGTATGCAAAAGTGAGGCTTACTGTTAGTTTAATGAAGTTCTAAAATCTTAAATTTCATGTTTTAGGCAGTACCATCTTCAGAGAAAATTACCTGTTTGACCTTCAGTATGTTAATTACCTGCCTGCAAGGTCCACTAAGTTGATCTTGCTTGCAATTTCAGAGGGGAGATTATTCTCCAATATAGCCTGAAGACAACAATGTAAACAAGGAAGATTATTCCTCTTAATTAATGAAAATAAAATAGATGTGTTCATTTGTTTGAAACTGAGTTGTACATGACTGTCTCACTGCCTTTCTTTGTGACCTTGACCCACTGACTATGCTCAAACCATTAACTCAACAGCTTTCTCACCCAGCAGAGAAACTACCCTCTTATGCCCATTTCCTCTTGCAAAAAAAAACCTTACTGCCTAGCGACTGTGAAAGGCTTTCTTGTAGATCTTGCAGTTATTTTCCACTAATGTATTCCAAAGGTCTTTTGTGAAACTACTGAAAAATAGCCCAAAATGTTCTGTGATTACAGGATGTTAGAAGTGTGAGATAGAAAAGGTCTATTGGATCACTGAACAACTTCCCTGCCAGGGAAGGATATAATTCCTCCAGAGAAAGGGTGCATTGTCTCTGGGAGAGTACTGGATGCCAAATGCTAAAGAGATGAGCGCATCTGAAAAGCTGGACAGATATAAAATTTTGGTGTTAAACTAATGTGATATTTCAATTAAGGATCCTAAACATAATATAACATCAAACATATTCATATGTAATTTTCCCAGCACCCTAGAATGGGTATTACATTTCAAAGGGCTGATTAAAACTCCAGACATTTCTTTTTACAGAAATCTTTGGCATCACTTCTGACTATAAGCTTGCATAAAAGAACAAGAACACCTCAGTAAACACTCAACACATCAAGCAGCCTAGGAAGTGTAACACATCTGCAGTGTGATCCAAAGGAAATAAGTAACAGCTTCTATAGAGATTATTACAAACAGTGCAAAACAGTGAGGAGTAAACAATACAAAACACATTGAACAATGCTTTTTTGAGAACAAAGAGGAAAGGAAGCTGGATTATTTTTAGCTAACCTGAGTGTAGTGGATGGTGAAGATAGCATGGGATCTGCTGCTAGCATTGTGAATATGTGTAGCTGCTGTGATTCTAGAAAGAAGAACAAACCATTCAATTACAAAGGTTTATTTCCCTGTATTCAGGAAAAGCAAACATAACAGCAGAAATGAAGACGAAGGAATGTGAAACTTGGAGACTATGGTAGGCTGTATTCTTGGATCTGATCACAGTGTTCGGCAGAGGACCTGGAAGGGCAGAAACTAAGAGTCAGTTGGAGGTGGTTTTGTCCACCAGCAGCACTCTGAAAAAGTATCTTAAAGCACCTTTATAGCACAACTGTAAAGTGTTGTGTAAGGTAGAATACAGCAGAGAAGTACAGTCAGCAATGGCATCATACAGCTCATCCCCAACACCACTGAATATACTGGCCCAGTACATTTTCTCCATATTGTCCCCATGTGCAGCCTTTAGTATCAGTTTTGCCAAGCTTGCCCTCAACAACAGCAGGCAGTGTTAGTAGTACAGACAAGGACTATGGAACCATGGTTTTGTATTGAACCCAGCTGTCAGGAGTCCCGCAGTGACCAGTCGCACCAGACAGCAGAGAGCTTGCAGCTGTGTATATACTGCTGAGCATCAGACACAGGAGGCCAAACCCAGGACTCTCCTCCCTATTGCACTATGCTTCCTACACCTTCACAGCCACATAAGCAGGCACTGCCGAAAACTACAGGCAGTCTAATGCTTCATGGTCACATGTTAGCCTAAGCTGAGGAAGCAGAAGAAAATGAACTAATCCTCCAGATGCTGGAGGAGGAAGGCAAACAATTATGTGAAGGGCAGAACACAAAACACAGCTCTACAGTGGGCAGAGAACATAAAGGAACAGCACTGAAGTTTATAAAGCAAAAGATAAACAGAAAGTGCACCAGGATTTGGAGGAGAAAGTGTTAGCACTCACTTCTTACCTCTGTCAACATTAATAACTAGAGGACAAGCTCATATCTCAACTAATCACAACCATGTGAGCATTTTTATGGGAGTATGTATGTGTTAGTTTTTTTATATATTTCATCACGGCATGTGGTATGCATTTTAATATTTTGAACTGCTCTAATAGTATTATTTAGACTCATTGGTTGCTTAGCTTAACGCAGCACTAGGGCTATGCTTATGGACATAGGGAAATTTGTATTTCCTGCTGTCATGGTTTAAGCTTAGCCATAAATCACGCAGTCGCTCTCTCACTCCCTGCCTTCTTGCCCTCCCCCTGCTCCCGGAGGGATTTGGAGGAGAATCAAAAGAATGTAACTCCCATGGGTTGAGATAGGAACAGTCCAGTAACTAAGGTATAACACAAACCACTGCTGCTACCACCAATAATAATAATGATAAAGGAAATAACAAGGGAAGAGAAAACAGCACCTCAACACCCGTTGACCGATAACTCGCCCCCCCCAGCCTGACCAAGCACCGACTGATACCTCCTCCAAGCCTGCAGTGCCCTTCCGGCTAACTCCCAGTTACCTCCTGGGCATGACGTGCTGTTGTATGGAATACTTCTTTGGTCAATTTGGGTCAGGTGTCCTGTCTCTGCTTCCTCCCAGCATCCCCTCCTCCCTGGCAGAGCATGAGGCTCACAAAGTCCTTGGCCAGACCAAACATTTGAGCAGTAACTAAAAACATCGTTGTTATCAGCACTGTTCCCAGGTCAAAGTCAAAACCACAGTACTGCACCAGCTACTAAGAGGGAGAAAAATGACTGCTACTGCTGAACCCAGGACACCTGCATTTTAAAATTTTGTTCTTAATCATTTGAGATTAGGTTTTGTAAAGTGTCAAGAGAAAAAATTATAGCACTGGGAGCAACAACAAAAAATAATGACTGCCTATGGAAAATTGTATTTGTTTATTTTATAATGGGCAGGTGCAGCCAGAGCAGGGCTGGAGATGGCCTGATAAAAACAACTGCCTGAAAATATGCCTTCAATAAACTTTGCTTGTTGTTAGTATAGGAACTGCCCTCTCGCCCATGAAAGGCACCACCCATGTTCAAGCAGAGCTCCCCATTCTGTATCTTTCCTGCATAGTCAGATTTGAAGCCGTCATGTTCATCTGGCATCATTTCTCAGACTGCAGGTGGTTTCAGCTTGTTTGTTTGCATTTACAATGTGCTATTTAATAAAAATAAAGACTATAGGTAAACAGCAGTTTCCTGTATATTCCAAATAAGTTTTTGGAATGTTCCTCAGAGAAAGACAACACTCCCTAGTTTCATGCAAGTGATAAAGTGTGAAACTTCAACATCACAAAACCACACAAAGTATTGAACCTCTGATTCTGTTTTCTCTATGTCTATTTCCTTAGCAGTGAGACAACTTGGGATTTTGGTGTTAGTCTGAAAAAGACTTCTTACTATAGAACTGCATTTATTGATTGCTACGAGCAGAAGCAGCAAAACTCAGTCCTGCTGTATATTCTGTTTTTGTGATAATGCAGCTTAGCTTTTATTTACTTCTCGGCATCACTGACATTCTAAAATCTTGACCTCTTTTATGACAAGATTTAATATCAATTTTGGAACTGTGATTTGTATTTGGAGGATCCTTTACAGCAGTTGTACTGATATCTAAGGGTCCCTGTTGAAAAAGTGAAAAAGTATCTTAACTAACATGAGCCAAAATCATTGGCTTCATTAGTAGTTCCCACAGTTCTTTCATAGCAAATGTGCATGACCTGTACTAAGAACTTAAATGCTTATGAAAATCAAACAAAATAATTACAAAACAAATACTTTTATAAGCTAAATACAAATAAACTATCTTCTCAGCAGTATTAAATCACTAAGTTACACTAACAAGTGAGTTGAAAGCCAAACAGTCTAAAGTGTCCCGTGCAAGTGGAGAAAACTTAAGTCTGTTTACAGCAAAGTGTCTTCCTGGCATGCATTTTCTATCCCAGACAGATGACTGAATTTTCTGGGTAAGTCAGCACTGGATCAGTTTTGAAGAAGCAAATTCATGAGTACTTGTAGCTCTTACTGTGGATAATATGAGGGTATGTAACATCTTATGTGACATCATACACAGCATATTTGACATCACGAAAAGCATTGGCAACAGTCAGGAAAACAAACCTCAATGAAATCAACACATGGTGAAAGAAGTGTTAAATAAAGACAGAGCTGGTTTGTTTTATAAAATACCTTTTAGCTATTCCTTCTTCTAGAAGTTCTACAACTTGCTTGTAGTCTGTAACTAAATGTTGCGTCAATCCTGTCAAAGATTTAAAAAGAGTTAAATGCATAATTTTTTTTCAAGACGTTTCAACCAGTTTACCCAACAACAGGAGCATAAGGATGCTGTGCTGGGGGGCCAGTCTGTGCTACAAGTAGTCTTTCAACTAGAGTAAGGATTTCATTTAAAAATAAGATAAAACGATGCAGATAAAATCCTTCAGATGCAGTGACATCACTATAAAAAATGCCTTTTGCCTTCAAAGTACAGGTCTTTTTCCAACCTGTCAGCAGGAAAGTGGTATATAAAAACAGTATGACAGAAACTCTGTGAGAAAATTTCAGCTATGTCACTGCTACTAATTGGGTACAGACCCTGTAAAGAAGCTTTTAGACATTTCCTCTGGATAATGGCTCTGCTCACGCAACAGAATTAGCAACCAACTCCTGAGGCTTCAGCCTGTAACTCACGAGTCTTCATGCCCTTTTCTCCCTAGAGCGAAAATAAATAATGATATGAAATATCGGGCCTTTTCAGATCTCCTGCTTCCAGTTTTATTTTTCCTTATTTGATTTTATTTTTAAGTGGGGATAAACCCCCACTGAAACCAAATGAAAGAAAATACTGCACTGAGAGCCTGCTGTGGTGGAGTGGTGGTTGTGATTAACAGGGCCCCGGAGGAGGGCAGTGTGCTGCTGCGGCACTGCCAGCCCCTTGCACAATGCAGATTCCAACAGACACACAAAATTAACCTCACCAGGCTTGTATTTCACAGACATACAGTTTAATATGTCTCGTTTGCATTTTATGGTAATGGTTAGTTATCACTGATACTGCAGTGACTCCTAAAAAAACCACCTGAGCTGTGAGGCAAGTCTTTGTCTTAAGTACCTAATAAACCACTCCTCTGCGTAATGTTTTACCTCACAGCTGGAATCCAGGGCTGCTTCCTCCCCCCCGTACTGATTTAGGTTTGGTTTGTTTTATCGCAGGCCAAGAAAGAGTGAATGAAGGCAGAGTACTAAAAAGGTCTGATATATTTGGGTAAAATCATTTATCTACTAATGTAAGTCAAAATGAATATAAAATTCAACAACACTGAAATAAGAACTTCTGGCATTGTTAGAGCCTATCCTTATATCATAACAGCTTGTTTGACTTTAAGTCATAGAATCATAGAACAATTAAGGCTGGAAAGGACCTTAAGATCATCTAGTTCCAAACCCCCTGCCATGGGCACCTTCCACTAGATCAAACTGACCCAAGCCCCAGCCAGCCTGGCCTTGAGCACTGCCTGGGATGGGGTGGCCACAGGTTCTCGGTGAACCTGTTCTAGTGCCTCACCATCTTCACAGCGAAGAACTTCTTCCTTGTATCTAATATAAACTTCTCCTGTTTGAGTTTGAACCCATTACCCCTTGTCTTATTGCTACAGTCCCTGATGAAGAGTCCCTCCCCAGCATCCTTGTAGGCCCCTGTCAGACACTGGGAAGATGCTATGAGGTCTCCACGCAGCTTGTCTTCCTCAGGCTGAACAATGGAATGAAATGAAAGCAAAATCTCAGCCAAAGATGGGAATTTATTTTAGTCTGCAATACACATACAGAGAGGAGGGGGGAAATATTTTTGGATCACCCACACTTCAAAAGATTCTTAACTGTAGTATGTACACTACGCACAGTATAGGATGATTCTCAAACAAAAGCATTTCTTCTGCTCTCTGGTGTCCCTTTACAATACATTCATTCCAGAAGTCATCACATTTTCCATTTAGAAAGAGGCCCATTATTTTTCCAACAGCACTGGGATCTTCAAAGCTCAGGATATGGAAACTATCATATATTGTTTTCCCAGAGCCTTTTTCAGTGTTTCATTTAACTGAATAAAAATCCAGCTATAAAATGAAGGCATGGAAGACATTCTTACCTACCTACATTTCCATAAGTACTTGAATAGTGAATCTAACGAAACATTTAGTTTTCAATAAGTCAAGTGAAATATTGTGTTTCTGAAAAGAAATGACAAAGTGTTCTGCTGACGCTAGAAAAAGGAAGGTGACATTCAAGTCCTGTAGAAAGATCAAAACCACTTGCTCATCTAGAAATCTGCCTTGCAGTAAGAAAGGATCTCCCCAGAAATCTGTCTCAGAGTAACAAAATAGATTGCATCATTTCCTGGTTTAAGAGAGGCTGATTCCTTAACAGTGCAACCATCTGTGAGGGAGAAGTTTGAAATGATTCCAAAGCCAAAGCCCTGAAACACTTTCAGCATTTTAAAGGCTACAATCTCACAGCCTTTACGTGGAAAAATGATGGGCTGGAAACTATTCAAAATACTTGAGCTGGGACTTCCTGACTGGGCTTGCAAACAGAAAATGCATTGCCAGAGCCATCTGAGCATCCTGAAAGGGGTTAAGTCTTCCCATTTTCCTCTTTGTCTGCTCTTCACCCAGGGCTAACTGTACTCTGGACATCACTGATAACAAACACATAACTAAAACTAACGGTACACTGGGAAGCTCCTGACCAAAATCAGCAAACCTTAAAATCACTGATGGCTTGCAAGAAATATAATGCAAATAGAGGTGCTAGTCCTTATCATGCTGGATCTATGGCAAATAATGGGAAATTTCTGAGCTTTGCTCATGTTCACCATTTTTATTTCTTCCATACAGCAAACTGCCTGGAAGGAGAATAAAAACAAAATACAAAAAAAGCTCCCCTTCTAGTCAGCTTGCTGACAACTCTGATCTCAGCCATCTAGCTATTGGAAACAATATACTTGCTGTACTCTCTCTGATGCTGCAGAGAGACTACATATAACACTGCCAAAGACGCCTTCAGCACGTAGATGGCCCTCATTACAGAGATCAGTAGTTGTTATTGAAGCAAAACATTACTGCAATTGAGAAGGGCATTTTGTACCAGTGTTGTGAAACACTTTATTTTCTGGAATCTGACGTTAATAATACACAGCTGACTGTACTCCTCACCTGCATTCAGAAGACCTCTGGACCTGCTCATTGCTTCTTACTTTTGATGTGAGCTAATGAGTGCAGCTATGAAAGGAGCCATGTAATCACAACTTCTTTATTAGTCCCTCTCCCCAAAAGGCATCAATGTTGCCTCAAGGAAATCAAACTGTTGAAGTTCTTAATTGAACAAACTGTACATAAGCATGTTTATTTTTCAATATATACTTATATACACATATCTAAAAAAGAAAAACCCTAGGCCATCTGACTGTTGACCTAAGCATCTAATTGACTAAGAGCATCTAATTATACCCTCTGATATCTTCAGCAGAGAAATTACTTCATTTTCCATGCATGTGATCAATTTTTCTAAAAATGCACATTTATCATTAAAATTAAAGTTTTTCTTACAGGCATTAGCATAATTATTTTTGGAGGCTGTCATAAGATGTAGAGAGAGAGAATGTTCTAAAATAAAGTATTCATGCTGGATTTGCAAACATGGGCAAAGCAGGCAAATATTACCTAGATTCATCTTCTTCCATTATCTTTTCCCCTTTATTTTACAAAATCAACTGGGAAATTCTGTGGGATATTTCAGGACTGTAGCATAAAATTGCTCCTCTTAAAGTTTTTAGTAGTGTCCAAAATATTTATTCAAAAGGGGTAAAAATTAAATTAAAAAAAAAAACAACAAAAAGCAAACCACAACCAAACTAAAAACACAAACACAACAACAAACAAACAAAAAAACAGAACTGTAAAAGCAGTGCCGGATTTGGCCTGGAAGGCTCCAGATGAAGACAAAATAGTGACAAAAGGCAAGCCAGCCCATTGGTAGATGTTGTAACTTCATTTTCTTTTAAAGCAGGGAAACTCAGTTATACACAGCCAAGGAATCACTGGAGATATAAGGCCTGAGAAAGGAGATGGAAATTGCCAAGGAAGGAAGCAGTTTAAAGACCTTTTCTTGTGTGGTGAATGAGCAGCTGCTAAAGGAAAATAATTAGTATCTGTACTCCACCAACAATGAAGTTGTCCGATAACAAGCAGGTAGAAAGAATCTTGGAAAGACCTCAATAAAAGCCAAATGTCTACAAATCTGCTTTTCAAAGAATGATAAGTTTGCCATACTAATGAGACCATCAATTCATCTATTTTCCAACTCTCCTTAAACAGGATGCTGATGAGCTGATGGGAAAGCACAGCTGAAATAAGCAGAATGCCAGATAGTCCCTTGTGTATAGGACCATGAAAGTTCAATGCTTCCCAAGTGCTTATTTCAAGTTTTGAGATGAGGAATCGGAAACAACTGTCTGTTGTTAGACGTACTATGACCAATACTGCTGGTGCCCAGGGAATGAGAGCTGGAAATTCCAGGCTCAGATCACACAGTCAGATCACTCTATCTGTTCTCATATTTTGCCTTAATCTCTGAAGCGAGGACAACAATCTGATAGGTAATACCATGACAAAGAAAAAGAGAGGGAGAAAAAGTGAACCAGAGAGAACAAAAGGAATTCACAAAACATGCAGAGACAAGAACTCTATTTAAAAGCTCAAACAAATCAGTATTCAAACTAATGTGACAGGACCAATAAAAGTTTGCATACAAAGTGCATACCCCCAGGTGTTACTACCCATTTAATAGCCAGGCAAGCAGCAGCAAAATCTGATACCAGAGGCAACTTGGGAATTCCACTCACTAGATATAAGGTACCTGGAAAAAGAAATATATGAATTTACTTTCTAAACAAACTTAGTAATTTTTGAAACTTCCATCAGCTTGGAAAAGGCTCTTCCTATTAGACTCCACTGTAAAACTACTCTGTGTCATTTTGCACTAGTAGAAGAGTAGAAGCAATCCAGAATCACACCAGTAACATATGCAAATATACCTACAGACCTGATCAACATTTACTTGAAATTCCGATGCTAACTGTGAAGCCTGCTCTTACCTTGTACATATGGTCCCGTTTCAGGGTGCTCTCGGACTCTAAGTGTGTAAGGTTTCTTTTGGTCTGATTGTTTCAACAAATCCCGGACACGCTCATTATAGATTTCAAGAAAACTGAAAAGCAAAAAAAAAAAAAGTTAAATGTGCACAATGGGAAAAAAAAAGTGTATACGTAGACAATGTAACTACCTGAATCTTTCATGATAAAGTCAATTAATCAATTTTCATTATTATATTACTGCCCCTTCCCATGCAGCACATGTAGAAAGAACTCTTAGTAGCAAATTTCCAAGAAGCAAGAGGCATTCAATATTTATTTAAAAATTCATAAAATGTGCTTTTTTAACATTAGTGAGTTCAAATGTCCAGATTTCCAAACATAATGTTTCATTAGATCAATGGGAATAATGAATAAGAATGGAATGTAGAAATGACTCAAATGTAGCAGTTAAATAAACAGGAAGTCCATTTTTGATGCACTCCTATTTCAGCTGTATATACAAAAGTGAAGAGACAGCATCCCAAGAACTATACTGAGATGGAAAACTAAACCCAACACTTTCTCATCCTTCCTCTGTGCTCTCTCCTTTATTCCAAAACTATTACCACCTGAGAAAAAAAAAACCAAAATAAACTACTCTTTACTTTCTTTGATTACAGGAATATATTGTTGAAAGCATTCATAGTATTGCCCAAAACAGCGACACGCTTACCTGACCTTTACTCTGCAAGATGCTGTCTGGTCTGTGTACTCATCCTTCCTTGCAAAAAGGCCCTGCACAAACCAGAAACTTATGTAAATCTTAAACCCATTAAGAAAAATAATGTTGCTTAAATAAATGTAAGTGAAATAAAAAGGAGTACCTCACATATACGGGGTGTCAGCCCAATGGATGCCTTCAAATAATAAACAGAAAGAAAATGAAACAATATACTTACTATCACGCTTGCAAGAGTTACTTTTAAATAAAAGCCAAGCTGTAAGAAAAGGACAAAGTCATAGTGTAGCACTAAAGTAATGACAACACAAACTGCCCTGGAGTGTAGTTCAGCACACCATGGCAACTCTACTACTTCAGCTGAAGGCATCTTGCCCTTGAAACACTACAGAAACTCATGTGCTGTGTCATATCAGCAGCTTCAGCGCAAATGTTCTTTATAGCAAAAGTTATTTTAGAGTACTTATATAGCATCAATGAGAAGTTTAGATGTTTGGGTTAAAAATCCAAGAGCTGTTTGGACATGCTTATGTCAGAGGTGTTGCAGTCTAGATGATGCCAGGCCAACACTGTAACTAGCTTGACTGGTCAGGAATATTTTTTTCTTATTCTACTTTCATCTCTTTATGATATGGCATCACAGAATAGACTTGGAACAGCCTTATGTTCTAGATTTATAAATCTGGTCTCTCAGAGAGAATGGGATATGGCCTAAGAGTACCCAAACTAGGTGATTTAAACTTTGCCCATACCGTCTACACTCAAGTAATGGTGTGCTTTTGTGTGATATACTGTTCTTATGACAGGATTGATCATGAGTGATCCCAGTGCCAATATACCCTACAACGGACTCTATGGCTTAGGCGGAATCTGCTTGCTGAGTAGCATGAAAGGCTTTTAGAAGGCTCCCTTTTTTGAAGGGAAGAAAGTCCAGGTTCATCAAGTGGACCATGGTAGACAAAAGTTCAGTTTATACCAAACACTTGTTTTGAAAACCATTTCACACTGAATACATGCTATTAGAGATCAGATCAAAGCGGTATTCCACTGGAGCAAGAAATCACTTTATAAGCCAGAAATCTCTTAGAAACATTACACCTGGAAATTTCCTTAGAAATAATGATAATTTCAAGATGTGGCCAGTCAGAGTTGCTGAGATACCCAATTTTAACAATTGTTCAGGTTTCCATGGAGTTAAGCCTGATTTTGCACAAAACAAAGGGAAAATCTAGTCATGATTTAACAGAATCCTATTGCTGATGTCTGTGGGGAAAACATAATTTTTAAAACCCAAACCTTGCCAAAAGCTCAAGCCCTGACAGAACAGTCTTTTTCTTATCTTCGGGGTTTGAACAAATTTTACCCTTATTTCACCTTTAAAACTTAATCCCACACGTGTAGGAAATAGTGGTCTACTCACACAAGCTGTTAAATAAAATGTGACTTTTTTAGTGGTGTGTTTCACCAACAGACAAGAATATTTATGAACAGAGATCAAATTGCCTTGTGCTGCAGCAGAACACAGGGAATTCTCAGCTGAGGATCCTCAGCCATCAATCTGAGTGCCAAGATTAAAATGCACTTTAAGTGGTTTCTGGTAGACAAGAATCAAAATGTAACAGCTTCTGCAAACACCATTTGAATACATTTCAAAACTGGAAGTGAAGTTTCCACAGCCAAATAACTTCTGCAACCAATAAATGTCTCAAGTAGATAATGAAGCCTGTTACAAAAGTATTTCTCAGGATTTAATCCAGTTTTATTTGTTAAAGTAAAATAATTTCAGCATAGCTCAGACTGCCAAAAATTTCCGAGGATGAATACTTTGTATTATATTGAGCTATGTTTCTAAAACACAACATGGATAGTTCTTTGTCCTCTAACATAGGCAGTAAGATTCATAAACAGTAAGATGAAGACTATCTAGAAGTATTTAAGCTACACCTCATTTTCTAGTTTTGTTAGCTGATGCTACATTATTTACCTAAATGTAAAGGTTTAACTCTCATTTTCTATATATAACTATCAAACAAAGCATGTATAAAGCATTCTGCTCAACACAAGCACCATAATCACAGTTTAAAAATAAAGCAATGATTCTGCTGGATATCCCGCTCTCAACCCTAAGCGTAAAATGAATGGAGTAACTCACAGGTGTTCCCATCATTGTGTAAGTTTTTCCTGAACCTGTCTGTCCATAAGCAAAGAGGCAGATGTTGTATCCTCTGAATGCCCCCGACAGCACAGAAGTGCCAAGGTCCTGGAACACCTTAAAAGATCAAAAGAAACAAAACAGTCTATGAACAACATGCTTCTCTCTGCATTACTTGCAGATCTTTCAGCTTCAATAACTCCATGGGAACAAGGACCTTCACAGTATTTGTCTTTCTTATTTATCAGACACAATGTTAAGTGCCCGGCATTCACTTGTTAGGTCTTTTCCCAGATGCTGGCATGCCAAGCACAGTGCTGACACTGAGCAGTAGTGTTTGACTGTGCTTCTTATCCTGCTGTCTTTTATTGCATACTTAGACCATATGAATTCTTAAGTATCTCCCCCACCCCATGTTTTACAGTCCTCAGCATAAATCTGTCAGAAAGGCATGATCAAGCCTCTTTGAAGCAATGACATTAGTGAAAACATTAGGCATCAGAATTACAGGTCACAAGCAAATTGAAGTCTAACCCATAGCCTGCAAGGAGACCTCACCCAACAATACTTCTATCTGACCCCTCTGGTCAGCAAGCAGCATCACACCAAAGGCTAAATGCTTTATTTTCTGTTTATACAACACACTTAATGACATGCCGCCTTCTGCTCATCGCAGTCAGAGCCAGGAATTGTTACCACCAAATCAGTGCCAGCCTCCAGGCACCTGCAAAGTTTGCACTGGTCCCTCTGCGGCTACAAAAGTTGGACCATCCCATCCATACAGCAAGGTGTGAACAGTCATTCCTTCTGCTTTCCCTGTTCCCTTTTTGGTGACACAGCTGCCCCCACATTGTGACCATGCTCTCTGCATATCAAAGCCTTGCCATAGACCAGCTGAAAGGACACCTGGTAAGATTTGATATGAAGTGCATGATGGATCAAAAGGATCCAGCAGGCAGGTGACAAACCCTTTGGCCTTTCAAAACAAATGTTACAAGTGTCAATGGTTTTGCCATTTATGTAGAAAACTAGCTAGCATTTAGAGAGAGATAACAGGATTTCTGTGTTTCACTGCTGTGAAACCCCACTGATTGACAAGTCATTTGCTTCTCCAATGGAGAGATGAATGTACTAAACCTGATAGAAAAATCAATAGTAAAACATATTTCATAAATATAACACTTCACCTAAACTGCCCAGAAAAGAGATTACAAATCTACCAAGAGCTTCCTTTCCAGATCATATTTCAACTCAAACTGAGACGGCATGAACATTTCTAGCTGAAGAACCAACAGCACTGCCATTCAGCAGAATTTGGCTACCCCTGCCTTATTTGTAAGGGCATGTGGCATGTCAGAGCGTCTGCTTCAATAGGATTATCAGATCAACTTTTTTGTTGATTATCAGATCAACTTTTTTGTTGATTATCAGGAACTTTTCTGTTTAAAGAGTACAGAGAGCCAAACAAAACACATGGACACAAAAGTAATAGACAAGGGATAACAAAAATAGTGACAAACTCTCCAGGCACTACCAGATAGGCCATTAAGAAAATGAAGCATAGCTTTGGAGAGGGGCAACCTGGACTTCAAAACCATAACATAAGTTATGGGGAAAACAAGAGGAACAGAAGGATTTGGGATATATGAGGGGACCTGCAGGGCTTTGCAAATCATATTGTGAAATGTTTAAGGTGAGGGGGTCAGGAAGGAGAAGGGGCTGGTCCCACGTAAACAGCAGATCAGTACACCTGTCTGACTGAGCTCAGTACCTGGAGCGAATCTGGGGCCAGCACTGAAATCAGAAGACCTCAGCTTATAGGGCCATCACATCAGTGGTGCCTGCAAATGATGGCAGTGAGCGTCTCAGCACAGGGAGCTGGTATAGCCATGGACCTAAGGAATGGGGGTCCAGCTACTGGAAGAAGTAAATTCAGGTCAGCAACTGAAGTCAGCCCCAAGTAATATGTCCCCCAAATCTATAGTGCCATCACCTCAGGCAAGTAGGAATCTAAGTGCCAGCAATTAGAGTGGGACAACGTGTCTCAGGATCTATGTCCCAGCTACTAGGGTAACTGGAGTGGTATGAGGGTCTCTGTCAACAGCTGCAGAGGGAACCATGGATGCCAAGACCTGGGTTGCAGATACCAATTACGAGGGTGGCTGAGGTGAAACAAGTGAGCATCAGTATAAGCACCTGAGTGGAGAATTGCTGTCCCCAGGGCCTGCGTGTGCCAGCTACCGGTATGGGGGGGGCAGGGAGAGAGCATGCAGGGAGTGCTCATGAGTGTATGCACATTTGCTAGCCCATGGGAGGCAGTGGCATTATACATGCCTTAATTGTATCAGATTTATTATTGGGAACAACTTATCTATGTTCTTCAATAATTAGTTCAAAGCCAGAAGTCCAGAATATACACTGAGAACTAGTAGTTCATTTGCAGCACATCTGGCTAATAATTCCTCACAAAGGCCAATATGCCATAAAAAGACCAACTTTTACAGACAGAAAGGAAAAAACCCTGAAGTAATACAACTAGCAAAATGAATCCATTGTACACAGTCAATAAACGAGTGAAAAAATAACTGACATATTAGCATGATGCCTAAAATTTATGCTGAAGAGGTCAATGTACCACTTTAATCTAATAAACATCGACCATATTAAAAAAAAAAAGAACACAAAAACCACACTACCTTTATAAATACGAGTATAAAGAGAGACATGGATATACACTATTTGCCATCACAAAGGTTTAGGAACTGTGTGAAGAAACCAGAAGCACACAAAAAAAGAGCATGGGCTTAAAAAACGAACAGTGGAGAAGAAAGCTACTGAGAAGCACTTGGAAGTGTCAATTTTAAAGTGACACTATTGAAGGAAAGTGAATAGTTTAAGAGAAGAAGAGTGAAGTTTACCCCCACAGCCTGAGCTGTATTCCAGTACATACTGGAAATTATAATGTAAGATCATAGGCGGTACTTTGTCCATGAGACTTGCTTTCCAAATTGTGGGAAAACAGAACTGCAGGGATTAGGCTGGGGGTTGGGGTTTCTTGGAGGTTGCTTGTAGAAGCGTTTCAACATCTGTTTTTACTTATCGTCATCTGGTTTTACTCCATCTATGGGAGCCCCACTTAAAAATAACAGTTGTATAAATTCATCAAACTGTGCGATTAGCCCTGTTGCTTTTAGTTTACTCCATCAGTGTTATCCTGGAGTAACAGGAGCAAGGCAGGTCTATGACCACTTCCCTTCAAAGTATCAACACGGAATAAATTCAGGAATAAAACCAGTTTTTCTTGGCTTGCTGTACATAGAAATGGCCTAAACCAAGCTAATATATTCCACATCAGTTTAGAAACCTGCACTTCACATGATAGAACC
This sequence comes from Neopsephotus bourkii, assembly GCF_033783945.1. NCBI lineage: Eukaryota > Metazoa > Chordata > Aves > Psittaciformes > Psittacidae > Neopsephotus > Neopsephotus bourkii. The sequence continues at coordinate 13,301,545 of NW_026902298.1, read as the reverse complement.
TCTTACAACAGGGATTAAAGCAGCCTGGAGAAGTATCTTGATTCTATGACAGTTCTCACATTAAGAGCTGTCTTCCTCTCTGAAGGTTCATAGTGGATCATGGAGAGTTATTAATTGATTTAATTACAATGAAACGAAATCTTCACAAGGTGGCAAGCCTTCTGATAGCAACACTCACAATGTCATCTGAGCATTGAAATTGAAATTTTAGACAAACTGATGTTGAAACTTTATGCAATTCAAAGTTTAAATGTCCCCATTTTCCTTCAGGTAAAAGGAATAATGCTATCCATTAGACAATCGTGGGGTGTTCTACTAGTGTTCATAAAATTCCTTGGGATCTTAGAACATCCATAGCAACTTAAGCCAAAAGTGCAAATTATTGTGTGCTTGCTCTCTCTGCACATACATTGGACTCTGAAAGAACATCTAATTCCAAATCCCACTTAAGTAAAGCTGTGTTACATTTACTCTATTAAATACACATGGCTACTCAGACACTACAATTCAAATATGTTTCAAAACAGTCCTTTCTGAATTAGGCATGAGAGAAGACATATTATTACAAGCAAAATTGGATTACTCTGAAAAGAGTGCCATAACCCTATGATGATAATGAATGAGAACTTCAAGAATTATTTACTAAAATCCTATTAAAAGCTTATTTGTACTGCTTTGTGTTTGCTCTTTTTGGTAAATTACTCACTTTCCTTTTGTGAGAATAAATTACAATTCATCTAATTGAATACAGTCTCAATTTTGTCAGAAAAAACTCTTTGTTTAAGTGTACTGCAGAAAAAACAAAGTGAAGCACAGCAATTAATTTCTGGCTTGTTTAAAGATAAAGGAGGGTAATTGAAATCAAAGCTTTTTCTGTGCTAATATCAGAGGCATTAGTCCAAATACCCATTAGTATCAACAGCTGCTGATTATACAAAGAGGACTACAATTAATCATTCTGGGCATATGTAATAACATACTTCATGATATAATGGATCAAATCATGGTTTCTGTTGATCATGAGAGAAGGAAAAAAAAAATAAAGTTCTTCTGGGATTCATTCAAGTCACTTCTGAAATAAAGCTTCAGGAAGATGAGGTTTTTCAAAGGCCATGAGTTGGATATGGCTTACTGCAGAGAACACTCCATTTGGCAAGAAAACTGTATCTTCCCTGCATGGCTGCTCTGTGTGACTGGCACTGTTAGGTTTGTTCCATGCTGAATGCTGCTTTCAACAAAGCTTTAACTGGCTCTGCTATGCCTTGTTCCTGCACTTGCCCAGCTGTATCTGGTCCATATCCCACGATGATCTGTGAAGCATTCCACAATTTATTACCTATCAACTGTCCTAATAGTGAAGAAAGCATGCCTAAGTTATGAGAGGGCATTAAGAAATCTGCTATCATTCAAGGTACTTTGATGGCATAATCACAACAAAGTGGCCAGGTTCCAGTTCAGATCTAACAAATCCTGTGCTGTACACATTAGTCCTTATTATTAGACTTTCAGTACAAACTGGAAAAAGGGAAAGGTTTAGTCTAGTAGATAAAATGTCTTAACCATGCAGTTCATACACACCAAAATGCTGTCCAAGTTGCTGCAGTATGAACATATTTGGGGTTGAAGCTGTTTTACATTAGGCAAGAAACTTCTACTTCAAGTGTAACAACAGAACACTTAAAAAAATCAAAACTTATTTCAGCTCCATTAGAAGATATAAGAAATAGTTGAGAGAGTCTAAGTGTTTGCAGAACAGGCAAGTTAAGCTGCTCATTGTGAAATCTTACATAAGAAGTTGTGCAGTTGTGTAACTGTGTATTAAAAGCATGTAGAAAATGCCCTTAAGAAACCGTATTGGAATGTATTAAAAAGATGATTTAAGTACATATTAAGGTATTTCAGCTCCATTAGAAGATATAAGAAATAGTTCAGAGAGTCTAAGTGTTTGCAGAACAGGCAAGTTAAGCTGCTCATTGTGAAATCTTATATAAGAAGTTGTGCAGAAACTGTATATTAAAAGCATGTAGAAAAACCTCAGCAGGAATCCTGCCCTTAAGAAACCATACTGGAATGTATTAAAAAGATGATTTAAGTACGTATTAAGGTACAAGGCTTACCAACTCTTAAGCAGCAACCTAAGTTTTGTGACTAAGTCCTAACTCAAAGAATCACAGAATTTAATTTCTGAGAACTACTGTAATTTGCCCTTGTCCATATTAGAAAACCAGACAATTTTAACTTAAATGTGTTTTTTAAAAACAATAAGGTTTACAGATTAATGTACCAGGAAGACTACTGTTTCTATCATTCAGTTAAAAATATATACATATTCAGCTTGATATTACTTGATGATTTTTTGAAGCTATTTGTACAATTGATAGGTTTATGGCCTTTAAACACATATAAACTTTTTCAGTCCCCTTTTTATACTACCAGACTGAAATATAAATCATACTTGAGCATATCAGATATGCAATTGCTACCCAGGCAAAGTTCAAAGCCTTTTGGGCAGCACAAGTGCAATTAACTGTTGTTAATACAAGAAACTGAGAAGACCCTTGCCCAGAAGTGCAGAAGGACCTTCTGATTGTCAATGGCTTCAGCAGTCACACCATCTTTCTGAAGCACAAAAACTTATTTCCTAAATGTATAGCCAGTGCACTGGAGTACTGGTGACTTCCTCAGCGTCTTTCTCCTATTCCTGTTTCTCCCCCTTCCTCCATTGGCATCATTTCTCTTCAGATAAGTTGTCTCAACAAAACTCCAGTGTAAAATCTTGTAGTCTTACAAAATTCCATGTCATCCAAGGAAAATTACTGCTCAAGTAAAGAATAACAGATTCAAATCAAATGCTTCATAAGCCTGAGCTTGGTATTAACAGCCTTGATGAATGCCTTTAACTGTCTATCACATGGCAGAGTGTTTGATCACAAAAAGTTAAATTCCTTGCCTCCCTCTTCAAATACATGTTGTAAAATTAGCAATTCTATTCTCAACAAAACTGGTTTAAAGACAAAAATATTCAGTCTTGAAAGATTTCATGCATCTCAAGTACCTTATGTCTAGATTACAAGGTCAAACTTACTATTGGCAATCATGCCAAGTGAATGCTTCTGCATGGGATAAGCGTGCCCACTTCTAACCAATTTACACTGCTTGCCTTTCTCTCTACTGGTCTGAACACCAGCTCATTTGGTCACTATGTGTTACTTGTGAGCATCAACAGGATATTTTTAACCAATTTTAATACATGCTGTTTAGATCTGGATTGTAGAATTTTGAAGGCAGAAACAGAAAATACTTCAGATGAAGTCTCACTACAGTGTATGCTTTCCAAATGTTTATGTGAATGACAGGTTCTGAGATCACCTAAAGCCTAAAAATTCAGTGTCATTTGAATAAGTAAATATATCAACAACAAAAGAAATTTCATATGGCACATAAGCCAAATATTAAAATAAGGACAAATCCAGGTTCTAATTGCTGTTATGTAGGGAAACTAAAAAAGTAGTAATTTAGTGCAGCCTAATTACCACTATTGAGTTAACCCTATTTAAAATTGAAGGCTAGAAAGATTGATTATGTATTTTCCTTGAAATCCAAATGCATTAGAAGTGAAACAAATGTGCCACTCTGCAAATAACATCTGAATCTCTACTGGAAGGCAAAAATTATGAAGTATAAAGTGCAGTGAGCTTGGAACACAAAGTAAAACTGCACCAAACCCCTGCACTTCATATCAGGTCACCCTTGATAAGAAAATCTCTCTATATTACTCATTTCAAAGGAAAATGAAAACTGACAGACTAAATTGAGACTTTTTGGGTTGCTTTTTCAAGAATACTTGAGATACTTTAAACCTCTCCACACAGACCATTTTAAAAATGACATAGAGAATATTAATTGGAAATGCACCTCATGTTGCTAAAAGATACAAAAAATGACAGTAGCTTCACTACCAGATGATTTATAACAGGGAAGCAATATCAGATTCGGATCCTTTTCCATTTGGTCAGCAGAAATCTTCTGAAGCCAAAATCTCATCTCTCTCTTTTGCTGGCTTAAAAGTAAAAATTTATAGTGGCTTTTGTACATCCTTCTTGAATAATGCATTTTCAAGATACTGAAAAATACACTATTAGTCTGAGACTATAACACATTTTATCACATTAGACCTGCATGCCTGTGCATCAATATGCATAGCAGACAGATGACTATATTTTTTTTCTGGAATGAAAGAACATATTTTTGTGCTAGTGCCAAGAAGAAATGAAATATGGCATGGAGCACATTCAGTCACACACCATAAGTGACAGACAGTTATCAACAGTGAGGGTTTCTGACTTTGTCATTTTACATTGAAATCTTCGCGTGGATATTAGAAGCGTGAAGCTTTTTGTTTTTAAACTCTTCAGAATCACATATTTATTTTCGGATCACAAATTTTAGCATATTCTGTTTCTCCCAACTGCTCATATATATTATGAAGCCTTTTCTTTATATTCCTTGACATCTTACTCACTATCAAACCAATGGCCAATGGATAACCCCCATAATCTATAACCTTTCTATGCGTTGCACACAAAGATGGAAGCGTGTTGGCTGTCAGCTTTTCTTTTGAGCCTAACAGAAACTTGGAGATAATGAAACTCTCCTTTAATATATATGATTCAGACTAATACTGTTGACTATTGCAACATGAGGCTCAGTTAATATCAGTGCCTTTGACTTTCCATTGAATTACTGTGCACTGAAAGGATATGCAACTCGGGCAGTTGATGACAGCAAATACATATTTTACAATGTAACTGCAATGGGTGCTCCGTGTTCTGGGATAAAGATAGAATAGTTTGGGTTGGAAGGGAACTTAAAGACCATCTCATTCCAATCCCAGTCCCATGGGCAGGGACACCTTCCACCAGACCACATTACTCCAAGCCCTGCGCAACTTGGCCTTGAACACTGCCAGGGATGGGGCAGCCACAGCTTCTCTGGGCAACCTGTGCCAGTGGCTCACCACCCTCACAGTGAACATATACATACCTATCACTCGTACAGTAGTAAATGCTTCAATTTCAGAGATAATGGAGGCATTCTATAGGAAAAAAAGGTTTGGCACTAAGAATTTCCTGAGAAGAAAATTTATTTTTCTTAATCCAATCAGAACTGAATTGCACAAGGAAACAGAAAGCAGTTGTTTCAAACTGTAGCAAATTGTCTGTTATGCTCTAGGGTTTAAGAATTTGGGAAATAAAGTTTCCCCACGTCACTCAAGCCAAGTCCAGAGTAACATGAAACAAAATGACATCCGACAAACCTGCAGGGACAGCACATAATGCCATTTTTGCAAATTCAAGGGGGCAATGTCGCTAATTAAGGGTTTTGGGAGTTTTTACCCTAAATAATTTCTAGTAAAGAGTACTTGCGTTTTGCTTAGGCTACAATGAACAGGCTAGAACCAACTCTGAAGCAGAGGAGAAGGTAGGGGGAAGCGGAAAGAATAGAAAAGAGGGAACTTCACCTTTGAGAAACAAAAAGGAAGTAAGAGAGTTTATCAAAGTCTCATATTTATGATAACTGTTTTCTTATTTGTTAAGTGTCTGAAGGGGTCAATAGCTAATGTTACCATTAGGAAACTAACCTAATCCTAGAAACCTGAAATTTCAAGGCTGTTCATTTAGTCAAGGCAAAAAACAAGACATGAAAATCTTCTGGTAGTTTAAAAAAAAGGGGTTTGAATAAATAAATCACTACTTGCTACAGGCATAGTCCACGGTATCAACAAACAGCTCACTAAAAGCAAACCACTTGTACTGTAAAACATCAGGCTGATGTTTGAAAACTAAGGTAAGTTCCCACAGGTTAATAACTGGGACCAAACCCAGAAGAAAATTATCTCCTTGCACAGCACAATTTAAAAATAGCCTTTGAAATACCACTGATTTAATGAAAGAGGAAAAGGCTAAATTTAGGTAGGACATATGGACAGCAGCCATCCTTCACCATAGATGTAACCAAATGGTTTTATAATGATGAATAAAATCAACAGCCCAGTTTCCATTTAAAGACTTGCCATACAAACAAGAAAGCAGAAAACTTCAGCAGCAGACAGAAAGCTTCAGAGCATGAAGACACTTCCAGCAGATCCAGGTACAAAATAGACTTGGTATATTAAAAAAAATGTGTTGTTACTTAACATACAAACAAAAATCACTCTCAACCAATAGGTCAGGACATTTTCAGCAGCTGTATAAAACCTAAGAGGCTCAGTCCTGCAGTATCTATTTGCCACTGCAAACTACACCTATGCAGTATCTCATATTTGGTATGTTTTCCCTACAGAATCTTGCCCCCTTCAAGCTGTTACTGTTTGGGTTATGACCAAACTCTGTTTAATTACACTGCTGCATCAGATGTCACATCCAAGACTTGGAATTAAAGTGAAAAAGTCTCATGAAATACGATTATGCAGAACTAAAGAATTCCTGACAAAATAATGAAAACCTTGGTCCCAGAACTTTCACAAATTCCCAAAAATTAATTTAAACAAGAAAAGGCAGAAAGAGGATGCAAGGAATATCTGAAAATAAATTTAAAGGTTTGTTCCAATAATGCAAGGCTTTTTCCACACGTGTTTTCTCTTAAGGAACATTAAACAAATGTCAGCTGAAGGACTTTCTGTACGCAGCCAGAGAAAGCACAAGCAAAGGGAAGCACATTATGCTGATCAGCTGCTCAGAACTCTTTACTGTGACATTAGGATTACTTCAGCAACATTACTTTTTGGGTTGAATGGGATAAAGGGGGGGAAGCATCGGCTGGTTAGTTTGGGAAAATTTCTTCTCTCTTGTTAAGAGGCCGCGGCTTCACAACTGGGATTACTTCTTTTCCTTCTCTCGATCCAGCCTTTTCAGTTTCTTTTCCCTGTCAAACCGGAAGAAGGGCAGTGAAAGGGACAGCTTCTCTCCAGCTCAAGAAGCTTGGCCCGTAGCAGAGGCATTTGCACTAGAACTTAAGAGACAGTTCAGTTCTTGGCTCTGCCAACAGACTTCCTGCATGTCCTTAAATTCCTTTGTGCTTTAATTCTCCCTGTGAGACACAACAACGGTTGCTTTGTTCATCTTATCAGCTGTAATTTGTTTTCCAGTGAAAAAAATTAATTTCAGTGTTTGCTCTGTGTGGTTATGCGCATCCACGTGCTACATTTAATGGCATGAAAGTTCAATCTTGATTAAGGTATTTAGGTGGAATTGTAAAATACTATAAAAAGTCACATCACAAAAATACCCCCTGGTGTTTTCATCTATCTGTACAAAACCACATTCCTCTTGGATCCCTCTTTTCCTGCCTTACAGGGATACCTATTGTGTTATCTCTAGATTACAGGTGAGAAATCTGAATGCAACAGCCACGCAATACAAACTCTGCAGCATTTGACACTGTATCACTATCTGACTGAGCTCAGTCCAGTTACTTGTCATAATAAAACTTTCTACACATTGCTTTATTAATGATTACTTTGAGATTTACACATTACATTGTGTTTCATGTAAGTTTTACTCTGGTATTTCATCTGCCCATCACCAACACAGGTGAACGCTATCCATTAAGGAATGAATGGAGCTCATTCATGGAGTGAATTGGGAAGTATATTTTAAGCTTGGTAATTCTCTCCAGGAGAACAGAAATATTTGTTAGGAAGACACAGACAAACATGTTTGTTTCTCTGTCCCAGGAACCCAGGGCTGCAGATTTGAGTGCTGATCTATTCACATGGGTGCTTGTTTGCCGGCTTGCATGTCAGAGGGACAGATTTAATTTCTGTGCTGTGCATCTTCACCAGCAGGATAGTAACACACTGACTTACATCAATGCCAGCAATATGCAATGAAGGAAGAGTTTTCTCCAGTGAATTCAGGGCCAGACCATGCATGAATGAAACCCACAGGGGAAACGAAAAACTTCAGCTTTTCTAAAGGTCTAGCAAAGGCTAATGTCACAGTTGGAAGAAGCAGCACAATGTTCTCTACAATCACACAGCTTTACTCCAGTGGGACCAGAAAATGTTTTAGACAACTCACTGCCCTGGCCCAGATAATACTTCATGCCAGAAAAATAATGCAATTTGTCACTTTAAATGGTGTGATACCATCATTATCTACATCTGAAAGTCTACCAAAAAGGAAAAAAAAATTGGAAGATTACTGATATCCTCTTAAAATGAGCAAAAGAAATACTTGTTTTGTAATACTGAACTGTATCTCCTTTGCAATGAAGAGAGCAAAGAATAAATGATGGATTATAATGAAGTTATAAATATCCTGCATTTTCTCCCACCACTGCCAGCTCTTGGCTAGGATCCCAGGTCATTAGCGGATGTCTGTGATTCCATGTGAAAGGAAAGTAAAGAATAACAACATAAAATTAGCAAGTTTTATTGTTTAAGGCAGCAGAGACAACTACAAATTCTCAGCAGTGTCTCTGAAAATAACTGCCCATTAGTTTTTGGAGGAGACAGAGGATGGAGATGGAAAAAAGATTGTTCCCTGACTTTATTACAAGAGACAGGAGGAAAAGTGTGGATCCAAATGTTTCAGTAATTCAGTAAGGGTTAGCATTCATCTGTAATAATTAGAAACACAATGACATTGTCAAGATTAGATTTCTGCTTTTTCCCTCCTTCATCTGGATATGGGTATTTTCTTCATGTATCAGCTAATTCAAGTTCGTATTTTTTACTATTTGGCCCTTAAAATCACTACACTGGAAAACAATTCTTAAGCCTATAAAAATACACTTCCTTAGCAATAAGCTCATTACTTTACCTTCATACAAGAGCTTTGTAAGAAGAACATAAAAATTAAGCAAAAACTGTAAGACATTGAAAATAATAATTCCATCAACAATTCCTTAAAATACCTGTAGAAATTCTGCAAGACAGATCCCATTTTCATTTCTATCAGCAGCAACTGAATTTCAACAGTACCCAAAACTGATAGACTTCATGCTTCTGAAAGTAAATTTCCTACATTTGTCATTATTTAATTTCGGTGAACCTTGCAAGCATTCATGGAGCTTGCTAGTGCTTGGTCTCAACTGTACTGTAAATTTCTGTTTCTGGCATTTACAACTATGAGAGCTGTTGGAAAGATGTACAGTAATGGCGTCAATAAAACATGTCTCAAGTTCCACCTACATAAATTCTATAAGCTAATCATAGAACCACTGCATCAGTTAGGTTGGAAGACTTTTAAGATCACCAAGTCCAACCATAAACCCAACAGTGCCAAGTCCACCACTAAACCATGTCCCTAAGCGCCACATCTACAAACCTTTTAAATACCTCCAGGGATAAATAAAAAAAACCAAAGAAAAGACACATTATCTTGAAGAACTGATATTTAAGAGTTCCACTGAAAAGAGAAGCATTTAAAAAACAATATTCCCTTTACTCTTCTAAAGGCATAAAAATGCAGAAATGAAAGTTAGTTGAACAGTTTCATTTTTAAAGTGAGTTTTCACTGTCCAAGCTCAAAACATTAAAAAAGAAATAAAAAGCAACTACTATAAAATTTTCCACTTTATAGCAGCATATGTAAAAAGGGGCCACAGATTTCTTGCAATCTGCCAAGGCTGGGATTGAAGAATATATATTTTGCATGCAGAAGCAGCAGCAGTTTAGCTAAGAAAGGAGTGGTTTACTATGTTCTCTTATTCTAGTGCACTGGTTGTCTCATCAAAGTCAGCCAGTGAAAAACAAATTCTTTGATTCAAGTTGTTACAGAGGCATCAAAGGAAGAATCAACTTTTAACCTGACTCTATAATACAATACAGACACTTATTCTGTTTATAATTTGGGATATTAAGCAAGGTATAGCAGTATATTTAATAAAGCCATTCAGGTCATCTATGAACAACTCTTTATGATGTTACTCTTTATGATGTTACTATACAAGCCAGAAGTGTTGCCGCTTTGAGGCAGAAGTCTCTATATTTAAAAGAAATTATGCCTCCATAATTGGAGACATGAAAAGATTTAAGGGACACTTATTAGTAATACACAGCAGACACTTCTACTTTTGAATTTCACAGGAAGGAGGAGAAAAAAAAAAGGTTGATTAGCGTATTCCTGCTGGTTTCAGGCAACAGACTTAGGACTGTATCTGTTTCAGTCATTAGAGGGATGTTTTTTTTGCTGTTGCTTAAAGACATAGAAGTACCTGCCCTCTGATAGGGAAGTTTGGCCAGCTTTTATAATATATGCAGGGCTTACTGCCAAAAGAACAGATGTTGAGAAACAGATACTCCATCAAACCTAGTTGCATTCGTATAGGTTTCATCCTGCACTTACAAGTAACACCAGGTATCTTCATTAAGCACAGCTCACAAGGGAGGGGAATCTGCTATCACTATTCTCACAGGCAGAGATCTGCATAGAATCACAGACTAGTTTGGGTTGGAAGGGACCTTTAAAGGTCATATGATCCAACTCCCCTGCCATGAGCAGGAAGCGATGATACAACAGTGATGTTTCCACTAAGCAAAGCCCTTTACAGCAATGGAACTATTTTTATACCTGTATTTGGAAACACCTTCCTGACTGCTCAGAGGGCTGAATGCACAGCTGACTTTCACAGAAAGGATGTGAAGGAAAAACATATGCACCTGCATGAATTCAGGTACCACCTCAATGTTTATTGAGAAGATCGACAACCAGAAGTCAGATCCCCAAGCAAGTTTCTTCCTGTGGTTCAGATCTTCAAATATTCTTGTAGCATTAAATTTTCATGAGGTTTTTATATTGCATAAAACCAGAATGCTGTCTACTAAAATAAAAGATGGTTTGGATATGTACAAGATCCTCAGGGAAAAGAGTCCCTTCTAAATTTATATTGTTTCAGCAGCTTCCAGGAGAATCCAAAGAACAGGAGGTAATTTAAGGCCACTTATGAGTTCATGCAGGGAGCTCTTGGCATCTTGTTCTCAACAATATATTAATAATGAATAGTGCCAGGACTAGTGGTTGAGTAAATTGTTAATTCCACTCTTTTGCCAGGTCAGTGTGGCCTCTGTTCATTTCCAGATTACAAGTACTGGAGGGGCTGCATATTAGCGATGAACAGTAACAGTTCACCTAACTAAAAATAATACATTTAAGATGCTGCAGGGACTGTCAGTTTCTGTTTGTGCTCTTCTACTGTCAGAAATGACTTAAGTTGGACATAACTACTCTTTACACAATTCTTCTCTTTCCAGCAGCAAAACACAACAAGGCAAAATATGAAGATAGCTCAGTGCTTCTTACTACACTTTGCTTTACTAAACATCTGACAATAGTGATAAAATATGTAAGAAAAAAACAGCTAAATACTTCCATAAAGGAAAAGGTAACATCCATATTCAAGAATAGAAATGTGCAAATCTGCTAAAGATCAGAGAAAAGACAGGCATCAGAACCAGGGAATTCCCATGTACCATGGTAAGGTTACATATTTCTGTGTCATTACAAACCCAGCAATAAACCAAATCTTTGATTTTATCAAGATGAGCAAAAACCCTTTGGCAAACTGACAAAAAAAATATATATTCATAATATTATGACAAGACATTTCCTGTGAAGACAATACTGGAGTTTCCCTCTCAGACGTGATGCTTTCTGGGATAAAAAAAAAAAAAGAAGCCCTAAAATTATTCAGACGAATGCATTTGATTGTCTAAGAAAACCAGCATAATTTCACCCTTGACGAATAAAATACACTTTTATTTTTCCTTCTAAGATGAGACAGAAGGAAGACATTTCATCAGCATTTCAAGTTCTTCCAACCTGGAGATGCAGTACATTTTATTTCTTTACAAATTAAAATGTGCAGCACATTAGAATGGGCAAGAAATGAGCAAGGAATGGGCAGAGACCTGGAGGTTCAAAGTAAATGATTTTAAAAGGATTAAAATGCAGGACATTTATGTATCTATGCCATGTTTAAATAACTACCCACCCTTCCACATATACACTTTCCCGGTGTGTTAGTACAATACTGTTTATGATGAGATATCACTTGTCACTTACAGTTTGCAACTTACATTGTCAGTTCTGTCCTGAACATAAGTTATTGTATCGAGCATACATTAAATCAGTATGTATTAATTACATGTCCCTTAACTCTTTTTCAGTAGAACTGTCTTATCATGAGAAAGTGATGCAGAGAAATAAATGTTCATACACTGAGGCAGTACTGGAATATGACAACCTAATCAGCTATATTTCTACTTCCACTATTTCCACCTTTAGATAGAGAACAGTTGCATCAACCTAACTAGAAATTCAGTTATTAAAGAATATTGTTTTTCTTTCAAAAGGGTATTGAATATAGTGACCACATGCCAAAGTTGCTGGGTGATTTTCAGACAATTCAAAAAGGTTACTTTCTACCCCTCAGGGAAATCAGCTCAGGATTACAGCAGAAGCATTGGGTGTTTCTTACACAACACCTGTATAGTCTGCTCTCCTCAAAGAAAACCTAAAAGGACTCAGTGTCTGCAAATTCTTTGTTTGAAAAACTGGCTGCCAACTTTGATCAAAGTTGCACAACAGGTCAAAGTACAAACCAGAGCGTTTCACTTGTAACACTTCATTTTTTATTAGTCCCTCAACCATTTATAGAAAGTCAAAGCCTGACTTGAAAAGGGTTTTTAAAAGCATACTTTAAAAATATTATTCTTTGTATATCATTGTTTACTCCAGATTTCCATTATAAAATAATTTCTCTTCCAGGGTGTTTTTTCCTCATTTTTAGAATTATCTTCAGCTAAGCATGCTTTTATTTAAGTGTACGTTACAACAGAAAAAAGTAATTTAAACATACCCAACCCACATGGCACAAACCAACTTGTGTGCATACTGTCAAGTACTCTCAGCCTCCAAAGCAGGGTGGCCATATCAAACTGCCAGTCAGGAACAATCATGATCCTTGCCTATTCCTGGACAATGCCTGTAAACTGTTAGGAGAAGTACCAGCTATCCCAGCCCAGGGACAGTACCAGGAATGACTAATAATTTAGCAGTATAGATGACCAAGCTGCACAGCTCAGGGAGCATATCTCAACATTAAGTGGAGCCACTTTATTTACTTGTACAGATACAGCCTTTGTTTGCTATGAAGAAAAAGCATCAACTGCAGATTAACAGAATGAGGAACAAAAGATGACCCTGTCTGTTTTGCTCTCTCTTTCAACTCAACATGCCAATGACAGTCAGTTGTACAAAGCCAGTTACATTCATAATAAATAGAATAGAAAAATATTACGTTCCATATATTGTGATAAGAAATACATTTATGCAAATGACATGCAGTAGGATGTGAGACAATAAAAGCATTGTGCTCTACCAAACAGAAATGATGCAAAGGAGGAAAATGTGAAGTACTAGAAGCAAATTTCCACAATCCTCTAAAACCTTTTCAGTGTTTTTAGTGTTTTCAGACTAAACGGATCTTTTAGGCACTGACCGTTCTTTTGAGTTTCTGCTCAATTCAAGTTTAACTTAAAAATACCAAAAGCTCTAAGTCCAGGCTTTGAATTATATCATTCTCCATGTACAGGAATCAAGACAATTGCTTGTTTTCCAAAAATGAGCTGAAAAGTCAGTGTCAATTTCTTGGTTTAGTGTTATAAGATGCACTAGAAATAGCTGAAAGATATAACAATGTTAGCTGTCAAAAAGTTAAAGAGGAACATGTAACAGCCTCAGATTGTGGACTAGAACATTTTCCAATTGTTACGGAAGTGAGAAGGTTTTTTGGCTTTAAAATGCTAACTAGTTCCACCAAACCCTTTCACTTGATTGGAATTTAAAAGTAAGTGATGACATACAAGAAACACTCACTGCTTCAGTGATAAATTCATGTTAACTCTCTCTTCAGATATTTAACATGATTCCACCTTTTTTCCTGTTTTGAAACAACTATGAGAAATGCTCTTGGTTCTAATAAAAAGCAAAAGGAAAACCACCACAAAAAAAGATAAAAGCAAGCAGGTTTCACATTTTAGTTTCCCTAATAAAAAGGTCAATGAATTCAGATATTCATACATTCCAAAGCAGAACTGGTATTTACACAGAATATATATGTATGTTTGGTCATTTATGAGTTAGCCTGGCCATTACTTTCAAACATTAAGAAACACGATGCAACTAAGAGCATCAAAATAAGATAGACTGGAAAAGAAAACAGCCTTAGAGCACTGTCACTTATTAGAGCAGTATGATGACTTCATGCCTGACTTGCAGGATGCAGGGTAGCCCAAGTTATCCACTATCACAAATAACATTGCCAATGTACAAGAAGGTCCTGGTGATGATGTGTGAGAGGGAATACCAAAATACCAAAGCCCAGGCATGTAGGTCACAATGCCATCAGCTAAAGGAGAACTTTTCTGTTCTGCAGACAGAATTTGTAGATGCACCCCTCCTGTCCCAAAGGAATATGTGCTTTCATGGCACTATATAGGGAATCTCTTTTGATCATACCTCCAAGCACTCATGTTACATTTATTGGTCATGTGGCAAAATTATTATTGTGGTCTTCACTGTGAAAGTCATAAACAGCTCTAAAAGAACTCACTTCAAAGGACTGGGAAACATTGCTCTGAGAGATTTTTGGCCTTTAGTATTCACCAGGAAACCTCATTCTTTCACAGCGAAGATAACAAAAATTATTGCCAATGAAGCTTTCAACATTGGTGTTCTAGCCAAATTTATCTATTCCTAACTCTATGAGCAGTTACTCAAATCCATTTTCTGCTATCAAAACACAACACACTCAGCAAAAAACAAGATGAAGATGTGTTCTCCTTCAAACCAATTGCTTTTTTCTCAGATGTTGCTTTGTTGAATACCAGATTAAACATATATTGAAAGATCTTTTACTGAAATCAAAAGATCTGGGCAAAACTTTCAAAATACTCATGGCCTCAGAAAACTTAAGCTACCAGAACAAAAGGCATAAAGCAGCCTTACACCACTAATTTGAGCTCCTCTTTTTAGACACATTCCAAACAAACAAAAAGGTCCTATAGAGGTGGACAGTTCCTTTTCAAAACCACATATAAAGTATAAATATAACCTCCCTGAAAGTATTCCTACTTTAAATTGAATAAATAACTTATTAATCAACTATGTCATGTGAAAGTGATATAGTCTGGTAAGATATACCTCAAAATATATTTGCCAATGTAATATACAGAACATGATCTCCCCTGCTTCAGCTGAGATGTCCTGACATTCTAACATTGAAGTTATAAAGAGTGAGGACCCAGCCATAATAGCATCTGGGTGTAAGGAACCTAAACTTACACTCAGAATTGTGATTTTGATGTCCTGTGGCTACTGAAAACGTTTCTAGACTGAATTAATTTTATCTATCTTCACTGTTTCTTATGCAATTTAGGAACACTTCCAACAGAAACTACTTTAGCAGAAAAGCCACAACTGAACAGAGATGTCAATTTTGCTTTTCACATATGAACTCTCAAGGGCAGACTTTTTGTTGATGAAAAACAAAACAGAATTGGGAGTCAACTTGCAGGTGCTCAGATCCAGCCAAAAGGATGATTCATTCAGTTTGTGTTCAAGGCCACACACATCTCTGAGGCATATTATCTTAGTTAACTGTAAAATGGAAAAGTTAGCTACTAGAGAAGATAAATAAATAAAGCAAGCACAAATATGTTAAAAAGGAAAGGGCTGGTCTTTGCTATGATATAAAGGAACAATTGCTGTTCATACTAAACACTTTCGTAAGCAGGACACATGCACATTATTTAGGCTTTTCAGGCTTTAGCTACTTATGCATGCAAGTCCAGCCTCATGGCTGCAACATGTCAGAAACATGGCTTGTTTTCAGAACTAAACGAAATGGCTGTGTTGAACTTATCACAGCTGCTGCAATAAACGTATCTCACTATTCAGTGCTACCACAGTCCTGCCCAACAAAAACCTTTTATGAGCCAGCTGCCCTCCAAATCTAAATAAAACCCCAAATTCATAAAATAAACCCTCAAAGCTGGCCCAGACTTCTACTAAAAGTATATCAGTATCTTTCTAACCAGTGACAACAGAACTTGCAGACCTATGTGATCTTGGAGACCTAGTTCAGACTAATTTTTCAGTAACTTTGGTTCCCAAAAGACCAGTCTTTACTGAAATTATTCACTCAGCATTGCTAAGATATGATTAAAACCACTCCAGGTTAAAAGGGAATCTTGGATCAACCTGCTAGCTTGGAAGCACCACGAATATGACCTTGAATTTGTGCCAAGCCATGCTGTGGAAATACCTACAGATGAGCAAGGGAACCTGTTCACAAAGCAGAAAGAATAAGGAGTGGTCCTAACGTTAGATTAAAAGAAGACAATAATAGCAGTACTTTACGAGTATGGAAGAAAGACTGGTGTGATTACACAGAGAAATTTAAGCTGAATGTCCATCTGCATGTAAGAAAGAACAATTAGCACCTGCATGCAGCTTACCTACACAACAGATTGGACTTTTCGATACTTCTTCATCACTACAAGCTAATTTAAAAAATGAATCATCTTTCCAAATAATTTTACGCTGTCAAATGACTTCAGGAAGTTTGCAGGACACCAGCACCAGAGTTTTCTGTTTTTACTTCTAAGACACACAAAACTCACAAGGTTTATGAAAGTAACACACTGCAAATGTGCGGGTTCACTGCAACATGCACAACTGACAACCCAAAGAACTTGCTGTTCTCTTTTTCTTCTAAGCTGCTGAATGCGCTTACAGATCCTTTCTGCATTATTTAGTGAATTATACTGCCTGTCTTTTGTAAAGAACATGCTCTTTGTCGATGCCTAGCAAGGAAACAGAATGTGTATGAGCACTAGCAGATTGAACAGTTGGAAAATGTCTCTTTTCATTGTTTGTGAAGCAGTCTATTGATTT
The DNA here is from genome assembly GCF_033783945.1 of Neopsephotus bourkii. Taxonomy (NCBI): domain Eukaryota; kingdom Metazoa; phylum Chordata; class Aves; order Psittaciformes; family Psittacidae; genus Neopsephotus; species Neopsephotus bourkii. Next base: position 13,284,581 of record NW_026902298.1, on the reverse strand, counting down.
TCCATAATTTGTTACCAATATTCAGCTGAATCCTTTCCTGTGAACTCTTTAGGCTTCATATTTGAAATGTATCTGCATTAAATTATAGTTGCATATGAATGTATATGACTCTATAATTATTTCTATCGATTAATTCCTCAGTTATTTCAAACTGGTTTGTCTCCCCAAAATACAATGCTTTTTATGTTATGCATGGTAAATTGAAAATCAGCTTGGTTCTTTTGTGTCTTCCAGTAAAGCCTGCTTTCAAATTTGCAATTATTTGCAATAGTTCCCAGAGAAGTTTTCTGCAAAGAAATGTTGGTGTACTTAGAAAACGAACCTTGCACGATCACGAACTGAACACAGCAGCTGTGTTGCTGGCAGAAGCTATACAGCATGCACTCATGGTGGTTTCCTTTCCTCCGTCATAATCCATTAAATACCGATCCAATTACTGCACAAAAAGCCTTTTTTTTCTTTTTTTTCTTTTTTTTTTTTTTACTGCATGTTTCCCTTTTCACTTCTGTCTCCCTCTGCATTGAAGGAAAAATATAAATCTTGAGGATGGAATGCTCACTGCTTTTCAAATATTTCATGCCAAAATGCCATTTACACCCACAGTCACCGCCTCCTTCTCCTTTGCAGCAAGCCATGGGGCAGGGGCCAAGGGGAGAAATAAACTTAAGGGTTTTTCAGGAGATTTAAATTGCAGCTTTATTTTGTTATCACTTTCAGAATGAAGCGCATAGGCTGGGTAATAGGTTTTGAATTTGTCTTGAGAATTCACAAGACAATTAAAAACATGAATCCCACATCAAATGTACGGAAGCATCACAATCTCAGCTTAGAAAGGAAAGGTCTCTCCATTAAAGTTCTTCGGAAGTGTGATATAAAGCATTTACATTAATAAATAAAAAGTATAAAGAAGAGGAGCAAGCACAATGACTTAGTCTGGTGAAGGGCTGGAAAGTATGTTGCAATGGTGTGCTTCCAAACAAGACTGTTGTGTAACTTTTCTTAACTTTTTCAATTAACATGTAAAAAAAACAAACAAAACCCTCCAAAAATAAAACAAAACCCTTAGCACCACACTTAAGGTGCTGCATATTAAAACAAACGTATCTCTTCTATTTGCTTTTTAGTTAGACTCTGACAAGGAGGCAAGAAATACATCTGCCCATCTGCCCCTCTCCCCAACTGTTTTACTTAGAATCATAGAATAGTTAGGGTTAGGAAAGGACCTTAAGGTCATCTAGTTCCAACCCCCTGCCATGCGCAGGGACATCTCACACTAAACCATGTCACCCAAGGCTCTGTCCAATCTGGTCTTGAACACTGCCAGGGATGGAGCATTCACAACTTCCTTGGGCAAACCATTCCAGTGCCTCACCACCCTTACAATAAAGAACTTCTTCCTTATACCCAACCTAAACTTCCCGTGTTTAAGTTTGAACCCATTACCCCTTGTCCTATCACTACAGTCCCTAATGAAGAGTCCCTCCCCAGCATCCCTATAGGCCCCCTTCAGATACTGGAAGGCTGCTATGAGGTCTCCACGCAGCCTTCTCCAGGCTAAACAGCCCAACTTTCTCAGCCTGTCTTCATACGGGAGGTTCTCCAGTCCCCTGATCATCCTCGTGGCCTCCTCTGGAAGTAGTATAAAACCCAATTATCCTGGGAAGTTAAATGTGATGAAAAGCAGTTATAGTACTTTTAAAACAAAAAAGAAAGGAAAAATCTGTTTACAGGGCTCACGTATGCTCACTGTCATGAGCCATCAGGAATCCCCATTTCTGCCTTCAGAGCACAGAATAAAACACAGTCTTCCCAATTAATATATTTATTAAAAGATAGAAATAATTAGATAATGTATGTGAAAATAAGGGAGCACTTCCTAGCACACATCTAGAATGGACAGAAAGACAATGAAAACCTGTGTCACTTTATATAAAAAGTCTAGAAATAACAACCTTTCATTTAACACACTGTCTTGCTTCTGAGCAGGCTTGTAATACCTTCAACGGTTCAAATGCACAGTGAAGTGCATCAAAAGAGAGACAGTTGTTTTTTCACTCACATTGGTAAACCAGTGCTGAAGAATGGGGAAGTGGGGAAGGGAAGGTCAAGAAATTAGGAGCAGATATTGACATTCATAATAGAATTTGTTTTCATACCCTTACTACTTTCTCACTTATAAAACCATTCTGATTTGTTAAAGATAATACTTCTCACATGTCATACATCACAGTGCAACCTCGACATAGAGAGAAGCCCATAAAAATCTTTAAACCAAGATTATTTTAATGAGGTTTTTTTTCTGAATAGGCAGCCACTTCTCACCCAAAAGACAATGTAATCTTTCAGGGGAAAAAGAGTAAAAAAGTATCATCACTCAGCTGTTTACAACCATCTCTGTACACTCTCATGTTTCTTAGATTTACTTCAGAGACAGTAATCTGTTTCTTTTGGTCATGGCCTTTTTGGTCAAGTGCTTTTATGACTCATATTAGAAGGCCCAACAAGGGTCACAGTATTAGTGAAAGTGATAATATTCAGAGAGCCGCTCAAGAAATATTCATACCTGCATAAACCATTATGCCAAACCTAAATAAAATACTTATCAAGTCAAACCCAGAAGTGTGAAATTTCTTGAGCTATATGAATATCATTTATTTCATTCTTTCAAAAGCCTGAGGTAAAGTTTTAACATCTAAATTACAATCTCCTGCATAAACATTATCCTCTCCATATCCTGCATAAACATTATCCTCTCCATTTAACTGGTACACTGAGGTACAACGACTAAGCCTGAGACCTACAAAAAACATTTCAAGAAAATGCAATTGGAGATCTGGATCCCACTGAAACCAGTGCAAGTTGAGCAGTTAAACACTTCTCTGGATTTCACTATCCCTAATATTCAAAGTCTATTACTCATGGCACATATTCCTCTTATCAAAAGTAGCAGACTGCTACGCACCAGCTATCTATGGCAACTGCTGTGTGTAAATACCTGCTTGCACATCCTGTGGGTCACTCTGCCCACCACAGCTACTGTGCATGCACAATAACCGGATGGGTAGGATGGCTGGAGGGAAGCTGGACTGAAACTGTAACAACCAACAACAAGAATACTTCATGCTTCCATGTGTTCCGTAGCCTTAAGAATACTCTTATGCAGAATACCCTTCAGATTTTGTTCAACTGCTCTTATATTAGATCAAGATGATTAGTAGGACTTAAATGGGTATTTACTTAAGTTTGCAACTGTTCTAAACTTTTTTTCTTTGCTTAGTGGAGTTAAAAAAGACTAGAGGGAAGATTCAGATCTATTTTAGGTTTTACAAAGGAAACTCAAGAGATTGAAACAGACTGTTCCATGCCAGACAAGAATTTAAATAAGTTTAAATTTAGATGTTTGCAGGATGACTATAAGGGTCCCAAAGTACCTAAAAAATAACTACCACATTCAACCACCAGAATGAATCAGCAAGCCTGAATCTGCCTATAAGAATAAAAATAATAATCCTAAATATCATTGTGAAATCATTATCACATAGTATTTTTACTGCAAAATGGAAATCTGTCATTAATCCTTATTAAGGCATAATCCCAGAGTTATACGATGGCTAAAGAGTGATGGATTTCTGACATTGTCTTTGGAAAACAATCATGAACTACACGCAGCTTCCTGAAGACATCTGTGAGGGAAGGGGGTGGGAGAGAAGGAAGCAATAGTCACTTTTACACAAAATGTCCCCTTTTCCTAAAGAAGGTTTCATATAGTATCAAATTCACCTCCCAGAAAAACTTCACACAAGAATGCAGGGAAACATGGTGAAGCTACTTCACTGTATGCAAATGGTAATGTCCAGGTGCAGACACCCATCATTCTCCCTCTGCAAGACTGAACTACTTCTACAACAACATGGCACAGAGAAAAATCAAATCTGTCTCAAAAATAGCAGGAGAAGGAACATCATCAAAACTTCTAGGGCTTTTAAAGAATGTAACTTTATCTTGACAGTGACCGTTTGGAACACCATTCCCTTGTTTATAACCTGGAAAATGCAGATAACAAATTGCAGAGATAAAATTATAAAAACCTGGCAGGGCTTTTCCATTTTAAAAGCCTATATAATCTTTTCGAGCTTCCTTTTGTTTCTTATTTCCTATTTTGCCCATTAAGCGTTCTGCCCGTCCCAAACTCGTATTTATTTGCTACCCCTTCTTTCTCTGGTCCCACACAAGTTTTTGATACTCAGTTTCTTTCTCTCTGCCATGTAGCCCTACTGCCTCATTCATCTCTGTATTTAGAAGGATGTAGCAAATCTTTCCTTTCCTTCTTCCTTTGGTGGGCACTAGCCCTGCTTGACCTGGCCGGTGACTCTTCCCTTTGGCATTTCTTGATTATCTATTCTGTTTATGCACCAACAAATCCACTTATAACCCCCCCCCCCCCCAAACCTGTCTTTAACAAAAGAAGATAGGCTCCCCTTTGGAAAGAATTGCACATCTGTGAAAACAAATGAAAACTTCAGTTCAACATCCTCAAAGTATTCAGCTGCCCAGTAAGAAAACAAAAGCAATAGACCCAAGGATCCCAAACTGGCCACCTAAAAATGAGAGGTAACAGTGTAAAATTTGGATTTCAGCTTCTTTGGAAAATGAACATAATACTTGCACATAGCTGAACTATTTAAAAAAATCTGACATTTTGCAAAAAATTTAAATAACCTCAAAAGGAAGACTAAGAATTCAGACTACTACTATCAGACTTATAAATTAAGCCTATAAATTACTGGGTCATCATCAGAAACACTCAATAGCTCTGTATTTCTCCACAGTTAGGAGAGAAATAAAGAAAATGTAACTCTGGCTCGTACCTAGCTCCTCAAATGCTTTAAATGAGAAAATAATCTTAAGTAACAGTTAAAGTCTGTCTCCTTACTGGTGTCTTAGTGGTGAGTGGTGTCCCTCAGGGATCAGGGTTGACACCGGTCTTGTTCAACATCTTTGTCTGTGACATGAACAGTGGGATTGAGCGCGCCCTCAGCAAGTTTGCCAATGACACCAAGCTGTGTGATTTGGTTGATACGCTGGAGGGAAGGAATGCCATCCAGAGGGACCTTGACATGCTTGCGAGGTGGGCTGATGCCAACCTCATGAAGTTTAACCATGACAAGTGCAAGGTCTTACACCTGGGCTGGGGCAATCCCAGGCACAGCTACAGGCTGGGCAGAGAAGAGATTCAGAGCAGCCCTGTGGAGAAGGACTTGGGGGTGCTGGTCAATGAGAAAATGAACATGAGTCGGCTTCAGTGTGCGCTTGCAGCCCAGAAAGCCAACTGTATCCTGGGCTGCATCAAGATAAGCGTGACCAGCAGGTCGAAGGAAGTGATCCTGCCCCTATGCTCTGCTCTTGTGAGACCTCACTTGGAGTATTGTGTGCAGTTCTGGTGTCCTCAACATAAAAAGGACATGGAACTGTTGGAACAAGTCCAGAGGAGGCCACGAGGATGATCAGGGGACTGGAGCACCTCCCCTATGAAGACAGGCTGAGAAAGTTGGGGCTGCTCAGCCTGGAGAAGAGAAGACTGCATGGAGACCTCATAGCAGCCTTCCAGTATCTGAAGGGGGCCTATAGGAATGCTGGGGAGGGACTCTTCATTAGGGACTGTAGTGATAGGACAAGGGGTAACGGGTTAAAATTTAAGCAGGGGAAGTTTAGATTGGATATAAGGAAGAAGTTCTTTATTGTAAGGGTGGTGAGGCACTGGAATGGTTTGCCCAAGGAAGTTGTAAATGCTCCATCCCTGGCAGTGTTCAAGACCATGTTGGACAGAGTCTTGGGTGACATGGTTTAGTGTGAGGTGTCCCTGCTCAGGGCAGGGGGGCTGGAATTAGATGACCTTAAGGTCCTTTCCAACCCTAAATATTCCATGATTCTGCCTGTAACTTAAACCATCTTCCAAAACCAACAGCTACCCTACAGGTTATGTCTGCTAAGAAAGCTGTTTCACAGCCATCAACAATGATGGGGTCTTCTTTCAGCAGTCAGAAATCAGCATTGTTGTTAATCTAATTTCAGATTTTCCTCTTTTCAGAGATAAGAGGAGGCTTACATTACTTATGCAATGTCAATCAAAAAATGCTTTTATATATCGTGAAGTGTAACTAGTTCTTAGATTCAACCTTAGATTCAAAAAATGTGGACAGCAACACTTCTTAAAAATAATTTCTATTGTTTACTCTTTTTGCTCCAGCTTTTTGAAGGGAAAAGCACTTCCAGTTTCAGTGCTACTAAAAAAAATAAATAAAGATACATCACCCATCACATGGGCATTGCGGATTCACTAAACTGGTTCAGTTCCTCTTCAATTTATCGTACCGCAAACTGTGCTCTCCCCAAATTAGGGTGAAAAAATAAATACCTTCCCTATATTTTTGTATTTTTTAATTAAAAAAATGCAATAAAAGAAACATTAACATGAAGGGATGAGGAAAACCAAACAAGGTGGGCAGCATGTATTTTACTTGTATTTGCCAAAATGGAAATACAGGTCACAGAGAGATCACAGTCTTTATAAAAAGCAAATAGATCCAAACTTTTCATCCTAGGATTTGAGATTAATTACACATGTGTGATTTAAGCCTGCCACAAATACCTGTGAACTATATGATCAAAACATATAGGGAATGAAATGCCTTTGGTGTAGTCATCTCTGGAATGCAAGGGACAGGAACCTGAAGTGAACAATGTTAACATCTGGAAGAAACTGTAAGAAGTATTCAAAGAAGGAGATCTGTACCTTTAGAAACCTGGTTTTACATAAACAGGATTTATGATTTGCAGCCCTTGCATTATTATTTTATTGCCACAATTCTTAACAACTGAAGCAGCTGTTAAGAATTCATTTTTATACATCCATGGAGAGGACAAAAGAGACAGTTTACCAGAAAACAGCATTCCACAGAATGAACCTGAAGGCAGATACTTTAATCTACTTGTCATCCTCAACCAATACACCAACCACGTATGATAACAGTTGGCAGGGCATCCTCAAGGGAAAGTAATCCAAGGTCAGCTCATGAAAGAAAGCTTTTATGGGATCACAATATTACCGTAATTCCTTTGGCTGCTGATAGCATCATTGCCATAAGGAAGTTCAGAAATCTCAAGCTCAGCACTGAAATAATGATTCAAAACATGGAATTAGTACAATAAACTTCATTCATACAGTATAAGGGGGCAGACAAATGCACAAAAGCATGGCAAGATTGCAGTATTCCAGCAGCACTCTTCTCAAGGACATTTGAAGTGTGCTTTACTGGTTCTACAATCACCAAGATGGGTAAAAAGCCCAAGAAATTCACTCAGGACTCTAGACCTTTCAAAGCATCAGCCCACCTCTAAGTTTTTCTTAACTCATGAAAGATGTATGTCTAAGGCTCAGGAACCCAATGGTTACATGAGGCAGAACTGGACATCCTTTCAGCCAGCCTTAAGGCACAAGTAAGGAAACTATGGCCTGTTACTTCACTGTCTGTGGCCAGGGAGTTCATATTTCCCCCTCAGTGTTTTTATTGGATAAAGCCACATTCTATAACACAATGTTCTCCAATTGTCTGAAATACCTACACAGCCCCATCAAGGAAGCTGTGTTTACATTGCATTTTACATTCTTTTTCAATTGCAGTTGTATTTAATAACAACCAGAACAAAAATGTATGCTCTGTAGCTAATATTTATATTTTCCACTTAATACTTTGGTAATTTTTCTTACTGAGGAGATATAAAATTACTTGGCAGACTGTATTTATCAACATTTCATCTGCTAAACCATTCCAGCTAGGAAGCCAACTTTCTAGGTGTATGATGACAGATACTCACAAAGAACACAAAAATCAAAATAAGCAAGTAAGAAAATGTAAGAGGGGTTGGGAGGAACCTCAGCAATTCAACATTTAAAGGTTTATTATTTGTAATATCTAAAATGGAAGTTTATCTAGTGCTGAGTACTTTAGAAAGACAACTTTTATATAATGTGAATGTACACGCACTAAATACACTTCCCAAATTCCCCAAACCTCTTTCACACTACTGCACCAAGAATGAAAGAGCACAGTCAGGCATTTCCCCTGTAGTTCTGCTAATTGACAAATCTGATAGTTTTTCAAGTATTGACTCCCAAAAGTAAAACAATCCTGTGCTCATCAGTACCAGAAATACAAATTTTACAGGACTAGCTCAATTTTAAGTGATGCTTAGTGTGAAAAGCAACACAATTATACAGTTTGAGTTTTTAGGAACAATTGTACTGACAACAAGCAAAAAGAAATGATTCTGAAGACAAAACTCATTTTAATGCTGATATGTGATGGTATGTGTACATAGGGAAAAAGTCAGACAGCTTTGCTGTATGTTGTATTTATTTGTAGTAGATTTAATAATCACTTACTCATTAACAAGAAATTGTAATCACCACCTATTTTAATACCGAATCCCTCAATGTTCTTTCTTAATCCATCAAGGATCAGATCTTCTAAGAGGAGTCCCCATCAGTTATAAGGGATTTCCGATGCTTCAGCAAGGAAAAGTGCTCACAACAATACAGTATAAGTACAATTTACTACCATTATTTAAAGGTGTGATTACTTCACTGTTGATCCTCTCAGCAAAATCACTTTGCACTCCTCCTTCCACTTTAGAGCTTTCTCCCTTCAGAACCCAATCCCCCACCCCAAATCTCATTGCTAAACTAGAGTCCTCAGATTATCACACTTAATGATCACTACCAAAGTTAAAAGATCTAATGAAAGTGTGCATTAGTTGACAAAACAAGGGTGTTGAAGTTCTACTGCACCTATTTATTTAAGACAAAAAGGACTGAGCACTGTGGTATTACAAACAAGGTAAGAAAAAGATGGGGAAGAAAAATTATATTTCATATACCCTGTGTCTCAATCTCTTCCTGTAGGTGGATTTATAAGGGACAAACCAGGATGGGAACAGACACAAAGAACAGCATCACTTACCATTTCCTGAGATGCATACTTTGGATCTTCTGGATCAACTGACCAGTAGCAGTAATCAAAACTGAAGGCCACAGTCTTTTCTCTTGAGTCCCAAGTACTATCCAGCCTACTGTCAAGCTGACAACAGAAGGAAAAAGACAGAAAGAGCACTTCACTTTGAAGCTGAACAAAAAATAAGCATTTTAAAACTAACAGGATGTTTCTCTAGAATTTGTATTGTGGAAAAGGCATGGCAAACAGTTTGTCCTCTTTATTCAATTGTCTTTGATGCTCAGTGAGGAAGAGAAATGCAACCTTCTGAAGCATTTTTACTGAAGGCTTCATTTACCACAGCTAAGGTTCTCCAGGCTGTATACAATAATTTAGTTAATCTTCACACACCTATGTATCGGCAGAAAATCTCGACAAACCTCTAGATATCTCTCTGTCATTCTTCCATTTCACCAAGAGTCGCATTACAAAAATCAGGCCCCAAGTGAGAAAACAAAAGCAACTTTCTCACTGCACAGTTGAAAACGCAAATCTCTTCCCCCATTTCCCCTTGGCTTAGTCAAGGTTGCAAGCTAATGCTTCTGTCACTGGGCCTGTACTCACAAAAACAAACCTGGCCTTTATGGGTTAATACTAATGACAGTGAAGCCTTTCTAGCATAATAGTCAGAAACAGTGACTGAAATTAAGGCACTTGTATAAGTCTTTCTATATAATCTTGACCAAGAGATTTGTAATACAACAGATAAACTTGCAAACAAGGAACTAGAAATTGCTCTACTCATCAAAGAAGGGGAGCAATGAGTCAAAACATGACACAAAATTAACATTCTCCACATGCAATTTTGACCTAATTGGTAACATTATTGTAACCTTTGCATAACATAAGCAGGAAAAAAAGGTTTGTTATAATTTGGTACCTAAACAAACTGCTTCACTAATGGCCCCGGAAACCAGGGGTGATGGTGCTGTCTGCCAGAGTACTGGATAAAGGGTGCTGTAAGCACTGAACTCTGCTGCCAGCTGGAAAGTTTACAGGGATGATTAATTTACAGGCCCGTCAGTTAGGCTTGTGGGGTGCTGGGGCTTTTTCAACCAAGAAAAACCAAAGAGGACAGAAATAAACTTAAATTATCTTTGAAGTAAGAGGGTTTCATGAATTTTAAGTTCTGCACGATTCCAAAATTGTCATCTTGAATTAAATATAAACAAGGTTTCCTCTGGTCAGAATTAAGACCTTAACAAGCCTACAGGTCATCTTCAATAGTAACACTTTAAGTGTCACGATTCAGAGATGCTTTTATGCAGTTACCTTTAATTTTCTTAGGTTTTTTGCAGCAATAAGCAGAAGACAGCTTGAAGCACGGCCTTCCTACTGCAGTGTGTAAAATAGAAATTAAAAATAATTAAAAAAAACAACCCTCCACCTCAGGGAAAGCAGTCTCTGGTCACAGAGATGATGAAGTGCTTTGTTTGGAACTGCAAAGCACACCTACCCCAGATAAAATCATATAAACATTGGTGTGTAAATATTTGACACTAACTTGGATTCAAAGGCTGTCTAAATATAGTTTATAGATAAAGCAAACTCTCTGCCTTTACTCGCCAATTACAAAACCTCAAGAGCGCAAACATCCAGAAGTCGGCCTCTTTGCATCTCCAAACAACCCTCCTTGGCCCACCACAAGCAACCAGCCCCACTGCTGTGGCTTCCCCAGGATGCTGAGGCAACACACAGCTCCTTTAAACAAATACAATCAAAAGCCCTCTGGGTCTGACAAGCTTCAGCTGGACTCCATTAGGCATCTGTGGGACTGAGGCCTCCCCCTGCTGAGGGAAGCTCAGGGGCCCAAATCCTCACAGCCTTCCATCAAAAGGAGCGTGACCAGTAGGACCAAGGAGGTGATCCTGCCCCTCTGCTCTGCTCTTGTGAGACCTCACCTGGAGTGTTGTGTGCAGTTCTGGTGTCCTCAACATAAAAAGGACATGGATCTGTTGCAACAAGTCCAGAGGAGGCCACGAGTCTGATCAGGGGACTGGAGCACCTCCCATATGAAGATCGGCTGAGAAAGTTGGGGCTGTTTAGCCTGGAGAAGAGAAGGCTGCGTGGAGACCTCATAGCAGCCTTCCAGTATCTGAAGGGGGCCTATAGGGATGCTGGGGAGGGACTCTTCATTAGGGACTGTAGTGACAGGACAAGGGGTAAGGGGTTAAAACTTAAACAGGGGAAGTTTAGATTGGATATAAGGAGGAATTTCTTTACTGTAAGGGTGGTGAAGCACTGGAATAGGTTGCCCAAGGAGGTTGTGAATGCTCCATCCCTGGCAGTGTTCAAGGCCAGGTTGGAGAGAGCATTGGGTGACATGGTTTAGTGTGAGATGTCCCTGCCCATGGCAGGGAGGTTGGAACTGGATGATCTTAAGGTCCTTTCCTAACCCTAACTATTCTATGATTCTATAAATACACCCTTTGAAAAGGAAATAGGCAAAACATAAGCAATATTTTACATCCATGAGGCCTCTTATGCCACTAATAATTTTGTTTCTTTAAAACAAGCACCTGTATTCACTACAAAAATAAGTATAATGGAAAAAGATAAACAATTAACTCCTTCATTCCATTTTTGCCAGGGTTTCTCTTCAAAACCTAATGTATTCTTGAACTAGCAATTTAGAATAGCTGAATTGCTTGCAGATATAAAGAAAAAGGAGACAAGAAATACAAGATGCATCCATCTTCTAGGATCCCCACTGTAATCTCATGGTTCATTTATTTGCCTTTTGACAAGAAACATGTTTGACAACACAAAATTGCTTTGCTTCTATTCTGTTAATTTACTGAAGTGCCACAGGAGCTTTAAGTAGTTCAAGAGCCTAAACCAGAGGGCTGGTTCCCATGCGTGCTGGCTCCAGAACTCTCACAGACAACAGCTACATTCAGTTTGTTCTTATAGCTCTTGGTCTTTTACCAAGGTCTGAAGTGTAGCTGAACACATTTTGCTCCATTTCATGCAAGTCCATTGCACTCTGAGAGCAAGTATGAGGAGGAGGCAGGCAGGGAAAGAAATTATGCAGATGTTAGAGAGATAAGCACAAAATCCTAAGCAATTTACTAACAGCTTTGAATGATGGCGCACAGCCAGACTGCAGAAGCTTTCACAAATGTAAAATACAGAAAACACAACTACATATTACATCCCCTGGCAAAAAAAAAAGACCAAACAAACCCAAACCAAAACAATCCTCCCTCACACTTTCACTGTGGTTTATTCTAGACCTTTGCTGGTTTAAACTTCTCCCTTAGCATTTCATTTAGAATGATTCAATAGCCAAGCAAACACAGAAAAGCATCAGGATATCAGAATCCTTATATGAGAAAGTGAAGATGACAGAAAAGCATACCTTTATATTTCTGATTTTTGCCACTTTGCCATCAACTTCTACAATCACTCTTCCTCCTTCTGCACTCTCTCTGGAAAGAGAACACATTAAAAAAATCCATACATAATATGAAGACATAGAAAGGTGAATGTCAAATTTGTAAACCGCAGAAATTCGTGTTTACTTTGACAAACTACAAATCAGAGGTAGAATCCAGATACTTTTGCTTATAAGACACTCTGTGACAGGGTGTAGCATTTGCACATCTGCAGTCAGGTACCTTAATAGTGGGGGGTGGACCTTCAGGACTGTCGTGATGAAACAGCTTCAAAGCCCTTGGTCCTTGTCCTAAATATACTTTGTTAGGATTTTATTTCTGATTAAGAGTTGTTTTAACTTATATTTAGAAGGAAGTAGAGTGGAGCACTGATTGGTTATGCCTTGTGGAGTACGGATCCACATCACATACTTGTGAGCCACAAGTGTCATCAGGCTGCACTGATTTTTACCACAAAATCCACAGTGTTTGTTGTAGTCCTCAGAAAAGTTCTTTTTAGATAAACAAAACTGTGCTGAAATGTAAATGAACAGGATGGCTCCCTAAGTGCAAAGGACCAGGCACTGTCTAAAATTCCACTGAACGCAGCTACGACTGGCTACTACAGCCAACTTCCACTTCCAAAATGAGTCACACTAGAAAACAATGAAAAAAGGATGTAGCCAAAGGAAAAAAAAAAAAAAACCACCTTATTTCTGGGCCAATGGCATGATAGCTAAATAATTATCATGGATCTTTTTATATATAGCAAGACAGAAATGAGGAAGAAGAGGTCAGTGGCCTACTTCTATGACAGCACAAAAACAAACACTTCGGTACTGACAGGCGAAGAACAGGAAAAATATTTTTATCCTTTGTACTTCTTCCGTATTTTCCTTTGTGCTCCTATACTGACAAATCTTGTAAGCTGCAGCTTCACCATACAGTTTAATTTTGATAAAACCTGTACTTTGACGAACGCCTTTGTGAAGTTGGAAGAAGCTGGTTTAAAAATAAAATCAATTTTGTCCTTACTGCATTTTTGTCACCCTATTTGAAATTAAACTGAAGGCACAAACACTATCATTTGACATTAGCTGTATACCTATCCCCTATCATCAGGTCAGTTAATAAATAAGATAAAACGAGTTAGAAAATTCAAACCCAGTTGACCACTCTTCATTCATATCACTAGATCTGTCTTTTCTCATTACATATGTACAGACATATTTACTCCCCCACTGACTCTAATTTGCTTCCACTGACAGCTTTAACTTCCAGGCAGCAAACAGCACAACATGCCCTGCCTCTGAGAGTCTCTCTGGTTCTCTGTTTTCACTCCACACTTCCTGTACTAAAGCAACATTCCAAACAGCATCTTAGGACACTTAAGACTTCTACAGAGACCATCCCTGTAGCATTTGAGCTTTACAAGCATACAGAAGTTTTAAACAGATTTTCAAGCATAGACCATCCCTGTTTTGCAGATAGAAATAATGCTTTACCTTAAAGTCTCTGTACTTCACATTACTAATTTTGAGAAGCTGCCCAGAGACAGACTAAACTTAATAACTCCTGTAATACATACTTGGACATGGCACTTCACATAGAAAACACAAGCACAGCTCCCAGAGGTTTTAGTTAACCTGTGAGTGTTCAGCAGCTCAACACATCACTCACCAGAGCCCTGAGTCAGACCCCAGGAGAAAAAGGAACACTCAAAAGGGAGGGCATTTGCATTACATACAGCTGGGTACCAAATGTTGCATTATGTACAGCTGAGGACTGAGCAGAGGCCTCATAAGGCTTCCTGAAGAACAAATGAACAAGGACAACAAGGGCCTAGGGATACAGGCTGTATCTTAAGGTAGAAATTTGCAACTGATGCATTTAATCTGTACCTGTGCAATTTCATAGATGTTGTAAAAAGCAAGCGTTTGCCAACACAAGTAAGCTGGGGGACACAAGAAGCTCAGAACCTCAGTAACAAGCAGTGCTCCCAACCCCACTTGTAATTATTACGTGAAACTCATTGGCTTCCATCCACGAGTGTTACACAACCCTGTGAATGTATGACTTTATGCTCTGAATTCTCATCACCCAGTGCTCTCCCAGGCCACAGTCATTACTGAAGATTCAAGATAAAGAAAAAACTCCAAATACAAAACCTTTGAGCTACAAAAAATTCTTATGTAAAAAAATTATGAACATATAACAAATAATATTAAAAAGACAACAGAATAAAATCACCACACCACCTTTAACTACAGGGTAATAAGGATTCCTCACTATGCAGACAAAAAGCTCAATGCAACAGTCATGTAGCTTTGTTCAAATCTCATGACAAGAAAGCTACCAGCAAAGAGGGATAGAACTAAAGTCTCCCATTGCCCTGGGTACAGATTCACAGCACCCATACCTTTATCATAACTGCAGAGGCTGTTACTGAAACAGGCAATTTCTCTTTTCTGCTCCAACCTGCCACATGTGTTCCCATTTCTTTTCTTGCAACTGATCTACCAATCACACCTCCATGTAATGATTCAGATCAGCTGCAATCAGGAAACACACACCCCAAAATAAATACTCAGTGTGCCCCAGGACCAGTGGGTGCAGTGCTCACACGGTTGCTAAGCCAAAACAAGAGAAAGGGCAGGAACACAAAGTGGTAGGATTGGAGACCACTCCCTTGTGTAGCAGTTTATGGCCAGAAAGCATTGAGCATAAACAGAACTGGACCTGCAGCCATTCCCAGCTCTACAAACCATACATTCAGCCTCCTCATGACCCTGTGTTTGTATCATGTTTCATTTAGGTACATACCAAAGAAATCTGGGAGAGAAAGCACAGTTTAATATCCACACCCCAGGAGGCAAAGCAGACTCACAGCTGTTGGAGATATTCTGACCTTAACTCCAGATTGCAAACACTACAAAAGCTCTCCCAACAAAAATGGTGTTTATCAGTACAGCACTACGTAAATGTGCGCAGCAGTTTGCATTTCACTGATAAAACAATTTTTCACCCTTACAAACGGGTGTTTTGCTCCACAGGTATGAAAGCTGTATTACTTATACTAATAAAATCAAAGTACACTCCAAAGTGTACTCCAAAATGCACTTCTCTAGAAATACATTTGACTTCTGCTGCTCAGAAGTCACAGTGATCCCAATATTTAGTTTCCCCATCCTTCCTTCTTTGCCACTTCTGAAAAAAATCATGGTATGTTTGGGAAATGCCTTTCTTTGACATTACTTTGCATGAAAAGAAGTCATCCGTACAAAGATAAAGCTACAGCAAGACCATTTAATGGTACATGTCCCAGGAAAGGCCTGGATCTTCTCAGGCACAGAAAGTTTTAGAGAAATGCAGACTCAGCAATGGAACGGGGACACAAGTACAGAATGCAGTGGCAGGGCTGTACAGGGAGCTACAAGAGAGACTTGATGAAAGCAAAAGCTACTGTGGCAGTCCAAAGGAGATTTCCTTGTACCATTTGCTGTTCCTATGACTAATGATTTCTCCAGCCAACATGTAAAGTTAATGCAATCCCAGAGGGACAACAGACACTCTGGAAGACACAGAAAAACGAGCCAGGAGAAAAGAATCTCAGGAGGATCAAGACCCCTGACAGGACATTACACAGCTTGCTGGATTCACCCGGATGAGTTCAGACACAGAGTACAGACATGCAAGGAGGTATACAGAGCTGCAGGAAGCAGTGAGTGGAAAGAAAGGGGGGGCAGCTCTTTATTTTAGACTCTAAGATTTGCCCCACTTCTCCACCCTCTCAAATAACAGGCACTTGGAGAACAAAGGAGCTGACTTTTGAGAAGTCATTATTTATTTTAAAACCATGTACATGCACTCAAGCAAAAATACTGGAGTCATTAGCAGTAGTCCTGTCACGCAATGAAACAGCTTCTACAAATACAGACCACAAAGTCCTCACCAATCAAACATAGCAAAGCCAATATATACCACTTGAGTACCTGAGAAATCTGAAACAACTTCTGAAAGAATTTAATTGTGTCTACTCATAAAAACTTTGAAAATAACCCTTCACTGTAAATGTTGCAAGTACTTAACACTTCCTTCCCTACCAATTCCTATCACCCAAGTTAACCCCAAATCCAATTTCAACCTGTACTATAACAGAGGACCTCAAAAGCAGTACAGCAGCAGCATCAATGCTTCCCTTCTGGCAGAGATTTTTTTACTGTTCTGGGCAATTGTGTAAGTTCTGTCCCAGACAAAATGAGTTGAGAACACATCTGTTGAGAGACCAAAGCTGCAATAAGAGGAGCCCCAAGAGCCCATGCTGCTCCATAAGAAATGGCAGATAAGAAGAATGTCAAAGCCTTCACCATTAGAGCTCCTGCACTCGTGACAAGCTTCTACAACCACAACTTTCCCAGAGTATCCCCTCGCAACACCAGCACAATCTGTACCCTTATCCCTACTGCTGTAACCTGTGAAAGTCAAGCTGCTAACAGTATGAGCAACCCCACTTTGGCAGGGGTTTTTAATTAAAAAAGAAAACCAAGAAATAATCAATCAAGTAAATTCACCTCAAGTTTGTTTTCAATGTTTCCCATTATTTAGAACTATCCAATACCATCTGGGATATTTCTCTTTAAGTCATAATTGGTTTACCGTGTCTTGCGAACAGCAGTGCACACCCAGTCAGCAATCCTCCTACCAAATTCAGAACAGATGTTTATAAATAATTTAAAAATCTATATTGAAGCCAAGTACACAGAGTTCACCAAGACAGCACGCTGCTATACTGGACATGCTGCTCAAGTTATCTTCCAAGTCTGCTCCTAACTGCACAGAGACTTCATTGTCTCTGATAATGACTAACATAATCTGATAGTCAAAATTCAATGTTCTTAGTGATCACCATCATCCTCATGTGATTTCCTGATTCTCCTTTGCAAATTTTATATGGCAATGAAAAGTAGGAATTTTTGGTGCAGGATGTGCTGGGATAGCAGCTAGCATAGAGATGTTTTGGATTTGTGCTAGAAACAGTGTTGATAACACAGGGATGTTTTATTGCTGAGCAATGCCCACACAGAGTCAAGGCTTTTTCTGCTTCTTACACCACCCCACCAAGAGTAGGCTGGGGGTGCATGAGAGCTGGGAGGAGATACAGCCAGGACAGCTGACCCCGACTGTCCCAACGGATATTCCATCCCATATCCATATGTCATCATGCTCAGCATAAAAACTGGGGGAAGAAGAAGGAAGGGGGAGACATTCTGAGTTATGGCCTCTTGTCTTCCCAAGTAACCATTATACGAGATGGAGCTGCTGTCCTGGAGAAGTCTGAACACCTGCCTGCGATGGGAAGCAGTGAATAAATTCCTTGTTTTGCTTTGCTTGTGTGCATGACTTCTGCTTTGCTGATTAAACTGTCTTTATCTCAACCCATGAGGTTTGTCACTTTTACTTCTCCAGTTCTCTACCCCAGCCTACCAGGGGGCGGTGAGTGAGCGGCTGTGTGGTGCTTAGTTTTCAGTTGGGATTAAACCATGACAGAGATGAACATTAGGCATTGTCAGTGGTCTCCTCACATACACACCTACTCAAACAGCTGCCTTCACTTAATCTTACCAGACTTCTGATACATATAAACATGAGCTAGGAGAGGAAGTACAAGCTGGCCTCCTCCAGTCACAGTAAGCTCTGCAACCCTGTCCGTGTGATGGCAGAGGACAAGAAGAGTGTTTCTGTCTGCACTGTCTCTGAACACTTGTACTGCCAGAACAAGACCATCAGGCATTTTCCTTCAGCAGTACATGTCAGAAACACTCCTGATGAAAGTCTTTTCATCAGTCATACCACCAGCATTTAGGGAAGCATGAGTAAGGGGGGTTTAAATCAAAGCTGCAGTCCAGTCAGTCTAGTTTCATCTACCCTTGATTTCCCAACTGTTTGCTGAGTAATGAGATAGTATTTTTGCATCAAAGAAGTTCTGTGCAAATGCCATGATTTCCGTGCAAACCAGAACAGGGATACAGTGATCAGTTTTCGTTCCACCAGGACAGAACTTCAATTTGCAATCACAATCAAATACATGACTGACACTGAACGCTGCAGTGCACTGTCCCTTCCCTCTTCCTTAGGTACCTCTTTGATGGTATCAAAAGCAGCTACTGCAGTAAACCCTTACATTCTATAGAGGTGTAAAACTTCATCATTTTGTTTAAAATTTATGCTACAGATAGAAAGATGGCAGGAGAATTTTACAAGTGCATTGCTTTTAAAAGTTCACATAATGCACTGGACTAAAGAAAAAGGATTTTGGTAAATCCTACCCAAAACTTGTATAAATTCTCTGTGTACCTTGGTGGTGTCTCACCATGTAGAATCATCGAATCATAGAATAGTTAGGGTTGGAAAGGACCTTAAGATCATCTAGATCCAACCACCTACCATGGGCAGGGACACCTCACACTAAACCATGTCACACAAGGCTCTGTCCAACCTGGCCTTGAACACTGCCAGGGATGGAGCATTCACAACCTCCCTGGGCAACCCATTCCAGTGCCTCACCACCCTTACAGTAAAGAACTTCCTCCTTATATCCAATCTAAACTTCCCCTGCTTAAATTTTAACCCATTACCCCTTGTCCTGTCACTACAGTCCCTAATGAAGAGTCCCTCCCCAGCATCCCTACAGGCCCCCTTCAGATACTGGAAGGCTGCTATGAGGTCTCCATGCAGCCTTCTCTTCTTCAGGCTGAACAGCCCCAACTTTCTCAGCTTATCTTCATACAGGAGGTGCTCCAGTCCCCTGATCATCCTCGTGGCCTCCTCTGGACTTGTTGCAACAGATCCATGTCCTTTTTATGTTGAGGGCACCAGAACTGCACACAATACTCCAGGTGAGGTCTCACGAGAGCAGAGCATAGGGGCAGGATCACCTCCTTCGACCTGTGGGTCACGCTTATCTTGATGCAGCCCAGGATACGGTTGGCTTTCTGGGCTGCGAGCGCACACTGAAGCCGGCTCATGTTCATTTTCCTCATTGACCAGCACCCCCAAGTCCTTCTCCACAGGGCTGCTCTGAATCTCTTCTCTGCCCAGCCTGTAGCTGTGCCTAGGATTGCTCCGACCCAGGTGTAGGACCTTGCACTTGGCATGGTTAAACTTCATGAGGTTGGCATCAGCCCACCTCGCAAGCGTGTCAAGGTCCCTCTGGATGGCATTCCTTCCCTCCAGCGTATCAAACGAACCACACAGCTTGGTGCCATCGGCAAACTTGCTGAGGGCGCACTCAATCCCACTGTCCATGTCACCACAAAGGTTCCACAAGACAAGTATCCAACCAATGCACCATTCCCCAGGGAACATGTGCATGCAGTTGCATCACCTTATGTTACTACAACTTCTCTGAGATAAAGTATGTGGTCTTAGAGAGACTGCCCACTAAAGACATGGATCTGGCCAAGTTATTTAATGACATTGTACCACATTTTTCTTTGCTGCATACAAAAAAATCTGATCCCTGCTCCAAAACATTCTGACACTCACAAAGGATTCTGAGGACTTGGAAGGAAAAGTGTTCCATGAAAATGCAAAACATTAGTTAGAATGGTTCCAAAAGCTGTTTTTTTCTGTTTTTTAAGGATGCTGCAATAACTGTTTCTGCATAGGCAACAAGAGAGGTGAAGGAAGAGGAGAGCCTGTTACTCTGTGAAGTAAACCACCAGTAAGCTTATTGTGGAGTAAACCTTGTGCTCCTGGCTTCAATGAGTACAGCACTGTCACATAACATCAGCAGAAGCATCATTTTGTGTGGAATGGGCAGTGGTGGCTACTCAGGACATGCAGAGTCCTGTCCTTTTAAAGAACTAGAAAGTCTGCCCTTTACCAAAGCTACAGAACTTGCTTCACACAACTGCAAGAAGAATACATCTGGGAAAGGCTGCTGATGCAGCACCCTTATGAAAACACAGATGTGGCTCTCAAAAACCACCTGCTAATGCCCAGTACAGATACTAAGATAAAAGAGCGGCCACCTCCATGATAGCTTACATGGAACTTTAAATAGTAGACCAGGCAAAAGAAAATAACTAATTTGAGACAGGGGAAAAGATGTCAAGATAACCTCAATAATAGGCTAGGTTACAAAACAGGATATGCAAATGTTGAAACATGTCTGTTTGGGAGAGGGACCCCCTTTATAAACACAAAATTAGAATCTCAATTTTTCTTCTAAAAATCGCAGCTCTTCTGTGAAAAGAAGCTTGAAATCATGAGCAATGCATAACCAATGCAGTTTGCATGGATTTTCAGACAGCAAGTATTTTAAGCCCAAGAAAGCTCTTTCCTACCATCACATACCAACCCCTAAACACACAATTTTTGGGACAGAGTTCAGTTACCACCACCTGAAGAAAGGGATTCTCATTTAACAGAGGGACAGAGAGGAAGAACACTCACTCAACCAACACAGTAGGTAAACATAGATAAAAGCCTGCCTTTCCTCTAGGTGTGAGGGGATAACAGCACCAAGATAGCAAGGAATATGTATACTAAAGAGTAAAACTGAGAAGGGTAAAGAAACAAGCTCAGGGTAGGAAAAAGACATTTCACTGAGTTCATTGTCCTGCCTTAGTCCTGAACCTTGAATAGCATGAGAACTATGTAACAGCTCTAGTCAAGCTAAGAGGTGTTTTCTGGTGTTGCCTGTTACCTGCTTTTTTCCTATACTTATACCTTTATTTTCAGAGACATTTTGGCCTCTTTGAGATCACAATTTTGTTGTTTTCTTCAAAGAAAGTAATATTTGTTTTGCATTTGAAAATCACATCCATATGGAATGTATGTTGAATACCTATTAAACAAAACTATTCTACATCCATTTCCCAGAGAATTTTTGACTGAAATATATTTCTTGTGCTAATGTAAAATCTATACAGGCTTCTGATTACTTCCAGTAAAGCAGTTAATGGAGATGATAGCAATATTCCATCAACAGAGAGCTAATTTATCCAACACACTTGGGTCACACAGCAAAGTTTAAGCAGCTCAAGAGAAGTACTAAGAAAAAAACCGTCACATCTACATTTAGAAACACAAAGGGAAATTAATGCTTTGTCCTTGCAACAACTGGTGGTTTTTTTTAAGAACATTAAATCCAAGCACTTTTAAAGCACTAACCAAAAAGCACAGAAAAGGGAGCTAAAGAAGCTGAAGTTGTATAAACAAACTGTACCGATACTAATAATACTAGTGTCATTACACATTTGTATCAAACACATTTGAAGCAGTGTATCACAACAACAATTTGAATAAAGTAGGTTCATGGGGGGGTTTATTTTATATATAATTGGAAAAGCTTTTTAAATGTGAACCTAAATGATAACCTGTGGCTAACATTCCTCAGAATACATTCCTCTTAACAGTGGCATTATGAAGTTCAAGCAACTAGTGAAGAATAAACGTTTTAGAAAGAATATGCTTGGATAATTTGTTTTGGTGGGGTAGGAGGGAGAATAATAATCTCCAATCTGCTGTTGCTTTAATTTTGTTTTGATATGGCGTTTAACATCTGTTATGCATAAGATTCAAGGAATGTTTTCTACAAAATTTGCTGCAAGTTACCACTCTTGTCAGCAGTAGGCTATATTGCTGTATCTCAGTTCTTGTGGTTATACATGAGCATGTAAACTAGCTAGTACAACAGTCTATAAAATAGCAACAAGTCTTGCTTACAGAATAATCCTTCCTTTTACTTACCACACTAATTACAAAGAACAAAGGAGATGCTCCACAGCAGAGACTGGTTAATGAAGCTGACGCTGCAGCGGATTAGTAAAGGCATATGCAGTAAAACCCAATAGTGATTTACTTTGCATAATTTCAATAATTATCTTTAAAGGAATTTCAGTTTTCCACACCACTTTCCTTCTGAATAGAAACTAATTTTAAATATTCACATCATAAAGCACTAACCAGCTTAGCTCCTCTCGCTCAATGCACTGCTCAGGTTAGCTTGGCACACCGAGCACATTCCTGGAAATCGTAAGAAGAAACCTTCCCTACAATTCCCTTGCAACCTGCAGCCTTGGGGTTGCTCCTACCCATCATCCAAGTTCTTTTTTCTCAAACATGACTCTTCCATCCTTATCCCATCCTTGAGCCTCACTACCTGCTGCATCCCTTGGAGGCAATTAGAGGACTGTGCCATACAGAGCAGCAGTGATGAGGAGAACAACTGCTGCAGCTCAGACTGTGACAGTAAATACCGGCACAGCTGGAAGTGTGATTGAGCTTTGCCACTTGGGAATACCCAGGCATTTCTTTGATGCTCTCATTTGTCACGAGTGGCAAATGAGAGCACCAGGAACGCCTGAGGGGACTGGGAAATAAGCAGCTCCCCCGGAGACTTCAAGTTACAGCTTGGAAACAATGCAAAGCAGAAAAAGGCAAAGGGCAGCTTTTGGGTTAACTAATGTTTAGCAAACTCATTCAGGTGACATGTCTTTGAGGTCTGTAGAGGATGGGAGAGTTCAGCTGTAATATTAAAGACACTAGGGAAAAATTCTTTCAGGTAAGAGCTCCATGCCAATCACTCCTTTTCCAGGCCACAGAGGCAGCTGAGAAGTGGAGAATACAATCTGAACCGCACAGTGTCTTCTGTTTTGATGAGTCCTGCACAAGTAGCTTGCAAACTTCAGGGCCCAGCAAAGTACTTTAAGCTCTCAAGAAGTGTCACAGGGCAGCTCACATGTCCTAGCATAGTTTTTAACTAGCACCACTATAGTTTTACAATTCAATTGAACACACTTGCTGTGAATTATTTTAGCCAGGCCTTAGTCCACAAATCTGTGAAGGAATGCAATGTCTTCTAGTCACTGGTGCATGCTAAAAAGAGTATTCTATAGCAATATATGAAGCTTTTCATTGTGGTATAAAGCACTGTTTTTTAAAATCCTTTTTTCCGTCTTTAATACTTTAATTCTTTTCCCCCTATCTTTAATACCACTTACATAGCAGCTCTCAAACCACACCGTGACAAGGAAGCACATCCTGGGTATGCATGAGTGAACTGAGACTGGCTGATGCAGAGCAGAAGATGCAGTGGAAGTGGATCATGGAGGAAAAGGCATCAGGCAGCTGTGCTCCATCCTGATCCCAATGATACTGTCCTGGACACACTGCCTGCTTCCTTCCCAGAGGGCCTCCCCTGCACAAACATAGCTCTCCTTTCCTCCTCTCATGTAACACAGTGCTGAGGTCCATGATAAGAGCAATCAGCAACCACAACTAGGTACTAGTACTGAGATGGGACACCAGAGGCACAAAACAGTTTTAAACTATCAGCACATAAAAACTACCATTTTATAAAACTGCTGGCCTACACAAATAGTAGAAGGGCATGTCTAACACTGCATGTGTTTCTGCAGTATGCCAACCCTCAACACAGCTTTAAGAGAGCTACCCAGGCACAAGGACAACCCTAGACACAGCAATGAAATACTGAAAGGGTAATGTACCCCCTTTCTCATCCAGTCACCATTATCATGTCTGGAGGGTTAGATCTGCTGTTGCAGCACACCACTGCAGACCGTGGTGTTGGCATACCCTGCAGCAGAAATGAAGGAAAAGAAACAACGTTCCTAGTTCACATAGTTACATGTTAACATTGAAAGTGTTTCCATCAACAGCTTCTGACAGACAGCCAAAAATAACATCACACTTCCCTTACAAAAGTCTAATATCTAATAGACCAAGCATTAAGATGTCCAGAAATAAACCATAAAGGGATTTCATCAGTCCCCAGCTCCTATTTAATACCTGATTATTACCTATTGCTAGAGTCAATATATAGCACCCATTCAAGATTCCATATTTCATCCTGAGGGGGGTGTATTTACACAGGGTAAGTGTTCATGTAACCACAAAGTAACAAATCCCTTTTAGTATGTAGAACAGTAAATGTATAATAAAACACTTTTTAAACCCATGTCACTCCAGGGAACATATTTGAGGGAATTTACTCCCAGGATAATGTTTTGGTGGTAAACAATCATTTGGTCTGTTACAGAAGGACTGATGGCATTATGAAGATCATTGGCTACAAGCTATTTAAAGTTTTGGCAAAGGAAAAACTTCTGCATTCTGTATAACTGTGCTCGCTTTATAACCATCAGGGATTATTCGTGCATAGGGGCTATCTGTCAAAGAATTCATTGTGATGGGTGCCATACGGGCAAGGAACAAAAAGACCTCTCTTTGCCTTATGCAAAATAACGAGTTGCAGATATGATTATGGTCTATAAAAAATGGAAACTTGGAACAGAAAGCAGGATTTTATGAACTCCTGTATTAACATTTTACCATCTGAATATTCTGTGAATTTTAAGATGCAAACCTGACATCTATCTGCCATTGTAAGTGAAATGAAAATAAGCAATGAGTAAGTTTGTATGATGAGCTAGAAACAGCCAACTAACCAGTTATAGTTTTTTCATGCAGCTTTTCAATTCTGGGGATTCTTGAAAAGTTCAGTATTTTTGGCTGGAACTGCAATTGTACACGTTACACTACTTCCATCCAGTTGAACTGAAATTTTCCTGCAGGAGGTTTTTCTTTTTAAAGCACCTAGGGGCTGTGACAACATGTTACCTGTTAGAGGCAATCACAGTATGAGTCAATAGAAAGGGCGGGAGGTTTGCCTGACCACAGTATGGAAGCAGTGTAAGCTGGAATAGAAAGTGCAAGCCTTTATCCCCACTGAGAACTTTAGTCCTTTCAATGTCTATAAGCCTTCAGATATTTGATACTTGCCTCAAAGTGACTACATTGGAACAATTTTGGTCATAGCTGGAAAGCAAGTTCTCACGTCAGAGCCCTCACAAAAATAAGTATCCAATCACCTTCACTTCCCATTTGTAAAATATAAAAGTCTACCTTGAAATGGTTTTGGTGGCTTCAGCTGTGGCAACACAGTATAAGGAATGAATGGCCTATTGCCTCTGGGGTCAAATACCATAAGACTGGTCTGTGCCTCCTCATCCCAGCTGTTACACTGCCACAGGTTGGGTAGATGGAATTACTTAACAGTCACTTCCCACATTATCTCTTGGGTTCCCACTCTCTCAATGTGAGCATTTCTCTCCCATGTGCAGGAGGCTGTCCACCTTTCTGGTCCTACCCCCTCCTCCAAACTACATTCTCTAGCAAACAGC
This sequence comes from Neopsephotus bourkii, assembly GCF_033783945.1. NCBI lineage: Eukaryota > Metazoa > Chordata > Aves > Psittaciformes > Psittacidae > Neopsephotus > Neopsephotus bourkii. The sequence continues at coordinate 13,258,943 of NW_026902298.1, read as the reverse complement.
TGGCCTACACTGACTATATTGAAGGCTTTCATGTCCACCAAACCCTTTCTGACAGTTACAGGTGCTGTTTAATACTGTAATGATGTATGCACTGTTACACACTATTCAGTGCTACCCACTGAGTAGAAACCATTAAGACATTCATGGTGCAGAGCTCCTCACCAAGGAGGATCTGGTGAGAGGGAAGATTACATCCCTGCCAGATCAGTCTTTGGCCTCTCTCCCACAACTGCTAAGAGCACTCATTTTAACTTATGTCTACAGGAAACCCTACTAAGCCCACTGCATAACTGCAAATAGGCAGCCAAATGCTATTGTGGGAGAAACAAACATGTCATTGACTGCATAATGAAATACATCACTGAGTCCGACTTGTAAATGCCTTCAGTCTCCAGCAAACTCTGCGGGACTGAAACAAATGGTCTAGGTAACTTGGCATCACTACCAAACTGTCATTTAGTGTTAATTCTTGTTTACTGCTTTTTATTTCTAGAGAGCATAATGACAACTTATTTAACCAGGAAATGCTAAGAATTACCAACAAAACAGAAGAAAGTAAAAATCAAATAGTATCTCCAACACCAAAGCAACACTAGGCAATGGAAGGTTAAACTCGGCTCACTTCAGTGCTGCAACTCTTCTTACAACATACCACTATCTCTTAAAAGCTGTTTTGTTCACAGCTGTACAATAAATCGGAACTGTATTACCCAAACATATTTTTAAATGAAATTATGGACAGAGCATTTTAAAATCAGTTAGCTTCGAATTAAAGGTAAAATACATTGAAAACTTGAAGATTATTTCCCACCTTTTCTATTAAGAGTAACAGGTTTGCTTTGGGTGAATTCTTTTAAATTTATTTTATTCAACACTTTCTGCTATGTTTTCTTGAAAAAAAATCAGAAATCCATTGACAAGTAAGAACTTCAGTCAAAAACAGCTTAGAATCAAAACCATTTCGGTTGGAAAAGGCCTTTAAGAGCATCAAGTCCAACTGTTAACCCAGCACTCCAAGTCCACCACAATAAAAACCAACACAGTATCTGCAAAATGTATTTAAAAACAAGTTCTGCAAATTAAGATCACATAAAATGAAACTGCTGTGCAACGCCAGCAGGTCAGACGTAATGTATCTCACGAAGGTCTAATGCTTGGACTAACACTTGATTATGGAAAATGAAGTAAGAAGCATGAAAACTGTAATTAGACAGCAGTGTCTCTGTTACATTCACAGAACAGAGTACTAAAACCATATTATGAATCCAGGCAAATGATAGATGCCAGTGCAGTTCTGGCTGAAAGACTAAGCTTGTTTTCTGGCAGGTCAACTCTTCAAGAACAATTCTCTGCTACATCCCAGAGTTAATTGTCACAGAAGTCCGTGCAGTCGGAATACAACACGAGGGACTCAACGCTTAAACATCAAGGTAGCATCAAGCCACGGACTGGCCCTCTCACTGCTCTTCAAGCCATTTCTGCCTGAAGCACTATAGCGTTTACGAGGAGTAAGTTACCAGCCTCTGACATTTTGGCTGCTTGCTTTATTCCTTTCCTGCCCGAGTTTCCAAAATCTGCGTGGTTTTAATTGTGCATTATATTCGGACAACACCACAGGTATGTGCTACGGCATCTTCTTGTTTGTGGGAGTTGTCCTCAAGCTGTATCCCTTAGCTTTTGGGATTTCCATTGGAGGCAAGTGAACTGGGGAGGTGAGCGGGGCAGAGCGACAATGGGAATATCCGGCTCTGCCTCCCGCTGGAAAAAACAGCAACAACAGAAAGGGAAGGGAAGATTCCCCGACACTGGATGACTGCGCTCCTCTTTGGGGGAGCTCAGGAAGAGGGAAGTCATCTGACAGCTCCAGTGGGAGGCTTTTCCAAGAAAACTTTCCAAGCTCTTTGGTGAGCGAGGAAACCCCTCGTACCTCCCCGCTAAGCTCCCGGCACCTCCGTCCGTCCCTCCCTCCTCAGCCCCAGCTAAGCTACCCCACCGCGGCGATCCAGTCCCCGGTGCCGGGACCAGCGGTACCCTGTCACCCCGCGCAGCCGCCCCGCTGCCGCCGGGACCCCCTCGCTCCCCCAGCCGCGCCCCGCCGCACCTTTTGCTCATGGGCCGAACCCGCACGGCCACCTTGACGTTAGCCATGGCTCGCCCGGTCACGCACAGCACCCGCGGCCGGCAGCGCCCCTGCCCCGCATCACGGCCCCGCCGCGGCGCCTCAGCGCCCGGGGAGGGGAGGAGCGGAGCCGGGAGAGGGCGGAGAGGAGGAGCCAGCCCAGCCCAGGCAGCCCCCGCTGAGTGGGAGGGAAGTCTCCCCGGGCGGAGAGGAGGGGATGGGGAACACCCCGCAGAGCAGCCGCGGCAGCCTCTCAGGCACCCAAAGAGGGGTTTTCCGACCCAAACAGGTCCGCCCGGGACTGTGATTGCAGGCTGAAAATCACCACCGTCCCCCGGCAGCACCACTAAACTGCCATGTGTAGCAGCGTAACAGCCTGGGATTAACTTCAGAGTTCAGTGCCCCAGCACCATTAAACGGGCGCTGCCATGAAGACACTAGCTAGGGACTACCCAAGAGAACCCCCTTTGTCTGACGAGTAAAGAACTGCCGGTCTAACCCAACGTTTGATCACTTTTCCTAGGAACGTGAGGGCAATCGGAAAATCAGCAGTGTTTAAAGTGCAAAGCATTCCACCTTTAATTAACAGTAATTTAAGGAAGGTGAGTATCCATCCCTTCCTTACTGGTGCTAAAGGAAAGCTCCCAAGCGTTTTAAATTCCTCTGAAAACCTCCAGTCTTCGTGTGGGTTGTATTTACGGTGTAAAACATAACGCTGAAACTTCCAAAGGACTGTAATTGAAGTCAATGTCAAACAATTGCATTAACAAAAGTAATATTAACCCCACAAAGTTACAAAGAAAAAAAATGCTTTCAGAATACTCTCCGTGTCAGCTACTGCCATTATCGTGAAGTGAGCATTGGCATAAACAAGATGCTCAACACAGAATTCCTGTTTGTTTTTTGCCAGTGTTGTTGCTCATTTTTAACTGGACTTTTTCTGGTTTTGCATTTCAAAATATGCAAAACTGATCTATATCTGAATATCCTATGGGAGTATTTAACAGACTATTTAAACAACTTGTTTAAATTGCCTTTCAACTGTACTATTAAGTACAGTATACTTTTAGTTCTCCTCATGAGACAATTTGCCTTAGGTTTCAGAAACGTTAGATGTAAATGAAAAAGATAACACAGTAGAGAACCTTCCAAAGTGAAGTATAGGATGGATCCCTTGAGCCCAACACTTTTGCCAATTCATGACCCACCAGCAAAATGTTAAAATGAAGAGATAGACAGATAGATAGACACACAAACAGATAGATAGAGCCATGAATCACTGTTTATTTCAGCAGGTTCATCAATGCCCATGGCAAGCAGGTTGGAACTGGATGATCTTAAGGCCCTTTCCAATACAAATCATTTTATGATTCTGTGATTTAATCATAGCAAAGAGTGAATTAGTACATCAATGGCAAATGGTATTAGCTAAATTCTACCACCTCCACAGTCAACTCTCCAGTAACGGATACAGTAAAAGAAGAAAATATGCTCAACTCGCTGGGACATGGCAAAACCACGTTTGTCTTCACCGGATTACAACAAACAACCTAACCAGAAATGCTTTCATCCGACTTCTGGAAGCATTATATTACAACAGTTTTGATTTGCCTGACCTAACTCATCACTGAAAGGCAGTGAGAGGTTAAGCTTGTGACAGATGCATAGGAAGTGATTCCCGAAGTCTGGATTCTGTTTCTTCTCATTTCACAGAATGTGCAAAGCACTTTAAATAAAAATGCCAGCTCCTCCACATTGTGTCAAGACCTTCGTTTCCACATCTGAAACTACATTGACATGGGACTTTGGACTCAAATCCTGCGATGACGTACAAGTGTTCACACAAAGAGCCCATTAAAGTTTGTGGGACTGAAACACCAGTTCATATTCTCAGATCCTATCTACTGACCTTTTGCTTGACTCAATCCAAATTGTGTCCATCCTCTTAACTTTCCTCAACAGCAGCAAAGACGAACATCAGCTACACTTACACACTACGCCAGAAAATGGTTAAGCTATATGCCTTGTCCGCACACCCAGCAGAATGATGTATTCTGGGGATTAAAATGGAATTCTCAGAAAATTTCAGCTGTAGAGTAGACCAACTACAAGTCAGTGAGATCAGAGTGTGCTCAACAAAGAGCCAAAGGTTTCTTCCTTAAATCTACCTTAAGGTTTTAAGCAATCATCAAACTATAGTGAAATTTGTGTGGTACTGAGCCACCTACTGGTCACTTCCAAAAAACAAAGGGCTCATTTTCAGACACGGCAATCAACTACAGGCTGGACATAGGAAGAATTCATTTAACAATAGGAAGGTAGAAAGGAATACATCTGCACCACTTCCAGTTTGCTCTGCATCATGCATATGAAACTGGACATCATCCAAAGACACCCACTATCCCAGTGACGTTTTACCAACAAGTCTTTTCATGATGTAAATGTCCGTAAGATTGCAAAATAGAACAATCAGTGCTTTTGCTAAATTCAGTCATACTCATGGAACAAGATTTTTATTCTAAGGGGGGGGGCACTGAAAATAGGCAAGCAACAGAAAAGAAGAGACTGAGCAATGTATTTATCACTACCACAGACATGTGGTTTGTCATGTATCACTGAGTCCCTCCCTGGTTTCCACAAAACCACATCATAACCATAATGACCTGTAACGTAAACCTAGTTTAATTTCTTGGCTGGAATTCCTGCAGAAGCCTAAGCTGAGATCCAAGACTTTGCACTGTTCTTTTAATTATACACTTCAGTAACAAAATAAAAAGTAAGAAACTAAGCTCTTGAAATCTAGTGCTTTTATTAAAGTTTTATAGCAACATACAAAATACAGCATATTATCAAGATCCTTACAGAAAACAGAGACACTATAGCAAGTGCAAAAGAAGTATCAAAACAAATGTGCATTGACAATACAGGCTCCAAGAGAATCTTGTCCAACTATTTCAAAGAGGAACTCCTTAACAGTCTTCTCGGTAGTCTGTCTTTCCATGAACTACAGCTCACGAACTGTTGTATAAGAACAGAAACATAACTACCTACAAAATCCCCCTAAAGCACCACAACTCTGTTGTAGTTTTCACAGAAGACTGTAAAAAGGTAGTTCTTTGAATAGGCATCCTATTTGAGGAAAATGATTTCTTAGGTTACAGATAAGCCAAAGTCCAATTCAGCAGTACTGCAGATGATGTTGGAAGTTCTTTGAAGTTCTCTCCACTTCAGTATATTCTCTGTCAGCTCCCCCAGTTCTATCACAAGCAACTCTGTTTTTGTCAAAGCTGTCTCCTGAAGTAGAAAAGAGAAGGATTTCATCTCTATATACCCTGTCAATCTAGCAGGATACAAAACTGACCTAAGCACCCAAACAGCATTGAGTTCTTAATGCTGGAGGAGATAGAAGACCCAGTTCTTTTGCTACTCACCATATTATTCACCATGTTTGGTATCTGAGGGTTGCTTCTAATGGTCTGCAGATGGCTTTCAAGCTTCTCAATGAAAGTTACAGCCTCAGTCAACAACTCTACTATATCCCTGTAACAAAGAAAGAGCCCTTACTCAAAAGTTGTGGAAAACAATGAGGATTTAATACTTCCTAGCTCTTAATTCTTCACCACATGGGTTTTCTAACTAATTTCTCTGTAATGACACTTCTTTTGTAACTCTCAGCAACAAGTAGGGCAGGAATTACAGAAGTGGGTGTGCACTTTGTCAGTAACTACACTAGATTTTTTGATAATAAGAACTACTATTTTTTTTTTAAATGTACTGTACATATCTGGGAATCATTCACACACTTATTCTGAGCAAGGAAGACACCAAATGCTAAAGTAACAATTCCTGCCTATGGAGAAGCATAATGAATTTAAGATACCTGTTTGAAACAACAGATCACAAATTGTTTTGTAATCTTCAAAAGACCAATAACCTAAGCAAATATTCATAAAAATATGTACCACTACCTTTCTACAAACTGAGCAATGAGTAAACTACTAGCTTTTAGCTGAGGTTCTGCTACCATTTTTATTTGTATTCTAATCAATGGAAAAGTGAATGAAAACATGCAATTTTTACTGCTTATTAGTTCAAATGAATTGCACTCATGCAAACAAAGAACAATTATTTTCTATATGCCTACTTGTGGAAAGTAGCCTCAATAGGCAGGCTCTCTCGACATCTGGGCTTCAGCAACCTCTTTCTAAGAGCCCTCTCCTCCTTCAGTACGGCTTCCAAGTGTCTGTTCATATCTTGCATAATCTCACATTTTTTGCCTATAAAATAAGATCGCAAAGTTGAACCTACTGTCCTGCTAAAACAAGAGCAAGATTTCTTATGGAGAAAGAAATACAATCTGATCTCTTGCACTGGACAGTCTACATTCAAGAAAGAGATCATTAATCAGAATGACTTTTGTTAGAGCTTATAGGATTTAGTATCAGCATGCACCTCAAAGTCTTAATACCTGATTTTTACGGATACTGCTTTGTTAATTTTACTTATCTATAGTTTTAAGTAAATTGTTTGAAATGAAACCAACTTTTTAAGACCATAGCATAGCACTGCAGTATCACAATATACTTCACTAGCCTAACACAGTAGTAGCAAGCTACAATATTTTTAAGCATCCATCAGATCACACAAGAAATGAATCCACATGCTCCAAAATATCAAGTGATTTTAGAGGCATACAGATACAGCAAAAATACACTGAGTTACTGGAAAAGCAGCAAGTCAGCACACAGGCCAAGGGAATCAAATCAGGTTATGGATGATCTGGGAATTCCTGATGCTGCATTGAGCTGTCCACCCCCCCCCCCCCCCAGCTGTTTTGGATAATGAGCTGCCACAGAAGCGCAAGTTCAGATAGTATGGAAGTGTTCATTACAGGCCCATAAAGCACCTGCTACCCCTAATTAGCTGCAACGAATTCTACAAGTGGTATGTACTCAGAAGGTACATTAAAATGCTGATAAAGTCATTTAACACTCTTGTTTTTTCGAAGGTACAACTGCACTTACCTAAGTAAAAAGGGTGAGTAATGTCTGCTGCCTCCTTCTCCAACTGCAAGATTTCAGTTTTCAGTTTCATCTATAACAGTAACAACATCAAATGAAGATGCATTTTTAACCTACTTATCCAGATATTGTTGACCCTCTTGGGGTGGAAATGGAAAAAGCAGGAGCATGGGGGAGAGCACACGTATGGAAGACACCAGAGAGGGAGCATTTGCAAGAGAGCATGTTACTGTGCTCTCTGGAGTGTTACCACTACTTGGGGGGGGGGGGGCGGGTGGTCAATAGGAAAAGACTGTTTAGAAAAAGCTAAAGAATTTGGTGGCTTATTGGGAATTTATGTTGGAAAAGAGAGATTTTGCAATCCATTCCTAAACACAGAAACTAAGACCTCCTACAAAGCAGTTTCATGGTCTGCATTCTACTAAAGAACCTTTTGCAGCCCCAAGTTCCCTCCTTCTGGAGGGTCTGTGTTGCGTTGGGCTTTTTTAGCTGTGGGAGAAGCTCTCTCACGGAAAACTCCTAGCTTTAATTCTTTCCAATAATAAACCAGCACAAGAACAGCAGATATCTTCCTGTGGCTGAGTTTTGGCCATTTTGGCTAGATAAGAGATGACTGAGGAATGTACAAAAGAAGAAGATTATGATGACATGCCAGTCTCTCAGGACACACAGAGAGCTGCTGCTTTGCTTTTCTTGATCACTGATGAGAGGACATAAATAAACATGCTTCACTCATAGCATATTGACCATTTACCAGAGAGGGTCCTTTGTATGTGAAACCTTCCAACAAAGGATGCTAAGCAGCCACCTTATTGTGAGCTAGAAACTGTTCTTTCTGCCTATCAATACAGGATGATACCACCTGTTTAACCCATCCTCCAAAAAAATGGTGAATTTGTCACACTGCTTTGCAGCAAGCTGTAAGCAGCTGCAGTAAGCTGCTGGAGCCCACACTGTGTGACTTAAACACAGTTTTTGTACCAACAAATGTTCAGAAAACATCAACATAAAATACAAGCCAAGAGCCAATTTAGGCAGGAGGAGATGACTGAAGTTACCTCTTGCTAATCAACCAGATAGTCTAGTTGCCTATAAACACATTTTTGTTTACAAATTTTTTACCTGTTCTTCAGTTTCTTCACAGAACTTCAGGTAACAATCAAAGATGCAGGCTGCTGCATCTTTCCAGTTACATTGAAACCTTTTGTTTCATAATGTTGTTCTTTATGACAACTCACAGTGGGGAAAAAGTACCAACTGTTTAACAGCTAAACTGTTTAAAACCCCAAAACATGAAACAATAGCACATGGCACTCTGATACATCATCAAGTGCCACTGTCATGGCTTAACCCCAACTGGTAACTAAGTGTAATGGGGAGGAATACTGGGGAGGGAAAAGCCTAAGAACAGTTTAATAATTAAAGTACAATATAATACTAATACTACTAATGATTAGAATGAAAAGGGAAATAGCAAGGAGAAATATATAAAACTGAAAGGGGAAAAAAACCCCAACCAGACACATACCCCCTAAAAAAAATGAAGCAAAAAACCCAGTGAAGAACAGTGATGCAGAATGCAATTGCTCACCACCCGATGACTGATACCCAGCCTGTCCTGGGCAGCAATAAGCTCCTTCCAGCTAACTCCCCCAGTTTATACCCCAAGCATGATGTGCTGTGGTATGGAATACCTCTTCGGTTAGTTTGGGTCAGGTGTCCTGTCTCTGCTTCCTCTCAGCTTCTCACGCCCCTCCTCACTAGCAGAGCATGAGACTGAAAAGCCCTTGATCAGGGTAAGCACTACTTAACAATAACTAAACCATCAGTGTGCTTTCAGCATTAGTCTCAGACTAAAGCCAAAACACAGCTCTGCACCAGCTACCAGGAAGAAAATAACTTTATCCCCACTGAATCCAGTGCTGAAGCGTTGGATGCACACTGACAACAGTAAAGGCTGTACCTCATTGGATGCACACCTACAACAGTAAAGACTGTACCTCACTGGATGCACACCGACAACAGTAAAGGCTGTACCTCACTGGATGCACACCGACAACAGTAAAGGCTGTACCTCACTGGATGCACACAGACAACAGTAAAGGCTGTACCTCATTGTATGCACACTGACAACAGTAAAGGCTGTACCTCACTGGATGCACACAGACAACAGTAAAGGCTGTACCTCATTGCATGCACACCGACAACAGTAAAGGCTGTACCTCATTGATTTCAGCTCGCATGTTTGCCATTCTTTCCATCTCTGTGAATTTCACTAAGCACGGGGGAGGTCTACAGTTTAAATCCAGTGTCTCCTGTGAAAAGAAAACAATGGGAAAAATGCAGTCAGAGCAAGAACACATGCTGCAAAGCCACTAGATTACCTTTTAAGAATCTAAAGTTACTGTTACACTCTCACACTAAGGAATACAGAAGATTTAATCTGAAGAATTCATAAAATAGATGCGTTTTTTAGGGAAAATGAACACTAGCGAAAATAAAATCTCATAAAAGGCATAATGAGAGCACTCTCAACGACACTGGCTTGCATGCTGCTGGAACACACCACAGGGCACAACAAACCCCTTGCGTCTATGCTCCATGCACCAGAAGGCACGGTTATTCCTAGTAAGGAAAGCTGCCACCAGCCAAAACCATAAGAGATCCCACACTAAAAGGGAAAACTCAGATTCGCAATCAGTTACACAAACAGGCACACACTTCAGCATGTTCAGCACAGTCTCACTTCAGGACACAGCCGGCTCCACAGCGGGTAAGCACTGAGGCCTGTCAGGCTGGAAATGGAGGTCAGGCAGCGCACGCAGGAAAGCCCGGCGGGACACAGGGGCCCGAAGGGCCTTCACCACAGGCAACTTTTGCCACCCCGCTGCCGTTCCAGCGCGGCCCCCTCCAGGCCCTGGGCCGTTACCTGGGTCACGGCGCCCGCCGCCAGGCACCGCTCCAGCAGGGCGCTCACCACCGTGCTCTGCCCCATCTCCCAGGAACAGCGGGCGGCCGCGGCGCCCCCCTGCTCCCCGGCGGCGCCCCGCTCCTCGGCACCATCGGCGCACAGCCGCAGACTCAGTTCCAGCGGCTCCCGCGCGGGCTCAGCCTCCTTGCAGGGCCAGGGGCTGACGGTCTCCATCGCTGAAGAAGCGGAGCGCCACCGCTCCACCATTGAGGGTGTCCCGGAAGCCCGGGCGGATGACGGCGGCAGTGACCGGAGGGCGGCCGCCATGTTGGGTGCGGAAGGAAAGGGTACGGGTGTGCGTCCGGTTCCGGGGGGCCAGTGAGAGCTGTAGGAGCGGCAGCTCTGGAAGGGCTGAGGCGGAGCCCGCGGGACGGTGCCCGCAGCGGGGCGGCATCGCGCGGCTCTGCACAGGTAAGGTGGGCCGGGTTGAATCCGGCTGCGCCCCTGGCGCGTCCTGCGGTGGCAGGGTTGAGGCGGGGATAGCCGGGCCTGCAGCGGGTCGTTGCTGGCTGCATCCCTTTCCGAGGGTCCTGCTGACTCTCTTCTGGGGAATCCTTCTTATCTCGGCTGTTGGCGCGCTGTGTGAAGCTTTATTCCCCACCTTCCGGCCACAGACCTGCAGCTAATCCCTCGGCCTGTAAACCCATGTAGTTAGTGCTGGGGATTAAACGCTGCTGGAGTTACAGGAGATGAATGTCGTGTGTCTGCATCTGTTGAGTCGCAGCAAAGGAGTCAGGTCTGTACATGAAACAAACGTTAACAAAAGAAATAGAACTGTAGCATTGACAGCATGTCATTGCTGATAGATGCCATTAAAATCATGGCCAGTCGCCGTGGAGAATCTCTAGACGACTGGGCCCTGAAAGAGGCAAAATTAGGAGAATATGCAGTTTTCCCGCTTAGTTTTAACTCCTTGTATCATTTCAGTATTCAAGTTGCTGTAATGAAAGCACCTTAAGCCAGGTAAATCTTTTATGTTCTAGACTTTAGTTACGAGGCAGATGAAAACGCAGCAGTGAAGGGGTTCATTATGATGAAATGCCTGTAGTGTTTAAGACGATACACATAAAATGACAATTTACATTTGTTTTATCACAGATACTTCGGATTGCAGTTCTCTAGTGCAGGATAACTGAGAGAACCCGCCTGAGACTGTCACTCAAATTCAGGACGCTTGACAGAACTGTTAGGATGGGAAATAGTGCATTAAAGGCCCATCTGGAGACAGCACAGAAAACTGGCGTGTTTCAGCTGACTGGAAAGGGTCTCGCAGAGGTAACGTATCTGTAGGGGAAATGTGGCAGTTTGTGTGCATGACTGACACTTTGGGAGAGAAATTCCCCCCTCTGTCATAATGCACTTCATATGTATGCTTTTTGTAATTAATAGTGGATTAAATTATTTCATGAATTTGTTTTTTTTTCCTTTTTGCTTGATTTTTTTTTTTGTTTTTACTATCTTTTGATAGAGGATTTATCTGTCAGGGCACTTGTATGCTTATGAGCTTATGCGTTAGAGTGTGTATATGCTCAAGAAGTACTTGTTATGTTGTTGTGCTGTTTTAAAAAAAAGGCTGTAAACTTGAGGGGAAAACCTGTAAATTTTATAACTGTATCATTACCTAGAAAGATACTCCACAATTTGTCACGTTTATATACTTATGCGGCAAACTTCTTGAAGTTTATTATATTGGAAATTGTCTTGACTTTGACTTGACTGCAAAAAACCACAGAATGTGCTGGAATCATAAGTCAAGTAACAGTTCACAGGATAGCCAAAATAACCCTATATTGTGCTAATTTTCCAAGACTTCTGAAGTATCTTTTTCTACTATCCTACCTTCTCTCTTCCCTTTTCCTCTGCCTAACCAGAGAGAATCAAGATCACTGGCCTGTTGACCAGGTTTTTCTTTTTTTCAGCTCAGTGCCAAGTGCAGGGTAAAGTGGTACAGGATGTAAATAAGAAAAAGGAAAATGTTTTTCATAATTAATAAAAAAGGAAAGCAAGAGTAAAATTTCCCAGTGTGCTGAAATAAAAAGTTGTTAACTAGCTGTAGAATGTTTTTAAATGGCAGGCACAGTTCAGGGAAACACACAAGAGGATTAAAATATAACCAAGCTCATGTCATGGTACACTTCCTTCTCCCTTTTTTATTTAAATTCTTCGGATTAAAATCAACTTCCTAGATGTCAGACTGTCTCCTTTATATCCCTTTTCCTTTCCTCAGATGAAAAAAAATGTTTAAAAATATGTATTAAGCAAATTTGCCAGCTTAGTTGCACACTGGTGGTTGGGCATTCTGATACGACAGCATGTGATAACGGTACAGATTTCAGTTAAAATTCTAAGCTGTGAAATTTGAACATTCAGAGCTAAACATATCTAATACATCTAAATAACATATCTAACATATCTAAATGCTGTATTGTTTCTCCCCCCTAGTTTCCTGAAGATCTGCAGAAGCTAACAAGCAACTTACGGACGATAGACTTGTCGAACAACAAAATAGAGCTCTTGCCACCGCTCGTAGGAAAATTTTCCTTGTTGAAGAGCCTTGCTCTAAACAACAACAAACTGAGTATGTCTGCTCGTTAATATCTCTGTAGATTTTAAAAACAAGAACCTGATTTCTCTGATCAGAAACTAAATGTAATTGTTGAACTCTCACAGGATGTGAATGGGGAGTTTAGTCACCTAAACTGAAATCTTTGGGAATCATGTACAGGAGAAAAAAGTCCAGAACCATAAATTCTTCAAAACTAGTTGCCAACTTAGTTGTATTATCAGTTTTACAATGACATGTAAGTACTTAAAACCATAACGTTTCTGTGCTGTGACTTGTCTGATCTGAAATTACAAGTGTCTCATGGTGTAGCACTTGCACAGAGAACTGGTAAAGAAGAGCATCTGTAGAAAACATTGGATTTGAAATCCTATAGGGTTTCCCTGTGTAGGTTTGAATCCTGCTAGGTAAGAGGATGTAGCTCAGTGAGAGAGTGCTTGCTTCTCATGTAAGAGGTCCTGGGTTCAATCTCCAGCATCTCCAGCCTGTTCCACAGAGATTGAGCACCACTTCCTTTGACAGCATAATGAGGCAGGTGGTTTTCCCAGGGTGAGGCTCAACCCTTGCACTCCAGGTGTGCTGACCCCAAATGCGGGAAACTTGGCTGCATAATTTGTGGCTATTCAATGGTTGTGGCCATTCAGTGGTTGTTACTGTTTCTGTTGGACAAAAAACTAACTTCATGGAAAAATCAGATGAAGTGAGGAAACTAACTTTTTTTGTTTGTTAATTGTGTATTATCTTCCTTTTTGAAAACCAGATTTACAAACCTCTGACTCTGTAGTGCAGCTCAGAAGTGCTACAGCTTATGCACGTGTGTAGGTAGAATGAGGGATGAATGAATGCCAACAGAGCTTACCTGGTGAGGCTTTTATGCTGGCATGATACAGTATGAATTATCTGAGAACTTAGTTTTGAATAATACCTTTAAAGAGCTACACCTGAAGCTGTGAATTGTGTGGTCATTCAAATGTAATAGAATGTGTTGGCAAAGTGGTTGGTAAGGAGTACAGCTGATTGATAGGCTAAACTCTTCTGAGAGTGGTGTTTTCAGGATGTGATTTGAAGGTCTGCCTTATCTGCAGATTATTTTTAAGACACTTATGGAAGATGGTTAAAAAGCACATGTTGTCACTGGGCGTAACTTTCTGTGCAGGGATCTGTGCCTTCATTGGAAAAGGAATCCTGTGAGAAATTACTGTAATATAGCACTGTTTTCCATGTAGAAACTTACTTGAATTAAATGGGTATGGACACTTACTGCTCTTTGTTTAGGTCATCTCTTTGTTGTGTCATTTGTTTCTAGCTGCTTTACCTGAGGAGCTGTGTAAACTGAAGAAACTGGAAACACTACACTTGAATGGCAATCACTTGAGGCAGCTGCCGGCGGCGTTTGGACAGCTTTCGGCTCTCAAAACCCTGAGCCTTTCTGGGAACCAGCTTCGGACTGTGCCTACACAACTCTGTGGTCTTCGCCACTTGGATGTGGTAGATCTTTCAAAAAACCAGATCCAAAACGTGCCCGACAGTGTGGGAGAATTGCAGGCTATTGAACTCAATTTGAATCAGAATCAGGTCTGGTAACAGAAATATTATGGGCATGTAGATTTAGGATGTGGTCTGTCTTGGACTTAGTACATTCAGGGAACATAAACTCAAACCATCACAACTTTATAGCTAAAAGACCTCCCCATACTCAACAGAAATGAGGGATCACAACTAGAATTTTTGTACTGATGCATCCCACTTCCTGATTTGACTGACTGATAAATCCTGAACCTAGTCATATAGAAAATTATTTGAACAGTTCTTAGCAGGAATCTGATAAACATGTATCGGTTGCCTGTCGTCATGGAAGAACAAAAAGTTACATGGACTTTTGATTATTATTATGGTTGCTTACACATTGCTGTCAAGTACTTACTGTTAATGTAGTTTATATTTACAAGGTAATTGTTCCACATTAGCCTGGAACAAATCACTTGAAGTAATCATGGATTACTAATATTTTAATCTCATTTCTCTCTTTTCTACCAGATTTCCCAGATCTCAGTGCAGATCTCCCACTGTCCACGCCTCAAAGTGCTGCGTTTAGAGGAAAACTGCCTAGAACTCGGCATGCTTCCTCAGAGTATCCTCAGTGATTCCCAGATCTCACTGCTTGCAGTAGAAGGCAACCTCTTTGAAATTAAGAAACTCAGAGAACTGGAAGGTTATGACAAGGTTTGTGTCTTTCTTTCTTGTGTGTGTGGCTTTTTTAAAGAACCTTCTGGTGAAGTCCTTACTCAGTACCTCCTCAGAGTACTAAGCATTTATGCTGGTGAATAAAAGCACAGTCTGTTGGTATTGTCCCTGGTACTGGATTTGTAACTAGCCTCAGAAAGGAATTTCTGGAGTTCTTTAGAGATCAGCTTCCTCATAGGATTCAGGATCAGTGTTCTTTCGTCAGCATCTATTGAAGGGTAGGTGGTGATGATAGGCATGTCTTCACTTTGATGGGACAAAAAAAATGGATGATGCTTATTATGCAGCATTCTTAACTGTTTGCTCATGCTTAACCCTTGAGATTTGACTATTCAGCACTGTGAAGACTTGCTTTCTGGAACATTAATCTGAATTACAGCAAATGGCAGAATTTTTTGGAGTTTTTTTCTTTGAAATTAAAGCTCTAATGTTTGGGAGCTCTAAAGCTCTGTAGTATATGGGAAATTAAAGGATGCTTTTGATACAGGGTGCTTTTGAGTCTTGGAGCAGAAGCCTAGCTGCTTTCAATAACAATGAATCTTGTATTAACTTCTGAATCTTTGTTTTCTTTGTAGTACATGGAACGATTCACAGCTACAAAGAAGAAGTTTGCATGATCATTATTCAGACCCTGTGTATTGCCAGTAGAAGAGTTAGTGACTGAAGCAAGCATCTGTTTCACTGACTTAAATCAAGGCTGATGGAGAGTACTCCTTCTCTAGTAGTCTGATATGGTCTGTTAAGGCCACATTGAATAAACTTGAACTAGAGAACATGGGTATTGAACTGATGAACCAGTCCAGGGGCCAGTTTTGGGTTTTCTGTGCCACTATAGCTTTTACCACAACACATGTTCTCCTTTGTCAGAGCTTGTTCTTTCACAGAGAAAAGCGGAATGAGCTGGCTGTTGATCTGTAAGAGGATTATTTCTTCTGGAAACATTTTTCCATGATCGCCCATGGAAGTTCTACCACCAAAGCAGATCTGAAAAATTGTATGTCTTGTACCAAGCGCTATTCTACAGTGAAGAACTTTTGCAGCTGAGGTTTTAGTTTATAACCTAAGTTTTTTATGAAGCACAAATAATTGTGGCTGTTAAAAGTGTTTTATTAACTGCTTCTGGTGAACAACTCCTGGTTTGAGCATTCTTCATTCATATTCTACTGTACAGGCTTTCTTTTCCCATAAGCAAGAATTGCACTACAGTCCACTTAAGCTGTATCAAATAAAAGGTTCATCTTCAACACACTCAGTAAAAATGTAGATTGCTGGAAAATACAATACCTTTGCACTGACTCCTTGTGTAAAGAACAATGCTAAATGTTAGAGTTGTCAGCCTACGCTGCTGCCTTATTACCAAAAGCACCTAGAAAGAGCTAAAACTGTATGCAATTATGTAACTTATACTGAAAAGAAAAATGTACTTGTTTATTTTAGTAAATAATTTTCAAAAACTCAGTTCAACTTTATTTGGTGTAAATGCTGTTGTCACTTTAACAAGTAGTACCAAGTTATCACTGAAAGCTGTCACTTAGGTGCTCAGTTCCCTCAGTTGTTGGTAACAGCTGTACTTCAACTGCTTTGAGAAGGCAAAGGATTTGAGTACGTCAACGCTTTGTTGTGCATGTCAACACTGACAGTTCAGTCTGCTAACACAGTACACTGCACTATCAGGACAATGAAGTAAGAGCTGTACTAAGTCCACTTCTTGGCAAGATAAGCATAGATGTATCTATTCCTAATGAGATCATCTTACATAACTACCATTCTTTACTGAAGCTTTCCTACATGAAGTAAGAAAGGCATTTGGACACCAAGCTCCTTAACATTACTGGTGTAATCACTAATGTATTCAGTGTTTCATTCCATCTGCTGTTAAGAAAAATTGAGTTCTGTGCCAGTTATTTTCCTCCTGTGTAACAGCTGTAATTAAGATTAGCAATAAGTGGCTCTTTTATATGATGCTCAGATGTGTCTAGTTGCCTGCCCCTGTTGCTATCTAACTTCAATTCTTGCATAGTAATTGCTTTTGTAATAGCCTTTGAAGGAACATCAACTCCTTATTTTAACTTCAATTCTTACATAGTAATAGCTCTTTTAATAGTGTTTGAAGGAACATCAGCGCCTTACTCGGGTGGTGGATATGATTCACCATCATACAGGGAACTAGTTTTACTTAGGAACCCCCATTCCAGATGTTAATTTATGGAAGTACTAGCTTCCTGCAAGTAGCTGACAGCAGACAATGGTTATGAGACTACTTAGTTTTGTAAGACATAACTAGGGAAATGCTTGGAGAATGCAAACATTATCATAATGCAAGGCCCTGTATACTCAGAAATCCCTTCAGTTTCACCCCAAAAGATTCCAGAGATTAGGATGTGCAAACCTAGCTGTGAATAGTTTAAAGCCCCAGGCTTGTTTTAAATTTTTACCTCCTTCCACTTGATACCTAAATCCTACTTAAGTATTAGCTTTTCTCCCAGAGATTTGCTATGCATGAGACATCCATAGAAGAAAGCCCCTTAGCAGACTTCCCCTTTGCATTCACCATATTTGACAACTACAAAGAAACATGCCATCATCAATGTGAAGGCACCTGGCAGGGTTGTGCACTGGTTGTTTTTAACTGGAAATGTCTCTCATTTAACATTAGTTTAACCATATCCTTTTGTCTTTTTAAAGACATATAAGAACAGAGTGCAGGTCAGAACATTTAAAACTGATGCAGTTAGCATCACTATAAAACAAACAAAATCCCCAAACCACTCATGTATTTTATTTCAGACCTCTATCACTTGCTCTCCAATTTACTATTGCAGCAAGATAGATACACTTTTCATCTACCTATCCCATCAACATATTGGTAGTGCATTACTGTCTGAAGTGCAGCAAAGGTGAATTAGCAACTGCATGTCACTGCATTATGCAAACAGCAAACTGTGTCACCATAGAGCCTTCACAGACGAATGTTCTGCAACTTGCTGCACAAGCAGCACATGCTGCAGTTTATACATAGCTACCCCTGTGTTCAGAGGCTTAATTCATCTTTCATCGAGGACTAGCCTCACTTGAATTTACTCATTATCATCATTTAAGTGTAGCCATGGGACACATGGCTCAGAATAATAATTTATATTTTTTTTGCCACTAGTTACTGGTAGAAATACAGGAAATGAGAAGTACTGCTTCCAAGACACTCCTGGATACACTATTCTCTCGCAACTCAAAACTGATGCACATCAACGTAAGTTTGTATTTTGCCCCTGCCTTCTGCCCCCACAAGAGTGTTCTGATAATCTGAGGCCCTGCCATCAGAGAAAATACAGTGTAAACTTCCTCACAAGAGAAACTGCAAAGGCAGGAGATTAAATCACTGGATTTCACCTACTGAAGTAGGTATTTGGAAGGCCATCTGTTACTGATACTTGACTTAAAGTGCAATTCCTATACCATCCTGATGTCCAGTCCCATGTCAAATTAATCTTTCAGAGATGGATACATTTCATAGGTTGAAGTTAGATGATGTTTTTTATGCAGGGATGAAAACTAGAGTGTTAGATCACAATAGTCCTCTCTTCCCAACCACACCCATTCCTTTGTTAGCATTAGGATTTCTGTGATCTAGAAATAGAAGGGGAACTTCCTACTTGCACAGTAGCAACTAGTTCTGCCAAGTTTTTCAAGGACAGGAAACTAAAAGCGATTCCTAAGAGAAAATAGTTTTAAAACACATTCAGTTATAAAAGTATGTATTTTTTGTGTACAATATATAGTTTAACAATCAAAAGCAGAAAATGTAAACCTTCATTCATATTAGCATTCAGAAATACAAAGATGTACAAGCATTGATTCCATCCCACAGAAATGGAAATTAAGCATCTATTCTACAGACAACAGCAAGACAATACAATAAGCAGTCTGTGTTGTTTGCTAACAAAGTTACCAAATCCTGCATGAATTTGGCTCTCACTGCACCAGAAAATAGTGTTGATATTCTCAATACTAATACTCAAGCTTAGAGCCTCAAGAATTTACTTTGTGTGGTATACGTTGCTACATTATGGTTCTGATATATTGATTACAGCATTCTCTCAGCCAACATGCCAATTTGTTGTTTGCTCAGGGTAGACAAGAACATGGACTTTGAATGGCAAGGGAGAAAAACATTGCAATGCTTGGAATCCACATGCTACAGAGCAGATTTGCACTGTTGTAAGCAGAGTAATGTAACTCCTTTAGTCTCCTGTTTCAGGAGACAGCCATAATTCAATAAAAATATACTTTGCTTTCACAACCAGCAGCAAGTATCTCTTCAGTTAACCTGAAGTTTGTAAGAAGGGGATAAAAAGGCATACAAATGTCTTGTGCTTTCCCCACACAAGCGGTGGTTAGAAATTTACTATGCAATGCTCTTCAAAGTACTTCTTTGCTGCTTGTATTTTTTAAGCGCATAAATCTTTATTTACTAAGGGGCTAGATAATGAGCTTTTAAAATTGATTAGCATTCCAACAATTACTGGAAGCCAGACAGAAGCCAACATACACTAGTAAAATATCCACAGTCCCCCAAATATGACTTTACCTTATTCACATAAGGTCTACCACTGGCCTATTTATTACAAGCAGCAGCTCTGTCCTTTTGTCATTTTTTGGGGGGGGAGTAAAGTGTATTTTTTGTTACTTTTCTTGTTTTGTTGGGGTTTTTGTGTGGTTTTTTTTCCCTTTAGTTGAACTGAGAATATATCAGTAATGCTGATTGTATTTCTACTATAAAGAAAAAAACACTGTATTTCAGCAGATTAGTGTCATCTCAACAGCCCTGGGATTTCTTATCAGTAGTTACAGGATACTTGTGGGCTGAGCTTCCAAACAAATCACCCAATAATGCTATTAGGTTTAATCATTCCTCCAATTAATTTGAAGACTTTTGCCATCCAACATAAAAAAGAAAAAAAATAAAAAATCACAGGTTAGTCCAAAGCCCCATTTTCACCTTTAAGAAAGGCATTATTGCAATTATATGCATCACTTGCAATTTATTTGCCAATTTTTTTAAGAAAACCCTAGAAATAAATCTGATTAAATTACAGTAAAATCAAACAATTTTTCTTCATTCCTATGACAGCTTTACCTCACCGGGTCAGAAACTCCTATATACTGCAACAGGAACATTTTGGTTGCAAGCAACCTGAACATGTAATATTTCCAACTGCAAGTCTCACGGTCTGCAATAATAAATCAGTCAGGAATCTATTTAAAACTAGTTTATTTAGAACTAGCATACAGTTCATAAATAGATACTGCTTCCTCCACACTTGTGACAAAGAAGTTTCATTATAAGCTTCTCTGTTTCCAGTACATTTGAGAAGCTCCCCCAAAGTCACTGCTGAGAACAAGCTCTGCACCAGATCAGAGTCATTATTTTGCACTTGGAGAAAGGCATAAACTGAACTCCAGTGAAAACTGGCCAAAATGGACTCTGATACAGGATGAGACACACACACTTTTCTGCTAAGTTTCTTCCAGTTAAGATGCATCATTCAAACACTTAAAAGTTAACTTTTAGATCAGGGGCATAACATTTTCCATCAAATAAATACTTCAGGGAGATCATTTTATTTTGTTCTACTCATATGCACGTGGGGTTTAGAGCAGGTATATATATATACTTACAACAAATATTATCAGGACAATGCAGCATGATTTCTAGGCATAGCCTCCAAACCAATGGCAACCTGTATATTCCTCCAGTTACCTTTACACTAATGTTCATGTGGTCAGGAGTGTTTTTAAGCCTTCAACCCACAAGTACTTAGTGGGCCTCTTCAATTCTGTAACTGACAAATTCAACCTCAAACCAATCATGTGGTTTAGACTGTAAAATTATCGTTAGCGTGCTAGAGATACAAGTCAGACAATATTCACCAAGTCCCTATTTTAGTGAAGACACTCAACTTATGAGGTATTTCAAACAGTGCAAAGTGCCCTCTCCAACTTCCCACAGCTGTAAATTCAGGTTACTCTGCTTGTTCAACTTCAAGAACATTTTGGGTGCAGGGGAAAAAGGAAAAAGAAACATGCAAGAAGATTCTCAAAGCCATAACACTCTTAGCCCTGAGCAGTTTAAAGATAGTGAAGGCAGATGGGTAGGAGGAAGCTATGTTGTTGGCTGCTTTCTTGGAGTCAAGGCCACATTTACATGAAGCAATATAAAAAAATAAAAGACAATTAATCCCTACAGAAAGGGTTCTGCTTCATTTTACCCAGCCCCTCTTATTTCAGGATAGAAGTTTCACAGATCCATGAATATGGTGGCTTGCAGCTGGAGAGACAGTGTCATTAACAACGACAGCAGGCTTCAATTGTCAATTAGTTTCTTGGCTCTGATGTTGGCTTGCTCAATGCGTTCCCTGTTTGTATCAGCCTGAAAGAAATTCACAGGTCATTTGCAGACTTCTTGCAAAAGCATTTCAAAATTCAAACCAACAGAAACTTCTGCAATGCAGGGTATTATCACTGTGGCAGGCAGAAGGGGAGCCGCTTCAGTAAACTAGATGATCTAAGAAAAACCCAATAGCATAACCTTTTATTGGGGGGTTCATTCAAACTAGGAGTCCTGTGTTAACATTGCAGGCTACCAGAAGTCACCCAGTCAAGCCTATGTATTCCCCAGGTGAGCTGGAATTTTACTTTCCTTTTTTGTTGTTGTTTTTTTTTTTAATAAAAATAACTTCAGAATAGAACTGATGCTTTTAAGCTTAATACTGCTTTGTTTCTTTACATGATATTGTCCCTTGAGGATCCGCCTTTAACATTTTGATTTGGTTTCCACATCGTGCAATAGATTTCAAAGCACCTTTCAGCAGAAAAGGATAAATACCCTGAGACAGGTGCCAGTCTGAAAGCCAGGAATAACATTTCCACTTTTATTGCTGCTTTGTAAAGCAATTCTAACTTGTTTCTAAAATTTTAATAGTAAGTTTGATCAGCAAGATTTATTCAAACCACTGAAATGAAAGTGTCAGGCCAAAACAGGTGCTTGAAACTACCAGAAAAACTATTGCTGCAAACAGTAACTCCCATTTACAGTTAATCTGACCAAGCCAATTTCAGTCCACATGATAAAATGTAACAATTTCACACCTCACTTTAAACTGTTATTAAGTTTTCTAGTGTTCTTTAAAATGCTTGACTTTAACTTGGTAATCTTATCAGACTGGTGGTTTCAGGGAACAGTGAAAGACAATTAGGGCATCCTTCATAAAATCATGTTGATTGCATTATTAAAGCCACAACTCCCCAAATTTACTAGACAAAACTGAGATGCTGACATTGGTACAACCAGCATTTGTGTCAGACTAACTGTATATTTGAGAAAAGTCTATTCCTGTCACTTTTAACCCTACTGGGCATTTAATGGTATCTTTAACTTCTCATTTTGTCTTAATTACATGATTTTACAGCAATCCGTGTTCACTTCTGCTGTTTTTAAATCCTTAGCATACACTATTCATTAAGTTTTGATTTCCTTTCTTAAACAAGATGCCTGTCAAAGCTTGTATTCATTTCATAATGTGGGGATTTCTAAAATATGCCTAACTGCCTCATAAGATGCACACCCCCCTATATATTTATATAGGATTCATCTGTTCTGGGAAGTTTGTCTTTAAAGCAGTAACATTTGGGGAAAAAAAAAAAGTTACTGGCTATGACTAACTCCATTTGCTGATGAGGGCAGACCATGTCCCTGCACACCTACAAAACCTATTATTCCAAAGTCTCCCCAGTCCCAATATTAACCTGTCCATGAGAATCAGGGCAACAAATCACCTGTGTTTTATTCCATGTTCAATGATTATAGCAACTTCTTAGGAATTCCAGAAGAATCTTGCTTTTGTCAAAAATACCTATTCCCTACCGTGTACAAGATTCCCTATGAGCAAAAAATCCTCCAGTATGTTTGCCCTTTCAATCCTATCAAGTTGAAGTTCAGTGTTTTCCAGAGCACAGTGACCTGTGCTATATATTGAGGTTTCCTGATGCTCTGAAGCACTTGAATTCTCAGCTATGCACCCAAACACCCAGGTGTCCCTTATCCAAATCACTGCAACCTGGACAATGGTATAATCTTGATGCATACTTACTGCAAATACGTGTAGACAGAATGGTAAACCCATTCCTTATAACTTCTCAGTTACAACCCAACCTCTAAGCAAAGGGAGAGAACACCTTTGGCACTTACCTTTTCATTTATCCGGTCTATTTGTTTATTCTGGGCATCAATCTCATTGCCCATATCCAAAGCCATGTTTTTCAAATTCCCAAGAATGTTTCCCACTTGAGCAAGATTTTCATCCATTTCATCTTCTCTGGCATCATTTGTTATCCTGTTCAAATAATTAAAGACAATGTTTCTAGGAATCTAAAGCTTGCTTTTATTTACCTAAAATTTACTTTAATATCAATTATTGCTCAAATACATTTCCTGTCAGATGTTTACGCCCCCCTTTTAGAATCCCACATGTTCCAAGCAAGCAGCCCACTAAAAAGGTGTAAGCTATTAATCATTACAAAAATAGCCTTGGAATTTAAAGTAACAGCTACCAGAGGAAGTTTAAGACATGAGGTTGTCTCAAATATACTTTCTGACAGTAGAAGTCCTTAGTATTTTTAAGTCCCCTCAATAAATAAGCATGAAGCTCTATAATCCTCACACGCAGAAACAGACTAATACCACCACGACAAAACAAATGGAAGTTTAAGATGAGCACTACAGTACTGAAAGTGCAGGTGTCTGCCATCCTGTCCAAGTAGGAACAATTCTTCCAAGCAGCAGTAAAACACCTTACTATTTAGCAACTTACGCTAAAATGCATCTGTAAAGCTGGCAAGTGATAACTTAGGATTCCTAGTTTTAAGATTAATATAAAGGAGCAAACCTTGTAATGTATCCACCACTTGGTCCTCCAGCAGTCTGAAACTGCTGCTGATTTATTCTTCTTGGTTGCATGGATATCACGTGATCTGCCGAGTTCTCATTTCCATCTCCCCAGGTTGCTCTATATACCTTGCTAGCCTCGAAGTTTTTTGTCCTGCTCCACAAAAATAAGAAATCTGAACTGTCACACCAGAAATACAGTTTCCTGACTGAACTTCTGAATTCATCTAGAATTTTCAGAAAGATTTGTGCCTGAAAGAGAGTAGATTTTGTATACACAAAGCCTTGTCTATGCAATGCGATTTCTTGTATCATGACAGTAAAAACATAACTGAGTTACTCTGGGACTGTGATTAATTTGGTCTTAAGCTTTAATATAAGCACAGCAATTTCCTTACATTAACATACTTTACCAGAAGAGGGGAAGCTTATGTCAGTCACAGGAAAGCTCACACTGTCAGAAGACAAAGTTACATTTATGACAGGAGTTGGTCTAGAGTCAGGATTTTCAGGGAAGAAATGGGGATTAATGAAAAGATTCCTCAAACAGAAATAGCTACTCCATGCAAGAAAACCATTAATCTCTACTGTTTTTTCTGTTGGACATTGTTTGTTGCTAACTCTTTCCTTTCGAAGTTAATGTTCCTCAGGTTGATTTTAATTACGGAATAACAGTAACCATGTTTAACTGGCTCCATTTTGCAATTTGATTGTACTAACCCTATTAAAGCAACAAACCAGTTTACCATTATACTTTTAGCACATTAATTCAGAAGAGAAATAAAAATAAAGCAGCACACTAACATGAAACAGTGTCAAGAATCAGACTCACAAAAGCAAGAGGGGAAGAAAAATCTAGAGAAAGAAATAACTGATCTAAATTGGGGTCAGTTTTTATGAACCAAAAAACCATATTTTGAGATAATACTCTCATGTTCACCTTGTTTGCTGGCATTTTCAGGTTTAAGCTTGATAATCCAGACTCCACTGCCACTTTTCTGCTTCTTTTAAGAAGCCTGTGAGGGGAAATCTGTAGTGTCTTTCAGTACATCTAAGTTTACAATTATTGGTAATCATTTTCCCTGTAGTGCCTTTCAATAGCCCAGACATTTTACATTTGAGGTGTCAATGTCATTAACTGTAGCTGCAATTAAAAAAATATTCCCCTCATTCTGTTGGCACTTGTGTAATTGAAAAGGGAAATGGTGTTTCATAGGCCAGATGCTATAAGACGTAATCTAGTATGAATACATCAAGGAGAAGAAACGGAATAATTTCTCAGTTCATAATGGAAGTGTTACGCCCAGCAGAACTCTAAAGAAACCTACACTAGTCAATTCTAGCTCCTTGTGCTTTAAGCCACGGGTTTAAAGATCTCTTTAGGTAGGAGATTTTTATAGCAGGAGAGCTTTGCGTGCTTGGCTTCTGGATTAACAAAGTCTTAGGTGCCAGAGGTAACTGAGGAATTTATTGAACAAAAACAAGTGGCCTGAAAACTACTTGCACAAAAGTAGACAGCTAGAAACAAAACTACTGCTCAAACTAAGCAGTTAAGAACAAAGCTTTTCACCACCTGATTTTTTAAGAACTGTTTTTCAAATTACTACATATTCACTTTTCTCATATTTCCATAAGCATAAGGTGATTTATACAGCCTGTCAAGCTAGCAAGGCCTCAAGCAGTTGTTCAACATTTCCACAGGTAATGCACTCTGTAGTACTTCACGTTTTCTATTCAAATCAGTATTAAAAGACATCACAGTTGCACAGAGACCTACATGCAGGCATCATACACATGCAAGCAGAAATCCAATAGAAGCATCACTTCAGACAGCTGGTTAAATGACATCTGCACTAGTAAGACTGACCTTGTCCTAAAATCCGCTTTCACCAGTTAAGTGAATACAGCTTCTTATCCTAGTCTTCATTTTTAGAAAGCAAGCATCAGTGTTAGGAGAGAATGGAAAAGAAAGAAGAGTAAAGACCAGCAAACTGGTAAATAGTTATTAGTACATAGATTATATTAGAGTGCTGCCAGTATTTCATGTTTTCACACAGCTTTTACACATAGCCTAAGCCTAGAAGAAATAAGCACTATTTAATTTAGCAAGCATTCTGATTTAGCTTCATGCTTTATGAAAACAAATTAAATGCTTTAGAGATAACTGGTTGACAAACAACTCCAACATTGACAGAAATGTCCCAGATATATGAAAGGCATTCAAAGTTTCATCTTCCTCTGTGTCCTCTACTTACCTAGTGGATTTTTCTGTACATTACTGCCTGTTTTGGTATACAACATTATTTTTTATTGTTATCTGTGTACACCAAAGGACTGCCACAAGAGTTAATGAACTCTGAGCTTGCTCAGTGTCAATAAGCTGCTTAGCTTCAGTGAAATAAAACTGTAACTACAGAAAACAAAGACTAAATGTGTCAAAATACTCAATTCATCAGATTGATAAAACTAATATAAATCAGTAAACACACCTATCTAGAGGTCAGGACAGAACCATCTGCATTTTCAAAGTACTACAGCTCTAAGACTTTCAGCCTTAGAAGCCACATGTATCTATCCTCAAGGATCCTCAAAGCATTATTCTGCTGGATAAGCAGACTCAGCTATTCCAAGGAATTCTTACCTAGGTTTCTGCTACCTCTCAATTGAATGATAGCTGGGTTTTGGATTGTTTTCTCCTCATGCTAAAGAGCTAAAAATGACCAAACACACACACACACTACTCACTTCAGTGGTCACACTCTTAAAAGAGCTTTTATCTTCTTCACTTGGAAGAACTATGATCACATTTAATTCACACAAATCAATTTGATAGTTTGCTGCTTAAAGACGTAGCTAGCACACTGCCAAAAATAAACGTTGTTTTACTTATACAACTGATTTCTGATAGTTTAGGTTGATTTGTACCGCTAAACAACTAAACAAGTGCCATACAAAAGACATTCTTAACTGACTTGGTTATGATAACCAGAACACTGATGTTCTACAGGTACTGTGAAGCAGGTCTACAAGAATTTATGTAATCAGTAATGAAACATTACAGCTTTAACACCAATGTCTGTTCTCCTACTCTTCCTCCCTAAAGCATGAACATTTTTTTTTAATGCCTAGAGAATCAATATTACTTCTCTTATTTAAAACAGAAGTCTTCCTACTTTTAAGTTAGTGCAAAAGTACTTTTGTAGAGAAGTACTTTTGGAGTCCAATTTGTAACACAGGCAGGCACTTACATACAGCTATCTGCAGTCCAATCTGGTCTCATCCATACGGAGATTGATAGTATTTTGCCAAATAGAAACTTTAGAGGAGATTAGGGCAGAATTGTGCAGTATGTTACACAGCAGCTATATTTACAGTTACAGGGGCACAATATATGGTTAGATGCAAGTTAAGCTCTAGCTACCAACCCACACTTTTAAAAGGATGCACCTCTACAAACCAAAACAGTTCGTCTTCCTAGACAGTCAGCATTTTTAACAAGCTCTTTTATCAGAGACCATCTCCTAGTACAGTAGCTATTGAGCTAGAACTTCAGACCCAATAACCAACTGAACTGACCTGTTACAAGGACAGACACAGAGCCCACAACATTTGTTGAGCTCTGTCAGTGTCTTCTCAGCTTCTCTCATATCCTTATTTATCTGGTCCATGCCTTCTTCTATGCGATTTAGCTGTTCTGGAAAAGAAACAAGTAACCGGAATAAACATGGATTGGGGGAAATTAACATTTCCTTCAAGCAGGAAGCTTAAGTTTCAGTTCTGTCTTCACAGTGAGATTAATGTTTTTTGTCTTTCCTGCCTTTTAGGATTTATTTATTTATTACTTATCACTGGAATATATTCAGTGAAAAGTTTTGTTTACTACTTTAAAAAATATTTTCCCTATCCTTAAAAAAAGCACTTCAGTTGCTGCTTTTAGAATAAATGTAGTTACAGTCATTCTGTGGTGGGAAGAAGACCATCCCTAACAGAGCTGTATTACATTGTAACTAATGCAGTCTCTCAACTACTTCAAAACCTCTTGACTACAAACACATCAGAATAACAAATAAGCAGGTCTCATTCTACATACCTAGTGTTTAACAAGCCTTTAGGTTCAGCAACAACTCTTGAATGATAATCCTTTTTCTCACAGTCATAAAATTGGGTGTTCTTTAATATTAGAGAGGAAGAAGGAAGCACTCACCTCCTTGTTCATCCAGCATGGTGATAGTTCTGATGCCAGCATCATGAGACTGCAGAAAGAAATGTTCAGATATAAAATCAGATTTTAATACAGCAATGTGAAATCAGGTCTCTATAGTAAATCTGATAAGCCAAGCAAGTTCATAGTAAAACACTGCTAGGAATAACTTCTGTAGTAAAGCTATGCTAAGTTTCAAATGGATCCTATGGTAGGCTGATAATAATCTTGCCTGGTGTGTTGAGTTTTTTTATTTGGTTGTGGTGGTTTGTATTTGGTTGGTTGGTTTGGTTGTTTTTTTTTAAATTATTTAACATTACAGTAAGATCACAGAATGGTTTGGGTTGGAAGGGATATTAAAGCTCTTCTAGTTCCAATCTCTCCGCCACAGGCAGGGGCACCTTCCACTAGACCAGGGTGCTCCAAGCGCTGTCCAACCTGGCCTTGAACACTGGCAGGGACAGGGCAGCCACAGCTTCTCTGGGCAACCTGTGCCAGTGTTCCACCACCCTCACAGGGAATAATTTCTCCCTAACATCTAATCTCAATCTACCCTCTTTCAGTTTAGAGTCATTACCCCTTGTCCTGTCACTACATGCATTGTAAAAAGTAATATTCAGATCAAACTACAACAATATCAAATGAAGTAAACCTAGCTGAGCCTTATTTTGAAATGTGGCACTTGAGTTGATTCTTTATCCCTACACCCTTCAATAGGGCTAACACAGCCTTTAGTCCTTGGAAGGCAGAATAAAAGAAAGCAAAACAAAGCCTGCAAGACTGTTCCTGAAAACTCAGTGGAAGATTTCAGGAACAGAGTAGCCTATCACTAGTTTTAAAACTAAGCAAAAGAAATCAGCAGTGAGGAATATACCACTGCAGAACTTTTTGCTGGATTAAAGACTTGAATCTAGCATGCAAGTTGCACCCATGCATTACTGTAAGCTGGCAGCATAGGACTGTCTATGGTAGGAAATATTTTAGTTTATGGATCTCCAAACCATGACACCAAGAGAAATAATGTTGGCTCATTACATGTTCTTAATGTTTGTGCTTGAGAAGTATTCATTATGCTGATTCAAATGCCTCACTGATAACATAGCATCTTCAGTTTCATAGCAAACTGCTACCGCCTGGACAGTGAGTACAGGCTCTAAAGCAGTAGTGACCAAATACTTCAGGGTCCTTATTCACTGGATTATTTTTTTGTGTTCTTACACTGACAACAAAGTGTCTCAAGTGTTCAGCCCTTGAAGTCTGGGCATTAGCTTTGTCTCTGCTTACTCTCTGGTTTCCATTTGTCTATGGTTTATCCACGTACTAGCAAAATCATCTTGCTGAACCAGTTAAGCTTTGTTAAGTCTACCAGAGCTGGCTATCAACCTTATCTTACTCCCTACCAACAGGATGCTCTCTATATTTTGAAATTACAGTATCAAAAATAAACTTTGCTATTTTTACAATGGGTTATGCACAACATAGTGTAAAGAAACAGATTCCTCACACAATGTCACATAAACTCAAAATACAGATTTGTTCCAGGTTATGTATAAAGGTGTTAAGAGTTTAATATCATACCTAGCTATCTTTAAAGTTAAAATTTATCAACAGATTGTAAGGTCTATGTAGAGAAGCCTTTGGTTGAAACTGAAGGCAGCCCTACCCTCCACTACCCCACCCAACTAAGCCCTGCCCTGTTCCTCAAAGCAAGACATTTTCACTCTGTTCACAGGCTAAGTGAGCTAAAAAAGAAACCGAAGATGTTATGAGAAGCAAATGACACAGCAGCCAAAGGTATTACTGACCACTGCAGAAGTCTTATTATAATTAACCTGTAGCATTTGGAGATTAGGCCATCTTGCTTAAAAGGAAAACATGTAGAAAGGAATTCTGTGATGTGACTATACCTAATGTAAAAAAACATTAGGTTTAACTCATTCCAACTCTATTGCTGAATTAAAGCAGCAACTTTTAAAAATGAAGTGAGTGTCAAAAAGTTTGAGAAAGACAATAAAAGTGATTAAGATCACTTTGTGATAATTAGCATGCTGCTTCTTAAATTAATAAATCCCCAGGGAATTAAAAAAATGTTTCCTTACCTCAATGGCCAGGCCAAGAATCCTTCTTGTGCTTTCCAAAGACTAAAAAGAAAATTTTAACATGAGTGTGTTAACAGCATAGCAGTGTCCCAAAATCCTCTTCACCAGTTCATTACAGTAAAGCAATTGATATACAAAGGTTCATCAGCCTGCCTATATGTAACACATTCCACACCACAGTCACAGTGCCAGCATACTGGAGATTTTTTCCAGTATGCTAGTAAGCCCTTGGTTTTTAGTACTTGTTTTTTAGTACTTTAGTACTTTGCTTATCCCACTGGAAAGTCTTTATAAAAGAAAACACATTCAAATAAACTTTAGATCATTTGAATAAGCATGAAATATCAACATGGATTAAGAATACTGTAGGTACCCAGACTGCATGGTCTCAGTAATCATGGCTGAGTGATCTGTACGCAGTCAGGGAGGTGGCTTTACACTTCAAAAGTTGAAATTCATTCTTACTGCTAGTAGAGGTCTTGGCTCCAGTACTGACCAAGTAACATGAAAGTCTGAAACATTCAGGTATACCCTTGCAGGGTCACCACCCTGACTTAATATTTAGAAGATATTGTAATCTTGGCAGATTAGTAGTGTAAACCCAGATGGCTTCCTATGACAATTACCTCATCCGTGACCTGGTTGGCCCTCAGCTGGATTTCTTCAGGCGATAGTTCAGCCATGATGAGGAACTATTACTTGTAAGTAATCACGTTAAAGAGAATCTTCCCCCTGCAATAAAGAATAAAGGAATTATCAGTATTTTCAGTTGAAAGTACAAGTAGGAAGTTCAAAGAATGAAAGCCTATAGAATTAATTCTGCTTAGAACAACACCTGGTTAGGACTAGAAAGTACTAAAAGAATTATTCAGCTGATATGACATAACTTAAGAGCCAAGAGAAATGTAGGAACAATCAGTATGTGAAATAGCTTCCTCTACAAAACTCAGCTTGCAAAACATTTTTTGATAATTCCTCATTTTTACCTTAAACTAACAACAGATAGAAATTAAGTCTTAAAATAAAAAGCTTCTCCACGTTGGAAAAGCACACTGGTTTAGCCAGCAATCCAGAAAGAAATTAAGGAAGGCATTTAAATTACTAGTATAAGCTTCAAATATTCTTCCCCTTCCCTCTGAGGAATTTCAGCAGTCAGTCAGAAGGGAAAACACTTTCACTGACCAAACACCACCTAAAATGATTCTGGTAGCACTCGAGAAACAGTATGGAGAATCCCTCAAATGCAAGAGGACCTGCAAAAGTTTCAAATGGTATATCTGCCATTTTAGCAAAGGTTTTCAAATCTACCTTTCTCATACTAAAAGTAGGATAAAGATGAAGCCCCGACACACCATTTTGACTTTTGCTATTAACAGGAGATACATTTTTCCCTGAAGAAACAAGAGGAAAAAGCAAGCCCATCAATAAATGTATTCTCATTAGAGCCAGGTTTTTCAGAGCTAAGAATATGCATTTTTGTTGGAGGAATAGTAACAAAGCTAGCACTCTTAGCAATGGGAAAACTAAGCCCCCAGGCTATACAATAATTTAATTTAAAATTAGTTTTCCCCTTAAATTTTGATTAGGCCTTGCTCTTTCACTTTTCAATTAAGTTCCCATAATCCACTAGAATAATTCCAAACATCCTGCTTGACTAACAGATGTTCCAGTTTTCCCTATGAGATAAATTTTCTAGAAGTCATAGCATTAGTAACTGCTCTTAGAAAAGTAAATTTATGCAGACTCAGACAGCTGTTAGCTAGAGAAGGGAAGGTGACTTGAAATCAAGACACCTAATCCCTTATAGCTGAAGTACTTCAGGATTCAGGGAATACTTCATCAGGTTTGATCTTATGAACATAAAGTACCTTTTCAGCCTTATGGCTAAGACTGTGGCTTCAGGAGTTATTTCTTTTAAGTAGCTGTCAACACAAGTTGAGTTTTGCCACCATTAAAAAGTAATAAAATTAGACATTCTTACACAAGGCCTCTATTAGCTCTGTTTGCAGTAGTCCAATCTCACTATACAATCAGTGACTTCACTCATAGACTTAAGATCCTTTCATGAGGTTTATTTAGGGCAGCTCAGTCCCAACTTTGAATTTGGGAATGTCTCTTTAGACGGTTTGCACAGCTAAGGTCCAGTAAAGCAGGGTGAGGGAGGAAATGACATATTTTCACCAAGTTAGATTAAGCACCAGAAAATGACATCAGGCTAGTTCTTTGGGTGAAGATCTCACATTTATTTAATATTCAGAAACAGGATGAAGAGTCAATTACATAGGGGCACTGAAAATGCAGTATCTGGGTTACTGTAGCTGTTGCAGGCTTGACCAGCTTTCCCTACTTTGGGTGCCACACAGTCGGGGTACCTCTGCAACTTGGAGCCCTAAAACACACATCTCATCTTGGACAGAGAAAAGAGATATCATAACCCCACCCTGTGAATCATCAGTTTGCCAAGAACCCCATTACAACTGCAGAACAGGGCCAGAAATACAGCTATCTTTGCAAAGTGACTGGAGATTTCTCTTTCAGCAGGCCTGGTGTTCTGCTTCCCTTTGCAGCTGTGGGTTCAGGCTGTCCAGGAGTTTGCATACCAGTGCAAGCACAACTGCTGGCTGTATGATGTAACCCTAGCTTAAAGGCTCTGTTCAAGTTACCCAATAACCATACTACAGCCAACACTACACAAATCAGTAACAGTTTCTTTGCTTTTGAGGCAAGGACATAACAGTAATATTCTCAAACATGGTTAAGAAGGATTTATAAATTAAGTCTAACAGGTAATACAGACCCTTAAGTTTGAATGCGTTTGCAAATACATTATAACACTACCTGCATGCCAGGAAAGAACCCAGAATCTGAAGAAAGAATGTATACTTTAACAAGCCAGATACTGAGTTTTGTGGTTTACTCAATACTGGCAGAACACCGTCCTGTACTACTAGAACCACAAATTCATGGAGAAGCCACTGAAAAACTAACCAGCAGTGAGACTGAAAAAGGAGAAGAAAGGAGACAACAGTCAGCACTTCCAATTCCCAAGCCAGTAGTTCTTGATGGTAAAGTTTGGAAGGTAACATATTACTGGAAAGTGATAGTTGTAAATTAACTTCAGAGCTGAAGCTCACATACACTGAACTAAATCCACTCCGGGCTTGACAACCATGATGTTAATAAAGTCCTATGAAAGATAATGCCATTCTGAAATCTGATAGTAATTACAGAAGAGCTACTTCATGTACTGTTACCTATCAAACTATTCCCCCCAAGCTTTGTCCTATTTATGTTAGCTCATTAAAGAACTGGCAATTCATTATTTGACACAAATAAGTAGTAACACACTAAACTAGGTGTCTGTAACTGTATCTGACACCAGACAACATTTTGAAAACACAAGTACTTGCCACTGAATCTACCAGTTCGAGACGTGACAAGCAAGCTTTCTGTTCCCCTAGCTTGCTCACATCTTCCTGAACAAATCTGCTGCCAGGCAGCAAGAAGTTCCATGGAAACCCACAGCATTCCTCCAACTTTCTTCCTAAATCAGTGGTATTTCATCTTGAAGCTGTTTATGACTTACCTTATACAAGAAATACATCTGCAAAATAGGAAGGAAAAAAACCCTGCAACTTTCTACACAGCTGACACCCATAATAAAGAGAAAAAAAAAATTACATCCAGGATTCCTCAGAGCTGAGGCATGCATGTGCTTCTCTTCTGATGCTCATATTTGGCCACTTGTAGTGTTTTGTCTCTTGTGAGATGAAAACAATCTGAAGTGATAGTTCATATGCCCAATTTACAATTGCTAGGATAACTGACCTATGTGGGAGGATGTTAAATAAAACCATTCAGAACACTTGGTTAAGGGACAAATACTCTGACAACCTTTCATCGTGGATAATAGGGTACAGTTACTCACTAGTCTTGCAAGGTATCTGTAAACAATAAGTTAGAACACTCAAGATGTGGTAATTTGTATTGAAATAATAGTTTGGCTATTCCAACAGAACATATACATAGCCAAATAAACAGACAGGTAAAGAAAGGACGCTCTTTTTGCCTAGGAATCACGAAGCACCCATTAAGGTAGCCAGCTCTTAATGTTATATGACAAAACTATTTTATATCCAAGACATCAAGATTCCTCAGGGATAGAATACTTGATATAGCTAAAGTGTTCCTGGAATGTATTTTCTTTATAATGTAAGATTTGCTAAAGTAAGCATTCATTTTTACATCCATGGACAATGCCCATTAATCCCAGCCACAAAGTAACCAAAGAAATAAGACAGCTTACAAAGAGACTTCATATTTACATTACAACTTTCTGCCATTTCACTTTATTTTCCCTCTAAGTTCTGAACAAGAGACCAACGTGCCTAAATACAAAGCAGAAATCCTTTAAAGAAAGGATGAGTAATAAGCTGACATCACCTTTATTTACTTTCTGTTATTAAAAAGTACTCTGCACTATTTACTCAAGTTATCAGTCTGCAAGGATTAAAGATAAACACATTTCAGTGCAACTCCCCCTCTATCCCTTGCATGGGAGAACCTGGCACCTACAAACTATGCAGAACTAAGCTTGCTCCAAAAATACACTTTCTTGAAGTAATGGGCCTCATTAAACTTCTCTACCAGGGAACTAAGAAGACTACACACAACATCACCTTAACTAGCACTGTCTTAAAAAAAAAAAAAAAAATCATCAAGAACCAAAAGCATCAAGGAAATAAACACAGGGCCTGCAAATCCCAGAAACCTCTTCTCTGCCATTCTTTTTATTTTTGAGATCATGGGGCAGAAATTTCTCCAAAATTTCAATTCCAACCACAAGCTTTAGACTAAAGGTTCTCTCTCCACAAGACTGCTCATAATGTGCTAAACCTATAAGCTCACTATCGTAATGCATATTGAAATCAGAATATTATGGTCTAAGTCAGTTGAGGATTGATTAGATTTGAGTTACTGCCATCTCTTGAACAAGAAGAAACAAAGAAATTAATATCTACACATATTTTTTTCCACTTACTAAACCTTTATTCATGACTCCAAAAACCCTGAAAAACCTTCAATGCACTCTCCTATTTGGAGCTGTTAGGTTGGAGAATGCTGAGGAGGAGACACAGCAAAGATGATTTTACAGAACTGTTTAAAAGCTCAAGATATTTCCTGCAAAAGAATGAGGAACATGACAAGCACTTTGGGGATGATTTTCGAATGATACCAGACCCATTTGAAGCATCACTGGCTTAGAGATCTTCATTTGGTTAATCAACACACCCATATAGCAGCTGAAGCATTTTAGTAGGTTGTCTAGCCCGAAAAAAAGGTAATGTGACAGATACCGACATGAGCTACGGCTGTGTCTGTATTAGCAGCAGGGTGACAGTCAGAGACTATAGGCCAAATTTTCATGTGGGGAAAAGTGCTGCTCATACTATCACATTTCAGATGGATCAGTTACAAGTATTTAATCAGAGTTCTGCACCAACCCCAACTACTGAATCAAGAGCCAACATCTGCCAAGCCATATCCTTCATAAGACTGAGTGCAATAAGAGCAAATTCAGTGTTAGTAATACCTACAGTGATCTACTCCCTGCGTGTACAAGTCTCCAAGTGTAAATTACTTGCTTGTGAACAGGAAGCTAAGACAGTATTGCTTTATCCCAGCTCTCTGTCTGGAAATGTCTGAGAACAGACATATTAAAAACTTTGGGAAAAAACCACCCTAAGGCATTTGAATGGACAGAGCCTCAAGATCAAAGTATGCAGCCAGCAACAAGAGTCATCTTTGCCGCCTGTCTTCTGAGTGAAAAAGACCAATATGGAATCTTTGTTGTCTAAGTCATTGATTTCAGATACTTCTCTGCACCACTACAGGTTTTCCTTACAAGTGTTTTCTTTTTCATTCAAAATTGCCTGTACACTGGATGCCAGCTATTTATCCTAACACTCACTTTCCAATGTAAACAAGTTTCAAAAGCTGTAACAGTGAGTTTGCATGGTCTTTTCAAGGGTTTTTCAACCCTAGATCATCTTCTGAGGCTTCTAAAACATTTCCAATGTCCTGACAGCTATAGTAGGCAATTTACATGCTGTTTGAATGTGCTTTTCTTCAGCACTAGTTGAGAAGCAGTTCTAAGGCTTATTAGCATCAGGAAAAAAAAAAAAAAAAAAAGATAATTTACTTCCTTGGTTTACAACAGTTACACCATATTCTGGCTGTGCTATCCAAAGCACTCAAAACCAGTAAGAATTTATTGTCTTACCAATCTTTGTGAGTTGAGCCAAGTGCAGGACACCACAAGGCCTTGAAAAGTGCTTGCTCAACTGCAATTACATAGCCCACATCTGGAAAGGAATTGTAAGGGAGATGTTGTCAGAAGTGGCAAGTTTTCTTAAGCCAGACAGGTCAACATGCACCAGACCAATCAATTGTTACTGCTTGCACTTTCATAACCCCACCTTGAATGACTGTAAGATTTTTGTCCTGCATCTTCTGGCTGACATAGAACACTCGTATGCCTCTTGACAGACTCAATGCCTTTCAGAAATCTGCCATACGTCCATCACATTTGCTAAATACCATAAATTAATTCCCTACTTGCCATTTAAGGGTCCTCTGTTATAACCTAACCCCTTCTCTATCAAGTTCTATCATGGCTATAATCAGTATCACTTAACTTTTCTTTCTCTTCACTGATAACCCTAAACTAGAAGTTAAGCACAAATGTTTCTCTTTTTTGTTTTCCTGTTAAATATATTTTTATAACATCAAAAATACACAGCAGACTGTGTCTTAGTGCCTGGTTCCATAAATGAAGAATAAGAGGTTCACAATTTTCTTGTGAGTAGGAAGAGAGATGAATAAACAAGTGTAATATTTTTTGCCACAGAAAACAATATATGTGAGAGCTAGAACCTGGGATAAGGTTATCTCTTTTGTACCAAAACCATAAACTTTATTATATTTGCCTTCCAGAACAATTTGTCTTTTAAAAGAGCTATTTCCAAGTTGAGAGTGAAAACCAGGTAACTCCCACAAAGCATTCCAGCAAGACCTCATGCTGACATCTTCATGTTGTTTTCCTTTTCAAAATCTAATGGAAGATTATGGCAGCCAGGAACTAAATGTAGCAAGGTTGAGTGAAAAACTTTCACACGTGTATTGTGAAGTCATTTTTATGTAGTCATGATATGGAACAATCCTCCTATATTTCTAAATAATTATATTTGACTACTTCATTTCAGACAAAGCAGAAAGCAATACTTTATTCTTTTAACATAATCTACTGGTAAGAATACCAAAGCATTAAGCCTTAAAATCCTGTTATTCCCAGTTCACTAGTTCCTTCTTTGAACATTTCATATACATACTGGGGAAGAAATTTTAAATAATAGCTTCTATCTAATACATCTAAAATCATGATTGAGAAATACAGGTTATACCTCCTTTTGAGTAATCTTATCAGAAAGGTAGGAAGTAGGATATGATACAACCCTGCTGTTGCAAAACTTGACTGAAAGCCACTAACTTATGAGCTGTACTTTAGGCATCAATGAATTGGTACAGCCTCAGGTGATCATGTATGCTCTCTCAGTTCCTTCTCTTATAAAACAAGCTGTTGCTTCCCCCAAAATACAGAAAAGTTCATTAAATAATATTCCTAGAAAAAAAGGAAATTTCCATGCATTCTTGCAAAAAAGTAAAATTTGGATAGTTTACAAACTAGATGACTTTATGTTGATGGGGTTTTTTTAATCTTTCCAATTCTTTATGTCACTAACACATAAGGAGTTGTTTTTATTAAACCCTTCCTTAACACAAATAGCTATCCTACTGTTAGTCAGCTGAAATTCAGCCCAGCTAATACAGGGTGATACAAGGTGTCAGCACCAAGATGTACTCCTCCACATGATTAGGCATACAAGATAAATGAATAAAGCATCTGTGACCCTGGGGGAAAAGGCCAGGGCCCAGAACAAGACACTACTCTGCATGCTTCCTGCTTTCTCTTATCAGCTTCCTGACCACATTGCACAGAGGCGATAGCACAAAGAATAGGCGCTAGGAATGCCACCTCCTCTGTGCAGTACCATACTTGTCTCAACAATTCATTTTTGTCTGGCTGGAAAAGCCTCGTGATACCTCCTTTAAATTAGTCACCAATACTAAGTAACAATTGACCCTAGATCCGTAAGCAGACATGGCCTGATTCCTGTTCTTCTAATCACACAAACTGTGCTATATAATATGCTACATCAAAAAGTGTAGAGCAGTGGAGGTCAGACATATAGAATAGTTACTAGAGTGTCAGGAAGCAATTAATTGTGCAAGTCACTGAATCAAGCAATTGACATCACAGGATGCTTTCCCTTTATCCCTAAATACCTTCCCACATAGCTGTTTTCTCTGTTTATGAAGAAGCAAAGGAACACCCAGCTGCTTTCTTTTGGCCACTGGAGACCCAGTGCCCTTATTAAGAGGATGAAAAAGCGGAAGGTAAATAGTTAGAGAAGTTGCACAAAGAAATTTCCAAAGTTTCTTCAGCTTATTTACTTAGGTTGTCGAATCATGTGTGTTAATTTGGCAACCTTCATTGCATAAAACAGAAATGAAAGCAAAAAAACAAAGGAAAAAGTGAAAAATAAAGTTGACTCTACATTAGCTTCCCAGAACTACCAAGGGCTTCAAGAGATACAATCAGGAAACGCACAGTTTACTTCTGACGATTATTGTTTACTATGTATCACAACAGCATCTTGCTGGTTAGTCCAAAGCAGTGGGACACACCAGTTCAAGGGCTCTCGACAAGCAAAAAACAAACACCTGAACATAGCACCTATGCT
Source organism: Neopsephotus bourkii (assembly GCF_033783945.1). Lineage (NCBI taxonomy): Eukaryota > Metazoa > Chordata > Aves > Psittaciformes > Psittacidae > Neopsephotus > Neopsephotus bourkii. Next base: position 13,219,920 of record NW_026902298.1, on the reverse strand, counting down.
CCTCTCAGTGAGAGCCGGCCGAGGCCTTCCAGCACTCGACAGGACGAGCGCAGCCCATGGCTCAGCCCGGCTTCAGATACCCCTGCTGGGCCGCCTGGACCCCGCCGCGGCCCGACCACCCCGTTACCCCGCTCCGACTCTCAGGCCCGGCAGCCGAGGTAGGGCGGCACTCACAGGGCCAGCGCGGCCAAGACCGCCCCGACCCGCAAAGGCCCCCACCACAGCCGAGCCGAGCCGAGCCGAGCCTGCCCCGCGCAGAGCGTTACGCGTCAGGGAGGCAGCAACAGACCGGATCCAGCGGCAGCCGCCCCGCCCAAGGCGCAGAGAGCCGGCAAGTCCGAGCCGGCAAGCCCAAGCCGCCAAGCACCTACCGGCACCACAGCCGACCTCCGCTCCCTCACACGCACCGCTCTCAAACCGAGCCGTAGCGAACCGCACCGCCCTTTACGCGCTCATGCCCCTCCCCGGTGCCAACTGCCAGAGCACAGCTCCGCGCCCCCGGAAGCGGGAACCGGCACCGCCCACGAGAGGGGCACCATACGCCACACCCGGCATGGCGGGACGCCCCTCCATACGTGTGACGTCAGTCTACGTTACCCAAGATGGCGCACAGCTCGGCACCTGACCGGTGGGTATGCGTTGTCGGTGCTTTCGCCGCGCCGCTGACATCGTGGGGCTGGTGCGGTCCGTGTGTATGGGGTGTTCCTTCGGGCACCGTGCTGCACATGAGGAGGAAGCGTGGCAGCCCCTCGCCCGTTACCAGGGAGAAGGAAGGCTGAGACGGAGTGAGAAAGTTGCCGTTTGGAATCACAGACCTCGCTTTGCAGAGCTGAGGCGGGCAGGCCTTCCGAGGTGTGCCCCTTCTCGGGCCTGGGTGACTTCTTCCCTGGTCAGCTGCCGTCAGGACCCCGCCTCAGGGCTGCTCCTTCGAAGCGCCGCACGGAGGTCTCACACCATTGAGGCCCACAGCACCTTTAGGTGGCTCTTGGAGCCAGTGTCGAATGCTTTGTGCAAGTCCAGGTAGACATCAACTGCTTTGACCCTGTCCATCAGTTCTGTAGCCCCACCATAGAAGGCCACCAGATTGGTCAGGCAGGATTTGCCCTTCTTGAAACCATGTTGGATGTCACAAACCACCTCGCTGTTTTTCAAATGCCCTAGCATGGTTTCCATGCGAATGTGCTCTATCCGTTTCCCACCCATGATTCATAATGTCATTCATTAATTTTTGCCCAGGTGGGGAGATCTCTGTGCATTAGAACTTTGTCTTGATCATAATCAGCAATATCTCTTAATGGCCAGTAAAGCATGAAAGTCTGAATTTCTCATAATTTCATCTCTTCTTGCAATAGGGTTTGAGAGCAGCAGGAGCTCTCTTAATTAATGGCTTTAACAGGTCATAATCTACAGTTGCTGATACGGGAACATCAGTGGGGGTTCATACTCTTGCATGGCCTGAATACAGGCAGCTTTTGTAACAGCTGTGGGAAGCTTATTTGGGAATACAGTAGGTATTACTGGAGGCTCTTTCCAAATATCTATTCTGCTAATGCAGTATGCCACTCTGCTAGTTATCAAGTGGGGATTGTTTGGGGGTTCAGGACCAGCATTTAAATAGACTACAGAACCCCAAATTCCACTGGTCTCATTGCCATCAAGTAAAATCCTGTCTTCTCCAGTTAAACATACTTGCCACAAGTATTCAATTTCCATTTCACTCAGCTTACAGCTATAGCGTACTTGTAAATCAGCCATTTGAATGGGATCAAGTGGGGTCTTTTTTGAGTCTCCTGCTCCACCCCAAGGCCCAGTAGTTTCTTCTGGTTTTATTAGAGGTCTGGCCTGATATACAGGAGGACTTGAATTTAAAAGGGATGAGGAATCATTTACTCTAATGTCATTATCACTGGCGTCACCCCAGATGTTTCTGTCCTAGTCTACAGGGAGTACAGTTTCTATTCTGTACAGTATTAGGGGGCTTGAAAGGTTGCATAAGCATAATTTCAACTTTTTCTTCTAATTTTGCCCTTTCTCTCTTTCTTTCTGAAGTTGATTTTGTAACTCTTCAATTTTCAGAGATGGTATATATCCTGTTTTCTTTCCTTTTCCAGTTTCTTCTGTTAGGTCCTGTAACTTTTTGCTGTCATCTGGTCTATGCTGATAAGGAGTTTCTACACAGAAGCCTAATATTTTGCAAATAATTCCTTTTTAATCTTTTTTTTTTTTTATGGCATCTGTTCACAAGTAGTTGCTATTTTACAGCTTCCCAGTTATGCCAGTTATCACAAGTCCATTCTTCTGGACATGTGAGACTCTGGCTTATTCCATGTTTTTGCAAGTAACCAGTGGTACCATTTGCCATCCTGCCGACTTCACCGCAAGTCCCACTGCTTTTGCAACGCCCCCCTCCCATCGCTGCCAGGCCGGAGGGACTACATTTCCCGGCATGCTCCGCGGAGGAGAGCAAGTGTGCCTCCCGGCGTGCAGCGCGCCCACTTTCCTGCCGGCTCATTGGCTGTGTTGGGCAGTGGCTCCGCCCCGCCGTGCGCCGCGGGTCTCTGTGGGGTCGGTCCGGCCCGGCCCGGCCCGGCGCGGCAGTGGGTTTGGTGAGGGTGGTGTGTTTGGCCACGTGCCGTGGCTGGGTCTGCTTGGGCCTGGCACGGGGATGGACTTTCGGGCTGCTGCCTTGGCAAAGGGTGTGATGTGTGAGTACTGAGGCCCCGGGGAGCAGAGGCTGTGGGGATCTCGGTGGGGGACAGCTGGGACGATGGGGGGTTGCACCGGATCTGGTGGAGGTGAGCGGGGCAGGCCTTGCCTAGGGGGGATGCACCGGACATCTTGCCTTGGGGCAGGCATGCGGTTTGCTTTGTGTTGTGAGCATCCTTTGTTGCTGCAGTAAGTCCTGAACGTTGTTGCCCTGTTTCAATGCAAGCTTTGCTAGAGCAGGTTCTCTGTTACAGATGTGTAGCTATCATCAGGTCTCTTCATACCAGCCAGAAGCGTTTCCTGGGTTGAAACGTGGCTCTGGGGGCAGAGTTGCTCACTTACCTTTCTTGTAATATATTGCTACATGTGTGTCTTAGTGGAAGCATGTATGAATGTGGTGATAAGTATCTGCTAACTTAAAACGAGTGAAGCTGTTATGAATACAATGAAGTAAAAGGTATTTAAAAGTGGGGTAGTTTGCATGCAGGCTTAAATTATATTAAGAACTGTTCAGGGGTGCTTATGAGCTTCAACTTGGAAAAGTTTATGAGCATTGGATAAAAGTGTCATCGGTGACTGAAGTCTATACTTTGTTGTCCTTTATTGATAGCGTTTTGATAACAACCGCCTTATGCAAGTAAGAGATTTCCTTCTCATGTTCCCTCTTGTGCTTTCTGAAGTTCAGCTTTAAAGAGCTTTGTAGATCAGGTGAGTTCTGAGGTGTGACCTGAGAGAGAAAAGGATTGAGGCTTCTTGGACTTTGTTTTCAGCATCAGTTCCCGGGACTGCTTTTCCTATATTTCTGCTGATTTTTTCTGTTCATTTATTTGTTACTTTTTTCAGTCAAGCCTCAATTACTATATTAAACTAACAGCCTGGACTAATAGATCCTACAACACCCCCTCCCCCCCAAACGAACAAAACCCAACCAACAAACAAACAAAAACATCCCCGCCCCCCGAAAACTAACCTGAAAAACACTTAAGCCTTCCGAAAATTTAATAGTTTCGTTGAAGATTGAAATTATTTCCCTGTTAGCACTGCAATATTTATGATGAATATTGCAGGTTCTAAGAGCCAGTGCAGCATGGATTCATAACTCGTTACCTTGGAAAATAGCTTCCTATTCTGAGGTCTGTTCAGGTGAAGGCAACTGTATTGTCTTTTGTTTCTGTTCTTGCTTGGCTCCAACTGGAGTGGCAGTACAAGCCAACTGCATTTGCATCATAATAGTAGGTGCTCTGTTCTGGTGTTTTCAGTTTGAAACAAGTCATTGGTTTTAGGCAATCTATGTAGATCTGTTATCTGAGCCGATGTGGTTTCTAAGACCGAACTTCATGTAACTTCTAGCTGAAATGCCCAGAAGTGTTTGAAGAGGTGTCAGCTAAATGCATCTTAATTTATGCAGGGCTGTGCTATCCAGTACAAAGAATAACAGCAATCACTATTCTATGAATACGTATCCAAATTGTGAACAGAGATACTAAGATGTGTAGGTAACTTGATCTAGGTAAAATTAAAGTATTTTTCAATTGACTCCCCCCTCCCCCTCCCTTATTGTTGAGACAAAACTCATAAGATATCTGGAATCAAATTTAAATTTTATTGGAATAAGATTTATATTGCTAACATTTTTAACACTGCTACTCATTTTCTGTAAACTCTGCCACCAGGTGGTGTCCTAAGATTTGAGATCTGGCTCAAACCAATTACAGGAAAATAATCAGGTACTATGCATTACAAAAAAATTATTTGTTTTTATGAAAATATTATTCGTATTTGTAGTGCAAGGTGTTTTTTTTTTCATCTAGTTCTAGGCTATCTTACATTTTGATTGTACATCCTGAGTTGATGGAGCTGCTGATACTCGGTCCCGGGGCAGACTGCATTACAGAGATGTAAGAATTCAGACAGACTCCTGTATTTTGACTTCATGGCCATTAATGACTGCTGTCCTAATGTTTGGATTCTTAACTTGAATTTACTTGACACCAGAGCTCCATATACTGAAGAGTGACCTGACTACCTTGGTCTGAGCACCTCGTATCACTCTACAGCTGTTTTTCACACTCCATAGTGACTGTATAAATAGAAAGAGCCCAATGACTGACTGACTGCTCTCCTGTGTGCTCTCTTATGTCTGTATGGATATTTTTTTATGCAAGTCTGAACCATTTTGCCAAGGCCAGGTATCTGCTCCTGTGGAACTGCAATAGATAGGATGTATAGAGTAGTCTGTTTTGATTTGGCTTCCGAGTACCCTTCTTCTAATTAGTAAAACAGACGTAGTATGCCTACCAGTGAAGGTTATTATAAGCTTAAATACCCTAGGAAGGGAAAAAAAAGTGCAGCTAAATGTTACAAATTAAGTTTAAAATTACAGGGTGGGTATTTCTGTCATTCTTATAAGGGTCTGTTTGTTGAAGACCTTTTATAATGTGAAACAAGTCTGTAAGAATAAGCTGATGTGAATTATTTTGTAAATCAGGAGAATATCTATATCAGTTAGGTTGTTTGTCCTGCATCTTGTGTATCACTGTGTTGCTTCTTAATAAGACTTTGTCTCAATCATTATCAGTTCTGTTTGAAGCTGTAATGGTAGCAGGCATATAAAGACAATTCCCCTCTCCAAAGAGTGCTAATAGGTGATCTGAAACTAGTCATTAGGGTGACCTTCCTCCCCTTGGGAGCAGTGACCAAGTTTCACGATACCCTTGTACTGCGCAGGGCAACTAAGATGATTAAGGGAGTGGAGCATCTCCCTTATGAGGAAAGACTGAGGGAGCTGGGTCTCTATAGTTTGGAGAAGAGGAGATTGAGGGGTGACCTTATTAGTGTATATAAATATATAAAGGGGGAGTGTCACGAGGATGGAGCCAGGCTCTTCTCAGTGGCAAACAATGAAAGGACAAGGGGTAATGGGTACAAATTGGAGCACAAGAGGTTCCACTTAAACCTGAGAAGAAACTTCTTCTCAGTGAGGGTGACGGAACACTGGAACAGGCTGCCCAGGGAGGTTGTGGAATCTCCTTCTTTGGAGACATTCAAGACCCGCCTGGACACGTTCCTGTGTAACCTCATCTAGGTGTTCCTGCTCCGGCAGGGGGATTGGACTAGATGATCTTTTGAGGTCCCTTCCAATCTCTAACCTACTGTGATACTGTGTGATACTGTGAACTAAGGTGAAATGACACCAAACGACCAGTTTTTATGATTTATTAATACAAAATACAAGTCACATGGTTAGATATAGTAATGATGATTAACTAGTCCTGTGCCATGTGTTTTTACTTACAGCTAGTCGATATTCAATACAAAAGAGAGGAGAAGAGAAAGAGGGAGAGAAGTATCAGCACTGGTGGATCCAACAACATCTTACTGGCCCTCTTCACACAGGATATTCTTGGTGTTGGGAACTCACCCTGATCTGAACCCTGCACTTTTGTGTTCAGTTCTTTGGCCTATTATCCCTAATTTGCATATGAAGAATAGAGAGGAGTTGCTATGATAATGTTGGACATAGTTTAGTGAGCACTTGCCCAGTTCCAGAGTGGGATTCTGAGGGGGTCTTCTGGTCTGTGCCCCATTCTTAGGTTTACTTTAAATAAAAATAGACATCAGTGAAAACTCTGTGTTTGTGCCAGGTGTTGCCCTGCCTGTGCTGGTCTTTTGAAGGTATTTCTCTACACTCTCCTTATCTTCAGTTGCTTTCCCAGTATATTGCATAAAGGCAGTCACACTCCTGGGATAGCATGCAAACAGTTTCTGATTGATGTGTTGTAGGCTAGACAGTTGAGTTGACTACTGCTTTTAACAGGAACTTAAAGAACTTGGATCTGTGAAGTAACTCTTCACTCCTTGTAGTAGCTCAGTGTCAAAACAGTTGAGTGCTTGGATGCTCGTTATAACATTTGCTGTGCAGTGGGGCTGCTTCAGTGCTGGGAGCGTCTAGAATACCCTCAGTCTGTCATGAGGATGAAATTTAAGCCTTGGAAACCAGGGAGGCATTTACCTTAAAAACTGCTTCTGGTACAAGTATTTTAATTCTGTAAATTTAGTAAATCCTTAAGTTTCTCTCTGTTGGTTGGATAAATTGCACAGATTAGCATTTCCAGAAGGAAGGTTAAAATGCCTCCCACATATGCCCAGAAGGAATGTTAAGGTAATTGGTAAAAGTTACTGTTGAGCAGGGGGAGAATCACTTCAGGTAGATCCTGAGATAGTGAATTCAGATGCCTCAGGGGAAAGGAAAGGTAGCCTTGGAACCTTGGTGCTTTATTCCACATATATCCTGCTCGAGGTGATGAAATTTGAGCATAGGCCTCTGTTATGCTGAATTACTTGGTTTTGTTAAAGCATTCTCACTGCAGTGCAGGGCTTTGAAGTTTGGAGCAGTGTGTAATACAGGGAAGTAGTTTTCTAGTTATAGTTTTTATCCTTAAGAAAATCTCTTACTAGGCTGTAATGAAGCGTTATTTAGTTAAATTAGCAATCATTGTTGCTTTGGACTGCTTGTATATCGTAATTGCTGGTTGGATACAGCTATCAAAGGCCTATGTGGGGTTCTCCCAGTTTTCTTGTAAAATTTTTGGCAAAGTAAATTGTGCTGATAATCAAACTATATATGGTCTAGCCTAGCAGTGGTTGTTTAAGTGCTTTCCAGGGCCTAAATGCGCTTCCATTCCTAATTCTTTTCAGCAAGAGGCTTGTCTCAAACTGACTTTGTATCTGCCACTACAAAGTGACTTTGTATCTGCCACTTCTTTCCATCAACGGACTGAAGATTTCCTGAATGCACTTTGTGGTGAATTGCTTCTTTCCTCTCTGCTCTCCCCTCCTTTCCCATGTTTGTGGTAGTTGTATTACTGTTCTACAGCTCCAGTTAGGATGTATGCAATCGGTTGCTGCAGGAGAGAAGGGACTGAAACAAAAGGAACGAGATTGCTGTGAGGAGCTGAGGAACATGTCGCTGCAGAGCATTCTGTCACAGTTGAGCTTCTAGGCTTCCATTCTTGTCAAGTATAGAGTTTCCGGTGCTGTCTGTAGGGACATGCAGCACTTAGGCAGGCCTTTAGACAGGCCAGTACTGCTGATCTCTTTGAGGCCTCCTGAGGATTTCTAGGCAGCTGGAATGCTGGGCTGCCTGCCTCACTCCATGGCACTTGTGGCTTTATATAGTCAGAGTGTTCAGCCGCTGATCTGTAGCAGATTTAATCTTGAAGTACATTTTTAATGTATGTTATCCGGTAAGGTTGAATTACTGTGGACAAATGAATGTTGTAGCAGGAAGTAGTCTAATGCCTGATTTTCTTTGTAGACTATTTTTACTTGTGAGAAGTGTGCTCCAAAACCTCTCTAGCAGACTTGCTTAAGTTAATTAAATCTGTGTGTGCTGTTTCCCAGCTCTGGGCAGGTGCAGGCTCTGGGCAAGTTGCATTTCCATCATATAGGTGTGAAATGCATCTCTTTGAAACAAACAAATAAATATCACTCACTTTTCAGTTACATTCCTGTAAAGTAGAAAGTTGTTGTGACATCTCATTTGAAAGCTTTACATTTTGCAGTTTCTCTTTCATATGGTGATGGGATCTTTTTGGCAAAACCTCATGTTTGTTCGCTGTTTACTTATTTTTGAGTAGTTCATTTTCCTGTTAATGTTCCATAAAAAGTAATTTCCTATTCTGTGCAGCAAGTTGGTAATTTCAAAAGTACAAAATGTTAAATCTGATAAAAGCTTGAAGGTTGCTTAGTGTTTCAAGCTTGGGGGTTTTGTTGTTAAGAATTGAAATATGCCTGCATTTTTGTAGGGAAAGTTCGTTTTTAAGTTTCTTGGTGTTACAGTTCTGTGATAGGACAGACTAATGTATGATGAGATGAAATGCAATCACTGACTATATGGTTCAAAAGCTGTCTGGTTCTTGTCAATGTTGCATAGTGAGTGAGGGAATACCTTGAATTTATAATGCTTTTCAAAGTACTTAATGCAAGTTCATTTACAGTGAAATTGAAGCAGCTCATTAAAGTGAGCCATGGGTTTTCTAGCAGAATCTGGGAGAAAGCTAAGTGTGATGGGAAGTGGTTTATCTCTATGTAGACAGTAAGTCAAGAGGCATCTGAAAATAGAACATGGGTGTGTGTTCTCCCAGTCTCTGTAGCATCTACTGAATCTCTTTACTTCTGGGTTCTTGCCTCTAAGGGCTTCTCTCTGGAGGTTAAAGCTTCGCTTTTCATAGTGACATCCAATAGCATTTGAATTCCATTAGTATTTTTAGTACTCTGTCATAAGTAATGCCCAGTTGGTTGGGCAGTTATCTTAAAACTCTTCCTGTAATCCTCTATCATTACAATATGTTTTAATTAGCTAAAACAGGTGTAATGTTACTTCTGCTTGTGAAAGCTTTTTAATGTTATGTGCTCACTTGTGTCGGCAAGTCACCACACCCCACTGCCCTGCTTTTCCTGATAAGTCCCATGCTGCTGTTTTGCCCTTGTGCAGAATAAATTCTGTAAGTACTTGAGTAAACTTGATGAGGTCCTTAATACATGTAGGGTATTACTCCACTAAACTACAAATCAGAGCTAGTGAAGAATGTTGGGGGGAGTACAGAGTATTTTAGTCCAAAAAGGAAGTATCTGAAATTGATGTAAAGATTAGCACCCTTTCTTTTCAGGGATAACTACATATTAAAACATCTCTTCTTTATTAGGTAGGTGTTGAAACCTTTGTCACTTGTGTGTGATAATAAATACTTCTCTTAGATCTGTTGTAGCTACACAGATCTGTGGATAAACAATGTATTGATGATGTCCTTCTATACTCACCTAATAACCTGCTGGATAATCATGAGGCTGAAATATCTCATTTTCTGTCTCTGCTCACATTAGCTTAAACTTTCCTTAACTACTGTCTCAGTTAAAATGTTTCAAAACAAGTGAGACTTTTTGTATGGGGTTTAACATTTTTTGTTCCAAAACTGCATTTCTGTGTTCTGACCTTCTGTGAAGGGAGGAGCTTCTGCATGCACATCACTGATAGCATCTGAATTTATGTGTGCTCTGTATGACCTATGGTGGTGCAAAGAACTGAATTTTATTGTACCTTTGATGGAGGTGATTTGTCAAAAAAAAAAACCCCAGACTGTTACTAATGAGTCAAGTACATCAGGTGCCCATGAGATGAATCTAGAGAATGGACATTTAAACACTATCAGGTATTTTAGTGAGATCAAGAATGACAGCCTAGGAATGCTGGTTAGGATGGTTGAATCTCCTTGTGTGTTTTAAGTGTGTTTCGTTTTGTATGGTGATGTGAATGTTTGCAGGGAGAAGACTGCTTTATTTGTTGTCTAAAGGTGAAAAGACTACTGCAACTCTTGGTTCCTTCCCTTTAAACGACACAGATGCTGGTGCACATGTTAACTGTAAATGGGCATGTATATCTGGAGGAAAAGTTACTTGTCGAAGAACCACATTTTGGAATCAGAATGGATGTGGTTTTATTGCCTGAATTTTTTGTTTATGGTTGAAGAGGACCACAGAATGCCAGAGCTGCTTTAACTCTGGGTAATCTGGATTCTGTAAAAATTCAGTTCTTGCCCTTTGCTTGCAGCTTCTATTCAGTATCTGATTCAGAGGGTTTGACATCCCTGATATAGAAGGTAAATAGTTAGAGTTAACTTTGTAGGGTAAGATGACAAGATGAGCCATTAAAGAAGGTTCTTGTAGGTTAAATTTGATGGTGGTAGCTAAGTTACCTCTGAAGTTGACTAATGTAAGATAACAAAGCTTGGAAGGATTTGTGGTTTTGTGTGGAGATGTGAAAATGCCTGGTAGTAAAAAGATACATTTATTTCCACTTCAGGGTGAGAAACTGCCTCTGCCAAGTCAGTTAAAAAATTACCATAATTCTCGATCATTATGCATTTTAGTGTCTTGTAAGAGAGGGAAAAGGCAAAAAATATACCCTGTTTCTTACACAGACATTGTACTGTCTTTGTATTATAACCTAGACTATTATGTACCTCTAATTTAATTGCCCTCTGTATGATTCAAACTTATGATAAAATACGTATACCATTTAATTTAATCTGCTGCTGCTTTCATTTGCATAAGGTGATAAGGTTGAAATGTTTACTATTCTGGTGCAGAGTTTTAAATAATCTCATCCTGTTGGGAGTAATTAATGAAAAACAATAGTTTTTATTAACTAATACATGAGGTGCCCATGTACAGCATGGTGTTAAAGAATGTATCTTAAAATGCTGTCTAAATTGAATATTTCAGTACATGTGTATGTGTAGTTCTTAGGGAGGTTAATGAGGGAAATATTGAATTTAAATCACTTCAGGTTTTATTTTATGGTGAACAAATTGCCTCATAAACCGTGAAGACTGATGGTCTTTGATGTCATGAATGCCCTTAGTTTAGTTTTCCTGGGGCCTTAAATATCTTGAGCTGTCCTGTGTACCAAAGTAAAGATCTGAATTTGCCCTTCTTGGTTTCCCCAGTTCCTTACCTCTCAATCAGAGTTGAAAAGTGGTTTGCTAATCTAATTTGAGTAGATGAGAGGATGCCTACAGATCTCTACTCGCTTTTAGAATGAGTGCCATCTGTTGGAGGACAAGGAGCAAAATGAAAGGATGGGAAGGCTACTTTTTATTATAACTGGTTTAGGTAACTATTCAAAGCTACCTTATTTTTCTTTACAGAATATTGATTAGAATCATAGAATAGTTAGGGTTGGAAAGGACCTTAAGGTCATCTAGTTCTGATCCCCCTGCCATGGGCAGGGACACCTCCCACTAAACCATGTCACCCAAGGCTCTGTCCAACCTGGCCTTGAACACCGCCAGGGATGGAGCATTCACAGCTTCCCTGGGCAACAGTAATGTCAGTGACTGTGTTCACTTGAATGGTGCCTAATGAAGCCTGATAAACCTGCTGTGTCAGTTGCTCTCACAGGGGTCCGGATTTTGCCGTATCAAAGGTTTTGTTTCTGTTCTCCCCTCTACCCCACCTTTAAGGTTTTTTTAGTTCATCTACTTCAAAACATATTTTTCCTAAAAGTAATTGAAGGCAAATTTTTCATATGATGGTGGTTGTATGCAGAAAGCCTCCAATCTGAAACAGCAGTTCTGAAATCATAGAATCATAGAATAGTTAGGGTTGGAAAGGACCTCAAAATCATCTAGTTCCAGCCCCTCTGCCATGGGCAGGGATATCTTGCACTAAACCATGTCACCCATGGCTTCATCGAGCCTGGCCTTGAACACCGCCATGGATGCAGCATTCACAAACTCCCTGGCAACCCATTCCAGTGCCTCACCACCCTAACAGGAAAGAATTTCTTCCTTATATCCAATCTAAACTTCCCCTGTTTAAGTTTTAACCCATTACCCCCTGTCCTATCACTACAGTCCCTAATGAAGAGTCCATCCCCAGCATCCCTATAGGCCCCCTTCAGATACTGGAAGGCTGCTATGAGGTCTCCATGCAGCCTTCTCTTCTCCAGGCTGAACAGCCCCAACTTTCTCAGCCGATATTCATATGGGAGGTTCTCCAGTCCCCTGATCATCCTCGTGGCCCTCCTCTGGACTTGTTCCAACAGTTCCATGTCCTTTTTATGTTGAGGACACCAGAACTGAATGCAACACTCCAGGTGAGGCCTCACAAGAGCAGAGTAGAGGGTCAGGATCACCTCCTTCGACCTGCTGGTCACGCTTCTTTTGATGCAGCCCAGGATACAGTTGGCTTTTTGGGCTGCAAGTGCACACTGAAGCCAGCTCATGTTCATTTTCTCATCGACCATCACCCCCAAGTCCTCCGCAGGGCTGCTCTGAATCTGTTCTCTGCCCAACCTGCAGCTGTGCCTGGGATTGCTCCGACCCAGGTGTAGGACCCTGCAGGGTGGTTGAAGTGAGATTATGTACAAGAGGTATGAATTCTCTAAAAGAAACTCAGCATAAGTGTTTTTGTGAATAGTAGCTTACTTTTACTTAACTTACTAAAACAGAATAATGGGGAAAAAAATCCTGAATGTTGGTTCTTTATTTTTAATTGCAGGTATGGGATAAGATCTTTCCAGTGTAATAAGCATGGTTCGAGAACGAAAATGCATATTATGTCACGTTGTGTACAACTCAAGAAAGGTAAGTAATTAATGCCTTACCTCCTCCAGTAGTTACTAATCTTAAGATATGAATATGAACTGTGTGTAAGAAATGCTTCAATTTTAAAATTATGCCAAGTGTGAGAGTTTTCCCCTTTACCAGGAATATATTGATCAAGATCTATCACAAATTGTATAGTTGCATGTGCCTCTAGAGTTTCTTTCTTGAAATGAGCTCTGTAGTATGCTTGCTTCTGAACGCTAAAAATATTAAGTTTTGGAGTTGCTCATGTAAAGTCTGCTTTGAAACAGAGTGTTTCTTAATGGACCTTTGTATATTGCTTAGAAACGCAGTACATGGATATATTGCAAGTTCCAATGTATTAATTAACAGAACTTTTCAAGGTTGAAGATGTTGCTTACCCTTTGTGGGTAGGATTTCAAGGACTCAAGAGAATAGTAATTAGCATGTGTTCCAAAGCTTTCCAAACGCTTTGGTTGAAATGCTAAGAGAAAGTTAAATCTTCTGAGCTGCTTCCTTTTGCTGAATTATGACCGTTCTTTCTCTTCAGCAGCTGCCTTTCAATAGCAGTAAGTTATAACAGCACTGCAGCTCATGGATCAAGGTTGCTGTAGGCAACAAATTGACATGTTAGATACATCTCTGTTTCTGAAGTACCTCTAGCAGTAAAATTGTATGTGATGATGAAATTTCAGTTGTGTCATAATATAAATACAGAGAGACTGCTTGAATTGCCCAGGAAAACAGCGGTTTAAGTACTGTGATTCTGGAGGATGATATTGATGAGACTTGTGGTTTAAGCCCAGCCACGCAGCCTCTCTCTCACTCTCCCCCTTCTTCCCTCTGCTCCCCGGGGGGATGGGGAGGAGAATCGAAAGAATGTAACTCCCACAGCTTGAGATAAGAACAGTCCAGTAGCCAAGGTATAAGACAAAACCACTACTGCTACCAGCAATAATAACAACAATAAGGGAAATAACAAGGGAAGAGAATACAACTGCTCACCACCTGCCAACCGATACCCAGCCCGACTGAGCAGTAATCTAGCCCTTCTGGGTAACTGCCCCCAGTTCTACACCCTGGGCATGACGTGCTGTGGTGTGGAATACCTCTTTGGCTAATTTGGGTCAGGTGTCCTGTCTCTGCTTCCTCCTGGCTTCCCCTCCTCCCTGGCAGAGCATGAGGCTCAGAAAGTCCTTGGTCAGACTAAACATTACTTAGCAGCAACTAAAAACATTGGTGTTATCAGTGCTATTCCCAGGCTGAAAGTCAAAAACACAGCGCTGCACCAGCTACTAAGGAGAAAAATGACTGCTACTGCTGAACTCAGGACAGACTTCAGAAAAAATGAACAACAGTAACTTGTCAAAAATCAGTCTTACAGGCTTTACTTCATGCACTCCTCTTTGTCTTTCTCCTGTAATTCTGCTCCCCTTCTGCTGAATTCTTATGACTCTGGTGTGTCCTTCCTCAGGAAAGGTAATATTAGATAACTTCCTGAGAGTGTGGCTACTTGTGCATTCACAGTCATAATGGCAATTGCTACAGCCCTATGACAGTAGAGTACACCTTCCTGCAAATCAGGGGTTTCTCAAAAATGAGCTTTTCAAATATGATACACCACTTTGTTTTGACTGATTTTACTTTTTTCCCCTATGTTGAAGGAGATGGAAGAGCACGTAAGAAGCATGCTCCACCACAGAGAACTTGAAAACCTGAAGGGAAGGTATGAGAACAATCTTGAATCCTTCCTCTCAGTACATTGTATACATAACTCTGGAAGAACTCATGTCCTGTTTCCCATACAAGCTGAATTGCACAGTTTATTTTTATGTATCACTTGGTTGCATGCGTTGTGATAAAGCTGCCAAAGAGCATGTTCTCTTAAAGTCAAAAACTTGGGGTTGATTCAGAGAAAACTCCAGGAACAAACTTGCCAACAAAATTTCAAGTTGACAAGCAGGTATTCTTTATTGTGGGGCACGGGGGATAGCTCCCCCTAACGTGTATCACTGTATTGCTACACTGGCCATCCTTATACAATCCCTGGGCATACACACATATCCATGAGGCTACACATGAATTACATCATTTTCCAGAAAGTTTCCTGCATGCATACAGAAATGGTGGTCTTTGGGAGTTGTTTACTTCTCCCAACATTCTTCATAACTTCTGGCAGCCTTTGAAGCACCAGCTTAATTAACATTATGGACATAGCAGTAATCCTGTTCTTCGACTCATCAGTTAATTTAACTACTCCCATCCTGGACATCTAGCCCCAGATACTCCCCATCCCCAGGTCCTGTTTTTTTATTCTGTTTTTCTTGCACTGTTTGTACTAAGGTCATAAGGACCTAAAACTATGTCAACTACCTTCAAGCACCTCAGTTATTTTCCAGTACAAAGCCATCAAACTTAACGTTACTTAGAACTGAGTACATTTTATGCTTTTGTGCCTCCTTGTCTCAGGGTAAGCAATGATGTGGAAGAAAGTTCTTCCATATTTCTTGGACTGTAGTGACAGAAGATTAAAGAACGCGTTTTTAAACCCAGCAGTTTCGTGCTTTATTTCTTGGAAGCTTTAGAGCTCTGCCTGTGGCAGAATCATGAACACTGGTGGTTTCATTTAAATGTTTTTTTAAGTTTTTTATGATGTAGAAGCAATTGTTGATCTTTTAAATGACTGTGAGAAGACTGCTATCTTGGATGTAAAGTCTGTATCTGCTTGAGTGACTGCCTTGTCCTCTTGTCATCTTAGTCTAGTTGTTTAGTTAAGGGACCTTACTACAGTGGATGTTGTTTTCCTTCTGTTTTCCTTCATTTTATTTGCAGTCTTTGGAAAGCAGGAGGGAGGGACTTGAGGGGTGTTCAAATATTATCCCAATAATTTGGAATCAGGGTGTAACCAGAGTGCACTTAAAAGTGCTCTCAGGTGCATGGGTTTTGAGGTAACTAGAGAGATCAGATAGTCTGCACTGCAGTATTTGACCTACAAACTGTTAACCAAACAGCTTTTAAAAGACTAAGAAGTGATGCTCTTTCAACTGTTAGGGGTGTGGGAGATCCGTTTTTGTTAGGACATCTTACATCCAAGAAGGAAAAGTTGTAGACTGCTTCTGTTCACATGCTAGCTTTTTGTTCATGTAGCTTTTATTCTGTTTTGTGTAAGGTGAGAGTAGCTGTTAGGACTCCAGGCCCCTGTTTTAAAGAGCTAACTATCAAAAAAAGTCTGAGTGAAAATAAGACTCTGATCTATACTATGATAAGTACTAATGCCAATATAGATCAGTTGTGCCAGGTTGAATTCTAGTAAAACTTCTGAACTGTTTTGATCTGCAATTTTCCAAAAGTAGAGAAAGTTAGAAACTTATTTCTCTTCAGTAACTTTTCATATGCAGAGCATATGTATAGCTGCACAAAAGTGCCTGTGTTTGAAGTAGAAGATCCTGTTACAGCCATGTCACAGATTAAGACATTTGTTTGAGCCAGCTGTATAATACTGTATACTGCTATTTTGTGTAGTTGCCAAGTGTTGCTGTAGTTTGTCTAAATCAGCACCTTAAGATGTCTTTAGGTTAAGACTTGCAGAAAATCTGTGGCATATGTGTATGCCTGCTTATATTTGCTAATATTCCAAATTCTATAAAATAGTAACTTACTGCAGGACAATAAATAAAAAGATACTGTTTACCTTGAGGTGCATGTTAACTGTCAGTAAATATCCTCTGTTGTCTAATTTCAACTTCTATTTTTTATTTGTCTGGGGCTTCACAGCAGGTTAGTAAGCTGGGAAAGAATTTGCATCTTCAGAATCTCCATCATCAGCTTGTCTTTAGGGAGCAGTTATGTGGACTCTCAAAAGTGGTGAAATAGGAAGTTACATAGAAAGAAAATTAAATACTCCTTCCCCCTTGAAATTAGATTTGGTTTAGTGGGATTCACAAAATCTTCAAGTTGTTTGGATTAACAAAGTTGTTCTTGTGTCACATTTAGAGAATTTATGAAAGCAGCTCTTTGGAAGCCATTTCTTTTTCTTTCTTTGTTTAAAAAAAATTTGCTTTCTAGTAAAGATGGAAGGCATAAAAATGATAATAAATTCCTCATATTCTCCATCTTCCCCTTTTTGTTTTCTCCTCCCTGCTGTTGCCATCCCTGCGTTCTTGGTTGGTCAGGGTTTTTTTTGTTCTGAATTCAGTTAGTTGAAAGCAAAACCAAAAAACCCTGAATAATTTTGGTTTTGTCTCTGCTGTGCCCCACACAGCTGGGTATTGAGAGCTAGGAACATTCTGAAAATGTCCCTGGGATCGAGTGCATGGGGGTATTCAATATCGTTCTTGTTGAGTGTAAAAAGGATTTGTTCTGTTGCTAAACAGCTGGGAAGTGATGGCTAAGAAACCAAAATGTCCTCGGCACTAGAAACAGACTTAGGGCTAACTTGTAGAACATTTCTGTTCTGGGATTTCTTCTTCTGATAATGACTCTGAGATCAAATTAATGTTTCATGTATTTCAGCATCTTATTTCTGGCCTTCTAAGTTCCTATTTTACTGTATTTTTTTTTTTTTTTAATTTGTGACTCCTGAAGGTAATAGTGATTTCTAGAAGTTATATATTGTGTCCACAATGGCTTACTTGCAAGTGGTCTCACAATTCCTGGTTTTCCATTTCTGTAAGACTGAAATTAAATTTGTTGCAGCATCGTTACCTTTTCTATTAGTAAGGTAACTGTCTTCACTGCTTCTTTCAGAAGAATGCATGGAAGATGTTTGTTCCCAAAATGAATAATGAATTTCATTTTTCACTGTGCTGCAGCAAGCTTCTGTGCCTCTTCTCTTTCCTCCCATTTAATTTTAGTCTTACAGCCTTGTAAAGCAAAAACTATTCCAAGTAGAAAATGTGAAGCAGTAGCAACAGCCGCCTGAGTGTGGCTGAATTGTGTAACAGAGGGTAATGCCATCTTACTACCTTCAAATTTAATACCCACCTAGAAGTAACTTTTTAGACTTCCCATAAGGAAGAGGTAAAGGAAATGCACACATCAGTTCACACTTTTCTCCTTTTAAAGTTAGTAATCTCAAGAGCTAGAGTAGTTTTCTGACACATTTTAAGGATCTTCTCTTCCTCAAGTCTTACACCATGTGATATATATAGAAGGAGAATTGGATGTCAAGTACAAAGCTTTAGCGTTTTTTGTTGTGATTTGGGTATTTTTGAGGATTTGGAGGGTTTTTTTTAATTGAAAGCAAAGTAACCCTTTTGTACAAGGGACATTGAGTCTGCCATCTGAAGTACACATAGAGTGAATAAAGCTTTTGGATGTTTTTATACTGAGAATACTTCTGTCATGTTTGTTTCCAACTGCTTTTGGCCTTATTGTTGAACAGGTAAGGTGGTGTGGTGTTCCTGTGTGGTGGGGAAATAACGAAGACATGATCAGTATATATCATGGAGTGTGCCCACTTCTGGTTGATATTAATGGAGGTAGGGGAAGGAAAGAACTGAAGGAAGTGTAAATTCCTTTAAGTATAGCCGTCTGAACTCCTACCAGTTGATCTACAATTTAAGCAGTTTTTCACACAGGAAAAAAAATAGTGTCACTTTTTAGGTTCATATAGAGTAAAAACAAGACAGAGAAGCCTAGTCACTACCCACTTGAGGCTTTTCTGTCCAGGCTGTCAGTTGGCACAAGAGCCACAGCTTTGTAATTAGAAACTTGCACATTAGAATTGATAGAGTTCTTTGTCCTTACGCCAGTTGTTAACTCACTGGCTTTGTCCAAAGCAAGTAAAACTTTACATTTATTTATTTAGTTTATAAATGAGGATGATGAAAATTTCATGACAGAATTGAAACATGGGTCTTGGAAGGATTTGGATTGTTCTCTAAAACCTAATTAGTATCACTAATAGATGTTTCTTGTTGAAGAGTCCTTATGACTGAAGTGGAACGTTATGTAAAAAGAACATCTTTTTCATCAGGAAGACAAATTCATATTGGCTGTTTGCCTTGTATGGTGACCTAAGTTTAGAACAAGTCCTATTAACAGTGCATAGATGTGCCATCTATGAGCGTGGGGAGGATTCTTCTGATGGCATTAGCAAAATTTATTATTGTATTTGGTTATCTTTATTGGGATTAATGACATAGCCCAAGTACAATACATATGTAGTATCCGAGCTTTGGATATTTATTAGTAAGTGTGAAGTGTGCAAAATGAAGTACACCCCTTTCTGGAAAGTACAGACTAAATTTGTAAGCTGCTGATTTTATAAATGAAATTTATCCAAATGTTTAATCTGAAATTAATTAGGCTGCAACATACAAAATAATAAAATGTAAAAGGAGTAATTTTGAATAACTAGCCTATTTCAAATAGAACCCTCTCCAGCTGTGTCTGAATGACTGCATCAGTTAAATCTTAACTGTGTTAGTAGGAAACCCACAGATTTCCAGGATAAATGAAACATATCTGCCAACACTTCATAAACTACTCCAATAAGGATATTGGCTTAATATCTTGAGTGGAAGTACATCTCTTGATCCTTTTATCATTTAATTTTTAACTTTTCTCTGAAAAACCCTAAGGATTCATGTTGGTCTTTTGCCTTTATGGGCCCTATTTTTTTTTTATCCCATGGATAGAAAAGTCATGGACTGTGTGATGCTATTCTAAAGGTACTGTTATCAGACTTTGGTCACAGGAGCATCATGGGGATATGCATAACTGCTTTTATGATTTAAATGGCAGAATTGAGGAAGATGTTCTGGAGGCAGGCAGAGAGTCCTAACTTGATTCAGCTGGGTTGTTTGCAGTGGATTATGCTTTCATTAAGTTTTTTCCTGACTTTTTTTTAACTTGTGAACACATTTGCCTTGTTTAGCTTTATTATTAACCATGTATTTCCGTAGCAGTGGAGTATTGAAAGGACTTGTCTGGAGAACAGATAAGGTATTTTTAGAAATCTGAATATCTTTTTTAAAATAATAATAAAAAAGTTGTAATCATAATTCAGTATTCACTGAAACATGAGTAAAGCCATTTGTCTGACACAGCTGTCAACTTCCTACAGCTGAAGTAAGTTCTGTATTTTTTAAGATAAGTCCTCTGAAGTGGAAAGCAGACCTCATGCACGCTTGAACCAAATAAAGTACAGTGAACTGAAGAAACCCTCTCATCACTTGCTGCGCTGTGGAGTCTTTGGATTCCAGGCAGCAGTCTCAGCTGTCCCAGTTTAGGCTGTGTTGTATCAGGATTGGTTGTATCCATGTACTGCCTCCTCCCTTTTCTAAATTTCACTGGGGGAAGGCTCAAGGCAAGGATTAAATGTAGAAGCTGTCACCAGGCTTCCCCAGTGCAGCTGGCACCATGGACAGGCTTCAGAGCAGCTCCTGCTAGCTCTGTAAGCCTTCCACTCTGCCTCCTCGCTCACTATGTTTCCTCTGAAAAGATTTTGAGTACAACAATTCAAGAAGAATTCCTCTTCCCTGTTAACACAGCTTTATTACCAAGTCTTTACCTCTTGATTGTTGGAAAAAAATCTTGTAAACTGACCATCGAAAAACCAGACCGTGAAAGAAAAAGTCAAAGAAGTCAAGTAACCGAAATATACAGAACAAAACCTAGTTGCCTTGAATTTAAGCACATTCAGAGGAAACAAAGTAAGACCAGAGATACCTGCCATGCCTGTTGGCAGTGTTGAAAGTCCACCCTCTGCCTCTCTTCCTAGGGACAGCAATCATGAATGCCGGGTGTGCAGAGTGACACTGGTGGGTTTGTCAGCATATGCCAAGCACATCTCCAGCAAGCTGCACAAAGAAAATGTTTATGACCATGACAGAAATCAGGAAGAGAAAGAAGAGGCAGAAGAAGAATACCTTGACAAAGAAGTCATTCAGCTAATCAAACAAAGGAAGGAACGGAACCGGTGAGTTTCCGCTTGGGTCATAGAACTGCTATTAACACAGGATGTGTTCTTAAGACTTAGGTGCTTGTGAGAACTAAACTGCTTTTAGCTAGTGTACTTGTTATGACAACAGTCCACGAGCCCCAGGTGGATATTGTACATTCAGCATGTGAATGTGTTTCTGCTGAATGTTCTTGTTCTATGGCTCTACTAGTGAGGAAGTACAACTGTTCTCCATTACGGATAAAACCAGTGTGGAATCCTGTGTTTGGAGAGCAGTAATGTTTTTATTTTAGTGTTTGATACCCATTTAACTGAAAGGCTTAATAAATGTGACAGTAGTGCTAATATTGTTGGGGTGGGAGGTGGTTTTTTTTTTTTAGGAACCTGGCCTTTACTGAGAACTGTTGCTGAACATGCTTTGTTATAAAACTTTAATCTGTTTGTTTTTACAATGAGTTAGATTGTTCTGCAGATGTCACACTGAAATCCCATAGTCTTTCAATGAAATTTCATACCTGTTTCATCTTAACTAAGCTAAAGATAATTCTAGTGGCTCACTATGAAATAGAAGTATTGCCTTTTATCTTCCATGTGATTCCGCAAGTGTGCGTTGCAGTTGAGAATATATTGTTTGAATAGTCTTATGGCATGGGGATGGTGTGGAAGTGGCATATGATCTTTGAAAGGAACTCTTGCTTGCTGTGGTTAAAAATTTCAATTGGCATCTCCCAAGTGCAAAATCTGTGGAGTTTATTTGGTTTTGACACCATTCTTTCATATTAGGGTGTCCCTATACTGCAGGCTGGTAATGTTTTCATATCAGTAGCAATGTCACCACAGGTTTTGCGGTAAAGGAGTGATGTTGCCAGTACAGTGGTTTTCTGAGGCAACTGAAATCTTAGAAAATCTGTCTCTACTGAAGGCCAGTTTGAAAGGAGAAAAAAACAAAAGTTCATGGATTAAGTTATTAATAACAGCAAAATTGTTTCCATTAGATCATAATCTAGTTGAGTCAGATTCTAGAATTAACGGTATCACTTAGACATTGTATTTTTTTTATACTCCTTCTCTTACAACTCACTTTATCTTATGCAGGAGGCCATTTCCCATTAGAGAGGAATTATTTGTGAATCTTTTAGCAAAACTGGAGCAGTTTAAAAGCTCAGGGGGTGCACAATATGAATATTCAGTTTATTCAAAAGTGAATCAGTTGTTTTTGTGTAATAGAGTGAAACTTTCCTGTCGTGCTTGTCCAGGGATCTAGGATGAGTGTATTTCTGTAATGTCAGAAAGAAGCATTTCTGTAACTAGCTTTTGAAAAAACTTTTTAAAAAACCCTCCTAATTGGTTGAATAAATACTTAGAACATTTAGACTGCTGACCCTGGGAATAGCTCTTGGTGTTAAGGTAGCATTTATCTTTAAATGTACATGTGATAACTTACCACATGTTCAGGGTAAGTTGCCAAGATAAGTACTATCCAAAGGGCAGTAGGTAGTGCTTCTGGGAGGCTCATACAGACTCAGCATTGTATGCAGTAGGCCATTCAAGTCTTAGTTAAAACAGGACAAAATATTTTTGTGTCTGAGGTGCAACTTGTTTGGATGGTTTACATCTTGTGTTTAACCTCAGCTTTACGAACCGTGACTTGATCTCAGTTGTATTTTCCAGTAAGTAGGATAACTGCTTTTCGCAGCCTAACCTTCATTCTATTCTGTATCAGTTCCTTCAAGTTACTGCATTAATACCAACAGAATAGTCTTAAGAAAAATAATTATCTCATTATGAATGATTTTTATCAATATTATTCAAATTACAAAGATTATATGACAGAAAGAATCTTTCTTTTTGTTTGTTTCTTAGTATCTAATAACTGGTAAATAAAAAGGTATGTTATCTTCTGAGTTAAACAGAAGTATTTAAGAATTAGTCTGTTGAACTGTCCCTGCACCAAATCAGTTGCTTCTGTAAGAGCAGTTTTGAAATACCATATTTAAGTAAAGGTACAGCATCAGTTTTGAAAGTCAGACACTACAGAAGCCTGAACAGCAAAGCAGCTAAAGAAGTTATCTCTGTTTTCTCTTTATTAGGAAAAAGTTTTCTTCCCAGTGAAAATAAAAAATAAAATGTGTGGCTTGTGTGCTCTTGGATTTCAGTGGATGGCATCAGAATTTAGGGTTTTCTCAATTGTTTTGTAGGCAAACTGAGCCAAGCTGTGCAAACCAAGAATTAGAATGTGATGAAAGGAGATCACAGAGAAGACGAGAAGAAAGAACTACTTACAAAGGAAGAGAAGCTTATGATCAGTCATCATGGCATCATCATAATGCACCACAGAGGGACAGGAAGTGGGAAAATTATGATTATATTAGTCCTAGACAAGGCAATTTTTCACACCCTCCATGGAACCTTAACAGACATGCAGGTGGCTCAAAGGAACGCTTTGGAAGGCATCAGAATGTTTTGGGAGGCTCTTCAAATTGGCATAACTATGGGAATCCTGGAGGTGCTTGGCATCCAAGTAGATGGGGAGGAGGAGCATCAAATTGGCATCACAGTGCTAGGGAGAGAAATTCTACTTGGCACTTGGAAGGAGCAGGTAATTTTTCTGTTTGGAATTCTAAATGTTATGGAGGAAACTGGAAAACTAGTCCTCATGGTACAAATGGCTGGAATTTTGGAAGCTCAGGAGAACCTGTTAAATATAATAAGGAAAGATACGCATGGCAGGAGAAAGACACTGATGTTCCGCCATACAGAGATCGGAAAAATAGGAAGGACTCGCTTGATTTTACTAGTGATAAATTTCCTTTTGAGGGGGCTTTGGATTTTGGTACGTTAAAACAACCAGAAAGCAAAACTTCAAGAGCCAGTGGAAAAAGCGGCAGTCCTTCCAGAGATAAAATGCATCGCTGGACTCCCTACCCATCCCAGAAAGCTGCAGAGCAGCAACCATTGTCTGAAGATAATGTATCTAAAACTCCAGATAAAACGGAGTCTGTAATTACGCCTCTTACTGATTCACCAATGAAAGGAAAAACTTGTGAAGTCAGTGTTAGCCTTTCAAAACCTAAAAACTGGGAAGCATTTTCCCCTTCTAATGTGACCTTGGATCACCTTGAGTCTTGCAAAGTAATGAGAGACTGTTCCAGTGGTGAAAATCCTGACAAAACCGATGGCACAAATAATAAGATGCCATCACTGAAGATCCCTCTTCTGAATATCACAGATATTATGTTATCTTCTCCAAAGCAAGACAAAAACAGTCTCTTAAAAAATTTCAAGATTTCATTATCCTCAGCTAGTGGTGAAGAGCAGAATCGTTTGAATGCACTGAACTTGGAAACGAACAGTTCCTCCTCTTACTCATCGAAGCTGCATGGTGCATGTGCTGATAACTTACAAAACAACAAAGATGTGCTTGGTAGCCATCTTGGAGAGACTGTTAATAACTTCTGTGAAACAGAACAAAGCCCCAGAGATATTCAGTCCACCCATTCCTTGCAAAATGTTCCCCTAAGCTCTTGCAAGGATGCAAGTGACCAGAATAGTGAAGAAATTGGGAAAACACTGCCAAAGGGCGAGTTCAGACTAGATGCATTAGAAGATGTGAGTGATGATGATTTACCAGGAGGTGAGAAGTTGAAATCAAGAGCTGAAAAGTTGCATTCTTCTGTTAGTTCTCATTTACCCTGTGACACTCCAGAAGGTAAACCTGCTACCTCTGAAAAGGGTGATAATGAAAAGCTGGCTGCTTCAAGTATTGCTCCTGCTGATCTAAAAGATTCTGTGTTTCAGATGGACTCCACAGTTTCTCCATCAAGTGGTCAGAACCATGAGCATGTAGATTTGAAAACCTCCTTGCAGGATCAAGAAGGGGATGAAGAGCAGGTCAAGCCACACGATCACTTTGAAATGGAAGGTTTTGAAAATCCATCAGATCATGAACTGCAAAAAGGAGGAGGCCAGTCACTGGGCCTGCTTCCTGATTTAAGCAAACTTGGCCTCCCTGCGTCTCTGCAGCGAGACTTGACACGACATATTAGTTTGAAGAGCAAAGTTGGAGCACATCTTCCAGAGCCCAATCTCAATAACGCACGGCGCATTCGAAATGTGAGCGGCCATCGAAGAAGTGAGACTGAAAAGGAGTCAGGACTTAAACCCACCCTCAGGCAGATTCTAAGTGCTTCCCGGCGAAATGTAAACTGGGATCAGGTCATCCAGCAGGTAACCAAGAAGAAGCAGGAACTTGGCAAAGGCTTACCAAGGTCAGTAGCTTTCAGAACTAACCATGTCTCTCTGTGAGCATGTTGAGGGGGAGGGTTATTTCTTTCCAAATCTGAAATGAACTCCAGAAACCTAAAAGCAAGACTTGAGAATGAAGCTTGCTACACCACCATCTTTTGCATATACAGATAATACAGGGTTTTTGTCATTACTTCCTGCTGTGGATGTCTATCTATAGATAAGTAATAGTATTCTGCTGCTTAGGAAAGATTCTGATCCCGTTCATAATCGTTGCTTAATATCTGAATATGGAGTCCAGCAGTATATTTGCTTTTAAAGTTACAGTAAGTGGAAGAATATAAAAATGCAGTTGGGATGTGAATATTCCTGTGTCAGTTGCTTATTTCTTCATTCATTCAAGATTACAAAAATGTTTGCATTGCTGCAGGCAGAATAAATGCTTCCTCTTCATTTGTTAATCTTTTAATCTGATCTGCAGCTTGGTTTTGTGCTTAAAGGAAGCTATTTTGTAATACTTCACTTCTGAAGTTTTCTTTAAACCTGAAGTTTTTGACGTGTCTTGAGAAGATGTCATATTTGCTTATTCCAAACTTGGTTTGGAATAATTACAACAACATGATTTCAGACTTGGAAATCAGACTGTCAGTTCATAGCTGCTGAATCTAATTTTGTGACACACGAAATACTCCATTGCCAGGTGAGACATAAAGGACAGAATACCAATGTAATTGAGTTGCTAGATCGCTTAAAGCAGTAATGTGCTTTTGGGGAAGGGGGGGCTTTTTTCTAGATTTAGCTGCCTTGTTACATGTATATTTATTTTTCTTTTTGTCTTGTTAAAGGTTTGGCATCGAAATGGTGCCTCTTGTTCCAAATGAGCAAGAGGGTCTAGAACTTGGTGAAGAATCTGATCTGTCTTCGCTAGAAGGATTCCAGTGGGAAGAGATTTCCTTAGCAATGCCTGGCTCAGCCAGAAAACGTAGCTTTTCTGAAAGCAGTGTTGTTGCAGACAGAAATCCTTCTGCTTATAGCTTCTTCAGTGAACAAGCCAAAATAAAAGAAAGTGGGCAAATAACTGCAGACAGCCCCTCGCATCATATAACATCTGGATATGAGGAAAGTGCCGATACTGAGGCTGACTTGAAACAGGAGATATCTTCTCTTTCTTTGTCACCACTTATGTCTAAAAAAACTGAGACTAGTGGAAGTAGTCACAGTCTACCAGCCACTTCTGAGGTTGCAGGCCTCACAAAACAAGAGCAGGAGAGCCCAGAGAAGAGAACACCTCTTCTTGAAAAACAAAATGTGCTAGAGATCTCAGAAGAAAACCATCCAGCTTCAGATAATGCTTTACTTCTTATGTTGTCTAATAACATAGATGCAGCTACAGACAGCAGCTGCACATCTGGTACTGAGCAGAATGACAGCCAAGGAATTGGGAAGAAAAGAAGAGCAACTGGAGTAAGTGTGCAACTTTGTCCAGCTTTGGTGCAATAAGAAACGTTTTTTTCCCAGTCAGTGGTCATTCGGCCTTGGAATGATCTCTGCAAGGAGGACTTTCTCTATTTGATTGTGTTGTACATTGATAGCCTCAAACTAATTTGCTTTTTTGACTTAATTTTTTTAAGATTTTTTTTCATTTCTGCCTTCCTAGTGCAGGACTTTTGCTTATTCTTTTTTAATTAGTAGGCATGGGAAATGCTCTTTAATTTTGATTTGTAATTGATGTGCTATGCTGGTAAATGAGAGGTATTAAAATAGTTCTGTGGAAGTAGTTCTGTTGTGGGAAGGATCTTGGTGTTCCAAAACTTAAACGGAATATAGGTTGTAGTAGAAATTTGTTTTCCTTAAATGTTTCTGGTTTTATGGTCAAGCAAGGAAGGACAAGCATTTCTTCAAAATTATATACTTAAAATTATAGCCTTAACTCTGAATTTGTTTCACTGTCCTGTGTTGGACTTACCCAGAGGGGAAGAAAATGTTTCTGGTCAAAACCCTCAAAATGGTTTTGTTAACTGCAGAAAGGGATAATTTTAATTTCTCACTGATTTAATCCTCTATACCGCCATCTAAAAACATAGAGCAGAAAATCTGACCCAAGTGTGGTCTTAAACACCTGAGCAAGTAGAAGGCTGTTGGCTTGTTTAATATTTTTTCCTCGTTGAGATGAAAACATGGCACTCACTTTGTTCCTCCCTTGTATGAGAATATACAATTAATTTTGCACATTCTTCTCTATGGGTACAAGTAGTAGTTGAAAGGACAATGGATGTTTAACTTTTTGATTTAGGCAAAATTGTTCCTGTAACTTTTGTTAATAAATTATTTTACTTGCAGGAGGGATCTTCTCCTGAGATCCCTAGTCTAGAAAGAAAGAATAAGAGAAGAAAAATCAAAGGTAAAAAAGGTGAGTGACTATCATACCTATGTGCATCTGGTATAGAGGTTATAACTAGTGGTTGCACTATTAATACTACTGACTAAATACTAGTAGTATTTTGACTTGGTTCCTTGATGTTACTTTGGTGCTTCTTGGGCTGTTCCTGAAGATCATGGAGTAGACTGCTGTCAAGTCTGCAACACTTTCTTTGAAGCTTCCTATCTTAATTTGTCAGGCATTATTTCCAACAGAAAACTTTATGCCTCCTTTCTGCCTGCAGTGGGCTTCAGAAAGTAATATAGGAGCATCTTTTACAGAGTACTGTGCTCAGGAGACTGCAAATGTGAGTCTTGTGGCTTGAAGTCATCTGGGACTTCAAGAATGATCTTTCATCACTGGGTTCTTTTTCTTTTAAGCTGCCCTTCCTCGGCTTCTAAATTAACGGAGTAATTTAAATCTTGTTTAGCTTAAGTTTGCCTCTGTCTTTTTAATGACATTAATGGAAAGTGTGTATTTGTACTTCCTGTACACGTGTATCTCAAGAAAAGGTCTTTGTGGAAGAGAATTACTTTGTTCAACTAAACTAAATCTGTGCTGGCAAAACTATGATGGAAATGGTTATTAGAGTCAAGGCTGAGAATCTGTAGAGAGGAATACTGTAGTTTGCTCTTCTTTCATGTAGATGTTGCTATTCCTGTGCAGTTATTCCTTTTCAGCCTCTTGTATGACTAGTGATACTTAACCTAATATATGTGATTTCTACAGTCTGAGGTGGTAGTATTTATTGAAAAACCATAGGTAATGTATTTTAATGTATTGTCAAATACAGTTATACTCTACATTTTGTTTCCTTTTCAGAACGTTCTCAGGTAGACCAGTTGTTGGCTATTTCGCTGAGGGAAGAAGAGTTAAGCAAGTCCTTTCATAGTGTGGACAGCAGTCTCTTGCAGGCCAGGGCTGCCCTGCAGGCTGCGTATGTTGAAGTTCAACGGCTCCTTGTATTAAAGCAACAGGTAACAGTGGGCTATTGAGACCATCTGAACTTTTGAGTTAGCAGCCTGAAAAACTGCCTTAAGTAGGACTGATTTAAGCCACAATTGTTTTGCAGATAACCATGGAAATGAGTACACTGAGAAGCCAGAGAATCCAGGTCTTGCAGGGGCTACAAGGTATGAGATACCACAAAACTATACCAGTGGAATTCTAACTTGTGCATTCTTTGAACTCGCAGTCTTGTAAAAAATTGTATTTAACTTGAGTTCACTCATTTAAAATATGCGACAAAATCTAAGGCTTTCCAATAAAGTCTTTGTGTGATCTGTCATTTTTGGTAGTGCCATCTAGTGGCTTTTTCTTTTCACAAATATTTCTCTTCCTTGGTGGTGTGTTCGCAAGAAATGAGCTTCTGGCACCACTAAATTTTATTGTAGAATACGAACATTTTTGGTTTATATTTTTTCCCCCTCTCTCCTTTTGCCATTAGAAACATACGAACCTTCTGAGCTGTCAGAGCAACTTCCCTGCAGTGTCTCAAGTGAAAGAAATAGCAAATCTCACGTGGCAGCTGACTTAGTTTCTACAGGCACCTTCCTGCCCCTGTTGGACACTTTGTCGTCTTCTGTAGCTCCATTTGGAGCTTCTGTTCATGTTCCCGTACCATCACCATTCCAGTCTTCTGGCATCACACCCGCTGCTCCTGCTGACTCCTCAGTACAAGTTAAACGAGAACCTGTGTCTCCAAAAGGCTCAGAAGAAAACGTGAATTCTGTACTCCAGAGCTCTCCATCTGCTTCACGAGCAGAAGAGGTGGAGCAAAAGAATGGTATGTTTGGCTTGCCTTTGTTTTAGGAGAGTTAGTTATAAGGAAATAAAAAAAAACCAAACCTACTTCCCCAGAAGAATGTAAGATGGTTCTCAAACCTGCAGCCTTTTGTACAGGGGTGAATCCCATTAACTTGTATAGGACCTCTATGTATAATGTAGGATCCTCTATATAAAGGGTTTTCTAACAGGTTGCAGCTGTTTGTGACAGTTACGGGATGGGTAAGAGACAGCTTTCCATTGATTTATTTTCAATATGATATACGTTACGCCCTCAGCAAGTTCTAGTTTTGTCTTGGAACTTTCCATCTGAGGAGGGTGTTGGGGGAGATGTTCATGTTTAAGCTGTCTTTAGTTGGATGCATAATTCCAGAGCATCAGGTCTGTACTGTGATATCTGAAATGGTCAAACAGCTTTGCCTAAGCATTGCTGTAGGTTTGATTTGCTGGTTTCTAAGAGACGGAAGCAGCAAAGTATTTCAAAGGCCGGCAGCTTCCCATTCGTGTTGAGGGGTCCCACCTACTAAATGCTGTGAACTTGATACATCCTGTTCTGGACTGTAGTTATTGCAAGTGCAGCTGGGAAATTTTAGGGTGGGAAACACAGCTGTGAGATGCTGCCTGTGCTCTTAGCCTGTCTCAGTTGAGAGGTTGGATTCATTTGTTCATATTGGCTTCAAATTAGAATGACAAGGAGAGCATGCTTGCTCTGTCATTTAGTGCACCATAGATAAACAGACAAAGCTTACTCTGTCCTACAGTGCTGCCATTCCCTGGATAGAAAGTATGATACTGCAGAGTGGGTTGTGCATGACTCATCTACCTTGAGTTAGGTTCAAGTAAATTGGTAGAAATAACTAATGCAATGGGTTAAGTAGAAGTGTCATGGAGCAGCTGAGGCGTATTAAGCATGCACTGGTTAATACCAGACCTACAGCAGTGGCGAACAGCTGGTAAGGGAGCACAGAGTGACGGGTGGTAGCATCTTAAGCTGACTGCGTAGGATTCACTAAAGGTTGATTGTCAGAAGTCCTGTAGTTAGCCAGCAGCTTGAATGATGTGCCCTGTTCCTCTTCTTCTGGATACACAGTTTTATTCCCCAGGTATGTTTTTTTTAAAGCCTGGATAGCTGACTGAAATAGCAGATCTGCATGTGCATGAGTAGCTTTCAACATTTAGAAATACATACTTAACATGCACAATTAAGTATAAACAGAAAAATCAGGGAAAACAATTTTGCATATTTATTGCTGTACGGATTGAATATAACACTTTTCTATTTTCTTTAGAAGAGACCAACCAGAAAACTTCAGTGTATCCAGTTATCTCTGCAACCATATCCCTATCAGAGCTGGCAGCTTGTTTCCAACAATCTAATCAAGATGTACACAAGCCTGCTGTGGACAGCGGAGAAGCTGGACTTCCTGAAAACCCTTCTTATTCACTGTCTGATTTCAGCAAGAGAGAAGCAAAAGATACAGTGACTGAAAGCTTTTTACTGGATCAGTGTAGCACTTCTCTTCCAAAGCATTCGGCCCTTCTAGAAATGCCAGTGGATAAACCCCCCAAATTGTCAGCAGAACCATCTGAACAACAGATGGCAACTGCTGTAGTTTCAGCAGAAAAAGGAAACAGAAGGCGGAGAAAGTTAAGGAAGAAGAAAACTCTGAGGGCAGCTCATGTGCCAGAGAACAGTGATACAGAGCAGGATATAATTGACTCTAAGCCTGTCCGGAAAGTCAAGGGTGGAAAGGTTCCTAAAGGAGATAAAGTTACTACATCCACTCCTCCAAGACAGGAGGATGGAGTTACTGCTCACACGGCAAGAAACAAAGATGAGAATGACAGTGATGCTTCTTTGGAACTAGTGGAATTTCCAGCACCCCAATATGAGGTGGTTGATGTTGGTTCATCAGAGTCTGGAGATGAGAAACCAGACAGTCCCTCAAAGATGCAGTCACGTGGCTCTATGGATCAAGCAGTCCTGCATGTGTCTTGCTCAGGTTATGATGAAGTGACCTCTACCAGTGAGATTGGCACAAATTGTAGGGACGATGGGAAAAGGTGAGATTACTGCAGGTCTCTCAAAAGTAAAAGCATTATACAATAGTTACAAGAGACCTATCTTCTTTTCTTTAGGGCGTTGTTTTTTTTTTTTTTAACTTTCTATTCAGAAAGTCTGGCAGCATCAGTAACTTTGGTAGTGAAATGAGGGAAAATGGAAAACAAATCTGCTTTTTTTGGTCCAACAAATAAATATGTCTTGTTACCTACTAATTAATATAAGAACAAGGCTGCCCTCTGTGGAAAGTTTGGTTTTGAGCTTATCTGTTAGAGCCTGTTTTCTACTAAGTGCAGAGTCTTGTATTCTGGGGTGTTATTTGCACCAAAATTTTGTCTGCAAATGAACATGCAAAGTCTAATCTCGCTGCTCTTTATTTCTGTGTTGCAGTATGTCTGAGATGCAGACTTCCATAGGATCGCTAAGAGGATCAAAGAACTCATCAGGTATATCTTTTAACCTTTTCTTGTGATAATTTGTGTATAGTATTTTGCAAGACTTTGAGTTGTCTTGGTGAAACTGCTTCCAGTGGGAAATTTTGTCCTGAAGATAAAAACCAGCGCTAAAAACTGAAGTGGGAAGTGATGCATACTCACTAGGTCTCATTGAATTGCTGTGTGCCTTGACTCTTCTGCATACCCCTGTGTCCTCCCACACAAACACTTCTATTCCACAATCTCTGTAGAGCTGTAGGACAAACAATAATATAATCCTTTTGCTATTTGTAAAGAGCTTTCTGCATTTAACATCATATAAATGGTCCTTCTGGCATTTTATATTGCCTTTTGCCACTTACAGGCTCCACCAGAAACCCACAGGTGCTAAGCCCATGCAATAGTTCTACTGTTAATACAAACAGCAGCGATGTGTTTGCATGTGTTCCCATAATCAAAGTACACATGTGTCTGCCCTACAGAAGTGTCTTCAGAGCCAGGTGAAGATGAAGAACCCACAGAGGGAAGCTTTGAGGGACACCTGGCTGCAGTGAATGCTATTCAGATTTTTGGGAATTTGTTGTATACTTGCTCAGCAGACAAAACTGTTTGTGCCTACAATCTGGTTGTAAGTAAGGTGTTGGGAATGTTTTGGTGTGGTGAATATCTTGAATGGTGGGTGTTACGTTGATTGCAGTCACAAGGTTGCAATTCTGTTTTTGTAAAGCCTTACTATGTAATTACGAAAGCAGCTGCTTTTTAAGGTACCTAATTTTGTTACGCTACTCTTCAAACTTCTCCCCCTCCCCAACCCCTTCTCCCTTTGAGAGGAGTATGGGGAGGTAGATTGCTGCACGTGTCCTGCTTTTGTTAGCTGTCCTACCCTACTCAGTCAGGCGCAGATCCTGAGAGGTATAATGGGCTTTTATGTTAGACCCTCTGCTTTCCTTTTCAGAGCAGGAAGTGTGTGGCCATCTTTGAAGGGCATACTTCAAAAGTGAACTGCCTCCTAGTCACTCAGACAAATGGGAAGAATGCTGCACTCTACACTGGCTCAAGCGACCACACTATCAACTGTTACAATATCAAGGTAGTCAAACTCTGTGTTGGTTAACACGCAGTGTAATGTGCATTTTTATTTGTTT
Source organism: Neopsephotus bourkii (assembly GCF_033783945.1). Lineage (NCBI taxonomy): Eukaryota > Metazoa > Chordata > Aves > Psittaciformes > Psittacidae > Neopsephotus > Neopsephotus bourkii. The sequence goes on along the minus strand of NW_026902298.1, from coordinate 13,187,088 downwards.
CTCTGCAAATATAAATGAAAAAACCCTTCAAAACCCATATGAGCTGTAGGTGCAGATTATCATTCACTTCAGGCTTTTTTCCCTGAATTGTTTTCAGTTAATAGCTTTAAATACTTCTTTTTTATTGTCAGACCAAAAAGTGTATGGAACAGTTTAAGTTGGAAGATCGAGTGCTCTGTTTACACAGTAGATGGCGGATCCTTTTTGCAGGCCTTGCAAATGGCAATGTGGTTACTTTCAGCATAAAGGTTAGTATCTTTAAATATTGGCAGTTAAAAGCCTCTTGCAGTGCTGTTTCTCTTCACTCTGTGTTTCTTTCTGTTCTTTTTCTTGAGTAGCAAGTGTATTTGTGATTAAACTATTTTCGTATAAATGGTCACTGTTGACCCCTTTTGGTCCTTTATTCTGTCAGTGCATAAAGCTGTCCCATCTCCCCTTCAGGTATCTTTCTCTTAGCTGCTGTGTTGTTGTCATGTTATCCCTTAAGGTGCCACCTGGCCTACCAGTCATGTATCATGACAGTTTTCTGACACAGATTATTTGTGAATCTTCCTTTCTTGATCATCAAAGTTATTTCCTTGATTTGGAAAGTTAGTTGTTCAGTTGCAACTCTTACTGCTGCTGAAATGGTGTGTTACTAAACTGAAATCAGATGCTATAACAAGTACAGCACAGAAAGAACTTGGTGGTCAAGTCAGTGCCATAAAAAAGTTTTAATTCTCAAACAACAATTTTTTCCTCACCCAACAGAACAACAAGCAGGTTGATACCTTTGAATGCCATGGCCCTAGAGCAGTGAGCTGTCTAGCCACAGCTCAGGAAGGAGCACGCAAGTTGTTGGTGGTGGGCTCCTATGACTGCACCATCAGTGTGCGAGATGCGCGGAACGGGCTGCTTCTCAGAACCCTGGAAGGTCACAGCAAGACTATCCTCTGTATGAAGGTAAGTGTCTCTGAAAATACATTTTTGACAATGACAGCTTAAAATGTTACGTTTGTTTTTTTTAGTTCCTCATCTAATAGTGAGCAGATTGTGGTAGGAAATAAAGGATTTTAATGATAAAAGCTAAGTAAACTGGAAGAGAAATTGTCTCTGGCTCTCTGCCATATCTCATGTTTCCTACAGAACTCTTAGGGCTGTGTCTGTAGGAGGCATGTTTATTTCATGTTAAAAGATTCAGGGAATCTTGAAGTGTGAATTTGCCAGTAGAAGAAAAGTTGTGGAAAAGGTTTTCAGGTACCCTAAGGCAAACATCAGAGGAAGCTGGAAAAAATGTAACTCTAGAGAAGTATTCTCTTAATAGAAGAAGCACTAACACTTATATACAGGTTTCTGGCTCCTGAGATTATAAGATGGAACTGAAATGCTTTCCTGACGGCTTTGCTGTGACTGCTATCATGTCACAGATAGGGGATGGCTTCCATAAACTGTAAAGATATTACAGTGCAGTGGCACAACCTTTTTACCCTGTGAATTATCCTAGTCCTGCTCACATGGCAGCAGACTGTGGTCCCTTTTTGATCCATGATGGGTCTATTAAACTTCTTTTCTGGATTAGTACTCTCCAGGAGCACTTTCTTATGTGACCAGTGTATAAGCACACAGCACATCCAAAATTACTAGGAAACAATGAGCTTTATTGTGCATGTGCAAAGCAACATTCTGCATTCGGTTTATTTGGTCGCTGATCTGCTGCTGAGCTGGCACTAAGACTAGCCTACAGGAAAGATGAGTTAACCTGGTGGGCTGCAAGTTTAACAACTTCTGGTGTCAATTGTGAAATGCCACAAATCATCATTAGGATACTACAGTACATTTTCTAGCTCTTATGTAAAGAACTCAGTGTGTGCTTTATTCTGTTTCCATATTCTCCACTGATTTTAAGTTTGTCAAATTTAGGAAATACTGCAGTGCAACTTTAAAGTGAATGTCTTAATGCTTTACTTGCCTGTTTCTGTGTCTATTACAGAAATAATACTTAATTTTTTTTTTTTTTTTGTAAGGTTGTGAATGATCTGGTATTCAGTGGCTCCAGTGATCAGTCTGTACATGCCCACAATATTCATGTAAGTATCACCTATAAAGCTGGAATGACTTTTTTTGTTAAGGCAGTGAATTCCTGTGCTATAAAGTCATTGTTTCCAGAATCTTTGACTGACTGGAGCGTCCAGAAAAGTAAAGACATAAGATTTTGTTAATGTGACTACATTATAGCTAACTAAAGAGGCATGAAAAGGATACATAAACATGCAGAATCTTACAATACAATGTGCAGTGCTTTTTTATCTGGGGATAAAAAATATTACTACAAATATTAATACAAATATTACTACAAACATGCTGATAATGTAGGAAGGGTTCAGAGCAAAGTCATGTGAGATATCCTGGTGGGGGGAGAGTTCTGTTATTACAGGAAAAGCTTGAACACAGTGTTCCAAACTAGTTGGTTCAAAAGCTGGTATACTGTCCTGAACGCTTTGTCACTCACCTGCCTCTCTCTTTTTCATTTGCACTATCTTTTTCCTGTGCTAGCAGAAGCATTCGGGTAGCTATACAATAAGTTAGATTAAGAAACTTATCAGAGGTAAATTTTAATTGAAAAAAAACAATAAAAAGTGTATTTCTATGTATTTAGCTAAATTTGCTCACTGATCCTTGTGACTAAATACTGTTAGTATCACCACTAGAATAGTACTAGTTGCAGGGTAGGTGGGAACATGTGGCTAATGATGGAAAGAAAAGTAGATAGTTTTTATGGTGGCGTGCATTTCTATTGTACTCAATGGCTCCGAGTTAACATGGGCAAAGAAAAGGGTAAGTCATATTTGATCATAATCTGAAAGTACCTTAACAGCAACTGAAAGTCTAATAGTGTTTCCATTTTTTGAGTAGTGAACACTGAAGCTAGCTACTCTATGTAGGCTAGGTGAAAATGTTTTTAGTTGTTAAAAATTCCAACAACAAACCAGAAACAAACCCAGACAAAAACCCTCAAAGCAACAACTACCTATTTGCTTTTTGCTTTTCCTTGATGCAGACTGGAGAGCTAGTACGGATCTATAAAGGCCATAACCATGCGGTAACGGTTGTAAACATTCTTGGGAAAGTGATGGTGACAGCATGTCTGGATAAATTTGTTCGTGTTTATGAACTACAGGTAAGAAAATAGATGCTTATGATGACATGTACCTAATATGCATTACTAATTTTGAAGTCAAATAGATGTAATCTGTATGCTTGCTGATCTTGGGCCCATTGCTCTCTTTCCTATTACTCAGAATATATAGTTGTCTCACCAGCCAAAATACATAGATTTTAAATATTATAACCTAAACCATTATTTTTAGAACCTGGGTTATCTTCAGACAATGACAAATCAGAACAGTGGGGAAATGTTAGTTTTGTCTGCTGGGAGATCAAGTGCTTAGTTGGACAAAAAGAGTTAAAGAAGCAATGTAAGCAAAAGTGAACTTTCATGGTGGCTGGAAACTTTGGAATCCACCAGAGGAGTTTAGTTGCTACCCAGAAAACTGCTCTCAGAAGCATTGCCATTTTCATGTCTGTGAAAAATGATTAACTGTCAAGTGATTAAAGTCTGTTTCTGTTTTTTTTCAAGTCACACGACCGCTTGCAAGTCTATGGAGGCCACACAGATATGATTATGTGTATGACCATCCATAAGAGCATGGTAACTTCCTTCTTTTCACTGGTCTCAAATAGGAGGTTGTAATTTCCACATGCATGTATAGGATAGTATAATTTTTTCACATAATGGAATCAATCTGCTGTCTGACTAAGAAGAACTTAAAAATGTCAGGCAAAAATCAGTTTGCTGTTACAGCTCTGTATCTATGTAATGTAATTGTCTGGGGAAAAATTAATTCTAGCTTGATATAGTCTTAAAACAATAATTCTATTTATAGTGATGATTGCAGTGAAGAGTTTAGAAACAGTAAAATATTCCCTCTTCTCAAGCATCAGTCCTGTTTGACTTTTGCTCAAGAGAGTCACATATATGCTAGAGAAGAACTTCACCCACAGTCAAATCTCTAGTAACCTTTGGTAGAACCGAAACAAAGGTATGAGACTGGTTTAGGTGCACAGGTTTCTTCATGCATCTGCCCTGCAAGGTAGGTTTCAGAATCACTTCTGGGTAAATGACTTGCTTAAAATAGTCATTAAATAAGTTTATTAGTAACACTGTATTTTGAAGTTTTTCTGAACTGTTACGACACTGTAGACAACAGAAGTTCCGGAAACATTTTCATATTCATTAGTAAGTTTTTGTAAACAATGACTGTAAATCTCCGTTAGCTTAGATCCATTTTTAAATTTAGAAGCCTTGCATGTTGAGATTTTATTGTTGTTTACCTCATGTACTCTACACTGAAGCCTCCTTCCAGATTCAACTTTTTTCCCTATTATTCCCAGCTTCCTTATCCATAGATGTTTCTTTTACAGATCTACACTGGATGCTATGATGGCAGTGTCAGAGCTGTGAGGCTTAATCTGATGCAGAATTATCGTTGTTGGGTAATAAGCGATCTGTTTTTAGCCTTCTTTTGTTACAGTTTTTAGACTAATTTTCTGGGGAAGGTCACAACTCGGTCCTGCATAGTTATTATAGTTCAATAATGTTTTAAAATGCATAGATACTTTTAAAATGTAAATATATATCTCTAGTTCCACTTTTCATGGTCTTTAGTATAGGTGTATGCTTTGGGGCAGACTGATAGTAGCATCTTAAATTTCTTTCAGGAAACTTTAAAGATAGTGACCTGTAACTGTTTAAAACCAAAAACTTCAGCTGAATGACATACAAAAGCTGATTTACTCTGCTAAATAAGTTTAATTAAATTCCCAATGTCTCTGTCTCAGGTAAGCTTAAATCTTGTAAAGGTTTAGTTCCTGTGTTCCTCCTGCCGTTCTTGCTGATGATCTAGGCTTGGCTAGAGGCAGGAAGAATCTCTGTAAAGGTGCAATTAAAGCAATAGAGACTTTTCATGTAAGTAGAGAATGGAAATGAAATAAGAAGATTAAAAAAGAGGTGGCATGTGTGTGAACAGTTTTGGTAGAATATTGCGAAGCAGCAAGAAGAAAATAATTAGCTAAAATTCTTTTTTTCCTGGCTTATTCTGTTTTCTTTTTTTCTGCCAGTGGCATGGATGCTCACTGATCTTTGGAGTTGTGGACCATCTGAAACAACACTTGCTAACTGACCACACCAACCCAAATTTTCAGACCCTAAAATGTCGTTGGAAGAACTGTGATGCTTTCTTTACTTCCAAGAAAAGTTCCAAGCAGGTATGTGGTTGAATTAACGTGGTTGTATTTGGCAGCATAAAGTAATTTACATCACCACAGCCGTGGGACTTGATCCTATTTCTCTTAAAAAGAGTTAAATTTTTCTAGTCTTGATAGGCTTAACTACATATAGCTAGAGTTAGAGTCACACAGATAAGTAGGGTTCAATTCAGCCTGTGACAGATGAGTGCAACTAAGCATAGTAACTTGAGATATGGTTAATATAAAACAGCTTGATCATAAAATATTATATGGAAGGGGTAAAATTCTGAAATACTGAAAGAAATTCTGATAAATATAATTTTAAATTGAGTTCTTGCAGGAAGATTTTATTTTTAAGTTGAATAAACATTAGTCTTGAAACAGGTTTTTTATTCTCTTAGTTTTTATCCATCACTACCCCCTTTCATTGTTGTGGATACCGATGCTCTTTGGTTCTTGGCATGGGGTTGGTTTTGCTAACAATCTTTACGTAGTGCCTAAATTTCTGAGTAAATGCTGGCACAGATGGGAGAAAAATGAAGAAGACTTAAGAGCTGGATGAAGTGATGTGGAAGGGGTTAGGGGTTGGGTGGACGAAGGGTTGTTACCTGTAGACTGATAGGCAAAATCCCCATTTTAGTCCTTGGCAATATATTCTTGTTAATGTGTTTCAATACACGCAGTGGAAAAAGGGTTTGGAGAACTTGAAACAGAGTGGAGTCCTTAATTTCTCTTTAAGCACTGGCTGTGGATATGATGTGTTTATTTGATATGCTTTTATAGTCAGAAAAGAAGATGGTTTTTATTTGCCTAAAATCATGTGGTATGTGAGATACTTTATAGATGTAATTTAATAGCTTGGCACCAATCTTTTTTTTTTTTTTTCAAAAAAAAGTATTTTTTAGAAGCTTTAAGCCAAAAAATGTATCATTCAGCATTCCCTGACACTTCAAGAATCTTTTACAAAGCCTTTTTTGATGGTTACTACTTTTAACTGACTTCTGTTTCTTTCCTAGGATGCTGTAGGACACATTGAAAGACATGCTGAGGATGACAGCAGGGTTGACTCGTGAAGTTGTTCACCTCCCACATTGGGAAGTAATTTTATATGTCAGAATTATTCCAGATAACATCCGTTTCTTACTCCAGTCTTTCCTCTTTCTTTTCCCATTTGGAATGCAAAAGTGGAGTGGGGCTGAAATGCCTTGTTATGGAGGCTGCAGGTCATATTGCACTCTGTAGAAATAAGGCTGGTCAATTAAGACTTGGCCTAAATGGAAGATTCTTGCAAGTTTTTAATTCACTGACAGATAAGAATATTCCCTCCTCTTGTCTGCTTTGGTTTTTTGTTGTTTGTTTTTCCTTTTTGTTTTTGTGTTTGCTTTTGTGTTTGATTTTTTTAAGCAGCATAGTCTGAGTGTCCTTGGGAAGACCAGAGGGGTGTTGAGAACTTAGATTACAATAGGTTCTCATGTTTGCAAAATCAGCTTGAAGCCTGTTATGTGTCTCAAACATGTCTGGTTTTATGTTGTATCAAATTTTTTTAGGTTATTTTAACAAAAATCTGCAAACTGGAGTATGACAGATTGTAACAGTGTAACCTGAATACCCAGTGTACATTTTTACTTCATAAAAAAAGTATTTTATGGAGAACTGGAATAGGTATTTTTTTTAATGTTAATTGTAACTTATTTTTTATTCCTTGTGTAAAAATTGCTATAACTGGCATAATATATACAGTGACAAACTGCCCAAAATACTGTACCTCCTTTTGTTTATTTGGAGGAAAACACTTTCTGGAGAGGTATGCCAGTACCAGGAAAACAGCCAGAATGGGGCTCTGCTCATGTGGTTTGCAGTCTTAGTCTTTTTAAAAATACAGGTCCTTATGTACAGGAAAGAAGTGATGTCAGCTTTTGTTTTAGTTAAATACCAGAATAACCACTGCTACCTTGATACAACACCATAATTGTATTCCTGATTTTATTTTATATCTTAGTGACTGAACTTTGCAGTTCCGTTTCTTCATGGCATAGCAAACTTCAGAGAAATGCAAAGGCACTGCCTGTCTAACTGCATCGACTTAAGTTGTGTTTTGTTTCTGTTGTGAACTGGCTTAATTGGCTTGGGCCATATCAAGTTTGCAAAACCTCAACTGGAAAGAATGGAGCAGGATTTTAAAGGATTTAAAAGTCTACGGTTCTCAAGCAGAAGCTGAGGATAACAAATGCATACCACACGGTATAAGTCTTGTTTCTACTAATGTGAAGACACCAGTGCAGAGGTGAAGGCTCTTTCTACCTGTTAGGATTCCTCTGCAGGTGTCCCTTGGGACGGAAAACTTCACCCAGTTAATTCAGTGAAATGCACTTCTTGCATTTGTGACCCTCTCTCCCGTAATGACACGAATTTAGCAGAGGGCTCTTTTAAACAATGAGGCTAAATGTAGCAATGAGCTTTGTCTTCACTTTTGCCTAACTTGCTGCTCAGAATAAAAAAGAAGCAAGGTTGCCTTAAACTGTAACAGAAGGTAAAACATCCCAGTGTCAAAACTGAGCTGCTCACAAATGACACTTTTCAAACAAATTGAACTTACTGTTTTTACTAGGCAACTTTTTAACCACTACTTCGATGCTTGGTATGCCAAAACAGACCACATAAGTTTTATAGCCTTATTCTTTGCCTATGAAGAAGCCTTTTTAGGCCAAGAAACTGATTGAGGAAAGCCCGCGCACGTTCCACTGCCATCAAATCAAGGAACTTCGGGGCCTTCTCTGAAGCACACTATTGTGTGTTTTTTTGTAGTGGACAAGTATCATTTCTCTTTAATTGCTTGACATTGATTTATTTTTTTTCTGAGAGACAGGAATAAAATAGCCATGAGGTGCAGGAGCATCCTACTTCAAAGACATAGGAGTCTCTGAGGTTCCGGTGCTTTTGTAGTGATTTATTTGGGGTTTTTATTAGCTGTTTGTGGCCAGGCAAAATCCCAGATGTGTGGCTCAGACCCCAGGCTGTTTTGAGGGTGGTTTGGCTTTGGGTTTTGGGGTGTGTGTTTGTGCTTTGGGTTTATTTTTATTATTTTTCTTTCTGTGGTGTGTGGATGAAGCAGTTCAAGAGAGAATCAGGTTTGGGGAAATCCGAGCAGTGTCAGTGTTTTCTGACTCAGGCTGGATTGCTCTGAAGTCTTGAGAGTATTTGGGTTTTTTTCCATGACCTAAGAGCAGAAGACTGCATAATACTTAAACCATTTCCAGAATTACTGATACTCAAGAGTAGTTTGGGGAGTTTCATTGAACCTCACTAAGGGAGCATGTAAAAGCGTGGCATAAATCAATGTGAACGTCTGAAGCTGTCCTTCATGGACTGTGCCTGAAGTGAAGGTGTGGAGGTGTGTCCCCTGAGGACAAGCATTCTGAAAACTAGTGTGTGAGAGTAGATTTTGTTACTTCTTCCTTGTGATTCTTCGCGTTCTTTCATCTGTTTTCAGGAACATGTGAAGATCTTTCTCACTAGGTGTTGCAGTGAACAGTTACTACACTGTATTTGCATTCCTGGTTGCTTGTTGGGCTACTCTTTTCTAATTTGTAGAAGCAGACTTCCTTTTCGTGTAGTCTGTGATACTTTTTTATCTGCCTTGAAAAGAGTCCTTCTGAAAAGTCTGGACTTAGGAAATCCAGCTTTAGCTGTGATGCCTTTTCCTGCTTTGTAGGTCATTTCAGATCTATGGTAAGAATCTTAAAGTGGATAAGAGGCAGGAAAATAGCAGAGCTGCATGAGCATTTATAGAATTTTGTTTCCTGAATTAAGAACAATTTTTAAAACGGCCCAGGGGGTCAGAGGAAAATGCTGTGCTGCTTTCTCCTGAGGATATCATTTGCAGTAAAGTTGTTGTACAGCTGTGGAAATCCAGGCTTCTCTGGAGTTTTGTGGGGAGGTTTCCTATTTGTTCAGCTGGAATTCAGTGCAGCTTTTGCTATCAGCTGTTCACTTCTTCTGGAGGCAGTTGCAGAAGAGAGATGCCAAACTAATATACTGGCTTCGTAGCCATTAGTGGCATCCTCTCCAGCCTTGAAACTTAGGGTTTTGACTGCTGATACACCTCTGGTTGAAGAGTTCTGGGTGAAAAGCAGTACTGCACCTCTGAAGCCTGTTTCAGGACTATTTTTGTTTTCAGTTTGTTTTTTTTATGCAAGTAAAAAGTTGTGGTTGGAAGGGTGAGTAGAGTGAAGGTTTATTTTGTGGTTAGCTGTGTTTATCTTATTAGGCAAATATTAAATAAGGAGCTCTGGACTTGCTATATGGCTGACTCCATATGGCAGACCCTTCTTGGGGGCAAGGCACCATTTTCCTCCTAGCAGGATTGACATTGTGTCTGTTAAGCTGTGAGCCTCCCCAGCAGACAGAAAGTGCTCAGAGGCATTGCATGATTTTATAAGACAAAGAATGGACCAGGCACTACTGAAACCAGTTACATCATTCTCTTCAAAAGCTTGAGAACTTGTGTCATAGCATACCAAGCCTTGCCTGAGCTCCAAAAGGAGGGTGTGAGTAGCATAAAATGATCACTTGGAAGTTCACATGTTCTGCAAAGCTTAACCTTCCCCAGCCTGACAGACTCATGTATTGAATAAGACAATGGTAGGACTGGTCAACAGTTGTTTCTCCTTTCTCCTTCAAATGATAGGGGAAAAATTACAGCTAATTGGCAGTGCAAAACACTCTGTGGCCTATTGCTGCTGCTTCTATATGTGGAAGGGGACAAAAGGAAAACTGCTGCATCTGTTGGTATGAAGATGCATTAAATATCCCAGCTTCTGCTTGCCTTGTGTCACTTACCTGTGGGTTACAGACTTTAACATACTGGCACATGAGCTGCCTCCTGCAAAATAGCAGGAGTTTGGCTGTGCAGTATGTTTGAAGTAGTGCAGTTCTTAGTGTGCATTTCAAACTGTACAACATGGGTAAATGATAACTGAAAATTCACAATAAACTGGAGGTTCCCAGAAACAAAATGTGTTGTTAAGAAAATGTTCTCCCCTTCTTTTGAATTAAAACACAGGTACAGATGAATCGTGGTTTTCAGGCTTGTAGGATATTATCATGCAAGCAGTCTGAGTTGTCCAGAGTTGCAGAGTATGTGAGGGAGGATAAGGAAAAGGTTTCAGCTGCTGTTTGTAAAATACTTAGTTGTGGAAGAGCGAACTGTGTAGGTCTATATTCTGTTATCAACACCTGGCAGCTTCTCAACTTTCATTTTGCTGTAATAGTTGAACGGTCTCCTTGAAGAATGGAAGTGGAATAAAGCCACATGATTGTGTATGTAACAGTTTAAGCTGTGTAGAACACGTGCACAGATTGACCATGGGTTTCTTTTCTCACTTTGGTATAAATTGTGAGCATAATAATAAAATTTTACACAGCAAGAGAAGAAAAAAAGAAGACAAAAAATAAAAAAATAAAAGTTCTCTATATTGTTACAGTTTGTCAGTCTGACTCTTCTTTGTTTTGAATAGGATGATTCACAGCATTCAGTAGAGGTTTACTTTGTTCTGGGCTTTTTTCCTTTTTTAAGAGGGCTGGATGAAATCGGACAGGCTACTTGGAAGCTGCAGCACTAGCAGCAGTGTTGCAAGTTTTTGTCTCAGTGTGCCAGAACCGCACACCTTGTTGTGTGGCAGGTACATTGGAGGCACCAGCGGGTGCTTCAAAGATGATGTACTCACTCTCTTGCTTCATGGCCCTTATGAAGAGAAGTTCTGTAGAGCTGATGGGAGTTCACTCACTGCAACTTTAAGGACCAGTTTTGAGTTTCATTAAAAAATACCAATTTTGATCTTTTGACTGGTAGATTTTGTTTTTTCTCCAAACATCCCAAATAAGCACATCTCTGCAATTTTCTTTTTTGTATGGAAAATAATACCTTAGTGGAGATAACGCATGGCTTGAACCCAGGGCTCCCAGAGTTCCAGTCATCTTAGAAATGTGATTTGGGTTAATACAAAACTTAAAGGAGAAGAACTCTTCTTTAGATAAACTATAGGATTTTCTTGCTCTTTTGGAGTAAGTTACAGCGCAGGACTTTTTAGTCAAAACGTTTTCTTAGTGACCTTTCAGTTAAATGTGCTACTTACCAGAACAACTTCAAATGGATGCTACAATCTGTTTTTACAGTTTTGCTTTACAATAGTGAATTGTGTTGTTCTTTTCCCTACTAGCGAACCAAGTCAAAAGTTCTTCTGACAAAGTCTTGGTCTCTTCACACCTTTTCTTGCCCATTTCTTTTTTGCTTCCATTTTTACATTGATCAATGATTGGCCAGTTCTGAAGGCCTGTCTTCCTTAAAGCTGGTACCTATGGAGCCTTTCAGTTATTTTCTTTAATGATATCAAGGATTAAGCTGGCAAGTAGTTGAGATATTAAGCTGATTTCACATTGGACATAAAACTCCAAAAGCTGCTGTATATTCAAGAGAATGATGGAAGAGTGCTCAGTGTTTTGTCATCTTGTTTCTTTCAAACCAAAACAACAACCCTGAAAATTAGGCCAAAATCCGGCTGATTTTATTTTGGGGTCAATTAAACTGACTGTACTTACATATTCTAATAATCTTCCCAAAGTGGTCATGCTTACATAGTCTCTGATTCCTCTTTCCATAAAGAAATACATAATGCTGTTGGGAAATAGGATTTTGAGGGGATACAGGGGATGTGTGTCTGTATAGATGCATAAATTCACACCTATAAGAGTTTGTCTTGGATGTGTATCAACTTCCATAATGTTACAGAGACTGCAGTTACAATAAAAACCATTTAAAATCTCTACTATGAGGTACTAAAAATGAGAGTAAAGTGCTCAGTCCTGGTATTTTCACAAAGGCAATAGACCAAGCTGTACCTGGATCGTGCAGTCCCACGTTTCTAGCACAGCAGAGAACCAACCTGTGCAGCCACATCTGTAACAACCAACATCAGTGCTTGGGATTCATAATATTAATAATGTAATCTTGCATAATCACATGTGAATTGTTCAGTCACCACTATGAGGATGCTGACATGGTAGTATCAAAAGCAGGACCAAGAGTTAATAGCTCATTACAAGGTAGCAATAAACACCCCTTCCACAATTCATCTACAATCCCAGTTTTGTCTGATTTGAGGGAAGACTTCCAGTTGTCAGCATAGGCAGAGTAAGGATGCACACTCCATGACTTTACCATGCAGAAAAAGCTTGATTGTCATCAATCAATCAAAAGTCATCACTAAACTAATCCTCATTGCCCAAAGGAAAATGTTGGGAAATCTCAAAGTAGTTACAGAATATGTACACTGGTCTGCCTACTGGAGTGTGGTTTTCCCTTTTTCCAGGCCTTCTTTCCATACACTGTTTATCTCAATGAGTGAAGCACATGCTGTAGGAAATGCTGTTGTTTGTACTTGAGGATGAATGGAGCAAGTTACTCAAAATATAAGTCTTCAGTATGATCTTGAATATGGCCTCTGGCTCTAGTGTCACGCATACATCGTGAGCTGCAGCCACTGGAAAGGAGAATTGGAATTAAAGATAGAAGACACGCTGGCATCTTCCAAGAGATTTTGGAAGGCAGCTGCTTGCTGGCACTTGGTATGGAGCACAGTAGCAGTGGGGAAGTTTCTGTTAGGCTTCTTGCTCCTATTTCTCTTTCCCTTGGAAAACTGGAAGGGTTTTTTATGATCTCCCTAGCAGAAGATGTGCTTTTAAGCTTAAACTTCCTAAGTCGTCTTAATTAGATTTTAGAAGTAAAGAACTACGTTAAACCCTGTTATCAGTTAGTGCCGTATTAGTATGTTTGATTTAAATTGCCTCATAAAATAAAAAGATCTGAGAAATTTCTGGAAGCCCTTTAAAGGTGATATGAAGAGCCATGCCCTTCAGCACCAACTGGAGTCCTACAGAGCAGCCGTTGCTGGCACATCATGGATGTTTTCCATGTAGAATTGGTAGCAAAATTTTTGGGAGGTTTTGTAACCTCTTACCAATTGGATGGCAATTTCAGAGCAACTCTTGCAGGCTCTCTTCAGAACACATGCAATGAACAGTAACATTAGAATTTAGTATTGTGACATTGTGTTAGAAATACTGGTGTAAAGTAGTTTACCTCCAGGACATTGAGCTTAATGATGCCATCTCCATCTTTATCAAAGGCGTGGAATGCCCCTGAAGCAAGGAAGCAAAAATATATGGAGTAGATTAAATAACCGTGTGCATAAAGATGATCCCAGATAGCAAATCAAATTGTGCTCGTATTGTGCAAGCCTGTACAGGTATTTACTTAGCTAACACAAGGAGAGACACGGTGGTTTCTTTTGTGTGTGAATGAGATGGGTGTCCTATTTAGGTTCCCTAAGCACATATCTTTAGCTATTAATACTATATCCCGGCAGCAGTGCTCTGAACAAGCTTTGCCTTGAGTGCGACTGCGTTCTGGGGGTGAGGAGGGGAGGCAGACACTCACTGAACATGGCGTCCAGGCGCACGAAGCAACAGATGAAGCTGTCGAAGTCGATGTTCATGTTCTTGTCGGCGTAGCGCATGGTGATGATGTCGTAGAGCTGGTTGTTCAGCCGAAACCCTGCAGAGGAAAAGGGACAGGGTGCAGCTGGGACAGGGGAAGCACTGCTGCCTGTCAGGCCTCCACAGTGGTTTTGCCATAGGCAGGTCCCAGGCTCAGATGAGGCTCAGGCTGTGTCCACTCCATATAATGAAGTACAGTTGTAAGGAGCTTACTTGGAAATTACAATCTGGGAGGGCTGATAGCACATGAGTTATCTCATGCTGTGAATATGAAGAGGAGAGGCCTACACCAAAGAGCCTGCAGCTTAGCTGCAAGAACTGGTGACAGAAATATAGGAGGAAGTTGTTATGAGAACATAATTACACAACAGTAAACAAATAGACGAGGAGGTAGCTCTTATAACTGAGCCATGGCACTGCTGCAGCATCATAAGGGCCTGTCATGATTTGGGTACCGCTGGTTGTTAGCTATATGCAAGGTCATGCATACCCTGCAGCCTGTAAGACTGAGATATTGCTGTTGTAAAATGTGTTTTAAATCCAGGGCAGGAGGCATTTATATTTCTTTTTTTGACATTGACAACTTTCCTAGAGAGAATGGAAACCTGGAAAATGAAAATGACCTGAATTTCTACTGTGGCAAGCGTTCAAATCCGTGTGTAGTTCTGCCCTTAGCAGAGGGTCAAATCACTCATGTTTTGTAAAGTACAAAATAGCCATGTTATTTCTGTGCCATGATGAACTGGTAACTGGTGTACCGAAATAGCACTGAAGATGAAATGTCACTGTATCATTACATCTAGGTTTATAGGGATACTACAGATTTTACAAACAAAACAAAATCAGGTTTCTTCAGCTGTTGGGCACTGGGGGAAGTACCTGCATCTTTCACCGCATTGCGCATCTCATAGCTGTTAATGGTGCCTGAGTGATCCGTGTCGTAACGCTTGAAAATTTTCTGGAAGAAGGAAAAGCAATAAATACACAACAGAAAAAAGCTTGTACTTGAAGTACAACAGGAAAACTTCAACAGCCTGTTGAGCGTATGCGCTGACTGGATATGGGATGTGTGCCTTGGGCACTCGCGGCTTTGCCATTTGCCTTACACTGCTGCAGCTGGCCAGCCTCGGTTTATAGCTCAGAGCTCCTCTCGGTCAGAAAGCAAAATGTAACATAGATCCATGCTGTGGGAAGCAAAAAGCTCTCCCCTAGAGATTCTCCTTGTTTGACTTGAGTTTAGTCTGTTAATACTCTCTCTTGATTGTCCTAATTAAGCTATCTGTGAGGCCTGATTCGAGTTCCCATCATCCTCTTTCTTCAATTTGTATGCCTCCAAGCTAGTCTCATGAGGGTAGTTCTTAAATGAGTCCTGGAGCTTCAAGCTATTTGCTTAGGTTGTGAGTAGCATGAGAAGAGACTTTTTCTAAGCAATTTTTTCTTTTTATTGCAGCTTTTAAAGCTTTTCTTTTGCTGTAATATACGTAGGGAGTTCTGTTTTTCCTACACAACTTTTTACGCTGTAGAAGCTGTGAAGAACAGCACTGAGGATCCCAACAATACCTGCCAGCTTTTAATCTTGTCCCAGAGATGTCGAAACTCATCGAAGTTTATCCTCCCTGAGCCGTCTGTCTGTGATGCAAACATTCAGGTAAAAAACCCTCACAATATTTTAAAGAGAAAATTACTTAAGTCTGTAACTACCGGTGAAGGGATGGATGTGAAACTGAGTTCAGGATCTCCTTAGCATTCAGAGCTGGCTGAGCTAATATTTGCCTTGGTTATTGAGTGTATTATTTGTTTCAGGGGTGTGAAGTGCTGTTTGTGTAGCAGCAAACATCTGGTACTGGAGCAAGGCTTTCTCCTGGTGCTCTTACCTGCATGAGGAGGATGTTTTAGTGGAAGCTTTCTAAATACCTCCAAATCTGAAGCTTACCTGATATTTTTTAAGACAATTGAGGTTTATCCTAGAGTGAAGCTCTTTCTGCCTTGCTTAAAATAAATTGGGAACTAAGCAAAATGTTGACTAAAGCCACTTACAAAAATGTGTTTAGGCTCCAACTATTATGGCTCTGGATTGTAGTTACAGTTTTGCTCTGGTTATGTTTGAATGCACTTTTTCTTTCAAAAGTATGCATTATTTCAAATAGGGAAACTGATGCTGTAGTAGAGGTAACCCCATGTGGCATTGTGTTGTGTGTTTTATTATACTTGCTTTCAGGCCATTTCTGTGTGCCCTGCATGGAATGTACAATACATTATAAACTTAAGAGAAATATAGTGAGTTTGTTGGCAAGAAATATGTTGACTTAGTTAAAAAAAAAAGTCTTTAAAAATTATGCTTGAGTACCTGGGCTGTCCAGTCCCTGATACCCAAGGAAGGGTATCATATAGACTGACTGATTCTGTAGTTTTCTGGTTTGGGATCGTTTCATCTGCCAAATACACTTATGTTGAGATGACTGGAGTTGAAACATGTCAAAGAGGAATGCAGTGTGGTCTCACTACAAACTATAATGTACTGTTCTGCTTCCCTGGTTTACTAAGTTGTGTGTATGTGTGTGTAGTGGTGGAAAACAGAACCTAACTGGGCTAGTGTGGTATCAAGCACTCCTCTTTCACCAGAAAAGGATACATCCATTAAAGCAATCATGCTGCGGCAGGATTCCAGTTCAAATCCTTCTGTCCGTAGGTCCTTATCTGAAATAAATGATCCTAGGTGAAGATCATGCAAGTCATCAAGCACTTCTTCCTTTTAGGTGTAACTCAAGGTAGAAGCCAAACCTACTTCCTTCATCCACTAAGACATGAGTGGTAGAGAAATTTGAAAAGACTTCTAACTAACATTATTAATTGTGAACTGCAGATTACTTTTTTGACCTGTTATATACAATAAAAATCTCTGTAAAACTCTACTAACCTCCAGCACACTCAGCAAGCACAGAGTGGGTAGGCTGAAGTTTGCTGAACAGGGAGAAAGGTCTGACTAGACATTAAATTTGTTAGAAATGCTGCATTATCCTGTGTTGTGCTTCCAATCAGCATTTGCTCATTTATACATTATCACTACTGGACCACTCATACAGAGGATCTCTATGAAAAGCTCAGCTTGCTAAAGTCTCACGTGAAAAGTCCATGAAAGTCTAACTAGGAAATTTGAGAGTTTGAAATTGTAAATAGTTTTTAGAGTGCAACTGCAGGGTGGAGGGTTCCATTATAGCACAGATTTCTTTGTCCAGGGTTACTGAAAAACCAGGCTTAAACTTACGTTTTTTTACAACGTTATTGAGAACATTCCTGAGTTCTTCAGCATTGATCTCCATGTCCTGGTGGGAAGTGAGGTAAGAATATCATTAATTATAACATTCCTTGTTAAGCATATAATTTTATGGATAGATGTGCTAAAAGTATGAAGTCTCTGGTCACTTTTCAGTATGGCATGCACATTCTCTAAACTAGAGAGTATTCTAGTTCATACAAACATTAGTCCAAATCTTTCTTGAGGCTGCAGTAAAAGGCAGGTCTGAATTTATCATATAGTGCCTGTTAAATTTCAACTAGAAGAATGACCTTTGATTTTAAGCCTCTGAATGAGCCCAAAACCAAAACGCAAAAATCACTGTAACCCATTTGCAGCCTCTTGATTTGTACAGTTCTTTGATGTCTCTTTACTTTTAACTTCCCTTGTTAAGCATATACAGAAGGGCATTGCATTTCTAACTTGTTTATGCATCTTAAAGTAGTGCTAGAAGTAAAAGCATGAATTTAAATAAGGCTCCCTTGTACACAATGGGAATAGCTTATATGTACATATGAGGATAGCTGTGTACTTAATTGGATTTTGATTTGATTTTGCTTAGCCCCAGATCTCAAAGGAGATTTGATTTAAGCAGTTGATTAAGGTGCTGTTGTGGCTCAGCTGCCTTGGTGGCAGAGACAGGGACTATTTCTGTACTCACATCCCCTGCAATCTGTCGGAAAATATTCCTGAACTGGTTTTCTTCTTCACTCCCCTCTCGAGTTTTTGTTGAAGGACGCTGAAAAAAGACAAGTAAAGAGAGACATCCTTAGACCAGCAGGGAGCAGAAGGGAAAGGGCCCGTACAACTCCCTCACCCTCAAGCTATGGAGCCTCTTTGTGAATCTGGAGGCCTTCAGAGGAAAGGGTTGTCCTCATTTTCCTTTCCCTTGTTTTTGGTTTAATGTGTTCTCCGACAAAACTGCTGAGTATTTAACTTCGTCCCATTGCTCTCCTTTCTCTTGAAGAAGCCTAAATAATTACTTTTAGTAGCAGATTTTTTTGTTTCAAAACGTTGTGAAGGAGAAGTTTGGGGCAGAAGCAGCGTATCTGCTCCATAGCTGCTCTGTTAGGGTATGAATTGACCAGAGGGGCTTGAGAGCTCTTCTTAATGGGGGGGGTCTAGCTGGAGCCAAGCAGTACATAAAACGGGGGAAAAAGATGAAAGTGAAGCTTTCTCAGAGTCATGCAAAGAGCAAGCCTAAACTCTGAGGCTGAAAAAGGAAACTGTTCTATTCCTTCTTTCCCCAGTATTGCTTTACAGGAATTCTGTAAAGAAGTAGAGTGAATTTGTTGACTCAGTTCTAATTTTTGTTTGCCTAAGTGCAGAAGAAAGTTAAGACTGGTTTCCACTTTTATGCTCTGGCAGCCACACAGCAGAACAGCACACTCCCTGTAAGCAGGCATCCCTCATGCCTCCAGATGCCAGAAACATCTTGCTGTTGCATCTCATGTCCCTCACCCATCTGCAGGCAGAAGCTCTGAATGTGCTATTCTATGTTCATCCTCTTTGGTAGTAAGGGAATGGAGGAGGATGCAGGAGTTTCTGGGTTTACTCATCCTTTTCTCCTCTGGCCAATGGGGACTGGTTTAGGGATGTGTAATTTGTAATGAGGAGAGGCTGTGATAATTTCCAGGTGCTCTCAAAGCCTCTCAGGTGCATTTTATGGATATACCCCATGTAAGGAGGGTACCAGTTCAGGGAGCTGAGCAAGTGTGGATTGAACTGTGCTGCTTGTGGGGAAGGGATCTCTCACAGCTGGAATCCTTGTGTGAGAGAGCAACCAGGATATGTTTTCAACTAAACCTTCCAGCCCAGTTAGTTAAATAACTGAAGGGATAGTCTTTTTGCTCATGCTTACTAGATCCACATAAGCCAGATGCAAACTGTGCTAAAACGTGAAAAGCTGTTAAGTATTTTAGGACATTTCTTTGCCCCATTCTTGCTCTCTCCCCAGCCATTCTTTTATGCTAGCCAGACCAACCCCTATTTCCCCCTTTGCCAGTTGCTGCGGAAACCTTTTTCTCATCTACGTGGGGTTTTTCACCATCTTTGCCAGCATCTTCATCTGCATTCAGTTCCTTATTGCTGTTGGCTCTGTCAGAAACAAATATGATAGGCTAGAAGAAGAACAAAGAGAGCAAAAGAGAAATGGAAATTACACAAAAAATAGTAGAAGGAAAAATATTCAGCGACAACCATTTTGTAGTAAAGCACATGCAGCAACAGCTCCTGTGTGACTGGAGAAGCCAGAGCTGGGAATGCAAGAAAAGAAACCAAAAAAGAAAAAAATACCGAGGAATTTCCAAAGTTACTGCTCTCCTCGTGATAAAAAACCCCTGTAAAAGTCTTTGCAAACTAGTGCAGGCTCTGGCTTCTAGCTTTCCTTTTCAGAAAGCCAGTCACCGTTTAAAT
Organism: Neopsephotus bourkii; assembly: GCF_033783945.1. Lineage (NCBI taxonomy): Eukaryota > Metazoa > Chordata > Aves > Psittaciformes > Psittacidae > Neopsephotus > Neopsephotus bourkii. Next base: position 13,167,539 of record NW_026902298.1, on the reverse strand, counting down.
GTGGCTGGGTTTTTGTTTGTTTTAAGCAAAATAAGCTTCTCAAATTCTCAGTTAAATGATGAACTTGCCCCTCCATAGGAAGGACAGTAACACTGTATGAAGACAAACAGAATCTGAATCCTACACAGAGAAGTAGTTATTTGTGTGGGAGCTTGTTAGTTATGTGAAGCAGATGTTCTTTCCTTGTATTAATTCTTGAAGCATTCAGCTGAAAGCAGCTCATGCAATGGTTTTGGTTCAGTGCATTGCAATCTTGCCACAAGATGCAAATGTGTTACCCTAAAGTATTAATTGCAATCAACCTGTCTTGAGCTTAAAATGTCTGATTGCATTTTCAAGGTCCTAAATGTGTTGTGTAGAATTGAAAGCAGAATCCTGGACTGCAGGAAAGAGAAGTAGCTGCCCTAGGCAACAGAAAGCATGTGTCTGACAAAGGGATGCTTTGCACTAGGAGGGGGTGTCAGGGTGTGCCTGTGATGAGCAGTTTGAGCAACCCAGAGAATCAAGCTTATAAAACTGAAACGTTTTTGTTACCCTTTTGCCACCCCTTAAGTGACGGGGTAGGGGGTGTATGATGCTAATGCTATTTCATTAGACTTCAGTGTAGGAAGGCAAAATCTTTGCCGCCTACAAGTGTCCTCTTATCCAGTGTCTTTCATTAACTACATCAGTTTCCAGATGCAGAGAAATCGTGATAGCAAGGAACTCTGCTCCTGCCGCATGCATTGTGCATGCTCTTTGCCTTGCTGGCACTCAGCACATTGCACAAATACCCACCTTGCCCTTTTTCTTTTTCTGTACGAAAAGAAACAAAATATAAAATAAAAGTATTTTAAAACAACAGAATTATATAGTTTACCCAGATTATGCAGAGCTGATGGTAAAGTGTTTTTTTTTTTTTTGCCCTTCCTGACATTTCTTTTCCTCATTTCCTATATTCATACAGTTTTCAAATCTCAAAAAATAAGAGAAAATGCACCCACCAAAATATTGACAGAAATTGCAGAAACCATAGCAAACAGTGTCGTCTTATCTGGGCCGTTGTCTGCTTGAATAAAGTCTCTATTGTACCTTTAGCTATGACTATTCCTTTTTCCCAACCTGTCAGTGTAGTGGAGATTGGACTTCTGTGCCCCCAGACCAATGATATCTGCAGTGGCAATTAAATCCCACCTGATCTGGACAGATATTTTTGTTATCATAATGGCCAATGAAAGAGTAACACTTCTGAGCAAGGTTTGATGGAGCTCAGTTCCGTGCAAGAGCATTTCCTCTAATTTTTTTCCCCAGACTAATTGTATTGCTAGCTCTAGTATATTCCCACAAAGATGTGTAAAACGCCAGGGTGAAGACGTAGAGCTTGTCATGGGTGATAGTTTGAATCAGATTAGCATTAGGATCTCATTCCAGAAAGCATATACCTCAAAATAAAATGCTTCTTTCTTTGTTAGATGAGGTGCCAATCTCACAAACAAAATATCTTAAGGCACAGTTAGGCCTCCCTGGTAAATGAATAAGCGTCACTGATGGAGGTAAAAGCAATGCTTAGCATCCAGCTCCTTTGTGCCAGGAGCAGATTCCGAATTTGGCAAAAAGGTTTTGTTCTGACAAAATCAGAACATAGTGTATATAAAGCAAGTATTAATATAAGTATCTTGATGAAGAAAAAATGTGGGGATTTATGCTAAAGGAGCTGTCATGGGGCTCCAAATAGTTTCCTGCTGTAGCTTTCCCTAGATGTCATGCTCCTCCTCTCCCTACCCCTATTTGTGTACAAAAGAGGCCCAGGACACTACTTACCGATGGACGATCTGCCTCAATCATATTTTCAACCTCCCTAGAAGAAAGCAAAAAGTAAATAAATAGCAGAGTGACTGTTCCCAATGTTGCTTGTTTCTGTAGCTGGAGTATAAGCAGCCACTTGAGCTTTTCAAGCAGCCACTTGAGCTTTTCAAACAGCCAGTGGTGTGGGCTGGTTTCCAAGCATTACAACTGCAGGCTATAGATGGAAGTTTTTCCCAGTTTGAGCTGAGCATCACAAGTACCACTTCCAGGAGGGCTGCTGCATGGTTTCTAAAGAGCCTTGATAACACTGAATTTGGATTCCTGGGAGTAAAATAGAAGCTGTTTGTCCTAATTAGAGTGACACTGGCTGCAATTTGCTGAGCTCTGGGGAACTAGTTGAAGAGCAGCATGGACAAGAAGTAACTACCTACTTCTGTGTTTCATTTGTGACTGAAATTAGATCTGGTTCAATGATCTATCTGGCCAAAAACTTCAGCCAGTGGCATATAGCAAAAAACCAAACAGGTTCACTTTCATTATTAAAAAATCACTAATGGTATGTTTACAAAGGATATCCTGCAAGTAGTAGGCTTCTCCAAAGACAATTCAAAGCAGGCTCTCTCCTTCTTTCTATAGGGGAAGCTTGGGGAAATTAGTTTGTAGCTTGGAGTTCCTAATGAGGTTAAGAAAATTAAAATCTGGGTATAGCAAATGGGGAACGTGACTGTCGCAGACAAGTGAGCTCTCCTCCATCTTTGTGACCAGTTAAATGAATCTGTAACTTACTCTGAAAGACTTCTTTTCTCTGAGAAGACCCTCAGGATGAATTCTCCCTCCTGGTGGGGTTCGTATGTTGATGGGATGATGACATACTCGCTGGGAGGTAACCGGAAGCGCTCAGAGATTTCTCGCATGTTTATATAGGTCTTACTTCTAGCTTTGGAGGCATTGTAGAGGAAAAAGTCCTTTTGCAAGTGGTGCTTAGTACCATGCATCTGCAGAACAAATGAGTCCATTTGTCTTCAAGGAAGTCTCATCCATTGCCCAGGTGGTTTGTCGTGTGGGCAGTGCATGGTTGAGACAGAAAACACCAATGGAGCAGCAGTCTAACAAGCAAGGAGCTGACAAGGGATGCTAGCTGATAACAGATACCAAGTCTGTCACCTTTAAGTTGCTACTGGCTGGGTCTAGTTGGCCTCTGAGGGCTTCTGTGTACCTTTAATACACTTTCTTCAATGGCTGAAAATGCCATGGTTTTTCCAAACAGATTCTAAGACTATAGAGAAAATTCTGTGGGTGCAGGGTATAGGTCATTGGCATTATTTGCAGGAGGAAATGGAAATGGTTTAGGGTGGTTTTGCATGGAGTGCGAAGGCAAAGTGCTTGCTGATGCTGCTTTCTGCAGCCCAGGCTGACTGACTGACATGCAAGCCATGGCCAGGTCTAATATGGAATAGATAAAGAAGGACTGAGGAAAAGGTGCAAGTGAGAAGGAGCTAAAAATTACTCACAAAATGTTACTAATAAACACTCAAAGCAGAAAGGTTAGCAGTTTCACTTCTGTTACCTCCCTGAAAACAGAGTTCACTGGACAGTTTCCTGCTGACTTACAGACAGGCACAATAGTAACACTAGCTGTGAGTATACACCAAGATGTCAATCTGCCTCCGTTCTGCTCATACCTCTTTGGGCACCTGAGGGAGAAACAAAGAGAAGAAACAGTCAGAGCTGCTAGTGAGTCCTCTTGTTTATAGATCATGCAGAAGGGTGTTCACATAGATTTCTGTGGATGCAGGCAGTGGTTAAAATGCCCCAAATTAGATAAATATGCTAAGCAATTTCTCCCTTTCTAGATTTCTCAGGATCTACATGAGGTCTACTAGATCTGAACTAAATGTTTGTGCAAAGGACTGAATAAATTGACTTCCTCACGAAGTCAGTAGCAGGGACAGAGAGGTTAATGGCTACCTGTGTGTCTTGGATGTCTGTTTCCTTTTTTACACTATTCTGCCAATGAGTATTCAGTTTCAGCAAGATGAAAGAGAGATGGAAGAATTTATGGGAAAGAGTATGTTCAGATCTGTCACTAACTCACTACAGAAGCTTAAAAAGGTATGTTATTTATAGATGGGGTAAAACCTGAAGTTACTATGGTCTGAATGGTTACATAGCCTTTACTGGCGAAGTAAAGATTGCAATTCAAGTTATTAGGCTGAATGATTTGGTGACTGTCTTGGTAAGGGCATAGTGTCAGGATTTGTGACTGTGGTACAAACAATAGTCTACAGCTAGTACCTCATAGATGGCAAAGCCAATGGTATATAGGTTGGCTCCCAGCTTGCGTTCTTTCCTCCTATTTTTCTGCATCAGTGCGACAAGGAAGCTGCAGATAACCTGTTCATCCTCAGGATCATCATCTTCCTCCAGGAGCTTCAAGCGATACTGGGGATTGGTCCAAAATGTATCTGTGAAATCCCACCAACAACCCAAAGCAAACATATAATACTTCAGTTTTCTGATGATACTCATGATCAAAGAGAACATTTAAGTTCCCTTCTTGTGGCTCCTGAGGGGAAGGTTAAAAGCTGGCTAACATGTACCTCTTTTTTATGTGTTATGTGGTTTACATAGTTCTAACAAAACTGCTCACCAAAGGAGGATATAAAAGGAAGAACTGAAAACTCACAAACTTTGAAGCACCTAAAACTATAAAAAAGTGGTTCCTGAGTGAAATCTGTTAGTGAAATGAATCTCTTTTATCTTGCTTGGGGCAGTGTGAAGTATCTGAATAATGATTTCTCTCTGCCTAGCCTGCCTTTTGGGCTTACAAGGTGTTGTCACAAACACACTGAGGAAGCAAGGCTTTTGCTTGGCTGAGCACTGATCAGGCTGTGATGTGACTTACCCTGTGGTACCTAATTCAGTCCCCACCAAAGAGGCTGTATCTCCTACCTGTTGCTTACCTGGATAGTTGCGGCAGCCTCCAGCTGAGCAGCCTCTCACCCAGCGCCCTTCATTGACCGACACAGTCCAGGTCTGGAGTTTATCAGCTTCCAGAGTATCAGGTGTGAGGTTACAGATCTCAAGTTTTGTGAAGTGCCTCATGAAATCTTCAAATGATATCCTGGAGGAATTGAGGGGAAATGAACGCAAATGGATTTACATGGTGGGCAGCTGTCTGAAAGATCTCACCTTGGTGAGGTGGAGGAGGGTGACCAATAATACTGCCACTATTAGGGGAAGTTTGCCATGACAGTGCCATGATTTCCTAATGCATTTGGGCTGCTCTTTGGTCAGTTACCACAATTACATTTCCAAACTGGGTGAAAGTGAGCTGAGAGGATGGTACGTAGGAAGAGTGATGGACAACTTCTGGAAGTGTAGCATAATTAGAAGGACTGTGCTTGTGGCACTCAATAAACCCTGGTGGTAGACTATGGGGACCACAAAGCAAGGCTTACTGGGAATATGAAGAGGAACAGGGATTACCACAATGGCTGTAGCAGATTTAGGTAGTGCAGTGTGATTAATTTTTGCTGTGGTTGCAGATCTCCTAGAGAAACACAGGGTTTTGACTGATGTCAAACAGCAGCCCAGAAAGCCAACCATATCCTGGGCTGCATCAAAAGGAGTGTGACCAGCAGGTCGAAGGAGGTGATCCTGACCCTCTGCTCTGCTCTCATGAGACCCCACCTGGAGTATTGTGTGCAGTTCTGGTGTCCTCAACATAAAAAGGACATGGAACTGTTGGAACAAGTCCAGAGGAGGCCACGAGAATGATCAGGGGACTGGAGCACCTCCCGTATGAAGATCGCCTGAGAAAGTTGGGGCTGTTCAGCCTGGAGAAGAGAAGGCTGCATGGAGACCTCATAGCAGCCTTCCAGTATCTGAAGGGGGCTTACAAGGATGCTGGGGAGGGATTCTTCATTAGGGACTGTAGTGATAGGACAAGGGGTAATGGGTTAAAACTTAAACAGGGGAAGTTCAAATTGGATATAAGGAAGAAGTTCTTTACTGTAAGGGTGGTGAGGCACTGGAATAGGTTGCCCAGGGAGGTTGTGAATGCTCCATCCTTGGCAGTGTTCAAGGCCAGGCTGGACAGAGCCTTGTGTGACATGGTTTAGTGTGAGGTGTCCCTTCCCATGGCAGGGGGTTGGAACTAGATGATGTTAAGGTCCTTTCCAACCCTAACTATTCTATGATTCTGTGTTCTCACCAGAACTCCCCATCCTCTGCAATCTTGTGCTGTAGGCGGATTTTCTCTTCTTCATTAATAAAGGTCCATTCCTCTGACCTTCAAAGGAGTAAATACAATATTATAATACGGTTTTCATTACAATTTCTACTCTTTACTGTAAGCCTTGTAGAGTGGGAAGTCAAGAGTCATCTTGCTACATCCATTTATTTTTTTTATTTGAGAGCCTTGCAACCATTTGTTTTCAATGCTACCTTCCTGTCCACATGCCCAAATAAAAAACCGGTTGTCCTACTTCTGTCTGCCTTCCCTTCAGGCTTCCCCTTAACAGCTCTCAAAAATCCATGGAACTGTGTTCATTTTGTTAAGCTTGAAGAAAAAAGTGTTTGCAGACTCTTATTGCTGAAGCAGCTGTTGGAATTCCTTTCCAGCTTTATCCAAACCTACTCGTGTACTGACATCTTGCTTCATCCAACTTTGTTGTAACTTAAAAGATTTTTCTACTGTCACATCTTGTTTTGAAAATTGTTAGGTGGTGTACTTGTTAGGTGGTAAAATCAGATTGTGCCATTAGACTGGATTCTCTCTTCATTTCCATTGATTAAAGCCTCTCAACATCTTTTTCAGGTACTTTTTCACAGCTTCAGCTAAGCACTCAAGAATGGCCAAATTCCAAGTGCAAGTGTCAAAATGACCCCAAAGACAGTTCACATACTTCATCAGTAAATGGTAGGGTCACACGCAAGCCACAGTCACGCAAATAAACCTTCAATTTTTTTCTCTCCAAATCATGTGAAGCTGTTTACTCACTTGTCACTCCAAGGTCCGTTCCATTCCACCTGTCCCCAGGGGTTTCTCAGCCGTACCAGACGTATTTTTTCCCCTTTAAATGTTGTCTAATTGAAAAAGAATGCAACAAGAATAGACTGAGAGTACGGTCAAAAGGAACGTTCTGCCTGTCAAACTGCTCATTCCAGCTCCTCCATTACCCAGCCTGACCTGCCTGGGGGGAGTGTGAGGGCTGTAAGACCAGGAGGTGACTGGCTGTAACCACCTCTGCCCAAACAGTTGAATATCCAGTTCCCCAGAAAGCCAAAACTTGGACACGTGACATGTTAGTTCTCAGTAGACCATGCCACTGCCTATCAGGAGAGGGCTCTTCTGCATGTGTTCTGCAGTGAAGGGCAGGAAAGGGACTTGTACGTACCTCTTCCACAGCCGTGACTGAGTAGGCATGACCTTTGACGAGCCCACAAGACATCCGTGTTTCATACTGCATTGGCACTATGGTCTGTTAGACAGAAGATGGAAACATGACAGAGTCATGAAAAGCTTTGCTGACTGCCCTAAGGCAGGTAGTGCCACCCAGGGCTTTTGGGGTAAGGCACCATCCAGATAAAAGGGTTTTTTGTCTTTGCGTCTGCCAAAGTGACCAAGGTTAGTGCCCACAGGTTAATGTTAGTAGTTAGAAAGAAGTGGAGCAAGAACTAAAAAAGCAAGAAGTTAATATTATGAATTGAGAAGGACATTCTGTGAGTTACTTTTTCCCTTTGTGCAGGTTAGTGCTTAGCTAGCATTTAGAATATTTAATCAAAACACTTAGATTTTGTATTAGTAGAACTACTCTGCCTTTTCTGGGATATTATGTTCTTGTATGGCTCAGTAAGTTTTTTGCATATTAACTGGAAACATCAGAGCAGATCGACACCTAGATCAGGATGGTTTGGGTTGGAAAGGACCTTAATATCATCTAGTTCCAAGCCCCCTGCCATGGGCAGGGACACCTTCCACTACACCAGGAACACTTCCGTCTTTACACACAGCTGCTATCTTATCACAATGACATTAAAACATCCTATTTAATAAACTGTTCCAACTAATTTACACTATTTTTTTAATCAATTTTCTGTGGAATAAAATGTACATTTCCACAGGAAATTAAACCTCATTACTGAAATTTTTCTTCAGCGATGTGTTGCTCAGAGGGGTAAATACATTTTCTGTCTTGGTAATCAAGTGTTAGTGTGTCTCATAGATTACTTCACCTTCTTCATCACATCTGTCTCTAAGAGATGCCTGTACAGCTCTGCCAGTAACTCTCCTATCCCTTCCTGACATATCTGGGCATGAGAAAGGCAGGGCTGGAAACGGAGAATTAGTAAAGTCAAGTCACACAGGTACATTTGCAGCTTGCCCAGGGAGGATCTCATGCACATACTTCCTTGCTGTCACAATTATTTTCCATTTCCCTTTTCCTCCTGTTTCTTTTTCTTTCTTGCTCCTGTTTCCATACTTTTTATGCCTATAACCTCGTATCTATTTCCTTTTTTTCTTCATTTCTACTCATATTGTTCCCATCATTACTTACCAGAACCCTTTTCTCACACTTTTCTGTTTAAGAATACTAACTTCTGCTGGTGCTCTGGGTCACTTCTCTGAAGTGCAACTGCAGCCTGCACTATCCACACACATCATCACCAGGAGTCATGATTTTGTTTCTGGTGATGGCTCAGGAATGTGTAATAACCAGCAGCACAACAGGGGCTGAGCAGCAAGTATAGAAAGAGTTTTGCAACCTTCCTTCAGTAGACAGTCACTGGAGAGGAAATTCCCCTCAAAACATGGGTGATTTGGGCAGCCATGCTTGCAACACAAGGCAGTTACGCTGGGCTTTCCTGAAGAATTACACCATTTCAGTCTTCTGGGAAGACTAAATATGGATGTCAAAAGAGGAAGAGTCAGCTACTTCCGCTGCAAATACACAACAGTTTGCACAACCAAAAGTTTTATGTATTATTATGTAATTGTGGAGGTTTATTTTGGTTTGGTTTTTCCTTGTTTGTTGGCTTGTTTTCTGGGTTATTTTCTTTTCCTTTTTTATTTCTCTGTAAAGCAAGCAACATAATTTCGTTGTCATGGAAATGCTCCCTAAAGCATTACAGCTGCCTGGCAGAGAGAAGGAAGAGGCAACATGTCCCTCCACAGATTTGAAAGCTTTTGAGTTTACCAATATAGGATTTTTCTTAATTTTCTCTTTATTTTGCTACATACTTGGGAATGTTGGAGTTACTTTGTATTTTATTGCACATATAAAACTCAACATGTTTTTCTTTCCCTTGTTAAGCTTCTTAAATGAGGGAATTAATGGCAGTAATCTAAAAGGAACATCCTGAGAACAGCCCCCTCCATTTGTGGGCAGAGCCCCATAACACTCTCAAAATAAGTTCACCAAGTGCTTTTGTGTCTCAAGTGAGCCCCGTGCAGAGCTTGCTTTTTCTTCCATTCACATCCCCACACACCCTAGGGGATCTTTTTCTAGCCTAGTATTTTAATTGTCTTGTTCTCACAACCTTTTGCAAGTAAGGGATTTGATAACATCCACTAATCGTTTCCTGTTCTGAAAATGATAAGCCTGTGCCGCAAGCCAGCAGTATAAGCAAAGCTCTCTCGTATCAGTCACTGTGTTTTAAAGCACTGAAGTCTTTTAACACATATGTCAAATAGCATATATAAGAACAGGTCTTTAGTGTTGGAATAATTCAGTGCAGCCAAATATGGATTTAAAAGAATAGGTGACATGTTTCTCTAAGTGTCTGTAAATGAAAGCACTGTGTAGTCAATCACTTCTGGAGACATACGAACCCAGGCTGGCCTCTCATCCGTCGCCTGGTAGTTTACAGTGGGGTAACTCATCTGTGAGTTTTCCAGATTCTTCACCATTCGAGCAATCAGTTCCCCGATGTCGCCCCGAGGAGCTGATCCATAAGAAAAGCCTAGTTGATCCTGGGACAGAGAATGGGAGAAAAGTATTATGCAAAAACATGAGACAGGGAGAGAGAAGAGAAATCCTACAAGAAAGATGAATGGTAAAAGACAGCCTAGATAACTTCTTCCTCATTATGTCCATACTCACCTGCAGTGGTTGATAGCACCAGTTGTTTTCCTACCTTTACTGTAACTTCATAATCCATAATGGTTATTGAAACTTTTTTTTTTTAATCTTAAATTTACCACAATAAATTAAGACAATCTGAGGCTACACTGGCAATTGAAGGGTTAAATTCCTATGTGTTGGCACACTTAGCATCTTTGACATGAAGATTTGTGTCTTACAGAGCTGCAGCACCCCCATACTAACCTCATTTTACTGGGCAAGGCAATGGAGGGTGGGGTGTTGGTTTTGCTGATCACACCCTTTCTCTCCACCTCCATGTTCTGCTTCTATTCATTTCCCTTTTGATTCTTGTTATTTACCAATGGGTGGTGTTTAGTGGAGATCACTCCATCTCCTAGAAATGGATGTTTGCTATGTGAACTAAACCACGCAGCTCCAAAAGGGGGCATATATTTGCTTATGGATTGAGAGGTCCCTCTGCTCTGACATTTCTTATGGCTCATCAAAAAGTTCAGATGGACTCACATCAATGGAGCTGGCCATGAGGGATCCTCTGTCAATGGCATGTTTCATGATTTTATAGATATCTTTAGGGGCATCCTTTATGTCATAGAACTCTGTAACTCCTCCGGTGAAGTCCTCCATGGCTTCGGTGGTGTTGCCTCCTTTCAAAGCTTCGTATGACCCATGGAGTCTTGGAAAGAGAAAAGAAAAATATTCCCTTTTACACAGATAAAAATACCCACATATGTATTTTTACCTCTATTGTATATGTATGAATACAGATCTGTAAACACACATACTAAGAAAACCCACAAACCATCTGCTTGGTAGCCCACAAGTTAAAAGTTTTAAAACATGCCACCTACACACATTAAAAGAAAAAAAACAGATATGTTGAGAATTAAATGAAGTCCTCTGAAGGAGCAGCAAAACCTATAGAAAATACGCTTTACCCCATTCCCAATTCTGAGCATAAGAATCTAAGGGAAAAGGCACAGTGCATTCAGAGACTGTCTCCACGCTCATTGTAAGTCCTGTACTCAGTGGTTTAACCACCTCCCCAGCCAAAGCCTTGGTGGGGATCCCCAGCAGAGTCTGGTGGGTCTTTTACTTTGCATAGGCCTTTTCCAGGAGGGCGCTCCAGAACTCATTGCGCTGGGAGGACTTGGTAAAGACCAGCTGGTTGTTGTACGTGGGTAAGCAGTCATCGATGACGACGTCCACCCAGTCTCCATAGCGCCAGAACTGAATGAAGACAGAGAAAACATATGGGTTGGCTTGGTGCAGAGAGCAGGAGCCTGGCTGGAAAGCTGGGCTGAGAGAGCAGAGATCATAGAGCCATAGAATGGTTTGGGTTGGAAGGGACCTTAAAGCCTATCCAGTTCAAACCCCCTGCCAGAGGCAGGGACACCTTCCACTAGAGCAGCTTGCTTAAAGCCCCATCCAGCCTGGCCTTGAACTGCCAAGGATGGGGCAGCCACAGCTTCTCTGGGCAATCTGTGCCATTGTTACAACCCTCATAGTAAAGAGTTTCTGCCTTATATCGAACCTAAATCTCCTCTGCTTAAGTTTGAAGCCATTGCCTCTTGTCCTATCACAAAAGTCTCTGATGAGGAATCCTTCTCTGGGAAAATGTGGAAATTAACTGCTTTGCAATGTGACTACTGGGAGGGAGGCAGCCGTACCGAATTCCCCTGGGCAACACGTGCGGGACAGTGAGAAGTCCGTTAGGAGAGCCAAGGGAAATGTGGAAAGCCGTCAATCTTTTCTGAATAAGCAGTTCTTCAGTAACTTGTTTTTGTCAGACCACCTGCTTGTGGGCCTAAAAATAGATGCTCTTGCATGTCTGTGCTGGCTGTAGTGCTCCATCTGAGCAGGGAGACAGGACTGGGCACCTGTTCCTATCCCTTACGCACAGGACACAGCAATTTGCAAATGCTTCCTGAGCAGGTTGATGATCCCTCATTGCTTGTATGGGCTGGCTCTTCTGTGACTGCCCTGTTGGAAGAGTTTGGGGTGAGGCAATTCAGTGCCTTTTCCTTCCCCGCTGTGGCTCACACTTCCAAGGGATGGAGAAGGGAGAGGAAAGAGCGTGCTGAGAGCTGAGCTCTCTCTTGGGTAATCAGTTACAACTGCTTTCCACTAGATGAAGAGACTCACCTGGAAGTGGAAGATGCCAGCATAGTTTTGTATAAAGGACTGGTCATGAGGTATGACTTTACAGAGTAGTTTTTTATTCAGCGTCAGACAAGCAATGGCAGCCAGGAACCAGCAGTCACCTGTAAAGGAGCAGAAACAGCGGACAAACTGAAGGCACAGAGCAACTAGAAACAAGGGAGAACCTGAGATATTGCAGTGACATGTTGATTGTCAGTAGGGCATGCTGTCACCTTTCAGGAAAGGGCGCTTCTCCATGTGTTCTGCAGTACTTTAGTACTTTATTTATTTGTGCTCTGGAAATGCTCATTGGCATCATTCACAGCTAGGTACATGCCTATTAAATAGATGATGTTCCTGTAATTTAGAAAAAGCCTAAAACTTGAGTACTGTAACTGTGCTAAGATTTGCCTGTCCCATGTGAATGTGTATCTGACCTTCCATGTTAGTAGCCCTTCCAAGCTTAGCACAGAGGCTGGCTGAGAGGTAACTCTCGCAGGTGGAGCTCTGCACAGCTGAGGTTCAGTTTCACATGTTCATTTTCTGCTCAGAGGATAACCCACTGCCCCACTCACAGTTCTGTGGGGCCTCTTTCCTGCTTCATTGCTCTTGACGTGTTTTCCTCTTTTAGAATCCATGTCTGCACTCTTGTAAACACTCTCCTCTTTAGCACTTTGCAGTTCCTGCTTCAGACTCTTGCATAAGTTTGCTGCCTCTGTGGGAACTCTGAGAAGGTGACTTTCTCCCATAGTACTTCTGTGTTCAGCAAAGAATGCCTCAAGCCATAATTAAAACCTTTCAGCTGCTACTGCAAGAGCAGTTATAGGGTAAGCTTGCCTGAGCAGTGTGAATTAAAGGGCCGAGAGAATTTCATGAGGTGGTAAAAACTAAATCTAATTACAGGGCACTGGAAAAGAAATTTATGAGACTGGTGGAGAGATAAAACATCTAGAAATACATGTACGTATTTTTGAAAGCTAACTCTGTACATATAGCAGTACATTTTAGGTTACCTATTTCCCCTTAGGAAGGATGTGGGGTCCACTATGACCAGGAGTTTTGAAAACTATGCAAAGTTCAGCAGAAGTCAAAAAGGTAAACAGTGCTATATGTAGTTGGGGAAGGAATGGAAGACAAAAAGAGAGAACATATTATGCATGTGAATTCATTTGGGGCCACAAGTTAGTAAATGTGGAGTTCTGGTCACCTCAAAAAGAAAGGCAGATTTAAGTACTAGGAAGGTGATGAGGACAGTCACGAGCATGTAACACTTAATGAAAAGATTAACACAATTAGGATGTATTAGCTCAGGAGAAAGACCACAGGAGAATGTGGGGAATGACTTCACAAAGCAGTGCAGGTCAGCGTTGCAGGGGCATCACTTGTGCCTAAGTAGTGGCTTTATATATCAAAGTATCTTTAAGCATCTGAGCTTAAGGTCTTCAGTATAGGGGTTGTCTTTGAGTAGAAGGTGCTGGAGGCTTTCAGAAGCTCCTGTATGGAAATAACAGACTAAATACCTGAAAAAAATGCAGTAGCTGATTAAATCTTTTTCTCAATCAACTCCTCCTCTTTATCTCTCCCTCCTTTTCCCCTCCTCCAAGACTGAAAGAAAGGCTAGAAGGTGTTCTGTAACCCACTCATGATAGTAGTTCATGAAAAGCAAAATACCCTGCAAAGCTTCTTTCACTTCAAGTTCTTCCCTACATTGTTACTAGGCAGATACTAATGATTTGCTAAGAGAGAAGGAATCAATAGAGGTGTAGTGACTTCAAATAACACCTTGGAAGCAAAAGAAAATAAAGTGAGAGCTAAACTATGATGCACACTGCAAAAAGTACAGAGTTTAAGTAACAATCTCATACCTAATTCTCCTTGGCAGATATCTGTTCTGTTGGCTCCACCAATAATAAACCGTGGGTTCTCACAGATTTCCTGCAAAACAGAACCAAATGAATGAGCAGAAAGCTGTTTCATTATGATGTGTTTGCCACAGAAATAAAGGCTCTGTTAGGACAATGTTTTCCTGTAGGATAGTTTGTGGATATCAAAATCTCTTGCAGAGTTGTCTCCTGCAGAGTTTCACTATGAAAATGTTTTGGAATCTGGATGTTGCAGACTTCAGCCAGAGTTCTATCCGTGCGTCTACAAAGTCTAATAGCTAGTCTGGGGGAATTCTCAGGAATAAGTTGCTGGTTAAGAGATTTTCTTCTTTTCCTCATGTTGCAGGACTATATTGCCAATGCTGCATTCAGAAATGCACATCATCTATCCTCTGAGGAAGGTCATATTTTGTCCTGCACTTAGGACAATGCATTGGGTTTGTCAGTATTTATACTAGTACAGAATAGACACAAGATGCTATACAGGCATAAATACTTAATGAATTGCTGTAAGGAGGGAAGGACTATGTAGGAACTACTAGCAAATGAGGTTGGGACTATTGCAGGGTTACACAGCCTTTTTCTATATGGACAAAGAACCATGGGGTGTAGGAAAACCAAGGGAAGAAGTAGGTGCAACCTGTCCTATAGAGGAAAAAGAAGTCCCTGCTTTATCCCATCTCTCATACTTAAAATACTTGGTATGGGAAAGAAAAAGAAGACACTGGGTAAGGGAACTGCTTCCCTGAGCAGCTGCAGGTGGGGAAGAAGACAAAGTGTAGTCCAAGAACCCCATCTGTTGGAAGATGGCAAGGCTGGAAAGGAGAGGAACAAACAACTGACAGTTGCTTGTGTGGCAGTACAGGCAGCTGTTGTCTGTCTCTGAGGTCTAAAACTTTTATCCCCACATCATCAGAGTAGCCCTGGATTTCCCAGACACATTTCAGGTCTTTCAGTTTCACTCGGCTTGCGCCCACTGCTTTGCTCCTTCACAATAATCATCAGAGTTGCTTTGATGTAAGTATCTGGATTAGTCATATAGCCAGATAGAGAGACCAGCTTCTGGCAGTCACCTTATTCTCCTTGAGGAAGGAAGTGGAGGGATTGTCCTGTTATTCTGGGCCTTGGTCAGCTGTTCTGGGGTGCAATGCTGTCAAGGCAGCTGTTTGAGATGCCTTCATGCTTTTCTCCACCCACTTGCTTTGTTGAAAATACTCTTCCTCACATTGCTGGGGTGCTCTCCTGAAAACTAGCTGTTAGATGCCAGGTTTATGGATTGCTTTTTTTCAACTGCTATTACTGTATTTTGGCTTGATCCTGCTCTTATGGAAGTTACAAGCTCTGAAATCCAGCATGCTGTGTTTCAGATGAAGTTAGATGGTGACTAAGTGTTTCCAAATATTAAGTGTACAGCAGTGATTGTTCCTCAGAGCCATTTATTACATCCTGAGCTTGTTTGCTTTGGAGGGTGGTGGTAAAAGAATGCAAAGGAGGGAATCCTGCAGTTGCAATATGGGCTGATTTAGCTATGACAGAATGCTTTTCTTGCATTTCTTTGTGGTGGCCAGGTGTGCTTAGTGCACTATGGATATGCTTTTAATGTATTACTCTACACCAGCTGTGCTAGTGGTGCTGAGTATAGCTGAAGTTACAGTGAGAAGTTTCCAGGTCTTCCAAGGCTGATGAAAAGTACCCAGCAGTGTGAGACAACCTGTTCTTCAAGATGCAAGTGGCAGGTCTGCCCTTCCGGTCCTCCTGGCTGAGCAAGGGATTGCTCTTCATCTCTTAGGTCAAGTTATCATTGAGGAATCCCAAACGGCTGCGCTTCACTGATGCAACGATTCATCTAGAAGTAGCCTCCTTTCATCTGAGTGCCTCAGACTGCCTTGGTGCTATCCAAAGGACCTTTTTGTTCACTGGGTTGATTTGGTTGGGGTTGTAATTTCATTACAAAAAATCAAAGTTATAGTACGGGAGACAGAGAATCGTAGAGAAAAATGCATGAAAGTGCACGCATTTCTGGGAAGAGAGTATTTATGAGTCAGTTGGAAGGGAGCACTGGAAAATGCAGAGGCAGCACACAACTAAAAATGGCATTTGACCTTTGTTATATTTTCATTAGGTTTTCCTCTGTGTCAGGAAAAATCCTTCAGTCAGCTTACACTGTTGCAGCAAAAGGCATTTATGGCATTCTAAGAAAATTCCCTAAACTGATCCTGTCAAGTAGAGGAAGCACCTTCTTTAGCCTGCTTAAGGCAATCTTTAGCCTCATGCTTCTCCCTTGGCCTCTGATGGTCTAGACCATGCTATTAAATGGCTGTGCTGCACACTTCAAGGCAGAGCTCGACATCGTCAGACATCAAACTAGTTTTAGAGTCTGAGCTGGATGCTGTCATCTGATAGACCTGCCTTGGTGGCACTAAATGCCGTTTTTCTGTGTGATACTGCCTGCAGAGGCACACATTTGTGATTACTGCACTCAAACAGCTTCACACCTGTGCAGCAGATGGTGTAAGTAATCTTCCTTCTAAGCAAAATCTGCTAGTCTACTGACTTGATTTTACTTGTGTTATGCAAAGATAGCCCCTTCTGCTGGTTTTCTTGGCTACATTGAAGATCACCATAGAGAAGTCACTGAATCTGGCAGTTAATGCTGTGACCTCCTGGCTGTGATCAAGGAGAATGACCGTGGTGCATTTGAAAGCACAGTGTCACAGCAGAACCTTCCTATTTATGTCCTAGTGTCATTAGATCCAAACAGGACTGCAGCAGGACCTCTCCATACTCTTCACTATGTTATAACACAGGCTTTTTCTCAAAGACTGGTGACCCTGTCACTGCTCTCAGCTGACAGGAGCCCCCAGAGGCAGCATAGGTGCAGGAGGATGAGCCTGTTAGGAAAACAGCACAGCCCATCACTGAGCTGGATATAACCTGGTGCAGGTGAGAATGGCTCTTTGGGATTCTCTTACCTTCCACAGCTGAATGAATGGTTTAACATTATTTAATACAGTATTTGTATTTAATATTATAATTAATATTATTAACTCCCACCTACATACCTAAATCATGCTCATGCATGGTTTTGTTCATAGCCTGAACAGAAATGCTGGAAGGCTCCTGCAGTCTTTACTCAGGGAAGCTTTCAGGGCTGTCTCTTGGCTTTTGCCTGACTAGAGCATTAGGAGGTCTGCTCCATGCATTCATGGCATGGCATGGCAGTCACTAGCTGGGTAGAATTACAGGGGCCTTCTTGCTGCCCACATGCCAGGGCTCAGAGCTGCGTTGCATGGCAGCCATCTGTCTGTTGGCAAGGCACGAGAACAGTCCTCGTGTCCTCACAGCAGCAGAGACCAATCGTTCTGGGAGGTGGCTGAGGAGGACCTGACCTCTGGGTAGCACTGACTGCAAAGAGAAGAGCATGTAGTGCCAGATGCAAGAGCTGTAGGGCTGGATGCTGAACACCTCTCACCACCTCAGTAAGGAATTACAGGAGCCTGTCGAGGTTTAACCCACAGCCAGACAGCTTGTTACCCACTCCCCCCCCTTCTTGCCCTCCCCCTACTCCTGGGGGAACGGAGAGGAGAATCAAAAAGAATGCAACTCCCACGGGTTGAGATAAGAACAGTTTAGTAACTAAGGTACAATACGAATCACACTGCTACCACCAACGACAACAATGATAAAGAAAACAGCAAAGGAAAGGAGTACAATACCACGCGCCGAACCCCAGTCCGACCCGGCCGACCCCCTCTCCTTCCGGGTCCCCCCAGTTCCCCCCTCGGCATGACGTGCTGTGGTATGGAATACCTCTTTGGTCAGTTTGGGTCAGGTGTCCTGTCTCTGCTTCCTCCGGCCTCCCCTCCTCCCTGGCAGAGCATGAGACTCACAAAGTCCTTGGCCAAACCAAAACATCTTTTTCAGCTTTGTTCCAGCGAAAGTCAAAACACAGCACTGCACCAGCTACCAAGAAGGAGAAAAATGACTGCTAAACCCAGGACATTATCCACCCCTTATTCCATACCATTCACGTCATGCTCAGATCCTACATTTTCAATATACCATCACTCTGATCTAAGTGCACTCTCATCGTAGTGCATGGACCAGTCCCTATAAAGCTGCTGAGTCCATCTGGTCCATGATGCAGGCTCCATCTCTTGTAACAGTCTTTCAGAGCAGGAGAGGCTGTGTGCAGTGTTCACACACATGAATAACCTGGGCAATAGTGTCCATTGCTAAGTCCACCCCTCGATCATGAGTCCATCTCGATGTTGCATCTCTGCTCTGTTGGCCTTAAGGGTCATGGGCCCACCAGGTTCAAAATAATTCACTGTCCTTCCATCTCCAATGTTTCCAAAGCACTGGAGGGGCCCAGTGGACTAGATACTTGCCCATACTGTCCCACACACCCTGCCACTCATGGCTGTCCAGCCTTGGGGAAAACCTCTTGGTCCTCCCATATTGTTGTCTAACCCCAGACAAGACCCAAACCTGACTCTGCTTAACTTTTGAAAACAGATGAAATAGTTGTGGCCAAAATACACTCTGTATACGTGCCAACATGGTGATCCCCATCACAATCAGCAAACAAGTCTCAATAGCATTAAAAGGCCATTTAAAACTCTCAAATGATGCTGTAAATGCTCTGGGGGGAGGAATGGGAGGGTAAAAGAATGCCTCCTTCACAGGTTGACCACCCGAGAAGGAGAAAGAATATGTGTAATTGCTAAGCATTTCTATTATATACCTCCCAAAGTATAAAGGTGGTGACCATACTGGGAACATAAACCAGATAAGTTTCATGATCAATAATTCTATTGTGTTACAAGTCATCATCATAAAGTACACTGAGACAAGAACTTTAGCCAACCCCACACTTGAAAAACCTAAACAGCAATAGATCTAAGTAAATTACACATTCTGAAGCTGTGAGATCAAGAGGAACAACTTTGAGAGCCAATAAATCAGCATTGTGATGAGTGACTATTAATCCGGTCAGATCTGTTGTTATCTCAGCCCCTTCGCCCCACGTTGGGCGCCAAAAAGAACTGTCGTGGTTTAACCCACAGCCAGACAGCTTGTTACCCACTCCCCCCCCTTCTTGCCCTCCCCCTACTCCTGGGGGAACGGAGAGGAGAATCAAAAAGAATGCAACTCCCACGGGTTGAGATAAGAACAGTTTAGTAACTAAGGTACAATACGAATCACCACTGCTACCACCAACGACAACAATGATAAGAGAAAACAGCAAAGGAAAGGAGTACAATACCACGCGCCGAACCGCCAGTCCGACCCGGCCGACCCCCTCTCCTTCCGGGTCCCCCCCTCGGCATGACGTGCTGTGGTATGGAATACCTCTTTGGTCAGTTTGGGTCAGGTGTCCTGTCTCTGCTTCCTCCCGCCTCCCCTCCTCCCTGGCAGAGCATGAGACTCACAAAGTCCTTGGCCAAACCAAAACATCATTTTTATCAGCTTTGTTCCGAGCCCGAAAGTCAAAACACAGCACTGCACCAGCTACCAAGAAGGAGAAAAAATGACTGCTGCTGCTAAACCCAGGACAGAGCCCCAGGGAAAAGGTCAGGTCACAGCATGGCCATTGGCAGAGCAAGCGGAGAGAGCCCTGGTCCTGTCAGTGAACATGTGGATTGGGAGCTGAGGGGATCTCAGGGGACCATCCATGTGGCTGATGTGCTGTGGAGTCCTTGTAAATCCCATGTGCATGAACAGACTCACAGACTTTCAGTGTGTCAGCACAGAATGCTGAAAGCTACAGCGAAGAACATCTATTCAGCTGAGCAATGGCACTGTCATCAGTGCTTGGTTATAGTGCTGGTAACCAGCAAACACATGCCTTTTAGATTGACTTTGTGATTCTTCAAGCAGTGCTTGGAGCTTCTGGAAAAACTGGTACTCAACAATCCCATGTGGATTCATGTCATTGCAAGTAATGCTCATTTAAAGCCATCATTAATCTTTCATGAATACTATATTCTCATACATTAGTCTCAGGTGGTAGGGCGGAGCTTGGGTACAAATCGATTAGGTGGCATGAGTAAAGTGACTCAGGAGGCCAGAAGCAGTCAGGATCAGGTTGCCTACTTCCCAGCTCTCTTGTTGTAAATGAGATCTTGGAGCACACTGATGGCATTTATTTGCTATTTCTGGGGGTATGTGGAATATACAATATGTGACAGAAATCAGGGAAAGGATCTAGAGTGAAGCCAGTATTAGGATGTTCTCTCAGGACTTCTGAGCTCTCTGATATTTTGCTTTATTTTAGAACACATTATCAAGTTTGAGTAAATTCAAGCTTCACCTAAATTTCAAAGTGATTAAAAATTACCACTTTATAAGAGTATAGTTTATAAGCTAGTTGCTTTCTTTCCCCAAGAAATGCCATTGCAGTTTAGTAACAGAGGTTGTCTGTCTTCACAGACTATTACAAAATGTGGCCATGCAGTTGAACCTTTACATTTGGTTATTGAATGATTGCTTTAATCTCTTAGCAAAATACTTTTTAGCCCAGTATTACTACTTCATATTCATTTGACTTTACGATGTTATGTTAATGTGTCTAATATTATTAGTGTATATAGTGTTATCAGACAAGCCCTCCTACCAGTGCTATAGAACATACAGTTTCAAAGTCCAGTGAAGTAAAGTCCTGGGTCAATCTGACATCAGTGGTATAGATGACAAGGTAGAGGACACCTTATAAAAAGAGAAGGTGTTATTTATGAGTCTCTTCCCTGTAGGGACCTGCTGGGTACAGCAGTGACCCAAATTACAGGGTTTATTTTAAAACAGACACATTTGCAGAAGGCAGAGGCGTCTCTATGGATCAGGTCCGCTGTGTCCCCAGCAGGTCAGCCATCACTATCAGGGTCTGGGCTGAAGTGGATCCCTGATCCTATAGCATGCCACTATGCGCTCTGGATGTCCTGCTCTACCTGCAGCCGGCACCACAGATACATCAGGTGACTGAATACTTACATCAAAAGAACATAGATAGCTTTATGTTTGTTGTTTAGGTGGTGTGTTGAGCCTTACCGTCCCCAGCTTGTTGTTGCTACACAAGTAAGTATAGAACTTCCAAACGTGTTTGTTACCAAGTGGCTTCAAGTATTTGCAGTAGGGATCCTGAAGCCTGAACCTTCCCAAACCCAAACTCTTGATCTGTGCATGCTCATTTATAATAGTGTGAAGTTACATGTTGCTTTTTTTAATGTTTTGATGCTTTCTCATATGCATGCCTGTAGTTTGTCTCCCCATCTGTCACTCTTCCACTGTACTGCTACGTCACTTTGTAGAGAAAAGGGGAGTCTCATCCCTTTGAGATGATTCACTTGTGGCTGCATTTAACTCATTCACACACATCTCCAGGGCTTGATGCAGCAATTGTGATGATGAAGGAATTACAAAGTACAGACACAGGACATGGCAGGTGGGGGATTCATGTTGCCCAGTCCACATTGCTCACATTGTGACAGCAGCACGTGGCCTTCCTCTGCATCTGTAACAGCTACCTACAGGAGCGCCGGGTATTGTTACACTCCTGGGGTTAGTTTTATCTGTCAGGTTTACCAGCACTGACTTGGCCATTGAAGCAGAGATTTGGGTGTTGGAAAGTATGGCATAGCTAGAAGAGGTAGCTGAAAATTGCCAGAGAGGGAGCTGGGGAAGCTCCTCAGAACCACATCCTCGCTGCTGGAAGGGGGGGCAGTGTACTGGGGGCTGCTGCACTGGAGGGGAGCAGCTGCCCAGCACGAGTGACAGGGAAAGAGGGAAACTCTTCCTACGTAGGACGAGGAATCAATTGGGAACTGGGGAGTTATTCCTCTGCCTGTGAGAGCCATTCAGGGTGGGAAAGAAGAGGAAGGCTGGCTGTGAAATACCCATGAGATAGGAAAGAGAGATGCCATTATTTAGGCAGGAGTGGCTACTTGTAGTGATTACAACACCCACATCCCTGATATGTGGATAATACACTAAACAACCTTTGCGAGTCAGCTAAGCAATGTTGAGAGCAAACAACTGAATAAAAGCGTATTTCAGACCATAACCTGTCCTTTTGTTTTCACAGATTGGGAAAAACAGCAGAATACTAAAGTACAGTTGTAAGAGAAATAAGATAGTGTTTAAAAATCAAGCTTCAGCAAACCAAATAACTTGTTGCAGAATGATGAGAACTTTTCTTTGGCAGTTTCAGACAAGAAAATCCCTAGGAAGTCATGCAAGAAGAAAATCATATTTCATATTTCCTTTTCTGCATATTTCATTCCATCTCTTACTTCACTTTAGTGTATTGTATTTTAGTCACTGTACACACACTCTTTGAGCCTCTGCAGCCTTAGCTAGTTATGTTCCATGAGAGCCCTAAGGAAATACATTTCCAGCTTACTGTCCCTGTCCCCCTGACACACACTTTTTTGCCAAAATGTAAGCTCAAGGTGAGTTTTTAAATTTAACAAAAGTAAAAGGCAATATGTTACTTACACGTGGTCTTTTCCATTCGAACTTGATGGGGACTTTCTGGCTATAGAAGAGGGAGGACTCATTTGGTGGGAAATCAGGATCTTCATAGAGAATGTTTTTCTCCAGGCACTTCTTGTGAAGCTCCTCATAGGTCTTCTCCTTTACTCTGATAATGGGCTGGTTGCGACTTATAATGGCAGAATAAATCCCTCCTGTGCCCCCACCTGCACCTTCAGTTGTAGTAGTGCTAATAGCACTGGGAACTGACCCAGCAGCTGTCTGCTGAGCCACTGCTGCATTGATGGCGGACGGCATGGGAACCAGGCTTAAAGCAAGTGTTGAAAGAAAGCAAGATCTTGCAAACTGGAAGGAAATCTGAGAAAATAGGAAGTTGCTGAGCAAACCACTTTTTCTATCTGTTGAAAGTCTCCAAGTCAAATCTGCAAGTAGCGAAATTCCATGGGGTTGAGCATGTTGTGCCTCCTCTTGAAGGGCAGGATTTTGTCATCAGAAATCAGAATTTATTCCTTGATGTGGAATGAGATAATCTGTTGGCCAACTCCTGTGCCTGGGTTGTCGTATCTACAGCATGTGTGTGTGAGTGTCCAGAAGGGACAAGCTTTAACTCGTGTGATCTAAATATAACTAGAGGCAAAGAATGAGAGGGAGGGCAAGCGAGAGGGAGGGGGTTAGTGAGATGGTGTCAGTCTTCTGTGTAGCTTGTGCCAAGCCCATGCACATCCTCTGTGTGCAGGCTGACTCCTGGTTCAAGCAACTCATCTTCTCCTTATGCAGAGAGAACAGGAAACTGGAAGCTGAACTCCTGCTGCTTTGGGAGCATGCTGATGGAAGTACTGCCAGCCAATAAACTAGACCTGACCATCCTGAAGGAACTGTTGTATTTGACTTGTTTCTACCCTTTGCTGCAGAAAACAATAACATAGTAATTATATCCTGTTAGATATATAGAAATTTTTACTAGTAGAGAAGCTGTGGCTGCCCCATCCCTGGAAGTGTTCACGGCCAGGTTGGACGGGGCTTTGAGCAACCTGGTCTAATGGGAGGTATACTTGGCTGTGGCAGGTGGTTTGGAACTGGATGATCCTTATGGTCCCTTCCAACCAAAACCATTCTAGGATTATCTGAAGATAAACTCCTAATTGTGAAAAACGTAAATATTTCATGCTACTTAAGGCAGGTCAGTACCTGCCAGCGGGGCTTGGCTTCTCTAGAGAGCAGCTCACCAGCACCAAGATTCACCTAGTGATAGCTACCTCCCATGTAAAAGGCATCTTTTCATACAGGGGCAGAAGTTTAGACAGGGCCCAGTGTGGAAACTGGGCCATTTTCTGTGTGCTAGGATATCCCAATCTTAGAAGAGATGTCTGACTTTGCACATTTAATCTGTCACGCAACAGTGGGATGAGGAACAAATTCAGAGTCTCAGTGAAGAAAAATTAAACACATGTTGCTCTTCCCTATAACCCAGTTCTTTAAAAGGTGACGTTGTTTATGTGTCAAGAAAAGCCTCCTAACAGCTTGATTTCACTTTGATTGGGAAGTTCTTAAATCAAACGATGACATCAGTGTTATTTTTGCCTGATGCCACTAGTCTCTGGCTCATGTACACATTGCTGACATTCTGCCCTACTACTATGGTGTTTTCCAAACCAGTGATTCTCTTTTCTTTCTCAGCTATTTGCTTGGCTTAGGCATTTAAAATCAAGAGCACAATGGAAAATCTCTACAGCTCATTAAAAAAACTCCACTGGGGGAACTTATAACAATGGCAATATAGTTGGCAAGCTTGACTAACCTCTAGGAATACTAATCCTCAATCTTCTAACAATGACCTAAATCCTTTTCTTTTTATCATGAATGCAAGCCTTCTTGCACCAACAGGGCTATCAGAAGGGATGGATTCAATTGTTGGTGGAAATAAGAAAGCAATTGCTTCAGGGTGGGTTGCCCTGGTGCAGAATTGATGACTTCCGCAGTACATTTAGATGCAAGGATTGCAGGTGTCATATTTGACATTACTTTGCAGGACAGCTTGGCAGAGCCACGTGTCACACTTTCCAGGATATTTCAGGAGCAATGCAAGTAGTGAGATACAAGGACCTTTTGCTGCACAGCTTCAGAAAAAATACTCATTTTGGAGCCTGCGCATATGTTCTTTTTTTCATATTCTTCCTTCTTGCCCAATGAAAAAAATCATCTATTACTCCTTGTACACAGAGCTCTGTTTTGGGAAGAACAGTAAAACACACCCTTTGCCCTTACGAATTAAACCGCCTTTTGCAGCTAAATTTATTTAAAGCAGAAGTAGCTGACCTATTCAGACAGAGCAAAAGTGAGCAACATGGATGATAATATTCCTATTACATTTTTTTGAAGTTTTATCTCCAATTGTTTTCACCAATTGTTTTTTAAAAGATATTCTATACATTTATTTCTTGATTTATAGTAGAAATATGTGGAAAAGTATATGAGATGCTACAAATATCAATACAAATTGTATTCTTTGGAATTTATTTCCTTGGCTCTAAAGACACAACTACTTAAAATTTTCAGAACTGATTCCTATTGAAATCCATAGAAGTTAGGCACTTCATAACACTGAAAATTTGACCCACTACTTACTGTACTGCAGGTATCATACTGAAATCAGAGTATAAAAGAATAGTCATTCACTTTAATCAGATATGCTTCAAAAAATACTTAGTAATTATTCTCAACAGTAGAGAGACATCAGGAAGGAATAAGGCATGTAACTCACTTCATTACTTTATTTCACTTACTTTCCAATTTCAGAAATACCAGTTAAAACATTTCATTAAAATGCTAAACATAAGAAGCAGTTGTCAAATAATGCTTAGAAGCAGATAGAAAAATAGGATCTGTCACAAAAATAAGGTCTGTCTCTCTTGTTACAGATGCAAAAGGTCTATTTGCTACTGTTCTACCTGGATTATCTTGTCTGCATTAAGCACAGCAGCATTTAGGCTACCAGTTCCTGGAGCAGAGGCTCACATGGTCTGCTAGAAGGGGCTGACAAATAGAGGAACTCTGCAGAGGAACCTAAGGTTCTGGTGTGGAACAAACAGTGCCTGATAGTCAAAGCAGAGTAGTCACAGTTAGCTCTCACGCTTGCTATTCCCAGAAATCTGCCCTGCAGAGGACAAACAGCAGCAGGTGGGAATGACTGACCAAGCACAGGGAGAACTCGGTAAGAAGAGTAGGCAACAATGTACAAATGGACTGTTACAATACCTTTAGTTGGTAAAAATGGTGACAATCCTTTGTTTCCTAAGAGTTCACCTACTGATGTTTTCAGAAAATACTTCCTTATCTTGTTAAAAGAATTTAAGTAAATTTTGCCCTTTTATAATCCCCAAAACTCAACAGATGCCATGTTCAGGTTTGACTCAAAGCAGAAATGGTTTTAAAATAATATAGTTGACAAGTGTAGCAAATGGAAAGGGCAAACAACTTGAGCTGTGTAGCAATTGTAGCCTGCAAAAAGAGATGTCTTGTATGGAAAGGGCTGTGGCAATAAGCAGGATGTAAGGGATGTGGGACTTGAGATGCCTTCTAGTTTTAAAAGAGAAGAAAGCATCAGGACACGCTGGTTCTGTTTGCCGAGATGGTGGGAAAAAGGGGCAAGGGAACATTAGGGTGAATAAGCATGAAGTAGGATGGCTAAATGCAGAACTAATACCATTAAAAATCTGCTTTATAAATACCAAGCTCAATTCTCAGCCAAATAAAAACTGACCAAAAAGTTACTAAAGTGCGTGCAAGGGAAGCCAAACCTTGGCAAGAGTTGGAAGATGTGGAGAAGAGGTCTCCATAAGCACAGTTGCTTCACTGGGCTGGCTGTAACCAAAGACATTAAATCGTCCAAAAATGCCAATTCTTTCCTAACAAAAGGGTTTTTAAAAGTAGTACTTGCAGAGAATGGGGAGCAGTAACATGGAAAACATTTCTGCCTGAGCCTAGCTGCTATCTTAAGTCAGTATTGCACTTGCACATACCTGTGCCTTTTCAAAATCCAAATGCCAGTTTCAAAGCCAGCTGTTGGAGAGAACTCTCTGCACTCCCACATCACTGTCTTTTACTATCATCCAGCTGACTGGTACAACCTACTCAAACCTTACCTTCAGTGACTAAACTGTTTAACTAGCCTGTTGTTTACTTTCCTGCAGACTACCTAATTTTGCATTGTCATAAGGACTGGAAAGGGGAAGTGTCTGTAATCACAGTGGGTGGCTCCTTCTGTGCTTCTTTTCACAAGGCAGCTTGCAGGCAGAACCCTGCTGGTAACCTCTGTGTCTGGCATATCTACTGATGCTGCCTGTCAAACTGGCCCAGATCTGCTCAAACACTCCAGTCTCTGAACAGTGAGATGTCTAAATATTTACATTAAACCCCATGCCAGTGAGCCACAATCTCACCCCATCTATTTATGATTTTTTTGGTGCAAGTGAAGGCAGAACTCAGTCTTAACGCCTAACTGAAGCTAGCCTGGAGCAGACAGTATTTAGCTTTTTTTCCCCAGAGATACAATCCTAGTGCTATAACTTTTGCTTGAATAGAAGAGCTATCCAAGTTTAAATCAGTGCTTTAAAGGAAAATTGTAGGAAATGTTAATTTGGGGGTGTTGGTGGGAAATACGCTCCTTGATTCGACTGCATTCAACTTAACATTTTAAGTCATACTGATTTCCTCTCAACCTCTCAATGAATTCTCTTCAGAAGTTGTGTCTCCTTTCAGTTGATGCAAATCTTCCAGTCAGCAGCAATACTCAGGGCTATATTTTCCAGTGTCAGCGCAGAGGTCTTTGTATCATAGGTGAAAACCACTTCTTTTTGTTTCCCATCTGAACAGGACAACAGAATTTACTACATAAGAACCCTTCTGAAACACAGTTAGACACGACCCCCTCCAGTTTTTGATTCAGACTGTCCCTGTCACTGGTGAACTCCCTGCCACTGGTGAAAAAGGATTGAGTAAAAAAGAAATAGCATCTGCCCAGTATTCACATAAGAATGCAACAGACCTTTCACTATGGCACTATTAAGGATTCTTCTGGAAAAAAATACAGCCCTTGTTTCAGCATAGATTTTCCTCCAAGTATCCTAAAAGTCCTCAAGATTGACAAGTGGAGGAAAAAAGTCCATGTCCACATAATTCCTAAAGTGAAGGCACATGCTTGGAATGCATCCAGAAATGATAAGCCATTTCTGTAGATGCTTGCCTATAGACAGGGGATCCCTCACAACTTCTAGAGATTCCCACGTAGTCAGGAACTCCAGGCACTTTTGAATGAGCAAGAGAACAGAAAAGTAATTCTGGTTTTGTCTGCAGTTCCCTTTTCTAGACTAGGCAGGCTTACACATCAGAGCATCCTTCATCTGAAATGCTATCTCTGCTCATATTCTGTGCAAGATAAATTTATCTGAACTTGTTAATTCTGAACCACTTTTACTGATGTATCTATTGCCTTACAAAGCAACTGTTCTTCAGTTCTGCATGTAATATTAGTGGTGTGTAGCTGATGGCTCCTTTTACTAAATTCTGTCCTTGATATCAAAAAGGTAGCAATCAGAGCTAACCAAAGATGCTCCCCATGCTGGAACACCTCCTTTATCAAGCTGTCAGTTTGCCACCTTTTGTAAATGGCAGCAGAGCAACAGTATTTGAAAATATTGTAGTAAAATAGAAGTCAGGTCATTACCCTTGGAACAGGCTGTCACAAAAGTGGGTTGCTGTCCAAATCCCAGAACTATGACCCGTTCAACCACACACGTAGTTTGGTATTGTCCACTTTCATCTCTGCAACTGGAAAATTATTTCATACATTATTTCAAACATTAGTTACCATCCATCAGTAGAATTTCAACATCATATAATCAAAGTACTACTTCAGTCTCACCCTGAAAGTTCCTTTACTGGTTTCCTTTCCTCTATTTACTTTTCTCCGGAAACAAGTAAAACCTGTTTAGCATCTCTTTCCTTACAAGCAGGTATGATATTTTTGGCTTTTAGGTTGTTTCACTCAACCTTTATAGGTTATGTCCTCTTGTGCTTCCTTTCAAGTACTTTTCTTGCGTATTTTACCATGTTAACACTTATGGTGCATTTGTTGGTGACTTCTGGAGACTACGTGTAATGGTGTCTGTGGTTCCCACAAAGAATATCTCAAGCTGGAAGTGACCAACGCTTCATGTGTTGCTGCCCTTAGACTTACACAGAGCATGGTTTACCTCTGCAGTTTTATGACAGATTCTGCATGCGCCGGGACTTTACTAAGCAATTTATGAGACCAGTATGTTTGCAAGAAGGTCTCATAGACTTGAAGAGGCATTTCCAATGACAATGTGTTGGTGGCTTTTGTCCATAATTGCTGTTACCTGGAAGAAAGAATGTTCTTGTGGAAAGTGAATTTCCGATACAGGAACTGCTTCTTGTGGAGATATTGAAATGAGTGCCCATCATCTATGTAGAGCTCACCTATTGCACAAGCCTGTGAAACACACCAGATGGATTACAAATCAACAGCAGCTTCTAGTGCTGGGCAACAAGACTAAAACTCTTTCAGTATGTTATGCTTCATATTGAAGCATGTGTGTTTATTTTTCTTTAGCTACTTGTATCCCCATAAGGCTCAGGGAGTGCAGCTCCGAGAGTGCTTGAAGACTTGGACATTCTGGTTTTGTAAATTGATGTGGGTGCCAGGTGTCACCTCATTTATTAGAAGAGACAGTTGTGGGAAGTTCTGTCTGTGTTCAAGGGGAGGTCTGTGGCCTGCTTATTCTCTGCTCCTTCCTCCAAGGGACTAGAGGAGGGCTGAGAAAGGCCAGAAATACGCCCTGCTTCTGCTATACTCAAGATAGTCTCACTTTGAGGGAATGGTGGTGGGGAGGTGGGACCCCTCCAAGCAGAAGTGGAGGAGAACTATTTGGCATACAGAGGTATCATTGTGCTGATGAAACAGGCAGCAAGGACCTAAAAAGGTCACATGGAGTAAAAGAGAACTCTGTAAAAGGAACATCATCTCCAAGTACCTCTGTGTCCAGAGCCACGTGGAGTTCGTAAGAAGCATCTATCATCCATTCAGTAGATTTTCCAGCTGTGGTCTTCAGAGGTATCACAGTACCCCCCCGCTGGAATACAGGAATCTGCAAGAAACAAAGTCAGGGTAGAATGGTTCTTATTCTCTGATCATAACATTTTAGCTTGGAACAAGGATAACTGAAGCTGGCTCTTATCAAGGCTCAGAAATGAACTTTCACCACAAGTACGTAAAGAAAACTATTCAACTAACAATGGGAATATTAGTAATCTTCCTGTACGTGTACAAGTGAAATATCTTTGCTTGGAGAAGTCAACCTTGTATCATCTCACTTTTCTGTACCACCAGGACACATCAGTGTTCCATCTAACAACAAAGGAGATGGAACTTTTCTTCTCTACAAAGGCTATTTTAGATTACATTCCTACAAGGAAACTGAAAAGGCTTTTCTGATTTTGAATGCTGACAAAACAAAAGTCTATATGTTTGTTTTGGGGTTTTTTTCTGCTCAGTGAAAGTAGTATTTTAAAATACAAACATACATTCTCCAGTGTTACTGGGATCTTCAGAGTGCCCACATCTTCCATTTGTTTAAATTTCCTGAAATCATACCAAATCTAGGAAAAATGAAAAAAGAATGAGCATGACATACATGGTAAGATCTGTTCCCTCCGCAGATGCAGTTACTCGTCTGCTTAACCTCACTGTCACTATTCCTAACAACCAGAATAAGCATATGTATATTGAAGAGAAAATTAACAATGAAGTCGCTGATAACAGGTCACAAAAAAGAGCTACATCTGATATTTCCTATGCACCACACTTGCTAGCATGTTCAACTGCTTCAAGTGTGCCAGGCAGTCAATTCCTACAAAGATCTTGATAAAAATAATACTTGTTTTGGAGGGCCTAGGCAGCCCTTCTTACACTGAGAAGAATTCTAAGCGTCCTCTGGTGCATCAGTGGAGGCACAAGGCTCTGCATTGCTCCCGTCCTTCCTCTCATTCCTCCCTAGTCTCAGGCTTTCCCTTAGGAACTATTTTCCCAAATTCTTTCCCTTCCACCTCTCAGCCGCTGCAGCCAACCTGCTCTTTGTAGCAGTGGATCACAGTGCCATCCTGTGGATAAACTTCGGAGAGGAACGGATCTCTCTACGTGTCAAAGTCTGCTGTGCATGTCCCAGGATACTGAGGCTTGTATTTCCTTGTTATAATTTTCCCTCGGTACACTTTCCCTCTGATTTCCTTATGACCTTTCTTCAAAGACCCCTTTTCTTGCACATAAAAGAGAAGTTTAACCCAAGGAAAAATATGTGAAAAAAGGGGAATTGACAGTTTATTGAAGCTGTTTTTTTGATGTTCCATGAGAAGTGGCAAGACTTGAAAGGAGATTTAAATTATAGGAGACATAAGATTTGTGCAGCAGCTCTTAAAAAAGCAAGAAAGTAAATTTACTGTGAGCCAAGCGTGCAAGGTACTGAGATATAAAGTACTGAGATGGAAATTGCACTGAGATGCAAGGTATTGAGATGCAAGGACGGTGCAGTGACAGAATGGCCATCTGGCACTTGGCACAGCAGCAGTGCTCAGGAGTTATCTGATGGGGAGCTGGAAGGTTACTGTACAGTATTCATCCTCACCTCCTGTGATCCTGGAAGCAGAACACTCACTGCTTTGGCCTCTTTCTCTGTGACTGGATGCACCAACAAAGCATTTCCTGGAGAAAAACATAAACATGCTGTGATTCTCAAGGCTGCATCTCATCAGAGCAGAAGCTGTGGGCTCCGTGGTTGTCATCCTCCCATAGCCATTTTAGGATCTTACTTGGGCACACCATATGCTTAGGTTCCCTTTCTACTGGAAGAAAAAGTCTTGTGGTGAGCTGATGGCTGCTTGGGTCTTGCTCTGTCATGGCACTAGGATGGAGCTGCACTGCATGCCTCCAGCTTGGGGCACTTCTGAGTCCCTCATAGTCTGAGAGATGGCTGCCTGTTTGCTCTTTGGTTGAACAAAAAAATAGGCTTTTTTTAACCAAAAGAGCGGAACACAGGAATGTCTTTGTAAAAAGCCAAAAATAATTACATGCAAGCTTACAGAGCTGGGGATGGCAGTTCCTTACTCCTTAACAAAACACATTTACAGACTGTGCAGTTTGATGAACTTCTTCCCTCCTTGTTCACTGGCAATGCAAGCTGAACTCCCAGAGTGCTCTGAAATGCTGTGCTTCACTACACTTAGCTTTGCTGCCTACCTTAGTCAGACTTTTGCTTAAGAAGTGAATGTCCCTTAATTTGAAGGCCATTAGAAGGCACTCTTGAGCCCAGAGGTAACAAAGGAAACTGAAATGCACCATTCTCGTCCGTTCTCTCTTCCTCAGTAGACTGAATATGCTTCACACACACTTATCTCTTAAGTTTCATTTCTGAGAAAACTGACTTCAGCAGCCAGCCATATCAGAGCAAAAACCAACCAGTTCTGGGTGGTAGTTGTTTACTACTGTCATTTGTGAAGCAGACTGTGGTTTAGCTGCTACAGGGAACTTCCATGTTTTAGGTCAAAACCGACCATGTTTTTTTCAAAGTCACTAGTGACAATGAACTCAATTTTTGGATCTCATATGATCCCTATTTTCAAAGTGCTTTAAAACTGGGTCCCTTAAAGAGATCTTAACTTCTATATTCAGTTACAATATAAAAGCATTGGGTGAAGTTTTCAAGTCTTCTTTTCATCCTGCAACAGTCTCTCAGCTCAAAATTTAACTCAGATTCCACAGAATGGGAAGACACCTGCTTACCCAGCATGTACTCATTTTCCACACCAAAAGTTTCTATGTTCCCTGGAAACTCTACCCAGAGGGGCCTGTAGAAAGAAAGATATTGGGATTCAGTTAGTTTCTCCTCTCCTGCCAAACTGTTCAAGGCCTTCTGGCATTTTCAGGCTCCATTTTCTCCCTCTCTTTACAAGGTACAACTATCAAGAACTGAAGATAGGGCAAGATACTCTTTGGTACCTTAAAGTATCCCTTTTGGGTCTCTAATGAGAGTTCCCAGTACAATATGGGTTAAGACCCTCCAATGTGCCTATGATTTGGTTTCCTGTAGCTTCACTTCCTTCCTTCCTACTTTCTTCCTTCCAAACTTGCACTGCACGTCTTCCTTCTAGCAGAGACTAATGAGCCTTTCTGTCAATGTACCAGCAAAGCTGACACCTGATGAGCTAGTCCCTGCAGCCCTTCCTATTCTCAGCAACTCACTGCTGCTTTGATAGCATGTTTCCTCTTGGTCACAACTGAACAACCTGCACCAGAAGTTTGTTTTCAGTTTTTCTCAGAAAAAGGTAGTGCAATAACCATTGCTTACAGAACAGGAGTTATATATTTAAAGTTTGGGAGATTATAATAATAATAGCTCATTCAGAGACAGGGTCTGGGTTTCCTTACACAAAAAGCTTGGCTTACTTGCTCAGTCATGAGCATCCACGTGTTCACTTCAGCTTTGCTGTCCATGTGCTTGGTAATGAAGCAAATTTTCCATTCTGCTTGTCTCAGTGAGACAAGTACCACGCTTCCTCTCTAATTCTGTAGCTACTGAAGCAAATTTAACATAATTGAAGCTTTACTTAACTTTGTGGGCAGTGCAGATGTCATCATATGCTTAATTTCAAGACAGAAACCCACTGTCTTATGTCAGTACATATAACAGAGGCATCTATGGCTATGTAATATGCAGACAGATGCTCACACTATGTCTGTAATGCAAATCATCTTCAAAATTCCAACTACTCAATCCTTATCAGAAGACCTTTATGTTTTTTAAATTTAGGAGATGCACTGTATTTGCATAATGATACATAAAGGTAAACGAGTGCAAAAAGACAGTTCTAGGGCAACCTCAAAGACACAGTGATACAAGAGAGATAACTGAAGTTCATTTCTTGCTGAAAAGATTGTTACATTCAGTTCCACTGAGGCACTTCTTTCTTAGAGGCTAGAGAGCAGCAGAACAAAAACTTATTTTCTAATTTAATTTGTTCTAAATTATTAGATTCTCTACTAAAAGAAAAATTCTAAGAAATACTGCAGAGATAAACAATCAAATGACCAATATTTTCATAAGCTTATATAACAGCATCAATTCAGCTGTTAACAAATATTTTCATGAAGCGCAAAATGGTCTTTACATTTTTAGGTCAGCAAGTTCTGACTCCATTAAGCACTTTTTAAAGTGGGGGTTGTAATATTGTATAATGTTCTGTATCATGACAAGATGTTTGGAGTCCGCAGTACTTTAAAATACGTTTAAAGACTGTACAGTGAAGTAACGTATTCCAGGCATCATTTGGAAAAAAACCCAAACCACATCATTTCCCTCTGAGAACCTACCAGAGCTTGCAGAATGCATGAAAATAGAATTTAGTAATTTTTGTGTGTTTCTTCAGTAGTTAAATAAGTAAATACACAAGTAAGAGTCATTTAACTTCCCTCCTCCAAGCAACTTCTCAAAGATAATCACTAAACCTCCTGACTTATGTTCTTACCTCATAACTGGTTCAGCCGCTGTGTGTGCCCGATAGAACAGTGTGTATAAGTATGGCAGAAGGACGTAGCGCGCTCTAATGGCTTCCCTGATGATCTGGGTGTTCTTCTCCCCAAAGAGCCACGGTTCTCGCCGTTTGCTCTCCATGTTAGAATGACCTCTGAAGAAGGGCTGGTAGGCTCCAGCCTGATACCAGCGAACAAGTAATTCTGGTTCTGGATCTCCAATAAACCCTCCCACATCAGCTAGATATTGCGCAGACAAATAAAAATACACAGTTTGGGAAATGATTCTATTAAATTTGAAGTTCTCCTCTAACAAACATTCCAAGTGTATAAATCCATGCATTTCACAGGCTGCTTTGCAGTTCTGTTGTTGGGCAGCTGCTTGTCCAAATAAAAGTGAAAAATTGGCATAAGAAGTTATCCTTTAATGAAAAGATCAAGAGCGCTTTTGGAGGCTGAGTGCCTTCCCCAGTGACAGAGGACTGTCACAGTGATGCTATGGAACACTACTGAAGACTGCTGCTCCAGATGGAATGCAAACACTACATAAAAGGTAGTGGAGAAATGTTGGTGAGTGCAAGGTTATTGGCTTCCAAAACCAGACTAATCTGTAAAACTGCTTGAAAATACACTGGCCTGTTGAGCTTTCCACCATCTGCGTTGAAGTCTGTCTTGGGATACAAGCTTGGTGGCACCAGTGATATATCCATAGTGAGCAGCTCCAGCTAAATGCCTTACCTCCACAGAATGAAATCCCTGCGATGCTGATGGTGAGAAGCATTGGAATGGATATTTTTAAGTAACTCCAATCTGCTGTGTTGTCTCCAGTCCACACTGCCCCTGGAAATATCCAATTTCAGGAAAGTTTGGTGTATGCAGTTAAGGAAAGAAGACAGGAATGGTCATGAACTGCTGGTTAAGTGCTGTTGATCGCAACTTTTTTTTTCTTTATACATGCATGCTCGTGGAATATGCCATAAAAGCAGGTAGTAGTTTGTCACAGGACACAGGTTGTTCTGCCTTCAACTTGTACATAATTTGAGAGCCTGTCCCGATTTTTTTGACTGCTTGAACTTTTATGAGCTCACCATGTCAGTATTTCTTAGACAGTTTTCATCCTCTCTAGACTTAACTACTACACACCAAAATTTATAGAACAAAGCAGCATGGAAGGGGTCCAACTAGTTCTTACTTACCATACTTCTGTGATCCAGCAAAGAAAGATCGTGTGAGGACAAATGGTCTCTCTTTCCCTGAAGACCGTCTGATGAGTCCTTCTGCAGTTGCCATTTGCTGAAAATTATGAATATAAAAGTCAGGAAGACAAAGTCTATAATTAGCGTATTTGCTACCCTGCCTTATTAGCCTTTCCAAGGTGGGAAAATTAAGAAGCCCATGCCCAGAAATTATATCTATTATCAAAGCAACACTTTCATATTAGAATGTACTTGAAAAAGAATAAATCTTGTGCAGTCAGAGCCAATGTAGTTTACATTTTTATGGCAGAAAGGCACAGATGTTGTCACATTTTCTTGTGACCAATCACAGAGTTTACTTTAAATATAGCAGTATCCAATATGACTGATTTTCAGTCCTTTGTGGAGGTTACAGAACAACTACCACTGTGTAAATTACCACAATAGACATACTCCATGAAAATAACTGATGTTTTTTGTTTCCAGATACTCTACCTGGTAGAATCCATAGAGGTTGTGTACTTCACGATGCTCCCAGTTGTTGTAGTGCACAGCATCTTTCTGCATGGTTAGTTCTGCCCCTTTGAAGACTGAAGGCTCATTCATGTCATTCCATACAAAGAGGATATTAGTGGATCCCTATGACACAGGGTTGCAATTAGTACATAAAAGAGTCATTGCTGTAACTTAGTATGTTTGTCTTTAGGGGATGTCAGACCAGTCTGGGTTATGAGTAGAAACAGCAAAGCAAGACATGGCATTTATATTCCTGTGGTCACATGAAAGCTGCCAGTCATTCATCTCATCTCTCTTGGTGGCCCTTCTGGTCAGGATGACAGCCTATAAGCCCACTTGATTTCTGCAATTCTGAGAAAACTCGGTAGATGCTTGCTACTCTTGCTTTCTGGCAAGGAAAAAGAGGCAGCAAAAAGAGGAGTATTAAATAGCCATGAGGAAAAAATCAAAAGCCTGAAAAGAAAAACTGAAGAGGAAAGCCAGCAAGGGAAGTGTCTACTGTGCATGTCCACTAAGGGAATAGTTTCAACAACCGTACTGCAAAGCAGAACTTCAGGGCAGGACAGGTAGAACTGGAGGTGTCCAGCAGTGTTCACCCAGACACTTTCAGCACTAGGCAGGAGTGCTGGAAGGAAGGTCAGGATGAAGTGACCATGAGCTATGAAAGAGCACCGCCACATCACTTTCATGCTATCATGATAGCAAAAGCTGGAAATGCAGCACCTGTATTCAATTATAAGTTGCTAAAATGCCTGCAGTTTGTCCATCCTCCTGCTGCAACTAAGTTAGCAGGTTCACTGGAGGCATATGGGTTCCAACTTTTTTAGGGTAGGCAAGTGCATGGAGAAAATCCTTCTATGGTAATTCAGTGTATCAAGATATTTATATGATATATGTCTATATTATAATAGAGCTACAAAAGCCATCAACTTGTTTAGCCAGCAGTTTATCTTCTCTCTTTCCCCATTTTCAGGCGTCCTGGGACATGTAGATCATAGCAAATAAATACAAACCTTGTACGTTTTGAAGGCAAATTGATCTGCGTACCATTTTCGCACTTCAGGATTGGTGAAATCCAGGTAACAAGAGGAACCTGTGGATATGGGAGATTCCAATTATTTACCTGACTTTCAGAGCAAGCATGAATTGTCTTTGCACCTAAATACAGCAGCCCAAGGCTAGTAAGTATGCTTTCAGTAGGCAGCGATAATATTGCTATTGTTTCTGAGGCAAAAGCTCGAGAGCAAATTCCAGGCTGATTTGGAACTCAGTACAGCCCTTGCCATGTTCTGCAGACCAACATACAAATTCTGGAGGTCTGAAGCTCAGCACCATGTAACGGTGACTGACAGCAGTTTGAAATATGTTCAGATATGAACAAGAAAGCAGAGGGAGACAGCATCCCCTGTTATTTTAACCTCAAATAGGAAAGTGCTGCTGAGAAGCTGAATAACTACATCCTCCCATGCTGCTAGAAGTTGTAATGTGTCCTTGATTTTTCCCATATTCATTCCTTTGCCAGGACTGTAGGCTTTCTGACTGTAAAGGAGGACAACCTCCTTTGCCTCCCCACAATGAGATCTCCTCATGAAAATAACATCTCAAATCATTGTATTATTATTGAATCAAAATCTTCAGTATTGGGTTCACTTAATTTCATCCAGACTGCTTGAGCTGTACTCACTGCAGCAGGCTGTGACTGGATTTCTGTTACCCAAGACAAGTACGGAAGATAGATGGCTCCTCTTATTGACAAGTGCAACTTTTTTAGTTCTAGGCACTGGGACTATCTGCAGATCCAACAGATATAATGAAGCTGTACAGCTGAGGCAATCAAAACACAACTGTACCAAAGAAACCATGAAATTATGAACATTTAGAAAAAATAAATGGAATGTATTAATTTAATTCCAATTCCATGGGTTCCAATTACATTACTCCTCAATATTTTTCAAATAAACAGCTTGAAATGTTGAGACAGGGTTTTTTTACCTGGCCAACAGATGCCCTCAAAATCTTTCCCATTTCTGTCTTTCACAAAATATCCCTTGTCTTTCGCCTGTGAATACAGGGTATACATGGGATCAACTTTAATGTGGGGGTCTACAATGACGACAAGCTGCCAGAATGAGAAAATAAAATGCATGATTAGCATCAACTGTACTGAACAAACCAGCAAGAGCTCACTTTTGATAAAAGACAGATACTGATTTCATTTCGGATAAAGAAGGTAGCTGTATCACTGATTTTAGAAAGCATTTACCAGTTCTTGTATATTCTGTGCTAGACTTATGTACAATAGCTGAATTTACAATGAGGGCATGAACTCCTCTTGCCTTTCTGAAATAAGATCCCAAAATAAAATAGTTTGTGTAGCATACAGCAGTAACAGAAGTTTCTGATGATTTAAACATCAATGCATTGTATTTTGCAGTTACTTTCTGCTGCCATTAACTGCCTTGCTGTAAAGCTGGGACAGTACTGTAGCTCCAACTGAGCGTACTATGAAGCTTGAATGCTATTTCAACAGTACCCTGTTCATTGATTTTGGGCAATCAGTTCTACAGATTTTAGATATTAACTGTCTACATTTTAATACCTCTGTAATTCCAAGGAAAATATAATTCCAAGGAATAAATATAAGATGTAAAAGCAGAAATAAAGACTAACTAAGCTATCAGACTGCACATCATAGTAGGACTACACCAGAAGGAAAAAATATTTAGTTTATGGTATCAACATAAAGGCCAAATCCCAGTTACTATAAGCAGAAAGTAAAAAGTATTATCAGTACAAAGAAAAGGTGAAGCAAGGGTAGCAGCTACCAATGGTGAAAGCTCATGTTAAGTGGAAAAATTTTCTACTGTGCCCATTAAGAACAGCAGTAGGCTGCTTCTATAGATGGAGCTTCGCTTAGGTCAGACTTAGCCTGATGGTCAGGGTAGAGAATAAGCTTTGAAATAATAGAGCAGCATGAGGAGCTGAATTAAACAAGACAAAAGAACTGTTTTCTTTCTTCCTGCTATATTATTTACCTTGCGTTTTTTCTTCCTAAGATGTTCTTGCATCTTTCTGGGGTTCTGAAATTTCTTTTTGTCCCAAGTAAAATACCTTTTGCCATCTGTGTGCTCTATGTCCAGCCATATCACATCATAAGGAATGTCATGTTCATCAAAGCCAGCATCTACTGCCTTGACATCTTGCTCATCCTCATAATTCCACCGGCACTGATGGTAGCCCAGAGAAAAAAGAGGGGGCAGGGCTTGAGTGCCTAGAAGAGTATATGAATGAGGATAACACTGTTAATGCCCTTCAGGATTTTAACTAGAGACTCTGAAACAGTTAACATGATTTAAGATGTATCTGTCTGGAGTTACGGGACGCTGGCCTAGGCTGAGTCTAGAGCATGTTCTCCATTCCAAAGTGACCGAACCTGTGAAATAACGAACATGATGAGCTCAAAAGCCAGAAAGAGCAGAGGGCTGTAATGATAATACAAGAGTGAGACAGACTTGCTGTTCTAGGACACTGAAGTGTTACCCAACATAGTTCTGTTCTTTTTCTTTTTTATGCAAAAATGTTCTAGATTAGATTAACTGTCATTAATGCAAACAAATAGATTTTAATCAGTAGGAATGCAACTCCTGTGACTCCTTGGAGTTGAGTAGTGTAAACAGGCCCACAGATGCTCCAGTACAAGGAGAACCATGGGACTGTAATTGTTGGGATTTTTTTAAATTAGGAAGCATGTAGGTATGTACACATACAGCAAAAGGGAGCTGGGAAACTCCCCTGAGCATGCCCATCTGCTTAGCTAGATCCTCTTGCCATCTGGCTACCTTCCTACTTCTGTGCAGCTGAACCACGTTCCATAAGGTCTGTGCAGCAGACAATCATTGCTAATAAACTAAGGAACTACCAGGGATGTTTCTGTGCTTTTAAATCTCTTTAGTTTGTAAAGAATTCTGCTTTCATTAAATGTTAGTCCTTGCCTCCATTGTTTAGTCTATTACTGTGCCTTTTGGTTCTTTCCAAGATCTGCATGCCATCTCTGCTCCCCTCCCTAATGGACACACTGGACAGTTACCTATCTTCCTTGCTCTCCAGGATACACTACTTTTTAACTTCTGCCTGTCCTCATTATAAGGTGGTTTGTCTTGATAGTGACCTGCAGTTCTAGCCCCCTGTGTCTCCTCTCTCCATCTAAGGGAGCAGTTTCTGATAGCAGTGATTATGCTGACTTCTCCCTTAGGGCCAAGTTTGACCAGCTGCAAATGCTAGGGAAAACAAGGATGAAAGTCGGTCTTCACAAAGCACCAGCCTTTGCTCTACCAACCACAATTTGGGAACAATTTGCCTCCTGCACACAATGGCCTAGGTAAATATTAACCGACTCTTTGGTACAGCATGTTCCTCAGAGAATTTTCCCAGGTAAGCATGCCTTACAGACTCCAATTATGTGAGTACCTGTCAGTTGTGCAAACTGCTTGAAGATATCAAATGCAGTGGGTCCCATCAGAAGGAAAACATCAATGATCCCGCTTTCTGACATCCAGCGCACATCAGTTAGAGGCACTGCTCTCTGCTTAGCTGTCTCTGCAGCAGATCCAGACAGCCCGTGCTTTGAAGGAAACCAAGGTAAAAGTGAGTATCTTTGTATCAAAATTTTGTTCAATGAAGGAGTGAAGATGGAAACCCACAAAATTCATTAGCACATCCTTGGCAGGTATTAGGAATACACACAGAATGTTTTTTATATATCCTTCACAAATTCTTTACCTTGCATACTGCTTATACAAAATAGAATAATAGTTAGCCATAGGAGGACATGAGGAAGATACTGACAATTATTCATTAGGGAGCAGAAGATAAATCACCAATAACAATGCTATGTTCCTGTTGGCCCTGCCCTGGAGTGCTATCTTTCATTATTAAATCCTGAGGAAAGTGAGCAACTCTCACCTCAGCTACTGCCTTTGTACTAATATCCACCAGCGTTTCTGAAGAGTTCAGCCAGAAGATCCCTGTAGTTCTGTTAGGCTTGTGTGCTAAGAGAAGGGGCACAGAACCATAAATGCCTATTTTGTCATGTATCTTGTGTCCGAAGATATCCAAATTATAAAGCCGGTAGGCATCACCATCACTAGGACAAACAAACAGATGTGTTTGTTATATGTAAGCATCCTGCACCAGTCCAATTTTAGCTCTATTGCCATTCCACTAAACTGAGTGAACACACTGTACTAAGGTCCTTAGTTTAGCACACAGAGCTGAAACGTGGACAGCCTAGATTACTGCTTCTTTGCTTCTTTGCTTTAGCTATCTGAATCAAACATTTTTGCTGCCAGTGAGACTACTGTTTGTTTGCTCCAAGTCCTAAAATATGAATTCTGAACTCTTCTATAGAGCTTCTAAGAGCTATGCTTGAACATGACCAATCCTGCAATTCAGAAAAAAAGAAAAAAAGCATGAAGGATGGAGAAACAACAGGAAGGGTCATTCATGAAATTGCAGAGTGGGAAGGGAAAGCAGAATAACTTACTTCACATGAACAGGGGCTACGATTCAGGTTGCTGTATCATTAAACTAAAATATACACTATATACTATACATATCTCAAGCTGTTGCCTGCATTAAATTATTAAGACAATGTTACAGCTCTCCTCTACAAAAATGATACTGCTTTCAGTAGCAATCCACTACCTTTACCTGGTGTTTTTCAGAAGAAGTCCTTCTGTGTGTTGTGGTATTCCATAGATGTGATCATATGCATGTAAAGAGAAGTCCATCCCTACAGAACTAGGACCTGTCAGAATAACATTAAAAGAGAAGACCACAGAGTTCCATTCTCAGAAAGCAACAGAGCAGAACAACCTATCTAATAAAAAAAAAACCAAAAAGCAAATTTTAATAATTAGCTCGTTCATACTTGCTTTCAACTTCACCTTCATTATTACTTCTGTAGTATAGAGGTAAAGTTTTGAACAGATGTTATTGTATTTATTCTGATTTTGATCTGCTTAAGATGGTAAAATAGATCACTTTAATAGAAAAAAATAACTTTTAATAATAGTGAAACTGCTTGAAATTATCTCCTGTTCTATCCCAGTACCTACAAGCCAAGCTTTGCGGCACGGTGGTAGAGCAGAGTGGACTTTAGACTCAGAGTTGCCTGTTTTCTACTGCTCTTCTCTTCAGCCTCAGCCAGGGGAGAAGCATGCACAAGAGCCTCTGCCAGTGATAACATCTTGTCACACTAATGAATCCAGATCAACTTTTGGCAGGTGATCAGAGATCCTGTGGACTGACAAGCAGTGGCTTCAGGATCCAAACCTGACCATGTGGACTTTATTCCTCTAACACAGAAAAACAGAAAAATGTGATGCTGGCCTAATACATCAGATACAGCATGAACAATAAAGGCAACAACTTCCTGCCCCTCTGTGTCTTGACTGTCAACTGAAGAAGCTCTTGTCACCAGAAGGAAGCTCTTTCAGACTTCCCTCTCACTACTGCAGCTCCTGGGTAGTGCTGGTTACTATAAAATTCTGCATAATAGTGGTAATGGGCAAAGATAATGAACTTGATTAATGTAGAATACAACTGGACAGACAGCAGATCATCATAAGTTTTGGTAATTAATAATTTAAATTGTATTTGAGCTACTGACCTACATGTTTCTACAACCTTCTTATGCCTTAAGACTGTTCAGTGTTCCGGTTTTGTAGTCACCACTTACAAAAGATTTTCTCTGTGACAATTACTAATGGTTAGATATCATGATTTCTGATATGTCATGAGAATAAACTACAAAAAAAAAAAAACAGATATCATGCATTATATATCAGTCAGCCAATGCAGATAAGGTTATCCTGTGTCAAAAATGGTGCACAGTGAGCTGATTAA
The DNA here is from genome assembly GCF_033783945.1 of Neopsephotus bourkii. NCBI lineage: Eukaryota > Metazoa > Chordata > Aves > Psittaciformes > Psittacidae > Neopsephotus > Neopsephotus bourkii. The sequence continues at coordinate 13,124,911 of NW_026902298.1, read as the reverse complement.
ATGGGTCACACTTAATGTGTTCTTTCCTAAACAGATATCTAATTAATATTTCCAGTATTTTTGTCAGATTCGTTACCCATCACTGATATCTCACAGGCAAAGCAAAAGGAGTGAGCAAGACGTTTATAAACATTAAGCTGCTAAATAGAAAGCAGACAGAAATACAAATGAACACAGGTGTATACAAAGATGTAAAGCAGTTTCCAGAACTAGACTGATTCTTACCGTGAGCTTTGATATCTAAGAAACTGCCAAATTTCTCTTGCCAGAGACCCAGATCCTCTTGTTTCTCCTGCATAAACAGAAATAGCAAAGCCTTGCAAATGCAAATGTTCACACCATGTATTTCTAAGAAGAATACTTACTCACATGAGATTTGTACACTGTTAACTCTTTTATTTGCCGAACATGTTTAATATAAATAAATCCAAAACACAATTCAGATTCTGCTGCAGGAATTTACACTGAAGAACTGATATGCTAGTGGAGCACAAATGCACTCTGCTAGAGTATAGGAGTAACACCTGAGGTCTTGGATAGAACCATAGAACAATAGAATAGCCCAAGCTGGAAGGGACCTCAAAAGATCACCTGGTCCAACCTTTCATGGGAAAGGAAGCCCAGATGAGATTGTTTAGCACCCTGTCCAATTGCATCTTGAAAACTGCGAGTGATGGGGATTCTACCATGTCCCTGGGGAGATTGTTCCAGTGAATGGCTGTTCTCACTATAAAAAATGTCCTTCTGGATGCTGAACACGTTTGTGAAATGCAAAGATTGCATGGATGGAGCCAAACAGGAAAACTTATACAAACACAAACCAACCCACTCCCTAAACAGTAAGGGTCACATAACAAAGAAACCTCTCCAGACTCTCCAGAGTCCTGTGTGTATAACCAATACTTCCAAATTCCTTCAAATTTTCAGCTTTTTGCCCTGCCATTCATTGTCCTAGAGTTTCCACATTTTGCAGTGTCTTTCCTGGTTTTCTTTTCTACATTCATGCCAGAATAAGCAGACGTGGCCTCTTGCAGCTGTGTGACTTCCCTAGAGCAAGCACGCTCCCTGGCAGAACTCGGAGTTCAGACACAAGTATGCTGAAGGCAGCATAGCCCCTGCCATTTATAACAGGATAGTGGAGTAAGCAGCCATCTGTTCTACAGGAGGCTAAAATTATATCATGGACATAACTCAGCCTCCTGAGAATACTCATATGTGCCCATATGTACTGCCAGGACCTGGTCTTTTTTCAGACAGAATATTACTTCTGTATTAAGCATGAATGTATGTGAAGGCATGTCTTTTGGACTGTTGAAAGGACAAAAGAGAAGGACACTCTAAATAAGAAGGCCAGGGAAAAGCATTTCTGGGCTAGATCTACTTGACTGATGCCTTCTATAGCCCTGGTAAAACACATAAATCTTTATTCAACTGTGAATTTGCAAAATATTCCTATATGAAATACCAGATCCTTTTTTAATTTAACTGGAAAGTGGTTAGACTATATCTGTAAACGTAGCAGCAGAAGAAATAAACATATGATTCTCCTTTCTACAAAATGTTCATGCTGGAATTGAAATAAGCATGAGTTACCTTAGAGGAATCACTTGCTGCCTCCTCATTTTCTGCTGTAGGTTTTCTAGTGAAAACAATTACAAACAATCGGGTCATTGTTAATGTAAGTAAGGATTTCAATCAGAAAATACATTTATCATTATGCATTGCCTTAAACATTATATTAGAGTTTTGGTGCTTGACTATTCTGAATATTGATGTCATAGTTGAGAGCTCTAACCCTCAAATCATTTTAATATGCAATGTCTTAAAATAACCTTCACTCCATATTTAAGTTAGATTGACTTCTTAGCCTTTCACATTTATTTCTATCTGCATCAGCATTTCATCCGCCCAGATCTCCACTTCTTTGTCATTCTCTGTTATGGGTTCTCTGTTAATTACAATTTTTGAAATAATGCTCCCTAGGAGAGATGCTTGCTATGCTTTTTTTCTAATCACGACATGTCCTGCACTGTGTTTTCTCACCTTTCTAGTGCTTTGCAGTGAGACTGACCTGTAAAATCTTCCCACTTGTATGGCACATTATAAGTTGAACAAAACTTACTTTAAGAGCTTATATGGTGAATAAAACATATCTGAAGAGTAAGTTTAGTCATAAAAGGAGATGAAACTAGTAACTCATCATGCTACTATCACTTGTTCCCAAGAAAGACAAGGGGTACCAGGATACTTTAGCATTTTACAGAATTGGCCATTAAATTAAGTTAACATTTTGCACATGGCTGCTGCAAGGGATTAGAACAGTCTTGGGTGAATTGATCTGAAGTAAGGAAGTTAAAACTTCACCATATTACTTAGTGGTATGAAGTAGAAGGAAAGACAGACTTCAGTACATAAGAGCTTCTACCAGAGAAACTGCAATTCCATAGAATTGTCAGCTACAGCACAATACAGACAGATACTATACCTGTCACTGGGAGGTGGTTGTAGATGCTCAAAGTATAACAACCCATTGGAATTCATGCTCAGAACAGTCTCACCCTTGGACTGTAGCTCAATCTGGAAGGGGTTTGCTGTGACTTGAAGTTTGTAGTCCTCATTAACACTTGACAGCACCAAAATACCTGCCTCATTCTGGGATATGAAGAGTCTGGCAAATGAAAAGCAATGTCAGTTTTATATGAATTATCAGCAGTTGAAATCCACTGTAACTAATAATTACTTGAAACAAAATATGGGCTGAGAATATCTACATACATTAGAAAAAATCCAAAGCTAATGTTGAGGCAAACTCCACAAATACATGCTGTGTTCAGGGTTCACTGCACAGTGCAACAGATGGCTAGAGAAGTGACAGTCTGAATTCCTTTCATATTGACAGGTAATGTTTTAGGTAAAAATGATGCATCATAACAAGTAGGCTATTTTCAAGTAGTTTTGTCACATATGTAAGAAACTTGAGGCTTTCTCCTGTGTATTTAACATGAAATTTTGAAAATTTAACTACATACATTTTTTTTTCTCTTCCCATAATAACTTTGTATTATATAGAGATAACTGCAGTGTAGCATAGATGAAGGAAAAGCAAAACAGTCTTGCAAATGAAGCTGTGTAAGTTATTTAGGTGCTAAATCATCTTCCCATCGCTTACCTTTGGGTGGTAGGTTCCTTTGTAAGAACATCACGAACTTTGTATCTTGCTCTGAGAGGAGATGCCTCATCAATTTTAAGCCTGAAAATATTACCTTCTATTTCACAAATTTCTACTTGTAGAAGAACCTGGAAGCAAGCAAACAGGTAAACTGGCAGTGATAAAAATTACTGACTTGCTTTTCAACTCAACATCACCAAAGTCTGGGAAAAAGAAACCCATGCCGACTTTCTGATTTAGTGTTCTTTAGTACTGCTGAGCAACAATCACCATCCATATGAATTTACACCAGCTAACTCTACTTCTGCCCACTGAAGAAGCAACTATTTTTCAATGGACTCTTTTATCTTCAAGTCTCTTGTCTAGCATTTTGCAGATCTCTCCACAAGCAGCATGGATATCAGGGGTAGTATAGAGGAATCTTGAAGCCCAGACAATTTCAGTACTGTGCAGCCAATGTAAGAGTGCGATACTACTGAGATGTGGGCTTTTTACAAAATGTCAGTGCTGTGTGTTCTCTAGTAATTCACAGTGGTGCTGACACTGATGTACTATGTCAGAATAACACAGGTGTACCTGCAGTGTGCCTAAAGAAAATGCATTATACTGCCCTACCCACTGTAATTTGCTATTTAGAGTGGGAAGTGACTCAAAATGACTCATTTTTCTTCCATGGAAGATCCCTACACCACGTCTATTTTCTCCCCCGTTTTTTTCCTTTCTTAATCTCTCCTTCTGTGAGACACAAATCTGCCTGAAGAATTTTGGCATGATAGAAGCCAATCAGCCCTGCTCTCTTAAAAGGCATGAAAGTGCCATAATACTAAAGGGAGAGTAGGCAAGAGAGATAGAAAAGATTCATCTGTATTTCCAGATCTTGCTTCCCAGGAAATATACCACTTTTGTATAAACCCCAGAGTAGCCTAGGAAGCCACAGAGGCTTCAGTCTTTCATCTACCCTAAAATCTAGAAAAAAAAAAATAGGCTCCTTTTTCTGCAGCCCTGCGGAGAAGTGCTTGGGGGTGCTAGTCGATGAGAAAATGAACATGAGCCAGCAGTGTGTGCTTTGCAGCCCAGAAAGCCAACCGTATCCTGGGCTGCATCAAAAGGAGTGTGACCAGCAGGTCAAAGGAGGTGATCCTGCCCCTTTATTCTGCTCTCGTGAGACCTCACTTGGAGTATTGTGTACAGTTCTGGTGTCCTCAACATAAAAAGGACATGGATCTGTTGGAACAAGTCCAGAGGAGGGCCACGAGGATGATCAGGGGACTGGAGCACCTCCCATATGAAGACAGGCTGGGAAAGTTGGGACTGTTCAGCCTGGAGAAGAGAAGGCTGCGTGGAGATCTCAGAGCAGCCTTCCAGTATCTGAAGGGGGCATATAGGGATGCTGGGGATGGACTCTTCATTAGGGACTGTAGTGGTAGGACAAGGGGTAATGGGTTAAAACTTAAGCAGGGGAAGTTTAGATTGGATATAAGGAGGAAATTCTTTCCTGTTAAGGTGGTGAGGCACTGGAATAGGTTGCCCAAGGAGGTTGTGAATGCTCCATCCCTGGCAGTTTTCAAGGCTAGGTTGGACGAGGCCTTGGGTAGTATGGTTTAGAGCGAGGTGTCCCTGCCCATGGCAGGGGGGTTGGAACTTGATGATGTTAAGGTCCTTTCCAACCCTAAATATTCTATGATTCTATGATTCTGTGCCGACTGCAAAGAAGGTCAGGATTAACAAGAGAGGCAGAAAATATATTTATGCAGAGTGTCTATATAGTATAGTGCTTCAAGAATGGAAGAGAGCTGTAGTTCCAAACTCCTGCAGTCTGAGCACAGGTTAGGTTGCCTGTTCTCTGAGTGAATGTGCTATCTGCTATCCTGTTAAATTAGAGAAACAGGAGACATCCCTCTTCCTGGCTGTCTTCTTAAAGCAAAGAGTTCTTTTTCCCAGAAAACTGCCTCTGTGCAAACACAAGGATACAAAGGCATGGTTAGGAGGTGCTAGTCTTCTTATTCCTTTACAGAAAAATAATTAATTATTTTGGAAGAGTGGAGAAAACACTGAATTAAAGACATTTATTTTTGTTTTTCAGATAGAGTTCTATTCAGATTTTTCATTAAGTTATTAATGATTCCTTAAAATACCTGTTCTCCCTGATCAGTCCCAAGCTGTCAAATAAATACTGACCAGTAAGATCATCTTTAGACTGATATTTTGCCTCATATCTTAAATATCTATAACTGCAGAACCTCAAAACCTGCAAATATTACCAGAATTTTTGACAATATTCATTGCTCTTTCTGTAAGCACCCTCTTATGCTGGGTGGGATCTCACCTTATTCTCCTCATGAATAATTTGGAATTTGACATTCTCATCACTCAATGTGACTGAATCCAACAATGCTCGATAAGAGGATTTTCCAGGGTGCAGAAGTTTCTGACGCCTGTCAAGACAAAAAATTATTCTGGGTCACCCTAATTGTTGTCGCTTATATCACACAGTGGGACACAATATTGTTCGAAATGTTTACTTAATATTTTATTTTGAAATTTTTCAAATACAATTATTATCAGGGCTTCAAGTCAACGGAAAATAGAAGTAATATAGTTCTGAGCATGCATACATGTTTATGAATGAGACGTTAGAGGGGTCTGCTCACCCATCACCGCTTCATATGGCTTTGTTTTAAACAGTAGTAGTCTTAATTCAAGTGTCCAGCAAGATTCTCAGCTGTCCAGCTACATTCTTCTTCTTCTCATTACCCCAGAACTTTCAGCTGAATAACTTGCTTTTCATTTTATGTCATAAACCCCTGCTTCACCTGCAACACCCTGGTGAACAACTTCTACATTCTGTGGTGATGGAGCAGTTTATGTTTGTAATTTGTAACCTGAATACACCCTGAGGAAATAGTTTTTCAATAAGCTTGCCGACTACTGAGTTTTGACCACAGCTTTTGGCCCTCATGATGTTTTTAGGACAGAGATCCTAAACAGAGGTCCTTTCAACCGTTTGTAGAATGCTCCTTGCTAAGCCCGGGTCTTAGGAACTATGTGAAGAAAAGTATCTTGGAGGCTACCTTGAAGGGAGCCTTCTTCATTAGTAAACTGACTTTGTTTCCTTGCAAACATGTTGCACAAATGCAAGCAATTAGATAAAGGATTTCTTTTACAAGCAAAGATCAGACCTGATGCTTGTCAACGCGTAGCAACCTCCTGCTGAGAAATTAAACGTGTTAAGTTAAAATGGTGAGAGGTTAGAAAGGGCTGGTATGAAAAGAGGAAGGAGTCCTGCTCCCAATGGCAAAATGTTATTGAGTTCCTGAACCTAATTTCCTGCAGAACAAAAATTAGTATCTGAAACTGTAAACAATTATGTCAATGACTAATTAGCAATCATTCCTTTCACTCACATAGCAATGGTTAAAATATTGCTGGGGCTTTGTCAGATGAGAGGACTGACCTTTGAATTTTAACAGAATATGTTTTATATGTAAGATTCCAGCTTTTTTAAATATGCTGATTATTGCATGCTGAGAGGTGAGCGGAACACTCACTTTGAAAGATAAATCCTGAAAGTAGCAGACTTATGTGCGACTACTTCCTGTTGTCTTTTAATACTACTGGTTTAAAAACCAAAACCAAACCAAACCTACACTACAATTCTTCTCCTTACCTGTAAAAAGCAATCTGGTTGCATTTCTTAAAGATGCTTTTGTCCACAGCCTCATCTTGGACACTGGAAGGAACAGATAAAGAAAATGTTTAAACCTGTTCACAAGGTACCTGCTGAATAATCAGATGATGTGGGTCCTCCTCAAGAGGAGTAAGGATTCAAGAGGGTGCAGACAACTGTGGTGACATAAAATGTCTTGGACTTTGAAGTACTGTGTGTAGATACAGGAAGAATTTCTTACACATTTAGTTACGTTAAACCATTTCCTTTTAAACTGATAATTTCGGCAAACAATTTTATTTGTTTGCTTAAACTGACTTTCAGCACTAGTGAATTACTGGGGCTTTGCATTTTCAGGCTAGATCTCACTCTGCAGTCCTTACAGTTAAATATTACATTGCAGTAACAGGAATGGAGAAAGAGGCAGGATTGATAAAAAAGGAGAAACCCTGCACCCTTCTCTTCTACTTGCAGTGGTATTTCTGCTGTCCCTGCCGACAGTTCTATGTTATTGCTAGGCTTGAAGTAGCTTTTAGATCCATCAGGTAACAGTAATTCTTTTGGCTTGCCTTGAAAAAATGGACTGCCAGTAGTGTCTACCATGAGAATACTTCCCAGAACATGCTGAGTTCAGACATGCATGGAAGAGAGTAAGTTGTTAACACTGGCAAAGAGATGATACTTATAAAATACTTATTAATTATGTACATTCAACATATAAGATACAGGTGGCAGTCATGAAGACTCAGTCTCATGAACTAAATATGAACAGACCTGGATTATTATTAGAAACCCCATAGTAACCACGTATTTAGGCAATTAACACTTCCTATTTTTGCCTGAAGATACACATGCACTTTGGGGTTTCAGCACCAGGTCTGTGGGACTCTGTTGCCGTATTTGACACCCTGGAACCTGACCACCCTTCAGCGGTGCAGCCTGCGCCCCAACTATCCTGCGCGTTATGAAATCTGCTCCGTGCTACCCCTCCGCCGCACCAGCACCCCGGCCCCGCACCGCCCCGACCCTGGGACCTTGCGTGGCCCGGGCCCGCCACCCCGGCAACACCGGGAGCGAGGAGAGGGCCGGCCACCGGACAGCGGTACCTGACTTCCAGCGGCGTGACCACCTCCATGGCGTAACTACCCTGGCGGGGAGAAGGGGTGACCGCCCGCCGGGACGGCGGCAGGGCCCAGAGGGTCCCAGAGGAAGGGACGGCCGCCGGGGCAGCGGCGGTGCTCCTCCTGAGGCGGCCTCTCCTCTCAGGCAAGACGACCTGTCACCGCGGCAGCCGGCGGGCCTCGAGCGCGGGCGGGCCGGCGATTGCCACCCAGGGGCGGTGACAGCCCGGGCTCAGCCGGGGAGCGGCTCCGCCCTCCGAACCGCTTCTGCCTGCCCTCGGCAGCCGCGTACCCCTGCGGGGAGCGGAAGAGGCGCGGCTAGCACGGTGGCGGCCTCCGTGCGGCGGGGATGGCGGCGCCGCGTTCCGGGGGGCGGCGGTGGCGGCCTGAGGCTGTCCTGATGCGGCTGCTGGCGGTGCTGCTGTTGGCGGGCGCGGCGGGTGCCGGGCAGCGTTCCAAATGGCGACTGCCGGTGCTCATGGTGAGTGGTGGTAGGGCCGCCGGGCTAGTGCGCTGTCGCGGCTGTGGGAGCGTGCGTGTGCGTGGCGGGGGTAGGAGGCCGCTGGTTCTCACTGCAGGGAGAGCCGGGCGGAACGGGTCCGTGCCGTCCACTCTGCTGCGGCGTCCCTGCCCGGGCCGCGCCTGTGTGGAGCCTGACCGAATCCGGGGCTGATGAGAGGGCGCCCCGCCGGGGCCCTCTGCCCGGGCTGAGCCCCTTTGGTGGTGCGGCGCTGGTGACAGGCAGGGGAGCCTTCTGAGGGAAACAGGCTCCATGGCCGGCGGAGGGAGCGTGGCGCTTGAGGGGTCCGTGAGGAGGGAGGTGGCGTCCCCGACTGGGGCCTGTGCGGGGAGAGCCTGGCCTGGCGGCCGCCGCCATCCCATTGCGCTGTGGCCTTGCCCCTGGAATGCTGCACCGAGGGAGATGCCGGCCTCTGGGGAGGTATTTCCTGCACTTCTGTTACACCGTCTGTGTTTGAAGTCGTGTGGAGAAAAGTTACTTTACCTCTCGATAAGTCTGCCTTTACCAGGCTGCGAAGGGGAGCAATGTACACTTCAGGAACAAAATGAAAGGATCGTGGTGAACACTCCTGTTGGTTCTTAGAATAAGATGTAGGTTTTGTTGTTGTTGGGTAGTCCAGACCTTTTCATTAGCAAGAAAATGCTAATAATTTCAGTGTTGACGAAATTGATTCAGTTTTGCAGAATAAAAAGCCCCAAGCCTTTCAAGAGATGGCTTGATTCTATCTGAGGGTAGATTGAAGGGGTGGTGAAGCATGACTGGAGAGTCCAGTAGGGCTGGCTCCCAATTTGGCATTCATTTTCATTGCTGTATTGACTTAAAAGTCAGAGTGAAGATGTTTGCTTAAAATCAGTGATGTTAAGCCCACTGATACGTCTTCCTTTTGGTTCCCTTACAGGGGAAGAAGTTTAACTTTGGAAAGATTCTCTTCAGCAATACCACCATTTTCCTGAGATGTAAGTGGCTACAAGAGATTAACCTGCTCTGTCTGCTGTTTGACACCCCCCTGCTTTAACATTTGGAACTCAAAACACAGTGAACGGGTTTAACTCCTCTGGTTGCACTGCCAGCTAATCTAGCACTGGATGGAAGCCATAGATCTGGTATGGTTGGGTGTGTGATCTGTTTAGGCTGTAGCAGGAATGAATGGTTCTGTTCAGGCCCTCTGTGGAGGGGGTGAGATAGGCAATGGGAGCACCACTTCATTTCAGGTAGTGGATAATCCGGAAGGGGATGCAGGAGGGAGCCCTGCTGTGAGATGTGCTCAATTCCTCCAGCTGACTGGACAGACTGGGCAGTTTGTATTGAGGGGTGACTAATACCAGTATGCAGGAGGCAGTGCTTTTTGAAGCCCTGATCCTTTTTAGCAGGGTGCTTCTGCGAGTGGTAAGGGAATGTCATTGCACACTACGGTAGAGCTCTTTTTGAGAGCTGTTGTGTTTTCCTGGTCAGTCTGTGTGTGCCAAAGAGCAAACATGTTTGCAGCCTTCCTATTTGTGCTTTATCTTTATTGCTCTTGTTCATCTGGCCAGGGATATAGATTTTAGGTAACTGACCAAAGGAGAGTTTCTATAAAATACGCTCTTATCTGGGAACATGAGAACAATATTTAGATGGCAGCAAAGTGATCCACGTGATTTGTGGAAGCAAATAGCTGATTTAGAAAGGCTTTGAATCTTTTCCATGCACTTTGAGAATTTTAAGGGGCTGTTTGCACCAGTTATTTCCATGTGGGGGCAAACTATTTCATCTCCAGCTCCTAATTGGGTGGTTATACAGGTACAGTATCTGTGAATGCCCTTCTACACTTGCATCAAATGCAGAAATAAAAGTCACTTTAGAGACAATTAGTGATACCTGTGTCTTTGTCTTTTCAAGAGGCAGTTGGTGCTGTGATAGCACTTTTTTAACTGACAAAATTAGTGTATCATGAGGATTAGCTAATGCTTCTTGATGAAACTGCTTATGTTGCTGTGCTCTATTATGTTTAGTACCTACCTTATTGATTGTCAGGTTTAGTTTCAGATACTTGCCCTTCCTGGGACAGTGTTTCAAAGGGAGTTTGTTAAAGTGCTTCCATTAAGAACACATGAATCTGGCTGGTTGATATGACAGCGGTTGTTAGTGAAGGCCCATCATGTCAGGGTTAAGGTTTTCCTGCTTCTCAAGTGTAGTTCAGATGCTGGCTTTCACATCTTGCAGCAAAACAATTGCAAGCATGCAGCTGCAGAATCAAAATGTGAAATCTGATGCTTGGGGAAAAGGAGGGGCATTTGAAAAGGCTTTTTGAGCTTTGGTAGGTGTGAGGCTTTCTTGTCTAAAGTTTAATAGAAATAGTGTACTTGTACTAATGTGGCACCTAAGATATGAGTCCCCACAGTGAACTGTGGTATATCTGGTGAGAAGTACAGTTCAAATAACCAAGAGAAAATAGGAAATAAGGCATGCAGAAAACAAAATTTATTTGCTACAGGACAGGTTTGTGGCAGATCTGGCACTAAGAAATCAGTCACCTGTCTCCTGACTACACTGTACTGTCAGCCTTTGTACAGACATTAAGCCTTCAAAATTTTCAGTGAAGACACCTGCTTTGCATACCAATGTGATTAAAAGATTTACATGAATTTAGGTAAGGTATTACTGACTGAGGAAGAAACAGAGGCTGTGAACTTAATTTTGGCTTCTCAGCCTAGATGATACTTAAACTGCATATGATACTGGGAAGCTTCAACTTTACATATAGTTTCTTTTCTGCTCATGTCTGTGGAAACTGGTGTCTCTTGTTTGCTCTCTGTTTCCTCTTCCATCTGCTCTGTGATGTTTGTGTGGATGATATGACCCTTCTGGCCAAACGTGATTGCTCATGGGTTTTTCCTGGTTTTGGTGAGCACCTGCACCTCCTCCTCCTTTTTATTTCCCTTTCTTGATTACTGATTTTGCGTGTGTGTGTGTGTGTGTGGTGTATTGGTGTCCAATGCTTTTTGTTTCTGACTGGGAAGACTGCCACTGGTATTTAATGTTGTCAATAATGAATTTATTTTTATCTACAACTGAAGTGCTATTCTGGAGGCATCTGGTTTCCTCTGTAGGATCATGGTAGAAATCCTGCTGTGAGTACAGAGACTGCATTTGGGTTGAATGTTGCTGGATTTTTGAAGACTAAGGAGCTTAAATGCCCATGTAGCTGAGTTCAGTAAATGCTATGAATCCCTCCTTTTTTTTGATAGCACTTTTTTGAGATGTTCCTCATTTGATCAAGTTTATCAGAAGAGCCTTTCTCTTCTAAGAATTTGCCATCTACCCATGTCACTGCAGTACTTCTGTTGCCTTTTAGTTTTTGTTGTGCCCCCTGCAACATCTGGGGCTACATGGAAAATATATGCCTTGTCTTCATCTGTAAGGTGTCATAGGGAAACTAATTTTTCAGTGACTGCATTCCACTCTGTTGTGGTTTTTATTTTTTCTTTTTTATTAATCTTTAGTATTAGAAACTCAGTTGTTGAATTTTTAGCACTACAAATATAATTGCTTTAGTAGTCATGTGGTTTATAATGAGATTACTTAGTTAAGACTCCATGGCAGGGTCTTTCTTCTAATTGTGTTTTTTACCTGCAGTGGTCAATATGGAAGCATTCATTAGAAGTTCTGTACATGTAACACATTTGTGGATATCCGATCTGAGATGATTGTTGCCTGTAAAAGTGTGGGGGCTTCTTAGCTACTAGAAACATGCTGTCAATTGGAAAGAGTTTTTCCATATGTTAACTAGCAGAACCTGAACATAATCATTTAAACGTGTCTTCCAAGTCCCTGAATCATCACTGCTCATTTTGTTTACAGATGAAGCTTACCTTCTTAACATCAAATTCTCTTCATCATGCTTTGATGATTTGAAACACAAAAATCACACAGCCTTTTCTGGGAAGAAGTTTTGTGTTTCACTTTCGTGCATGTTTTTCTTTAACAAATCAAAGCGGAAAGTTGTCTTACTGTTATTTTAGGTAACATTGCAGCTTTGACAGTGAGCTGATGCATACATAAGATGGCTTATTTATCTTTTGGGAGTGAGTTTCGTCTTTTGTGTTGACTTGCAAAATCTTACTTTTTTATTTATTTTCTTGGTGCTGGTATTGGTATATTTAAATAATCTGTGCGAATTGCCGTTAGTATTAACCTGTTCTAGCTTTCTCTGCCTGCTATGTGCCCCACACCTCTTGAAAAGGAAAGTCCATTTACGTATTGTGATCACCTGGAGTGACTGCTCTTCTCTGTTTGGTATTTGTAGTTGCTGAAAAATCCCTGATTGTCTTTGAGAACAAAAAGTTTCCAAGTGATCTTTATCTCTTTAATAAAACTGTGTAACATTATAATGGAAGTTTGTTTTCTACATGCTTCCTTCTGTCACTGAACAGTAACAGATTACTTGAAGAAAATGTTTTTCTATTGTTTTGCTTTCAGTTTGAAATAAATATAGTTATGGTAGTTTGGTACTGAGTGGGAGGAAAAGCAATGGCAGGTAGAGGGTGTTACATGTTCTTATCTATTTTGTTTGTTTTTGTTTTTTTTTTTTTTTTTTTTAGTTGAAGGGGATGAAAAAGCTTGTGATCCCTCCCAGAGTTACAATGTTACCTGGTACTTAAGATATTCTGATTGCTACAATGAAGTCTTCAACTTTGGGGTAAGAATTGTGTGGAAAAACATGGTTTATGTTTTCTTTATCTGTCTTGATGACCTTTATCCTATTAAATTCTGTTCAAGACTGCTTGTAGAGGGAAGTTATAGTGCTCTCAAGGTCTTGCAGCTGCCTACTGATAGAAACCATTTGATATATTGGATGCTAACCTAAGTTCTATTCTATGTTTGGCAGGATGAACAGGCAGAGTACTATTTTGGGGCTACATCTGAAGAGCATCCGGGTTGGTCAGGATACTATGCCACTTCTTCTCTCCTCTTTCGAAATTGCTCTGAGCTATTCAGACCTCAGGTATGAATAGAAACTGTTTGCTCTGATCTCTGCTAGCTGTGTTAGAATCCTATATAAATATCACTGTAGGTTGGGAGGTGCTTGTTTTTATCAATTTATGGCAACCAAACTGCAGTGATGATTTCTTATTTTGCTTTATTCCTGGCTTGCTATTCAACATCTGGCCCACCATGGCAGGGGGAAACAAACCACTGTAAAGTTCAGCGCTTCTTTTTGTTTGTATTTCTGTGTTCCGAATTTGTTTCCCTTACAGAAAGCTACTGCTAGTTGGGTAGAAGTGTGAATCTCTGGCAGCAGAGTGAAGCTCCCACTGAATTTGGGTCAAGAAAGGACCAGCATTTTTTGCTTATAATAATGGAAATCAAAGAGTGTTTAGAAGTGGGTTACTTAAACACTGACAGCAGGTTAAAAATTGAAAAATAAGTAGTGCAAAGACATGTTTGAAACAAATCAAATGGAAGAGAGAAGACAATACAAAACAGCATAGCAAAGTAATGTGCAAACATAATCTCTACACCAGCCGGACATCACCTGGCCAAGCTGTGTGATCATACTAATAACAATAACAATATAACACACTGTCTTTCTTGGTCTACTTACTTAAGAATTCCAGGCAAATTGTGCAGTATTGCAGCTGTGCTCAACCATTCCTGATTTAGACAGAATTATAGATAGAGAATACTGGAAAATGTCTCGTAACTATTTACCCTAGTGTTGTTTGCTTGGGTTTTTTTTGAGACATTCCTAAAGGTGATGTGAAAAGGGTTTTTAATATAAAAAAAATACTTCTAATCCCATTGATATGTGAAGATGGCTTGAAAGGTTTTTTAAAACAGATCTGTATGCTGCCTGCTTTTTATGTTCAATAATATGAGAAATTATACTTGGTTTAAAGAAGAGATCTTGTGGGTTTAGCTGTGTAATGCGAACTTGGGCATCTTAACTGAATGTCCAGGTTGATGAAATGGGAGTTTTCAAAGTCATCAGGTGACTTTTCCTCCATTTCCTTTAAAAAAAAATCTTAGCTATTAATTTCTGAAGTTTCATAGACAGTTTTGCTTGTTAGTATTTCAGCTCTTTTCTTGTGGTATAGCAGTTTCACTAGATTTCAGATCACCATAGTTTGGGAGAGTTGGCAAAATCTGCATCTGTAATAGGCATCCACTCATCTAGGGACTTTTTTTTGCATAGACTAAGTCAGAAATCTCCATACCCTGTTTTTTGTGGACTTCATCTAGTAATAGAAATACACAACAAATTCATAATTCAAAATAAGCTTCACTGCTGTGCTGTCTGTGGGTCCAGATCTAAAAATAGGCACCTGTTGTCTGAGGAGACGAAAAGCAGCTCTCAAATGACAAAACATTAATCTAAGTATTCAAGACTCTCCCAACAAATGGACAGTTGTTGATTGAATAAAATGAAAGCTCTTTAATACAGCTCTTCAGAGAATTCTTCCTTATATTCAGGTTTATTGGAAGCTGTTCTGATAATGTCATGTTAACATAAAGTGGCTGTAAGTGCTGTAATTTCCTTATCTTTTGCAGATTTTCTACAAAGAATATGCTCATCCAGAGCCTCTCTCACCTGAGAAACAAGAGGTAAGTTTTGGTTTTTCTCCTTCTAATGGGAGAGTGTAGGCATGGAAGAGAGAGTTTTGGCATATTGATTTATCCATTTTTCTGTGTTTTTTTTTCTTGAAGGGCTTAAAAGATAAGAAGGAGAGTGGAGGAAATCACACAATGGTGGCAGAGAAAACTGTATGTATATTGAATACAAACATGGCTCCTAACTGAGCAGTGTTAATTTGTTGTGTTTTGTGTGGTGGTTTTTTGTTTGCTTTTTCCTCTGTGTGTGTGTTTATTTCTGTGTTTAAGAAATTACTGGTAGCATTTGCAGGGATGGTACAATTCTGTTTATCTTTCTTTTTTTTTTTTTTTTTTTTTACACCGAATTTTTATAGCTTGAAATTAGGAAGCCCTGTGTGGAAAAACAGAAAAGAGAGTAACAGGAACAGTAACTGCTGCTTCTACATGTGAAATATAGAACTCGTACCATTCGAACTGATGGCATAGGTTAAAGAATAAATATATTTTTTTCATAGTAACTTAAAGTAATTATTGGTATGATCTTTTAAATGGTGACTATTACTTAGGGATTACATTTGGTTTCATCTTTAATCAGTCTCTTAAAACATTGTACCTAACCAGTTGAGTGATTACTTTTGAATTTCAAATCTGTTAGTTTTTTTATTATGTATTCTATTCAAGCCTTAACCAGGAACAACTGTCAGAGTAATCAAATTGAATGTCCTGTATGCCAATAAAGAAAATATATGTAACTCCATGTGTACTTACAGGGCCGTTTACCTTAAAACTAACACATAAATGCTGTGTGTGCAATTGTGAAATCAGGAGAGGGAGATATTTTAAAGGCAAAATTGGGGTATGAAAAATATATCAATTTTCTTTTAAGTTTACTGTCTTGTTGTTTTTTTTTTAACTAAGTCTTTTAATTTCAGTCAATATTAACGTAAGCTTTTTTTTTTTTTAATATATAAAATTCTATTTGCTTTAGGTCTTGTAGGCAGGAGGATTTTTAAAATAAATTCATGCTCCTAATACTGAAATTCTCTTGGGGAGGCTGTTATAAAAGGAGGCTTTGTGGTAGTTCTGCAGTAGTCATGTGAGTGGCATACATGTAGACAGTCTTAGTTTTAAGCATAAAGCTGTTGGTAAATTAAGCAGTTTCTGAAATGGCTAAATGTCTTCATTGTGGAGTTAAGTTTTGTATGCTGGAGCTCAAATGAATCTCTGATTTGTTTTATGGTGCAAATATTTATCTGGGCAAGCTTCCTCTGTTTGTTCTTTGGCAGGCTTTGAATCTTAGAGGTGTGAGAACTGTTTCAGGGCCAGTAGTAGTTTCCACACGAAAAGACAACTTTGGCTATTGTTTTACTTCTCATCTACCTTTTCTGTCTCTACCCTGTAAAATTCAGCCTTCATCAGGGAGCTGACTTATATATAGTTATGCTGTTGCCAAACAATTGATTTTGGGAGGAAAGAAGTGTCTCTGTGACAGTCCTAATGTTTCTAGATGAAAAGCAAAGAATAGGATGCTTTGCTGTTTTCTTTGGAGCTTTTGCAGTACCTTTGAGATGACTCTTGTAGTAAGCCAGTATTAAATTTGCAAATAAGACCCAATCACCTCCCAGGTCTTTGTGCATTCTTTCGGATTCAAGAAACTAATTTTTGAGAATTTAGGGTCTAATGTCTAATAAATAGATTTAAAATTTACATATCATATGCATATGAAAGATGAGAAAGGATGAACTTTATTTTTATGTAGAAGAGACCAAAGATAGTAGGGTGCTCTGGAGATCAAAACTTTTTTCATTGATCCTCCAGGTCAAAGGAGAGGGCCTTGAAATGGCCAGTTGAATCCAGTAGGTTAACAAAACAGTTAGGGGGTGTTGCTGTTCCATGGGACTTCCTTTGGGAAGCCAGGTCTACTGGGGGCTGATGGAGTCTGCGTGACGAAGAAGGGGAGCAGCAGAAGGTCAGAGGCTTGCCAGGCTGGTAAAGGTGGCTTTAAACTAGATTTGGGGGAGTAGGACCAATCCATCCCAGCCCTACCAGTTGGATACCAGCACCTGCAGTGAATGCTTGGAGCAATACAAAGCTGCTTCAGCTTGTTCGAAGCTTGGTTCAGATGTCTGTACACAAATGCACGTAATATAGGGAATAAACATGAGGAATTAGAGACGTGCATACACCTACAGAGGTAGGGTATCATTAGCATCAGGGAAACATGTGGGATGTTTTCTATGGCTGGAGTGTTGGAATAGAAAGTTCTATACTTTTTAGGAAGTACAGGCCAGGCAGATGGGGAGGGGGTATACCCCTTTATGTCAGTGACCAGCTGGAGTGTATGGAACTCTGCCTGGGGATGGACGATGAATCAAATGGAAGCTTGTGGGTCAAGATTAAAGGGAGAGCAGTGATAGAGGATTCTACTCTGGGGGTCTGCTACAGGCCACCCAGTCAGGAAGACCATGTGGATGAAGCCCTCTATAAGCAGATAGGAGCAGCTGTTTAGTCTGGAGAAGAGGTGGCTGCATGGAGACCTCAGAGCAGCCTTCTAGTATCGAAAGGAGACTTATAAGGATGACAGAGAGGAACTATTCATCAGGAACTGTAGCAATAGGACAAGTGTTAATGGCTTGAAACTTAAAACAGGGGAGGTTTAGGTTGTATATAAGGAAGAAATTCTTTACTGTGAGAGTGGTGAGGCACTGGAACAAGCTGCCCAAGGAAGTTGTGAATACGCTATGCCTGGAAGTGTTCAAACCTAGATTGGACAGGACCTTGAGCAACCTGGTCTAGTGGGAGGCGTCCCTGTCCACAGCAAGGCTGTTGGAACCAGATGATCTTAAAGTCCTTTCCAACCTTAACCATTCTATGGTATCACATATGTATGGTGAGTCTACTTGTCTTTCTAATGTTTTCTTACTTATGCACTGTCTACATGTCGACATTTTATTTTCAGGCAATGAATGCTGTTATCAAAACTTGGCGAGATGGGCCATATATATTTATCGTGCAAATTGGAATTACAAATGCAAAGTATTCTACTACCAGAAATAATAAAGCGGAGAAGACAAGTAAGATAGCTATTTATATAGTAAGATAAAAATACAGTGCCTTTTTTAATGTATGCCAGTCTGAGTGTATTCTAAGGTACTTTTAATATCTACTGTATGGTTCAATTTCATAAGACGCTATCCTTGATTTTGCATAGGTGATTGTTAGTGCCTTAAAGATCCTAAGGCTGTTTGTTCAGTTTAAAGATGGAAGAATCCCAAGAAGCGCAATTTTGAGGCTTGGTGGTGTGTTTTCAAAAATGTGCAGACCAACCCAGTGTTTTATATAAGTCATGTAGCATACAAAGATCTTAACTGTCACCTTGAAATTATAGTATATCTAACAGTGCATTGATAACCTATCCAGACTTCAAAGAAGCTTGGAAATCCCCTTAAAAAGTTAAGTTACGTGTGTTTCTGAACTTCCCTGTTACATACACATGGATCTTCAGCACAAACTACTTTAAGTATTGCTATGAGTTACTTGGTAACGGAGCGTGTCACTTTAATTGCATGCTTTTAGCTGAGTGTGTTATGAGTCTGAACTTTCTTTGATTAAAGTGCAAGTTAGATTTAAAAGCTATGTGAAGATTTGTAACTTCTTTGTGCTTGAGTAAAAATCAGTTAGGTATGTTATCCTGGCTTCCTCCTTTTGCATCTTGTAATTTGGTTATTGAATTGTCTTTTCATAGTGACAGTAGAACTGAAGGGTCCATATGAGTACCTCTCACTTGCAGATTATCCTCTGATGATTGTAAGTAAAACAGCTTTTATTTGACCTATTAGGGTGTCAGTTGATTTGAATCTCAGTTAAATACTCTCCTTATACTACTACTTTAGGAAACACAAAGTGAGTGTCTCAGAAAAATAATTTAGCAGTGGCTTATGGTTTGTTTTTTTTTTCATTTATTTTTTTGGGGTTTTTTTATTCAGTTTTTTTTTTTTTGGTGTGGTGGGCTTTTTTTTGGTGTTTTACACTAAATACAGGACAGGAAAAATAGACATAGATTTCAGGTGTTTGCATATGCCACTAATGTTGTCCTTCTCTGGATTGTTTGACTTAAAGCCTGTCAATTTGTAGTTCCAGAAGTTACCAGCATCACTAGCTAAACTGAGCAGCTTTACTTACCGTTTTTCTCCTTAGCTCATATCTTGGAAAATCTGCTATTCTTTATGCTTTTGCTTACAGCTACCTTTTCATTTGTCACTGCTTTCTTTGTTCTTCTACAGCTTAATCTTCCTTACTCCACCCCCATGAGGTCCTTAATACGGCCTAACAGTGAAAGCATAACTGAGCTACAAAGAACTAATCCCCTTTCTATTCAGAGGACTTTTTGACTTGGTTGCTAGTTGGTTCTGTGGAGGCTGAGAAAATGAAAAAAATATTTATGTAGTGCTACTGATCCCCAGCTAAAGTTAAAGTCTGTCTACAAGTAAGGTCTCTAGCCTGACGGTATTGGCAAGAGTGGCCTGTAAACAGGGAGAGCCTGACTGCATTTCTGAAATGTATGTTTTACTTCCTGCAGAAGTAAAAAGTCTCCAGCAGCAATATTGACATATAATTCATTAGTGTGAATATCCTCACATGGCAGGTCCAGAAAAAGGTCTCTTCTAAATGTTTCTGTAGTGGAGCATCTGAATGTGAACTAGCATGCCTAGATCCTTACCATGGGAAACTGTGGCTATTATTAGTGTCTGTTGTGGTTTAAGTGCACTCAGTAACTCAGACTCTCCCCCACTTCCCCCCCTCTCCCAGAGGGACGGGGAGGAGAATCAAAAGAATGTAACTCCCATGAGCTGAGATGAGAACAGTCCAGTAACTAAGGTATAACACAAATCACTACTGCTACCACTAATAATAATAGTGATAAGGGAAATAACAAAGGAAGAGAATACCATCAGCCGATACCCAGCCCGACCGAGCAGTGAACTAGCCCTCCTGGGTAACTCTCAGTTTATATCCTGGGCATGATGTGCTGTGGTATGGAATACCCTTTTGGCTAGTCTGGGTCAGGTGTCCTGTCTCTCTTTCCTCCTGGCTTCCCCTCCTCACTGGCAGAGCATGAGACTCAGAATGTCCTTGGTCAGACTAAACATTACTGAGCAACAACTAAGAACATCAGTGTTATCAGCGCTGTTCCCAGGCTGAAAGTCAAAACCACAGCACTGCACCAGCTACTAAGAAAGAGAAAAAAATGACTGCTACTGCTGAACCCAGGACAGTGTCCTATATTTTGGTTAAGTACTTCTTGATATTCATTTAATGGCTTCTTATCTCTCTTCTTAATCTCAGTGTCCTCTTTGAAAACTTGCATGGTGCTGTCATTTAGAAAATTCAGTACTGAGTAGTGTTGTTAAGTTAATTATTCACTGTAGGAGACATACCCTTGAAAGTTCTTCTGGAGCAACTAACACTGGACTGGAGAAAAAATAATTGCAAAATTACAATATTGAAACAAATACCTGGGTTTCTTTTTCAATTCCAGATTTATGGCTGACCTAAAGCTTGGTAAAAACCTCTCAAAAGTTAATTTCCAATAAACTCAGAAGTTGTCAAATTATTTGAACAGAGGGTTTACAACCATCATCAGTTGCTTATCTGTGTTCTGTGGAATGTAAAGGTGACTTGCAAGCCTATTTGCAAAGCACCCTAAATGTAGGATGAAGTTTGTAGTAGAAAAATATGTGAGAAGGGGCAGAGTTCCTGGTACTTGATGATTTGCCTGAGCTCTTATCTGAGTTTTTGAAAGGTAGTAGCACTTGGTTTCTTCCTGAGAAAAATTGCCTGTGGATAAATAATATGCTCTTCAAGAGAGAAATTGTTCAGAAATTCAATTACTCTGATTCTGTTTGTCGGCAGTGAGATATTAGACTGTCACTGTAAATAATCCAGAGAAGACAAGGGCAGCAGTGCTTGTTTCTGGTCACTTTTGTATATAGAACCACTATACTCGGGGATAAAATAGAGCTGTCTTACAGCTGTGGAATGGAAACAAGGAAATTATTTTTCTGGATCTGAGGCTCCTATTTCTTGTTTCTTTTTGTGTAATAGTTTTTCATGGTGATGTGTATTGTGTACGTATTCTTTGGGGTTCTATGGCTTGCATGGTCAGCCTGCTACTGGCGGGATCTCCTGAGGATCCAGTTCTGGATTGGTGCTGTTATATTCCTGGGAATGCTGGAGAAAGCAGTGTTCTATGCAGAGTTCCAGAATATCCGCTACACAGGAGAATCTGGTAGGTAGCAGTTGTAGCTTGCAGTTTAATTGCTGGGGCATAGCACTATTGGCCTATACTAAATTGGGGTGACTGATGAGATAATCACTTGAGGAAGGGAATTGGAGTTTCTGCATTTTTTTATATACTTGTAAATATGATGATCTGCGTATTTCTAAAGCTAAAATGCTGTTGCTTTCTCTGACTCCTGAGTGTACTGTATTAGGGATGTAAAATAGTAGATTCTGAGGAGTATTCACTATAATGCTGGCTTGAAGTTTAAAATAGGACTTCCTAAGTGTGGCTTATAATTAACTTCTGACAACTGGTATTGGCTTTTGAAAGAGACTTTGAAACTCTTTGCTCAATGTGACAGCATTGCAGGTGACTTTTGGTATTTATTCAGCCTATAGGCTGACAGTCCATCTTAAGCACTTCTCTCCACGTAAAACTTTGGGACTCTGGTATTTAAGTTTTTAGGGTAATGCATATAAATGAAATATAAATGAAACTCAACCAACTTTTGTTGGTTGACCTGTCTGGAAGGTCATCCAAGCTGATCTTATGGATAAACGTTTTTACGGATCATTTGCTCTCCACTTTCTATGGGTGTAAAACTTTTCAGCAGCTTTTTTATGCTAAGTGACCCATCTTTTCTGAAAGCTTATACCAGATGTAGGTAATGAAAAGATACATGCTTTAGTAGCCTACTTTCTGAAAATAATTGTCTGCTCTCATACTATAATTGCATGCAATAGTTAATAAAACAGAAATTATATTTTAATAACCTAGCTTCCTCCTCTTTGCTTTTGGTAGTACAAGGAGCAGTAATACTGGCAGAACTGCTTTCTGCTGTGAAGCGCTCATTGGCTCGAACTCTGGTCATCATAGTCAGTCTGGGATATGGGATAGTCAAGTGAGTAGCTCTGTTGCAGGTTTGTTGTGTTCTATTAAAAGGCTTTTCGCTGTTGGGTTTTAATAACTTAAGGCAGTGTTTATCTCCCTGTACTCTGCAATGTAAAAGGTAGATCTACAGTGCCTTATTACAAAGGCTTTTTATTCACACGCTTTATGTCTTACGTTAGACTCAAGTTGATGTGACTTCACTTTTTCCCCCCCTCACTTAATCTAAATTTCACTTTGTTTTCCTACAGGCCTCGCCTTGGAGTTACTCTTCACAAAGTAGTTATGGCTGGAGCCCTTTATCTATTATTTTCTGGAATGGAAGGTGTTCTCAGAGTCACAGGGGTCAGTAATAATGATATGCAACAGACGCTTACTGAGTTTTACTTACATGATAAGGGAGGATCCCAGGGCTGATAGAAGGGAACAGAGACAATGCAGTGGTTAAACTCAGACTGTGGATATGGATTGTTGATAATTATTTGATGTTTTCTCTGTCAGGATGTAATTCTGTGTATTTTGAAGTAATTCTAATAGTTTTCTGATCTGTCAGGTTTCAGACACTGTATTCTGCCAGGACCCTTGTGTCTGATGCTTGGGATTAGGTAGGACTAGTTGCAGACACAGCTTGGGTCACCTGGCCATGAGTCTGAAAAAAAATAATACCGACAACAACCACCATTCCAATTTTGGAGGCAGTACCTGGGGAAGTGCATGGGGGAGGTGCTGCTATTTGTTTCATGAAGAAGTGCATCTCGTGATACGAATTTCTGTTGTTCTGTTACTTGGTATTTTCGGATAAGGTATTTAACATGTCATATATTTGGTACTTTTTCAGTTTTTCTATGACACTGTGGCTCTGATAGCAAACTTGGCCCTGTCCATGATTGATGCCTGTATTATTTTGTGGATATCCTTTTATAAACTGCAGAATGCTGCAAGCTTATTCACAGCTTATTATTTCTGTCTTACACTTAAAAGGAGTAAAAGGCAATTTGCTTGTTTCACTTGGTGCTTCAGTAGCTTTTGATGTACACAAAAAAGCAATTTTTGCCACTTTCAGTCGAACTTGTGCTTGCCAGTGGAACATTTGGTTTATCCCTGGATAGTGTAAAAGATTTTATTACTACCTCTAACAAGCTGATGGCTATTTTACTGTAATGGAAGTGGCACATTATTGCAGCAATCGCCGGGGCAGAAGGCTCCTTGTAAGGGTGCTAGATTGACTTAATCTGGAAAACTTTTTCTTGCCTTGCTGGTAGAAAACTTGAGAACTGACAATGTGGTATTGTCAGTTTCCCTCTGTACACTGGGCTGAGCTCTTGGTTCAAACCCTCTGCTTCTGTAGTAAAACCTAGAAGCTTTGTGGTGCAATATTTGTGGTTTCTCATAAAATAGACCTCCCCCCCCCTCTTCTGTACCTTGTTTCCTTTTCGGTTTGTTCTTACTGGCTCTCTCTTTGTCTCTAGGCCCAGAATGATCTTGCCTCCTTGGCTTTTATTCCCCTGGCTTTCCTAGATACTGCCCTGTGCTGGTGGATATCCTTCACTATTTTACTTGGTGGGGTGTTTTTTCTTTCAAATTTGGGGTTTTTTTGGAATCTTTTTGGCTGCACTTTTTTTATTTCTTTTATTATTTTTTCTTTTTTTTTAATCAGCTTCAGGTATATGTTCTTTCTACTTTTGGTAAAGTTAATAGAACCTCTAAATTGAGTGTTCAGTGTTTAGGTAAGCCCTGCTACAGCCAGTGAAAGGAAAACTAGTTAACCACTAGATATTTGTGTTAGAGCAGCTCCTGAACATAGACTAGTTACATCTGTCGGTTATCAGTCTCTGAGTATTGAAGTATGAAATTAATTTGTTCTAGTGTAGCCTTTGGAGAACAGACTCAGTTTGTATTTTGGGGAGAAGGTTACTTAGCAACATCAAACATAAAATTCTTTCTTTAAAATTTGAATTCAAAGTAGGTGATAAAATGGGGCAGTATTAACTTTTTGTTCTCATGACATATTGCATCCAAACAACCATAACTGTGTGTGACTTTAGCAACAGCTGTCATATGCTGAACTCAAAGCCATGTGTAGCAAAATCCCTATAAAGTGTTTTTAATGCAAGTCAATCACAAAACTCTATTTAAAATAGAAATAGCTTGCTGCCCAGCCATGACAACCACAATTCTTTCCTACCAGGGTGTCTCTTGTAAGCGCTTCTTTTGTCACTATGGAAATAAAACTGTGGGCAAAAGGGTGAAGGCAGTTGTATGCACTAGTTGGATTTTAACTCGCTTCTAGCTCAGACGTGATTTTCCATTTATCAGAAGTACGTCTGACACTTTCCTGGAGGAATGGGCCATAGTCCAAAACAGATGCTTGTATACCATCTTATTGTGACAAGTTCCAGGTGTAGGTGACTAAATAGCATAAAAGGTACGAATCCTGCTCATTGGTACCTTTGCCATAGATGAACTTTTCTGTTACGGAGTCTGTTCTGCCTCTTCAGAGGGCAAACTGTGCAGGTGGGAGAGCTGTTTATCGTAAGATCTGTGTAGTCCTGAGTCTGTGGCTTTTACCTTCAGAGGCTTTCCTTGACTTTCCATACATATTCATCAGCTTAACTCAAACAATGAAACTGCTAAAACTTAGAAGGAATGTGGTGAAACTCTCTTTGTATCGGCACTTCACCAACACACTCATTTTGGCAGTAGCAGGTAAGCATAAAGTTATGTTAATCAAATAAGAGCACTTGCCATTTCTGTATGTTACTTGATCACTAAAGCAGATTTTTGTGTTTTGTGACCTTTCTGTAAATGCAGTCAAAATACTTGGTATTTCTACCACTTGAACCGTGTCTAACAGTACGTCTGTGCCAACTATTGATACTTCAGAGGCAGTGGATTTAGTAGTTCTGGTGTTAATAAGATCAGTAGTTCTGAGCAGCTCCTCTAATGGAGCACTGTCATCCCTTTTAAAGCTGCCGGGAGCAAAATATTATTATCCCATGCTGTTAACTTCACAAAGATAATTTTTGCTAAAATCACAGTATCACTGTGTACTATGGGATTTCTAAGATACTTCGGAGATTGGATAGCTGAAAATTAGAGTGAATCTTAGAAAAAGAGTATTCTTAGTATTGTGACATAATGCCCTCTGTATTCTGGAAGAATACAGATTCAGATTCTCTTTCCATTTCCAGCAGTGATTAATTCAACTTCAAGATTAAATCTGTTAGTGCTTCCAGGTGCTCAGCTCCACATCTGTTTGGAAACACTATTCATACAGTTAGCAGAAAACTTCCAAGGATCGTGCTTTTTTACTTAAACAAAAAGAGCATTCCTCTTGATCAACAGCTCTGATGAAATTTCTTTCAGCATCTGGTTCAATTTGGTGGCCTTCTATGATGGGGCTACAGAACTGATGGACAGGGGTAGTGCAGTTGACGTAATCTACCTGGCCTTGTGCAGAGCGTTCAACAATGTCCCGCATGACATCCTTGTCTCTAAATTGGAGACACATCAACTTGACAGGTGGACCCCTCGGTGGATAAAGAACTGGCTGGATGGCTGCACACAAAGAGTTGTGGTCAATGGCTCAATGTGGAGACCAGTAACAAGTGGTGTCCCTCAGGGATTGGGGTTGGGATCGGTCTTGTTCAACATCTTAGTCGCTGACATGGACAGTGGGATTGAGTGCGCCCTCAGCAAGTTTGCCGATGGCACCAAGCTGTGTGGTTCAGTTGATATGCTGGAGTGAAGGAATGCCATCCAAAGGCACCTTGACATGCTTGTGAGGTGGGTTGATGCCAACCTCATGAAGTTTAACCATGACAAGTGCAAGGTCCTGCACCTTGGTCAGAGCAATCCCAGGCACAGCTACAGGTTGGGCAGAGATGAGATTTAGAGCAACCCTGCAGAGATGGACTTGGGGGTGTTGGTTGATGAGAAACTTAACATGAGCCAGCAGTGTGCGCTTGCAGCCCGGAAAGCCAACTGTATCCTGGGATGCATCAAGAGGAGCATGACCAGCAGGTCGAAGGAGGTGATCCTGCCCCTCTACTTCACTCTTGTGAGACCTCACCTGGAGTGTTGTGTGCGGTTCTGGTGTCCTCAACATAAAAAGGACATGGAACTGTTGGAACAAGTCCAGAGGAGGGCCACAAGGATGATCAGGGGAGTGGAGCACCTCCCATATGAAGACAGGCTGGGAAAGTTGGGGCTGTTCAACCTGGAGAAGGCTGCGTGGAGACCTCATAGCAGCCTTCCAGTATCTGAAGGGGGCCTATAGGGATGCTGGGGAGGGACTATTCATTAGGGACTGTAGTGATAGGACAAGGGGTAATGGGTTAAAACTTAAACAGGGGAAGTTTAGTTTGGATATAAGGAGGAATTTCTTTACTGTAAGGGTGGTGACTGGAATGGGTTGCCCAAGGAAGTTTTGAATGCTCCATCCCTGGTGTTATTCAAGGCCAGGTTGGAGAGAGCCTTGGGTGACATGGTTTAGTGTGAGGTGTCACTGCCCATGGCAGTAGTGTTGGAACTAGATGATCTGATGGTTCATTTATTTCATGGTATGCTTTATTTGTCAGCTGATAATGAAAACATGGTTTTGAGGCTAGTTGAAAGTAATTTAAGACTGGTGAATAGAGATGAGGAGTTGGCTAAGTACTTCATACTTAATTCATGCTTTGATTCTCCTAAGAACCAAGAGCAAAATATATTGGTCTATGCCTGAATTACCATGTAAGGTCAATGCAATAAATCAATCTATGGTTTTCCAGAACTAACAAATTGGGTTCCAAGAATTCCCTGTTTGGGTCTTTGCCCTTTGTTTAGGAAACAGTCCTGTAAGCAGTATATTTGGATTAGCATATTTTATACTAATAAGCAGCTTGTTTGTTTTAATATTGCAGCATCTATTGTATTTATCATCTGGACCACCATGAAGTTCAGGCTGGTGGACTGTCAGTCGGTGAGTTCATATTGAATGCTTTCTGCAGTTGCTGCCTCTTGATACATTTGCATTTGGCAGTGTAAAATGAGATTGGGCATTCTGGAACAGATTTTTCTGTGGATTATGTCTAGAGTAATATATCACATGGTAAAACTCTCTCACTGTTGTCAGTAATGAGCCTCTTTTTCAGATACCTATAGTTCACCCTTAGAAAGATCTAAGGATATGGAGCCTCTTTCTTCACAACTTTTTCTGTTTGTGCTGCTGTTTTCCTTGACAGGACTGGCAGGAGCTATGGGTGGATGATGCCATCTGGCGTTTATTGTTTTCAATGATCCTTTTTGTCATCATGATTCTGTGGAGACCATCTGCTAACAACCAAAGGTTCGGCTTTCCTTAACCTCTAAAAATACTACGTTTCCTGGGAATTCTTGTTTATCCGAAGTACTCCTGGTGCATGATTTTAGCTGCTGTATACTGATCCATAAGTATACCAAGAAGTGTGTGTAGGGGCTTGAGGAAAAGTAAGTGTAGGAAGTCACACACAGATAAAATTCAATCTGTTCCTGGTAGTGAATTTAAATAAAGAAGTGACTGAAACTTTTGATTGTGTAGTTTAGCATAGGTATTAAAAACTACGAACTATACAGAGTAATCAAGTCATGTGAATGGTGGGGTAATGCATCTCTTGGTTGGCCAGAGATACTGTTCTAAGATAACTTTCATTCTTTCCCTCATAAAGGTTTGCTTTCTCACCCCTGTCTGAAGAGGAGGAGGATGATGAGCAGAAAGAGCCAATGTTAAAAGAAAGCTTTGGTAAGAGAAATTATTTTTTTTCCCCCACTGAATTTCAATGTTGAAAATGCACTTCTGTGACAGAGGTATCTGTTCTCTTGCAGAAAGTTCACCACTACTGTGAAAGTGGAGTCAGTGTCTCCCTGTTGCCATTGATATATTCAGTTGTAGAGCAACTGTTGGCTTTATGTTTACTGTTTATACTGCCTTTATATTGTTTAATTCTGGGGTTTTCAGATGACACTGAACACACTGCTACTGTTGTGGTTGCTTTACCGTGTCCACTGGACTTTGTTTTATTAAATATGTTGACTCAGAGGTTTGGGTCCGCTCATGATGACAAGGATCTCTTAGATATTGTTGCTAGGCAGTGCTTTAGTTTGCAGTTCTCTTAAAATCCAGTTTA
This sequence comes from Neopsephotus bourkii, assembly GCF_033783945.1. Classification (NCBI taxonomy): domain Eukaryota; kingdom Metazoa; phylum Chordata; class Aves; order Psittaciformes; family Psittacidae; genus Neopsephotus; species Neopsephotus bourkii. The sequence goes on along the minus strand of NW_026902298.1, from coordinate 13,096,544 downwards.
AGGATCTTCATTTATTAACTGTTCTCTGAACTCTGCTATCTTCTTTGTAGGGCCTACTACAGGAACATTCAGTGTAAACATATGAATTAATACGTTTACATATTTATGAAATTACATATAAGTGAAAGAGTCCTGCTCTATAAGCCTGGATTACATCTTTCTCTCTACTCACCCTCCTCATACTATAAAACCCTCTTTTCCCTGCCTCCCATCTCCCAACTATGGCTATTGTAGCACTATTTATAAGTTGTGTAAAACATAGGGTGATGTACCTACTGCTGCTGTCTGTCCACAGATCAGTTCTGCTGGAGGTTGCACAGCCACTTTGGGCAGCTGTGTCTTTGAGTTTTGTGCTGCTGCTGTCTGGCTTAAATAAGAGGACTAGAAATTGATTTTTCAAAATTTGGATTTGAAGAAACATTCTGATTCAACACTCAACGCTCTCAGTCTATGAACTGTTCTGGGTCAGTTAACCCTATTTTTTTTTCCTTCTTTTGTCTTTAGAGGGCATGAAAATGAGGAGTACAAAGCAAGAACCAAATGGGAACGTAAAAGCAAATAAAGCTGTGAGTATGCCCTCTACCTCCAAGGATGTAGATCAACTTCTGTCTTGTTTGGCTGCCCTCCAGTAGTAGCTCACAAATAGGCAAAGTTTTCAGCCTGTAAGTGTGAGTTTCCTAGTTTGCTTCATAGTGGGAGTGAGTCAAACTATCATATGTTCACAGTACTTGTGAAAAGAAAGTAAATACAGGGTTTTCATCTAATTTTCTGTGAGTACAGTGGCAGCTTTAGAATTCAGTCTGTTCTTTAGGAATGCTTGCACAATCCATTATAGATGGAAGTGTATACTACTGTGTTCTAATAATAATACACAGGATTTTAACAAGTTTGTCAGGTGAAGAGGGAGGCTACGCCATACTTTAAATAAATGCTTTCTAATTTTGAGATTTGGGATTCATTATTCAAATTGGGTGGTGCGTGTATTACATAGCTACCTAAATAGTTTGGGTGGAGCATTTTTAATATATCTGCATTTTTTTCTGTGTGGCTTCTAAGCAGAGGTTTCACATTCAGCTAGGAGATAGAAAATGGAGTTAATGCATAAATTTAAAAGTGGAAAGAACCTGAATTCATTATAATAGCAGTAATATTTGTGTTATTAACAATGTTTTTTTCTTAAAGGTTGGCTGCAATGGTATACTATTTATAACGTGAAAATCAAGCTTGAAACAACTGTGTTGTGAATTAGTGTTCATCAGATTAAGACTATTGACAGGACTTCTCATGTCTAACTTACCTTTGCAAAATCTAACTTGTGCTTTTTGTAACAGTTTTTCATCTCTAACAGCTTCTACAAATACTGTTCTTTTGTGAGAGACTAAACTAGATTATGTAAATAACCAAAGTATCCTGAGGGCCTGCTTTTTTTAATCACTGTTAGAATATTACAGAGTTGAAAGCAAGCTGTTGGAGGTGGGTTTTTTGGTTTGGTTGGTTTGGGTTTTTTTTTTCCCCACGGAATGTGTTTTCTGTAATCCAGAAATCAAGTCAAAGGTATGCTTGGTTTTTCTGTGTGTGTGGCTATTTTTGATGTATGTTTCATTTGTTTAACTGATGTTATAAATATATTAGTTTTCAAGTAGTCTGAGAAGAAAAAGGCTTGCATGTGACAGCTTTTTGGGAAAATTGACTTTTGCTTTCCATTTAATTTCTGTTCTTATAGCAGGAGGATGACCTGAAGTGGGTAGAGGAGAATGTTCCTTCATCAGTGACAGATGTGTGAGTATTTTTGTAGTCACAATAAAATCAAGTTCCTTGCACACAGGAACACAAATACAACACGTTGTAATGTAACTTGTATGCTGTGCTTACATAAGCAGATACTTAGTTCAGCCTAGAATTGGCCTCTGACTTCTTAGCATGCTTCCACTTGGCTTTATCAGCCTGCCAGAGCTCATGCCACTTGAACACATGCAGACTTAAGGAACATCATCTCAGATTGTAAAACCACAAACTGGTCTCCTTACACTTCACTGAAGTTAAAAATAAATAAAAAGTCCAGAAAACAAAGAGCAAACCCTCTCTGTTTAGTGCTCTGAAAAGTCCTTTGAGTATTTTGCCGAATGTAAACCACTGAATAATGTTACTTAGTTCTCATCTTTACTTGGAACATCTGTTGAGTCATTTTTATGCTTCTGGCAATAGGCAGTCCATATCTATTCTGCTTTTAATAACTTTTACATGTTAAAAATGTCTGTATCTAAATTTTTCATACCAAAGCAGAAGTTCACAAATTATGTTAACAGACCTGAACAGGTAATTCTGGCAGAGGCTCTGGATTTATAAGGACCAGAAATGAAATAGAAGCTTCAAGAGGATGAAAAAGTGTATTTTCTCAATTAAATTAGTTTTTCCTAGATCTGTACTTAAAAGAATGGTAGAATTCCCTAAGAAAAAAGCACTTGACTGGTATAATCTAGGAAAGGACACTTGAGAGTCTGCTGCAGGGTTTTCTGTTCCTGAAAGTATGATCAGGGCTGTGAAGAGATGAGATCCTAACACATGGGAGGTCTGTTGTGGTTGACAAGGCTGTGGTACCAGTGTAACTCTTTTGATTTCTAGGATGTTTTCACAATATTGTCCCATATTGTAAATATCTTCAGTGTAGTTCAGCAGTGCTCCTGTATGAATGTTGTGACTTATTTCATGGCAACTTTGAAATTGTTCAGTTGGTAATGAGAAGCTTAGGAAAAAAAACCCCAGACTGTGAAGGTCACTGAGGGTACTTGTTCAGCTCTTCCTCTTTTGTGTGTCTTCTCTAATTTCTGTCTGTTTAATTGAAAGATCTATCTTCATTATTGTTCTCCTGTGCTCTAAAAAGCTTAAGGTGCAACATAAGGCTGAAGCCAGTTGTCAGTAATATGCTCACAGTAGGTGCTCTAATTCACTTGATTCTTTCTTTTTCTCCCCACTGCAGTGCTCTCCCAGCTCTTCTGGATTCAGATGAGGTCAGTAAACAAATCTTCAGTTCAAATTAGTCTTCTGACATGCCAAAGGAGTCATGAGTCAGCTATTAAGGACTTGGCTTATTAGAACTGGACTCTGATCTTGCCAGTGCAGCAGGAACATACTGCAAGGGGGGGAGAAGGATAATGGGAACAACAAGGATACCACTTCTTATAATGGATTCTGAAGGAAGTGATTCATCTGCTGTACAAGTCGAACTCCTGACTTAAAATGCATACGAGTGTGCATTTTTTGTGAATGTAAGGCATTCCATCTTATTTATGAATAATGTAAACCTATTGGGATAAATGACAACACTGTGTATTTTATTTTTCAGGAAAGAATGATTACGCACTTTGAAAGGTCCAAAATGGAATGAAGGAGTAGCTTATTGCTATTGGAAGTGGAGATGCCTCTTCTAAAGATGCTTGGTGGAGCAAGTGCATCCTGCTGATTTTGTTTCTTGATCTCAGCCTTGGAAGTTTGATGCTTTATTGTCATGAGGACGTCTTGCTGTGGAAGAAGTTCACAAGGACATTATAAACCTTTTGGAAATTTGAATTTACAAAATTGCTGCAAGTTTGGATTTTTAAGCAATTTAAATGTGTACTATTCCAGCACCTTCTGTAACTTTTTTCAAATATTTAATCTGTCAAACTAAAATTCCTAATGTCTGCTTGAGGAGTGTTACTGTTGACACTTAAGAGATGAACTACCTGTACCTTTTCGGGGGGAGGGTGGGAACAGATAGAAATAAGCACTGAAGAAACAACAGACTCGTTTTCTGACAGATAATGGCTTCCTGCTGTTGTATGTCATGTGTCCAGCACGAGTAAGAGGTTTTTAGAAAAAAAAAGCTCCTGATAATGAAGAAAATTAAGATGCCAGAAAGGAAATATTTGGAAAAGTTACAGTGATATGTGTTTTTAACAAAAGCAAGTGCAATTTTATTCATAACACTGTGTAAGAAAGATTTTTCTATTTTAAATGCCATTGACCTATAGGTAAGAGCTGCATAAAGCTAACACTTGCTGTTGTGGCACATCTCATTGCCGGCAATGTGGTGAATGCCTGGAAAAAATGATTTGCCCCTACATTCTGTGTGTTGCATGGTTTAAAAAGAAAAAAGCAACAAACAACGAAACCATCACCATACCCACTCCTGCAGTGCTTAATAACTGCTTGACTACTGATGTTAAGCAGGTACCGACTAGGCATTGTAAGCAGAATTCTTCTGTCTGTGCATGTAACATCTCCCACCAAGTCAGCACTCTTCTGTGAGAAGATGGCGTTGCTTTCTAGAAGGTGTAAGCAGTGCTCACCTTACTTGAAAGAGGCTTTAATGGGAGTCCACAGTGCTGGGATAGTTCTGTTCCCAGTGTCTGTTTAGAACTGCCTCCCATGTAAGTGATTTGATGATGGGGTTTCCCGTCCCAGTTGGTCCCTGTGGCCAAGAGGTACTCTTGAGATCACTGTGTTTCAAAGTTGCAGATTTCTATTCTATGTAAGTGCTTTTTTGTTTTTCCTTTTCAAATGAAAAAGAGCTTTTGGACAATGTTCTGTTTTTATTCTATGCTTGGCTGTAGAGGCTTTACTTGCAATGACTTACTCATGGAAACCCATTGTGGACTGTATGACAAAAGCTCTAGTTTGGGTTCATAACCTTTACCACTGATAATTACCAGGCAAGCAGCAGCACAGCTGGACTTGAGGGGAGCTGATGAGGCTGCTGCTGGAACCGCACAGGGACTAAGCTTTTCTGGTCCTTCACTCATAGCGGTGTCAGCAGAAGTGAACACGTGCCTGTACTTCATTCATTCCACTGTAAGGTCTGGTAGCTTAGTTCTAGTTCCATCTTTATCAGCAATTTATGCTGAAACACGACACTTTACAGTAGAGTAGCTGAGGCACAAGTGCATAGTCGCTTCTGTTAGCTGTGTTGTGGGGCAGTAACCCCTCAGCAGATGGGCAGAGAAATAAAGCTGTGGCTATAACACCTCAGTCTGACAGAGTTGCTGGAGTTCTTCTGCCATCCCTGTTAGGCCATGAGCAGAATCTTGAATTAGAAAACACTTATAATTTGCTATGCTTAATTGATACAGATAAAAGTTACCTCCATGTCCTTTTGGGGAGAGGAAATTTTGTGAAATAAAGCTACACGAAACTCACTATTTAATGTTTTTCTACTATTTTTATTTTCTTCAGGTCCTATTGTTTTGGGTTGTTTGGGGTTTTTTGAGACAAATAGGGAAAAATGTTGCCTACTGAAAGCACAAAAGAAGTTTGTATGTATTATTTAATAAAAGCTAGGCAAAGATTAGAAAGGTTTACATTGTGTCCTTCCACATTCTTAGTACCTGTTGTCTCACATGAGAAAGTGTTAACACCTTCACAAAGCTCCCTCACTTTTCTTTACCTCTTTACTGCATGGTATTTATAATGCAGTTATTCCCAGTAGCTCTCCTTTTTTCTTGTTAAGCTTGACAATTGAGTGGAAGTCTGTCACTTGAAAAGCCAATATAGATGGGACAAATCATACATTTGTGAACAAAAGTGAAAGATCTAAACAAAGTTCCTAATTGCATTTAAATAGTAGCAGTGTGGTGCTTTAAGCCTACAATGACAGTGGTCTTGAGCAGTTTTGTTTGCCTTCTACCCTTCCATTCCTGTAGTAACTTTATCAGCGTTTGAAGTTGTCCTGAAGTCCCCAGCGGGCTTGTTGCTCCCTTAGTTGTTCTTGTTCTGCTCATTTGGCACAGTTTCTGTATCCTTGGATGGTGCATTTGCTCTTTATCACGCTGCAGGCGTGTGCTGTGACTTCTGTCTCTGCAGTCTTACAGAGAGCTTGCATCAGAGCCTAGCTGCCACAGCATCGTGCAGGCTATAGCACAACTACCACCACGGAAGAGGTGACTAAAAGCAGTGGGTGACAAGTGAAGTGTATGTGTGTAAAGGAGTTGCAGCAATGTGGTCTCTCCCCTGAGAGTATGGTCAGTCAGATGTGTTGGTTCTAAGTAATGAGATCTTTGCCTGTCCTCATGCCTGGTTTTGCTCCTGAAGAAGTGTGAGCTTGTCAGGAAAGTATCAGCAAGCTGTCTTGCTAGGATGTGTGAAACCAGAAATCCTGGAGGATTGTTAACTTTAATTATGTGGCTAGATTAATTCAGATTTATACTCATTCTTTCAAAATAGGTATTGTAATTTTAAAACAAATCATATCAACTACTCTGAAGAGTTGGTGAGCAGCAGGGAGAACACAACCACACTTAGTTCCGAGATCTGCAGTTTTCGGTGACTAGAATGGTGTGTAGAAGCTGAATTTTCTACAAGAAATTTGGCAGCTGACTTCAGATATTTCCAACAACCTGTTTCTAAGTGAGAAAATGCTCTATGTGCAGGGAGAAAAATGTCTGCCAGAAATGCAAATACAGAGGGAGCATTTTAGAGTTCCTGTGCCTGTTCAGTTCTGTGGATTTGTTTGTTAATTTGCAAGAAGTAGCTGTGATTTTACGCAATTGTTACAGCATATGTGTGACACGCAGAAACTCAAATAGTGAAGAAGCTGGTGGTGTTGACCGGCTTTTCATTAGGGTGATAAGATGTTCCTGCTGGGAGCTCAGTAGGAGGGACTGAGTAGTAAAGAGATCACATGGCATAGGAAAGAAATAGAACGGGCGTGATAGGCACAGCGTGAGTCAGGATCACAAGACCTGGGGTAGAGAAGGGTGTTTGTTTCACTTTACCATGTAGGAGTGTATGAGTTTGTGCGATTTTTTTTAACCTCCTGCTCACTTGACATGGCATTTTATGTTGTATGCTATAAGTATGCTACCTTTTAAAACCTAAAGAGGCTTCATTATTACGTGGTGATACTGAAACTTGGATTTCCTTTCGATAAATTGGTGCTATGTCCCTCCTCCTTCCATAAGGAGTCCTGTGTCAAGGGAGACCAGACATAAGCCGTAACTCATTTGGCAATTTGCAGCTCCGGTTCTGTGAAGGGGATGTGACTTTGCATGGTTTCGTGCTTTGGGAAGGCTTTATTCCTGAGCAGGAAAGAAGCTGGATGGAAGAGTACTGCGCTTGTTCTCCTAGTCTTGTGCTCCATCTGCCGGCACAGAGCGTTCTCACTCCTAGTTCTCTACAACAGTGGTCTCTTTTGGAGAAGATGCTTGGAGAACTTGGCACCACGTTCACTCTTAGTTTGGTTTAGTTAGTTTAGCTTCTAGGCTAGCGGTGGTGAATGTCGCGGGAAGACAAAAGGAGTGGTTTGCACCCTGTCACCTTTTAGGGCTGTACCAAGGTGCTCCAGGGCGGGAAGAGTCCCGTCAGGAACAGAGAGCGCGCCCCCGCGGCCCTCGCCGTTCATCCTTAGTGCTCAAGCCCCCAGGAGCCGGCGGGCTGCTACTGCCGAGGATCAGCCTGTGCTGTGCTGTGCTGTGCTGTGCTGTGCTGTGCTGTGCTGTGCTGTGCTGTCCTGTGCTGGCGAGGGCACTGCGCGGTGCGGTGTCGAGCCACCCCTGGCTGTGACAGCTCCCTCACTGCGCCCCCGGCCGCACAGCTCCGCCCCTCACCGGCGCTCTGAGGGGACGAGGCGGGGCGGGGCCCAGCGCGGGGGGCGCGGCTTGGGCGCGGAAGCGGCTGCCGGAAGAGGCGGGGACTTGCTGGGCGGTGGCAGCGGCGCTTCCGCGGGGCCGTCACCCCGCGCAGCCCCAGCACCTGAACTGCTGCTGCTGCTGCTGCTGCAGCCGGCGCGGTCAGCGGGCGCTGTGGTAGCCGGGCCCGGAGGAGCCGCCGCCATGCATGACGCCTTTGAGCATGTACCGATCCTAGAGAAGCTGCCGCTGCAGATCGACTGCCTGGCGGCCTGGGGTGAGCCTGGGCCTCTCTCCGACGCCAGGCTGTCGGGACGCTCTGTCAGCCGTTCGTGGGGTTGCACCCTGAGGCGGCTGTGGGGGCCACGTGGGGGCTCTGTGGGTAGCGCCGGAGCGTCTCCCCGTACCTGGGCTCGTTGCGGTGGCGCCGGTGGCTGCAGCAGGTGCCGGGCCGAGACCCGCTGGTGGGGCTCTGCCCGCCCAGCGGCAGCCCTGTGGTGGGGGAGCTGCCGTATTCCAGCGCTGTAACCGTGGGTCGGCACCTTTCTTGCTGGAAAACGTTTCCTATGTTTTGGCTAAGATTTGTCTTGGAAAGCCAGTGGTGTGTTCAGGTCTTGGGTTTAGAATCTGTTTGAGTGTCTTAGTATATAAACGTGTGTGATGTTTTTGGTTATACTTGACAGTCATGATTTTGGTCTGGTCAGGTGTGGCTGTGGTAACGATAAGGCTCGATCAGACTGCCTGAGCAGTTCTCATCAGATGTGCTATCATAGCACAAAATGGACAATTAAAAAAATCTGCAGACACAGTGAAATTGTGAACTTTCTGTCTTGGAACAGCACTGTAACCTTAACAGTAGTGCCATGTTTAAACATGAGCTGTTTATACTATAATTGTAGAGAAGATATGAAGATAGTTATTCCTGTGTCGAGGCTTTTATCCTATATCTTTTTGAAAGCATTTGTGTTGCTGAAGTAGGAAAAAGCCTAAGCTCACAGGTCTGTGGCAGCATGGTTGTGTAAAAAGAGGTGTAGTTCTGTCTCTACAACTTTTCTTCCAAATAATGGAAGAAAGGCCTTGCATGAAACAAGGCTTTATTGAAATACAAGTGTCTTTGGTAGTGAGGGAGTAGTAGATATAGAAAGGAGTATTTGTGTATGTTTATTTCCTTTGTGATCTTCAACAAGGAATAATAATTTTGATCATATTTCATGACCCAGTGAAGATTCCATGCATTTTTCTATGCTAGAAATGCTGTAAATAGGAAGAGTCTGAAACTCTGCTGCAGAGTTTCTATATAAAAAGGTTCTCTCTTGTAAATCTTGAATGGCTGTTGATTGTCTATACAATTCAAATGCCACTTAAGCATAGCTGCCACTGCCCTTCCAGGCATAGCTGACTATTTCAAAGAGCTCTTTGAAAGACTTTAACAATTGGAAAAAAAACCCCAAACCCAAACATGGAACTCTTTGGGTTTTTTTTCCTGACAGTTTTCCCCATTATTTAGCATTATTCCTGTCTGGTAGATGGTAGTTTGCCTGTTATGATTTCACAAAAGATGCAGTGGTTTGCTGCTTTACCTTTGTATCAACAAGCAGGATGCGATGTCTAGGCTGTACTCTCTGTTTATCTCCTTGATCTTTGGCCATCCTTTCCTGAGAATGAAAGCTACTTCCACCAGAGAGATGATAGGAGACATGCTTGTAATCACTGCAGGAAGTCTTCCTTGGTATTTGAAATGAGTTTCCAAGTGTTCTGATAAATCTAAGTTGGCTGGGAAGGGCGGTCTTTGTGGAAATTAATTAGGCTCTTTTTCTCCCCTGTCTTTGTAGAGGAATGGCTCCTTGTTGGTACCAAACAAGGGCATCTTCTGCTTTACAGGATCAAAAAAGACATAGGTAAGTTGATTTTAAGAATGGCACAAAAAGTTCTTGTTTTTATTTCCTGCACTTTAAGAGGTTGTAGTGATGTTAACGAAAGTATGTTTATTTGCTGATTTTATTTCCAACATAGTTTAATGAATATTTATGTGGCATCTTTGAAAGTGTACATACCATTTATCAGATGTGCAGGAAGTATCAGCTTCTTTTTTTTTCTGTTTTAAAGTATGCTTTATCAGGTCTCTGTATGTTTGAATTTATAGTAAGTGAGTGTAATTTTTGTGAATACAGTGCACAAGCATGAGCAAAAGCAGTGCAGTGTGTTAGTTGCCAGATATTTGATGTTTGTCTTCTGTTAATGAAGGGCTGTATTAGTGAAAGAGCAGCTTTCTTCAGTGGGTCCATAAGCATCAAGGCATGGGGAAGAGGGATCCCTCCTTACTGGTCCTGTCATGTGTTTACTCTTCTCCCTGTATCTTTGACAGTCATAAGTGTTCAGTCTATTTTAGAGCTGCCACAAATAGAATATGCTATTTTTGGTCTAGTTAAAATTGATTTTCACTAAACACATTTATATTTTGCATTATCTGCCATTATGTAGAAACTGATGTTACTTAACACTGTTATGTTGTGTTAGTGTGGGACAGGAGAGAAAGACCCAGACATCTGTTCCCAAGTTCATTAGCTCTTGGACAGATATTTGTAGGTGCTTAGATTCTAAACACTGAATTCAGCTTACTTTTTTCTGAAACTTGTAGGCCGTCTATTCCAATCAGAACATGCTAGTCTTGAGTTGTAGTGTCTTATCTCACATGGTAAATTTCTCCCCCTTTTTTGCATCAATGCCAGGAGAGGTTATGTCACCAGAAAGTATCTGTAAGTCTTTATCCCTAAAACTCCTTTTAAACCCTTGTGGTAGTGCTTATTCCTTGTCTACTTTGCAGTGATGTGCTCCCTAGCAATTTAAATTGTTGGTATTTGATGGGTGTGGATAAAGTCTTTATGGGTATCTTTGTATTTCTGGGCATCAAAATACTTAAATGTAATTCTTGTAATCTAAAATTCCACCTGGGCAAAAATGTAAATATTGATGAGGCCCTTGGATGGATACAAGAAATGTAACTTCAGTTTTCACTTGACTATGTAGAAGATAGCACAGATACTTTAGAAGAGCCATTCTTCAGGGTTAAGTGGCCAAGTTTGCTTTCATAGTTTTTTTGTAATCTATTTAGTGTAAGATATAGTAATGAATTGAAGGACAACTTCAGTTACGTACTCTTTCAAATCTTTCTGGTAGGTTGCAATAGGTTTGAAGTGACGCTAGAGAAATCCAACAAGAACTTCTCAAAAAAGATTCAGCAGGTAGGAAATACCATCTTCTTGACGCGGGGACCATTTTCCAGTGTTTTCAGTCAAGAAATGAAATATCAAATATACTTCTGGGATCTCTGCTAAGCTTAACAATGAGTTTCCCCAGAACTATAGATTCTTCTGAGGTGGCACGGCCTGTTATTTTTGCCCACTCTTCCCATAACAGGGATAAACTTGGTTTGGTTCCTAAAGCAGAAAGCAAAGAATTGGAGGTTACACTTTTATTTTTGGCTTATGGAAATGCTGTTTGCAGTAAATCTTAAGGTGCTCTGACTGAGACTATTTTTTAAAATGATGTTAATACACCAACAGACTGTAATATATAATTTGGTTCCTAGATACAATGCTATAGGAACGTGAGTGTAATTCCTCTTAACTGGTATTTAGAACTGAATTAGCTGATTGTGTACTGCCAATGTTCCTACTATATTTTTCTTTTTGAGAATTTCACTCATTGCTTATATTGATACTCGGGAAAGCATCCCAAAGGTTATGCAACCTCTTTCAGTAATACTCTCCATATCCTTTAGAAGTACTTTTGTACTAGTTACATGCCACATATAATTTTTTTACCAGCTTAAGTTGCAAGCTCTAAGTGCTAGCTTGTAAAAACTGTGTTTAAGTGAAAGAGGCTGCAATAGCTGGAGGAAAGTTGTGCATAGCTAGCTGTCTTGCTGCTGTCATTATTTTTGAGAGTATCTAAGATGCATTTTCGTAGGCTATTATTGAACTTTTTTCAGAAGTTTTGTTTATGAATGGAGTCACTAATAGCATTCTTTATTTCAGATTCATGTTGTTTCTCAGTTTAAAATTCTGGCCAGTCTATTAGGTGAGTGAAGAAAACATTTGAATATTTAATGAACTCTTCTCAATGCAGTTACGTGGCTGAATGTGTCACTCTTTCCATACACCTGCATAGTAGTCTAGTTGTTAAAAAGTCATTGTGTAGGATTTAGGCTTTTTCACTTTGCAGAGGAAGCATTAGGCAGCATAGATTGAGAAGCAGCTTTGCTTGTTGTAAGCCAGCTTGGAGAACTAAGAATGAACGCTGAGTTTTGTGATTAAAAATGAAAAAATGCATTGCACTACAATCTGTGTGCATGTGCATATATATATATATATAGTTTGTTTGTATTGGCATGTGTGTATACACATATATACATAGGTGCATGTGTATGTATGTGCACAGTATGAGAGCAGCTAAAATGTATGCCCAGACTTTTTTGATGTATGAAACTTCCTGCTGATGCGTTGCACCAAATTCAGTTTATATACAGATGGTGATCTTTTACTGTCTTTTGGAAGATCTCAGTTTGCTTGTCTCTGCCTGTGTTTGTTTAACCTTATGATCTTCCTATGTCTTTTTTTTTTTGCTTATACTGCTACTCCCTTCTTTATGATCTCCCACATCCCAGCTCTTCCACCTCCAGCATGCATAGATCTCTGCTGCCTGCATCCTCGTGCAGACAAAACTTGACCACAGTAGCTTCCATTTGCAGTTGTGCACTTTCCACTAATTTCAGGAGCCAGTTTAAAATGGTCTTTGTTCATACAATCTTCCACTATGAACTTGCTCTGCTCTGGCCTGCTTGCTGTTCCTTCCACTCCCACTTCCTCTGCTTGGTTAGCACTTGTTCTCAGTTCCTTCATGTTACTTTACCGAAAGTGGTGTTAGTCATCTATTCTGTATTTATTGTCTTGTATTTGAATGTACTTTAGCACTTTCCAGCTTTTGGGAAAACATTCCTTTTCCTTTTGTGCACAAGTTAGTTTCACAAGTTCTTCTTCTTATGGAAACATAAAATATGGTAACTTAACTTGAATTAGCAGTGAGCACTACATGTATCAAATATTGAATAATAATAATAGGATTTTTGTTTAAACCAGAAAATAACATTTATGTCCATGACCTGTTGACATTTCAACAAATCACCACCGTTTCCAAGGCAAAAGGTGCATCTCTCTTCACTTGTGATCTTCAGGTAAGGGGAGGACCACAACAGCACATGTCTATACTGTTTGTAATAAAGATAACTTTTTTTATGTTTCTTTGTAAATTGTTTGTTAATTGCGTGTTACATGCAAGTTGCTTGAGTGCTAGTGTTTTTTAAAATTAGTACCTAGCGGATGTTGCTTTGCTTAAGGCAACAATTTTTAATGCGATCACCTTAACTTTTTTTCCTGTGCTTCATAAGGTATCTTCCTTTTCCTGTTGTGATTATAGCATTTAACCTCCAGATACAAAACTAAAAGATATTTTTACTCTGTAGTAAATTTAACTGACTAATTTTTTTTGAAAGATCCTCTTCAATATAAAAGCCATTCCCTTCTCTTAAACCACCAGTGTACTAGCTCTTACCGGTTCCATTGGCCAGGCATCTCCAAACAATGTTTTTTTACATTTCCATTAAACTGTATTGGCCCAAGGAGTCCCAGGGCAGTTGTGTTAGATTCAAGCCATAGAATGGTTCCATGAGGTATAGCAATTCTCGGTTCATATGCTGTGGTTTATTAAGTATCTAATTTCTGTCCGGGTGAGTTTCTCAGCCTATCCATGTCATAATCAGTAGCGATGCCTTAGTGCTCTTCATCACTTTTTATCTCTTTTTCCCATGGGAGCTTAGTTTTAAGTATTTTCTAAGAAGTACTTAAGGTTTTCTAAGTATTAAAATTAGTGATTAATGACCAGATTTAAAGGTGCTTTCAAAGCGCCTTGTTGTTTGTGTGGACAGGCACCTATCTTTGCCAATATTCCTTGTCAGGAAACTTTTCCAATAGGCTAGACTATTAAACAGCTATTAATATTTTTATTTGTCAGTATAACACATTCTTTGCATTGTTCCAAATTCTTTCTCTTATACTTCATAGAGTTCAAGCTATTTACCCTAGTTTTCAGGGCTGGGCTTGATAGGTCTTTACTTCTGGTTTGTGTGTGTGTGTCTTTGGTGCTCTTTTGTTTTTTGTTACTTGGTGTCATAATCCCTGTCAAAGTTCATTTTTAAGTATCACATCCCCATTCTTACTGTGTGTCCTTGTCTGGGGGATGCCCTTCTCATATGGATGAACAAAGCTGCTTTTCAGCTCACAGCTTTGCTGAGGATTCTTTTGGCCTTGTTTCATCTTACTTGCCTCTTAGTTTATGAGTGATTATGACTTAGGCCTGTCTGTTTTCACAGCAGTCAGATACAGGGGAAGAGGTGCTGAGAATGTGTGTGGCAGTGCGGAAGAAACTACAGCTTTATTTTTGGAAGGACAGAGAGTTCCATGAACTACAGGTGAGTTGTGTTGTTTCTGTAGTCATAACATGCCTCAACTGGGAGTGGAGTTGCTCTTTACTGCTTGCTGTGCAGTCCTTTCTACTCAGAGGCACTGCTGACTATCAGAGCGTTGACTCCGGGTGGTTCTGCAGCGATTTAGTAGTGAAGCAGCAAATAAAAGTGAAAATAATGTGGTTGAAATCACAGTTGACAGCATTAATGCAGTTTCATAAATTAAATCAAAGGCTGTGTTCTATATTTTCACTTTCTGGTTGTAGTACACTTGTAGGTCAGTGAAATGTGCAGCCTCTATAAATGTATAGCTAACAGTAACACTATGGAACTGGGTCTGCTTCTACTCAAAGTTTTATAGGTATGTTGTCAAGTCAGAAGGTGGTTATTGATAACAAACATAGGGAACTGAAATTCTGAATACCAGAATGGTAAAAGTAACCAATAGAAATAGGTAGAGAATTTTTCAGCTGTGCTGCTTTTCTAGGAAGTTAACAGAGTATGCTTCTTTACTAGGCACAAATCTAGCCTTTTAGTTGAATACTGCTCTTCCTTGACCAGCAGAAATCAGGCATTTGTGGTAGGGAATATGTTGTCAGCAACAGTAATGCCTGTTACACTCTCTGTTGCCAGATTTGACTTTTGCTTTTCTGTTGTAACAACAATTTTAACCCATTTTCTATGTTTTCCTCAGGGGGACTTCAGTGTACCTGATGTACCCAAGTCCATGGCCTGGTGTGAAAACTCCATCTGTGTAGGCTTTAAGAGGGACTATTACCTAATACGGGTAAGACTGGGATTTGGAATACAGTATCTAAGAAGATCTGGAGAGCAGTAGACACTTATCAGAGCTGCTCTTGTGCTCAGGGTTTTAGCTAACAGGCATTTACAAAAAACAGCATCTGGTACATTTGCTGTATGTAGTTTTGGGAAGACTGTATTTTTAAATTGATGTTTTGTCAGAAAGTGATCTTCTGTTTATTGCTGTTGAAACAAGTGTTCGAAGCTGTTGCAGAAAAACAGCATCAGAAAAGATACATTTTGGTTTGGCAGTGGTTTGCTTAATGTATTAAGAAGAGCTCTAAAAGGGAAGAAAAGATATAATAATATTAATATTACCTGGTGAACAGTGGAGCTTAACTATTTTTTAATTTTTCATTCTTTTTTTGAACTGTGGTTGTTTCAGCTTGAAAGTCTCTAAACTTACTAATTTAGTATTACAGTTTCCACTTAAGCTTTGTTTGACAGCTATATTTGATTCTTTTTTATTCCTTTACAGTTGGCTTCTGCTGATATTATAGGAAAATGAGATGAAGTGCACCACCCATGTGTAGATTTACGTATATGGGTGGAAACACTCATCTGTAGTCACTAGGAAAACTGCACAGTAATTTCTACAGTCACTTCAAACTGACACTGCTCACAAAAGTGATGCCTTTCTGCAGTGTGCTTCTAGGTGTTGATGCCCACCATTCTAGTGATATGAGTTGTTGTGCAGCTGCTCAAGCAACCACAGTGGAGACTTGCTGTCCAAGTGTTGGCTTTGATGCTTGACTTCACCCATCTTTGAATGGCTTTGTTTCACTAAATAGGGATACCCTCCCTCCCCATGTTTTATGGTATTGTTTGCAGCTGTTGATTTATGATGATTTGGACACTTTTAAGTGATGTTGCTGCTGTGCTATGCATTTTATAACCCTGTGTGATATATGTTCTGAACAAGACTGTCATCTCCTGGGTCAACCTCGAGCGACCCATGTTGCAACAACACAACATCAGTAGGGTAAAACATCTAGGCAGGATTCTGACTTAGAGACATTCAGTCATAAGTGTGGTTAAAGCCCTTCCCAAATCTTTGTTCGCGAAGCCAAGCTATCTTCATACTAGCCTGAAGGACAACTAGCCTGAAGGACAACTCTAACTTCAAACCTGGGCATGGAGCTCGTCTAGCCTTGTAAGGCCTTCCATCTAAGAGAAGGACACTCTACCCAAACCTATGACCTGAGGACTTTGCTGTCACCATCCTAGCTAGCTAGGCCCTGGCAGATAAACCTCAGGTGTAAAGGGTGGGACCAGTTTGGAGCATGCTGTGCTTCACCTAAAAAATCCACTGCGCAGGCTCGAAGGGTTTACTCACACTTCAAAAGCCCTGTAGCGACAGGCATGAGACGAAATGGAAGGTGATAAGGGGCACTGGAAGCTGCAGACCCAACCTTGCATGCAGGCGGCTCAGGACATTGGTTGCTCAAGATTGACCCAGGAGATGACAGTCTTGTTCGGAAACATCCTGAATGACCAAGCAGCCTTTTTTCCAACCGGATTTGCCTATCCCACATTGCCCTTTTAGTCATCATCGTGCTTGTAGTAAGCGTGGGTAAAGCCCTTCCCAAATCTTCATTTGCGAAGCCAAGCCATCAATCAGTCAGTGATACATGTGCTCACCTATGCTTATAGTAAAAGGAATACATCATCTCAGACACAAAAGTAGTAATTCTTTCTTTCCAAATGATGTATAAGCCAGATAAGTGATAATATGCTGAAAATTTTATTGCTACTCTTTAAAATTGCACTTATTCTTTTAGTGAGTTGTCTGGGTTGTAAATTCCTTTTGGGGGTTTTTGGCTTTGGTTTTGCACTTCTTTGAAATAAAGGTTATTTTGAAGCATAGCCTTTTTGTTTTCTTTATCATCCTAGGTGGATGGAAAAGGATCCATCAAAGAACTGTTTCCCACAGGGAAGCAGTTGGAACCATTGGTAGCTCCTGTAGCAGATGGAAAAGTTGCAGTTGGCCAAGATGATCTAACAGTTGTGCTCAATGAAGAAGGGGTCTGTACTCAGAAATGTGCCTTGAATTGGACAGATATTCCTATAGCCATGGGTGAGAATTAGCAGAGAATTTTGATATTAGAGAATTTTGCTTCTTTACTCTTTTGTATATGACAAAATTATTACATCCCCAGGTTTTTAGGAACTATCTGGTTTTGGAGTCTGAGAGTTTCTAAAGTATTTCAGGTTGTACTCTGTAGAGGGTCTCATGTCATTTTTGTTTTTTCCCCTTCTTTGCTTTTAGTCTGTATGCCTGTCTCCTCAGAAAACAAGCATATTGCATGTCTTTTATAAAGGGCCAAAGTATGAAATGAAAGGTTAAAGCATTGTAGTTCTGGGCACCTGAGTGCCACAGAAATTCCTGATGTTGAAAGAGTAAAAAGCATGGTAGTATTCTGTTAGCAAATTGCTGTCAGTGTTGGGCATTGATTTTTTTTTTCTTAACAGGCAAAAAGGGGACACATTTCTCTTACTTTAAGGCATGACTTATTTTGAGGAATGCTTGAGAACACAACTTACATTTTTCATTCTTTTCATTAACAGAACACCAGCCTCCCTACATCATTGCTGTTTTGCCGAGGTATGTGGAGATCCGTACTTTTGAACCCCGGCTGCTGGTACAGAGTATTGAGCTGCAGAGGCCACGCTTCATCACCTCTGGAGGGTATTGAGTGTAACTGATAATTACTTTTGTTGTGCTGTTTGAGTGTGTGGTAGCACTATGAAAAACAGAGAGGAAGAGCTTTTCTAACTCCCTTAGCTCCTCAGGTGGAGGCCATACTTTGAGGAGTGAAGGACAGAGTTGAGTGTCTTTGGGAATATCTGATCACTGGAGATACGTTCTTCTTTCTGCTTTGCAATATTGCTCAAGTTAACCTTGTAACTTGATTGTGTGTGGCCATGTCTGTATTGACCAGGATTGTTTTTTCCAGATAGAGTATTGCTTCTTTCTTAGTTCTGGAACTTAGTAACCAACCTTTTTGTTTTGTTTACAGCACAAATATTATATATGTGGCAAGTAATCACTTCGTTTGGCGGCTTATTCCAGTGTCCATAGCCACACAGATCCAGCAGCTTCTGCAGGACAAGCAATTTGAGTTGGCTTTGCAGTTGGCAGTGAGTACTTGCACTTGTGCAAAAGCACACAGAAGGATGTTTGCCTTCTGCTTGACTGTAGCTAGTCCAGAGAGTTTAATCTTCTTACTGTCCACTTTGCACTAACTGGTAAACTCCAGGTTTTTTTTGACTGAAGTTTTGGTTTTGTGCTGCCATTCTTCATGTTTGTCTACTATGGTTTAGATTTTGAGATAGTCTTGTATGTGGAAGATTATCTCTCATATCTGTTTAGTTGGTTACCTTCTTTTAGACTTCGAAGTCTAGCTGACTTTGGGCTGCTTGTAAGCAGTTTTGCTTGGAGTTGTCTGTTTTGTTTTGTCAAATGATCATTGTTTTGTAACGGCTCTCCATATTACTCCTTGAAAATAACAATTTCTTAGAGATGCTGAGGCTCTTGCTATTTTAAGTTTTTCTGGTTTCTGGAAACTTTCCTGGAACTACATAAAATGAATTAATTGCATTTTGTATTGCTAACTTGAAAAAAAAGAATTTGAAAAAGCAAATGGGTGAAGAGATAACCAGAAGTAGCTTTCAAAGCTTCAAGATTATCATTGTGACACAGTAAGCATAAGATCTGAGAATCACCATCAGAGGTGTTCACTTTGGAAGATTATCTTTTTTTCTTACTCTCTCCAAAGGATAATACTCATGTTATTTATACAGAGTTCCTTCTCATTTACGAGGCTCAAGAGTTTGTAATGTTTGTTAATTTGTATGTGTGTAGGAAATGAAAGATGATTCAGATAGTGAGAAGCGACAACAAATTCACCACATAAAGAACCTCTTTGCCTTCAACCTTTTCTGCCAGAAGCGCTTTGATGAATCCATGCAAGTTTTTGCCAAGCTTGGTACAGGTAAATGTTTGGGTTGGCATTGAGATACCTAGGTTAGGAGAAAATAAATGAAGCTTACAGACTGTTGTGTTGGTGGGTTTTTTTTTTGTTTTCTGTTTTGCTTTAAAGCAGTGGTGTCTTGTGCAGAGCAGTCCCCTGTGAATGGCAAATAGCCTAGGCAACTATTCAGCTTTTTTTTTTTTGTGTGAAACTGGTTATAGTACTTAATCAACTTCAGTCAATGAGTTAAATCACAAATTTTCCCTTTGTGTAGAATGTATTTGTATTCTAGGCTGTTACACTGTGCACAGCATGTGCACAGACCCTTGAGGTTGAGAGCTTCAGCAGCTGCCAAAAGCCTACTTGTAGCTTGGAATGAAAAATAAGGAACATTTGAATATTTGCTATTCAGATTGGACTTCACCAAACTGAGGACCCTTAACCCTATTTACAACTGTTTAATGGACCGATTTCTGAAGCCAGGAAACTCTTCTGTGGTTTTGGAAGTCAATAGTCTCTGTTGCTATTGCTTTGGTTCAGGCAGTTGTCTGATAATGAAGTATGAAGGCTGGAATATACCATAGCATAGTGCTTTAGACTGAGATTCTTTTATTGGTGACAGCACATCACATTTAAACCTAGAACTTCTAGTTGGTTTGATGACACTTAATTTCATATTTACTTTGGGAAGCTACGGTGAAGGAAAAAGACTGAGAACTCAAAATACTTTGAACTTAAGATAGAGGGCAGTAATTTTGAATTTGTTTAAACTGTGAAAATGGTTGCTCATTAGTTACAGATGGTGCTATTCAATTCTTGTTTCAGAAGCACAGTAAATCTTAAACATTACTTGTCCCTAGAAATCCTGTCCTACTGTCAGAGTTGGTAATGTTGAGATTCTGCAAGGGTTCTGCCAGCACACAGCTTGGATCTTGTGCTTGGACACTGAATCAGTCCTTCTCTTCCTGGATTTACTTTGTTTTAACTTCTTTTCTGTAATAAGCAAATTTTGTTAGGTAGACGTACAGGTTGACTACAAACAGCACTGTTAAAAAGCTTAAGCTTGCTCAAAGGTTACATACATTTAAGGAGTTTGGAAAAATAATGTTATGAATGGTTACTAATACTAGTTGTTTTTTTTTGCTTAGATCCCACTCATGTGATGGGTCTGTATCCTGACCTCCTGCCCACAGATTACAGGAAACAGCTACAGTATCCCAACCCCCTGCCAGGGCTCTCGGGGGCAGAGCTGGAGAAGGCACATTTAGCTCTGATAGACTACCTAACTCAAGTGAGTGCTCCTGTATCTGTTTTAAGAGCAGGGTTATTTAGCTTTAGCATACTTTGTGCAGGAGGCAGTATGCCTACTCCAGCTCTGTCATGCTAGCCTTAATGGGCTGTCTTCGTGGTTGGAGACTATGGCAGCAGCTCCCAGGAAAGAAGGGGAACTGGAAGACACAAGGTACCCCACAGGTATGTGGGAGACATGTGTGGGACTTTCATGAAGACTTATGGACTAGATGTGAACGAGTCCAGTAGTTTATTTCCAGTACTCTTCTGAAGAGGACTTGAGATCTTGATCTTCAGGTTTTGTTTGATGACTTTTGGGAGAGCACCCTATCCTGGAGACAGGTCAAAAGCATTCATTAAAAGGTGAAACAAGAGGTAGTGGGTACTGTAACTTCCTATATCCTTTATTTTGTTGTAACTGGATTTTGAGTTGTTCTGTTGTCATTCTTGCTAGACTAAAAGGAAGCTTGTGGCTGAAGGAAGATAGTTTTTTGTGTCTAGTAGTTCAAAACCTCAAGTGTTTTCGAAGTGCTTTAAATGTCTCTTGACTTCTCTAAAATGTCTCTATTCAGGTTAAGAGTTTCCTTCTGACTGTTTTCTCAAGACTCTGAACATCTTGCAGCACTATAGATTTGTAAAACAAATTTATACACTTGAATGTGATTGGAAAGGTGATGTGTTGAATAGTTAGTAGCAATAAAAGTTCTCTAGGAAACAGTTGATTCAAACAAGTTATTAAATTGGTTTAATGTAGCATTTTTACTTGGTGGGTTGTATTTGCTGAGGTGGGATGGAGAAATCTTGTGGCTTCTTCCTGTTAAAATTTCATTTGATGTCCTGCAGAAGAGAAGTCAGCTGGTAAAGAAGCTAAATGATTCTGACCATCAGTCTAGTACCTCACCCCTCATGGAAGGAACACCCACTATCAAATCCAAAAAGAAGCTGTTACAAATCATTGATACCACCCTGTTAAAGTGTTACCTCCATGTAAGTTTCTGACTAATCTAGAGGCCTTTCCTTTACTGTGCAGTCTGACGGAATTTCAGGTCAAAACACTTAAGGATAGGGAGCTATTTCAGAAATTCTCACACAACCACCTGTCTTTGGTCTAAAAATGATCTGTGAAACTTTGGTGTCACTTAGTTTGCTTACTGGTTGGGAAGTAGTTTCATGGGTTCATGGAATAGAGTACACGTGTCTGTTTCTGGTCACTGCCTCTGTCAAAAGAATATGGCCAGGCCTGAGTATTTTGAAGTTCTCATGAATACTTCTCATGTTGCCTTGTACTGTTAAATGCAGGAAAGGACAGTCTTTGCTGTTAGCAGCTTTATTTAAGGCTGATCTCTCTTCTTGAAGGGGAATAGCTCTGATACATTTTTTTTTTTTCTGTCCCAACAAATGAAGATGGGCCTTGCTCTGAGATCATAGAATCATAGGATGGTTGGTAGGGACCTTAAAAGATCATCTAGTTCTAACTTCCCTGCCATGGGCAGGGACACCTTCCAGTAGACCAGGTTGATCAAAGCCTCATCCACCCTGACCCTGAAAGATGTTAAACTCATTTCTTATGCTATGAGGCTGCTGCTTTTCTATTTTTTCTCTTCACCCTTGCCTACCCCTTACAACTCATGTTTTGTACTTTTAAGCGTAGGAAGTGTGTTTACTTTAAAGGTATGTTTAAGCACTTGCTTTTTGCTTGCAGACGAATGTAGCACTGGTGGCACCACTGCTACGTCTGGAAAACAATCACTGCCATATTGAAGAGAGTGAGCACGTACTAAAGAAGGCACACAAATACAGTGAGCTGATAATACTGTATGAGAAGAAAGGTCTGCATGAGAAAGGTAGGTATGAGGTTGGGGTGGGGAGAAGAAAAGGGATAGGAGCATGTATTCCTAGTATTGAGTTTTGTCTTTAGTGAGCTGGCACTGTTCTGAAGAGGCTTCATTTTGTGTCTGTCCTGTGATTAAATCACTCTTTGTTCCTATTGCCTGTTTGGTATATGTGATTAAAACAGAACTTTCTTTTGTCTCTGGTAGCAGAACAGGAAGAATGCTCTTGTTTTGTGTTTCAGGTTGGAATAATATTTACAGCTGCAAAGGAATTAATGTGTTTTTTTGTTGTTTTCAAAAGCGTTACAGGTACTGGTGGATCAATCAAAGAAAGCCAACTCACCTTTGAAAGGTCATGAGAGGACAGTGCAATATCTGCAGCATTTGGGTGAGTATGAAAGAGAGCATTGTTTTTGTGAAGGTGTTACTGTTGGGCTCAGCGGTTATGTTACTGTTCATCAGCTTTCTAGAGGCTGTCAAGCTAAAGGGTATCATTGTCATCTTGTCTGGTTTCTTGCATAATGCAGCTTCAAGGATAAGTTTATGAGCATCTTGTTAAAACCTGATAATCTTATTTGAAAACATTCCTTAAAGGAAAGTCTGATTTCTGGGTCTTAACTCCCAGTTGCTGAGGCTTGTAATATCTTTCAGTATTTCTGATCAGGAGGGTCAGGAGGGTAAGGAGAAACTCATGTTTTCCTAATATGTTTTATAAACTTTGTGAAGCAAATGGTCCAAATGAAAGCTCTTTTAAAGAAGCAGGTCCTAAGTTTTCTTAAAAGCTGAGAAGTTATTACCTACCAAGTACTTTCTGTGCTAGTTACTTCAGAACTACGATGCTTCTTTACTACTGGTATGAAGTATTTGGCCATTTGCTATAGAAGTCATTAGACTGGCAGGCTGGAAATGAAGGAAATTACACAAGTGAAAAGAGCAGTGCTTTTTCTACCCTAATAAAACCATTGTAAGGGAAGACTTTTGAAATGTAATTAAGACAACTGAGCTTGTTTTTTATCTGTATTGTTTATATTTGGTGGTGCTCAGTATATTAGCTAATTCTTGTTTCTGCTTGAAATCATGTTTGCAAAGTAATGAAATTGTGGCTATAGCCTGGAATGTGTGATTTACCAGACTTGAGTGGGGATTCTGTAAATTATATTTTGGTGGCTCTGAAAGCATCTGCTTGTGTTGTGAATAGAATCATAGAATAGGTAGGGTTGGAAAGGACCTTAAGATCATATAGTTCCAACCCCTCTGCCATGGGCAGGGACACCTCACACTAAACCATGTCACCCAAGGCTCTGTCCAACCTGGCCTTGAACACCGCCAGGGAAGGAGCATTCACAACTTCCTTGGGCAACCCATTCCAGTGCCTCACCACCCTTACAGTAAAGAACTTCCTCCTTATATCCAGTCTAAACTTCCCCTGTTTAAGTTTTAACCCGTTACCCCATGTCCTGTCACTACAGACCCTAATGAATAGTCCCTCCCCAGCATCCTTACAGGCTCTGATGTCTCCATGCAGCCTTCTCCAGGCTGAACAGCCCCAACTTTCTCAGCCTATCTTCATATGGGAGGTGCTTCAGCCCCCTGATCATCCTTGTGGCCCTCCTCTGGACTAGGTAGATCTTTAGGATTTTAACATTCAGCACTGCTGCTTTTTGTATTCCAGGCACAGAGAATTTGCACTTGGTATTTTCCTACTCTGTCTGGGTGCTAAGAGATTTTCCTGAAGATGGACTGAAAGTAAGTGTGGTTGAAACAGGCACCTTGCCATTAAGATACTTAATGCATTGTATGGAATTGGAGTACCCAGTGTAAGAAGCCATGTATTAATGCTAAATCCAATCATAAAATCACTGAATGGTTTGGGTTGGAGAGGCCCTTAAGATCATCTAGTTCCAACCCCCCTGCCATGAGCAGGGATGCCTTGCACTAGGCCGTGTTGCCCAAGGCTCTGTTCACCCTGGCCTCGAGCACTGCCAGGGTTGGAGCATTTACGACTTCTTTGGGCAACGTGTTCCAATGCCTCACCTCCCCCAAAGCAAAGAACTTCTTCCTTATATCTACCTGAACTTCTCCTGTTTAAGTTTAAATCCATTCTCCCGTGTCCTATCACTACAGTCACTGATGAAGAGTCTCTCTCTGGCATAAGTATATATGAGTATATAATTTATATTTTCTATGTTCAGTAATGTGGTAGGATTCTATGATTCTATGATTAGCAGTAGATAGAGCTGGACAGCCTTTCAATTTTTCTTATGCTTTTCTGGTTTTGGAATACTGTTTTGTACTAAGTGGCTATTTTACTACAACTTCTAATGTTCTTGATGTCACGCTTTTTGCACAAATGCCTGATTGAATGTTTAAAAATCAAATATTAATTTCCCTTTCTTATTTTCCTCTTCCTCTTCGACGTAGAATTGACTCCTTGTATTTGGGAGGTATTGGGCACTGTAAAAGGAGTATTAACTGAGGTGGAAGGGGGGATCTTTATTAATTCTTTCAGATGTGATATAGCTTTTGGATGCCTGAACTTCTTGTACTTCCTGTGCTTACTCTTTGGACATGGATGATGATATGCTGGGCTTCAGTGCCTCAGAGAAAATACACTGTGGTACTTAATTTAAAACAAACAAACAAAAAAATCACCGTTCCATAAATAAAATTTTGTTTAACAGATATTTACAGAAGACCTCCCTGAAGTGGAAGCTTTGCCAAGAGACAAAGTGCTCAGTTTCTTGATAGAAAATTTCAAAAGCTTGACTATTCCTTACCTGGTAAGAACTCAAATCTCTACTAGTGCACTTCATTCAGTAGAACATGTTACATGTAAGGCTTTAGCTCTCCATGTGTTGGAGGCTGATGCATTTCTCAGGGAATGCTAGCTTTGCCATAAGTTGTGCAAGGAGAAAATACTTAAAGTATATGAAATCTTGAAGTCAGGCTTGGTAAAGGCAAGCATGGAACTGTTACTTGCTTATAATAAATTACTTCCCATAGGAAGCAACTATAACTGAACCTGAACATGCATTTACAGGAGCACATCATTCATGTCTGGGAAGAAACCGGTGCAGACTTTCATAACTGTCTGATCCAGCTGTACTGTGAAAAAGTGCAGGCCTTGATGAAAGAATATCTAAATTCTTTCCCTCCAGGTATGTTTAGATTTTTCTGGTGGGAAGACGAGGGGCATGGAACAGCACAAGGGAGCCTTCACAGTGTTTTTTTGTAAGCCTACCCTGTTAACACCCAGAAGATATTCTAAGTGATGAGGGAAATGGAACAACAAAATTTGTGAGCTTATAGGGAAGTCTAATTTATTACCTCCCTAGAGGGAGCAAGTGACACTTAGTTCATGATTTAGTGGAATGGCAGCTAATGCTCCCTGAATTTTGCATGTTAAGGGTAGGGAAGGGTCTTGAATAAGTGAGTCTATTGTTTAATGGGCCATTCGATGTGTTATAAGGAGCTGAAGTAATTTGGCAGGTGCACCGGAATCCCAGCCCATCTAACAGCTTCATCAGCTTTTGATTGCTTGTAATGATTTGTCATCTTCTGTGTGCTGATGTTGTGAAACGGCTGTAATACTGTAGCTTATGTTGCTTTCATCCATATAGATAAAGCTCCAGTGCCTGCTGGGGAGGAAGGAGGAGACTTGGGGGATTACCGGAAAAAGCTTCTACTTTTTCTGGAGAAGTCTAGCTGGTATGAGCCAAGCCGACTAATCAGTGACTTCCCCTTTGATGGTGAGTTCAGTTTCCATAGGTTAAATAAACCCTATTTGCATTGTACAATGAAACCTCCTCACTTACTGTAGAATCATGATAACTAGAAACAGAGATGGCTGTATCTGTAGCTGTAGGCTGCTAGTATGGATATTAACTCTTTTTGCTGGCAAAGTTGGGTTTGTCAGTCTCTGCAGGGTTCCTGTAACAGTTGGCCTAAGACCTTGTGACATCTCCCATCACTTAAATATGTAGCTTCACATTTGTTGAGTAATTCAGGCTTATCAAAAAAGTTAAGTCTGATGTTTCTTAAGCTTACGTGAAAAGGCATAAAATGTTACTGAGACTGGTGTGAAATACAAATACAGTCTTGCTGTAACTTCAACCTGTGCTCAGACTACAGTTTTATAGTTCCTGATGTTACTCTGGTCACTAGTAGAGCTTATGTTAGCACTTCTCCTTGTAGCTATTGACTAATCCTTTGTGTTTATCACTAGGTCTCCTAGAAGAACGTGCTCTGCTCTTGGGTCGTATGGGGAAGCATGAACAAGCTCTGTTTATTTATGTTCATATTCTGAAGGACACCAACATGGCTGAAAAGTAAGGGTTTCCTGGTTTGTTTGTTTCTTTGTCCTTAGATTGTGAACGTGTGTGTGGTGGTTTGTTTCCTTTGTTTGAAGAGGCATTAAATTTAGATTCTGGATTAAAGCTTTTTAAACTGATAGAAAGTGGGGGACTTGCACTAAACCTTCCTTTTCTCAGCATTGTAATTCAGAGTAAATGGCACATTTTGTTGTGCAACCTGATTAATTAATCAGAATTGCATATACAGTCACCTAAGTTGGATGGCTTTAGTAATCAAACCAAATAAATGTTAAATTCTGTGGACTGATTCTCTGGATTCCTGGCATTTCATCTGCTTCTTTTCTGTTCTAGCTACTGCCATAAACATTATGACAGAAACAAAGATGGCAACAAAGATGTAAGTAGCTGCATCCTTTCATTCTTGCTTTTTATTAAGAATGTATTAGTATTAAGAATGTATTAGACCATTCCTACCATGTTTAGGGACCTTAAATTTTTTGTTCTGTATTGACTTTTTCAGGGTTTGTGAGGGTGAATGGGAAACTATGTATAACACCTTGTAATTCAGGAATTATTAGATGATCCTGTTTGCTTAGTTTCTTTTGTTCTTTTATTTTTTTTCTTTGTTGAGAATGTTGCTGTTATCACTGGAGTGTGTAGCTAAAATTTCGATGGAATTCAGAAGACAAAATGCTGTGTGCATATTCCACATGCATCTACAGAAAAGTTAATGATAAAGAGCAATGAAGTGTTGGTTTCTGAAAGCTATAAATGAATTGGGTAAGGTAAATGAGGAAGGTGTAATTAAAACTGCTTTTGTAGAAAATCTTTACTGAAGAAGGCAATTAAAAGGCCTTGAACATCATTGGGACTTTTCAGTTTTTGTTGTTTCAAGAATTTTGAATAGCACGAGTACAACTTACTAGTACCATTGCTGGGTTCCACCAGCACTGTCACTTTTGGTGCAGTGGTTTCAGAACTCTTCTTTCGTGTTCAACAGGTGTACCTGTCATTGCTCCGGATGTACCTCTCCCCACCAAGTGTTCACTGCCTGGGACCAATCAAGATGGAAGTGCTAGAACCTCAAGCCAATCTGCAGGCTGCTCTGCAGGTTTTGGAACTGCATCACAGCAAACTGGATACCACCAAGGTAAGAAAGACTTGTTAGTACTCAGTTTGTCCTGTTAGCAAAAGGTGAAAGTACTTGAGTAAGCAGTCTAACAGAATGTAGTGGTGTGAAGCTAAATGTATCAATTTCTATTCTATTTTGTTCTCTATTCCTCTTAATTTTTCCTAAGTAAGTATATTTTGCTCCAGGCAATAAACCTGCTCCCAGCAAACACACAGATAAGTGAGATTCGAATCTTCTTAGAGAAAGTCCTTGAAGAAAATGCTCAGAAGAAAAGATTTAATCAAGTACTCAAGAATCTTCTCCATGCAGAGTTTCTGAGGGTATGTACTCACCACCTATCATGTTCAGTATGAATTCTTCCTTATACATCATATCGTCCTGTAGGAGGCGCTGTAGTGCACCTGAAATGCATAGATGTGCATCTAGTAGGTTGAATGTCCCTTTTCAACAGCGGTGAGAACATTGGGTTTAGTTTGGATGGTGTGTGTGCCTTTGCTGTGAGTTTTTGGACTCGCTGTGCTCTGGTGTGTATGTGTGTGTGCATATACATATATATATATATATATGTAAAATTTCTTTTACTTTTTTCAAATAAACTAAAGCAGGTGATGCAGTTCTGTAGTTCATCTGAACACTCCTTAGTGGTTAGAATGCCTTGGTTTGTGAACCAGGCTAGTTGAAAGTAAAATCCTACAGTTCGTATAGCTTGAGTGTTGGTTAATACCACCTGCTCTTCTCTACGGACCTGCTGCTTTTGTGCTGTACAACTTATTAATGTAGATGTAGCCACTGACATTTAAACCTTATGACAGTTTTCAGTTTAACCAGACTAGAAGGGAGCTGTGGTGTGGCATTGTTTTTTGAGGAATGTCTTTTAATTTGTGATTTATTTTTCTGTAGGTCCAGGAGGAGAGAATCTTGCATCAGCAAGTGAAGTGCATTATTACTGAGGAGAAGGTGTGCACTGTATGTAAAAAGAAGATAGGTAACAGGTGAGAGAGTGTATACCTTAAAGCTTGGGAAACTGAGTCAGATATGAATCTGGTACACTTAAACTTGTTGCAGAACTCAGAATGTGTACATACATGGAGAAAACTTCAGTATGAGTGAGACACTTCAGAAATGTTTGAATTACAAATTACATAGCTCAGCTGAGTGGCTGGGAAAACATCAGAGCTTTAGTCAGTGAAGTTTACTGCAAGAATTTAGTCCTGTTTTCAGTAAAGGAATAAAAATTCACTTTAGAAACTCGTAAGACTTCTTACTTCACAACTCTACAAGGTGGAAAATCACTGAATTTAGAAAATTTTCTACAAACACTGCCTACTACCTGCTTCTTAACTAGAATTAAGAAGGATGATGTAAAGAATCTCAAACGGAGAAATATGTGTAATAGTTTTCTATATCTGATGGCTCTGTGGTTTGCTGGCTGATTTACAGATTGCAGCCTAATTTTCTTAGACATCTATTAGCAGAACTAATTCACTTGATACCTACTCCTTCTAGTAGGTAATTATGGGTTAGTATAGGAAGCAGATTTTATTTGTCCTTTTTCCTCTTTAAACCCCAGTGAAATGCCACACAACTTATTTATTGTTTATCTACTTGATGTGAACCCCCTGTCATATCAGCATTCACAATGATAAAGGTTCTTTTTCCAGGACATTTTAATGAACATAAGTCTAATTATATTTATTGCTGTGTATATTCACTTTTTTTTTGCTGTTAGTATATAGCATGTAGCATTGGATTTTAAATTTGCATAAGCAATATGCAATAATAATTAAATTATTAATTTTATTTTAATTTATTAATTAAAATATTATTAATGCATATAATTAAATATGCGTATATGTCCATATAAATATTTTGTCTGGCTTTCTCAGGAGTGTATTTGGGCTGTAGTTAAAACAAGAAAGTGTCACTTGCATGTAAGCATCTAGTTCTGATTCTGCATAACTTGGATGCTTTTGTTTGAATAAGGAAAACTTTGTCTTTATTAATAATTTTTGTGTTCTGTCTCTTTACAGTGCATTTGCTCGATACCCTAATGCAAAAGTTGTGCATTATTTCTGCTCCAAAGAAGTCAACACATTGGATACCTGACCTTGTTATGGTCCCAACATTCATATGAAACTCAGAACTGACGACTTCAGAAGTTGATGCCTCTTGAGATATTTTTTGAGGCTTGTTGCTAGGTTCTTTTACACTGGGTAGAAGTCATTTGTATCTCTGAACTGACTGTACCAGCTGGCAATATTGATTTACTAGAAAATGACTTTAACCATGTTATTATAGCGCTGGCAACTACAATGAACCTCTCAGTACTCAGATGAAGAATAGAAACTGATTTTTGTAGTGAGTTTTGTATTGCACTCCAGCCTTGTGGATGAATTGTTAGACCGCTGTTGGGCATTCAGCACAAGTCAAGTTTTACTACAAAACTTACTTCCTTAGGGTGACAATGTTGTGATTTGGCCTTGAATGTAAATAGTTCTTCAAAAAAGGAAATTCCTTTAAAGTCTTCGCAGCTGTATCAGTGTTGCATGGAGATCACAAGGAGTTTGGCGTAGAGGAGGCTTCTTTGTCTATATCAAGACCTAGAAAATAAAATTTTACTTTCATCTCAGTAATGGGAATGTTGAAGTGCTTGCCAAAGGAAGTATTCAGTGTTATCACCTGACCTTCTGATGAGATGATGTTTCACAGGAGATAGACAGTAGGTACCACTAGTAAGCTTTTTTTTTCTTTTTACTTCAATTTGAGAGCTGTAAATGGAATTAACTTGCGTGTTGTTTGCACTACATTTGTTTACTCTTAGCATGAGTGGAAGCTCGGAGACTATTCTAAGTAGGTCACATCTGCACTCACAGCAAAAATCAAAGAACACCCTGTAAAGCAACTTCTGAAGGGAGTGAACTATAGTTATTACTTGAGCTTCTAGACTACATGTGAGATGTGTGTATATAAGTTCTTTGTTCTCTGGTTCACTTTCCATCATTGAAGTAAACTCAAGACTATTTCAACATCTCTCTATTGTAAATGCTCTAGAACTGTGTTCTGCTCGGGCTGGTACTATTTGTAAGTTACTCTTGGCCCAGAAGTCTTAACTACAAGAGCTAGATTGTACCATACTCCTTGTAGGCTGTAATATTTTTGTCTAACTTATTTTTCCACAAACTTTATAGCAGATTGGTTATTAGGGATATTAAAATGTTTGGTGCAGAAAGAATCTGTATAGTGATAATGAAAAGGCAGCAGTAGCAAATAGTCTAATAGAGTGACTATTTGACTCCCAGTGTCCCTGGTCTAGCAATACTTGTAATTATTAAATAGTATGGAGCATGGCATGTCACTACCAGATACCACTTCTTAACGAATAAGCAGATAAATAAAGCCTGTCTGCCTAAAAGTGCAATTGGATTTCAGTTAACATTACAGGTTTACTTATGTGAGTGGTTTCTAGGAACAGATCTGCTGTAGGCTGGCAAGAGTCCTAATTCATTTTCATTTGCCAGTGTTGACAGTTTCCCGTGGTAACTGTTTTTTGCCTTTCCAGATGTGTTTGTATTTATTGTACATATGCCATGCATTCTTGTGGATTTGTTGGTCCAGTGTTTTGCTACTTCTGTTCTTGGATGTCTTGGGTGGTATTGCTGCTGATGTCTTTCTGCAGAGGCTGGGTAGAGGGAATTTGTGCTGTTAATGTTTTTAACCTTGTATTTCTTCTATTTGAAGAAGAGAACCTAAAAATACTTACATTGGATTTGCACATTCTGTACAGATCTTTATATAATAGTTCAGGTACAGAGGGAAGATGGTTTGGGAGAGTTGTGTTTACAGGTCATTGAGAATGCAAGAAGGGTATTTAAAAGCACCCTGTATTCTTTGTATACAGATATAACAATATGGCTCCAATTTTTACCTATCTTATGTTTAGTACTGTTAATCTGATTTACCTTCATTGTCTGCTATCAGGGGAGCTGTATTCACATCAGAGAATCTTCATTGTGCTCTTACGTAAGCAGTTAAGGTTGTGCCTCTGTTCACTGCATACCTTTTTCAGACATGTGGTCTGTGCTGTAATTTATTTTTTGTTGGTTCTCACAACGTGGTTGGGGTTTACTAACCATACAGCAGGTTTATCTAAAGCAATAGATTGTAATAAATGTTGTGAACCAGTGTGCGTTTCAGTCATTGTGCAGTTAAACTTCTCTGAGCTGCTGTAGATTTCTTTTTATCTATTAGTCCTTCATTTCTCCTGGAATTCAGACCCAATGCAGGGCCTCCCAGTATCACTCCTGCTTTAATATTTGTCAATCAAATGAGGCCATATCATATGAAGACTGTCATCACTTCTCAGCTTTGGTTTTTAAATCTGCAAGTTTATAATATGCTTGTGAATACTCTCAAAATCCTACTAAAACCACTTTTGTATTCTTGCTTTGAATAATGTTTTTGAAAATCTTATACCATTAAATATGTACTTATTGGAGAACACTGTAATTACTGACAATTTTTTTGAGTGGTGGTATACTGTTCTGGGGTGGGAGGGATGCTGAGCTCTTTGATTAAATTAAGAAGTGTTTCGATTCCCAGGTTTTTCAGTTGCTTGAATTGTAGGTTGTAGAAGAGTGTTGGTAGTATAATAAAGATCTTCAGCTTTCCCATTTATAGAAGCGTGAGATTCTAGCATTGAAGAAGTCTGTTGTCTTCATGTTGAACATTTGAGTATATTGGTATTTATGGAGAAAACCAACCCACCAAGTCCCCTCTGCTGCCCAGTTGAAACCTTAATAGCATCCTTTTGAATCTCAATATTGTCTAATTTTGCACTGCATCTTGTCTCTCCTCATAGTGCTGCTGATGGGAGCAAAAGGAGTCCCTTGTGATATCTGTGCACATTTTAAGTACTGTATAGTATCGTTAACGATGGTGTCATTTGTTTATGACGTTGACAAAAAAATAATGAAATACAGATGTACATCTCTACCTTTACCACTGTGGGGATGCTAATCCAAGCGAGAGTAAAGTTACCGGGAGTGAAGCCATCTTTGTCATGTTTTGATTCCAGTCTGCTTGCTTGTTTTCTTAGTCTGATGGAAAATGGCAAAACCAAGTAGCTTCTCTAGTTACTGTCTGTTGACAGTGTCTAGGTAGATAACACTGCACACGAACACTGCTAACAGATGATATGTTCTAAAGTGCTTTCAGTTTTTCTTGAGAGAGAAATTCAAGGGCAGTTCTGTAAACATGAGATCTCTGTGCTGAGATTTAAGCAGAAGAAGAGAAAACTTCAGGAAAAGGCAGGTAAGTCTGATTTTAAATGCAGTTGGACACACACTGTATAAAGTGCAGACTTTCTATGCTGCCTATAATAAACTGTTCAGAATAAGTGTGATTTCTTCATGTTAGCTTACTGTGTGAAGCTGTCTCAATTTTCCTGTGCTATGTAGCAAGCTATATATTAGATTAAATAAATCCAACTTATGGTTCTAGAATTTTTCAAGGATAAATAAAACCTAATATAATGGCCCTTCACTTTCAATGCAGTGGTACGTAGAAATGCAAAGAACTTGCCTTTTCAGTCCATTGTCTACCATATTGCTTACTACTGCATAAGAGCTTTACAGCAGTTGCTGGCTGTTTTGCAATGGTATTATGTGTGCTTTTTGCCTGCTCATTGGCTCTCAAGTCTGTGAATTGACTAACTAGTACTGACTTGTTTGTGTTGCAAATGCCGGTGCCTATGCTTTTACTAATTTTCTTAAATCCTGATCTAGTGACTGACACTAATGACAGGAAATGATTAATGAATGGAACCTTGCTGAGAATGTGTCACGTTCTCATGTTTGCGTGGGGCTGGTGACATGCTGCATCACTGGCTTTCGTACATTCTCTGCCACTTTCTAATTGTTGAAAAACCTGAGTTTGTTTTTCAGTCTGCTCCCTCAGTTTAAGCTCTTTAATGAAAAGCTTCAGACAACCCAACTGTGAGCAGCTGTTAATAAACTGATCACTTCCAATAAAACAAATTCCTTTACTAGTTATTTTTAAGGCCCAGGAAGACTCATAAAGAATCTTCCCTCTCTGTCATACAGTTTTTCAAGAGCCTTTGTTGGAAGAATCACGACTGGGCTACATGGAAATGAGAATAAAGGGGGGACTTGTGCAGGTTGCTCACATAGTGAGAAGTTAAACATGGTGTATCAATATTCTCTGAGGCATCCTAATACAGCCCAAATTGTTTTGTCTCCTGTCAGGCCTTTCTGAAACTTGTCTGAATAGCTACAGTCGATGAGCAGTTTGGCTTTGCTTCAGGCTTGTAAGATGGGAATTTCTTTCTGTTTAAAAGTACTCTTTTTTAGGGTATGCTGAAACTCTGAAAGGGTTTAAAATGGCCAAAGTCTGAGATGAGGTTGCTGCAACTCTCAAACTAAATCTGGACTGGGGGTTTTGAGCTTGCGGCTTGATCATGGAGCAGTGCTTCCTCCTACCAAGGGCTCCTCAGTTAGGTGCTGCTTTGCTGCCCTTATCTTTTACCTGTATTTGGAAACCCTGGCAGCGAGGTTTGGAAGTGGGTTGTTCGGCAAGTGCAAGCCACACCTCTGCTCCCCACAGCTGGAGCACAGCCTAGTCCTGCCCAAGACTTCAGACTGAGCCTGTTGCGGGCAGCCCTTCGCAGCTCTGTGTCGGGGGACTCTTCATTCTCTGCACTTTCCTGTCTCAGGTTTTCTGTTGTGACTACAGGACACATTTCCCATGTTCCATGAGGTGCTGCGGGGCACGATTCCACCCAGAGTCCTGCCTTTTCTGGCAGCTGTGCTTTTCCAAAGGAAGGAGAGGAAAGAGACTGGGTTTTACCACAGGCGGGTAAGACAGCATTCCTCAGCTGATGTGTCCGGCAGTGACTTCTGCTACTGCACGTGTGGAAAACTGATCCTGCATTTCTGCAGGACTTGATCAAAAAGTTTAGGGGAGAATTTTGAGTGAGAATAATGCTAAGGGAGATCTCATTATTGATTAAATTCAGAATCTGTGTGAGGCAGAGCAGGTCTCTGTTTCCTTGGCTTTTTGGGGAACAGATTTAAGCTGATGACAACTATATGGAGTCCAAAATACTGGACTTTTTATCAACAGAGATAAAATAGTGTTTGTGTTTTCTTGCAAGATATCCTTGATTACCGTTCCCCTTCCTTTCTGCTTTCTACCTTATCCCACGGAGCTTAATGATCTAAAATAAGCAAAGATTAATGATGATGTCACCCCCTGTTCATAATGCTGACCAACCACATTAGATAAAGGGGTTTCACTGTGTTTGCCTTTTAATTGGTAATCATTCCATTGTATAAAATGGTGTGGCCAATAACCTCGGGTTTGAACACCAAGTGTTTGTGAAGGAGTCTCTGCCTAGGAGATCAGATCTGTTATCTGATTACCTGTTCTCTCCCACTGCCCCAAAATCTGCAACTTAAAATTGGGGTGACCGTTAAATATCACAGTTAAATGTCCTCTCTACAGTTCTTACTGACTTTCTTTTAAATGTTGTTTAGTAGTTGGGAAATTGGGCTGCAAGAGACTAGTGTTAGTCTGATGTGATTTCCATTAACCTGTAAACCACTGAATGTGATATTTCCCCTTAGGGGCTCACTATGGAAATAAATAGAAATTCAATATGGCTTAGCATAGTTGTGCTGGCTGGTAGGGAGAGGTTTTGTATTGAGTGGGGTATGGGGCAGCAGATCACCCTTTTGTCTTTGTAGGTGAATTCAGTGTAATCAGATCTTTTTGATTTCTGAAGTTCAGTCTTAATTTCACACACTAAAGACAAACAACAATAAACCAGGAGCAAGCTCAGTGTTTGCTGCTGCTATTATGATACTTAGCTGTTGGCACTGTGCAGATCACCTTATTGATTCTAAACCTAGCCCTCCAGAAGATCATGGTTCTTAGGGCTGGGTCTGTGGTCTCCTCTCATGTCTATGGGTGCACACTTCTGGAGAAGAAGGGGAAGTGCAAGTGGTGCTGAAGAATGCCAGGAGTTTGCTTTTGGGTTTAAAAGCAAACTTGTGAGACTTTAGCCACAAGGAAGGGGATTATGGGCAGCAGTGTTTACTTGGGAGCAGGAACAAGCTGGGAAGAAAATGCTCCCTTGGTAAAGTGGACACTTCTTTGAGCTACCTGGTTTGCTTGGTAGCTGTGAAAATGAAGGAAAATATGGCTTAGAAGTTACATTTTTATTTGCTGTTGACAGGGTTTCTGTAATGAAACTGACAAGCTTACGGTGAGTCCTCTGCATCCACTGAGAGATGTGGAGTGGATCCTAGCCCTTGCATCCCACTCTAAGAGCAGGTAGTCTGGGCTGTCTGAGGGTAGAGACTACTGGGATAGCCTGTTCTGCAGTTGCTCGCTGTTGCGTTGACACCTTCAGTTTAGATGAAAGATACAGTTAGCAGGGTTGAGTATGTGAACATTCAGTCTTGTACTCTCATTTAAAGACCTTGAGGTTTGGGGTTTTTTTTTTGCCTCAAATGCCCTCTCCTGAGCTCTGGAAAAGGGGCAATTCTGAAAAATCAATAAACGACAAAGTAGGAATTGGTTGCTTGCACCGTTGCATGTATTGGTATGTTGTCATGTGCACTGGTATAGGCAGATCTGTTATTATTTATTGCTCATTTCCCATACAGATTTGCCTGCCTTTTCCTTGATGGGTTCATATAGAGCATATCTGATACTTTCCTGCTTCATTAGTCTGCGAGGTTCACAAACATGTTATGACCTTGCTGTGCCTTTGATGAAAGAAAAGAGGAGAGGCACATAAGAAGGTTAGTTCTGGCATGACTGATTGCACAGACTTGGGAGCACAGTGAAATGTCTGTTGTGTTATATGCCCTTGCATTTTCCACACCCTGATCATGATTTATCCTCAGCTGTGTAATGACTGACTGCAAATCAAAGGTTGTTAGAGACCTTTGGAAAAGACTTTCGTTTGAACACGTGACTATATGTTGACAGATGCCATGTTGTAAAAGACAGATATGCTATCTTCAGGGTGTTCTGTGTTTCCTCTGCTAATAGTGTCTGAGTTCCAGGCGATAGTCAGGCTACATTGAGTGAAGATTGCTTTGACAGCAGTGGAGGTGTGATGTGGCTTCATTTCTCAACAGTCTGAAGAGTTGCAGCACCTTTAGGAAGTTGCTGAGGTTAATATATGCAATCTTGAATTTCTGTCTGTAGTCCATTACCCAACTCAATGAGGTAGAAAGGAGGTCAGGCTTTGCCTGAGAAACTAGTGTCAGTGACTGAACAAAATACGGGTGATTAGGAATGATTAAAAAAGAAGAAAAACTAGAGTCTGAAGGATAGAGCTAATGGTTCAATATCTTATTCCTAGAAGCAAGGGGGGGGAAAATGAGCATTCAACATGTTGATGTTGCCCTTTAAGAGTAATAGTAGTATAATTGAAGTTTGCAAAATTTAATTTGGCACCTATGTGTGAGGTATCTTTGGCAATGCATATAATTTTTATCCTTTGCTTGTTGGTTAGGGTGGGTCGTACTCAGTGCACAGATGTTCAGTGTACTATGTATGTCATGGTTTTATTGTGTTGCACTCTCTGAGCCTTTCCCAATAACCAATGGTGTGAAACAAGGTTGCGTTCTCGCACCGACCTTATTCACAATCTTCTTCAGCATGATACTCCAAAGGGCTACAGCAGACCTCGACGAACAAGATGGCATTTATATTCGATGTCGTACCGATGGTAGCCTATTCAATCTAAGGCGACTGAAGGCCCACACTAAGACCCTAAACCATCTTGTCCGTGAACTGCTCTTTGCTGATGATGCCGCCCTTGTTGCCCACACAGAAGCAGCTCTGCAGCGTTTAACATCTTGCTTTGCGGAGGCGGCTGAGGTTTTTGGGCTGGAAGTCAGCTTGAAGAAGACAGTAGTCCTCTACCAACCTGCACCCCAAGAAGATTATCGCCATCCCCATATTACCATCGGCGAGTCAGAGCTTAAGACAGTTCAGCAGTTCAGCTATCTGGGAAGCATCATTTCCTCGGATGCCATGATCGACAAAGAGATAGACAACAGAATAGCAAAGGCATATAGAGCCTTTGGAAAACTCCATAAAAGAGTCTGGTGTAATAAACACCTGAAGAAAAGTACAAAGATCAGTGTCTACAGAGCCATTGTATTGTCTACTCTTTTATATGGGTCTGAATCATGGGTCATCTACCGTCATCACCTGCGACTCCTGGAACGCTTTCATCAGCGCTGCCTCCGTACAATTCTAAACATCCATTGGACTGACTATGTGTCTAATGTCACTGTCCTCGAACAGGCAGGGGTCACCAGCATCGAGGCCACATTGCTGAAACTGCAGCTGCGCTGGGCAGGGCACGTCTCTAGAATGAAGGATCACCGCCTCCCCAAGATCGTGTTTTACGGTGAACTTGCCACCGGTAGCCGCAAGAGAGGTGCCCCAAAGAAGAGATACAAGGACTCCCTGAAACAATACCTTAGCCTTGGCCATATTGACTACCATCAGTGGTCCACCTTGGCCTCCAATTGGGAGACTTGGAGGCACACCATACATAATGCCGCTGACTCCTT
Organism: Neopsephotus bourkii; assembly: GCF_033783945.1. Classification (NCBI taxonomy): domain Eukaryota; kingdom Metazoa; phylum Chordata; class Aves; order Psittaciformes; family Psittacidae; genus Neopsephotus; species Neopsephotus bourkii. The sequence goes on along the minus strand of NW_026902298.1, from coordinate 13,058,462 downwards.
TGAGAGCTCACGAAGAACTAGTCTCGAGGAGAAAAGACAACGCAGGAAGAATCGTGTCCCACCTGTTCCACCCAAGGAGACCTTCTGCTGTGCTTTTTGTAGCCGGATTTGCCTATCCCACATTGGCCTTCTTAGTCACCAGCGCGCTTGTAGTAAGCGTGGGTAAATGCCCTTCCCAAATCTTCGTTCGCGAAGTCAAGCCATGAGATTGTGTTGTTCAAACCCTGTTTTGCAAAAGCTGGCAAGTATGCTTAAGTGATAGGGAAAATTCCACAAGTATATGACTGCTTAGCAAACATAGTACGCTTCCGTTTATCAGATAAAGAATACTGAAAAGAGGTTGACAGTCCAGGGTTCATTTGTTTCGTTGAGATCCTAGCTAGTGATATGTAGGGCCTGTGTTCTTACTTAATGTTTGGTACTCCGCAGCATTTTGTTGTAAGTGACAATCCTGTTGAATTCAGCTGTAGGTGAATACTGAGTGTATCTGAAATCAAACTCTGGTCTCAAGCCAACCATTCAGAAAATAATGAAAGTGAAGTAGCAACCACTTACAAAAAGCATTTTGAAATGGGAGTTAAGAATACGAGAAATTTTTAGCTGGCCAGAATTGTGTCATATCTGATGGAAACAAGGCAGAATCCCATTCAGGTCATAAGCTTTAGATAATTACTTCTGTGCAGTCTCAGCACTAAATCCCTTCAAGCTGTTTCCTCTTGGCTTCTGCTGCCCTCCCCCAGCTTGTCCTACATGACATTCCAGGATTCTCTCAGCCTATTTTTCTTTCCTCTTCACATCTGTGCATCTAGATACTAATATTACTTTCCAAAAATAGCTTCCTGGCAGCTTTCAAGAGCAAGAATTGCATTTTGTTCTATGCTGGGTAAAGTGGTGTGCACATTTAGAGCGCTGATACCAGCAACAGTCCAGAATGAAAAGGAATTTAAGGTTTGCCTTTTGCTCAAACTGCCAGGAAGTATGTGTTCTTACAAGAAAGTGGGGTTTTCCTCCTTGCAAACAGCATGTGCTTTCTATGTCTTTAGACCATGCTGTTAATATTCTTGCCATGTCTGCTGTTACTCAAGCATGCATGTGCCCTTGGCAAGTAGTCTTGAACTAGCCAAGGCATGCTTAAAATTATTTGAGCAGCTTCAGTATCTGTTTATCCTTCAGCAGGAATGAATTAGTGAAGCCAAAATAATCTATAATTAGAGGAAACCCTAAATCAGGGACTTATTTTCTAAGGTCTGTGAGGAGTTACCCTAAGACATCACTCATGCTGAAAGGGAATTGGATTTCCTTCTGGACTCCTTTAGTCTTCCTCCAGAACGTCAAAAGTGCTGCCTATGTTCCTGGACTGGCTTATGAATGGCTTATTTTTGGTTGGCTGATGAGATCCATTTCTCTGGACTGATACTAGTGCAGTTATAGAGCAGGTATTGCAGTTGGGTTACATGCTGAGCTTGATCTTTTTGTTCTTTTTTTCAGTGGGAGAAGCACCCTTACTACAACCTAACGGTAAAAGTTCTCCGAGCCAGAAACATCAAGGGTACAGATCTGTGTAAGTATTTAGTAAAGTTATTAAGAAAACAGGTGGTTTGTTCAATGTATACCTGTGACACAGGTAGCATTGTTACAGGAACTTCTTATGTATATATAGTGTACTTCTTTTACATCTGAATAAAGGCTTCTCTTGTAAAGCATCATATATATATTAATAGTTTGATGTGAGGCTAAGCTACAGATGAACTCTGCTGCTTTGCAGAACAGTATCAGGTAAGTCCTGCTGATGTTTTCCTTCCCCCTCCTTTACATGTCCTCCTATGGCCTGTTGTATGTTCCTTTGGATTCAGCCCTCCAGTCATGGCAAATTTCACCCTTGCTCCCACTGAACAGTCTTCTTGCACCTGGAAGTAGCAGTCTTCAGTTCTAGCTTCCAAATGCTTATTTTCTCAGTTGGATTAGTGCTTTCTTTCATGTGCTTGCTATTCTGTTTATGTCATTGAAGCTTTTCAGGACCTACGTAGTTGACTGATTCAAAGAGAAACTGCTTTTTACATGTTCCTGGTTTTGGTAGCATGGTATATACTCCTTTCCTCTTACTCACCTGTGTTGAGTAAGCCTCCAGGGCATTTGGAACTTTAAAACTAATTTGAGATTTAATTCCTTCAGATTTAATATAGTAAGGTAGTCTGGCTTCCTAAACTTTATATCTGGATTCCAACACTAAACTACAAGAATACCAAATTACTGTTCAATGAATGGAAGACCCTTTTGAAAGGTTGAGGGCTAGAATCACAGGATAAAGAGAAGTTCTTTTTATGGCCTTTCTCTTCAGCTGAAGTAATGAACGGTTCCCATACTTGCATTGTTAAGGAGCCTTAACTGGAAGAAGGACAGACTTTGAGACGATCTGTTGTTTTCAGGGAATGGAAACAGAAAGCTCAGCTCTTGGCCAGACTGGAGGAGGGTATAGCAGTGGTGGATATTGTGTATTTGGACTTTTGTACTGTCTCCTATAAGATTCTCAGAGAGAAGCTGATGAAGTATGTACTGGAGGAGCAGACAGGGAGAAAAACTGTCTGAATGACAGAGTTCTGAGAGTAGTGATCAGCTGGAAGCCAGTAACTAGTGGCATCACCTAAGGGTCAATTCTGGGTCCCCTATTGTTCAATGTCTTCATTAATAATGTGGATGATGGAGCAAAGTGTACCTCACTTTTGCAGAAAAGGACCTGGGGGTCTTGTTGGACAGCAGGCTTACCATAAGCCAGCAATGGGCCCTTCCTGGAAGGAAGGCTAACAGTATCCTGGGTGCATTAGGAGCAGCATTGCCAACAGGACAAGCAAAATGATCCCCTCTACTCAGTACTCGTGCAGCACTGGTGAGGCTGCATTTGGAGTAGGGTGTCTACTCCAGTAGTTCAGGGCTTTCTGCTATTGGGAGGTACTGAAGCTACTGAAAAATCTTGTGAAGGATCAGTAAGATTTTAAACAGCCTGGAGCATCTGTCATGAGGAAAGGCTGCAGAACAGAAGGCTCAGGGAATCTTATTGATCAAGTATCTGAAAGGAGGGTGTTAAAAAGATGAAGCCAGACTTTTCAGTGGTGCCTGGTGACAGAACAAGAGGCAATGGTCCTGATATTGGCAGTAACCTTCTTTTGAAAAGTTATCTTCCTCTTTTTGGATAGTGGCCTCTTTTATGAAGGGCTTTATGGTTTGGATGAACCAAAAAGATACATAGGTAGCCAGTGTTCAGTTTGCTGCTTTTTAAGGATTTGTATGTCATTAAAGGTTTTTGCTTTGCAAGTCCAGCCTTAAATTTGTACATTGCTATAATGCAATGAGATCTAGAAAATGAGGAGCTTATAGGAAAGAGTATGTTTGATTGCGGTTGTTCTGATGTCTGTCTCCACACTCTCTGCTCTAGTGTCCAAGGCAGACTGCTATGTGGAACTAAAGCTGCCCACTGCATCTCCTACAGTCTTCCGAACTCAGGTTGTTGACAACTCTGATAACCCAGAATGGAATGAAACTTTCCAGTATCGAATCCATACGGCTGTCAAGGTAAGAAGTGCGCTTTGTGGAGCTGGTTGGTCTATCTGCACTTGTGCACTGACTTACTTTTTGTACTTCATTCAGAACCAGGGCATCTTTATTGACCTCAAACCTGGTGTTGCTTGTAAGGTGTCAATCATCTTCAGTGGTACAAAAAGCTGCACTATGCATGTCCAGTGATAATCACAGGAGTTTGTAACTACACTCTCATGTAAATTGTCGCTAGAATTTTCATAAATGTCCTTGTGATGCAACTCAGGAAAGGGAGGTTATGGCACTACCTGGTAGTTTAAGGAAATACCTTGATAAAGCAAGTTTCTATCTACTTTCACAGAGTGGCTGTTGCCTTCTTGTAGCTCTACCTGCCATACACAGCCAAGTGTAAGCCAAGCCTCAGAAAACCTTTTAGCTGAGCACTGTCAACTAGGAGCTTTTTGCTTAACTGTGCTGCAAGCCTTGCTGGAAATAACAAATGCTCTTCAGGAGTGGAAAAGGGGAAAGGTATTGATAAATGCTTGTAGTGACAGGACAAGGGGGAATGAGGTTTAAACTTAAACAGGGGAAGTTTAAGTTAGATACAAGGAAGAAGTTTTTTTACTGTGAGGGTAGTGAGGGACTGGAACAGGTTGCCCAAGGAAGTTCTGAATGCTCCATCCCTGGCAGTGTTCAAGGCCAAGTTGGATGGAGTCTCAGGTGACATGGGCTAGTGTGTAGTGTCCTTGCCCATGGCAGGGGGTTGGAACTAGATGATCTTAAGGTCCTTTCCAACCCTAACTATTCTATGAGTCCATGATTCTAATGCAGAAAATGTCTATTGCATGCAGCTGCTCAGGGTTGTGGAAGTGTTTCCGTCTTTTCATCTGAGGCTGTTTGGTTCTCTTTGGTTTTAGAACATTCTGGAATTGTCACTTTATGATAAGGATATCCTTGTCAGCGATGAGCTTACATCTATTGTCTTCGATGTAGCGGGCATGAAGTTGGGTCAGCCCCTGCTGCGCACTTTCAAGTTGAACCCTGAGGTTAGTCCCTAGCTTCTTCCCAGGTCAGCTGTGAATAGCGGCAGCTCATCATTACAGAAATCCTGCAGTACATGCTAATTGATTTATCTGTGTTGTAGAAGCCAGAAGGGGAAAAAGCATCAGGAGGTGATGACTCCTGATGCATTTATGTTTTGTATGCTTTTACTATTGCCTGAGATGCTTCTAAAATCCCTGGTGATTTGTGTGTGTGTGCGTTCCACAGTCTTTGGGATACCCAGCTAAATGAAACTGCTGTCTTTCAGAAGCTATTAAAAAACCTTTAAAGGGAATAGATTTTTCAAGAGACTATGGGGGCATAAACTGGGCTTAAAATGAAAGGCACCTTCAATCAGCAATAATTGTGTGGACTGCAGACTGTCTTATATAGTTGGTTGTTGATTGTCAATTTGCAATGAAGAAGTTTGTTACTGCAAATGTTACCTCTATATTTAACAAGTGCAATGACTAAGAAAATCTTATTTTCCCTGAGTTATGTTCACTTACCTTCAACTTCTGCTTCATGTATGTTACATTGGTGCATGAGCTGCTGTAAGTCCTTGTGCGTTTGTTTATGGACTTGAGACAAGACAGCTTGGTTTAAAGCCACATCACTGGTCTGATCTTCTTTTGTAACTCCCTCAAACACATTGCTACAATAGGTCTGGAGTAAAGGTGAGCTAATGATGTGTTTACTTGAGAAACTGGGCTTCAGTGCTGTTGGTGTTGGTCAGAAGCAGACCAACTGGTATGCAGTTAGCAGGAAGTTGTTGATCAGTGTCACAGGCACTCTAAAAGATTCGTGTTCATGGAAAGAGGATTAGTAACTCATCTGTTCCCAGTAACTCTATCTTGATTGCCAAATGCTTAAGCCATCTTGATCAGTAATTATGGAACTGTAAACTTCAGTAAAGAGAATAACTCAAATTGGCTTCTACTTCATTATTTTAAGAGCTGCATCAGGTGTGGTATCAAGAATTTACTGTAAGCTATGGTAGGGGAAAAGATGGGTGGATCAGTGTCTGTACAAGACAAAGACAGCAATGAGCTAAGAGCAATCTGCTGAAATGACAAATGGGAGGCAGCACAAAGCCTCATGTAGAAGCTGTTTGCAGAGTTGGTGCTGCAGTAGTACTTAAGCCAGAGGAGACTATTTTTTTTCTCATTAGCAGAGCAATGGATCTGAGACTCAGCTCTCACTGTATGCACTTGTGTCCTCAAACACAGATGCTGTCTGGTCATATAGGATATATCTGGGAGGAGAGGAATCTTTAAAGAACAGCAAAAGGCATAAATTTTTACCTTCCAAAATTTAACTGGAGCTTTTGTCAAAGCAATAAAAATAGTTACTATAGTTTATTATAGGAAGAAAGCTTAATCTCTTATATTCAAAATCAAGGATCTTAAATTTATATCCAAAATATAAATATAAGATCCTTATACTTATATTCAAATATTATATTATATTTATACTTATATTCAAAATCAAGGATCACCTGTATTCGACTTTTATTTTCAAAGGCTAATGAAGAGCTGGATGTAGAGTTTTACTTGGAGAAATGGTGAGTCTTACCTGAAGAGCTGAATGAACTTCTGCTCTGCAGATTTCTTGTTTTAGTTGCTCTTTCTCTGCAGGGACAGTTTTGCCTATAAAAAGGCAGGATGGTTTTCTGTGGTGTTCAGGTTGATTCACCAATAGCTGATCACAAATAACCTTAAAGATCCAGTTGCCCAAATTTTTGGGGTATCAACAAAGAAATAAAATTTTGCTGGACATCATGGGAATGACAGCACTGCAAAGGAAATTAAGATTTTGTGGATGGGTTACTTAAGAGGGGAAAGCTTTCACAGTTAACCTTTCAGTGTAAACAAATGAATGCTTTATCTTTCTGATAGTCTATCTAAGCTCGGCTTTTCTCTAGGTTATCCAAATAACTGAGATGTGGAGACCTTGTAGTTGCAGACAAATTTTCTTCAGTATTTTCCCCCCATTGCTCTGTGTAGGGAAATATTCTTGCTACTGGTCTCACACGCTGAGGGCCTTTCTTCCCCATGCTTATCCAGGCATTTAGTTTGTGAAATAGGATGAAACAAATTTTAAACAATCCTAATGAACATTAAATCTCTTCCTTTCACAGCCCAGATGCCCCTACAAAGGTACTGACCAACGGAGTCCTTGTGGTGAGTACATGGAAGTCAGTTACATATGTGTTGGGATTGACTTCTTTGGAAAGTTTTCAGTAGTGAGAGGACAAGAATTGTTGAAATTTCTACTCCTGCTTCCAAATTGTTCCTTTTCTCTCCAGCTTCTGCCTCTCTGGCAGGTTCTGAAGAGGTACTCAAACATGCATGAAAAAAGGTAAACCAACAGAAAACCCCCAGTTGTTGAGACCTTGTAGCTGTGAAGAGCTGGTTGTAAAACACCACAGTTACTGGAATGGGAATGGTGGTTTTGATTTTGGAACAAGAGCGCGTAATGAAAGAAAACTTGTTCTTTATTGGAAAGATCAAAATAACCCTCAGTGTGTTTTTGGCAGCTGTATGCCTACACCTAGTATGGTAGGTGGATTAAGCTTCAACAAAGAAATGAACTAAAATGTCATAATTGGAGTTAGTTTCTTCTTTTCATAGGTTCATCCTTGCTTGTCTCTGCAAGGCACTGTCAACAAAGAGGAAGAACAGCAAGGTAAAGCTACCTGCAGGGTTTGTCGTATCTACTTTTCAGCATATTTATCCCTTGGGTGAGAAGGGAGACTTGATTCTTTATTTATACACTACATTTTTATTTACTGACTACAAAACTTATTTCTTAAGTTAATTTTGCATTTCTTTTGATACTAAATGATGCTGGATCACTTCCAGTGGGTACCAGTCAGGAGAGTTTTTGCTTGTGTTTTTATAGTCTCAGCTGCACTTAACATGTACCTGATTCTCGACATTTATTTAAATGTCTCTTGGAGTCTAAACTTCTTATTGTAATGCACAGGGAGCTGTGAGGTCAAGGTATCTGTTCCAGGGGCATATCAGAAGCATTTGCGTATTCCTCTGGGACCAGACAGTGAGGATTATGGAACCTCATTTGTCTTTCATGTGGATAAAGAAATTTGTCCTGAACTGCAAGTAGAGCTGGAGCAAACCATATCTGTCCTACAGGTAAGCATCTGTGCTGACTGCTACAAAGTTTACAGCCCACTTTTGAATAAATCCAGCCTGAACCCAGTGCCTTTTGTTCCATGAAGATGTTGTTAACCATAAATTGGACAGCCTTAATTGGATTGCAAGAAGCCCAGGGGCTTCTTCAGATGTTCAGGGATGTCGGTATATTGTATAGGTACCTGTGGATGTCAAAAGCGTGCATTGGTAGCAAGTTTCCTGTGGAATGCTTATATGTATGTGGTGCTACGGACCATCTATTCTGAAGGTTACTAATCACTTCCAGATATGCCTTTTTGTTCCAACTTAACTCATTGATGTTGTAACTGCTCAGATCAGAATTTTCTAGGCTGAAGGAATGTGTTTTTCTGGCTATGCATTAGGAATTTAAGGGCAGAGATAATTTTTTTTTCACTATCACTGCTTTTTACACATTACTGTTTTTTTTAATTTAAAAAATGAATAAAAATGTCAGACTTTGCATTGGATGTTTGATGTTGGGTAAAAAGTGAACTCTTCTTATAAGCATACCCTCCCCAACACTTAAAAATCTGTTCAAATTTGGGATTTAAGAAAACCTGAATCTGCACATGCTTGCTACATGAACACATCTTTACTTTCACTGTTGAGATGCTGTATATCAGGTCTTTTCTATTAGGAACTTGTAGAGGACTTGTCACTTGCAAAGATTTCTTTGGCTTTGCCTGTCACTTCAGTTTCTAGCTGTACCTGTGCAGTGTGTGTATCTCATAGGAGCAACTGAATATTCATTGTAATGACTGCTTCCAGTATGGCCTGTGAGATCTTCTGCTTGGGGCAAACAACTATATTAAAGAAACCAAACCACCACCAACAAAACAAAGCTATTTGAGTGACAGAAATAATCCCAATAAAGATCTGTCAACAAGGGGGCAGGATGATCTTGCAAAGTCTTAGACTTTTGGGAAAGGTTTAGTTATAATGATTTTAAAGATTATTTGCTCTTTTAACATATAAAATACAGATCTGCAATTTTTATCTGGAAAGCTCAAATAACATTTTGTTTTTTAATAGGATGGTATGAATGATATTGAAAAGCATACTACAGTTCTGGGACTGGGGACTGTACCAGTTAATTCCCTTCCTATTGGACAAAAAGTTGATAGAATCGTTTCTCTGGGAGAGGTAATGTCAACATTTCAAAACTGTTTTAACATGCTTGGGATAACTTTTCCCCCCTTTGCCTTCAGGCATTTGAAAAGTTAAGCTTCACAGGATTATTAGGAGTGCTGTTTCCTTGGATATCTAGAATGAAACACTGAGATTACTCAGTGCAATTCTTCTAAAAATGTTTTCATGGTTGGGTCTTGCAGAGTAAGTGATGAAGAGAGTTCAGCGCTTTCCAAAGCAAAGCCTGTTAGGGTGTGAAAGAAAAATATCAGAAGAGGAAAACCCCAAGAAGCTTGCAGAAGAACTAATTTTTTTCACTCTACTCTTTTACTTTCTGTGAAGACTATTGACTATGTCTGAAATAGGTGCGGCAGGAAGTGTTTTAGAGATGTAGTTTTGTGGGCGAAACTGCTGTTTTGATTAGTATCAAGTGACCCTGCTCATGTCATAACCTCTAGTTAGTAATTAGTTACTGTCAATTACAAGATGTGTTCTCTCTTTTCACAGGGACAAGGTTTGAATATGAGTTTTAAAGCTGAAGAGAGGTGAGTGGGAACCTCAGACCTCTAAAAACAAGGAAAGGGCTTTATTCGTATAGCAAAGGAGCCGAGTAATTCTCTCACTGTTCTGGGGTGTTCTGTTGCCTGTATTATTCTCTTGGGATAGATTCAGGAAAAATACATGGTTATTTTTCTTCTGAAGGCTGTGGCTCTTCACTGGGCAGATGTCAACTGGATTGGTGTCAACCTTGCTGAAATCTGAACAGACTTTGTATTCCTAATGTAGAATAGCTGATGGTGTAAATATTGAGTAGCTTTATTATTAGGTACAGATTGTTTTGAGAGTATGTGCAGTGCTGTAGGAAAGGGCATCTCAGTGTGTGAAGAGTTAGAACTATGAAATAGAAGAAGTTATAAGGAAAGAATAAGGCACAAAACCAAGCAGTTGGCTAGTAAATTGGCAGGGTCATTTGGTACTTAGTCATTAACTGAAGATCCTGCTTCCCTCTTACATACTCATAGCATGTTTATTGGCATTCAGTTGTCCCCTTCTGCCTCTAAAGTTCAGAAACTCCAATCACTCTTCCTTTCATTTCTCCATTCATGTCAATACAGTGATCTCAGTTGCGCTTCATGCAATCTTCTTCACCCACTAAGAATCTTTTCTTCCTTTGTGAAGCTCCTTGAAGCTTAACTGGAATACTGTTTGACACAGACTTTGCGTTTCGACATTCAGGGAGAAATACAACAGGGAGAAGTTTCATTTTTAATTCTAAAATCTGTTGTTACAAAATAGCTGGTCTACACTAAATTCTGCATGAAGATTTGGATCCAGTGATTCAGATCAGCACCTAGATTGTGTGTTCATGGAAATTGTTTTTCCCTGGTAATTACAAATGCCCCAAAACTTCAGGTTTTTTTTGTCTTTATTTCTATTTCAGCAGTTGGGATCTTGATATACGCCTGGGTTTTGACCTCTGTAAAGAGGAGAGAGAATTTTTGGAAAAAAGGAAGAAAATAGTTTCTGAAGCACTGAGGAAGACTCTTCACTTAAAAGAATCCCCTTCAAAAGATGAGGTATTAGTTGTTTATTTGAGGACACTGTTACATCTGGTTAGCCTGGTACCTTGCTCTGTGATTTTTTTTTGGATGCTCTTGTAGGGATGATTGCCTTTTTTTGTTCTTATGTATATATTGTATGGCATATGTGTAAATGTGTGGTAACAGATATGCATAACAATTTCAGTAAATGACTGTCCCTGAGATGACACTGATATGGCTTATTTTTTTATATTTTTATTTCAATTACAAAGTAGAGAAAGGAGCTCTGAAATTACTTGAAATGTAAATAGGAATAGATATTTTTACCTCTTATTTTTATAAGAGTGAGACTTAAGTGGGATTATTTGTTATTTGTTGGCAATTCAAAAGTCTGTCATTATGACTACTGTCTGCAGGTTCCAGTTGTAGCAGTGGTGGGGTCTGGAGGTGGCATGAGAGCACTGACATCGTTTTATGGCAGTCTTGCTGGGCTTCAGCAGCTGGGCCTTTTGGATGCTACAATATATCTGTGTGGGATTTCTGGCTCTACTTGGTAAGTGTTGATTCCAGAAGCTTATAAGTGAATATGGTAGGACTGATATAAAATAAGGCCAAAATTGCATTTGTGCCATCCATAAACAGAGAACGCAGTCAAATATTTTATTAGCTCTCACCAGTGAGTTCTAACAGGGATCCTAAAGAGTCTAAGAGATTCATTATGAGTCCTAACCCATACAGCTACTGACTGAATTTATGAATCTGCTGCTTTTCTAAGCCTGGAAGTTGAGTATTAAAATGTATTGCCTGAATAAAACTGCTGTGTGTTCCCTCAGAAACCCTGACTTCAGAAACTTTCCCCATTTTCCTTCTCTTGCCAAGAAGACAGCTGAGGTGGTGCAAATCACTTGAAGGATGTCCGCATGGACCGCTCTGTCACTACCTTCCAAAATGTTGTATGTGGCTGAATATAGGAATAGCACTGGCTTGCCTTTGGTAGATTGCAGCAATGTGCTGAAGAATTAGACATGGCTAGAATTTTTCAGTAGCTTGGTGTTGTGCTTTAAGCCCAGGCCATAAATCAGCCAGCAGCCCTCTCGCTTCTTTCCCCCTTTTTTCCCTCTCCCCTGCTCCCGAAAGGACGGGAAGGAGAATAGAAAGAATGTAACTCCCATGGGTTGAGATAAGAACAGTCCAGTAACCAAGTTGTAACACAAACCACTACTGCTACCACCAATAATAATAATGATAAGGGGAATAACACGGGGATAGAATACAACTTCTCACCACCCGCGGACTGATACCCAGCCCAACCCGAGCAGTGATCTAACCCTTTCGGGTAACTGCCCCCAGTTTATATACTGGGCATGACGTGCTGTGGTATGGAATACCTCTTTGGCTAATTTGGGTCAGGTGTCCTGTCTCTGCTTCCTCCTGGCTTCCTCTCCTCCCTGACAGAGCATGAGACTCAGAAAGTCCTTGGTCAGACTAAACATTTAAGCAGTAACTAGAAACATCGGTGTTATCAGTGCTGTTCCCAGGCTGAAAGTCAAAAACACAGCACTGCACCAGCTACTAAGAAGGAGAAAAATGACTGCTACTGCTGAACCCAGGACACTCAACAAAACAACCCTGGGTTTTGAGATGAAATTATCCCTCGTAATAAACACACATTGTTTTCATGAAATGATTTCACTGAGGAGTTGTGCAACCTGATAGTATAATCCCCCTTTCCAGAGCTTTCTGTGTTAAATTAACTCCTGTGTACTTAGCATTCTTCCACTAACTTTGTGATTTGCCCCCCTCCCCTTTTGATTCAGACACACTTTCAAACAAATGTGGGCATCTGTTTGTGTGGATAGCCAACAGTCCAAACTAGTTTCTCCTTTAATTAGACCTGTGTTCTGTTGCTGTATGTAGTAGCACCATTGCTGTCAGCCAGTTTCTCAGGCTTGTTAGGGCCTGGAGTTTACTCACATTTATGAACTGGCTCATGTGTGCTAGCGTACAATGCTTGGAACATCCTATAAAGGTAGGTAAGCAATCAGGATGAAGTTGTCCTGAAGATGTCAGGATTTTCAGCAGCTTCTAAGGTTCCAAGATCCATTATTATAGTCTCATCTTTTTAATGACATTTTACCTTTTAGCTAACTTCTCCAGTTTTTAGTTCAATCACTGCAGCGCTAATTATAACTAACTAAAGCTGTTGTTTACATTAGGGTCATTATTATGGATGACATTAATATAAGCATTTTCAGGTGTTTATCAACACTGTACCAAGACCCTGAATGGTCACAGAAGGACCTTCAAGATGCAATCAGGAGAGCCCAGGCTACAGTGTCCAGCAGCAAAGCAGGGGCATTTTCCCCAGAACGACTGAAATACTATTTCCAGGAGCTGAAAGCAATGGAGATCAGTGGACGGAAGGTTTCCTTTACCGATTTGTGGGGCCTTATTGTGGAATATTTCCTACAACAGAAGGTAAAAGAGTTCACATTTGGATGTGTATTGCTGTTTGTTTTCCAGGTGGCCCAGTCATAGAAGGCCATCAAATCTGTCAGGCAGTTTGCCCTTAGTAACAGTTTGCCGTGTAAGCAACAGCTTCAAATTAATCAAAGTATGGGTACGAATTTATCTGACTAAAGTCTGCTTCTCCATCCTTGCTTGTGACCAGGAAGATCCATCAAAGCTCTCTGATCAGCAAGAAGCAGTGAAATGGGGCCAGAACCCCTATCCTATCTATGCAGCTGTCAATGTGAGACCCAGTATTAGTGGTGATGACTTTGCAGGTATGAACATGGTAAATTTATTTTTGTTGGCTAATATCCATAAATTCCTTTCACTTACCCAGTTCCTTGGCTAGTGAGTAGCTGGCAACAGGAAATGTGCCTCAAGCAGAGTTGGTAGTGCAAGAGGCAACAGGATGCTGCTTGGCAGAGTGTTACCATCCTGATCACAAATGTCTTCATCATGGCTTTAACAGAGAAATGAGATTCTGGCCACTCCAGCAGAGTTGAATCTCCTGTTTGCCTAGACAGTGCCTGAAATTTTCAGGAGCTGAGAGTGGAGATTCTTAAAATACACAAGTCTGCGTCTGAATCAGTGAATTAAAGTAATTAGGTGACTTACTTTTATAGTCTCAGATAATCAGTTTGTGTAGGATTCATGTAAAATGATGGATTTGCCACCTTGTACCACACATCATTGAAATTGGTATTTAACAGCCTGGTTATACAATTATGGTAAAAAATGAGGGTGAGTTCTATTTCAGGTCACTTGAAACTTTAAATATGATGCAAGAAGTAAAGATAGATATAGTGAGACAGGAACACAAACACTTGTGTTCATCTGTGTACCACTGTGGGAGGTTTTTGTTTTGTTCTGGAGGAGTCTGTGTTTATGATAATGAATTTGATTTGTAAGTATTTGTGGAAAGCTTTCAAGCGTGAGGGGGCACTTTGATAAGCAGACAATGAAGTTTGACACAGTGGGTCAATTGAGTTTTCAAGGCAGTATTGTAGTAATTTCTGAGAGATGGCAAGTAGTTTGAAGAAGGGCTAAGGAAAGTAAAGTAGCTTCCGTTTGTGATGGAATAGGGAACGATCAGAATGGTTTGAAGTGGAAGTAAAATAGGTTATTTCTGCAGTAACAAAGTCAACATGGAGCAAGATGCAACATCCTTCCACTCTCTGAATCCAGAGAGAAAGGAGGTTGTATTTAGTCAGTGATAGCCTGTACAAGAGTGTTTATTAATCCTGTGTAAGATAGTGTTTCACTGAGAGGAGTGACAGGGAAATCCACAGTGAAGGTGAAAAGTGGAGGGAAACTCCTTTCTGTCTGCCTTCTCTGAACAGAAATCAAATGAGTATTTTTACCTATGTTTACTCTGAGATGAGTAAATACCTGGCTGGCTTGTTCTTAGAATGGTGTGAGTTCACTCCCTATGAAGTTGGGTTTCGCAAATATGGAGCTTTTGTCCGAACAGAGGACTTTAACAGTGAGTTCTTCATGGGACGGATCATCCAGAAGCATCCGGAACCTAGGATTTGTTTTCTACAAGGTATGATCTTACAATAACAAATAAAATGGGGAGATGGAAAGGAGCTACTCTGCTTTTGGGACTCATCAACTTAAACCCATGCATTTTCATCCCTGCCTAAAGAATTTGAAGAAGGGAAAAATGTCAGATCTTTCTCCAGAGGTGTAAGTGTAGGTTCACAGTTTTGCAGTCTGATGCCCTGAGTCTGCAAGAAGATTCCATGCCTGTCAAAAACTTCTGCTTTAGGTCTTCTGATTTTCTTGCCACCTTTACCCTGCTGGTAGAAGACCTTTCCTCTTGGAGAAATTTTTGCATTCTACTATTACATCAGAATTTGTCACATGATTGACTAAGGTTTAAACTCAAACATCACATCTTAGAATAGAGGGGGTCAAATGAGAAGTCTCTCCTATACAAATGGCAGGCAAATAACAGGCCTTTTGGTTACACTGTAAAAGTGTTTTGAATATTAAATTCTTTTGTATTTCTCCTGCAGGAATGTGGGGCAGTGCCTTTGCTGCAAGCCTAGATGATATCTGCCTGAAGGTGGTTGGTATAGGACTGGGCTTTCTAGATTCTTTCAAAGATGTTATCAAAGTTGTAGGTAAGAATATACATTAAAACAGTAGGTTTTTTCAAAAGATTCCTAGTTTTAGAATGATCACATAAATAATATGATTAAAAAATGTGCTGTGTGTAGTTTTCAAGATTAGTGTAAAGATGGTTTTGGGCAAATCTCATGTGTATCCTTCCTTTTCACATATAGCAAAGAGAGTAGTTACAGTTTTTCAGTACACTTTCTCTTCCTCCTTTTTTAAATTCTGTATCTGACTTTGCCTGTAAGTGTGGGCTAGTTCTGGAAGCTGTCTTAAGCACAGTCATGAGAAGAGGAAGACAAAAGGCCAGGCTGCTAAGCAGAAGGTGGAAAATAGGTTTTCAGTGCCCTCCTTGGCCTGATTTTTGTAATCTTGGTTAAGATGGTTGTATGTTTATGCATTGTTCTCCATTTGTGCAGTGCTTCCCTAGCAGTGAAAAGGAAGTTTATTAAAAGCTAAGATGTTCAGGTGCATGTTATAGCCTTATAGTAGGTAGTAGGGGAAGAGTTTTTTCTCCTCTGCTTTTGCAGCCCTAGTTTTTTTTCCCCCCACGTTTTTGTTGTTGCTACTATAAATGCTACTGTGGGTATATGGCTGTTGTCTTATGAGACAGAAGTGGTTGTCACTTGGTAACAAGGGTTTCTTTGTGGGGGTCTGAAATTAGCATGAGCAATGAGTTACGAGCAATCCTATTCCCTTTAAACAGGGAAGGTAAATTATCCATCTATAGGATATGCAGCTCATTTAAATTTCATTACAATACTCTTATTAGAGGACAAATACAGCCTTAGGACACCTGGTTAAATATTGTAGAGAAAAGTCTGATTGAAATGTTGGATCTGGGCAAGTATTTTGTATGTGTTCTGCATCCTTCTGTGGCTTCTGCAGATGACTGCCGAAGATTTCATTTCCGTGATCCAACACGACTGAAGACTCGCTTGGTTATACCTGGGGGCCCCTTGTTACAAATCTTAGAGGATTTCTTCAAGTCCCGGGTCACATGTGGAGAAACTTTCAACTTCATGCAGGGACTGTATCTTCATAAAGATTATGTTAACGTCAAGAAATTTGTGGCTTGGAGAGGTAAACGAGCCTGCATGTATCTGGGGTATAAAATAGTGTGTTATGATTCTGGAACAGTTGATGTTACAGAACAGAAGTGAACTTTGTTCCACTGAAGTCAGGGAATTTACCTCTTCTTACACTGTAGCAAAATATTTGATCCACTATGTATGTTCTCTCATATAAGGCAAGCTCATCAACAGACTTTACAGGTTGGATTCAAATGAACATGCATGTAGGAATGTCTTTTTTTCTTCTTACAGCCCCAGCATAAGCTTTGATTGTTGCTTGTACCTAGAGGTGTGTAATGAATCATTATATTTACTTGTGTTACTTGGAGTGTCTTTCAGGCACTCATCTGGATGCATTTCCAAACCAGCTGACCCCAATGGAAGAGAGCTTGTATTTAGTAGATGGTGGCTTTTCTATCAACTCTCCCTTTCCTTTGGTACTTCAGCCAGAGAGAGATGTGGATGTTATCTTATCATTCAATTATTCCTGGGAAGCTCCGTTTGAGGTGAGAGATGTAGGTGAGCATTATTACATGAAAATGAAAGCACAGAATCAAATTCAGAGTGGCAGCAGATGAGTTGATCCTGAATACAAATAGTAATGAAAGAATGTATTAAATCTATGTTTTTGACTGTGAACATTATGAGGAGATGGAAAGCAACAGCTGTAGTAAGATTCAAAGCTTTTCAGAAGCCTAAATAAATTGTTACCTAAAATAGAGTGTATTTGTTTAGCTCATATAATCCTTGTTACTTAGATGTAGGCTTCTAATGGAAAAGTGGCTATCATTGATTTTCTTCATGCAAACAATTTCCTGTATGTACAAGTGTTTAAGTGCAGAAAAGTCAAGGTGAATATATACAGAGTTAACAAAACAGAAAAAGTTTTGTTTGAAAGCTGCTGATGTTTGGTAGCAGTTCTCAGTTCTGTTCAGTATTTTATTTATTCATTTTTTTTAGTCAAAAGGCTCTTTTCCTTTGGAGATTGCTGGTATTGTATCAAAATCATTCTAGTTCTTTGACAACAGGTTTTAGAATTGACTCAGAAATACTGTGAGGAGCGGGAAATTCCTTTTCCAAAAATCAAATGGAGTGAGGAAGACGAAAAGCAGCCAAAAGAGTGTTACATGTTTGTGGATGATGATAATCCAAAGGCTCCGATAGTGCTCCATTTCCCACTGGTGAATGACACCTTCCAGAAATACAAAACTCCAGGTAAGGGAGCTGTACATTAAAGAGTTTTTTTACAGTCCTTTGGGCGTACTGATGGGGAGAATTCAGTGGGCTCAGTGTCTCTCCTTTCTTTCTTGTTAGTATTACCCTGTAATTACTAAAGGATTACTTTAAGGCAGAATCACCCAGTGCTGGGCTTGACTATGGCTCAAGACTACTGTTCCTATAATAGCAACAAGCAAAAGTGTCTTTGGCAATTTACTTTCATGTTAATCTTTCAAGACTGGTATTTAAATGTAAGTGGTAGGGTGCTGAAAACAGGAATTATATTTTGAAGGATATATACAGTCCTCCACAGGTCACTCATAAACTCACAATGTTTAGTGTCTTTTATTTTAGCGTAGAATGGCACTTCCAGGAAGAATCGAGTTTTGTGTTTCCTGTTTTGAGCGTGATATTTATGAATGCACTAAACAATTTATCCCAATGAAAGTATATTTTAGTCCTGTATTTTGTAGTCTGGTTGAAGTAGAAAGTGTCATAATACTTTACCTTCAACTTCCAAGCGTTTTGGATCCTGAAGGAACAGGAATCTCTGAGGAGGAGCTTTGGGAAAAAAGTTAAGGTTCACCAGGATTACTTGTGCTATTCTCCTTGCAGAATCCAAGTAAAATGGGTCTACCCTTGCTGGCTTTTTTGGGGTTTGGTTTTTTGTTTGTTTTCGTGTTTGTTTTTTTTGTGTGGTTGGTTTGGTTTTTTTTATGATTATTTATTTATTTTCTTGCTGCAGGAGTTGAGCGTGAGTCAGAAGAAGAGAAATCCTTTGGTGACTTTGTTATTGAGTCAAAAGATTCTCCTTACCGTACACTAAATTTCACCTTTGAGCCGCATCATTTCAACAGGTTAGTGGAAGTGAATCGCTACAATGTTCTGAACAGCAAGGACACTCTCCTCAAAGCCCTAAACCTGGCTCTGCAAAGGAGAAAGTTGAAGTAAGTCACCAATACATGAAATATGTGAGCAGCTTCCATAGCTGAGGATACAGATGCAGTGCAGTGTATGAAAGCTGTGTGGTTCAAGACAGAATATGGAAAACTAATAGCTGGAAACTGTCTTCTTGTGAATGGAGGGGCACATGCGACTCTGAAAATTCATTCCAGATAACAGATGCTTCTATGAAAACCTGAAGGGATGTACAATACAATGTGGATGTTGCTTTGTTATGTGGTGAAGAGCAGGGAATTGCCTAGTCCAGTACCTCATCTTACAGCGCCTTATGTCAGATGACTGGAGAGATCTATTCAGATGGTTCAAGCATATGGATGATGATCTTCCAAACTCCACTGAGTGGAGCACCTCTTTCTGTCAAAGGTGTGGCAGTGTTTGAGGAAACACCGATTTCTTCTGTATCTTTATCTCACTTGCTCTTTCAGCCTTCCTCCATGAATGTTTACAATTTACATCATCTGTCAAGGAACTCCACAGATTGTATCTATGTACTGGGAGATGAAATGTGTCCTTTTGCTTCCAAATTGCTACTGGCTGATGCCCATGTACTTTCAAGACTGCACAGTCATTAATTGCTTTCCATTTTTGCTGTTCATGCTTTCAAAGAGCTCTATGGTATTTCCTTTATACTTTTCTCAAGGCTTACAATGGTTTTTAGACTCCCAGAAGTTCAGTATAGAGTACCTTACTTCAGTAACTGTTTGTTTTGAGGAATTAATAGCTACCTTTTATATATTTAACAATTAAAGACACATCATGGGATTATGTTGCTTCTTCGTACAGTTTGATCATCACATTTAATGAAACTTGCTGTCTCATCTCTTTCTAAGAGGAACAAAGGCTCTTTTGAAGAGTCTGAATTAGATATCTTTTCCTTATACTGGGCATGCAATTCAGCCAGACCTTTGTTCAAGGAATCTCTCTGTGTGTGTATATATTTTAGAAACATCAATAATCAAGGTAAGCATACCTCGTGAATGTGAGTGAGTAAAATAATGTCAGATGCTGCTGTGCTGTGAGATGGAATTTACCTCACTTGGCAGAAAGCTCAGAGAAAAATACTGAATTATGCAGTTGAAAAATATCTGATATATAAAAGGAAAGCAAACAAACACTGTTTACTTTTGTGGCTTTTACATTGAGCTGAATGTATTGATTCTGTATTTGAAAACTGGAGGCAGGAAATTTGTCTTTTCTGAAATGATGTAAAGGCTTACAAATAGGCATGATTCTTGATCTTTTTTATATGTTTCTCTTTCAATAAATAATAGTTTTGCTAACGTGCTTGTCAAGATTTTTCTTATGGACACTTGTCTTGATATATTTTTCCTTCTTATAATAAAAAGTAAGCAAAAAAGTCAGTGTAATACTATATAGCATAGTATCTTTTAGAACATCAGGGTACCTGACAGTGGGTCTTTCCAAGTCCCATCTCAGACTGGTGTTTCACAGCAGTAGATAGTCACTTCTTCATTGAGAAATCTATCTTTGAGAAAGCATGTGTCAAAACTGATTTTTAGATGCATTTCAAACAGTGATTTCATCTTGGTGATTAAACTTGATATCTGGGAGGATGTAATCTCTATGTCCTTAGCACTTATTTACTTAAGCTGAAATAAGAGGAATAACAACTTAATGTTATCAATTTTCTTTATAAGTGGAGCCATGCATCTACCTGCTTTGTAGGATTTGGTCATCTGACATATTTCCTGAGTGACTTTAGGATATTTTTCCACATTAGATATTCAGGTATTCTTGTCTCAGCCGCCCTTCACCCTGCCACCATGCCAAGCCTTTGACTGTAATATGATGGGAGTTTCCTTTGTCCCTCCTGAGTGGATCCTTTTTATTTTTTCTGATGTGAATGAGTTGAATTGCATTCGATTTTGGTTTTATGATTGTTTTACTTATTTCTTGGTTTTGAGGTCCTCTCCTAATTGGTGATGCTTGAGCACTGTGGAGATACAGGTATGTGGATACCAGTATATAGGTGGGAAGTTGGAATGTTTTTTGCCAAAACCTCTATCTATTCAGATTTGCTACATGTACAATAGAATCTTTAAAGGCACAGCTTCTCCCTAAGCTCTTCCATGTTTGTAGGGCTTCTTTATTAGAACAAGACATGGGGCCATAATAGTTAATTTTTATTTCCTAAACTGCTGTGTAAGCAGCCACCGCATTTGAAACTCTTTGTTATGGCAGTAGAGTTGTCCACAAGTCTATACTCTCACTGTATGGCATAGGTCCTTCAGACTTGTTAAATGCTTTTTGACATGTGGGAAAAATGTGTCTCTTGTCCTGGCATTTACAAGCCTAGTTATTAAGGAGAAATCTGACATCCCAAGTCAAAGGAACGTTCAGGAGAAGTGGGAAGCAGATAAGGGAGCAGAATCTTGTGATAAGGGGTAGCAGAGAGGGCAGACTGCTGGTGGCCTGCCACTGTGTGTGTTTAAGCTCTGTGAAGCAGAAGTGTTAGTAAAGAGCTCAGTGTTCTAGGTAAACTTTACCTGGAAAATGCTGAAATGGGGAAGGAAAAGTGTTGTTCTCTGAAGGGTGCTGTGTTTTGGGGCAGGATGATTGAAGATGTTTTTGCATTTTCCTGGAGAATGTATTTACAAGCCAAATGATGTTTATGTTGAATTTTACCTCTTTAAAGTGCTGTGCAAAATCTTTGCAGTATTATTAACTGTAGTAGATGAAAAATGTGTCTGGAATCACACCCAATAATCTTAAACTGAGGCAGAAGTGGTATTATCTTTATTGCTTTTGACATGGCAAATATTACCTCAGAGCAGACTTTTAATCACTCATCTGTGCTTAGTTTCCAGGTGAGACACTTTACTCAACATCTTAAAAGGAACAAAGACAAATACAGAAGTGATGTCTAATCAGAACATGATATTGCTGTGACATGGTTTTGAAAAAGGCAATGAGATCCAGAGGTGTTGGAGGTTGAAACATTTCCAGTGGAAATAGGGAAATACTAGTAATATTGAGCAAAGTTCTGGTAAAGCCTCATGTAGAACAGTGCATGCTGACTGGCCACCATTTGAGGAAAATGAACTCATAACAGATGCATGGATAAGGAAGTATGGGAAAGGGAAAACCTGCCATTTGAGAGGACTCCAGACGGCTCTAGGTTAATTTGCTTGTCAAAGCAACAACTGAGAATGGACCTGTGTTCCTTATGAAAGCAATCTAGAGCAAGGAGGTAAAGCTAGAAGGTGAGTGTTGGTGTGAGAACAAAAAAGTGAAGGAATAAGCTTAGGCTGAGTATGAAAAGAATATTTCAGAGTTCTGTGGCATCTATGAAAGACTTGACAATGGTAGGCTAACTTTCTGGTGAGCATCTAAAATAGAAGTTGATAAAATGATAAATGATTTAACCAAAGGTATGGCAACGTTATTAAGCTCTGTTCTGTTGTCGGTATTTGTGATGAGATCTCAGCGGCTGGTGGGAAGAGAAATGCTGTTATCTCCCAAGACTCCGTGTAAGAAAAGGGAGCCTGTATTGTTTTCTCCTTAAAATAAAAACTACTACAGGAGCTGAAGTAAGAAACAATTGCCCAACAAGAATTGTCAGGGAAAAATTACTTCTATTGCTGTAAAAATGAAATGAAATGCCATGTTCAGTGGCTACAGATGTCCAGGGTCTTAACAGGATATTACCCAGATCAGTAAGCGAGATGTTTAACCACACCAGTTTCTTTGTAGACTTCCCTCTCAGCAGTGTATATATTTGGGGTTTTGGCTTCCACTGGGAGAGGTGCAATGTGAAATGAAATCAGTGGAAGCCTGAGCATTCAGAGGCATCTGCAGCTATTAGTGGCCTTTAGACACAAATCCCTCACACTGGGTGTGATAATGATGTTTTACTTTAGGGCAAGTCTCTGCTTACTGCAAGGTTTGATCAGGGATTCAGATAAACATTTATTTCACTACTTCAGCTGTGCTGTAACAGAAGTTAAGGAACCCTGTTTTTCATCCTACATTTGGCTGCATGCTGCTATGGCAAGCAGGACACTACAGCCCTTCTGGCAGCTTGAGGACAGTATTTGCTCTCCCTCCAGTCTCCTTCAGCTTAGTCCTATTTAAAAATCATAGCCATGACCATTTAGTATGCATACTTGTCCTGCAGCACAGGAGTAGTATATATACTTCTCACAGCCCTGAGAGAACCCATGCTGTGTGTGAAACTTTAAGTGATGGTAACCTCAGGAGTTCTGTCTTTATAGATTGGCTGGGTGTGTTTTTTTTTGGTGAAAGCATCATGTTCCAAATGAAGATGAAGAAACAGACTGCAACCTTTTCACCTAGTAATACTCTAGGGCAGTTCCATTTGCCTTCCTACTCCTTCTCTTGGAGATAAGATACCGTTGATGGCAGCAGGTTGAGACATGATGGGAACCAAGACACAAATGTAAGTCAGATGACATCTGTGTCAGAAGTATTCACCAACAGATGGCCAGACTCAGTATAAAGACATGCTTGAACACTTACTGTCAGTCCCTGAGGTTATGAACTATATGTTGAGGTGACCTATGTATGTCTCTGAAGGGAAGAAGAAATATAAGAATGTGTTTTTTTTTTTTTTACTGGGAGAAAGGTGAGGAGCTTGCCAAGTGCTGTTATTGTAGATTTATTTATCCCCTAATTTTTTGCAATTCGTGTTGATGCTGCTAAGCTTGCTTGCTATCCAAAGGAATGTGATCATGCATATCCCTGTGTTGCACCCTCCTGAGCCTAGAGGTATAATTAAAGCACTGCTATTAAGAATTCTGGTTCTTGTTGTCTAACGAGCAGGTTAGCACACCACACAAATATCTCTTTACCTATTCCAGTATTTATATAGAGCATATTTAATAATTCTTCCTCCACTTCTGACTCTCCTGGGTTGAAACAGTGGCAGAGCTCAGTGAAGTTACACAAATGCATGAGATTACTCTTCTCAAAAGAATGAAAACCTTCTTTTATTGCATGAAGGAATATTGATAACTTTTCTCTGTGAGGCTATAGTTTTTGACTGCGGACTTCCCAAGTATCAAACTGGGAGGATGGGAAAAACCACATCAGTGGTATCAAATCTCATGTCTAATGAGCCTTAATTTTCACAGCACAGATGGCCCCCACTCATGGCATCACCACCGGTGTTTGGGTGGTGATGAGTGAAACTTTGTGCTGAAACTGGATGCACTGTGCTGTTGCGCTTTTTTGGGAGTTGGTTTGGGGTTTTTCTGTATGTGTGTGAGAACTGGTTGTTGGGTGGATGACCATCACAGCTAAGTTTGCTCAGGTCTGCTAAGAGTTGTATAATGTCCTAAAAACCAGGAACTGTGATGGGAATTCCACAGAGTCTGTGATTCATGCCAAGGGTGTTGATGTAAATATCTGGCTTGAGTTTACCTTAAGGGTAAACATGTAGAGCTGCAAAGCGTGATTACCTAGGTGTGATAACTTGGAGGAGAATAAAAGCTGCCAATAAAATTACAGGGGAAAGTTCAAATCCTTCTTTTCTCTTTAAAAGAAATGTCCTGCAAAACTGTGGGTAACTCAATTTTACCTGTGACCTTTAGCTTTAAAATAAACAGAAAATATCATTACATGTACCAAATGTTGGGGAAAAAATATGCTTATAAAAGGCTAGTTATGGTTACTGGCCCTGCCAACCTGACCACCAATGCTTTGTAGCAAGTAGAAATTAAAGTAGGTTTCTGCACCATTGCTGTTAGCTTAACCAGTCTCTCTACCTTTGCAATACATCCTTTTCCATCTTCGGTGCTAAGTGTTCCTGTTGCAAAGTGGCTGTATGCACCTAAATTTAAATTGCAATCCATCCATTGTACAACTTTAGCATTGTTATGCCCTCATCAGAGTTAGCCTCATTGCAAGCACCCATGATGTAAATGTAGGGTGTGGGGATATTTTTCCTTTAGCATTCCACCACCCGGGCAGTCACTAACACCGTGGAGCAATAGAGCTCCCCTGCTCTTATTTTCCAGCTCAGCAGGGATTTATTTATTTTTTAACTGTTTTGCTGCTGGCAAATGAGGGCAGTTGAAATGCAGAGCTGAAAATGGCAGAGCTTGGCAGGGGTGTAGCTTCAGAGTGGATGGGACTGTACTTTAAAGTGCTTTGTCTGCAGAAGCTAGTCTGCGTTTTGTAATGAGATGTTCTAGAAAATGACATCTGGACAGCTGCATTCATTACTCCATTGTGAAACACAGCAAGTTTAAGCATGTTTTATCTGTGAATTTCACCTTGGCTTTTACTGTAGATCCATCACTGGAATCTGCATAATGATGCGTATTATGCTTTAAGGAAAACATTACACCATAGGTTCACTTAAATTTTGTCAATAGCATTAGGGCAGTGTGTCGGGAAGAAATGAGGAAAAACAAATAAAAGAAAATGTACTCTGTTTGAACCAGTGCCAGATAGCACATGCCTGGGGTTACATGCAGAGGTCCCTGTTCTGTAGAGTTCACAGTACACATCAGGAAGTGGAAGTCAGTTCCATTCAGTTAGCAGCTAATTCAGGTTTTCCTGTTTTAATGACAGGAGGACTGCTTTGGTGCTTTGATTTCGGTATCTGCTTGAATCAGTACTCATTTAGCAGTGGGAAGTTCAAGTAACCTTTAAAAGATGTATTCTTTAGCAAGTCATGCAATTTTTAAGGTATTTCTTATGATGCTGGAGAGACATGGAAATGCCAGGGGCAATGATTGTAGAAATAGTAATAACAGCTGCAGTTTTTGTTTCCTACATTACTGTCTTACTGGAAATATGCACAAGCAGAGTAAGAAGTCAAAAATACGTATGGATGCTGATCTTTTCTGAGTGGCATGGAAGTGTGTCCATCAGTCAAGTACGCCCTCTGCCTTTAACCTTAATATCTCTTTTTTTGCCCCTTGCTTTACTGGCTGGGCAGAGAACAGATTGAAAGCAGCCCTGAAAAAAAGGACATATGGGGTGTTGGTTGATGGGAGGCTCAACATGAGCCGGACGTTTGCACTTGAGCCAAGAAAGCCAAACATATCCTCACTGCATCAAAAGAAGCATGACCAGCAGGACGAAGGAGGTGATTCTTCCTCTCTACTCCACTCTCGTGAGAAGCCCCCCCTCAGTCCTTCTTTCAGCTCTGGGGTCCCCAACACAAGGAGGGATGTGGACCTCTTGGAGCAAGTCCAGAAGAGGCCACAAAGGTGCTCAGAGGGCTGGAGCACCTCTCCTGTGAAGACAAGCTCAGTTTGTTCAGCCTGGAAGAGAAGGCTCAGGGGAGAGCTCAGAGCATCTTCCAGTACCTAAAGGAGGCTTACAAGAAATCTGGAGAGAGACTTTTTACAAGGGCAAACTTGTGATACCAACTGAATTTGACTTTTATTATCAAAGACAAACCCTTTGAAATCCGTGGAAATAGATAGCTCTCTAGCATATCTTTACAGTGTTCTGAAGTACTGGTGAATCCACTGGTTTTTATTTTTTCAGTCCAATGTTCATGAAATCACTTCATGATATAAGTAATTCTAAGGCCCAAGCAAATGCTTGTTATCTGTGCTACTTCTTTTCCTACAGTCAGCCCTTAGGTGGCACTATTTCAGAGGAGGTTACAGCGTTACGTGTCTGCACCTGAGCTTCACTCTCAACACCATCCTGGAGATTCTGATTTCTGTTTGGAGATATGACACTTCTGCTTGTCCAGAGCATCTAATTCAGATGCTCTTCCTGTGAGCACTTATTCTCCTTCAGTTTTGTAAAGCTGAAGTATTTGGTAATCAAAAAATGGAGGTTGACATCTCCCAAGAATTCTTTTAAAGTAAATGAAAGAATTGGTGAGATCTCACACCATGACTTCATTAAGCAAATTCTGGTTGAGCTGGGGCTGAAGTGTGGTAATCCTTTAACAAATGAAGAAAACAGGCACTTTTGAAATTGGAGGAGTTTATTATAGAATCATAGAATCATAGAATATTTAGGGTTGGAAAGGACCTTAAGATCATCAATTTCCAACCCCCCTGCCATGGGCAGGGACACCTCGCTCTAAACCATATCACCCAAGGCTCTGTCCAACCTGGCCTTGAACACTGACAGGGATGGAGCATTCGAAGCCTCCCTGGGCAACCCATTCCAGTGCCTCACCACCCTAACAGGAAAGAATTTCCTCCTTATATCCAACCTAAACTTCCCCTGTTTAAGTTTTAATCCATTACCCCTTGTCCTATCACTACTGTCCCCAATGAAGAGTCCCTCCCCAACATCCCTATAGGCCCCCTATTAGTCTAACTTACCACTCTAAATTACATAGAAAAGGCAAAATGTTGTTATCTGTTATGCCTGAGTTTAGCTGCTGCCTTCAGTCAACTCACCACATTTTATTGCACCTATGCATCCTTTACTTCAATTATATTTTGAGGTCTTTGCTGCTCTTGTTTAGGAGCAGGATAAACTCCATTGCCCGGAGGCTGTTAACCCACTTGCACAATTGCATGCTTGACTGCTGGTGTAGATCCCATTTTAGAGCATCTAGTATGGGACCACCTTGTCTCCTATGCATTAGTGATAAATAGGCAATATCTTCTGGTCTGAGCTGAAGGGGCACCTGGATCCTGGCTGCTGTGACTTATCCTTCCCTCAGCATTAAATGCGGTGACTCCAGTAAGTGCTGTTTGAGAGGAAGGTGCTCTTGAGTAATTCAGCCCTTGGGAGCTGTCTACTCAGCAATAATGCAAAGCAGTTTGTGCATTGGCTGTAAACTCTCCTCAGATTGTGTTGAAGTTCTTATGGAAAAAAACCTGAGAAAATTGACACAACTAATTTGTAAATAAGACTTAGATTTGCAATGTATTTATTTTTTCTGGCCATACTGAATAACATATTAGAACAATAATTCTAACAGGCTATGAACACAATTGTGCAACTTACATGCAACAAATAGTAAGTCAAACAGGTTATTTGTTATTGTCTCATAAGCAACATGTTTGCTGTGGTCTTCTGTGTACCATCAAAGCATGAAGTACAGCTTAATGTCTTGTTCTTCATCTTACCCAAATCCTTTGAAGAGATGCTCTGAAACTTGAAAGAAGACTTCTAATCCCTTACGGATTTCACCATCACTTCAGATTTTGTCACAATGGAAGTCAAATAGGGATTATGAGTGATTCAGTTTTGGGATATTTTATCTGGGTCACGTAAATGAAGTCTGATATTTAGAAGTGATATTAGAAACTTTTGCTTAGGAGGTTATGAAGAACAAAATCACTAATAATTTCAGAAATAAAGTTGGACCCTGTGGCTGGGCTTGTTTATCAGAGCTCAGATCAAGAGGTGGCTTTGGCTCTTTATCCCAGCTCATCTCTAATAGAAGTTGGCAGTCTTGCCATGCTTTTCAACCAGACTCTGAGGGCTTTTCCCCCCTTTGCCTTATATTCAATAATTGTAGAAAACCTATGAGAATCTGGAGATATCCCTAATTATAAATCTCAATTTTATGTAAGGTGAAAGCGACTCTGAGTCTGTTCCAAAATTAATCTGGAATTTTGTTGGCAAATGGAATTTTCCTGCTCTCAATGGAGAATTCAACTTTCCAAGGGGCTGCAGAGCCTGTGCTGATGCTGCTGCAAGCAGCCTGCTCCTCTGCCACCCCAGGAGCCTGTGTTCCAAGTTACATGGATCAGTTTCATGTCTGTGTGACTCCAGACCTCACATCGCCATGTAATGAGTACTGCCAGAGGTTTCTGTTGTTGTAAGGATATTGGTGAAATGCTATCTTGGCTTCTGGTCTGTGGCTTCCTGACTTCTGACTCACTGCTCATGATGCACGATATCACATTATTAAGTAGCTTCCTACCATTGCTGTGCTATGTCCACTTTTGCATGGGAGAGCTTTTAGCTGGATTTCTTTTGCCTTATGGTGTGCAGATCCACAAACACCACAGATGTGGACATTGTGGAAAGGGTGGGAGTTGAGTGGGGAGCATGGCATACTGTCTAACTGGATGGGTAACCTGTGGTTTTGAAGAGCTGGGGAGAATCCACTATCATCAAACCGAGTCATAAAATGACTTCAGAGCCTGAGTTAAGTGATGCAATGGCTGTTGTGCTCATTCTCTTGTAACCACATGAGCTGAACCTCTCTCAAATCAGGGAGTGTTTCTTCAAAAGTGTTATCATATAATCAAGCTGAAGTAGATTTCTATTGTAAAAAGACTGCTCCACAACATAAAAAAGCAAACTAACAAAAACCCCGTAGCTGGGAACTCATCCCACTTTTCTGCATAAAGGGTGGTACAACCTACAGCAAGAACTTTTATGTATCCAATTGTTTGGGTCTATGGAAGAGCAGACTAATTATGATGTTCATTTGAAACCTTATTTAAGGCAATTTTCCTCTACAGGACAGTTTGAATAGTCAGGTACTTTCATTAGAAATGGTTGAACCCCATATTTATTTATCTATTTCTTTATTTTCCATAAGAAGTCCTGTTTTATTTTCCATAAGAAGTCAGGTTTTCTGCCTGACATAGAAACTGGGGGAATCTAAACAGTAAAAAACAGTTTTAAAAGAACTTCAACTGAAATTTCACACTATTCAATAACAGGTGGGTTTAGTGATTTTTAAAATGTTTAATGCAATAGCTGGCTTCTGTCATATTTTGGTTGTTTTAATGGCACTAGGTAACTGTTATAATGTGTGGAGTGCTATTACAGAAAAATAATGTGAAATTATTCTAAAATGAAAAAGAAATTGGACTTGATGATTTTAATATGAATGTTAAAGTATTTGGAAAAAGAAATCATATATTTTAAAGCTTATATGGGTTTCTAGTATAACTGAAAGCAGCACTTTTACTAAAAAGCGTTTCAGTACAGATAACTCCACTCACCCCTTAACATCCCGATGTTACAGAAAGAAGAGAGAAGGAAAACTACAATCTGTTTTCTTTAACTATTTGCCACTGCCCACGAGAGCCAACCTCCATACTGCAGCTGTAATTCATAGTGAACTTGGTGAAAACCCTTGCAGTTTTGCATCTGGTGGGAGCTGCAAGGCCGCTGTTTGGATGTTCAAATCACTCCACCTGATGCGGCCAAAATGGAGGAATGGATTTTAGGAGTAGAGAAAGTAATAGTAGATGTTGGCAGTTACAACATTTTGTTAGGTCTCCTGTAGTTTGTGAGGGATGCAACTTCCCCAGGATATCCCTCTGAGTGTGGTTATTTGAAACTTACTACTAGTGGATAGCTACTTGACTTTGGGAATAGCTTGTGATAAAATGTTTGGCCCATCTCCTGCTTTTGCCTAAATCATTGTGGTGTTAAAAAACCCCACCTTTGTGGTACAGGATGAGCACATAATTTGTACTTTTGACGTCAGTGGGAGGTGGAGCTATGAGTCAAACTATACAACTCTTATTCCCTACCTCAGTTGGTTGGAAAATAGTGTAGTCCAGGAGCAACTGCCAGCTGTAAGACATACAGACTGGACCAGTATAAGTGTTGCCTTTTATGAAACAGAGATACTAATGGGATCATCAGCCTATTCACTTTTGGTAAGAGAAAATCAGCAGTGGGGCAGGAGGATCTGTTTGACTTTTTTGGTTGAGATTCATCAAAAAGCAAATGCTTGGGGAATTTTGATCCTTAAATGTTAAATGGGTCTGTAGTGTACAGATTATTAGTAAGAACAGCTGATTGATAGCTGTTCTTGGTGAGACGGACATTTATTCCATCATGAGGAGGAGAAATGGTAGGGCCTCTCACTATTGCCATAGCAAATCTGAGTATAAACTGAAAAATAGGAACTATTAACTGCTGTATTTCACCACTGATGTCTCTCTTGGCTCCTTGTCCCCAGGACTGCTTCATCCGAGCAAACCCACAGAGGAAGACTGAAATCAAGAGTAGGAATCATCAAGGTCTGCACAGCACTGAAGATGAGGTACTGTATAGAGGGCAGCTTCTGGGTTGCAGGGAGAGGGCTATGGGGTATGAACAATGGCTGTGCTACCTGCGGTCTTCCACCAGCCTTTCCTATCTCTCCCTAAGTGCAACATATCAAAGGTGATATGTTTTAACAGTTAGTTAAAGAAATACTTGTTTCTTCTGTGAGTGTGCATTTCAAAGCAGAAAACACTTGCTATGACTTAGGGGCTGGGAAGGTGAGGAAGGTGATGAAATTGTGATTTAGATGCTAGGCAAGGAACTGGGAGAGCTGGATTTTAACCCTGATTTTACTGTGACATCACTATATTGTGGTAGTTGTACCTCATCACACCCAAGGCTCAATCTTCAAAATTTTTTCCTTTGCCTTTTGGATTGTTCAGTTTGTGCCACTTAAAAGAATTCCAAAAGCTAATTTTTATGAAACTGAACTGGTAAAAGGTGTTGGAAGGAGGAATAATTGGGTTTATGCCTTCGTATTTTGTTAGTACTTCAGCCATCTCATGAATAAGTTTTTTCTAAACTCCTGGATGGGAGATACGGATGGGACTAAAGCTGAAGATGAAAAATTAACCTTCTGTATTTGGGATGAAAAATGGCACTTTCAACAATTTGAACCATCTACTTCTGTCATTCTCTCTATCACCAGAAACACTGCTGCCAGAAATTCTGCTGAGGTTGATGGGTTTCTTCCAAACCTGCTGGTTTTAGTCAAATGTTGCTTTCTAGGAGAAAACTATTGGGTTGAGAATTTTTCCAGTGGGCTGTAAAGAGCATCTGGTCTGGTGAAGTACTGCTTTTGAGATGATGAATCTGCTCCTGTCAGGACACTGGTGTATCAAAATTAGAGGTACACAAGGAGGTCCTAAGGACAAAGTTTTTCAGAAATCATGGTGCTGTGAAGATTTAATTGCTCCTTTCATTTTAATTAATGGAACTACTGCTTCTGTACGTAGTATTTTACTTCTGGTGTTCATCAAGATTGCCTTGTTTTTCCTGTAACCAAGTATAGGGTTGTGTGTAGGTGTGATGGGGAGTGGAAGGAGAAAACAAAAAATGGAGAGGGTTGTGGAGCCTTCAAGCTATTCCCTTACAGAGTCCTACATTGTGGAATGTCAATTTATTGCTCTACTTCAGTGCTTCTCCTTGGTAAATCAATCAGGTCAGCCTAGGTTTTTCCATGTGAACGCGTTTTAATTTATTATGCAAAAGTCCTGCATAAGCCAGGGCATTCTGAACTTGATTTCACGTACGTGCATTCATATGCAATTATAACTTTATTAGTGCTCTTCTGTGTTGCATAATCTAACACACTGGTAATTTCACTCTCATCCTACCAAATGTTTAATTTGATTTGTGTTTGCAACTTTTCATCTTATGACATATTTTTGAGATTTTGTGATTTATGCTGTCTCCAATTCTGGTTTTCCTCCAGCTCTTGCATTATGTACATCTATCAGTTCTGTATGTTGTGGTAGCACGGTTTCCTTGTGATTCATGTAGACCTTATCTATGGATGACAGGTTATGTTTATTCAGCATCACACAGAGCTCCCCCCTCCCACCCCTACCCCCTCCCCAAAAGGGAAAACAAGAAACCAAAAACCAAACAAAAAGCCACATAAAAAAGCCAAAAAACAAACCCACCTTGTTCTGCCTATGTCATGTCAAGTTCACAATGAAATGCTAAAGCTACATTATAGGTAGCGGGACCTACATGTGAAATGGAAGAATCCTTACCCCGAGCCTCTGCCTTCAGCCTTCTTCCTGCTGGTGTGACTGAAAACCTCTGGAGTCCCACAATGGGATGCTCATTTTATGAACCATTTTCTCCCTTAGTCATTTATTTCTTTTTAAGGGTCAGGTGTTTTGATGTAGTGCAGGACGTTATGGCATTGCATATCCCACAGCCAGAATGGCCAGTAACAGTGGTATCTTGATTGGGGCACTAAAAATGCAGTGTATCTGCCCTGTTCTGCAGTAATCATCTCCTTCAATCATGCTTCTTTGTGATGCAGCCCAGGGTACGCTTGGCTTTCGGGGCTGCGAGCACACACCGAAGCCAGTTCATGTTCAGCTTCTCATCAACCGACACCCCCAAGTCGTTTTCTTAGGGCCGCTCTCAATCCAGTTTCTGCCCAGCCAGTAGTTGCGCTTGGCATTGCTCCTACCTAGATGAAGGAACTTGCCCTTGCCCTTATTGAACTTTATGAGGTTCATGCAGGCCCGCCTCTCTCCAGCCTGTCTGGGTCCCTCTGGATTTCATCCCTTCCCTCCAGTGTGTCGACTACACCACACACTTTGGTGTCATTGGCAAACTTGCTGAGGGTGCACTCAATCCCACTGTCCCTGTCACTGACAGATGTTAAACAGTGCTGGTCCCAGTGCCAACC
Organism: Neopsephotus bourkii; assembly: GCF_033783945.1. Taxonomy (NCBI): domain Eukaryota; kingdom Metazoa; phylum Chordata; class Aves; order Psittaciformes; family Psittacidae; genus Neopsephotus; species Neopsephotus bourkii. The sequence continues at coordinate 13,025,830 of NW_026902298.1, read as the reverse complement.
CGTGGTAAAACACCACTTGTGACTGGTCTTCACTTGGACATTGAGCTGTTGATTGCAGCTACCTAGCCATTTCCCTACCCACCCAGTGGTCCGTTGATCACATCCATGCCTCTCCAGTTTGGAGACAAGGATGTCATGTGTGTCAAATACTTTGCAGAAGTCCAGGTAGATAATGTCAGTAGCTCTTCCCTCATCCACCAACACTGTACCCCCATTGTAGAAAGCTACCAGATTTGTCAGGCACAATTTGCCCTTAGTGAAGCCATGTTTGCTGTCACTAAACACCTCCTTATTTCCCATGTGCCTTAGCATAGCTTCCACAGGAGGATCTGCTCCAAGATCTTACTGGGCACTGAGGTGTGACTGACTGGCCTGTAGTTCCCCAGGTCTGCCTTTGTCTCCTTTTTAAAAATGGGAGCTGTGTTTTTCCCTTATCCAGCCAGCAGGAACTTCACCAGACTGCCACCATTTCTCAAATATGATGGATGGTGACTTAGCAACTTCATCCTCCACTGCCCTCAGGAACTGCAAATACATCTCATTAGGTCCCATGGACTTGTGCACCTGAAGGTACACCAATGTACCTAAAGAAGCTTTTCTAGTTGCCCTTGGCATCCCTGCCAGATTCTATTGGAGCTTAGCTTTCTTAACCTGACCCCTGGCTGCTTGGGCAATTCCTCTGTATTCCTTCCAGGCCACTGTCCTTGCTTCTACCCTCTGTAGGCTTCCTTTTTGTGTCCGAGTTTGTCCAGGAGCATCTTGTGTCAAATTACAAGATGGAATTTCTCTCCAGAAATTGTCTGAAATAATGAATAGAACATATTCACTGCATTAAGAAGAGAATTGCCTTTGCTGTAGGATAGGCTTTGTTAGTTACACGAGTTATTTGCTAATAATGAAGGTATTTTTCTCACTGTTCTGCAGCCAGAAGTGCCTCGGTTGTGCTGGCTTACTGTAAAAATTATAGGCATGAGAAACCTCCGCAAAGCAGATGTGTGTAAGTATCATTTGTGGCATGTTTCCAGGCTAGCAAGAAAATCACTGTCACCATAATTTAATACTCTTGTACACCTGTTGATTGGATGATAGTAGCGTCTCAGGTTTTTTGGCTGAAGAAGTTGTATCTGTATTCATTTTCATTTAGATTCGACTATAATAATTTAGAAAACATGTAAAACTAGAAATTAAATAGAACAGAAATTCTGTGTCAGAAAGGAAGCATTCCTTCCTTCACAGCTGCTCCATGATACTTCCCTTTCCCTTAACCTTCCCTTAACCCTTCCCAGTTGCCCTTCATCCAGAGGCTGCCCATTTCCCAACTGAAAGGTGCACCTCAGGAGAAATCAGAAGCTGTGTTGGGTGCTGCTGTGTTCGTCTCTTCATTGCTGTATCTCTGTGGATGACTTGTGTACCACAACTAAACCCAGGTCACAAAATCCTCAGAAAGAAATTCTTCAGTGCTTGAAAAAGTGAAGCTTCAGGAAGTGAAGCTATGTGAATTTTTTCTGGAGCCTGGCAAATACACCAAAATAGAAGTAAATATCTGAAGAGGTGGAATGTTGCACATCAGTACTGTTGGCTTTTTTATTAAATACATCCGTACGTTTGGCTTTTTTATTAAATACAGTTAGTGGTTCAAAATCGGCTTTTGTTTGGAATGAATATAAATGTAGATGTAAAAGTTAAATAACTCTAAACCCAGAATGTTTTCCTATGGGTCTAATGAAATATTCAGGACTCCTCAGAGGTTAATCTTTTTCCCTCTGATTGGGTAAAAGAAATGATAAGTAAGTAGTGCTGTACTAATTGTGCATCTTTTTGTTAACACAGTGAGCCAGACTGACTGCTATGTCAAGCTGTGGCTGCCAACAGCTTCATGCCAGGAAGCCCGAACGAGAACTGTGTGCAACAGCAGAAACCCTGTCTGGAATGAAACTTTCTTCTTCATGATACAGAGTGAAGTAAAGGTAGGACCTGCACTTGTGATAGTGAGCAGAGGCTTTCTAAAGGGCACATCCTCATTTGCTGCATTCAAGGTTTTTAAGAGAGTCTTGAGGCTCACGCAGAGGGTTGAACTCAATTATACTGAGGAACAGTATGATAACAGAAAGATACAGAAAGCATCTGAGACAGCATGAGATGCTGTTTCCCATCAGCAAGTAAATATGCAAGCCTTGGTATGGTTTCTCAGTTGTCCTGACTGGACTCTGTCATCTTCTGAACATAGAACCCCATGAATTGAATGGGAGATTTTATAAACTCTTTAGAGGATTAGGTATATTTTCTTGTATGGACTGTGAAGGCATTTTTGCTGTGCTTGCAATTAGCCTGTAGTACTTGCTTTATGCAGTAATCATAGAATCATAGGATAGTTAGGGTTGGAGAGGACCTTAAGATCATCCAGTTCTAAACCCCTCTGCCATGGGCAGGGACACCTTGCACTAAACCATATCACCCAAGGCTCTGTCCAACCTGGACTTGAACACTGCCAGGGATGGAGCATTCACAGCTTCCCTGGGCAACCCATTCCAGTGCCTCACTACCCTAACAGGAAAGAATTTCCTCCTTGTATCCAATCTAAACTTCCCCTGTCTAAATTCTAACTATTACCCCTTGTATAATTATGCTGTTTGTAATTTGTAAGAGGTAACATAACTTAATGCTGTATTTTTCCAAAATTAAAAATATTTTTAAATACTAACTATTCCCACATTAAACAGGCATATTTTCACAAGCCTAATAAGATATAAGAAATCAAACTGTACATCTGATTTACAAACTTAGAAGAAAAACATGCCTATCCCATGCTTTGAATGACTGTAAACTCAGAGATTATGGATCATTTTCAGTAAGGTTAAGTGCTTCTTTTTTCCCCAGAGTAGATGTAAAAAACCTGTTAAAATGCTTGTAGAGTTAGTAGAAATAGATTGGCAGTCAGAGTGAGACTGAAACAAGCTCTAGACATGGGGCCAGCTTCCTATGGCTTAATAGTGCCGCATCTTCTCATGCTGCTAGGGTAATGTAAGCCCTTAGGAATTGCAATGGGAGTCACTACAATTTAATTGTTAGAAGAGTTTGCTAATGTGTTTTACCTTTCGTTTTAGAGGGCTGAGAGTTTCCTCCCTATTATGGCTTCCTGCTAATCTGCCAGAATTTCTCAAAATACTGATAATGAATTCACAAAGGGTCTGACGAGCAAAGAGCATGTGTAATCTCTACTCTGTCCAGTGCATCTCACCAGCATGAATGTCATTTATGCTGCCTTTCTTTCGAGCTCTAATTCATTACAAAGTCAGGGACTAACCTAGAACAGGTAAATCACCAGATTTGGCAGTCTGAGCCAAGGGGCTGTGAACTCCATGCTGTCACAGCAGCCTGTCTGCATTGAGCAATGCTGCATGCTGACTCTCACTAGACCTTCTTTTGGGATCAGTAGGCCTGGAATGTGGCATTTACATCCTTGTCTGCCTCTCTCCTCAGAACATCCTGGAGCTGTCAGTCTGTGATGAGGATTCTTTAACACCCGATGACCAGCTTTTGACTGTTCGCTTTGATGTAGCTAAAGTCCAACCTGGAGAAAAAGTCCACCTGAATTTTGAGTTGGATCCAGAGGTGAGAAACCAGTGAAATAAAGTAGATAAATAAAATAATATTCTTGATAGGAATTCGTCCCAAGTTACTACCTATATTAAACATTAGAGCTGTTCTCACACACAAAGGCTTTGTTAAAAGGATGTTATTCAAACACAAAGTTAAATGGTTTAGGAGGGATCAGAAACAGTCACCCCTCTGCTGTCATTGCAAGTAGATGCAAAATGTCTTTTTTTTTTTGTTGTTTTTTCCTTTGAGATTTCAAAAATGTCTTTTGAATAAAACAGGGAGATCAAGATCCAAAAGTGAAGCAGCTGATGGTCAGGGGTCTCAATGCTGTTATAGGAGACTGGCAGAGCAGGGATAGGAGCAAACCTGGCCCCCTTTCCATGCTGCTGCCCTGACCCTTTGACCAGTAGCTCCCTAGGGCAGCTCCTCAGCTTCACCAGGGCTTTTGTCCTGTGCTTTCAGACAATATGCTTGGTAAATGATTACATATTCTCATGAAAACCTCTCATTATTTTCCTCCTTCTGACATCCAACAATTTATTTTTTTTTTTATTTAAATTCTCAGCAATTTTGTTTATGATCTTGCTATAGGGTTGCAGGTTTCTTTCAGGGGGCCTGAGCCAGCCCAGAATAGATACGGCTTGGTAAATCAATATCTCCTCAGTATTTTATTCTTTTCTTCCTAATCAGATGGTGTGACCTAACAGTTTTATTTACTCCATAGATCTCAAAGGATGTTGTGTTTGCTTGTATTAAGGAGAGAAAAAAAGAGTTTCTTATGAAATGCTTGGTGGGCGAAGTTGTTGAGAGGGCAAGTGGAGAAATCACACCCATCTTCTAAGGCAGCAAAATATGTACTAAGATTACTTCTGCAAATGTAACACCTGTGCTTGGAGGCTGTGTAGTAACAAGACTTCAGGGCTTTTTCAAGCTTCTGCAAGGGCTTGAGTTTACAGTTCTCAGGAACTGTGTGTGCTCTGTTCATTTCTATATCACTGCATCAGGTAGGCTGTCAAGGGAACACTCCTGCCTGTTTTTTATATTACTGTTGAAAGAGTTGATTAACTACTCTTCCAGAAAGCTTAATCTTCCTAAGGAGTGCAATGTACCTGCTGCAGCTGGGCATGGCCTTCCTTAGAAAAAGGCTCATGTGACTTCTGAAATAATTTGAGGTATGATTCAAGCCGTGAGTTAGCTCTGAGGCTTGTGCAGAGTTGGCTTAACCCATTGGTTTGGCAAGGTGGAAGTTGGGGAGATAAGAGAAGGTGAGCTGGGTCTCAGGAATGCCTTGATCAAGCTGTCCTTACTCAGATTATGACTTCTGCTCAGGCGCCCATGAGGCATCAAATATTATGGTCTGTACACGGATTTTTTTTAAACCATGTAAGCTTGCCTTTTTTTTTTTAGTGGCTTAGTAATGGACTATGCAGGGCAACCTTAATAATTGGTGTAAGTGTAATTGCCACCTCTGCCCAAATGACTTCTTTACTCTGCCACGGTATCTCAAAAGAAGGGCTGAGGCGGCTGGATGGGTAATGTCAGAGCATCAGGGTTGCCACCTGCTGTGCCTCTTGCTCACTGTGTCATCCAGCAAGTCTTTCTATTGTGATGCTCCAGGTTGTTCACCCACAAAAATATGAAAAGGACTTAATAGAAATACATTTTGTGTGTGTGTGTGTTTACAACAGCATAGAAAGAGTGGGAACATAAGGCAGGCACAATTAGGTGTTAGGAGCCAGGATCTCATTAATATTGTTTATTCTGTTCTTTGGACACAGCTGGAATAGACTGTCAGTGAGTTTGGATAGCACAAACTGGTCACAACCTGATGCTTGATAAAGTTTGTCTTGCACCTCTGTAAGGTGACTGCTGTCTGAAATCCGTCCCTTATCCTATTATGAACTGCTGCAATTACCCTAATTTTCATTAAATGCAGACTTTGAGAGAAATAAGCAAATTGAACCGCTGGGTTACATGCCAGAGATCCAGCTCTCAGAGAAGCCACCTGAGATATCCCATTTACTGACATGAACTACTAAATACAAAAATACTCACTTTTCACCTCTAGTGTAGTGATGATTTTACCTTGGCAGCTACATTATCAGACTTGGCACAGTTTTCACAGTCTCTCCACAACGCTGAAGTATGCTGCTCAGCCAGACAGAGGGGATATTTGGCAGTGAAGTTTAGTTTGTATGAATGTGACTGAAAAAGTTTGCCATCAGTTGTCAGAAAGAGGTATCTTCCACCAATTAGTGTTTTCCTCCATGTGGGTGATAAAGAGTACCTTTGATATATGTTTGAGTGGTATGGCCTGGATTGGCTGTCCCCCGTACAGGATGACCCAGCAAACCGCTGCAGTAAGTAATGCAGTTACTCAGTTGCTCTCAAATTGTTGATGTGTTACTGTTCTATTGCTGTTCACTGCTCTTACACTTCCCCTTTTCACCTTGATTTGGCCCTGTGAGCTCTTTTCCTCATTCCCCTTCGCAGCTTCAGTCTTCTCTCTTCCCTCTTCTTCCCTTCACCCTGGCACTTTTAGTTTTCCAAGCTGGACTCTTCTCCCACCTTTTTGTATTTGTTTAGTCACTGTACAAATTCTTCTATTTTAACCCACACATACTCACCACATATATCTATTTATCCTCAAGTATGTTCTCTTACACCATTCACCTGTTACACCTCTCTTCCTCATCACTGACTGATCATGTCTCATCCCACTCATAAATGAATAATGGGATCTTTCACCCCCTATTCCCTGATAATCTCCTCTTTTCCTGGGGGACAGTTGCTTTGTAAACACTGGAGTGGTGGAGAGACATGAAATGAAAGGGTGGCCAAAGAAAACTCCATCCAATAATGTTATGATGAGGGTGTGGAAATAGCAAAACCTTGCAAGGGAGGTTTGTACAAAACTGTCAGAGCTCTAGCAAAGCAAAAAGTTTGTTCTTTCATTTTCCTTAAAAGAAAAATCTTATTTTCAGAATCAGGAAGAACTGGAAGTGGAATTTCTACTGGATAACGTGTGAGTAAAGCCTAAATGTTACAGAATTTGTCATCAGAAGAGTATGTTTTAGAGGGAGTAGTAATGGGGCATTAGGAAATTGGCTCCATGTACCTGTGCTCAGATATCCCATCTCGGCATCTTTCCCATGGTTGCTATTATCTCCTAAATGTGGTGAAATCCCTTCTTGAGTGATAGTCTCATTTCACTTACTATTTATAGCTGAGGATGAGTGTTTATTCTGTAATTCAGCCTAAGGAAAGATGATGCTGACTGGGGGAGATAAGGGAGAGCAGTGTCCCTAAGAGCTATGGGACTGACCCAGCAGGAAACACGAGATGGACCTGGAAGACAGAAGTGTTAGAAGGCAGCTGGAAAAACTGAGCTCAAAGAACTACTTGTATTGAAGAGATCATTGCTCATATGCCCACTCTTAAATAAAACTTTTCCTTTCTGCTTTTCAGTCCAGGTGTATCTGAAAACATCATCACTAATGGCGTACTAGTGGTAATAGTTTTATTTATTTTTATTCTTATGTTCTTATGGTAGGGCAGAACTGAAGGATGTAGTTGGAAGAACTATGCCTTTAGGCCTGAACTGTTTCTGTGGCCAGTGATTTTATGACTTATCTCTTCTAGTCTCGTGAAGTTTCCTGCTTGGGAGTCCATGTGAATGAAATGAAAATTAAGAGCCCATACACAAGTGAGGTTATTGATTTAAATTGCTTGTCACTACTTTTTGTGCTATGGGAGATGCAGCTGAATCTAGACAAATATTTGACCTGTTTTGGTCTCTGGGCTGCTTGGGGATTGAGGTGTTTCACATATTATCTACTTGCTAACAGTAAGAATCTTCTGGAGATGGTGTGACTGTGTAGTTTAAGGGAAACTGGAGGTGTCTGGGAGACTCAGAAGCATCACTGCATTGTGGTAGAACTGAAATACTGTGATAAGAACAAAAAGTAAAAGAGGGGAGACACAACTGTGAGGAGTGGAAATTCAGGGGTATGAATGCTGCAAGTGGCATCCACTGGTCTAACCCATGCTCTGTTGCTTGTCGGGGAGAAGTTGCAATGCTGCCCTGGCTTTTGCAGCTTATTCAATCTGGCCCCTGTTCACACTGATTATGAGTGAGGAAAAACTTTGTGGCCCAAATTAACGTTGACTGCATGAAGGCTGAAACTTTATTTGGGACGTTTTTATTTGACATTTTTCAGGGCTAGATGCAATTAATATTTCTCTGCTGTTTGCTGCTTGTTTTTAGGGAGAGATTTCACTTTTATGATGAAAGGATCCTATGAAGAAACCCAGGATGTTTCCATCGGTCCTCGCTGCAGATCTGGAACCAGTGAAACCACCATGTTCCACTACATGAAGCACAGCCAACCCAGACTGCACATGAAGCTGCCAAAGGAGCATTTTTTCTGTGGTGTATGTTTTGCTTGTGGATGGTAATAACAGCTAAAGTAACTTTTGGGAGAAGCATGGTAAATTAGACCTTCTCTGGTAGAATGACACCTATGGGTTGTAAACAATTTTCTCTTTGTAACAGTTCTTCTCCCCAAATTTAATTCAGTGTGGCTCAGCTAGGAAGGAAATCAATGCAAATCATTCCCTGACTGTGCCTCTCCATTCTCTGGACTTGGGAAAGAAAGTGACAGTGATGAAAGTGAGTAAACTTCAACAGCATTTGGAATTATTTAAATGGGCATAAGCTATAACTGTGTGATACCTGGTCCATTATTAACTTTGTTATTACAAAAATACTATCTGAGCTGGACACAGGCTCATCTCTGCATGTACTTGAAAGTGTAATTCAGGGAAAAAGTAGCATGTTCAGAGCTGCTGGTTGCTTTAAGAAGTAGTTTAAAAGCAGTATCCAAGTGATGATTGTATGCAGAAGGCCTGAGAAGAGACTGAAGACTTACTGTTAGACTATATATTGGAATAAATGCTAATACTGTAGAACTTGCTTTTGCAAACTTTCAATTATATTTAAAATTTATGGTGTTTTCATTCTTTATTCTCAGAGTGAATCTTATGAAGTGTCTGTGAAGGAAGAAGAGAGGTAAGTCTTTCATTTCTTTCAAATGATTACTTAGGTCACCTCCTATCCTTTCATAGTATCATCCTTAGATGAAAGGAAATCACAGGTTAAACTAGCTCATATAGAAACAAGGAACGAAGATTGTAGTTAGTTAAAGACTGAAATATAGGAAAGGGTTAATAAAATGATACATATTTTTAAATTGGTTGGTAGGTAGTCATGGGGTATAACCAGTCGCAATGCTTTTTTTTTTTTTGTTAATGCTTCCCAATTTTGATGTTTAAGAATCATTCTGGTTTGTAACCTTTATCTATAATGCATGCACATTTATGTGTGACACATTTCTAACATGTTTCTAACACTGTTATGCATTTACCGGTTCTCTGCAGGTCATTTTTCAGCGAAACAAGAGGGCAGTAATGAATTTATTGACTGATACGCAGTGATTTTCTGAAGGGCAATATTACCCCCTAGTGACCTGTTTCCTACATTGCAAGCACTCATGGCAGACATAAATCAGAGGTCTATACTGAACATTAATTATAAGTCACAGAAGGGAAAAAGTTGCCTTTTGGCTGAAACCCAAATGTGAAATAGCTGAGGACATGACTCAGGTCTAAAATCTCCACACGAAGTAAGAAATACAAGTCCTGTGATATCTATATACTCACTTTCATTTGCGAAGGAGAACCCTTACGTATATGGAAGTAGCCTTTCTTTAAACTGGTTCATTGTTGCTGTTTTTGCTTGATTTCTTGAGCAGTAGCTCTAAAAATGGCTTACAGAAAATGTAACTTTTTCTGTTCTTATGCTCTAGTTGCAAGAATTTAGATTTGCGGTTGGGGTTTGATCTATGTGCGGAGGAGCAAGATTTCATCAGTAAAAGAAAGAAGGTGGTTGCTGCTGCTCTAAAAAATGTTCTTCATCTAGATGAAGACCTGCAGGAGGATGAGGTATGTGGAGGCAGCATCTTAGGAACTTACAGTCCCACTTTGAGTTAGATGTGATGTACTTCCATGAATACTGTCAGGAGGTCAGTCACAGCTCCTTTATCCTCTGCCAACCTCTATCCTCACTCAGGAGCACCTAAAGAATGTATTCGTTGAGATTAATGTATATATAAACTGGCTTGGTGAAATATTATTGCTTGGACTGAGATCATTTCTCCTTAGTTTGGCTCCTCCCTCTTTCCCTGCTGTTGCACAGAAGCAGCTTACAGGGGAAAGCTGCAGCTCTCCCTTAGCACACTGGTAGGAGTGTTTTGGTTTTGCTTTTGCTCTGCCCCTTTGTTATACTCAGAATCTTAGAACGTGTTTTGAGGGGAAAACATGAGGAGAAACGAAAAGCATCAGAAGAGACTCTACAAATCTGAAAACAGATCATGCCATACAAAAGCCATGCTTACAGCTTCTGGTTTACCAAGACATTGCTGATCAGGAAGATGCTTTCAGCATATGCTATGTCCCACCAAAGTTTGCACAACTCAAACACACTTAAGAGCTATTGTGAAGAGGGTGAATTGAATCCAAACCTACCTGAATCAGGGAGTTGATATTACTTTTTCTGCATGCCCATCACTGCTCTATTTCACCTGTTGATGAATGACTCTGTGACTTTGTGCATTGAACAGGTGCCGGTGGTCGCAGTCGTGACCACAGCAGGGGGAGTGCGGTCCATGACGGCTATGTTTGGCAGTCTTCTGGCTCTCCAGGACTTAGGTGTTTTGGACTGTGTTTCATACATCAGTGGTTTATCTGCCACCACGTGGTAAGAAGAGTGAGGCTTGTGTTGCTGATTGTATTAGCAGAGTGATAACATGGTGAAGTGTATTGCCTTGCAGATGAATTTTATTCAGTGTCATGTTGGGACTTCCGTGACATTCATGGCACCACTCAGTGCTGTAGCTCTTATTTCTTCAAGCTACAAGAAGCAAAGTGAGTGAGAACTACTGTATTTCTATAATGGTACTGACGAGTGAGCAAAAACTAGAAGAAAAGAGCTCAAGCCAGGATGGTTTACCTGTATCTCCCTGCAGTTCAGTGTTGGTGACAAACCAATCCACAGCTGACCTATGACTTGAATATGTGCCTTTCTGCCATGTCATACATTATGACTTCTCCTGTGGGCTGGACTTGTTTCTGTCCTAAACTTGGTGCCTGATGCAGAGAATGTGTGGGAAACATGGCTATTTTTTGATCTCCATTTCTCATTTCCTAGTTACCTGCAGAAAAGACTCCTAGTTACCTGCAGAAAAGACTCCTATGTTAAGATGGAGAGTAGAGGTGTCTTGGTTTTCCACTTTGAACGAAAAATGTTTACCCATGGCCGTCAACAGCAGACTGAATAGGAGCTGGTAGACCAAAAAGCTGGCATTTTCTTGGGAATGAAAGAAATGGGGTCATTTCCTGGGGAAGGAATAAACCTTTTGATTGCCAGTGCAGGCAAATCAGATGTTCATCATGAGTCAGAGAAGATGCTGCAGGTGTGCAAGAGAAGCAATGCAGCTGAAATCACGGGGATTTGAATCTCTGAAAGGGCACAAACCCAATCCCCAAGCATGCTTGAGAGCAATGAGGAAATGAAAGTAGGGAAATGCTGTTTTCCCTCTCTTTGTGTAAGCTTTGGGTTATCTAGTTGCCTATGACAGTTCAGGAATCTTGTTATATTTGTCTGGCACAAGTCTTACACGGCTCTGAAAAGGAGAATTTAAAAGAAAAGCCCCGAGAAACACTGGGTGTCATGCACATGATGTTGACTGCCTTTCACAACTCACAGGGTTCTAGGGCTTTAAAACGTTTTGCCTCTGGAGAGCTGCTCTAAAAGAGATGTGTGAGACAGAACTAGAACAAGTGGGGTGGGAATGAGAAGAGATGGCCAGAATCTGCCCAAACTGGGAGCTGAAACCTCAAGCAGACTGGTCCTGTGTGTGCCAGGAGTCTGAGATGACCTACCTGCTGCATGGCCAAGGAAGAGTAACTCCTGCAATTCTCTAGGGCAACGTTTGCTGCTAAAATCCTGCTTAATATTTCACACAGTGTCTGGGACAGCTGAGGGACTGGCCTCAGACAGAAGTTGCAGCTTGAACCTAGACAGTCAAAGGGTAATTCTAGTGAAAGTTTGTGTTAAGTTATGGGTGTTGCTTTATTACTCTTGATTCTGAGAAGAAACAAGCTCGGATGATTTTTAATGTATGCTTGCATCATAAATATTGTTGTATAGTCTAAATTCTGCCTGAGCTTTGAACTGTTCTTCCAAGGTAAAAGCTGGGGGGTAAGAGCATTTTGTACGCTGTGAAACAGAACACCTTTGTGTGGTATAAGCCCATGAATTGTCAGGTACCCCATGATGAATCACAGTATGTTCCTTTTTACCAGGACCATGGCAAAGTTGTATGAAGATGCAAATTGGTCACAGAAGGATCTCAGAGGGCCAATCGGTGATATCAAGGAACATGTGATCAAGAGCAAGATGCACTGTTTCTCACTGGATCATATGAAATACTATGAAAAGGAGCTTTGTGAAAGAAAGCAAGAGGGGCACAAGCTATCCTTTACAGATTTATGGGGACTCTTCATTGATTGTATGCTGCATCATCAGGTATTATATATCCATCACTTTTTCCAGAGGATTTCTAACTTTTCATGTTTAAAGCTCTGTATTCAGTAATAGGAAAGGCTCTCAAAATCTCTGAGGGGTCTTTCTTTGGCTTTTTGGAAGAAAAATAACACAGTAAGCCTAAAATGTAAGCATCTAGGGTAAATGTCTAAGCATGTAAAAAGTCAAGGTGTTAATGAAACTGATTTTCCATCTTTAATTTCACATCAAGTGAGCACTCTATTAACATACAGAGGAGAGGTGGCTCTGACAGAGCTAAGTTCAGGCATAACAATATATAGCCATACCAGCAAAAAAAGCTTCATTGAAAGAAATGGGCTTATCTGCAGGACCTCCAAAGTACCTAAATAGCTTTATCTTTCCTTAAAGCAAATCAGACAACTTTCTCACATTTTCACTCTGTCACCTATTCCAAAATTTCAGGAAGCATCAGTGATAAAGGTTGATGATGGGTAACACATGAACACATTTGTGTGGTCGAACAACTGAAGTACACAGAACAAAATCTGCTGCGATTTAGGAGACATTTTATTGGTAGTCCATGCTTAGGTACCATCCACATGTCATATATATCTTTTACAACAACTTCTGTTCTTTATAAACAGGGAAGTACTCAGAAACTCTCTGATCAGCAGCTGGCAGTAAATCAGGGACAGAATCCACTGCCCATATACCTGTCCCTCAATGTCAAGGATGACTTTAGCACTTTGGATTTTAAAGGTAATGATTATTATACACACTTCTATAAATCTGAGGAGTTTCCTCTTACTGTAAGTCCAGTCTAATAAATCTTTTAAATATTTTCTTTTTCCCCTGTCTTCATGTCTAGGTTCTGACTTGGGTGAAAAACATGTATGCTGACACTGTGGTAGGGAGATACCTGTGAGGGGCAGAGATGCCATTTGCTGGGAGCCTTGAGAGCCACCACTGTTGCTCTTTCTCTCTTGTCCCTATCTCACACCTCTTTCAGCTGCTGGTGTTCCTGCAAAGGCAGCAGTGTCCAAGAGAGATGTGAGGACCTGGGGGAGGAGGGCAAGGAAGGGATGAGAAAAGATGTGGAAGGGGTGAGAGTGGGAGGCAGCTTCAAGCAGACAGAGAAGGATGTGAGGAGGGGCAGCACTCTGTGCACTGAGCAGTGTTGCTGTTCATTAGCCATTTCCACAGCATTTTCTGGCCCAAACAAAGCAAGTGGTCTTGAAACTGAACCTGATCATTTCCTTCCTTGTGCAGTCTGCAGTCCCGACATGTTCAGCCAAGGTTTGGCTGGGTTTTAGTCAGTGTTGTTTTAGCTTCACAAGCTGGTGACTATGGGAGTCTAAGAATGGATGGTAGCTTATGTCATTGCTGACTCCATAACACCTTGTGCAAGACCTTAGGAATTGGTTGACTCAGCCTCAATTTTTACTCCTATTACAGAAATGGACCCGAACCCCCAAGCTGAATGGATTTTCACAGTGTTAGTGGAAGAGGTGAATTTAGCATTTGCATTCACCAGTCTAACATGCAATATATTGAAGGGCATCTGTTTGTTTCAAAACATAGTGTTTTGAACTGTCCTCCACCAACACACTGAAGCTACAGGCCTTGTTGTTCCAGCTTTTGATTCTCTGTGCTGTTGTTTTTAAATGTGTTCAGTGGATATAATGAGTTCTTCTTGATGCCTTATTTGCAGAGTGGGTGGAGTTCACACCTTACGAGGTGGGTTTTCTAAAATACGGGGCCTTTGTTCGTTCGGAGGATTTTGGTAGTGAGTTCTATATGGGTCACCTGATGAAGAAGATCCCTGAGCCCCGCATCTGCTTCTTGGAAGGTGATTTACTACCTGGGAAAAACATCACTTTTATAAACCACATTATAAACCACACAGTTGGCTACACAGGGCTGGTCTGCAAGTAGCAATAGTAGTACACTAGGTAATGTACCTGATGTGATTTAAATCTTGTATGAACTAGCCAAAAGTGACAAAAGATAAAACAAATTATTGAGACAGATACAATTAATATCCTGAACTTCTTAAGCTAGACCAAAACAGAACACACGCATTAGAACTGATCTTTAACAATATTGTTAATCACAGTGACTTTTATAAGCAGCCAAGTCTCTAAAAAGGCCTAGCTATAAGCCAGATGTTGTGTGTAATGGCATGGCATTTGATAGTGTTACTAAAACTAATAATCTTTCATAACTAAAGCAATGCTAATTTAAACAGCCACAGAGACTGAATCCAAGTAGGTTGTCATAGCTGTGCTCTAAAAATTCAAAGCAGTATTAAGTATGGCTTTTTTCTTTTTTTTTATATCTTTCAAGGCACATGGAGTAATATATTTTCCCAGAATTTCATGGATGCTGTCTACCTGTCGGGTCATTCAGAGGACTTCTGGCATAGATGGACCAGAGATACTGAGTATGACATTGGTTGGTTATTTGGATTACTTTTCACTTGCATCTGCATTGTCTTTATTCCTCTCCAAAATTTAAACCCTGACATTTGGTAAAGGGTTTGGTTTTGTGTTCTATTTCTGGCATAGCAAACACCAAACCTTTAGGAATGAAGGAAAAACAGGAAAGAAACAGTTGTAATGGAAAACAGGAAAAAACATTGCACTGCTCTGTGCAACATCCCTGGGGAGTTTTGTTAGTCATGGGAGGGTTACCAAGAGTCCTTTGGGGCAGGAGAGGCCAGACAGGGAAACAACAAGATGATGCTGTGACACTGAAACCCATCTCTGCCCCGAACGGTCTGTATGTCAATGCATGCACTTCATCACAGATGGGGCTGTAGTGGTTTGACTGCCCAGCTCCTCTTCCTTTGTTGTTATTAGTATCAGAGAAACACACTAAACAATGCAAATATATACCCTCTTCTTATTCTTCTTACAGAGGAAGACCCTTCTCTGCCCAAGAAGCCTCATGAACAGGCAACTTGCTTGTCCGTTCCCAAAGGTTACCTTTCCAGTACACTTCGAGAAATGATGACTGGACGGCCAGTGGTTTCCACTTACCGTAATTTCCTCAAGGGCTTGCAGCTACATAACAAGTATTTAGAGAATGAGAGATTTTGCATGTGGAAAGGTAATAGATTTTTCAAGATGCATCTTTGAAGGTGAATTGAGTGCTGATACTTGCTGAGGACAAATATTTGATGAGTTTTAGCATAAAGGCAAATTTTGATTAATATTATTTAATTAATATGTCTGTGGAATTGGTTTGCTGAGCCCCAGATGATTTAGTGCTGGTCTCATTTCTGTCTTGGAAAAACCACAGCAGGCTTGCTTTGTATATTGCTCTTCCTAGGGAAAGCTGCAAAAGAATGACTTTCAGCTTCTACTGAAGCTAAATAGCCACAAACTTCTTACACCAGTTGAAAAAGCAGCTTAAATATAACACTCTGGATGAAACCAAAGCTCAGGCCAGTTTCCTCTCAATGTCAGCAGAGTTGAGCTATTGATGCGAAAATTGTGCAAAGAAAAATATTTAGCTGTGGTTGTTTTGTGTCAAAGGGCTGTCTTTTAATTCTTTCATTGTTATGCTGATTTTGGAGGAAAAAAAATGGACTTGGTCTTGCAGTAATTAATTGATAATATAAGTTTTTGACTTTCAGACACAGTGCTGGATTCTTCTCCCAGCCAGCTGAATGAAAGGGATGACTACCTCAAGCTGGTAGATACAGCTTTCTTCATCAACACCAGCTGCCCGCCCATTCTGAGGCCAGAGAGGAAAGCGGATGTCATTTTGCACTTGAATTACAGTGGAGGATCACAGACTCTGGTGATGTTTTGTAGTAGTGTCCCTTTACCTCAATCACTCCAATACCTGAATTTGCAATTTTTCAGTTCTCAATACTTCCCCCCCCCTTTTTTTCTCTTCTTTCCAGAAAATGGTCTGTTTTTTATTAAATTAAATGATCATATCAGTGGTACTATTCAACACTGTAACCATAATGTCTCTGTCTTTATCAGGACTATTTTCAGTAGCTTTCTGGGACTCACTTATGGACACAGACAACTAGAAAAATACCTATTCTGAGTATCTGTGCAGATTTGTCATTGTGTCACTAAGTTCCTTAATGGTTACTTAACTAACTTTAAAAATGTAATTAGCTAATACATAATTTTGCTGGTTTTGAATGAAAAGTTGTATTTTTTCTTTTATGTTTAATTCCTGGTGTTCCCATAAGTTTCAGTCAGGTTTTTGGTTTTTTTTTTATATTTTTTTTGTGTTTCTGAAGAAACATTGAGGGCCATAGATGATGAAATAATGTAATTTATTTGTAGGAGCACATGAAGACACTGATTGTTAGAAGCAGTGAATGCAAACAGGCAAGAACCTGTGATCTCAGATACCATGTGTTATCAAAATTTCCTGACTCAAATCCTCTACTAAATCAATAAATCACAAAAATGAATGTCATATGAATTTCAGAAAACAGTAATATTCCTTAAAAAATGTCCGGTGTTAGCAAATCAAACACATTTCTATTACTGAGGATATATTAAAATCAAGAGTGTATGCTTGTTCCAGAGCATAGTTAGTCCTATATGTAAGCATATAAATCAATCACAGATGATTGCCTAATGCAGAAATATATCACTTATGGGGCTTAGTAACCTTATTTCAATCTCTCTTTGTGTTGCAACTCTCCTCTGTTGAACTAGCCACTGGACCTATTCTCAGAGTACTGTTTAGAGCATGGGATCCCATTCCCCAGCACAGAGCTGAGCCAGGAAGACCGGGAACACCTGAAGGAGTGCTATGTGTTTGAGGACAGCTTAGAAGCACCAATCTTGGCCTATTTCCCACTGGTGTGTGATACCTTCCAAAAATACAAGACACCGAGTAAGTCAACAGCATTAATCAACCATTTTTTTTCTAGGCTGTCACATCCATTTTATCCATTGAATTTGTTCCTCTTCCAAGAGGCTGGTAAGCTTCTTATTTGGCTCAGTTATCACATTACCAGTCCTGTTGTGATGGACTACTAATCCATCAGAACAGGCCAATTAATCAGGGATTGAAGAGTTCCAAAATTAAGAGCATGAAAAGCTGTATCTTGAGGCAAACCTCCTCATCTGGCATCCGGAACAGTTTGCATTCCCTTGATGATAAAGGGCAGAGACAGCTACTAAGTTACACCCACTGATAGCTAACACTGTTACTTAAGAGTCTTGTAAGGAGATGCTATGTTTGCTCTGCTCACAAAGCTAGAATCTTCTCCTTTTATTATGTGAAATTGATAGTACAAAGTGCTGGAAAGAGCCAATGATGCAAAAGATTTGCCAGGGTAGCAAACGCTTTAATATCTGTCATTTTTGAAAAGTTCCCAGATTATTTTCTTTAGTTTAGCAATAAAATAAATGGTGATTTTTTTTTGTTGTTTTGTTTCACCAGAAAAACTACTCAGCAAATTCAGTTTTAGTTTACAGATATTTTTGCATGCATCAACTCGAATTTCCTTGTTGCTAATTTAGTATGATTCAGGAAACTTTCATAAAAAACTGAACAAAAATCCGTGTACCAGTTTATTGGAAAATAACTCATGTAATTCCTCATCTTATTTGTCCTGTTGTATGCGCTTAAATGTCTGGGACGGAGAACCAGTTGGTAGCTAAGGAGCTGTCATATCACTACTCAATGGAAAAGTTAAAAATACAAAATTCCAAATCTGGAATAGTGAAATATTCTGATGAAAACTTCAATTTAGAGAGGAAAGCATTTCACATGGAAAAGTTGTACTGCCGGTCAGTTCTAGATCAGCTGTGTAGTCAAGCTGTGAAGCAGTGGATTTCATGAGTGCAGCAGATGTAGTCTCTATTAAATACTGAATAGTTTCCTGAGACAATTCATTTTCTTGAGGCTGTCACTGTGTATTTTGCATTGCCTGGTAAGAGTCCTCCTCAGTGACACTGCTGTGTTGAGCTTTGCTGTGTTCTTGCTTCAGATGTGGAGCGCAGTCCTTCAGAGATGAAGGATGGAAGAGTAGATGTGTCCAACTGCATTGCTCCCTATGGCACTGGTCTGCTGACATACAGTGAAGAGAATTTCAACAAGTTGCTGAACCTGTGCAGCTACAATATCCTGAATAATAAGCATCTAATTCTTCAGGCTTTGCGAACTGCAGTGGAACGAAAGAAGCGTTTAAAAACCTGTTCATCACCTCAGTCGTCTAAACACTCTTAAAGTATATTTTGACTAATTTCGTCAGAAAGAGATATATGCAAGTATTTTGGTAATGGACTAATAAATATTCAGGAGATATAAATCCATGCAGAATGACCATCCATGTTAGCTTGCTAAAAGGGATTATTATGTATTTTACTTAGTACTGTGTATGAGGACTGATTTTGGTTCTGCCAAGTCATTGGCAAGTCATGATTCCTTTTAAGAAATTCTTGACTTTTTTAGGGAATGGAAAGGCAGTTGTAGAGCTATAGCCCTATAGGGTCCTATTTGGATATACAGCCATATAAGAATGAGGTTTCCACCTCACAAAAATCTGTGCCAGATGCAAATCTTGGTGGTATGTGGCCTATGAACTAGAGCACAAAGCAAAGATCAAGCAAAGCTTGCCTTGTGCAGGGATCCTTGCATGTGACACTGAGTAAACCTGATTCCAGGAAAAGGAAGGCTGAGAACTGAAGAATGGAACTGCACATGATGTTTTGTGTTTTCCCAGTATCCATCTGTCAGGCAGAAGCCTAACCTTCAGTGAATTTACCTGCTTGGCTGTCATTGCAACGACTACATTTCTGAGGGACTATGGAGTGATCAACATGTAATGGCCTGATTTTTCTGCCAACTGCCTGACAAGAATCATCTGACTGCATCCAGTTTTGCTGAACTTCTCTCTATTGCCTACCAAGTAGATTTTGAAGCTGAGAGTAGCAGTTAAGGTCAAAACCTACACCCAGGGGGTTTGGTAAAACAGTTTTAACAGACTTTGGCCATAAACATGTTTTCATTTTTAATCTGCTGCTGGCTCACAACTGTTTTTGATTGCTTGTGATACTCCTTTGACTTCTGCAATCTTATGGTGGTCAGTGTTATTCCTACTGCTATTTAAAACAGACAGGAGAGTGGTCATGAGATTTTTCATACTTATTTTAGATAAATGCTTATGTAAGAAAATATATTTAACTGTCATTCTTAAATCTTACTTTATCTTGTATATATCAATATACATAGTGTGTAATACTACATACTAAGTACCCATGTGTAATCTTATTAAAAATAAGAATCTTCTAGATGCAACCATTGAAGTACATTTGTTTTTTTATTAAGTTCTATGGACTCAGTTGAGCTAGGGGGTTGACCTGAGGAAAAATGTTTCTTGCTTCTGATACCAAGAAATCAAGTACTGAAGGAACAAAGGCCTCCATGAGCTTTGCTAATGACCTTTGAGGAAGAATGAAAGAAAAGGTCCCACTTCAGCAGTGGAAGATGGAAAATGGAAGGAAACTCTCCTTTTAAGAGTGCAGATGACTGGGATGATAATGAGAGGTTTACAAATCCAAATACTGTTCTTTGCAAACATCAAGGTATTTATTCAGTAACACAGAGTGGAGCACTTGGCAGGGGGTCGGAACTAGATGATCTTAAGGTCCTTTCCAGCCCTAACTATTCTATGATTCTACGTGTCCATGTTTTTATTGGTCTTTTCTGTTCCCCTTTGCAGTCATCTCATTCATGACACTGGTGTGACTATAAAAAAAAAGAAAGTGCATCAACCTGCATGCTGGCATGCATTACCTAGCGGGTATCCCATCAGTCTTTCCTGCAATATGAATCAAATCAATAAAGTTTCCCTCCATGAGAGAAACTATGACAGTAACCTTTGCATCTCCTTTTCACAGATCTAAGGTGGTGAAGTACAGCAAGTCTTTTCTTTTTCTCTGTTACTGGTAAACCTTTCATTTTCTCTACCCTCTTAACCAGGAAGCCAGTTTTCCACCTTATTTTCTTGTCCTTGATTAGGTTAATCTGGTGTTATGTCTCACCAGTAAGACAGCGGTAGTCTTCTGTGAGCAAAGAGGAACAGGAAGATGTCATGGTGACAGCTCAGTTGTGTTCATAAGTTTATTTTTAAAGAATAATTATAGAACAGTTTCTGTTGGAAGAGGCCTTAATGCTCATCCAGTTCCAACCTCCTGCCATGGGCAGGGACACCTTCCACTAGACCATGTTGCTCAAAGCCCTGTCCAATCTGGCCTTAAACACTGCTAGGGATAGGTCATTCACAACTTCTCTGGGCACCCTGTGCTAGGGCCTCACCACCCTCACAGTAAAGAACTTCTTCCTAATCTCTAATCTGAATCTAACCTCTTTTAGTTTAAACATTATCCCCTGTCCTATTGCTACAGACTCTGATTGAAAAGTCTGTTCCCATCTTTCTTACAAGTTCCCTTTAGGTACTTGAAGGCTACAATAAAGTCTCTCTGGAACCTTCTCTTCTCCAGGCTGAACATCCCCAACTCAGCCTGTCTTTATAGCAGAGATGCTCCAGCCCTCTGATATCTTTGTGTCCTCCACATCTCTCTTGTACTGGGGGCCCCAGAGCTGAATGCAGGACTGGAAGTGGGGTCTCATGAGGGTGGAGTAAAGGTGGAGAATCACATCCCTCAACCTGCCAAAGATGCTTCCTTTGATACAATGAAATGGGGTTTTAAAAATGTGATTAAATATTTTTGTTAAGTAATCTTTTAAGTATTTTCAGGATTTTTCAAGATTCATTTTAACAGGTCCAGGAAGATGTTAATAGAGGTAGAGCACTTCATGCCTTATGTATTCCACTGACTGTTTTTTGGTGGTTGCAACACTTGTCACTGGGCTTTCAGCTTTACTTGCCCAAGGTGTGGTGATGATGTGTATTTTTGGCAGCAGATACAGAAAATTAGGATGGCTTAGAGTGAGCTGAGGAAGGGGAGTCCCTTTTAAGAACTCTGGGCCTGTTGAGCAAGCCACTGAAACGTTTTAGTCTGCCCAAAGTTTCCAGATTAGCAGCTTGATATTCTGACTTGAAGGAAAGTCAAGATGTTCGAGTGTGATGTTGGAGTTGCCACCTGGCTCCAAGGCTCTAATACTGAATGGGGCTAACACTTTCCCTGGGCTAGCCAAGCTCAGTGATTACTTTATTGACTTGTGAGGTTGCTCCACAATGGATTCATTTAGTTTCTTGTCTGGGGAAGAAAAGGCTGCTTCTTCTGTTCTATTTAGATTTGATCACGTTCAGATTGCAGCAATACCTCTGAATCCTGCCTTTGATGTGGCAGTGAAATGCAGTGCAAAAGGACAGGGGAGGAGATGTTTGTTCAAGTGGCTCACCAGCTATTAACCAAAATAACAAAGGAGAGATGTTCAGTATTACTGATGCTACTTTTTAAGAAAGAAGCTGAGGCTCAGTAACATATCAGATAGATTTTTCGCAGTGATTCAGCATTGGCATAATTGTTCTATGATGTTCTAAAATTCAGGTAGGTCAACAATGATTTTTCATTTTACAAACACCCATTTGTGACCTGTCATACAAGCTCTGCTAAAGGTAATGGAATGATCCTGTAAGCAATACAGCTGTGAAACTTTGTAGTCTCTGTTAGGACTCAAGCATCTCCCAGGCTGACTGTAGATGAAGTTGTCTCTTTAATTAGCTGGTGACATAAGGTGACTTCCTGATATTCTGAGAATTGGTTCAGTTTCAAATTGGCTTTAGATTTCCCTGTAAAGCTCCTGGGCTATATGTCTGGCTACACTTATGCTCAAGGAATTACTGGCTAATTAGCTGACACAGGTTGGTGCAGCTATTCCTCATGTCTGTGGTCTGGTTCGGGTTACGGAAGAGGAAAAGCTGCTTAAACAGTGTCTGAAGTGCTGAACAAACCTGGAAAGGTGAGGTGACCTCAGACTGTTCCTGCAAAGGTAGAGAGAGATGCTGCTGGATGCTCAGATACACAGAGCACACGGAGGTGCAGAGACAAAGATTTTGAGCTACTGAATTTTGAGACAGGGATTGGATTTGAAATTCTGCTGCAACAAACCTGAAGGCAGCAGGATTGCATATATTGGGAACAGATGGGCCAGTTCTGTACTGATGGTTTTTGCATAGCAAAACTGCCCAATTGCTTCAGGTGAGTGAGTAGGAGGAGCAAGATTTTATCTCTCAAAAATGTATGAAAGGCATGTGGAATCATTTTAATCAAGCTTCTCAATAAGTCTTTTGATGGCAGAAGTCTTCCTTCATGTATGTCTTAACCCGAATAGTACCTTAAGTAAAAATAATTATAATCCCCCCCCTCCCAATCAACTACTGTGCTCTCTCTCTTTCTTGACCAATTTATTTTACACTTTTCATTCTCAGGAATTTAGATTCAGATTCAGATTGAAGGTGGCTTACAAATGGATAATACAAGATTTTCAGACTATGTCAACAAATTAATGTGAACATTTATCTATATATGCATATATATATATATATAATGCCAGAAAATTTCTTTAAATTAGTGGCAGGCCAAAAAGTATCTAACCAAAGCTGAATTTTTCAGGGACTGAAAGTGATACCATGGGGAAGGAAGTGTCGTTTTTCATCCATGGGAAATCTTGTGTGCGGAGATTATTGAGTTTGTGTCTATCATGTAATTTCATGTAAATGAACTTGGAGGTGGGCTGCTTGCTCTCTTGTTTGATTGGCAGGATGAGGTCTGTGTAGGTTTGGTAACTTACGGAATCATTTGAAAAACAAAGAAAAGAGAAAACACCGTGAAAACTGAACTCAGGGGAAATCGCCAACTATAGAATCATAGAACAGTTAGGGCTGGAAAGGACCTTAAGATCATCAAGTTCCAACCCCCCTGCCATGGGCAGGGACACCTCGCTCTAAACCATATTACCCAATGCCTCGTCCAACCTAGCCTTGAACACTGCCAGGGATGGAGCATTCACAGCCTCCCTGGACAACCACTGTATTTGTTTATTTGTTAATTTACTCTATTTGTTAATTCTGGGAATTTTTTTTCAATGTGACAAATAGGTGCCATTTTGTAACACCTTTGGCATGTTTCTGTGTATTTACCTTTGTTGTTACGTTCAAGATATTTAAATGATGACCCATTCCTATTGTCATCACAAAGGTGGCATAAGGATACTTTTCTCTTGCAACAGTATGAAATTCTCCACTAGTGATACATTTTTGTAGTCCTGGATTATGAGAAGGTGACAAAGTTATATATAAGGTAATTGTGGGATATTGGATGCAGCTGTCATTGCATCTGCAACCTATTGCAATTAGATATACAATTAATCTGAGTATCATGTTGGGGGAACTAGTGCTTACAACAGGGTAGTTTAGATGAGTTTTGACCGCTTCAGATCAACAAGGTATTTATGTTTGCTCCACTTTGCCTTAATTAAGACACTGATACAAGATCATGTGTATATAAATGAGCATTACAAAGTAGATGGAGAGCAAAGGAAAATTATACCTTCCTTTTTACTTTCTTTGTTATTGCTCGGAGCTGTAAAGAGACTGCTGTGTGTTCCCTCATCAGTGACACAGTGTCACATGTAGAGATTTTAAATTATTTACTCTGGAAATGTTGTTGCTAAATGAGCTGGTCTATGGCTGTTTAGACTTTGGGCAACTTCACCCATGAATTTTCTTACTGCCTGTTTGATGGTTGTCTTTGAAAGCCTCCTTGAATTGTGAAGGAACTAAGAAAAAATGAAAAAACCCAACATGATAACTAACCTTTGAAATTCTACCTTTAAAATGTCAGTGGGACGAATTATCAGTTGATGAAGTAGTCCTTACAGACACCAGCTAATAAGCCATCAACAGGTAAAATTTTCTCAGTGATGGCAAGGACCTATTGTTATGGGTGTTTTGAGCGTTCAGCACTTAGGTCTATCATGAATTTATTGCATGAATGAAAAAGTGTTGAGATCATAATTCTTGATTTGCACAAAGCTCTTAAAGGTACTGTATTCCAAATCCTTCCTATGTGGCTTGGACAAGCAGTGTTTAAGGAAAGACAACACCAGCTACAGGACCATGGTGGTCTTCTGCTCATGAGCAGGAGAGGAACAATTATTTAGAAACAAGTTTTGGGTATTTCAACAGTGACATTTTGAGAAAGGGAAAACATAATCTGAGCATCAGGAAATCATTCAGCTGGTAAGATGCACTGACTCCAGAATAATTAGGTGGTATCTCACTTATGCATCTTAAAAGCAACATGGGTAAGAGAATGTAATGTCAGGGAGGCAGCTGGTATGGTAGAAATGTGTATAGGTATATATATCTGCTGGCACAACTCAGAGAAGTTGAGTTGGATAATCTACCCTCTTTCCTTTGAGGATATTTTGCAGACATTTTTAATGAAAGTAGATTCCCACTTCAACACTGGAATTCCCTGGAATTTTTCCAGAGAAGCATTCTTCTTTCCAAAGCTGGGAAGACTAGTTTTGCAAGAGTGCAAGTGATTCTCAGCTGTGACTGCTCCACCTAAGTTTGTTCATAAGTATTTAACACAGATATGTTGTAATGAAGATAAAAGTTAAGGGAGGCATTTTGTCTTTGGTTTAGAGATGCTTGTGTACATGGGAAATATCTTTTGGTCATTCTTTCAAGAGCATTTCAGATGGTAGAAGTTCATATTTATAAGTAATTTGCCTTTCATGCTATATCTATAGAGAAGACTATGCAAAGTGTGACTATGGAGTTATCAGCAGGTTATTAAATGCTTTAGATAGAAACCACCAGATAGTACCAATGCACATTTTGGATAAGACCTTCTGAAAAGTCATCATGAGTTTATCACACAGGCATCAATATTGAAGGAAGTGACTTCTTGTCCGAGGAACATCACTAGAGTAAAATCCTCTTTTAACATGCAACTCCTCTCTTCCTCTGTACAGAACTGTTTTGCACTGGCCTTTGTGGCACCAGGGAGAGCATTTAGGCAGCATCCACCACAGTTTGCAAGGTTACTTTCTTTACCAGCATGATGTGACTTATTATGAATGAGATTGATTTCAAAATAATCACTTGGATCTTATGATGCAAGAGTGAGTAGTAGCTGCTGCCTGTCATCAAGCAGAGAGGCGAAAAGAGTGTGGCAGAGCCAGAGTCTGGTCTTGCATGCTCCACAATATACCAGTCTGCACATATATGCTAATTTACAGCTATTATTACAGGCGGTGAGTCACTGCACACCAGAGTGAAGAGGAATCAAGGAGGGTTTTGTGCCTCACTGTTTCCCACAGGGTGCTTGTGGGGTCACTGTGAGAGCGAGCACATACAAGATCCCTTTGAAATAAGCTCTGAGGACGGTGAACTGTTGCTGGAACGCTGGGCCCACGCAGGAGAACACAACCCTCTCTTCTGCCTCACCCTTCCACTCCCAAGTTTCACCTACTGTTTATAGCTCCTCCCCTCCTTCCCACTGCATTTAAAACCAAACTGCCAGACTTCTTGATGTGAATTCACCTATTTTCTAGATACACACTAAATACCCAGGCAAAGAATATGGCGAGGTCACTGGGTGTAACACAGAGATGTAGCTTCAGGGGAGCATGGGTCCTGCAATTACTTACTTGTGATACTGCAATGGGGTCACTGCATGCTGCTATGGGAAGACTGCTACATGAATTTTAATTCATAGTTTGGAAAGAAGCTGTTGAGATCTCTCTCTCCACCACTCTGCTGAACGATGGTGGCAGTGTAGTTATTCTGGGAGCTGTGATTTAATTGGTCCCAATTGCTTTGCTTGGGGGCTAGAGGTGTTGCATGAGTTGTGTAGACCTTTTTATTAGCTGTAGTATCTTCAGGAAAGCAAGCCCTGGGCAGAAAGGGGATTCAGTGCTGTCGTATTCCGCCCCCTCCTCCAAACATCACAGTAGGTAGAAAAGAAATTTCTCTTTGTTCTGCTGACTCAGTTGAGGTGCTCTAATAGGCTGCAGGAAGCAGGGAGGGGACTGCCTAATGACTGGAACTAATGAAGGGGTGGGGCAGGAGAGCCTTGTCATAAAATCCCTATTCCTCCACCCCTAATCTGCATGAGGAGTTCCTGCCTGCTGCACGACTCGGCATCTTTTAACATTGGACTTACATGCAACTGAGGCTGCAATGGGATCAAATTTAAGTTCAAATGAGGTAAGCAAAAGAAGCTGATAACAAGCAGAAAGTGGGTAAAATTGTTTGATATTCCAGTGAAGTTGATCACAGAGGAGAGCAAGCTGTTTGAGGTGTACAGGCAATCCAAGGCAACAGAGTTTGCTGTTCCTCAGATCTCATGGTTGCAAGGACGGTTTTCCTAGTCTAACCTTTTGCAGAATCTCATGGTATGTCTCCATTTTCAAGCTATGATTTAGGACTAACGACGTTACTTATTGTGCTTCCTTAAAGAAAAGCTGCATGTGAAGGAATTAAGAAGCTGGCACAGAGTTGTGATGGGTTTGGTGGTTGGTAAAGCACCTAATGAGTGTTGTCAATGAGCATAGCAGTAAGTGTGGCTTTGAATGTGAGATGTTGAATGTCAGCCTAAAAGAAGAGTTTAACATATAGCTTAGTTTTCTTAACTTTGCCTTGTGTTGTTTTTCCTAGACTATTACGGGCACCTCAGCACCAGCGGTGAGAACGGTAGGTAGTAATTAGCTGGCCCTTCATTAAATGCTGTCCAGTGCTGAATGTAGATCACCGGAAAAAATGTTAGGAATTCAATGGCTCAGGGGAAAACTGTACTGCAGTATTTACTGAACACTGAAAAGCCAAGATATGACTTCAGCTCTGTAGAGGAAATACTGCCTTGGCTTTCAGTAAACTTTAAATACTCTGGCTCTATTGGTGTCTGATGCTTGTGGCGCTGTGAGAAGGTGTTGCATTTTACCTGGTTTGGTTTGTGCTTAGCCTACATTACTTTTTAATTCTTCCGTTTCTTTGTGTTTTGATTTCTTTTGCTTAAGCACCCACTTATTTTCTGTGTTATTCCTTCATAAGAAGACTCCATTTAAATGGGTCTTTCAGTTGTTCTTAGTGTTCTAGTATTCTTTGTAGTCTTTGCATTGTAACAGCCTGATGTAGAGCTTGCAATTCTCTGTGTAACATGGTGTTTAAACTGCAACATTGGAACAGGTGAAACTATGGGAGAAATGTGTTCAGCCTCCTGACAAGCCCAATCTCATCAGGCTGGTAGGAGTGGGAGCAGCGCCCAAATATCTCTGAAGGTGAAAAAAGAGCAACCAAGTGCTTTGTAAAGGCTGAATTGGGGATGAATTCTTTGCACAGGCAAATGAAAACTCCCTGTGTGATTAGAACATTTCCATGTTAACAGGTATTAGCATAAAGGAAAATATAGCAGTTAAACTGCTGTGAACCGATGAATGGGAATAACAGCAGTTGCCACAGGATGGGGCTGTCTTTGGACGTTTGCAATGGGCTTGGGGCTGCCCATATCAGTTGCAACTCTCTGGACATCACTGTTTGGAAAGATAGGCTATCGTCCCTGCTGCAGTGATGAGGGGTTTCCTAGCCTGGCTTGTTCTGGGCTTCGGTTTCATGTGGAGGATTGCAGTGATACAGAGATCCTCCCAAATGGTGGCAAATCTGATCTGCTTCAGGGTTGTTTGTTGTTATTGGTAACATCTAATACCTGATTGTGCCTGAGAACCATTCTCTGTTCAACGTGAAATACTGTGGTAAAGCTAAGCCTTTGCTACTTTCAAAAAGTAGCTTTTAAAATTATGTTTAGCCCTCTGTGCATAGTTTCACAGTCCTAAGGAAGCATGCTAGTATCATTGAAATTGTTATTTTTTTAGACCTATAAATCTAGCCTGTCTTCAGAGGATCAAGCTGGGTTCTTTTTATCCTTAGTGCTTTTTACATTCTTAGTAGGTCCCTAGGTGTGAGACATGTATGGTTCAGTGCCTTCAGACTGTGATTCTTGTGTTTAGGGTGTTTAGAGTGGCAGAACTGACCTGAATATAGTATATATCATTTAGAGTAGGACCCAGAGCCCCTTCTATCTGCCCTAACTCTTCAAAGTTCGCCGAGGCTAAACTGGGGGGGATCTGAGCTTTTTTTTCCCCAACCATGGAAGTTGTTATTTATTGTGTTAAATAAATAAGCATAGTATATCTGAGTTGTTTTTTGTTGCTCTGGCTCACTTAAGGAAAACAGCTTTCATTATCAGAGTCAGTTCCAGTGCAACCCGTGGGATGTGTGACTTCAACTTGAGTGGCGATTTAAATTAAAGGGAATATGTAAAATAATCTGGGGAGAAAATGTTGGTAGTGCACTTAAGATGACAGGCAAAAAAGGAACAATTTTTAGGTGATTCAAATTACTGTATTGTATCTAAATAATATAGATCAGTGTGGTTTTGAGAAAAAGCCACGTTGAGCTGTGGAAATGCTTGACTTGGTTTCTCTTCGAAGATGTGGATTTATTTTAACATGCAAACCCAGCTGTGGAGCTGAAAACAGGAAGAGAAGAAAAATTACATGAAAATTGCAGTCTGAAGTCACACAAGTTTTACATAGCTCTTGGAAAGAAACAGGCCTTGAGTCACTGCTGCTCCATTTGGTTTTATTCTGGCACAACCCCAGTGACTTCCACTGACTTACTAAGACCCAGGTATGGAATATTTTAAAATGGCTGAAATAAATACAAAACATACAGTACAAGCAAAAGTGTTTCCTATGCATTTGACCTTGCCTGAGGTGGCAGACATAGTAACCTAATGAAATACTGCCTGTCCTTGAGGCTCCAAAACTCATTGAAGTTTAAAGGTGGCACATACCTGACCTAGGTGAGAAGCA
Organism: Neopsephotus bourkii; assembly: GCF_033783945.1. Taxonomy (NCBI): domain Eukaryota; kingdom Metazoa; phylum Chordata; class Aves; order Psittaciformes; family Psittacidae; genus Neopsephotus; species Neopsephotus bourkii. The sequence continues at coordinate 12,996,762 of NW_026902298.1, read as the reverse complement.
AAACAATGATCTGTGCTTTAAAGTCCTGCCACGCTTTCTGACAGGCCAGAGTGTTTCATTTGTTGGTTTTCATAGTACTTAAAGCAGTAGTGAGATTTCTATTCCTTTTTGAAGAGAAAGTTAAGGGAAGAGTGAACTGCTCCAACTAGATCTGACACACTCTTTTACTTTGATTAACTGGCTTTTCTCTAGAGGTACCTTGGGAATGTTGTATGTATTTCACTCTAGTCTCCTCAAGAAAAAAAAAATCTATAAAAGACTTTTAAGCTTGGAATTGAGCTGTTTTAGAGCTCAGTTATGTAAGTCCTATTCACAGGGATGAGCACCCATGTATGTGAACACTCCTATTGACTTCCCTGGGACTAGATATGTAAGGATTGCACAAGTTTGCCACAAGACTTAATTGAACTTTTATCTGACGTAGAATAGGGTGACCAAGTCCTGTGTTTGCAATCTTATGTGTTTAGGAGGTTTTGACAGTGATTATTAAAATGCCTGGCTTGTGTTTCCGGCTCATGAGGTAACAATCATGTCTCAGACAAAATAAATACAGAAGCTGAAAGTCAAAGGGCTCATAATAACTGACCTAGGAGGCTGCTGGCCTCAGAACATACCCGGATTGATATGGTCATCATCACATTAAAGGGAAAGATGTGGAAGTTGCTGTCTATTTCCTGCAGATTATCCAGTTTAAGATACATCCCTCAATAGTTTTTCTGTGTGAATAAGTGGCTGACAGCTAGACTTGACAAAGCATTCTGACACCTAAAAGTTATGAACTAAAAGGTCTGACTTCCAAGTCTCTGGTAAGGGAACAGACTCTACAACCCTGAGTAAAACACTGAAGATTGGCTCAATATGCTTGGAGAGTTGAATGGGAATTGTAACAGCTGAGCATGGAACTGCATAAATAGGTACCCCTAACTAACAGGGATAACTGAGCCCAGAAGCACTCCTTAAATCCTATCTCTGTGTGCCACTCAGGGAGGCAGAGAGAGATACCACTATCCACTTGAGATGCACAAAATGAAAATCTAGATGCTTGTTTTCAAAGAGCTGAGCAAAGGTTATTCCTTTAAAACGGTGTCATGCCTAGTCATTATAGCACTTCTCTGGGATGGAGAACTTGATATTCAAGTCCATTTTGTATTCAAGGAATACAAGCTACATCCTTCCTGGGTAAAGATATGCTCCACTTCTGATGAAACAGCACTGCTGAGGACAAAAGCATTTAGGATTTGTTGGGTGGAAAAGCAGGGACCAAGCATAGATGTAGCAAACATGGCAGTAGATTTGGCAGGCTTAGACAAGCTTTAGCTGTTGGTCCCTGTGCCTAGGAGTGCTTCTGTGTTTTACCCAGTTCTATTTAATGCATAGAGAAAAGTAGCTGTGGCAGTTCAGCTATATAGTCTGGGTGTGATTTCTTTTGGATGCTTTTAATAGAAACTGTCATTTTTAATTTTTGTTCAAAAACATTACTTTTTCTTTCAAGGTGTGCCTGTCTGAGTTTTTGTTTGTGGCCATGTTTGAGATAATGGAGCAGGTAGAGGTGTGATACACTCTTTAAGGCAGCTGAAATGTCCCACAGCTGAGAATTCAAGTGCTTGCAATCTGTGCACCCTTAAACTGTGCCCTGTGCTAGACTCTGGACAGGTTAAGAACAAATGTGCCTGTATCAGTGACTGCTCCGATCCTCCTGCTGCTATCTCAATGACCTTGATCTTCAGGCCCTTTGCCAGCCCAAAAGGCAGTGCTAGAGGATATGCCAGGATTACCCAGGCTGTTTCTTGGAGGCTCTTCTTCATCTTTGCTGTTTTTTCAGACATGTTAAGGTTTTTGTGGGTGAGGACAGGACTGCTTCATTGTATTATGTTGGTGTTCAATGTCACGCCATCGCCCCAGTTGCTTAACACTTTGTCAAAGCATTGTGAAACACTTCAGGATACGTGCTGCAGCTGGAAAGACAAATGGTTTGGGAAAATGTATAGCATGTATGAAGGTACATTTTAAAGTTATTATCAGTGCATTGTTTTTAACTTTTGCTGCTTATTACTAATATAGGCATTTCAAATGCATAAAGTAATAAAACCAATGTTGGTTTTTTAGGACACTATTAGATTGGAAAAGTTTTGGGAGACAAAACACCTGTTTCTGAAATGGGGAATGAGTCAATTTATAGCCTGAGGAATATGAAGGCATATTAGTATGAGCCATGGAAGTTATGAGGCATCATGGAAATAATATCTCTGAGATCAGGGTGTCTGATATCTTGTCAAGTTGTGAGTTAATTCACAAGATCATCTCTGGAAAGTTTCGTAGCTTTCCGCTGGGGATCAGGGCTGAAGATAAGAGATGCATCAGAGTCTTCATGCAAAATGTCTTGTCTCTGTCACCTGTCTTTTAAGATGTGTGTGTGAGCTGGTGCTGGTGCAGGAGCTTGAGCTGGTGCTGGTGCAGGAGCTTTTGCTGGTATGTGGTAGTTGCTCAGTTCTATTTGCTTACTCTGAGTTTTTGGTAATCAGGAGTCTGTTCTGTTGCAGGCAGTGGTGTGTAAGAGGTGAGGACACCCATGCATGTGCTGTAGGGGTGTCCATTGTGATAATGATGGGGTGGTGTTAGAAATAAGCTATCTTTATCAAATCAAATTCTCAGCACCTACTGTCAAATCATGTGTGGTTTTGAAATCTGTTGCTTCTATTTCAGACCTGAGCAGAGTTCTGTGCCAAAAATCTATATATTTTTTCCAACTTCTACAGTTGACTTGATAAATAATATTAGCTCAACCTTAAAAACCTTGTTTTATCTACATCCTTAGAACTTTGAGGTTCCAGTAGTCTGTTACTATAGACTATAATATTAATCTCAATGGTGTATTTTTTTATTTCTTTTTTTATTTCTTTGAATTGTCATGCAGAGACCAGTATCTCCTTTCAACTTGCTCACTGTAAAAATACTAAGAGTGAGGAATGCCCGGAAGGCAGACTTGTGTGAGTATTTCTACTTTTGTTGGATGCTTCCTATAATTCTTTCAAGTAAAGAAAATATTGGGTCAATATTATTGTTCTTAAATTGTGTGAGAATAGAAAGGTATGTTGCTGCAAGTCTGCAAGAATTATTTTATGGTTATACTGTAAACAGACTAACTCCAGCAAGGTGGTGCATTTGATCTTTTTCATATCTCACTCCGAGGGGTATTTCCTACCTTTGTGGCATCAGACTTAGCTGCTCATCAGAGGGCTGCTCCTTAAATGATGACAGTTCTACTTTTGAGTAGGAAACCTGAGTATTCCATAAAGAATTTCTGGATAGAAGAAAGGAGAGCACTGGTGATGCAAAGGTAAAATCAGCAGTAGTAGGAAATCCTATAAGAACAGAAGTACAAGCAACACATTCTATTACTTCCACAAAATTTATAAATATATAAGAGGAGATGAGAAAATCCAGTCTGTCGGGGAATTTAACCTAGAGAACAGAGCAATTTAAGTCAGAGAAAATTAAACTGAGCACTACTGTGAGAGTTTTGAAGTACTTTAAGTGAGGGACAGTAAGGGAAAGCAAGAAGAGGATATCCAGAATAGAGGCTACAAGAGAAAAATCTCAAAGCCAGATCACAGAACCAATAGTAAACAGTGAAAGAGCTCAAGACAGAAGAAATCTCTGCACTAAGGAAGTCTACAGCATCTGATGATATCCAACTGTGGAAGCTCTGTTATGATTCACTTTGCCTCCACGAACTAGTGGCATCGGCTTATTGAAAGAGAGTATGGATGCAGATTTGAAAGTAAAATCCTCGCTGAGAGAATGAGACTTGCAATGGATGAAAAGAATGGTCTTTTCACTGTCCAGATGTGGCACTGACTCTGGGGACTGATTTAATTCCTTGCACAGGGGAGGCACTAGTTTAATTCTGAATTTTCCAGTTCATTGAGTAGCTTCTGTTCCACACATGTGGATCCTCAGTAACCCATCTTCTGGGTGCACTGAGGCTTCTTCAGGTGCCTTACAAAATACAATTATGCCACTGAGTCACTGCTATGGGTACATTTGAATGGTGAAATATATTTTTAAAGAGGCTGGAAAGGTATGAAAGAAAAGGGTGAAATACAGGCAAAGAGAATAAGAAAACTTAAACCTAAAGACCACTAGAATAAAAAAGAAATATGTATGACAAAGAAGAAAAATCTACAATATATTCTCCAAAATCTTGCTGACCATTGCTCAAAATAATTTTTTTTTTAAATTTTTTTTTTGGGTACACATAAAATTTCATACATCACATCACATTTTCTAAGGAAATCAGCTGTAAATTTTAGTTAATCTGCTATGCACATTGAGGTTTTTTCTCAGTGTGATCAGTTAAGTGTAGAGGAAAAATTTACTGAGGTTGAATTTGATGGTTTATGGCAGCAGGGATGTGGTTGGAACACATGGAAGTTGTGACTTCGTATTTACGAATGAATGACTAGTATCAGTGAATAAATCTCTGCTGCACTTACTTGTGGCATTCTGGGTTACTTCTGTGTCTTCTGTAATGTAGTCTTATGGTGTTTTTTGTTCCGTTTATTTTCCAGCTTTAAAAATTCTTCTATGATTTACTGAATGCCTTATTAACTGCTTATGTCTTCATATTTTTTACTCTAGAAATGACAGATGATCAAACTGCTTTGCTTTATGATATGTGTCATTTTGAAAAAGGCATTTGATGCATTAGAGAGAGCACCTTGTAAGATATAAAATTCTGGGTTTTTTAGAGATTACAGACTTATTTTTATGTACAGAAGCACACATTTTGTGTGCTCATAGTTGCTTGCATGACTTTTTATTTAACAAAATCCAAATGTTCAAATGCTTAAGTGGCGATTTGCACCAACTGAATATGTGATCTGACGAGGCAGTCACTCCAATTGCATCTGCAAACCTGAATGCACAATTGTGTCTACATTTGTGTACTCCAGCAGGTTGCCTGTTTATGCTTCAACTCATTATGGCTGCTCTTCTCAGGAATATCTTGTTCTAAGTCATTCCTTAGCAGAGTGAATCACATGGTCTGTCTTCATGAAGCCTCTTGGCATATCTGCCACATCATAGAGGTTTATTACCTTGTGTTCTGGTCTCAGGAACAGATAGATATCATATCTTTAGCCCCTTGAGATGCCCCAGCTCGGAATTTGGGCATCCCAAGGATTTGTTTAAAGTGTATCTATCTGGCAGAGGGATTTGAAAACTTTTCAGCAGGATTGTTTTCTTTTTTTCTCAGCAGAAAATTTGGTTTCTGAAGAAACCCAAATTAATGTGGGAAACCTGTTAAATTTTCATCTGCAGTTGGAAAGATATTTCAGGCAGTCTTTACCTTTTCTGAGTCATTGAAAGGACAAAAGTTTTGGTTAGTTTTCCTTGAAACCTCAGTATTTTTAACTATGTGGAAATATCCTTCTTCTACCTGTTTATAATGTTAACAATATGCTACTTTTTACAATTCTGAGTTAGCACTTATTTCCCCCACTTTAACTTTGCTGCTTTTCTGATAAACCTTGGTGTGTTCCTTGTCAATGTTTGGGTTATTTTTTTTTTTTATATATATTTTCTCATTAGTGAAGTGTTTGTGCTTAGTTTATTGAAGTGAATCTTTCCTCTTTCATCTCATGTTCCAATTTACTTCTCTAGTGAAAAATGAGTTTTTCCCTAAGGTTGTTCTGGAACAAGGTGATTTAAAATAATGTTAATAGATTTGGGTATAGGCCTGGAAATCCAGCCTGTGTTTTGGACCTTGACTGCATTATGGAATCTTGGGCAAGTCATTCAAGTTTTCTCAGTGTGTTTAATTGCTTAATCCTTACATTGCCACTGTGAAGTAATTCATCAGTGTGTCTCAAGACCTTTGAAAATGGAACCTGAAGCATTAACTGCCATTAACCATTTACATTTTCATTTGCCTTCACTTGTGCTTCTGCTGAATATCTGATCCATAATGCTCTTCTGATCAGGTTTGGCCAAGGCCACTTTCTGGAAATGCTTTCATTCCACACCCATTATCAAAGTTTTGCTGACTGTTAACCCCAAAACATGGCACAGCTTGGGGAAAATATGGCTGATAGAAAAACTTAAATCTGTAGTTCTTACTGAAAGAGGAAATACATGAACAAAATTGCATTTAATGTGCTGCAATAGCATTGTTACAGGTTTTTAGTACGATGCAGGGTTGACTATGGCTTGAATTATTTGACCTCTTCTGACTCAGAAGGTTGCTGTAAGAACCAGATGACTGGTTGTGCATTGCAAATGTGAAATAGGGAGATTGCATTATAGGTAGGAGAGAAAGGCCATCGGTGCCTGTATCAAGCTTCTGCAAGTCTCATGCCTTGGTGGTTCTCCCTCCAAACCCAAAATCGGGGATCAGAATATGGAAGCAGCTTATGTCTTTGGTGGCACTCACGGCTTCCTTCTTCAGACAAGAGACATGGCAGGATCTTTTTCAGTCTACAGATAGAGTAGTAGGAAGGGAAAGGCTGAATAGCAATTCCACTGCGGTGCTGAAACTGATTTTGTTTTCCAAAAAGACTGCATAAGAAGGCAGAACTTCTAAAACTTTGTCAAATGTATAAACGAATATGAAATTGGCACATTCTGATCTTTAAACATTTCAGCTTTGATGGGGAAACACTTTGATGAGAGCTTTCTGTAAGTTGAGATATGAAACCTGTGGTAGAAATGCTAGAAAATAAGTCACTCTACAGCCCCTGCCATGTTACCTTTTTTTTATTAGGGTTAAATGTGCACAGTGCAATCATTCTTTTTATGAATGTATTATCATTCTGCTCATCTTCTCGTTATACAGTCACCCTTTCAGACTGCTACGTGACACTGTGGCTGCCTACTGCCTCAACTGAGAAGGTTCGGACCAGAACCATCAGGAACAGCAAAAACCCTGTCTGGAATGAAGCTTTCTGCTATAAGATCGACCGCAGAATCAAGGTTGTGAAAGTCAACGATTTTCATAGTTTTCTGTGTGCAAATAGTCAATAGATAAAGCAAAACTACAATAAACTTATAAGTATACAACTAGTTTCCAAACTCTGGAGGTGTTACAGATTCCTCAGAAAAAAAAATAATGTTGCTTATATCCTCCTTGGTATTGTTCTGTTCCAGCTCTTTGTTACTTAAACATCTACTAGACTGAAGCAGTGAGAAGCAATTTAATGCCCTGCAGAATATGGCCTTATTTCCTATCTTGATATATAAAAGTGAAATCCAAGTTAAAGGTCACATAAAAACAGCAGCAAGATCAATTAGTTCTAGGTATGGTGGAAAAGAAATCCTTTAAACATTCTTTATGTTCTACAATAGAGGTAGAAACATGACCTTGAGGTCTTTTCCAACCATAGCCATTTTATGATCCTATGATTTAGCAGTTACTTATCACAAATTCATGAACATTCTTCATTACCTGCTTGTCTTTTTAATTTTCACAGGCAGACAAGCCTGCTTTGTGTATGTACAGTTATCAGAAATGTGAAGTCTAATACTCTCAAATCTCTTTCCCTTTTCTGCTTCTCTTTCTGCTTCTTTTTTCTTCTCCTAAAACTAGAGGAGAGAGGAAGACCTATGCTTGAGATTTTCCTACCTTATGGAGCTCTTAGTTATAGAAATAACTCCATGATATTCTTAACCTCTTTGTGCAGAATGTGCTGGAGCTGAAGGTCTGTGATGAAGACACAGTCACCAGGGATGATGAACTCTGCACAATTCTCTTTGATATAGATAAACTCACCGTAGGACGTACTGTTCGAGTGAAGTTTCAGCTGAATCCACAGGTGAGAAATGGAATTGGTGAGAACAAAGCAAATTCTTTCCTTTCATCGAAATGTATCCTTTTATAGTGTTTTGTATTAGGAAAAATCTACTTAAATGGATTTTGTTGAAATTACAAGAAAAAAAATTAAATCCTTGTATAAGGGCTCCCTCCTGTTTTTTGTTATGAAAAATCTCCACGCTAAAAATCTAGGATGGAACCAGCTAGAAATAAATACCTGGTGCCTTAATTCTGAATATTTCTGGCTTGTTTGTTGGCTCTTGGTATAAGTTCTGAATTATCAGTCTCTTTCAACTGTAATAATATTAAAGCAGATAGGTCTTTTTGTGTTGTGAATTTTAATCTGAATATGGCTGTTTTACCAGAATAGCAGTTCCTATGTTTCTATGCTCGTATGTCATTTAGACCTCAAAAAAACTAGTTTTAGCAACTGCTTTTTCAGCATCTTAAAATTCGGCATCATCTTCGGTTGGCATAGTTGTTTTGGTTTTTGTTGAAGTTGTGGTTTTATTGATTTTTTTCCCCCAATTATTCTTATGCTCTGGGAATTTTCCTAAGTGCTATTCTAAATAAATATTTTAGAAATTATGTGTAATTGGTACAATGAAAGCTATGAAGAAAAATAAGTAATGTAAATTTCTTTCATTTTTCCCTCTCTTCAGGCACGTGAGGAGCTGGAGGTGGAGTTCACATTGCAGAACACGTGAGTAGAGTCCTAAATTCTAAATAAACTATTGTATTTAATATAGAAATAGTCTGAGAACCTGGTTGATATGTGACAGTGTTTCTCAAATCTATGGTCTCTGAAAGCAGTATCTAGATGTTTTCATGTATGTCTAGTAAGCTGGGATTTCAGGATACACATTTTGAATATCTGAGAATGTCATATTTGCCCTGTTTGACTGCTGCTTCCTGGCCACCAACTTCGTCCTGTTCACTTTTTGTCACTGAATCAATACACAAGGAAGTATGATGACAATTACAATATTCAAGAAGTTTTGACCCATAAAAGGAGTGCCAAGCCTAGATGTCAATAGACAAGACAAAGGGTTCCTATCACAACAGGGTCACCACACCAGTAACGGTACTGGGGAAGGCAGCTCCAGTAGACATCCTAAATGGCCTGTCTAAGATCTTCATTTGTTTGCAAGTTAGAGGATGGCTTATGGATTTGGTACATAGAATCACACTCTTGATAATCTTGTATCTTGATGAGGGAGGTCTAGGTAGGTTGTCTGGCTTGGATGTTGTGCTCAAGTGGGTTTGCATAGGAGGACAGGGGCTGGAATTTGTCTTGGGGCATGTGTGTGCAGGCTCTGTCAAACTCTTCTATCAGACCTTGTAGCCAATTGTTTTTCTTGGAGACATAGATTAAGTCAGAAATTCAGCAATTTCTGCAGTTTCTGTCTTAGTAGGAATTCTACTGGTTGGAAGATGATGGTTGGGGGACCATACAAATAAAAAGGATCCTTGACAGTCCCAAGGAAGAGATTTTAACATAATTGCAGTCATGGTTCGGTTGCTACAGAAAGAACACATCTGATCTGCTGTTTTCATTCATGGTGTGGTACCTGGGTGAACAATGTGATAGTTGTGTCCTGAAAAACCTCACATGCAAAGGCAAGAAACAGCTGCATCATAAGCTAGGGAATATGCTTGTGAGGTCCCATCAGGTCTGAGAAAAAGGAAAGATGCTTCTCTAGGAAAATGGGCTTCTTGTCGGAAGGCAGATGAACATTTCCCCTACAATCCCTTATTTGCATTTCTCGCACATGTGTGGTGGTCATTGCTGTTCTGCTTATCAGTCAAGTTTGGAATAAAGATGTAACCACATCTGAACTGATGAAATATTTGCTCTTGGGAGGATATTGAGAGGGGTTTTCTTCCCTGCTCAACATAAAAAAGTGTGATGCTGAGAGTAGTTGATGGAAGGATTTGTGCACTAGAATTGCAGACAATGGGGATTGCAGTTACCAGTGGTATACTAAAGAACCCTGAAAAGTTCTGAAAGGCTGAACTGAAGTAGTTGAGATGGGTCACTGGAAAGCTATGAACCAAACTGACCTCTCCTGTGCTGAAAAAGCTCAGCAGGTTTTGGCAAGGTGTTTTGGCATTGCTGGATGGGAGAAGTGTTGACGGAGAGTAGAAGTAATTTTCAGAGAGGGAGAGCCAACAGTAGTGTTAACAAGAAGCAAAACTAACCATGGGGTGCAGTTTCTACAAATCTGATGTTGTGATGGGAGCAATGAAAATATACTTTTTTGGAGGTAAATACCGCAGTTTGTCTCTGAAATTAGTAATCATTCCCAGCACATTTTGTCTGACACTATCTGAAGTAGTTTTTCACTCCTTTTCCGTCTTCATTCCAGACTTTATCAACTTCAAAATTTACTGTATTAGCCTGTTCTTTCTTTCCAGCATTTCAGATAAACAATATCACACATAAAGTGTGACCCCAGCCCAAGAAAATTTTCTGGGTTGCACCTGCAGTAGTAGTTTTGTGACTCATATTTTTTTCTGCCCATTGATGTCATTGCAAGAGTTGGGTTTTGTGTTACTTTAATCAAAGAACATTGTGAAAATTCCCTCACGATACCCTGGTGGGCTGTATGAAATTGGTTCATGCATTCATTCCCATTGTCTTTTACTTAAAATGGAAGAAAGCCTTCATTTTGGTAGTTTGGTTTCCACAACTGCAAAAACCCCTCTCATTTTGCCTCAGTCTTGCACCACTCCTGCAGTACCTGCAAATGCTCATCTTTCTGCCACTACACATGGCAGGCATTGAAAGCCAGATGTTTGATCCTAACAACACAGAGAGGAAGGCATGCTCCTTCCTCCAAATGCCTTTTCACCAGCAACCAAGCCAAGTGATTGCAAACGCCTGCCCAATGTTTTACGGGCCTATAACATGAGCCCAGCTGGCATGAGAGCTGCTGCCCTCGAGCAGCAGTGACAGAAAAGGTAAGGTCGTTGTACACAGGTTGCTGATTTGAGTACTTTAGTGCTTTCTGTGTAGTTTTCTGATGATTATCAATGGTAATGTGGGCTTTCTCCCTTTTGTTTCTGCTGGTAGGGTCCAGAACCAACACGAACCTCCACGAGTTGCTACAGAGACAGGATCCCGCTTCACCAGGTGGCTTCGCTCACTCAACATCCCCCTCCCCTCTGACTTCTACTGAAGCCCACATCTGATGTTGAAGGGCCCCAAAGAGACTTCTACTGAACTAAAAGGTACTTTGAGTTTTCAAGGAGAGGTCTGAGGGCCCCAGGGTATTTGCGGGGTCTGCTGATGTTCTTTTTGGCCTCTTTCTATCTTTCAGATGTTCCAAGTTGAGGAATTGCATCTAAAACATCTCTTAGAAGAATGAAGGACTACTCTAACACAACTTTTCATCTCGCCTCCCCCTCCCTTTTCTTGTATTTCAAATGTGAAAGATGATGTTTAAAACAAAGCCCACTTATTACAAATAAATGTAAATAGGTGTACAAAAAGTTGTATAGAAGTTAAATATTATTAAAATATGCCCAAAGCATAATTTTTAGAAAATAAAAGTCTTTTTTTCTTTCTATAGTTCTGCTGTGTTATTTTGAGAAATTTCCCCACCAGCAGATCCTGCTAGCCATTTGGTTTAGGCATTGCTGAGTCTCCACCCACTGGGGGCCAAGTGTACTCTTCACACTTGTGTTTGTGGCAAGAAGCCACAGGGCCTCAAAGAGTACTGAAGGCAAAAGCTTTTGTGTTGAGAAAGATGATCCCTCATGCATAATAGTCTACTGTAAATGTGACCTGTAATCTAAGAATCCATGTAACTGTGACGTCCCCTACAATATTGACCATATTGATGTAAGTCAAGCACGATCAGAAAAAGAGGAAGTAACAGTTTAATGAATAGCAGGTGATGAGAAGTGATCCCCTGACTCATAAAGTCTGCTGTAGTCTTAGGCTCCCCTTCAAGAAACTTCTAGTGAAGAAAGAGGCCCAGGGTCTCTGTTCCTGGCCACAGGCTATAATATGCTCCCAATTCTCACAGTAAAACTGAGGTCTGCATTAAAAAAGGCCACAAATCACAAACTGTGATGGAGGATAGGACAGGAATGTTAGTATGTGTAGTAAGGGCTGTCTAATAACAGGTTGGTTGTTAGGGAAATTACCAGCCAGGTCTTGAGAAGTGGATGTTCTGTGTGCCAAAGATAGCCAAAATACAAAGGTCCCTGCCAACCTGAATAGTGAGAGCTCTTCTGCACCCAGCTTAGTTGGGTTTCTAGCCATAGCTAATTCAAATCTTCAGAACAAGGTCAGTGCTTTTGCTCTCCTTGAAACATCCTCTTTATTCTGTAACCAGCAGAAGCCTTGAAATTCAAGATATAAATGTTGCCAGTGCCATGTGGAGAGTAACCAAAAAGAGACAGCATCTGGGCTTCCTTACAGCAGTGACTGCAGATGGCCAAAAGGAACATCTCAGTCACTGGAGCTTAATGCCTCTTGTCCTGGTTCTTCCCAGGAGTCTTCCAAGCCATTTTTCTGTCCAATTGTGTTAGTTCCTCCTGTTTGAAGGTCATGCCCTGGACCTCTTAAGTGTCAGAACTTTATACTTTGCTGATACCAATACATCACACTCTACTGGGTATTTACCTCCATCAAGAAACATTTCCTGTTTTTCCATCTTCATTTTACCAGGCTATGCAGACTGCTATCTTTTAATATCCACCATGCTGTTTCTGTGCTTTCCTTAATGAAGTGTTTGAGGACAGTGACACCATATGTCATGTAACATTACAACTATTTGACTACAAAATAGCAATGAAGTGCAACATTTCTTGTCTGAAACGGAACTTGAATGGTATTTAAGCACATTTCTTTGCATGTTTGTTTGCTTTGTTTTACTTCAAAGCTTTTCCTAAGTGTTTTGCACTGTATTTAACCAATCTTTTTCTTTCAGGAAATACTGATTTGGAAATGAAAATTTAAATTGTTTGTGAGCTTTGAAATGTTGGGAGAATTCTTTGTCATGAAAATTTGTTTTAAAGCTATTTTCATTTGTGTTTGTACTGAAATCTAACAGAGGTGATAAACCCTCCCTTAAAATGGATAACAGTGTCATTCATCTGATTTTAAAGGAAGGGTATTGCCTTACTTCAGCTGAGATGAAACACATATCTCAACTATATAACTATATGTGGCTACAGAGTCTATAATCCAAACCTCATAAGGTCTGAACAGCTCATACTATCTGCAGTAGGTTGAGGAGCTGCTGCTTAATCCTTATAATTTTATGTATGTATGTATTCCCTTTGGACTAACCTGTTTTGATTGTTTGTTTTTGTTTTTTTCTTTTTTTTTTTTTTTGAGGTACTGTATGAATTTATATCTGCATTTCAATAAAATAGGATGGTATAAGATATCCTTAATGAGAGATTGCCTGATTTTTCTGAGGGGAAAAATACTTAACATATAAAAATTGGGGTCTGCAGTGTATGAACCCACATCTGTCCCTAGATGGATAAGTGGAAAGACTTTTACGCATACATGTGTAAAACTATGTAATGATCAAAACAATCAAGATGGATGTAACAGCCTTCAGCTCCCCTCAAACTCAGTGTGTCATATATCAGAATATACTATATGGGTTACTAAAGCAGAAAAACCCCATTGGAGTTAAAGCCCAGCTGCATATTCTGTCATGGGTGGATGAAAAAACTTTCAACTTGTCATCAAAACTATGCTTGCTAAAAGTCTTAAAGTATTTTTGAGTGAGAATGTTAGTCAGAAATGTCGAAGTTGATGGGGAAAATGAGTACTATATTAACTGATAGACTTAAATACTTATCTGAATTGTCCAACCCATGACATTATATTTTCCATTTTGTTTTTCAGTCCAGACTATCCTGATTCCATTATTACTAATGGAGTACTAGTGGTAATGTATATATTTTACAATATTTTCTTGCCTGTATAAAAACTGTTCATATTTTAACTCTGGAAACTGTGCTGTGTCCCAAAGCCAGTAATAGCAGCCACAGTCCTACTGAGAAAAAGGATCTGTTACTAGCATGTTGTAAGGCTGCTGTCAGCATACATGTGCCACCTACTTTCTTCTATAAACTTGAATTTTCTACGCTTTATTTTCTCATTATATCCATAACTATCAGGGTTTTAATGAAGAAATGATAACATGCTCACAAGAATAGTCCCATATATCAATATACCTATTATTTTGAATAGGCCTCATCTTTTTGTATCTGTATTTCCAACTTCAAGCAGCTCATGAGTTGTTTGTTCCTCTGTCAGACTTCGCAAAACATCTTGTCACTATTGCCTTTGTTATCTGAACACATAGTAATAGATAACAATTATGTTGCTCATTGATGAACTAGAGGGTTTGGTTAAGAACAGTATGAATCACTTGCAATCACATTTGCTCTTCTCTCAATCATCATTTGTCTTCTCTTCTTCCAGGCTCGTGAGGTTTCCTGTTTGGAGGTTAGAGTGGATACAGGGAAGCTGAAGCAGCAATCCACAAGTGAGGTTATTGCTTCATTAAGCTATTGTTTTTGTGTTGTGATTCAGTTGTTACAACAGATGTTGAAAAATTAATAATCTATTACTTTAGCTGCGTCACATAACACTTAGTTTCACCATGCCCCACCTTGCAGAGAGATTGTATCTGTCGAAATTCGTGTAAGTCAAGTATTTCGTTCCAAGCCAAATCTTAACTTGATGCAAAAATAGAGCCATTTAGACTAGAATTGAACACTTGGAAACAATCCTCATTTCTCTTTTCTAATTGCTCATTCAAAATGTAAATTTTTAGCTAAGTTAGATCTTTAATATTATGTTACAATTAGTATGTGGAAATCTTATCCTGTATGTTTAATTTGGGTTTGTATATGTACAAAGTTTCTGCACATTCAGGGTTATGAAAGACATTTTGTTGCTGTCGTTGTTGCTTGAGCAAAAAATGGTAAACTTAAGTGCTTAAGTTGAATGTAAAAATGTATTAAAGGGGTTTGCATGAAGTAGAAGCCACTACCAAATCAGGACTTTCCTTTAAAATGTATTTCTAAGAAAAATATTGGGGCTCTTCACTAGTCTTCAAGTAATTCAAATAAACAATAACTTGTGTAAAGCTGCTTATGAAGCAAATCTCAAAAAAATCATGGCTGTTTTGAGATAAATAATGAAATGAAAATTGATCTTTATAGAGAAAATGGTAGCAATGGCTGAGTTGCATTAAAGGAAGTTTCAGACTGAAATGTAACATGGGGAGGAAAGGCTAGTGACCTAAAGTTATATGTCTCTTGGCCCTGATCTTGCAAGAGAACAGCGTATAATCTCTCTGTAAATGTAAAGCCTTTTCTGTGCCAGGAACACAGCCTTTGGGTTGACAGATGGTTTCAGTTTTAGCAACAATGAGGGTACGTGTCAGGTAGACCGCTTGATTTTTGGGTTTGAATCACTTGACTAGATCTGAAAGTCCTTTCCAACTCTCAACAATTTTATAATTCTATGACTACTTAACTTATAATAAAATGTACATAACAAACCAGAACAGACTGACATGAACTGACTGTCTTGCTCAATGTGAATAAACCAAAATGCCTTTAAACTGATGTTCTGTATCTGTTTCAGCCACTGAATTCTACTTAATTACCATGGTGTCAGGAGAATCAGACAGAAAGTGTTCAGAGTAGAAGCGGATTTTATTACTTATGTCTGTTTTCTTGGAATAGTAAAAATTCTCTCTCTCTCCCTGCTTCCCCACCCTCCCGTATTACTGTGTTTAGACCAAGAGCTTACATTTGTAGTGAAAGGATCCCATGAAGGAAGCCAAAAGATTTTGCTGGACTCTGAAGCCAGCCTTAACATCATCATATTTCACTGCATCATAAATGACCAGACAAGACTGGAAATCATATTACCAGAAGAGGTAAACGTTCCCTTCTTGTATATTATCATTAACCTTAATGAAATCAGAAGAAAAAGTTAAGTAACCAGTGAAAAGAACTAGCCCTCTTAATAGAATATGTTATAGAGATGACAAACCTTTCATGTGTGCATCCCTACCACCTTTTACACTGTTTCAGCTGGCAGATAAAAATGAAATGGAGAAATCTGGGGTCCTTTCTTTCCCTCTGAATTCACTCCCTTTGCAGAAAGAAATAACAGTAGAAGAGGTGAGTGCTGTGAACCTTTTGAAATAAATATTTTGTTGTTTCAATATTTTATTGTCCTAGAAATAAGTCACCAGATTAACAAAATCACTGTGTAAAGTATCAGCAGCTATTTATTGATAGTGTTAAAATATTAACACTGTCCTATTCACTTTATAGGAAGGAGGTGTTAGCAATAGTTAGAATAATATAAAAATCATTACAAACTTGCATCCCAAGATTAGAATCAAGTGGTTTCAAGGAACAGAAATGACTATTATTCACATGTATTCAGAAATGTCTTTTGGGATATTGGGGTAATTCCAGAATGGCTAGTAGTAGTATTAGAAGTAGTAACAACAATAATAATAATAATATCCAGAATATAAACTTAATTCCAATCATAACTTCAAAATTATTGAGAGTGCTTTTGTTTGTAGCTGTATATATTTCTTTTTTAATACTGTAACTTGTCTCATTCTTGTTGCTCTTTTTAAGTGTGAACATTATAAGCTGGTGTAAGACGCACACTTGTGGTACACTAACTGCCCCAAACAGAGGGTCTTTTAGATGAGAAGGAATTTGATTCTAGAGCAGGGAGTAGGACTTTGGTGAAAGTGTACCAAAATAATGTCCGTAGCCATAAGAATTAGTATTTGAGAACTTCCTCTCTTACTGAATGAACATTGCCTGAATGTGAAGAAAGAAATGTCTTAAAACTTGGTAGTAATTAGCTTTATTTTCTGGACTTCTAGGATCATTCTTTTCACTTGTGCTTGACAGCAAGAAAATGGTAAGATAGCTTCTTTTTTCCTATAATCCAGGATTACTGTAAACTAGTTATCTAGGTTTTTTTCTATGATAGGTGGAGAGGAGAACACATGCCCCGTGAGTGCTTTGCCCTGTACTCATGTGGTGCCTGAGGTAAGTGCAAGTCTACTGCAGTTACAGGATCATGCAGTTCAATATGAGTTTATGAGCTTTGGTAGGTTTCTTCGGAGTAAATTAGTTTATTTTATGACTACTCTTCTCAGACACGAGTAAAACTGCACTACTCACATATTAGTTTTGTTGCCCATTTATGCCAATAGCTAAATCTGTATTATGACTGAAATTAACTCTACCCTAACTTTGCAAAGTCACAAACCAAATGTAGGGCAGCCTGGCTTCTGCCCCTTTCTCCTGCTTCACTGAGCAGAATGGGAGCTGAGACCTGAGACCTGGGTTGGCATCTCTGCCAACTCATTCACAAGGACAGAATTGCAGAAGTGATAGGTAAAATGGAAGACAACAAAGTTTTGTAGTGCAGCTAAAAACAGTCCATAGCATCTCTACTACTAGGTGATATACAGAAGGGAAGCAAGGTGGATTTTCAGAGCATGGAAGCAGTTTGTGTAAATGAAATTCAGAGCATAAGAAGAGCTACCTGTTCAATCCCAGCCCATAACAAGATACTCAAATATAAATCTGATGGTCAGATTTACAGAAGGAGCAAGAGAAATTTTAATCTGTAGCTAAAAAAAGGTGTTTGTTTCATAAGGTCAATCTATTGACATTATTCTGTTTTCAAAATTACACTATGATGTACCAAATTTGCTGGAAAACAGAGGTTACTAACATTAACCCTTGAAACATTCAGGTTTGTAAAATACTGATGAATGTTCAGGATAGAGTCTGCAGCCACCAGAGGGTGATGTGACTCAGACGATTTGGTCAGTATTGAGTGCCCTTTTCAGTAACGTGTATTTATGTTGAAGGCACAAAGCATTAGCTGCCATTTTATTGCTTTTGTAGCTTGTTTTTCTGCGTATTTTTTGGGCTGTGATTCACATTTCTAAAGGGAGAAAATTCAGTGTGGCTGCCTATGTGGAAAAAATGATGATTATTCTTGTATATTTGCAGGATGAAGCTTGCAAATGCTTATCTAGAAATCTGTTCAGCACACAGGTGAAAGGCTTTCACAGGAGAGAGGCTGAGCAGGGAATGATGCCTTCTCTGCAGCTCAAGCTCCATCACACAACTCATTAGACCTTCACTTTAAATAGTATTATCACTTGAGTTTTCCAGAATGTCACAGTGACATGGAATGGATACAGAAAAAATAATTACTGCAATTTCCCATTTTGGTGATCTTTCCATGGCTTGTGTGTCTTGTATTTGTGCCTATGTTTGCAAAAATCTAAAGCACCTTGGAAACTCCTCTTCATCCTCACTATTGCTCCTTGCTGGCAATAGAAATGCTCCTTTTTCTTCTGTTCACTGATCAATATATAATAAGTTTTACAGATGATTTGTGAGATTCACCTGCCCTACAGGTCTTGAAAGCAGCTATAAATGACGCGCATTGACTTGTCCCATTGTCTGTTCCAGCTCAGGAGACCTGGATGTGCGCTTGGGGTTTGGCCTGTGCATGGAAGAGCAGGACTTCCTGCGGAAGAGGAAGAAATATGTTGCTGCTGCTCTGAAAAAGATTCTTCATTTAGAGGAGGACCTGAAGGAGCATGAGGCAAGCCAATACAGTCCCTGGTAGCGACTCCTCTACAGGATGGGGGCCTGGCCTATAAATCAAACCCACAAATAAAAACTGCTTAATTAATACTGATGATCTTGGGGCAGGCCTGGCCACCTAGGGCAAGAGATGAGCAAGAGAAGCAGTAGCTGGTTCATGCAGCAGTGCCGGGAAGGCAGGATAAATGCCTTTGTAGCCCCAAAACTTCTGAACAGGCCCTTAATTCAACCCATTCCTGAAACTGCCTATGGGTCTCAGGAGGAAAATTCATAGTGAGCAAACATGGAACAACTAGGGCTGTTGCCTGGGAAATAGTGTGCCTAAGCTCAGTGACAAGGTGCTAGTCTTGGCATTTGTAAAGCATTTGCAGGGGAGAAAACAAAAATTTTCACCAGACATCTGAATAAAAATACTTCTAGTGGTTTCTGCAGCAGAAAAGGTGTTTTGTTGGGAAAACTGACTAGAATAAAACTGTTAAGAGGAGAAAGCAGAGGGAATCTCACAGCATTGTTGAACTGTATAGATGAAATAGTTGACTCAAACTGTAGCTTTATCACTGTATCCATTGCTTCTGCCCCCATAGTTCAGCCATAAGCTTTATAAGTGCTTATGCATAGCTGGGCTGTTGAAAATTGTTGAAGTACAAACATCTCAACAGCAAAAAATCTGCAGCTGAAAATGAAAGAAATAGTTCTGTGGAGAGGATACAGATTTAAAAAAAAATCTTATTTTGGATTTCAAACCACAGAATGATATAGGAAATTAAATTTTCAAGAATGCTGGAAAGAACATTTTCATATAGCTGAGGTTTTTGACCCATAGAAAAGCGGTTGAGGTGGTAATAGCAAAATGGCAAGACCACAACTGTTTTTTCAAAATGTTTATTTAGTTTGGATCTCTTATTCAAGTTGTGAAGAAAAAAACACCCTCTTTCTTTTTGACTTCTATTTGAACTGGGAAAAAAAGGATAAACTAACATTAGAATTTCAATTCATAATGAAAAATGTTAGAAAATGTAAAAAACAAAATACAACTTTTTGAAATTATTCTAGTTTATTATGCTAATTGATAAAATTAGAAACTAATACTTGATAGGTATAAATAACCATTTTCCATAGGGCATGTAAACATCCACACAACTCAAGATGCTAATGGAAGAAAAGGGTGTACTAGATTGGGAAAAGATTAAGCGAAGAATTGTCTGTTTCTTCAGTCACACTTGGACCTTGGAATGGGGGAAGCCCTGCTGATGATTGTGCTTCAGGACATAAAGTAATTAGTGGCCTGAGGCCAGGAAGATTTTGGCTATTGTGGGGTCTGGCTGATTACAGGGTGCTGTACATTCTTTTGAGACACTGGTCATTGTTAGAGGCAGAATCATGGGTCCCTAATCTGCTCGGGCATGGTAAATCCTGTATTTTCTATGACGGCTTCTAATAATACACTTTGAGAAGAATTCCAGGGTGATGAGGTTGATTTCCAATTATATATTAAGCAAACAGCCTCCCACCCACTCAACCTTAGTGGGTAAGACGCAAGACTTCCCTCTCCCATCAGTCAGGTGGTGGCAACAGAACCTTTTGCAACAGTCGCATCTTTTTTGCATGAAGTAACATCACTACTTATACCAATGCCTGTAACTTCTTATCTGATTTCTGCAGTAAGAAGGGTTGCTTGTCACTAATACATGCAACCCTTCTCTTCTTCTGCCTTGCTGTATTGTACAGGTGCCAGTTGTGGCCATCACAACTACTGGTGGAGGGACCAGATCACTGACAGCAATGTATGGCAGCCTGCTGGGTCTCCAGAAACTCAATTTGTTAGACTGCATTTCGTACATTGGTGGTTTATCAGGTACCACATGGTAAGAATGATCCAAACAAGGTTTGTTTGTACCTCTGCTCAATACCTTTGACTATTTTTACAGCATCATCAGCTTATATGGCACTTAGTAAAGCAACAGGATTTCCATGTTCCCAACAATCTCCACTGTTTCCACCAAGAGCAAAGACACTAAACACACTGAATAAGAGATCAATCATCACATTCATCAGCTGCCTTTTTTACACATTGACACAGTTTATGCATGATATTTTCATGTAAATGCTCTATTCCTTATTCATATTTTATCAACTATATCTTAGACTAAATGCAACAAGTTCATCTTTAGACTGGAAATTGAAGAAAGATGAGAAGAAGAATTTATGCCTGCCATTTGCTGCTTATTCTCACTTTCATTTTGGATTTAGAGTGCATCTCCCTCTGGTAAAGATATATTTGGGGCTAGTGGAATTACTACTGTCACAGACAGTCCAACAGGTGATGCCAAGTTACTGACTGTGGAGAAACTGCAGCTATGGTTGGTCAATATGAAGTGCTGTCTTCTCCCAGTGGCCATACAGCAGATGATATAATGTATTTAATCAAGTGGGTTCTAGGTAGGTCCACTCTATACCTGGTTGTAAGTGGGGAGGTTTTTTGCACCGAATTCTGTGTCAGTCCTTTTAAGTAATTCCAAAACTTTATGGCAGGTTTGTCTAAATATTTGCCAAAATTCTTTTAACTTCTCTGTATGCATGTGGAAATCTGAGTGTGCCTGTTTGTGTAATGACTTCAAGGAGACACTAAAAATGTCCATACTCGGACATGTCCAGTTCTCTTGCTGGCAGAAGCCATGAGAAGGTACTTCAGAACAAACATAGGATGAAAGCAAACTGGTAATGACTGCTCCCCAGAATACTTCCCCCTTTCAAAGAGATGGATTTTCTGAGGATTTGTGGAGTCTTTGTATTTAATAGCCTCAGGTGCTATTTTTTTTTAAAATCCCTTGAATTTTTCAGATCATTTTTGAGTCCATGTAAACTTTTATTATCAAACCCAGGAGTGCTTGGGGGGTTTTGTTTGCTCTTGACGTAAGTATTTTAGGTGTGTTTAAATTTTTGTTGCTACCCCCATAAGAACTAAGAAAGAGGCAAACAGGTTGCACAAAGGTTCTCTGAAGCCAAACTACAGCATTACTACTCTTTCATTATTTTCTTCTAATGCTTCTTCAGGACAATGGCAAATTTATATGAAGATGCTAATTGGTCACAAAAATATCTGGAGGATGCGATCAAGGAAGCTCGCAAGCAAGTGACCAAATCCAAGATCTGCTGTTTTAGTTTGGATTGTCTGAAGTACTATTATAATGACCTAATGGAAAGGGCTAAAGAAGGACATAACACTTCTTTCATAGACCTTTGGGGGCTTGTCATTGAATCCATGCTACATGACAAGGTATTACTCTTTTTTTTTCCCAGAAACCTGGAGGACTTCTATAGCTATAAAGGAAAATAAATCCTGGGATGCCATTCAGTACTGCTAATGCAAATATAGTTTGCTGGTTGATTAAGTTCTGTGTACTCAGATCATTATTAAAATACTACTCTTGCTGTAAAGTGAGGCTGACTTTGAACTGAAATAGTCATGGCACTGCAGGCGAAGATGTTCTGTCTTCTTAAAGAAATTAAATCCTGAGAAAAAATATATTTTGAAATGTAAACTAATTACTTTGGACATTAAATATTCTGACCAGAAGAGACACTTAAAAATTTGAAATAACTGACTTCACTAGCATAAGTGAGGATATGCATTTGTAAAGTAACTTACTTATAGAGTGCATACGGAAAAGATTCAAATAGCAGAAAAAAACATTCTCTAAATATGCTATCTAATTTTTAGAAAGTGTGATATAAATTTTGATGCTTTAAAAATAGTATAACTCAAGTAGCTTCCTTCTGGTTTATGTTTACTGAAGGAAGTTTGAAATTGTCATGTACAATAGAGTGTATTTTTGCATCTGCTTGTGAGCATCTTAAAATACGATCTATTCTATTCATTAAAGTTCGGCCAAGGAAATTCCCTTACCTTTCACTTAGCCACATATTTCTGCATGGGAATGTTTGTTGTTTTTTTTTTGCTTGGCCCATTTTACAGTCAACCTCTCTGCATATCTCAAAATCCAAGAATCCATATAGGGTGTAGCTTCTTTCGGGTTACTTGCCAAGTTTGGAATATCCTAGCGTAGATATTTCTGAACAATCCAGTGAGCTGAGAATGGGCAGGATAACCTAGATAAACCTGACAATTCACACTAGATTGTTTCAAGTGCAAACTGTTTTTCACCTCATTCCATTAACCATTTTTAATCAAAAACAGAAAGATGAGCATAGACTATCAGACCAACGGCATGCAGTGGATAATGGCCAGAACCCGTTGCCCGTCTATGTGGCCATCAACCTCAAGTCCAGCTATAGTGCTCAGGCGTTTAGAGGTAATGGTTGTGATTTAGATTTTTAACAACTTTATAATTTAAGGAATTTTAGCTAAGAGTGAATGCATGTAATCAGCTTTAATAATATAATAGACCTTTCATTTTAACTGAAAAAAAACCCTTTGAAAATGTCAGATAATAGTGACTAACACTTAAGAAGTCCAAACATGTTAAGTCTTTAGAATTTGAGTTTTCTACACTATCAGAAGTGAAAATATAGTTATACTATGGAAGATGCCAAAGTCACAATTTATCCTCATCACAAAAAGCTTGTAATTGAACTAATTTTATGATGGTTCCATGTGGTCCTATTTTGAAAAATTGAAAGGGAAAACTTAGAGATTTTGAGTCCAGTGTTAGGAAAATAACTTTTCTGTAATATTCATTAATTAAGCAGTATTTGCTTAGTATGAGCCACACCAAGCCTAGTGCCCTAAAGAGAACAAGTTATACATGAGCAATACACACATTTCCATAAGATTAACTGAAGGGAATACTTATGGTTTCATTCATACCAGGGCTCTTCTGCTGGAGAATGATGTATCACAGCCTGGGACCACCCTGCCTTGATGTGAAAGGATCTTATGGCATTAGTACTGCAGGCAATTTAGATATACCTATAGCTGATAAACTAGTCATGAACTACCCAGTGTCTCTCACATTATTTGTTTCTACTCTCTAATACTCTTCTGTTTAGCAATAGTTAACATATTATTGCCTTTTCATGATCTGGCTGTTTGTTGCCATAGAGTGGCTGGAGTTCACTCCTTATGAAGTCAGTCTCCTGAAATATGGAGCATCTATTCCTGCAGAACACTTTGGAAGCGAATTTTTTATGGGAAGGATGGTGAAGAGGCTCCCAGAGACTCGAATCTGCTATATGCAAGGTGACTATTGCCTAGGGGGAAAGGTAGCGTACTTGAGTGGTAGTTGGTGTGAGTGATCACGTGGTTTGTACATTAGCAAGGACATACTTAGGTGATATGCATACAGAGATGTCCAGACAGACAGAAAGAAAGTATCCAAGGGGAAGGACTCAAGGTATGTATCAATTAAAATTCATCCAAGACTACTCCACCAGTTTCTATTTTCTCTTTCACATTACAGGCATGTGGAGTAGTATATTTTCCATAGATGTGATGTATGTCTGGAATTTGGCTACTGATTCGGAGGACTTCTGGTCTAGATGGACCAGAGACAGAGTAAAAGATATTGGTGAGATTCTGGAACTTTTTTTTTAAACTACCAGTATATATTGCATGCTATATGTATTGCACCTTCTGTGCAGAGGTCTAATGCCTGAAGATATGCTGTTGGTCAGAGAAAGAAATGAGGAAAGCAAAGCAGAGATGTCAGCTAAGAAAACTTTCTGCCTGATTTAGAACTAAACTGTGCAACTTTGGCAAAGCTGTGTCTTTTTCTGAAAGATAACAGACACAAAAAGAGTCTCCAGAAGACATGTAAAAATCATGTTGTGCTAAGAACACATCTTAAGATTGTTAAGTTAGAATATTGTCCTCCTTGGCCACTAACACTGCCAGCAGAGAAAACGGCTCTTGTGCAGGGCTTTTTTCTCCCCTAAACTGCCTTTGGAGAAAGCTTACTCTTGCTGTTAATTGTACAGGGAGCCTAGAGTGGCTGGCCTCCTAACTTAGCTAATATTTGCAGCTGGGTGATACTCACATGCATTCTGAAGGTGTCCTGCTCAACGGCCAGTGTTATCCTGTATGTTTGGGACTTGCCTCTCCCCTCCACCACACACTGCAATAGAGGTGGGCATCATTTGAGGAAGCCTACAGTGGGAGGTGGTATTTACTTCCTGGCAGCTTGTTGCCTGCAGGTAGCTGTCATTTAATTCACTGCATAATGCTGAGTTTTATTTGGTAGCATAGACCTTAAAGGCTTATAACAATGTTTGATTTACCTGAGGGGTGGGGGATGGTGACAACTGTGGTTATTAGCTACTACAGTTTTAAAAATACTGATAATTTCTGAAAACTGTCGTAACTCAGAACTACTTCTTTCCTTCTTGCAGAGGAGGAACCCTTTCTGTCCATGAACCCCTATGAGGTAGACACGTGTCTATTCACTCCCTCAAGCGCCCTCTCCTCGGCTTTGCGAGATGTCTTGACAGGACGCCCAACCATTGCACAATATCCCAATTTTATCAGAGGCTTACAGATGCATAGCAAGTACCTGGAGAGTGAAGGATTTTCTACATGGAAAGGCACAGTAACACAGCCTGGGTTTTAGTAAAATTTTGGAGAGGTTAAGATTTGGGAATTCCTTTAGGATTTCCAACAAGAAGGAAGAGACAAGACTGACTTCTGAAATCCTGCTTCTCCCTTCCACAAATGGAAGACATGGAAGCCAGATTTGAACAGCATTTTATTTTTGGGGGTGGGTTTGAGGAGTGAAATTTATTTTGTTTGTCTAGGCGTTGTGTTCAAGTGGGCAGTGTGAGCTCAGCCAAAGCTGCTTGCAGTGTCCAGGAAAAAAAGACAGGAAAAGCTGTAGTGTGTCACTTCTGTAAATCAGTGCTGGTAGTCAGTCAAAGGAAGGCAGAGAAAATGGGGAGAAGAAATTCTCCATTCTTCCCTTAGTACCTTTCTGCAGAGCAGTCAATTGTGTTTTTTTATTTGTTATAATGACAAATGTTTGTGTTGCAGACACAGTGATAGACTGCTTCCCAAATAAACTGATGGAAACAGCAGATGATGAGCTCTCCCTGGTTGACACTGGCTTTTTCATTAACACAAGCTACCCACCACTTCTGAGATCGAAGAGGGAAGTGGATGTCCTCCTGCATTTAAACTACAGTGGAGGGTCCCAGACACTGGTAAGATAAGCCATGGCATCTGGGATATTTTTCCTTCATGGTCTATTGGTCTCTAGCACTCATCAGTTAAACCAACTAGGTTTTTGTACCGCAGTAGGAATTATATGATTATTAGCTGCTTTGTTATTTAGATTATTAGGTGATGTATTTCTCAGTAACTAAGGAGGTTATTAGAAGACTGCATTGGATACAGACATTTCAAAATCATCAAGATCTTCACTGCAGTGGATCCAAGAGTTTTTAAAGAGCTAACTGAGCTCCAATACTGATTTTGGTTATCCTTCAACTGAGCAAGTTCCAGAGGCAAGGGAAAGTTCTCACAGTATTTCAACAGAGTAAATGGGAAAACCTGTGTGTCTATGGGCCTCTTTATCTCATCAGTTTTAGGGAAATGTATGGGCTGATACTTGACCTGATTCATAAAGAAAAATAATATTAGTGTTGCATATATAATGAGAATAATATAAAATAAACATAGGCTTAAAGTAAATATCGTTGTTAAAAATGTTTTTCTTTCATGAGGTCATAAGGTACGTTGATAAATGTATTTGCTAATAGGGAGTCATTGTCAAACATCACAAACTGCAGAGGACAGAAAGACTGGGAAAAGTGGTAAATGAGAAGTCAAGATGATACAGAATGATCTGAACTGATGCCTTCCTTCTCCATTCTTGCAGTTTCTTTGCCTTCTCTCTCTAAACCTGTTTTATTAGAATAATAAGATCAGTCCTGTGGCTTTTGGCTCCACTTGCAAGCTCCAAAAAAGTGATTGTTTTCTTGTTTTGCTTAAGTCAATGGAGAAAATGAGATAAATAGCAATGTCTAGTATAACTATGGCTGTTTCAATGTGGAAATTGGTATCTTCCCAAAGGAAGATTTAAACCTTGTAATATTCATGTTAGCTACTGGAGTTTAAGAAATTCAGGTCTCTTGATATTTTTGGGTTTTGATTCTTTGTACTAAATTTATTTATTTTATTCATTCATCCAGCCTCTGGATCAGATTGCAAAGTACATCTCAGGGCAAGGAATTCCATTTCCCAAAATTGAGATAAGTGAAGAAGACAGGGAAAACTTGAAGGAGTGCTATGTGTTTGAAGATGCTGACAGTCCACAAGCTCCAACAGTGCTTTTCTTCCCCCTAGTGAATGACACCTTCAAGAAATATAAAGCTCCTGGTGAGTCATCTCTGGCTAGTAGTTTCAATTTAGTCGCTAGTGTAACCATTTCCTATCTAACGTCTCACTGCCATCCCTGACCTTCTTTCCCATGCTGGTATTACGAATCTCATAACTAACAAAAACACCTCTGAATCCATGTCAGTGCGTCTGAACTGTGAGAATTCCAGAAGCTCTCCTAATACATTTGAGATGACAGTAGGCATATACTCCACAGGACTTATTAGAGGTAGTATGAAAGTAAAACTCCCAAAATAGAAACAACATGAGTGGTAGGTCCTCAACACAAGCTCTTCTACTCTACAGACATGGACTTGTTATGCACCAATGCTTGCAAAGAAAGGTGGAGGCAAAACCTTCTGGACGTTTTGGTGCTAGTGGATTCATCTGGGTTTTGTTGACATATTTAAAGTAAACTCCCAAACTGAGGACTGAGTGAACATATCTTTGGTTTTAATATGAACTACATCCTCTGAATGCCATAATTTCTCCTGAACTTTCAGTGAGATGGTCGTTATTTCATCCAGTACAAGACTATCTTTCTTTCCTTTTGCTTGTACTTTTCAAGTTTGGGTAACCAAGACTTTATGTTGTCTAAGGAGTGGTCTACAAGCACTGCTGCTGATTGTCATTCCCAGCTGTTTGGGTTTACATCATTTTTTGACAGATGCTGGATTCAGAGGCTGGAGAATATGGTGGTATAGATGTTCCTCTGGCAAATTATATCTTTCCCTCCAAATCCCCATCTTCTGTCTATAATGACTTAAATGACTATTATGAGCCATTTATGCAATAAAACCTTATTGGTGCATCTCCTATTGTTTGTCCCTCAGGTGTGGAAAGGAGTCCTGAAGAGATGGCTGAAGGCAAAGTTGATGTTTCCACCATCCTTTCCCCATTTACTACAAGGGAGGTGTGCTTCAGTGAAGAGAATTTTGACAAACTAGTGAAACTGACTGATTACAATGTCCTGAATAATGAGCAGTTGATTATTCAAGCCTTACGCTTGGCAGTGGCACGAAGGAAACAAAGGAATTATTAGTCACTGCCCACTAGTTTCAAATCTTCATGTGATATTTCTTGGGTTTTCTATTATCTGGCAGGATCGAGATGTTTGATGCTTGCCAGTGATAGCTGCAGCAGATATCACATCATCCTGAGGATGTGCTGGACCCCAATTCATCTTATTTACATGACTGTTCAGATGAGCAGATTGGAATTTACCAGTGCTTTAATCCAAAACGGACTTTGAAGCAACAGATTCATGTTTTGTTTTGTTACCTTGCTACATTACCAATTGATAAATACATATTCCTTATAAATTAAAACAGCATTGTGTAAGACAGTGAAATATGTAGAACATATGAATGCTGCTTTGATTCACTTTTTAATGTTTTATTTCTGTCTGACAGAACAGCAATCCATTGAACTGGAATTTCTCTGGTAGATCGCTAATCCATTGTGTTGGTCTTGCCTGTCCTAATTATTGAAGGTTGTTACTGCTGATTACAGTGTCTGTCCACTTATGAGGTTTTTATTTAACTGGCTTTCTTCATGAAACTGCGAAAATATGTTTGTTAAGTTACTATCAGTGTTGCGAAAGTCTATACAGTTTTCACCATCAATAAAAAATACCTCTGAATTTAGTCATCTTTGTTTCAGATGGTCAAATGAGTCCACTGAGCTGCTACTCACTGAACCACCTATACTCAGCCTAAGTGGCTGTCCAGCTTTCATATTCTCTTGGAGCTGCTGCTGACTGTCCTGTCCCACTCATCTTCCCCTGCCTTGACTGTCCCTGAAAGATGGCCTTGCAATTTCTCCCAGTGTTTCACAAGATGGGAAGTAGTATATGATATATGAGGAGAATGGTCACAGCAGCTCAGAAAATGCTTAGGATTATTTTCCTTTTGATAATAAAAAGCTCTGACTGATGCAATGAACTTCAGAATGAGTCACCAGGAAAGAACTGGTGTTAAGATCAGGGGTATCTTGATTATGCTCAAAGGTGACAAGTTTGTTTCTATGGAATAAAGTTCTAGGAAATGGATGGGAGAAAAAGAGTCTCTCCTATGGAAAAAACAGCTGGTGGTGCATCTTAGAGCAATTCAGATGGTGGAAGAGGAGGAGTGGGCCATATTTTTCACCTATGAGCATGTTCATTTTGTTCATATATCTGAAACACTTGAAAAGGCACATGTAACCCTTTTTTTCAGGTACAGTATTGCATGTTTAATAGATTGTTAGCCCTCCATATGTGAGGCAGCTGTAGCTGTGGTTTAGGACATCAGCTCATGGGATCCCTCTGGGTCTTTTCCAGAGATGTCTCTGTTGTTACTCACATGGTTCCTAAGACTTTTTTGCTGCGAATGAAACAGGGTGGGATGGAAGAAGTTTTGGTCTGTTTTACAGGGGAAACTTACTCAACAACTGGACAGAAAAAAGGCAGGTAGGTACGTGACACAGCCTAAGCCTGATGAACCCTGATTTTCACTGGGGCTAATTAGCCCATCTTCTACTCATAACTAATTACTCTACTGACATATCTGTGCTGCAGCCCAAGTCAGCCTTGGGTTATCTCTGCATTGTGTCCTGTTGGTTGATTCAAAATCTGCCTTTCCCTCTCTGAGGGAGTTCTTTCTATTCTCAAGATTATTCTGCAGCTCTTTGCTGTAGCATCCCCAATATTTCAATTTCCTTTTTTTTTTTTTTTTAATCAGGGCACAAATAGTGTTTTTTAGTTTTTCTTTTTTTTTTTTAAGACTTTCAAGATCATTGATAAAACCATGCAATAGGTTATAACTGATCTGTTTGCAGTCTTTAGTGTTGGAACTAGATGATCTTAAAGTCCTTTCCAACCCTAACTATTCTATGATTCCATGTTTTTCTTTGGAGTACCTTCCTTTGACTACTGCTTTTTGTGATCTTTTAGTTATCCAGTCTTAATGTGTTTAAAGTTTGTCTGGGTGACACTTGTTGCATCTAGTTCTTACATTAGAGTGTCTTAAAATGCCGAATGTTTTGCGCAATTCAAACTATATTATGTCTGTGATACCTTTATCAATCAGGTCATTATTCATTGCAAAGTGAAATAAGATTATTTTGAATTTGGTTTTTCTGTTAAATTTCATAATAGCAAGTTGTTTTTTTTAAAACTATAAAAACCGTCCAATTTTTTCCTTGTGTACTCAGTTCATGTTCTCCCTCACTGAAACACTGACTGCCTCACATGATGTGCAGTGCTCTGCACAGTGAAGCCTTATAAATGTGAGGACATGAAGAATACATGAGAACATAAAGAATAATTAACGTGAATTTCAACATAAATTTTACTCTCCCAAATATATCTTCTTGGAGATCATTCATTGAAGCACCTTAATTCAGATGCAAAAAGTGACAAATCTTTTTAAGAAGTGAGTGAGCCTTTAAACCTTTGCCTTTACAAGGGAAACTCATAGTTTCAACAGGTGATTTGAGTATTGTTTCGTGCATTATATGTCACTGCAATAGCTGCTTGGCTGAAAGCTGACTGCCTGTATTGAGCAAAATGAAGGTGAGATGGGGATTAGGAAACAATCTTTCAGCTGTGCTTTTAAACAAAGATCCATCTGTTTCCTATGGGTAATAATAGGCTACAGACAGTCTTTTGTATGTACATCAGTTTGTTTGGATGTCCTTCACCAAAGAAATCCTTGTTGCTCACTCCTGGGCAGCCAGATGGACCCTGGCTGGCATCAGCCACCTCCATACAGGGAGCTGAAGTTTGACAGCCCTCCACTGTGCAATGGTACCGTGGCCTCCTCCAGAAGTGTTGGGGATGCTTAAAAGTATAAAGTATTTTCTCAGTGCCCATAACTGTGAAGGGAAATCCCTTTCAGGTCTTGATGTCCTCCCCACTGCAGCTACAAAGACCATGTTTCTGCAGCGCTGGAGCCTGGGTGTCTGTGCCTTGGTGCAGGTGCGCAGCACACACTCACCTCCCGGGCAGGAGGAGGAGTTGGAATTGCTCAAGCAGTGGTGTTGGGGTGAGGTGGCTCTGAGTCAGGCACTAACACATCTGCCTGCTGCTCCTGGCAGCTTAAAGCACAAGAAGCTGCCTGGCTGAGAGTCCTCTGAACCCATCCACTGCACGTTTCACACCTGGTTCAGACGCGGAAAAGTCCACCATGGGGTTATTCTTCAGTAAAAGCCAGGTAAGGAAAGAAAAGGGAGGCTCTGTGATCAGTTGTGTAGACAGCCCTTTGATGGCAGGGGGTACCTGCTGTAGGATGATGTTATGCCTCCTATACTTTCAGCTCTGAGACTTCTTCAGCAGCAAGGCTGAGAGCAAAGTGGGGCTTTTGCCTGGGTTTTTGTGCCTGCTTTGTGTTTTGGCCTTGAAGAATGGAAGGATTTTAATGCTGCAGTAATTTAACTACTTTGAAAATTCCTAAGTAAAATAAAAAAAAGATATATCTTTTTATACATTGCTGTTGTCCTTCACTTCCATCCAACTGGGCGAGGCAAAACAACCTATTGAGGGAATATAAGGACATGTCACAAATGACAGTGAGTTCATTGGGAAAGCCAGGAAACTAATATTATGTGATGTATTAAATACAGCTCTTTTAACATTTGTGGGTGGTTTGGGGCATAAGGGAATGAATGGTGGCACATTGTTATATACTAACCTATGTGCTTGTTGCAGTGATATTCCCTGCCCTATAGGTAGAGTGCTTGAACTGTTGCATCACTGTGCAGTTTTGCTCTTTCTTTTTTGCTCCTCTTGGTTGTTGGTGGGGTGATTTGTTCTTCTTTGTGTTTGTTTGTTTTTTGTTTTTGTTGGTTTGGATGTTGGTTTATGTGGTTTTTTTTTTTATTTTTGTTTTGTTTTGTTTTTTTAATTTAGAGCATTAAATGTTCAGATTTCCCTCCTTTTATTCCTTTAAAAAAACAATTATCTAGGGAACAAAGTACCTCAGCTTCAGACCCCGTACTGTTTATTAAACGCCATGTTTGTCTGATCCTTGCATAGGATGGGAGAGAATGACAAAATCGAGCCAGTTTCCTGGCAGATTTGGTAACCACTTATGGCTAGGTGGTTTCCCAAGATTTCCATTGATATTTCCCTGTGACTTTTGCAAAAGGGGAGATTGGATGGGCTGAATTACTCAGAGAGAAATAATTACAGAATTCTTGCTTTCACTTCCCCCTACTGAGAAGTTTGGGATAGGTCTCTGGAAGACACTTTTCAGGTCCTCATTGCCTGGGACCGCTCTACCTCAAACATAACAATGTAGTGATATAGTTATAAACCAGCTGACAAGCAGCACCATTACACCATGATATTGTTACTAATTCCTGCCCTGCTAGATTGTCTGCTATTTGTTGTGAAATACAGTGAATATATTTAACATCCTTTGCATTCACGCAGATTGAGATGCGTGTGTGTCAGCTGTATTAATAACACTGCAAGGCTCACTATCATACATTTCTTGTTGGGTTGCAATAGTCAGACATCTCAGGTCAAGGGTTACCACAAGTTTCTTCAGAATGGAAAATGGAGGACATCAGATGTTTGGTTTGTGGTGGAATGTACATTTTGGCTCTCTGGCCACACCTGGCTGCAAACCTAGGATGAAGGAGAAGAAAATGCAAAAGAAAGAACTTCAGTTGAGAAATGTCTTGGATTGTTGGAACTGTAACACTTAATTCAATGCTATCTCTGACTGTGCTTCTGTTCTTTCTCCCTTCATGCTCATCCCCCACCTTTTGCATGCTGTTCAACAGACAGAACCCTCTCCATGCAACTTGCTCACTGTAAAAATCATACGGATGAAAAATGCCAGGAAAGCAGATTTGTGTGAGTATCTCTGCTATAACCCTGGAGCATCAGAATGCATGTTGGAATATAAGCAAGTATCACAAACACTGAAGAGTATTTATAAAAGAAGAGAGACAGGATGCATAACTGCAGTATGCTGAAGATGAGATAGCATAGGTGGAAGATATTATTTATTTTATCTTTGCCAGTGAAAAAGTCTAGCCACGAGTTGTAGTTCAGGTGTTTGCACAGAATGCATAAAATGTTTCACATATGAGTCTTCAAAGAAAGGTATTTTTATCCTCAGAAAAGTCTATAAGAAGTTTAGATGGGACACTTCTTCCTATGGTTCCTTCTTACAGTAACGTCCATCCTGTGCATCCCTGGGCCTATTGCAGAATATTTTATGTGAGCTCAGGACTGCATACTTGACATTGCTCATTGACTGTCAAATTTGATTCAGCCATGGGAACAGCCATGTTTCAAAACTTGGCTGGGGGCTCACAGTGTCAGCTTTTTCTGTTCTTTATTGCTTTTAGAAAATGTCCAGGAATAACAGTTACGTACAAGCTTATTAATGCTCCATAAATATCTGAACTGCAAAGCACTAGAAAAAATGTGAATGACAGTCACCTCCACTCTAAGGAGATGGCTGATTGTCTTACATTCATTCATTTACACAAATAAGAAGGTCTAGATCTAGCAATTTTCTCTAGGAACCAGACCAAAATGAATTTCTTCAGTTAAAATGATGTAAGGCAAGTCATTTGTTTGGGCCTTTCCAAAGTGATTTGTTTTGAGTTCTGCTATGGTTTCTTTAGATAACAAAGGTATATAAGGAGTTTCTTACTCCAGTTTTTATCGAAGAGAAGTAAGATGCTTTGTTGTTGCTGAATGTATAGGGAAGAAGGATCTGTATGAACCTTCCTACTGGACTACATTTAAAGTGCAGAAAGGAGATTTGAAGCTCAGTTATAGCCTGGAAAGAAATCTCTTGCTACAGCTAAAACCTAACTGAAGGTACAAATGTGCACTCTGAATTGAAAGCAAAGGTGTGGCAAACTGCATCCTTTAGATACCTCCCCACAAAACCACGTTTTATTAAACC
Organism: Neopsephotus bourkii; assembly: GCF_033783945.1. NCBI lineage: Eukaryota > Metazoa > Chordata > Aves > Psittaciformes > Psittacidae > Neopsephotus > Neopsephotus bourkii. Next base: position 12,963,050 of record NW_026902298.1, on the reverse strand, counting down.
ATTTGCCTGATAATGAGCTTACCAAACTTCCTCTTCAGCTTTTTCTTATCTAGATTAATGCTTTCTATTTATATCATGTCTTGAAACAGTTTATATTCTGAAGGGTGTTTCCTACGTTTTGGTGCTGTTCTTCTCTGCACTAGAAAGCTTCTATGGCAAGGGACACGTACTGAAATGCTCAGGCATTTCTGCTTCATAGTCCAAGACACATCCCACCACCCTGTAAAGCTGCTTAAAGGAGCAGTCTGAATAACAAAGGTGCTTTCGGAGCATGGCAGAGGGTCTGGAGCAATAGTAAAGCCACAGCACTGGCTTTCAAGATTGAGGCTCTTTTGTCTTACACTGTAAAGCATATTCTGGATGTTGACTTGAAAACAGAACAGCAGACATTCACTGCCAATATTGCCAAGCTATCATCTGTTTGAAATGGCAGTATCAGTCAAAATATTGAGGGGAAAAAAATTTTCACAAACAAACCAAAACTAACAGTTGCAAAAAGTGAATGCTTTGCTTGTGGGTACTTTCATCATGGAGGAAAAGAACATCATAGAATCATAGAATCCTACTGCCTTGTTTATGCTTGATTGCTGGATCTGTTTTTGAATGACAGCTTCTTAATTCCAGGAACATTTGATTTTGCTGAGTTGAAGATTTGCCATTGCATTTATCAGAAAGATCTGCTTTTAAAACATTTCAGGACTTAGTTTTCTATGCAGCCAGACTTGCAAGAGTCACATATTTTGATGAGACACTCTTGACTATAAAATATAATCCTATATTTCAAGTATTGTAATAAATTAATTTAACCTCTGGTTAAACTCACCAGCAATGTGAAAGTCCAAATTACATGTTGGTAACTGTATGAGACTTTCACTGAGAGGCAGAAAAATGGGAAACTTACAAAAAAATGTACCACTTGTACAAAATTTTCCTGGCTTGTGTGTAAAACTGGGAGAATATTGTTGAGATGTTTCAGTCATATTAACAGTTCCCTAGAGATTAGCTTGACAAAGGCTTAGGAAACCCAGGAGCATGTGCACCTCAGTCACCAGTGATGTAGACTTCTTTAGAGTACTATTTTCCTAACACTGATTATTTTTCTTCTCATTCTTCCTTTTCACAGCTGTTTTTGTCATTTTTCTTTTCCTGCAAACTTTTCTAGATAGAATACGCTGGGAGGTGTCACCTATTTCTCATGCATCTTACAGATTTTTAACAGTTTAAATCAGCTCATTCTGTCTGTCGTCAATTGTGCCCATCCTTTTCTTTCTGAAGTCAATCCCCTTTTTTTATTTTCTCCTGTCATGATCACTTCTTGCACTAGGTTTCTATTGAGGTTTTGTTTCACTTTGTTTAATATTTACCTAGTGTTTATATTTCTCAATCTGCTACTGCAAGTTAACTTCATTATTGGTCTATCTGCTTAATTTTCCAGGTAATAGAGATGGGAAAATTGATCCCTAACAATAGACTCTCAAAGCTTCACTAACATCTCCCATGGAATACATAATACAGCACCTTGAATGGATGTTCAGTGCATAAGATAGTATTTTTATCTAAGAAAATTTTCATTCTGCTTTTCAAATCTGGATATTTTTTTTAGTGCACCCTTGCACTGTGCCGTCTCTTCTTCCCACTGACCCATCAGTGTGTATATTATAACACTAATTTCCATTTGTGCACTGATGCATAGCTGATAGCATTGATAGAACCTTTGAAACTATGGCCTTGTTTGTGTTCTTCACATTCCCCCTTCCCACTGAGCACGCCTATGTCCCCATCAGGCTCACTGGGGCTCTTGATATTCTGGACCTCTGAACACTTGCCAGTTCCCAGATTTGGGTGTGTATCCCATCTGCATCCTGACTCCTTGGTGGGGTGAGACTTGGATGTGCACCAATACAATCCACCCTTAAGAACATGGCTTTCTCTGAAGAATATCACAGATTTCAAGCTCAGCCTCTCTCAGTCCTTGAGCAATCACTATAGCTCTAGAACAGAAGTACATGTCTTTTTGCAGCACGTGGTACAGCTTGGGAAACCGCCATGGCAGGAGACCACTGATGCCAAAAGTTCGTGAGCTCCAGGTAGAGACTGAACAAGTTAATAGAAGAAAAATCCAGTGAAGTCTGGCTTAGGAAGTGTATGAATCTTAAACTGTGAAGGCTGAGAGCATTATACGTTGCCTGTCCTCTTTTACTCTTCCTTAGACACCCACTGCTAAATGTGGGGTGTATTCTCCTCTGGCACTGGTGTTCATCTGTAAGAGGAACAAGGATCTTTCCCCAAAAAAGATAAAGAAGCTAAAGTACAAGATACTGGAGAAAAATAAAATCATAAAGTGAAGTTAACAAATGACAAAGAAAACAAAGCAGACTGCAAAGGTTTAAACAAAATGGTTAAAACAGGTAACGGCGTGAGAGCGCCGAGCTGAGGAATTTTAAGCCATCAGTCACTGCTTCCTGAAAACATCCAAGAGACCTGGGGGTCCTGGGTTAGAGAGACCTTTGACTGATGTAGAGTTAACAATATTCTTCAGCATTTTGTTAATAAGAAAATGATTTTTTTTTTTAAGTTTTTTTTTTTTTTAATTAGGGTTGTTAATTCTGGAAAATTCCAAGATTGGTCTTTTTTAATATAAGGCTTATTTTATTTTGGGTACAATATGCTATAAAATTATTAAGTATGGTTCAAATTTTTATTGAAACCCATATTTTGCGATTGCAGTAACAGTTCATCGTTAGGCTTTTGAGATCCTCAAAAGAAGCAGTCAGTGAAATACATTACTGTTTGAGGAGCTATGGTCCAATGTGATACTCACTGCAGGAACCTGCAGGCTTCCTCTGGTGTTCTGTTCTTGCCCTGTTGTTATTGTTTCATCATTATTCATTGCTTACTTCACCATTTAAGCAGTTGCAGTTACTCACCAACAGCCTATTGTTCTAGGTGCTGCTTGAAATCTCATTATAAAATAAGAGGATGTGGACTGATAAAAGGAGAAAAGGGGGGGGGGAGGAAGTAAGGTTATTTAGCTAGATCTCAGCAAACAGAAGTTTTAAACAGGGATGTAAATGAGACTGGTGATACTGTTGTAGAGATACTTGGAGGGTGCTCTACCCAATGTAAAGGGCAGGGTGGGAGAGAGTGTGAAAGGTTTTTACTGCTGTTTAGCTGTTTTAGGAAGTAAATGTCGAGTGTTTCCTGGAAGCAGGAACTGGTCTTCCAGGACTGAATGAATTCTGGCAGTCTGTGAAGGACCTTGAGAAGGGAGATGTTTTATTTCTTTAAAATTAGAAAGCATTACAGTAACATGACCCATGATGAAAAAACATCATGCTGCATCCCAAAATTTTAATTTCTTTAAAATTAAATATTTAAATAAAAAAATGATTTTTTATTTATTTTAAAAATAATATTAAAAGTTCCAGTGATCAAAATTATCTAATATTCACCACTCTAGAAAAGAACACTGCCTGACTGTCCACCCACCCTCAGCCGAATCTCTGCTCAGCTCCAGTGTGGGAAGAAGATGAAAAACGCTTTTCTCAGCTGGTGCTGATAGTTTATGATTTGTGACATGGATGGATCCAAGTGCAGGGAGACATGATGAGGGAAATGATGTGGGCAAACGGTGTTTGAGACCACATTCTTGGTTCAGATCCTTTCAGCACAATAATAACTATACCCTAACAGTCATGAAGAAAATCTAGCCCCTAGAAATAATATCAATGTGAGCACTTAAAGGCAGTCCAAGAGGAGAATGACATCCAGTTTTCTGTCCAGGTTACAAGTTGCCTGGAGGTTGCTTCTGTTAGCATCAAAAAGGTGTAGAATTAAAATGAAACCATTTTCATTTAGTCCTGTTTGAATTTGAGTTGTCTATGAGGCAGGTGAGATGTTAGCTTGAACCAAGACCAAGATTTTTAGCTTGAACAAGAACAAGATGTTAGCTTGAGCCCTGCATTTTGGGATGCAGCATGGGTCATGTTACTGTAATGCTTTCTAATGGTACAACACAATTACAATCCAGTCCTGCTATTATCCTGGAAGATAATTAGACACTTAGTGTAATAACTGGATGAAGAGACAGTGCTTTCATAAACACCTACTGCCACACCTGTTTTTGGCAGGATATTGCCCCACAGTGATACCATGGCTGCCACCCTGAGCATGTTTGACGGCTGCTCACGTGTTGTGGTCAAGGGGAGGGACATGACAGGTCCCTGCTGCGAAGCTCTGTGGTGTGTATCATGTTTGAGCATAATTGCTGTAGTTAGGTGATGGTTAGGCTTACGTACCAGGGTAATGATGATTTGCTTGCATGTGGATGGCAATGGGAACCTTGTGTGTGTATGTGGAAAGGCACTTGATACAAGGCGATGGGATACTGTGGTGTGACCAACCTGCTAGGGCACAGGATGTGCTGTGGAGTGCCAGTTCTCACATCTGCTTGTACCTGGAGCTGGTTGGGCAGACTGTGGTCCTGAGGTATCTGAGATATGTAAAAAAGGTTTCTGGGTGTTGTAAGTGCCTTCCTCTCACAACACCTGGAAAATACGTCATGAACAAGGGGTAATTAGGTTTCAGGGGACACCTCTGAAGTGCAAAAGGCATCACCAAACACGTTTTGCAGAAGGGAAGAGGGAACCATGATTGTTTAGTGGTGGTGTCAGAAGTCCCACAGTGAAAGTCAGAGATCTAAATGAGGTCAGGGCTCTGCTGTCTAAGTGGTTATTTCTTAAAGGCATACGATACAGTGCAAAAGCAGAAAGTGATCACCTATGAAACAAAATTGATATAGTTTTGAAATAATACATTGTTCTTTGCAACAGACAAAGTCAGTGCATGTATTGCTATAGGGGAAATGTCAGTGGCATATACTTTGGATCACTCACAGGCATGCATTTGGCCATTTCTGACCTTCCTCCTAGTGGGGACAAGAGCTGACAGCAGTCTGTACTAATATCAAGCTGGACTTCCCAAGAGCCAAAAAGTATTTATATATGGATATTTCCTGTATGCACACAGAAGTTTAGGCGCTATTAGGACTGTTAGAAGCTCAGGTCATTTCCATATGCTTTGATATTTTTTTTAGAATTAATTTATCTTTGTATAAACCACAATTACCTTCATCAAAGTTACTCTTTTTTCATTCAATTACTCGAACAAAAGTGATTTATGTCTCAGGGGACTCAGGGGAAAAAATAAAGTCTGGCTTTGTTAATCCTTCAGTTACATAGGAGTGCGATAAAGGGCCAAGTTGATTACTCTGTTTCCCAAAGCTAGGTCTACCAGTAAAACTGAGTGGGACAAGACACAAGTCTATGCAGATGAAGGTGTGTCTGCTATGCAATGGTAAGAATGCTTGAGTAGGTGGCGTTACAAATAGAGGAACTACAGTGCTAATGATGGGATTGGCATTTATGAGCAATACTCCCCCATGCTGTCTTTGGCACTAGAGTAGGCTGTCATCATTAACTAACAGATCTTGTTCTGTAGGGTGATCATCCCAGATCTTTTGAGTGTGGGTCCACAGGATTCTTAATCTCGTGATTCACATTTGTCTTTTATTTCCTAATAATGATGACAAAACATATTTGGAGCAGATTGCTATGACCTCTGAAAGTGCTTGTTGGTGAGGTAGATCTGCAGACTGCTGCTAACCATTGTTTCACATCACAGCTTTGGCCCTGAACATCCATAACCTATGATGGAGCTCAGTTGGGAAGACAAACTATGCAACTGGTCTCTTCAGCTGAGAAAGGAAAATAAAAACATTAAAGCAGCCCTCCCTACATCTGGAAACACTAAACTTAATAGATGAATGTTATGACCTGAACATGTCTCTAATTGAAACAGCAAAGCAATGCAATCTTGTGCAAAGAAGCAGTATCTGTGCTGGGAAGCATGGGCAAGCTTTCACCTGCACATAAAGTGTTGCAAAAACCTTTACCACTGTGGCTGAGGCACTGAGATGAAGGTGAAAATAGTGGCATTAAGCAACATTTTTTTGTACAGCTTTACGGGTGAAAAATTTGCCTCAGGACTTTCTCAAAGTACATGTTGCACCATAAAACTGTTCAGCATTTCAAAGCTTTGCTTATATGTGCTTATTTTAACCCATTTCAAGGAGGATTAAGTGCAATTTATCTCCACAGAGAATCAGTTTTTTATTTTTGAGAAGCTTTTTTATTGATTTTTTTTTCCCTGAAAAGCTCTGTTGTTGAGCTTTACGGTGTGCATGTGTTCCCTTCTTTAACTTCACAGAAGAGAAGAGAGCAGACTGAGATCAGTCTGTTGAAAGACCTGGTTTCTGTGACAGCAATGGAGCTTCATGGGAACCTTCAGTACAATGAGCTCCTGCCTGCCCTGAACTGGCAGCAAGATGTGCTAGAGAGGGTGCTCCAGAAAGTAGACAAGGCAGAACTTGTACTCTGGGGTAGCCAGAACAGAACTCTGGGGTAGCCAGAGCTACCCCAGAAATTTTAAGGCATGCTTATGCCTACCTTTGGAAGCCCTTTGAAGTCTGATATAAATAGACAATGCCTATGTATGTCTTTGAAAAGGAATGCAATGAAACTGTGAATTTTGAATGTTTATGGTTTTTTCCAGCAATTAGAAATAGTTCTCAATCAGAACAAACTGCTAGGCTTACACAAAAGTTAAAGCATCTAGTTGTCCAGCACTGGATTTAAGGTACCTTAGCTGGCATCTTTGCCTGCGTTCTGCATATTGTCCTATGTTCTATGTTTCAAAATTCAATGCCCTGTGGGGTACTAGGTATGTTTAACCGATCCATTGCTTTCACACTTTACCTCTCTTCAACAGTTACCCAGTCCGATTGCTATGTGAGCCTGAGCCTGCCAACAGCTTCTGTTCAGCATTTCCGCACCAAGACAGTCCAGAACAACAAGAACCCAACATGGAACGAAACCTTCCACTTCACAATACAGAGCCAGGTTAAGGTAGGATCATGGCTATCCATAACGGGTATTCTTACCAGATATAAAACTACCATATAACCCTTTCACTCTGCAGGTCTTTCTGAGTTCCCTTATGAAGTATTCACACTTTCTTACTGTAGATATTTAGCTTTTCATGGTTGGGTAAGTCTGTATTTGTCTGCATAGCTGATAAGGTCTGTAGAGAGCAACTGCACAAATTCTGTTTTTTCATTTTTGAACTTCTTTCCCAAGTTCCTTCAGGTAAAATGAAATACCTGTAGCATGTTTATTCAACCTTCTAATCTGTTTGCTTGTTTGTTTTTTTGATCCCAGAACATTCTGGAGCTTAAAGTTTGTGATGAGGACAACACAACTGAAGATGACCATCTCCTCACTGTTTTCTTTGATGTCTCCAAAATCCAGCTGGGAGAAAACATTCAGCTATCTTTCCAGCTGAATCCACAGGTATGGATAAAATTCAAGGGCAAAGCTAAGGGGATGTGGTCAGGTGAGAATATGGCTATCTCAGCTTTTCTTTCATGAGTCCCATATACAAGTCTTTCTTAATATTCATTTACCCACCCGAGTATGTCCACGTGTTTCAGTGGTTGATGTCAAGTGTTACTTTTGCAATTACAGCAGGTTTTGGGTTCTGCTTCTACAGAGCTAGCCAGTGTTATTAGACTTGATTGGTTGCTGTCCTTGATGTGAACTATCAAGAGTTTGCCCCAGTAGTTCTGCAGTTCGAGCTGGTGTTTCTGAGCTGTGCGTCATGTTCTGCAGTCCTAAACCCCAAACCCAATGTGATATTCAGCTTATTTGGAAAATGAAGATAACATGGCTTACATAGCTGAACTATTAAAATAACTGAACTTTCAGCGGGTCTTGACTTCATATGGTTGAGACAACTTCATAATGAAGTTTTAAGGACAGTGTTTAGGCCTTAGAAATACAAGAGTGAGTGTTGAATTAATAACTCTTTTAGAAAGGCTGCTCCTCCATGCTGTATTTTCGTAGTATCATAGAGTGGTTAAATGTGGAAAGAAACATCATATAGTTCCAATGCTCTCCTATGGGCAGAAAAACCTCAAACGAGACCAGACTGCTCAAGACCCTGTCCAGCCTAGCCCTGAACCTTTTCTTTAGCGCCCAAACTAGGAGGGCAACAAGATAATGCACAAAACCTACAAAGGATGGAGAAAATCTCCACAATTACAAAAGACAAAGATGATGTCTGAGCATGCAATGAAGTCTATGTGTGTAGACTTCACCAAACCAAAGCACACCCTCCAGAACATCCTGGGCTTCATACTGTCAGGTGTGCCACCATGTTCATGTGTTGCCAGGCACACCCGAGCAGGCTGTGGTTGAGGGCTGGGAGATGGGCAGGATGATTTGGATGTATCGGAGAAATCCAGCCTTGCTCTTCAGGAGAATTAGTGGGGACTGTGAGAGATTGTGGTAGGAGAAGGGAAAGGGGAATTGTGGCTCTCCTGTGAAACAGTGAGGGGTCAACCTATGTCTACAGAAAGGGGAGCAACTGCCAAGAGGCCCTGGATTATGTATTACATTTGTCCTGCAAGGTCTAAACTAATGGATAAGATGTTAGCATGGAACACTAGAAATATGACATATACAATGTGAAGAAAATTAAATCTGCTGCATGTGCAGTAACAAAAGGTGCATCAAAAGGAGTGTGACCAGCAGGTCGAAGGAGGTGATCCTGCCCCTTTGCTCTCGTGAGACCTCACCTGGAGTGTTGTGTGGAGTTCTGGTGTCCTCAACATAAAAAGGACATGGAACTGTTGGATCAAGTCCAGAGGAGGGCCATAAAGATGATCAGGTGCTGGAGCACCTCCTGTATGAAGACAGGCTGAGAAAGTTGGGGCTGTTCAGCCTGGAGAAGAGAAGGCTGCGTGGAGACCTCATAGCAGCCTTCCAGTATCTGAAGGGAACCTATAGGGATGCTGGGGAGGGACTCTTCATTAGGGACTGTAGTGATAGGACAAGAGGTAATGGGTTCAAACTTAAACAGGGGAAGTTTAGATTGGATATAAGAAGGACATTCTTTCCTGTTAGGGTAGTGAGGCACTGGAATAGGTTGCCCAGGGAGGTTGTAAATGCTTCATCCCTGGCAGTGTTCAAGGCCAGGTTGGATGAGGGCTTGGGTGATATGGTTTAGTGTGAGGTGTCCCTGCCCATGGAAGGGGGGTTGGAACTTGATGACCTTAAGGTCCTTTCCAACCCTAACTATTATATGATTTTATGACAATATTTTATAGAGAGACCCCTGAAGAGCACAGATTCCCTTAGGGTATCTCTGATCACAAATGGACCAACCTGCAGTGACAGCCTTCATTTTCTTTTGCAGGGAAAAGAGGAGCTGGAGGTTGAATTCACAATGGAGAGCAGGCACGTAAGGTCAAATAGATGATCAACAGAAATGTAGGCCAGAGAAAAAATGTTGCTGACACAAAACATCAGTTTGTACTTGCTGCCCCCTGACACTGTCGCTGGGTGAATAGAATAGAGGTGGACTTTGGGTGTTCAGGAGTTGCTTGTGCAAGGCATTTAATGAAGAAGGTGTGCATGACAGTGCATGATGCATGTGTGTCTACACTGGGCATCCAGACACAGGGAGAATCTAGCACAGATGTTGGTGGGAGCCTAGAGTTGTCCCTGATGGCTGCCGCTCACCAGGCTACAAGGGGCATCCAGCAGAGGAGACTGAGTTTCAAACCCATCTTGCTCCTGACTGTGAGATCCTAGGTGCTTGCTTTGTCATAACAATGTGGGGAAAATGGCATTTGAAATCTGGATTAGTTGTGGAAATAGACTAGATTTTATTTTTACTGTGTTTCTGTGCTGACTGTACAGTTAATGGAGAGAATGGGCATGCAAATCAGTCCTAGTGCTGCTGTTGATTTTTAAAGTAAATGGTAATGTTTTTTCTTTTTTTTTTTTTCTTTTGTTTTGTTTTGTTACGGGTTTGGATGAATTCACCAGCTTTTCAGTTCTGTTGCCCAGCTTTAAATTGAGCAATATGGGGCAATAGTGTAATTATGCCATCCCTGTTTTAACTTGTTTCAGTGTGTGAAAATGATCCTGTCTGATAAGTAAGGAGCTCTTGCATTCAGCAGATCTCCATAAACAGTTTAAATTTCAGACTGAAGCCTGTAAGAGGCAAATTGGATTGAATGTCCAGCTACAATTTCTGATGCTGTTTGCCCATGCAGCCTGTTCAAAGATGGATTTTTAAAGATAACGAGTTTATGATAGAAGCAGGGTCAAAAAACTCAAGCAGACAGGTCAAAGAGAGTGCTGGTTTTGAACTGATTGCTTTTCATTTTGTCTTTTAGTCCGGATCCTCCTGAAAACATCGTTACTAATGGAGTTTTAGTGGTACTTTTTATTTCATAATCCTTTCCCTGCCATATAACAATGCTTTTTGCAAAGCTAGTATTAAAGATTCCAGGTAGTTGCTCCACACAGTGACATGAAGGCATTGGCCAAGAGGCAGACTAAAGCTGGTGTCAGTACTAGCTTTCCCACATGATCCATGCAAGTGACTCATGCTGGGAGAGGCTGCAGCTGCAAAAGCTGTGGCTGCCACCAGTGCTCATCTCTGCCCAATCTGAGCTGGGCTCAGACATCCCTCTGGGATCTGCCAGGGAGAGCCTGGCTGAGCACCCTGCCCAGGGAGCCTTCCCCTGCTGCCAGTCCTCCCGCAGGCCCTTTGGGGATGGTCCTCAAGCTGGGAGTGAGCAGATCCATCCTCTTTCCTCATCTTTACGTGAGCTGTGATTTCTCATGTGGAAGCCCAATGCCACTTCCCTAGATCTAGTAGAGGGGTTGTAAGGCACCATCTCTCCCCTGAGGTGTACGCCCGAAGCCCTGTGTACTGCACATGACTGAGGGACCAGCCAAGGCAGAGCTCTGCTAACAACAAGCACCTTGTTCCCTTGCCCTGGTTGTCTTTTTCAGTCCCGTGAAGTTTCCTGTTTGGATGTGCAGGTGAATGGCGGGAGGCTGAGGAAGGACAGTACAGGTGAGACTTTCACTGACCTACAGAGCAAATCTGAGTGCTATTTTATGGCACACTTGAACACTGGGGTTTGACGTTATTTAGGATGCAAGACAACCTCACTGATGCCAGTGGCCTGCGGAGGAGGCTGTAGTTGGTAAAACGTAGATTATTATAGAACACGGTGTGATGAGCATGTGGTCTGGTTTCCCCACAAAATACTTTGCTCTACAGTTGTGTCAGATGCTTGTAATATTTAGAAGTATTTGTGCAGGAATTGATTATTTTATTTTTTGAGCCTAAACTGGATCTAACTCTTGTTATTTCTGGATTCAGAGACATAGAAAATAGAATGAGGACTCGGCTAAATTTATAATTTTATCTTCTTAAAATTTCTTTCAGTATAACAATGTAAAACATGACACTCAATATATCGCCAAAGACATTCATTGCACATTTTAAGCAGTGCATTGATACCATGTTGAATCTGTTCTTGTGGACCTGTGTTACCTCCTATGCAATTTTTAAACTCACTCTGACTTTTCCTGATGGCCTCAGTCCAGCAAACTGCTTAAGCACATGGATGGTTCATTTGAACTAAAGTTGAGCTCAGTGAAGAAGTCTGCTAGCTGTGGCTGAAAATGCTTGAGTGGGATAAATCTCTTGAAGGATGATTATATACTTTTGAGTGTGTGGATTTGCAGAGTATTTTCACCTTGAACCTGTGTTGATTTCATTCTATATAAAGACTGTTTTTCAGTTACTTGAAAACACATATCTGAGGTTATTGTGTGAAAGCCAAAACACCACACGTTATTTTTGTAGGTGTGAGAAATTATTTAAAAAGAAATATTACAGGTTGAAGTAAAGCGAAGCAGGATGGAAGGACTGAGATTTTTCTGGTTCCAAAGGGAACTGTCCTCTGCTACCAAAACAGTTTCTCTGAAAAGTCTGACATTTTCGAAATACCTTATTATTATACCAGAATAATATTTTGGTACCGCATGCTGTCTTATTGCTGAGGTACTTTGAAAATTCCAGATTTTCAGGAGAGAGAGTGCTTTTTTTCCCTCAAAACTGTTATCAGCTGTGAATCATTTTCTAATAAATAGAGTTGTAGACTCAGCAGCCAGAGTATATATGGAAGTGCAGTGCAGCCATAGCAGTAGGTGCTATACGGTGTGCTCTGGACATGAGCTCTAAAGCTGAAACCTAAAGGCTAAGTGTGCATTTATTTATCCAATAATTTGGGTATCAAAACAATTACTTAGGAAAGACATGTATTACATTACTGTGCAGAAAAATTATCCACCTTTTTTTGAAGAGCCTGAACTTGAAACTCCTTTGCTTCAGAGAGAAAGTTTGCGTTAACTGTGGATGGGTCATATGAAGGAACCCAGATCCACACGTTGAGCTCCTGCCTCTGCCCGACCTCCCCAGCCAGGTTCCACTACATCAAGTATAATCACTCAGCACTCACTGTGGCTCTATCACGGCGAAGGCGGCTCAGCCGGGTATGTTATCATCACTAATGTGTAGCTGGCTCTTTGATGTGTATTTCTCTGGGGGCCTCTGAGACCTCAGTATGCATGCAGATGTGTATATGCATGGAATTAGTTAAGTCCATGTATGAGTGAGGTGGGAGAGACTGCTTTTACCCCCTTTTTTCCCCTTTTTTGTGTAATAGTTGACTGTCATTACTTTTTTTTTACTCTTTTTTCCAGTCTATCTCAAGTCAAAATGAAAGGGATATGAATGAGTCTGTGACTCTAGCTCTGAACTCACTTCCTATACAAGAGAAAATAACAGTAGCAGAGGTGAGAACAAGTCTTTCTTAATAAAAAACAACCCAGCATATGGACTGGCTGATGTTTGACATATTCAGTCTGGTGGGTGACAAGTCTTACAGTTCAGTGATTCAGTTCCTGTCAGAAATGACAAATGCTGCAGTCTAAGGTGTGAATGACAATCACTCTGCAGCTATGCAATATTTGTTCTGCATGTCGTTCTAGGCATGCTGCTCAACCCTGTTCTGAGTTTAAACTAATTTCCTCAGGACATATCTAACATGTTCATCAACATAGTATGCAAGGTAACAGTAATGGATATGACAAGACATATTTGTGAAGGGAGAGCCTGAAGCGGAGGATAAAATAGAGAACATCCATATGCCTGTGGTTTAGATGTCCAGATTTCAACAAACTTCCCAGAAAGTGGAGGGTGACTTAGGTGTTCAGCTACGAAAACATGAGGGGCTTTAAGCCCACCTGGCTTGGGAGAATGGCCCACTTCTATTCAGCCCAGACTGTATTGGAACTCATTATGTTTCTCACAGCCCAGACCATGGCTGGTCAGATTCTGCAGCTGCATTGCTAACTGCAAAGACAGTGAAACTCAGCTCATAGATGAAGTGGGGGAGGAAGGTGCAGGATTAATGACCTGAGCATGCTTACACTGTTTGTATTGCGATTTTCAGGACAGGACAATTGACTTGTACACAAAGGCAAGTGAATGGTAAGTGTGTCTCCAGCAAGACCTGATCCTGTAACTGGGAGACATTTGTACCTACACAAATCTCGTTTGAAATCAACAGGGGTCCGTGAAAGCTTGGTTGTAAACAGAGGTGTGTTTGTCTTTGGGTTGCAGGCTTTTGTTTGCCAGGCTCTCCTTTTTCAGTGATGGAGAATTAAATCATGGGTACCTTTTCCTCCAAGTTTCCAAGCTGTTAGTGCAGCTTGATAAGTAGATCTCAATTTGTGTGCACTTACTATGTCTACAGGTGGAGAGAGCAGCTCCACAAAGAAATCAGATTTCTGTATTATAAAACCAAAATAATACAAAGGCATGGTAGCTGTTTCCCTAAACTGCAGTGCCTGTTGACTGGTTATCTACTTCTAAGCATATATGGCAGCAAAAATCAATTACATGAGCAAATAAAACCAGAAATGTGTTGTAGGCACCTTGTTACCATACCAGGACAGTATGTCATGTTCTGCTCTGCCTTCCCTTTTGCATTCTTGTTAGTAGCTGCAGCAATTAGCAGAGGCCTGTCTGTACTGTTTCTCATTTACACAAGCTGGTCTGCAAACAGACATAAGCATAAATGGAGTTCACCATGGTGAATAATAATATAACAATATTTGTGCCCTGGTCTCAGGACTCAGGGTCTGTTTTACAGAGCAAGAAACCTAGATGCCCGCCTGGGGTTTGACCTGTGCACTGATGAGCAGAATTTCCTGCAAAACCGGAGGAAGGTGGTTGCTGATGCACTGAAAAGTGTTCTTCATCTGGAGGAAGATCTGCAAGAGCATGAGGTAACTAGGAAAGGCACTACTGGAGTACTTTACTCTCTCCCTTTCCTCAGGCCTGGAGAGGAGGAGTGATTTCTCACCTCAGTCTGGATGGCGCATGAGAACCTCTGTCAGCTGCTCCAGGGCACTGTTTGCAGCCAGGTTGATCTCAGCTGGAGAGCTCAGCAGTCTGTCTGGATGAGTGAAGTCTCTGTTTCCACTTGACTTTCAAGTGGATCATGTAAAGGAACTTCAAACCAAGGGTTTGGTCCATGTTTCTTAAAAAAATCCTTCCTGAGGGCCTACATCTTCTACTATACCTGACAGGGATATCCAGCAACCTGTATTATTTATAACTTCCAGAGCAGTTGTTTGATCCCTAGTTTATGTGTTACTGGAGTCTGGATGTTGCTTTTGCACATCTGTCATCTTTTGACATGGATGTGCTTTAATGCCATTTCTCAACCCCTTCTTTTTGCCCTTTTCTGTGTTGAACAGGTCCCTATAGTGGCTGTGACCACAGCAGGATGTGGGATAAGAGCACTTACTGGCATGTACGGCAGCATCTTGGGTCTTCAAAAGTTGCATGTTCTGGATTGTGTCTCATACATCAGTGGCTCCTCTGGCACAACATGGTGAGGAGTCATTTTGATATTGCTGTTTGGATCTTGTGGTGTTAAAGAAAACCCATACTTTGTCTAGGGTTTTAAATTTCGACAATGGTAAAAGGGATCTCTTGAGTTATTACTTCCAGCTTTGTCTGTGAATGTCAAGGTCACCCATGAAAGGCCTATTATGCATCATACATTTGTTGTAATTGAAGTGACTTATCTCTCACCAGAAGAGGAGACTTTATTGCAAGTGCAGCCGTCCTTAATCCTATGCAAAATGATCCTTTATGGTTACTTACTGTTGGACAGAAACAACATAGATGGCTGGTGTAGCTGCTTGTGTTGGATTCCAGATCTGATTGACTTTAGCCTTCTGTTTCTGCTCAAAGTAAGCTCAAAGAGTAACCTAAGGATAAAACAGTAAGTGCTCAAAGGTCTGCGAAGTGTATCCTCTGAGTTTCAAAAGCATCTTCTTCATTTCTTTCCACTCTCCATTGTATTTCCTGCTTGCAGGACAATGACAAAACTGTATGAAGACGCTGATTGGTCACGTAAGGATCTTGGAGAAATAATTATTGAAGCTCGGAAGCAAGCAGCCAAGTGTAAGATGGGAGCTTTTTGCTTGAGAAGTCTGAGGAATTATTACAGAGAGCTGAGCCAAAGGACCCAAGCAGGACATAAAACATCTTTTATTGATCTGTGGGGGCTCATGATTGAAGCCATGCTAAATGATGGGGTAATGTCTATACATCTTTCTTCTCATAAAGTTTGTGACTTTATGACCTTTATAAGAAATTAAAACCCTAGAATGAGACACTTGGTATATAGGCAGAACACCACTTATTTACATTAATAACTTGGAGACATAGTGTATGTTTACACTGGAGCCTAAAGTGTTGTTGAATGTAACATAGAAATGCTCAGACTAGCTCTAAAATAACCAGCATGCTAATTAACACTGTAGCTGTCCAAGAAGTTTTTTAGGTTCTTGGGTGGCTTTTATGGCCCAATGCTTTAATATCTCCATTGCTGCGGTGCTTAACACTAGCTGCAGCAATACCTCGAATGTACTGAAGATGTACCACATATGTAGCTACTGCAATTTGTGTTACAGTGATGAGAAAGTATACAGATCCAGAGTTCCTCAGACATTTTAGGTATAGAAACTTTGATTTCTCAGGTGCCTTTCAACTACTTCAGATTTGATCTCTTAGGACCTCTGATTCCTAATTGTTGTAATGGCACAAGCAAAACTTTTCATATTAGCCAGCAGACTGATGATAGCTGTAGAAATAGCCATTTTATTTTAAAATCCTGTAAATGTGGTTTCTATTTTGTCCATGTGAAACAGGTAAAATTATATACTGTAATTTCATAGTGTATTTCACATTGTATTTTTGGCCCCAGTGTTACATAGTAAAATTTGCTGGAATTTAATTTGTCTGAAGTGTACTCGAAATCTCCATTTCATATACAAGATAAGTTGTTAGTATTGGACAGCTCACAGATTTTTCGTCTGTGGATCTTAACTTTTAATATGGTTCTAAAAAAAAATATCTGAACTAAGAAGGGCCATTAACATGGGGCCTTAAAGAACTCATATGTTTAACAGATGAAGTATGTGATAACAGCTTAATTATCCAGACCTGCTATAGTTTTTCATTTATATTTAGCAAAGCAAAGTTAGAATAGCATGTGAAGCAGCCCACTACTGTCATAAACTGAATGTAAAACATGGCTGCTTATCTTAACAGCAATTATTCCCGTTCCCATTATTTTCTTGCCCTTTGTTATTCAAGCATGTGGACAAAGATTTAGGAGGAAATTCAGGAAAATTATATCCCCTATTCAGATTTACAAGCTGATGTCTTCAAATAATGTGTTGGGGTTTTTTTCCAAATCCAGAAATGCCACCACAGACTTTCTGATCAACGTCAGGCAGTGAATCAAGGTCAGAACCCACTGCCCATCTACCTTGCTCTCAATGTCAAGGATAAAGTTGCCACCAAAGATTTTAGAGGTAATATTTCCATTCTGGAAAAGAGCTATGTTTTTCCCTGGGGAGATACAGCATGGGGATGCTGTAAATAATGACAAATTGGGGGAAGTCCTGTTCAGAGGTATGGGAAGTCCTGTTCAGAGGTATAAAGAGTAACTGGTCAGCCACAGGATAGACAGCAGCAGTTCAGTATTTTACATGATCTTCTGGCATGTAAGTGTGCATGTTCAGACATTAACTTCAGACTAATAACACAATATAGATCCATGATACTGTCTCAGAAACATTACAGATTCTTACAGAAAGTGTTTCACTGGGGCTTTATGTTTGCTTATGTGTGTTTTTCATGGTTGGCTAAAGGCAGTAATCAATAGAAATCAACATTTGTTTTAGTTAGAACACAGATTGCTGTGTAAAGAATTTAAATTTTCCCGTAGCCCTGACTTTGTTCTTTCATAAACCCGTAGACTGTGTGATAGCTGGTTCAGTGATGGCTTTCAGCAGGATTTGCTCAGGGCATGTGCTAAGCCAGTTTGCCTGCTAGGACAGGCACCTGAAAGGCTTACTCCATGTCTAGCAGCTGGACTGTTTTTAGTAGCAGAGCTAACGTTGCTGGTGCTTGTGTTGGCAGAGTGGGTAGAGTTCACACCGTACGAGGTGGGCTTCCTGAAGTATGGTGCCTTCATTCGTGCAGAGGATTTTGGCAGCGAGTTCTTCATGGGTCGCTTGATGAAGAAGCTGCCTGAGTCGCGGATCTGCTTCATGCAAGGTGACTCAACAGCCTGGGAGAGTGACATTTTCATACAAATACTAATGATGCTAGAAATTAGTTCCCAGAAACCTGTTCTGCTTGTGGCAGCAGAAGTACTGGGTCAGTCAGCTGAAATTCAGCATGTCTCCTGAGACTCATTCACCTGCAAAGGTGGTTTTATCATTTGGACTAAGATAATATGAAACTAAAATGACAAAAAAAGTTGTTATATGCCTTTGTGAGTGCTTGTGAAGCACCACCATTTCCTATAACTTACAAAACCTTTGAAAATTGGAGATCTACACTTTGTGGAAGCTGATGGAAATGGTAAGATGAAATAAATAGGGCAAGAAAGAGGAGAATCAGAGAAGGAGCTGGCTGAAAAGATTTCTTTATCAAATGAAAAGGGAAATGAAAATTGGAAAATGGCAATGTAAAATTAATAAAAAAAAGAGTTTCAGGAAAAATACAGCAGAAGGGAAAATCCTTTGAAATTTCTTCTGAAATAATTCTGCCTTCTGAGTCAGCTCTACTGCTGAGACTGAACTCTGGGAAGATTGGATAGAAATAGAAAGAAGTGAAAGAGCAGCTGTGGAAGGAGCAGGGGCAATTTTAAAAATGTTCACCTCATCAGTACTTATTATACCTCTCCCACTTCCTAGGAATGTGGAGTAGTATCTTCTCCAAAAACCTCTTGGATGCCTGGCATGCAGCTGACAATTCAGAGGACTTCTGGCACAGATGGACTCATGACAAAGTGGCTGAAATAGGTAAATCTCAGGTTTTTGGAAAAAAAAATCCAAACTCTTATGTTTGGGTTTATATAAATCATTTTCAAGTTCCTGTTGAATTCATCTGTCCACAGTCAAATCAAATTGAATAAACCTTTTTTAAAAGTAAAAATATTTAATTTAAAAATAAAATATTCAAATTTTTCTATTCTTTTCAAAGTAAGCTTTGAGTTTCATATTTAACCTAGATGGAATCTAAAAGCAGTAATTCATTTAATTGTATAAATAAAACGATTTTTCCTGTTGTTTTTTTTTTTTTTTATTTGCATGGGAAAGTGAATTACTTTAATGTGTACTGAGAAAAAATAGAAAAATATGAAGAAAATGAGAAAAATGATCCTTTAGTCAGCATAGAATCATAGTATAGAATCATAAACTAGTTTGGGTTGGAAAGGACCTTAAAGCTCATCTAGTTGTAGTCTCCCTTCCATGGGCAAGGACACCTTCCAGTAGATCAGGTAGCTCAAACTCCACCAAAACTAGCCTTAGCTTGGACAAGGCTCAGAGCCAACTGGGGTTTACAAAATGAAAGTAAGTTTGTATTTTCATTAAGAAATTAACCAGGACTCAAAGCAGAGTGTAGGGAAAAATAACATAATGTTGAAAGCTGTCCCTTTGTCCTCTTTGCACCTAGCCTTCTCTTAACTGTGGTTATAATTCAATTGCATGTCATTTATACCATGTGTCTCTAGAGGAACAACCTGACTTGCCTGAGAAGCCATATGAGATGGCTACATGCATGTTCACTCCTACGAGTGGCCTCTCCACGACACTTCGGGATATCCTGACGGACCGTCCTGCCGTGTCCAAGTACCACAACTTCCTGAGGGGCTTCCAGATGCACAACGAGTACATCCAGCAGGAGCATTTCTCAAAGTGGAAAGGTGTGGACAGCACTCCTGCTTATGTGCCTCAGTGGTCATCAGGGCAGGCGCAGGGCTGTGAATAAGTGAGGGCCATTTAAACATCTTGAGGAGAGCTGAGTGAGTGGAGTCCATGGGTTTGGAAACTTGAGTGAAGAGGCTAAAGGAAGCATTAGGATTGCTGAATTCTACCCCAAAGCAAAGGGAAAATCCTGGATGGGATTTTGCTTTCCAGATGTATTTTTGCAAGTTTGCTAATAACTCTGAATCTTTTACTCTCTAGACACATTGCTAGATGCTTCTCCTAATGACCTGAGAGGCAACTCAGAGCACCTGGAGCTGGTAGATGCAGCTTTCTTCTTTGAAACCAGCTGCCCACCCCTTTTGAGACCAGAGCGGAAAGTGGACCTCATCATACACTTAAATTACACTGGTGGATCACAGACCTTGGTGAGTAGTCTGAAAACTGTCTTGGTTTAGTAATGCTTTCCACAACTTTCAGACAATTGTCTGTAAAACATGGAACTTTGCAAAAGTTAGTAACAGGTTGTTTCCAAACCGTAGAAGAATGAAAATTCCAGAGGGGAAAATATCTTTAGTTTTCTCTGACTACTTTTGAAATAGCCCTAAACACTTCACCAATGAAATACAGCGTGGCACAGTAAAGTCATGATTGTTGAGCTGCAACTTCTATTGCATTTATATGTAAAATTGAATAGCACAGCTATAGCTGGAAAAACTTCATGATTCAGGTGCTGAATTTAATCTGAGTTTTCCTTTAATATATATTTTATATGTGATTTTCTAGCTGTTCAAGGACAACCTAATGAGTGAAGAATTTCTTCATCTTTATTTTTATCTCTTTTAATAAATAGATTTTTTTTCCCATAAATAGTGGGCTTGTAACAAGATATTAAAGGCATTTATTATGTTAACAGAAATCTGATTTAGTTAAAATGGTTACATAGATTTTGAAAGTGGAATTCACTACATAAAAATGTGGATTTAGTCTTCCAAATATAGAGTTGGCATTGTAAACCTGTCCTTGAACAGCACCATAGAAAACACGGAGTTGTTTTCTTCAAGTTCTTTCATTTTTTTCAAATGGAAGATACTTCAATGCTCTTACATTGTGCTTCCACATGACATACTTGTCTCTGTATTGCAGCTGAAAACCTCGCATTACATTTATTTCTTGTACTCATAAGTCTTCTGGAAATACTTAATTCAAACAAACTGAGGTGGTAATTCAGTGTTTTGTTAGATAATTCAACAATGTTGATCATCAGAGATACGCTTTCTGATGAATGCTTTTACTGTTTTGAGAAGTACTATTTTGAGGTCTAACATATTTTACTTTGAAATCTCATATTATTTCTAAAATTCTGAGTTATAGGTTGGTCTCAAAACCTTGCTGAAATCTATTCAGGTCAACTCACAAGTTACACTGCTGTATAAACAGATAATGTAATTATGAGTCTTACTGTCTTGGACCGAAAATTTAGTTTTGTTTAGATCTACAATTTTCTGACTTAGTTCTCACTTAATTAATGATGCTCTGTAACATGCTTTCAATTAATCTGTTCTGTTCCTAAATCATATTCTCATTTTAGAAATGTGCCTTGGTATGTATTTAAACCCTCATTACCATCTTGACATTAGGTGTTTTCCTGTAAGACTACTTCCAAATAGCTCCTCAGGGAAGAGAAAAACATATCTGTAGCTGCTGGTCCTCACATTATTGCTGGCTCTCCAGTGCTACCACTCTATTTTGCGTAACTTGGTGTGAACTACTGGGCTTCAGCAGCAGCCTGATCTTGGATATCTTTTCCATTCTTTATGCTGCTGCTGTTGGGCCATGACCAGCCTCTGAAGCAGGCTTGCAGATACTTCTCGGAGCAGGGAATTCCATTTCCCAGCATTGGCCTGAAGGACGATGAGAAGAATCTGAAGGAGTGCTACATGTTTGATGGTGCAGATACCCCAGGAGCTCCTCTGCTGCTTTATTTTCCATTGGTGAATGACACCTTCCAAAAATACGTAGCACCTGGTAAGTTAACAGTACCCATTTAATTTTATTGACCCAATAAATGTTCTCACTCCCTTGACATTTTTTTCCCCTGCTCCAATCCAAAAATTGTTTGTTCACTTGTCCTACTAGGAAATATACTGCAAAGGGGCTTGACACAAACCATTTTTGAAATCAGGTCAAATCTTGGTCATAACTTTAAGTCTGAGTCTTGATGCAATTCAGTGAAAGAAGAAACAAGTTCTGCAAGTAGAGGAATGGGAACTAATTTCTTCTTGTGATCTCCAAAAGTTTACCTTATCATGTAGAATAAAAAGTATTTGTCAGATGATGTATTCTGACGGTCAGATTTAGTGGAAAATTACCTGTCCAGTACACAATCATTCTATGAAGAGCCACTGTGCTTTCAATTTTTGCTGTTTAATGTATTGGTTGCATATTTTGGAAAATCAAAGCAATAGTGCATGAACTAGTACAGTCACTGTGCAATTTTGGGGCTAGTATTAGAGGTGCAGGTTTTGTTGTCACAACAGTTTCCAAGTCTATTAACAATCTGCTTCTTCCTGTCCTATATATCTTTATTGCTTTTACCTTTAGTATGTATTTTACTTGACAACCTGTAGGTTGACTTGAGCATGTGACCATATAAAATGATGTGCCATGAGCTGGCCAGTAGAAGGTGCTGTTTGCAATAGAATGATATTTAGTGATACAATTTCAATAGCATTTGTTCAGGCATCATAGCACTGCACTTATCTTCATGCAATGGCATTTGTGATCTCTTTAAATTATTCTTCCCATAATCTATCAGAGTACTGTAATTTCCTGAGATAATACAAGCACCCTTTTTTTGTTCCCCTTGACAGGCATGACACGTAGCGCTGCTGAAATGGAATTGGGCAAGGTTGATATCTCCAGTTTCTGCTCTCCATACTCAACGAGGGAGGTCTCGCTGAAAGCAGAAGATTTCAACAAACTCTTGAAGCTGACTGATTACAACATCATGAACAACGAGAACATGATTCTTCAGGCCTTGCGCATGGCTGTGGCACGGAAGAAACAAGCTCTGAGCCAGCCAGCATCGCAAGCACAGTCCTCTGCTTGAACAGCATTTTCCTCTCCCTTACTAAGTATTTACCATAACAGCACATCTGCAATATCTACTTCATTGTTCTTGGCAGCTGCCATCTATTTCTAAGATTAACTAACCTTCTCAAAAAAGAAAACTTGAAGTATTTGTTTCAAATCCACACAGTTCAATTCACTAAGTAGGAGTTGCTTTTTTGATCTGGAGTTGTGATACCAAACACAGCAGTCTGTGTCGTTAGCACCATCTCACTGTAATGCTCTAGTGGCAAATGTCCAGCTGTGTGTGACAGGGAGATAGTTTTACTTTCTATCCCTGCAACATCTTATTGTCTTGGTGGTTAGTCACTAGTATTTTCTCATCCATAAAATATTCCAACATTTCATTGAGACCAGTGGTTGCAAATCCATAAAGCCCTCTTCACACACAAAAGGTGGTGACCATGCACTATCTATTTATTACTTGGTTTTAGTAACTGGAATTAAATGGTGCTCTACCTTTCAAGAGTTTTGTTTCCCAACAGCTTTTTTGTCAGGAACTGTGGTGAAATATATATATATATATCTTATGAAGGATATTTGATTTTTCAAAGTTGTATTGCATAATGGATGTATGGATGATGGCTATTTAGGTCTTTGATGACATCTCTTCTTATCAATTAAATCAAACTTATGAATTTATTTTGAAGGACCATTTCCATTTCCTCTCACGATCAGCTGTGTGTCTCAGATCACATGCATGTGCATGTGAGACAGTTGTCTCCCCTAAATGCAATTGTGATTCAGTGTCATCTGGAGCTTGTTCAGTGTAGCGAATTGAAATATTACTGACGCAGATAGCATGTGAGGGGGATTGCAGGATATATGATAAATGCACACACAGAATCACACTGGATAAATAGAGTAAGAAGACACCAATATTCTCTCAATATTAAACAATCATAAAATGTAAAATACAGTTGCTAGGTATGTTAGTACAAATTAAAATGATGTGATTGCTACAGTCTAACTACTTACTTGACAAGTACATTGAATTGCAGTAGATGAAGGGGAAAAGCTGATTTATAAGCACATAACTCAAAAAGCTCTCAAAAATCAGTGCAGTTGCCAAAGAACAGAAGAAAATATGCCTATCATGGGAATGCACTAAATAATGCATGCACGCATCTGGTAAAGGACCTGATGAGCAATGTATTAACAAAAAAACAGCACCCTTCTTCAAGCTGTACAGGAGAATGGTTTGAAAAGCAGGAAACAGTTGTGTGTCATTCCCGCGAAGGAAGAATCATGTACAGCAAAACACAGGTGTTGAAGCGTCATTGTGTACCTGAATGTGAATATATAGCAGAATAGATATCTTGCATTTATTCCTCTTCAGCTAATGAGACATCTAATAAGTAAACCCTTTATCCCTTTGGACTGTTTGCCAGATGTTATGAAAAGATATTAACTGTTTGGATTAAAAAAAAAAAAAAAAAGACAAAAAGAAAAATCCCAGATGCTTCATGGAGAAGGGAATCTACTCACACATAATAAAAGCCAAAAAAGATTCAGCAGAGAGAAACACACAGTTTCTGTTTCTAGTGAGGGTTTCCTCAGAGTCGAGTTACTAAGGAAAGATAGCGGTTTTTTCTAGGACTGGAGCTGGTTAAGAAGTTGGGTTTTGCTCTTTTTTGGTCACAATCCCACAGAAGCATTGTAAAAAAAGACACGTGCTGACAACTGGAAGTTTGTCAGAGGCTGGCAGCGTGGAACTTAACAGGAATCCCTCACCTCCTTGTGTAACCTGGCCTACAAGGTAAGAGGTATAGAAGAGTCTTTTCTCTCCACAGATTTCCCAACAAGGTACACAGACAATTTCAACCTAATCTAAAATGCTGGCCACTGTTCTACTTGAGCAGCCACTGATGAGCTCAAAATAAGGTATTTGAACTGTCAGAATGGAGATCATGATTGAATCCTGTCAGGGAGAGTGTCACTTTCAGGGAGAGTGTATTTGTCAGAGTCATCCTGTTACTGTTAAGATCTGAGTATTGCTTCGCTTTGCAAAGTCTGTGGGCTCCCTGAAGTACTCTGATTCAGTTTCACTTTTCAGTTGTTGGATTTAGGAATATTTTGTCAGCATTAGATGCCCTGCTTGACTTTACCTATGGACCTTTTGATAGTAAAGGGTGAGCATCTGCTCCTTCCTGATTTTACCAGCCTCAGACTGGTCAGAAAACACATATTCCTGAGAGAAGGGAAATTGTTCTCCAAAGAACCCTCCTGCAGCATGCTCTGCCTTCTCTATGGCGCTTGTCAGAATTTATGATGCACCCTAAAATCTCAGATAATCTGAACCAAACCAGAAATAGTAGTTTCTCAGATACTGGCACGGTGCTTTGGATTACTGGGTTCTCCGTTTGTTATACATTCACACTAGATGTCATGTCCCAGGTCCCTGTCCTAGGACTATTGCTAGGTTCCCTTGTGGGAGAGGCACTTGACAGCCAGTGTGTCAAGGCACTGCACCAGCTACTAAGAAGGAGAAAAATTACTGCTACTGCTGAACCCAGCGGCCAGTGTTGAATGAGTTCCCTGCAGCTCCATTCCCTGCAGCACTTACTGTGGAGGAAACTCCTGCAGAATTTACCCCTTGGGAAGGAGAGGTGATAGATGCCTAGAGATTGGTCCTCCCTTTTTCTTTCATTGAGTTATTCAAGAATTAGTTGGGGGGATTTCTGAAGGCGACTGTGACCCCATGGGAAGCTCACACTGGAGCAGGCTTCTGTCAGGACCTGTGGCCCATGGAGAAAGTATCCCACACTGGAGCAGTACGCTCCTGAAGAGCTGCACCCATGGAAGGGACCCACACCGGAGCAGTCTGCTCCTGAAAGATGCACCCCATGGAAGGGACCTATGCTGGAGCAGTTTGTGAAGAACTGCAGCCTGTGGAAAGGACCCATGCAGGAGAAGTTCACGGAGGACTGTCTCACATAGGAGGACCCCTTGCTGGAGCAGGGGAAGAGTGTGAGGAGTCCTTCCCTGAGGAGGAAGGAGCAGCAGAAATATGTGATGATCTGACCATAGCCCCCATTCCCGATACATCTGTGCTGCTAGCGGGGAGGACATACAGAATTCAGGAGTAAAGTTAAGACTGGAAAGAAGAGGGGATGGTGGGGAGAAGGTGTTTTTAAGATTTTGTTTTTATTTCTCATTACCATGCTCTGGTAATATATTAAACTGATTTCCCCAAGTCAGGTCTGTTTTGCCTGTGACAGTAACTGGTGAATGATCTCTCCCTGTCCTTATCTCAACTCATGAGCCTTTCACCGTGTTTACTTTCTGCTGTCCAGGTGAGGAGATGGAATGATAAGAGGGTCTTTGGCGAGCAACTGGCATCCAGCCAAGGTCAAACAACCCTTACAGGAAAGAACTTCTTCCTTATATCCAACCTAAACTTCCCCTGTTTAAGTTTGAACCCGTTACCCCTTGTCCTATCACTACAGTCCCTAATGAAGAGTCCCTCCCCAGCATCCCTATAGGTCCCCTTCAGATACTGGAAGGCTGCTATGAGGTCTCCACGCAGCCTTCTCTTCTCCAGGATGAACAGCCCCAACTTTCTCAGCCTGTCTTCATATGGGAGGTGCTCCAGTCCGCTGATCATCCTCGTGGCCTCCTCTGGACTTGTTCCAACAGCTCCATGTCCTTTTTATGTTGAGGACACCAGAACTGCACACAATGCTCCAGGTGAGGTCTCACAAGAGCAGATTAGAGGGGCAGGATCACCTCCTTTTACCTGCTGGTCACGCTCCTTTTGATGCAGCCCAGGACACGGTTGGCTTTCTGGGCTGCGAGTGCACATTGAAGCCGGCTCATGTTCATTTTCTCATCGACCAGCACCCCCAAGTCCATCTCCGCAGGGCTGCTCTGAATCTCTTCTCTGCCCAGCCTGTAGCTGTGTCTGGGATTGCTCCGACCCAGGTGCAGGACCTTGCACTTGTCATGGTTAAACTTCCTGAGGTTGGCATCAGCCCACCTCACAAATATGCCAAGGTCCCTCTGGATGGCATTCCTTCCCTCCAGCGGATCAACTGAACCACACAGCTTGGTGTCATCGGCAAACTTGCTGAGGGTGCACTCAATCCCACTGTCCATGTCAGCGACGAAGATGTTAAACAAGACCGGTCCCAACACCGATCCCTGAGGGACACCACTCGTTACTCATCTCCAGCTGGACATTGAGCCATTGACCACAATTCTTTGTGTGCGGCCATCCAGCCAGTTCTTTATTCACTGAGTGGTCCATCCATAAAGTTGATGTCTTTCCAATTTAGAGACAAGGATGTCATGCAGGACAGTGTTGAATGCTTCCATAGTGTTGGCACTACCATAGCTCTTCATCCTCAGGCCGTTTCCCAGGGAAACAACACAAAAACATCAGTTCAGCTTCTGTAGAATCTAACAAAACTGCCAACGGTTAGCCACTTTCAGGTCAGTTTTGGGATAAATAGCTAAGTTTTTGGGTAAATTGGCTGCTTCTCCGATTGAAGGTCTTTTTTTGCTGAACTCAGGGTTAACGGGGATGTTATCTTGTGTCATTTCGCATATCTTTAATCAGAAGGGTAGATACCTCATCTTAAAATGGTTGATGATTAAAGTAATTTTCATTCAGTGAATGTCAGAATTGAATTTGTGTTTTCCTGATGTGTGTTTGTAGAAAGGGAAGACAGACTTTGGGTATTGTGAGTGCATAGTATCGCCTGCAGCTCTCAAGTGGTCATTCACCTGAGTATCTGCTGCTGCACAATTTTATCTCAGAAAATGGAGAATTTGGTGTCATTTGCATGTAATAGTTTGATGATACTGCATTGTGTTTAAAATATCTAACTGTTAGCATTTAAGATGAATCAATATATGCCCTAATTTGGAGGAGAAACTGTTCGTTTTGTTTTGGCTAACTTAGAAGTTTTGTGTTGTGGAAAGCAAGAAAACTTATATCCACCTGAAAATATATGAATGAATTTGGGGGAACGTCCACCAGCAAGCAACTAAACCCCATCTACCTCAAAGAAGAGCAAAATAAACACTTTTTTGCTAAAATATAAGGTCTTTTAAAGTTATTTTGTCCACAGAACTTTTCGTTGTTGATTGGGGTGCTGTAGAGCTGTTTTCCTCCAGCCTACACATTGCTGCTAATATCTTTTCTGATTTGTGAATTGCTTAGGCTGCTATGTCATAGGTATACATGCATAAGTGCTGTGCATTATCACTCCCTTATCTTGAATTGCTAATAACTCTTGGCACCCTGGTGTGTACGACCTTCCCTTAACACACACCTTTATCAAATAAACCCAGCAAATGCCCTCCCTTTCTCTCTTTGTACTTTCCCTTTCAGGCAACAAGGAAGGTGGGGCATGTCTAAGGCACTTGCTCCTCATAGGTGCCTCCTTAAAGTCTGCAGAGGTATCTCATGAGTCACTTCCAGCTGTTGCCTCTAACACTGAAGTGTCATCTATATCCAACTTGTATGCAGCTGGGAGAAAATGGGCTCATACTGGAGTGCTCGTGAGGTAAGAGCGCATAAATTCAGACCATAATCCATTAGAAGCTGAGGATCTCTGACATGGATTTGTAATTGGGATTGTGGTGCCTACAAGGGGCCTTGGGAGCTGTTAGTCCAAATTCATGTATGTATTTACTTATTTATGTCAGAATGACTTATAGCTTTGTTGGGATTGGCTGCCCTGTGGAGATACTTTTGGTTGTGGAGGGAAGCTCAGACACAGTGGGTTATTCTCATGAAGGCTGGGAAGCAGTCTGAGGTGCTTCACAGCAGCTTGCTATGGATTTGAGCTGAATCTGTGGTTTGATGCAAGCATTATGCAAGTTGGGCTATTCCATAACACAACATCTCCTAGCTATGAGTACAGTCATATGCTGTGCTCAGGTAGCTGTACTAGCAGCCGCTTCATAGTGGTGTATACAGGAACGTCACTGACTAAAACCAGTGTCTAATCATGGACACAAAGATGGTCCTAGTTTGCTATCTGTGCATGACTGACACCCAAGAAAATCTTGATCTGCCTTTGTCCATAATCTCTCTGAATATTGGTTTTTATTATTTCTTTTGTGTGGAATATAACCAGGAGGGAAAGCCCTAAATCTGCCTGTTGGGCTCCAGGGAGTCAGCATAATCTGTCCTCTTCTCAGCTTTGAAATTAGTCTGCTGTTTGACTGTGAGCAAGTTATTTAATCATTCTGTGCCCTGCTTCCCATGTTGTAAACCGGAGATTATAGAGCGTCTCTCTATAACACAGGTGTGTGTTAGCTTCAGTGTGTGTTAGCTTCAGTGTGCACTGATGCTTGGAGACCTCAGATGTGGGATCCCCATGGCTTAAGAAATAGAAAGTGTGAATGCTTAACCAAACTAGTTAAAGAAACACTAAGGATCTATAGGTTCATCCTTTTGAAAGGAGGGGAGAGTAATGAACACTTTGGCAATGGCCTTTGTATGGAAAGTACACGTACAAAGCAAGGAATGGGACTGTCCTCCCAGCTCTTCCACTTGCTCTTAACCATGGAAGCAGCATCATGAGAAAAAGCAAAAGCAGAGGATTCCATCCAGAACCTGAATTCAGACAGAAGACATTAAAACTTACCCTTCTGTTTTGGAAAGAGACATAAAATACAGACCAAGGCCAGCTTATCACAGTTCAAGAGTGGCAGGGGAACTTATATCCAACTGGATCAATTCCTAACTGGAAAAAGCAGAGGAGTGACATAATCCCCTTAAAGAGATTTAATTGAGTCATTTTGCTAGCAGGGAGTGAGAGAGGCATTAGGTAATGACTTCCAGTGAAGCAATGGCTAAAGTTTCAGGTACTAAAACGTGCAAGAATTAATAATTTGTTTGTGTTGTGTCTAGTTATTTCTTTCCTCTTGTGCGTGACATTTTAGCTAATGATCCTTTTTGCAAACGTCCAACATCTGGTTTGGGTAGAAAAGTTTCATTAACATCTCTTCCTAAGCTGTTTTCTTTCATGTAGGTTAGGTTGCATTTGTGCTGGTGGTGCCTCACTCGCTGAACAGTTTAATTTTCCTCTTGGGGCATGATGCTGTTGAACAATGCTAAGATACTGAAACATACAGCGTTGTGATTATACATTTTACTATGGATTGCTTCTGTTTCCTAGCAGGTCTTTATATGCTCTCATTCTTCTCTTCCTGACCACACTAGGTGAACACCTCAATACTTCTCATGTATTTGCTCTTTACTATTTCTGGGAAAAGTTCCTGATATAGATTTTAAATGGAAAGTTGGAATTTTCTACTAAATAAAATTATTTGAAGAAAATATCTGCTTCCATGTGAAATTTCAACAGTTCAAGATAATTAAACTTATTTTATCTTTGTCTACAGATGTTTAACAGAGGTGCTTCTCATGCACACTCACTTTTTGCTAGCTTATATTTCTTGCTTAATTGTTGATAAAGATTTGTTTTATATTAAAAGGTCCTGTCATATAGTTTCAGCATTCATTTTATTTACTACATTATCTATTATCTATTACTGTTATTTCTTCTATTAATGACCTATATAAGCAGAGGAATATCTCCTTTTTTTCTGCCTCTTTATTTTTTTTAACTCTATGTAGACATGGTTTAACTTCCAAAGCAAGGCAAGTTCATCTTCTAATTTTGAAGCACGGCTTCAAAAACTGCAACACACAGTGGGAGGGAATGTTTTATGGGACATAAAAGATTTAATATTAGTGCAGGTAATAACTTTGTTATTTTTCTGCAGAGTGAAGAATGCCCATGCTGCTCACTCTCAGTGAAAATCATTAGAATGAGAAATCTGAGAAAGGTAGACCTGTGTGAGTATCACAGCCCTTCCTTGTGTTTCTCAGTAGTTCAGTTCTGAAAGCAGAGAATATAAGCAAGCACTGTAACTTGTATCTGTGTATGAAGTGCTGCCATGGTTTCAAATATTGATACATATTTGAATTTGAACTATTCTTAGAATACAGTTTTGTATAAATAGTGTCTTTCAGTTTATAGAGTGTTATTATTAGCAGCAATATCAAAGATCTATTGTGGTGTACTGTAAAGTGTCTTAGCTGCTAACAAGCTTTAGAGCCAGTTTTGCTAAATAAATTCAGCTGTTAATTCTCAACTGCAGTTTTTGATGCACTGAGATACAGGCTGCACCTTTGTTTCTTGACAAAAACGCCAGCACTGATGTTGAGGGGCTGCCAGAGCCTGTGGGGTAACATGGGAGCTTTGGTATCATCTTCTATACCTGCCTGTTTTTTTACAGACAGCAACAATACGTACAGACACTTCTGAATTTCTTTTTGCTTTAAATCCTAAACTATGCATTTCTTGGCACATGAATAGAGTCACTTGAATGTAGTACATAGAATAATCTAAGAAAGTAAAGATAACTACTTAGGCCTACATGTCTGTATTTCTGTAGATATTTGCTTTCTCATGATTAGACTTTGCTCTAAAGTTGTTTTTTTTTAATGATACTTTTTGTGGGAATGTATTAGTTACACAATTAATGTATTTACCTATTTGTAAATATTTGAAATATATTTGTCTCAAAGTATATTTTAGGAAAATATTGTATTTCCTACTCCCATTTCTGTGCAATTGAAGTAAGTCAGAGGTGAGGATACAGATTTGAAAGATGACACAGAAATAATTTTTCAGAAACTGGAAAAAGCCACCAGTGCTTTGTTGGGGTCAGAGCTTGATTAGACCAAGCTGTGGTTTTTGGAAGCCTGCCTGTCATTGCTCTTCTTCAGCTGTGGCACTGCACAGCTAAAATGTTGTGTTTGTGCAGAGGGGCTGCTACTGACAACCCACCGTGTCCATGCCTCCTTAGGTCTTGCACATGTCATATAATATAGGACTTGTTATTTTATTATAGGATGGCTGTGGCAATCACCTATAATCACGATTTCCTGACCCTTACCCTTTGTGTCAGACGAAAGGTTATATTTATACATGGTGTGAACATCATAACAAGAATTAGACTACTAATGTGTGTTGAAATCTCATAGGAATAAGGCTTACTCACGAGTAAGGAGAATTTGCTCCTATGTTATTTAGGTTATAAGACAACTATAATCTGAGTAGTACACATCATTCCCAAGACAGTTGCAATTTCTGGGCATGTTTGAATTTGGCTAAATTTTCCCTGTCAGAAATGGCAAGAATAGTGATGCCAGACCAGTCCAGAGTTTCACTATGATCAACAGTACGCCCTCAGAACTGGCCTTCAATAAAAGCTTTTGGGCAAGACAAACGCCGAAGCATGCTTTTCCCTGCCCCACTCTCCCAAGAGATCTGTAGTTCATGAGGTCTGTGGCTCAGAGACCTGGCTCCTGAGTCAAAAGAAGTGTTTGTATTTAATTACCATGGCCAAAATACTTGGCACTTGGAGGCCACTAAGGGATTTTAGTTTGATATCTTCCAGTTCACTTTGCACTGGACCCAGACGCTCAGTGTCATAGAAAATCATCAGGCCCAGTTCATATATACTGATTTATATACTGATGTTGTTAATGAAATAGTTCCAGATACTTCAATTTTCTCTTTGCCTTGCATGGGCAGCAGAAATGTCTAATTGAGAAAAGCTTGTCCTCTTTAGTGCAGCCCCAAAAGGCCTTTTTTGTGTATTAGTTAGGGTTAGTGCTTACACAAAGACAACTGCCCCCTTGTATTTATTCCAAAGAGCAGAAAACTTATCATTATCAGCTGCTTGACTGCAGCAGTCTCATGCTTTAGAAAAGCTTTGTGCTATCACAAACCTTCATAAAACCATTCACCATTTCTGCAAAATCTGGATTCACTGCCTGGATGGTGCTATTTCTCTGCAACTGTATAGGATGGCATGTGGAGATTTTGGAGAGAAGTGTTTAGTTGCCCATAGTCTGAACACTGATTACCCAACAGTGCCAGCTTGAGGCACTGACAGAATAGTGATTGAGCCATTGACAGCATCAGAAGGAAGAGTCATATCTTGTGCTTGGGATCTCCATGTTCCTGCACCCCATTACAGTGCACAGTGACACACAGACAACTGTGGTGGGTCAGACCAAAGGTCTCTCCTGTCCCATGTTTGAGAGCGGTCAAAGACAGGTGCCTGGAGAGGAGTATGGAGCAACATCCCCAGTCTGTTCTTGAACCTACATGAACTGTACACAACAACAGTCTTTGTGCCTCTATGGTTTCCAGGTCAGAAAAACCTTTGCTGCAACCTCAATGCCTCACACTTGTAGTGGTAAAACTGAGTTTTGCCTTCACTGCTGAAAGGCCTTGATTTTTTTCTGCCATCCAGTGACTTCCCATGGTCTTCCCTTACTTTCCTTGTCAGCTGACATAGTGGAGATTGAGTTTCAGAAGGCTTCCCGCCTGTGGGAAGGGATTGGTCGTTGCAAAACCCTTATTTTCCAAGGGTTGGTCGACCAGCCAAGATGACTGGAAGATGGCATAGCTTTCATCCTCAAGTCCCCCTGCCTGTTTCTTCATAGGAGCCTTTGAAGCCCCTTTGAAGCCACTTTTAAGCAGGGATCTGCATTTCCATCATTTAAACATGGGAGAGTTTCTTTCTGCTGGCCAGGTACCAGCGCATTTCACCTCATGTGTTGATGATAACAAGAACCAGATCCACGTTATGTAAATTCCTCAGCACAGATCTTGTTTTCAGCATCACTGCTTTGCTGTCCATGATCCTATCAGAGCACACCCAGCGCTTACTGTTCCCAAAGGCTGCCACTGCAGTCAGCAGGGCAAGAGCTGCCTTGTGCAGCTGGTGGATCTGGGTTAGCATTGCTCTTTACTAGGTGACAAGGTTCACTGATCTTCTGGGCAGGAAATAAGTATCTTCTACAGAAAGAGAAACCTGTTTGTTTCATGGACTACACATGAAATATAAAGTAGCATCTTCTACAGACATTTATTTCATAGAAGTGTTCCCTTTAGGAGACAAAAAATGTCTTCAAAAATATTGGGCTGCCCTAATTTTTATTAGCAAGATCCAAGGCTCCAAAAAGCTTTTCCTAGAATGGCCTACAGCTACTTCCTTTTTTTTTTTTTCTTTAATATGACAGGCTGATCTCAATCAGTATTCTCAGCAAGTCTTAGGCCTGTCTTTAACTACAGTATTAAATCTTGGTCTTGTTAAATCTGAGCTCTGTTGCGATGAAGTTTCGTAGAATATTCCCAATACTACCCTGCCCATTGATTTTAAAAGCTGGAAGGCGGTATTACTAATGTTTTTCCTTATGTCACCTAAATCCTGTGTAACACCATTATAATAACAAAATCCCATTCATTGCCATGTTCTCCAAAGGAAACTGTTGTGTGCAGAGAGAAATGATTGAAGATGTGCATACAACATGCTGTGCATACCTCTTACCTTTATCTCTGAGTGTATCACCACTGTGAGGGGGCAGCAGCAGTCTGTTTGCTTTAAGGTGAAATCTCTTCCCGGTCAAAATGAGTGTGGTTGCTAACTTTTTCCATGGCTGAGCAAAATCCTGGGACATGGTCCTTTGAATATGAGCTTTCATGTCTTTTCAGGCCTTCTCAGCTAAGCTCCTGATGCCACCGGATGCTCAGACAGGCTGCCTTTACACTAATGGAGAGAAACCCTAAAAGCAGCCCAGGATAAATGCTTGACAATAGGAATCTGCACAAGGACAGAGAAGTAGATACATAAACAGTTGCCAAGTTGCAATGTGGCCTGTAAACAAGGATTTCCTAACTGGTTAAGAAACTGAAACAAACAGGTATAAAAGCAACAGTTAATCACTAGCTCCTCCCTGTGATGTCACATCCTGAAGCAGAGCTTTTCTTCCTGTAATTGTAAGCTGTTTTGATCAAGATCTAATTGCATAACTACCTAGATACCTGTCAAAATGGAGCCCTGGTTCTGATTGATGTTTATAATAACAAAGTCATAACTGCAGTTAATAATGGGAGTAATAAATGAATGGATAATCTCAGTAAATATTATGTGAATCAAGTTCACAGCTTCAGTTCTTAACCTCTGTTCCTTTATATTCCAATCTTCTTTTTTGCTTCATCTACACGTTATTCTAGTCTGCTCCCACTGTTTCTCAGTTCATTGCTATCATCTAAACACATGCAAAAACCTAGTTTCTCCCAGGTTACCTATTGTGTGTTTGGTAGTCTAAGATATTTTTTCCAGTTTTTTCTCTTTCTCAAGTCTTTGATGGTCATGAGGGAACATAGTGTGTAGAGCGTACTGTGTATTGTATTGTACGCAATTGTATTGATTGCACACATGGCAAGAAGTGTGGAAACAAAAACCCTGCTCTGTGCCTTGACAGCATAATAAGCTGCCACTGAAAAGGACAATGTTATGTATAATCAAGGATTTCATCAATATGTTATTTTTTTGGGTGTTCTTGGTCAGGGCACCTCCCTACAGCTATGGAAATAACTACATTTCTACTGCTAGAGATCAGTGGATTGTATGTAGGTACACATGCATTTTTTGCAGCCATACTGGCTTCTGTGTACTTCTACATGCAGGAACAGAAAGCTGTTCTGGTAGTTAAAGGTATTATGTGCAATTTCCCCCACGACTTCCTTCAGATTCTTGGTGTAACCTTGGGGAAGATGAGTTTCCTGAAAACCTTGGTTCCTCATCTCTAAAGCGAGGACTTCAGCAAGAGCATTAGGAGTCTCACAGGAGCACTAGGAGGATGAACTGATTACCATGTGAAGGACTGGTAAATGGAGTAAAGAACCTTAGGTAAATGTTAGGCTCATCTCTGCCTCAAAGGCAAAGGTAAGAGCAGCTACCATGTTCTAATACTGTACCAGCACAGGTGGTATTGCAGCTGTTGTCATTCATGGAACAGGGCTGATCTTTGAAGACTTCTGTGATGGTAGGACGCTTTCCTTTTAGACCTAATTATCCTCTTGTTTAGAGGAAGCTTCTAGTTGAAAAAGCTTCTGAAATGTTTTATATTTTTAAAAAAATGTCAAAACCTGTTTTAAAACAGGTTTGAACAGGGTGGAGACAATGGAAATGAGCAAGGGAGAAGCTTGGGTGGAGAAGAAAGGCTGGAATGACTAGGTGACGATGGCAGCAATGTAGAACAACACAGTGCTTTGAGAAGATGCAGATCCATGCAACGAATCATGACACTTCACTCTTCCTCTGCTTGCAGTTAAAGGCAGTGGCAGACTGCTCAGGATGTGATTTTCTAGTTTGCACTTTGAAAGTTCCAGAAAACCTGGATGGATGTTTCTGCTGTGTTAATATATTACACAGATGTCACAAGTCTAGGATGATTCCAAATGTACGGAAGCAACTTCCGCTGTTGTCAACCAATAAGTATGTGCTTTGATTTCTGAATAGGATTTCTGTATTTACAAATTTGCTTGGGCTGATCCGTGTAAGAGCTTCTCACCACTTAGGAAAGTAGGCTGAGCATTGCCTTTTCCCATGCTTACAGCCTCCCACATCTTAAAAGTTATTGTACCTTGGCAGTTTTGATCATCCTTGATAAGGACCATACTTTACTCTATATCCTACTTATTGTTGCACAATGATGTCTTGAGTTTAGGACCAAAGTATGATTTGCTTGACACTGAACAGTAACCACAGATTGAATGTCAGCAGATTTGTGTTTACAGTACTATTAGTTTCTATTTGGACATAAAAGGAATTCCTAAATAATATGAAGATTGATAACAGACATTTACTTATTGCAAGAATTTCTTCACTGTTTATTTTTGAGATACTCCTTTGATCGGGCAAAAAAGATATAACTTGTCATCTTCAGTATTTTATCATGGAAAAACATAATTTTAAACACATTTTTATTGATTATTTCCCAACAGATCTTTCTTATACACTGTTAAAGAACCTGCAGTATCTGTTCTAGTTCTGTCCTGGTTGTTCCGGTTTCATCAAGCCAGCAGTATCTGCAACTCATTCAGTTATGCATTAAGCAATGGGACTGATATTGTAAGCAGTGATTCATTCTTTCCTGTACCCTCTGAGGAGAGACCTGTTTTGTTTTATGCATTTGTGCTCTCTTAGT
This sequence comes from Neopsephotus bourkii, assembly GCF_033783945.1. Lineage (NCBI taxonomy): Eukaryota > Metazoa > Chordata > Aves > Psittaciformes > Psittacidae > Neopsephotus > Neopsephotus bourkii. The sequence goes on along the minus strand of NW_026902298.1, from coordinate 12,926,585 downwards.
GTTCTTTCACAAGCATCTAGACGAGTTCTTTCACAAGCATCAGCACTGCTGAGGCGAGCTGCATGCTAAAATAACAATGTAATAAGGCCTGTGGTATGTCTTAGTCCCAGTAGAGGTTTATTGAGAAGACTCAGAGCAGTGCCAGGGACAGCCATGCCCACTGGAGAGACTCACAGAGTTTGAGGACCTTTATCAGTAATGGTTCCCAGAGAGGAGCTTCAGGCAACCTTTTTGCTGAACCAAAGACATTTATTACCTTGTAGATAAGGACCAAGAACTCGGATGTGATTTGCTATTACGTGGGAGGCCAATGTAAAGTAGAGAAGCTAAATGAACATGGCTGCGATAGTCCACATTGCTGAGAAGACACATGAGAGTGTCCATGTGAGACTATGGCTTCTCTCTTGGGCACTTGGTATGACTGTATCCTCAGCAGGAGCTGGTAAAGTAGTGCTGGAGTAGTAGCCAGCAAAGGTTAAAACTAAGATTCACTCAAAAATGTTGGTGCTGCTGCTTGCATTGTGTTCTGCCATTAAATTGGCAATCTTTCTGAATGTCTGCCTGGCAAAGGTATTCACCTTTCCTACTTGTTCAGCTCCAACCTTGACTACCCTCTTTAGAGTGCCCTTTCTGTTCAAGAACAAAAAATAGACAAAAGGGGTCTTGGAAATAAATGTTCCTTGACAGTCAGATGTACCTATTCTTAATGCTTTCATTCATTCTTAGTTGCAGGAAAGATGCTTTTAACTGTTATATCAGTTGGGAGTCCTGAAGGACTCCAGCCAGAATATGAGCTTATTTAATTTCACTGTGAAAATAGGATTAGTTGTAGTCTTGTGATAAAAGGCAGGCTGGAGGCTGTGTTTATCTGTGACTTACCTTGATAAGAAGGAAACTTATAGTAGAAAAGACATACAAAATGTAAAGACTTCACTGCCAAATGTTGGCAAAGCATCCAAATCATAGTATTTATGTCAGGATGAACCATTGCTGCAATGTAAGCTTTTAATCCAGGCTGAATGAGCAATGTCCTTAACAAATAAGCCAAATAATCATGGGTGTAATCTTCACCCGTGTGTTATGCCCTGTAGGTCCAAAATTTAATTCATAGGGATATTCCTATGGAAATACCTGATTTTTAGTTCCAAATTGCCAAAACAGCGTATCTGTAAGGGTGATCCAATGACACCTGCACCTCTGTTAGCATGTACAAATCTTTCAAGAACATCTACATATACGCAAACTGCCACTTAGGAGATATAATTTATCCCTGTTGCCTTATGGAGGACATGGGGCGGATGGGAGAAGTTGTAGCATAGCTGTTGTGGGCTTCCCTGCATTACATTGTGTTGCTTTATGTACTGTTTCTTTCAACAGTTATATTGGATAGTACACAGAGGCTCTAGGTGTGGATTGTTGCCTTATTACTTGGACACTGTATGTGTTTGGGAAGGAAAGGTAGCAAAATGTTCAATGAAGATACATTCTTACTTTAGGTATCCAAGAAGGAGGTTTGGAGCCAGTGCCCAGGTGTCTCGGAATTGGTGTCTTGGGCTGGTGTACAATATGAAGATGATCGGTTAGTTGGTTTCCATGCAATATAATTGACATGACATGTTTATCTTGTTTATTGCCTTCCAGCATAAACATGAGCATCACATGACAGCAATTCCATATGACACCATGTAGGTTCACCTGGGCTGGTCCTCTTCTGAAGCAGGATCAAGTTTACCTTGTCAGTCACTCTTTGATACGTATCTGGGGACCAATACCATCTGAAATGAGTTACCTAGAAAAGTTATAAAATCTCTTGCTAGAACTAACTCTCTTTGAGCTGGGGCAGTTTTCCTAATATTTATATTTATTTCCCTCTAGCCACAGAGAGACACAGATCTTTGTCCTCTTTGTATCAATCATTTGGACATTACAGATGACTATTATGTTATTTGATAATCTTTGTTGTTGTTGAATTAGCAAACTCAATTCTTTCAGCTCTTTCTTACGTGCCAGCCTTAGTCAGTCCTCTGCAATCTGGACATATTTGATTTTAGTAGCTGGTAACAGTTAAAGCCTTTTATTGTGAAGGGAAGAAAAAAGAGAAAGAGAACTGCAACATAGAACACACTGAGCATCTGCTTGTTCATGCTCAAGGCTTAGAGTGTATGCAAAGCAATCTCAGCACTAAATCTCATCACCTGTACCATGTTTAACACTCTGTATTTGGGATGTAGTCCAAAATTTATCTAAATCTGTGTTATCAGGTAAGTCCTGCAACATTATGGTTCTGGGACATAGTTTGTTATTCTTCATGCAGTGACTTGGCTGTAATTGTCTGGTTTTAGATTCGAGTATCTTTGCCTATCTGCATTCTTATGGGCTTATGTTGAAACTGAAGCTTCACTAGCTGCTAACTGAGCTGGTGTTACACATGGATTATCAGGTTGTGGAACTTTGGTTTTGCTCTTATTAAGGGTGAACAGCTTTGCTAAAGGTTAGACTAACTTCTGAAGTCAGCTGTAGTTCTGTTGTGTTCAGAGAGGGTAAAAGACTCAACAGAGATCCCACCATGTCTTTATTTAGATACAAGATAATAAATCACAAGTTTAGCGTTTCTTTGACACTCTGAGAATATCAAATGCCAGTCTATTAAATCAGTATTCAAAGCTAGTATGTACAACAAAACAGACTATAAATTAACAGATCCTCCAAAACACACATCCCAGTAGTCCTCAGTTGACTGACACAGTTGCTGAAGAAACAGATATGCTTACTTTTGCATGCTTCTCTGACATAATCTGGGGAAGTAACTATGCAAAGTTGATATTAATTTTTGCAAATGTCTAAACCAGTGGAAAAGAGAGGTAAATAAACTATTTTACCACCTCCTTTAACAATAAATTTTTATCTAAAGGTACATTACACATATTCTGCATTTTAAAATTGTAATAATAAATCTAAAAGTATCCTAATGTTACTTATAAGAACTATAGGCATCTGCATTTGCAATGTTAAAGTAATTTCTTCCCTGCTATGGATAATAAGGGGGAAACTATCAAATATGTGCTGAAAAACTGTAGGATGTTTCATGTTCAGATGGTATCAGAAGACTGACAGATAGATCATACATAATAACCTGATTGCACAGATTGCTTTAAGCAACTATTCATTGCCACATGGGTTATACCACAAGTTTAAAGAAAGTGTGGAATGCCAAGGAGGAGACTAACAGAGAAAGAACAACACAGTTACTAGTAAGGCACACTCTTCTTGTGGGTCATGTGGAAATATTAATAACTAGTCATTTTTTGTATAGTACTTTTAGTTATGGGATGTCAAAGCAGAATGCAAAAGAGTAAAGGACAGGTATAGTGCTTTTAGTCATGGGATGTCAAAGCAGAATGCAAAAGAGTAAAGGACGGTTATTGCTGTTTTATTGATGAGGAAATGTGGACAGATAACCAGGCTAAATTTTAATGGAAGCAATTGCCCAAAGTGACTTAGTCTGGAGCAGAGCTGGGACTGGAGCCAACATGTCATGATAGCTTTTCCAGCAGGTTACCCACTTGTTCATAAGGCTTCTCAGCATGTTTCACACAGTACCCAAACTGCCTGTTATCATACACAAATCTAACCTGTTACTGTGATTGCAAAGCAAGTTCTTAGAACTGGAGACATTAGAGGCAGTTGTAGTTGCCCAGCAGACAAAAGAGTGCAAACAGTGTACAGAGCCAAAGGACAGCAGATTTGCTCCAAATGGGAGGGTTGGAAAGGGTGAATGACAGTGTAGAGAGAGAGTCACATCACTCTTCATTGTTCAGGGTCTCAGTTAGCTATCACAGGTTCACAAGACATAAACTCCTTTATGCACTTAGGAGTAATTGCCCAGCAGTGCTCCCTGCTAAAAACCCATTACCATCTTAGCAGTATTGGAGAGAATCCTAAACACCAAATACTCTACATACGTGAGGTTATACACACAAAAGGAAAGTTAATTGCACAGTCATAGATGTACCAAGCCTACCCAAGACCTCTGACACTCCCCAACAGATATGTCAACACCCTGAGGCAGTGTCAAGCTTAGCTGTGCCTTCCTGGCTGGGGGTCTGTTTGCCCCAGCTTGAGTGGGGGCTGTTCCTGGGAGCCCACCCCAAAGCAGCCCCATGTGTTGTGAAGATTTAATGTCATACTTGTAGCTAACTGTGCAACCCTGTGTTACTTGCACACCTTTTTCAGAAGTTAGAAGTTTCTTCAGTATCAGTGCTCAGAGTTTAAATCAGTAAAAGTGCATTGCTACTTTTGCATATTTGTTGATAGTGAAAGGATGTGATCATGTTGGGTGAGACAGTTGGCTCATTACATGGAATGGAATACAGATACACTGGTGCAGCAGACCAGAGGCAGAAAATTCTTTATATCCAGACCCTCTTTAGCTCTTCTGTTACCCTCTGAAGAGCACAAGGCAATGTTAAACCCTTGTCTAAATGCTCAATTAGTTAAATAAGTATTCTATCCTTTAAAAAGCTTCTCTTAAAATGCAAACCTTTTTCTTCTCTGTCACAGAAATCTGTTGATTTGCAACAAGCAGGGGACGTCCCAGTGATGGATTTTGTTCAGTAAAACTAGCTCTGCTTATTTTTTCTTACCCGTTATCTTTATTGCAGTAGTTTCTTTGAATCTTCACTAATGACTAAAGTTCCCACCTGCAGGAGGCAACAAAGCAGTGAATGCTTTTGAATAAGGACCTGTCAAAAAAGCAGTAGAAACAATACCTACTTCTTGCAGCTTGCTGTCTATACATGGCTATAAGGCTATGCTCGAAGAGATTTATAGCAATGTGTGACAATGTGCCTTTCCAAATGCAGTTAGTCAAACTGATTGCTACGTAAGCCTGTCCTTGCCCACTGCTTCCCCTGAGACCGTCCGAACCAAAACTGTCAAGAACTGCAAAGATCCAGTGTGGAATGAAACATTTTGCTTCAGGATCCAGAGACAAGTAAAAGTAAGATGCACAGTGCCTTTGTTTTTCTTTTGGGGCAGAGATCTCATTGTGTGATTGATATGTATAGCACCCTAAATATAAGTATGTGTGAGGGTCTACAAGGACATGGATAAGAGGATGTGGAGTAGCATGCAGCAGCAACATTATTTTCTGCTATATAAAAGAAAAACAAGATATTTCACAGCTGTTCATGTAATCTGTCACTTTTCACTTTTCCTTTTTTCTTTTTGAAGTTCCTGCTTTTGAACAGTAAAAGTGAGAATTTCAGGGTAAATTGAACAGCATAAAAGACATTCATGAGCTTAGTAGTGGAAGCCTCACAGTGCTGTTCTTTTTAGCTCTTCCTTTAGAACAACAACCTTGTGATACAACTATCACAAAATAAAGTTTGCAAAAGACCAGCTGAGCTTTTACCACGATGATGAATGTAGAGCTTCAGAAGATTTGCTAGTCCCACTGTCCACTTCCTCCAAAAGACAGCATCAGCATCAGGGCCTAGGAATCCACAAAGATCAGTGACAGGCCAAGTAAAGCCCAGCTTACTTCACACCTGGGGAATCAAATACTGTTTTACAACTTGCACCCATCATTTCCTAGCACTGGTGGCAGAGCAGGACAAGAACTTTTCTGTCACGTGCCTGATCAGTAGGCCAGTCCCCCAGCTCTCTTGGGTGTCAATAAAATCCTTCAAAAGGCTTATTCAGAATAGCCCAAAGTGTTGCTACACCACAGGGTCTCCAATGAACAGTCACTCTTGCATTTGTCTGCAGAAGTTGCCCATGATACAAATTCTCAGGCTTCCTTCCACAGTTACGTGGTACTGGTCCTGTTTAGTACAGCATTCAGCTTTAACACACCTGCCCATTTACAGCCTACATCCAGTGCTTCCCCTGCAACCTAAACAATTCCAATGTCTTTCAAAATAGCAGTGAAACACAATGCCACTGAGCCCTGCAGGTTTGTCATGGAGGTGAAAGGCAAGGGACAAGCATTGCAGCATGGGAACAAACACCCACTGTTCTACAGCTCTTGCACCAGAACACCTATTCCTTGCAATGGTTTGTGGCTGACAGGTCTTCCAAAACTGCAATAACACATGTTAACAGCTGGAAAAAATACCTTGGCTACAGGAAGCTGCTGGAGCTAGTCCCTCACAGAGTAGTATTTGAGAGGACCTTGCATTTAGTTTGCAGTAACTTTGCAGCAGGAGACAAGATGTGAGATTAGCCCCTATAATTTTCAGTGTGTAGTGACAGCAGCATGGCAGCTGTTGCTGTGGGCTGCACAAAATGTGTCATGGGGATCTGGGACAACCAAAGCTCTCTGGCATGTCTGTCAGTGCTACCTTGCTGCTGCCTGGACTCAACAGACTTAAGTTAAAGCTCTTACAGGTTTCTTTTCAAACGCTTCAATTGCTCTGCTCATTACTCACTGATCAGAGCTAGTCTGCTGGTTGTTTTCTCCTTGCCTGTCTGGTGTATCATTGAGGTATTCATTTTCCTAAATCCTAGGAGCCAGAGCTCAGTAAATTCATATAGTACACTGTCACTGTGGAAGAGAGAAACTTGTTCAGATATGTCAGGCTGGTTCCCATCAGGAGCAGGAATGTTTACGAAAAATCATCTGTTTAGATGAATGCCTGACAAAGCGCAGATGGTGAGGAAGGGCTTCCCAGCTGGTTCTGTGGGCAGCACTCCCCTGGCTCCAGGAGGCCACCCTGCCTGGAGCTGGTAGCACAGCCCCACCAAGAGCTGGCTCTGCTCAGTGCTTGGCTCCCAGTGATGCTGCCCTCATATCCTCCCTCAGGAGTGGATAGAAACAGTGAATTGCACAGACAACCCCAGCTGCTTCCCACACAGCATCCCAGTGGTGCAGCCGAGGTCTCTCTTAGCCAGCCAGCATGCTGTGTGTGCCCTTCTGGCTAGCTGGGAGTAACTAAGGGACTTCAAATCAGTTGGTCACTAACAAAATAAGTCAGCTTTTCCAGCCAAAAATGGACAGTCTGTTGCAGAACCACAGCTAGGAAAACTGATCTGCTCTTCAATGTATGCCTGCCTTCTACAAACTGCAGACTGTTCCTTTTAAGCATACCACCTCCATCACCTTACATAATCTTTACAGGCTATTTATAGCTGGCCTGTAAACCAAGTTGCTATGGCTGCTTCTCTGCCTTTTGTTGCTATGTTTCTCTTAGAAAGCCTGGTGGCAGGAACCCAGTGCTGGCCCGTCAGCCACAAGCAGAATTGTTTTGCTGTTTGAAGCACAGTGTGATGCATTTACAACATATATGTCCATGAAGTGCAGCAACCTTTCTGTCTTCTGATAGCAAACTGCAAACCCAGATTCACTACATCTTGCCATCTCTCCCTTGCTAGTTTCTTACAGAAATTACAGATGTCAGCATTGAGTGTTTGGATTCTGGATCATCTTCCTTTCCATACATTTCAGTTAAATCAGTTCTTCTCAGTTAAATCTGATGGATAAGTAAGAATCTCTGAGATAAGAGATTCCTGCGATTCACATGAAAATGAGCTGCTGAATATATGGAGAGGCCTGAATTACTTCCCCACTGAGAAAACAGGCATTTATGGTAATTTGCTCAGCGCTCTGGAAGGCATCTCTGAGCTAGCCCATGTGCAGCTACCAGCAAGGCACAGCAGGGGCCTTTACCACTTCAGTCTATCCAAAAAGGCAGATGACACAAGAGGGAGAGGAGATTGGTGCAGTGGGAGGAAGGAAAAGGAGATTGAGAGGAGTAGCCTATAATCCCATGAAAACAGGCTTTTGTTCTGCTGCTTTCTGTGCATTTTGTCACCAATTTAACAAAACTGTAGCATTTTCTGTGGTAACTATTTGCATGTGATCTGTTTAATAATGATTTACAGGATATAATTATGCAACATGTAGCAGTTATATGGTGCTTCCTTAATGTATTTTAATCCCTGCTTAAATCGGATTTATGTATTTATGTATTTATTTATTTATTTACTTATCACCAATAGCAACAAATTCCTGGCCACCAGATGGTTTCTTACAATTCAGGGAAAAGTGGTGACCTCAAACCAAATTAGAGGTCAAATGTGGTTTTCAGTATGGGAGCTAGTGTGTGTGTGGGAGCTATGTGTTCAATGATTCTGCTAGCCTTTGTCTTTTAAATTAGGGGAACATCCACAACAAATACAACTAGGTTAGGTGGAGAATATATATTTTCAGTTCTGGGTGGATGAAAGGTTGTGCATGCTCTCTCACTTCTCCCCATCCTTTCTCTCTCTTCCTTAACATGCTGAGACTATCATCTTGTGCCTCCATAAGGTCTCAAAATAGAGATGCTCCTAATCCTGTAGTTCTTTTCACAGAATATTCTTGAGCTGAAAATCTATGATGAAAATTCAGTCACTAAAGATGACCTTCTCTTCACTGTCCTCTTTGATGTTGCTAAAATCCAGCTTGGAGAAACTGTTCACTTGACTTTTCAGCTAAATCCAAAGGTAAGGAATAAAACTGCCTTGGCCACAGGAGGGAAATTTTGGTATTATGTATTAAATAACTTATTGTAAAGCGATTGTAGATGGGAGGGTTTACATGGTCAGCACTTCATATATCTTGCAAATTGCCCTCCAAGCCTTGTTCAGCAAAGTGGACAAGGTTTACTTTCCTACCTCAGACACAATCCTGAAAGTTTTTGCTACCTCCTCAAACCTCTTAGCAGAGTTTTCTCATTTTTCTTGTTCTTGGCTGTGTTGACCAAATAGGTTTTGTTGGAGATAAAAGACTTCATCACCACTGCACAAAGTTTCTCTGTTAGAATTTCCATTCCTATGACCAGCATTTGTGAGTTTGGGCATATTCTGATACAGATGTTGGAGTATTCACTTAAAATCAGATACCCTGCCCTGTAAGTCCTTTGTGTATACCTGAATATAGCACAAAGACCCATGCAGAAGTGCTAAAATGCATTGACTGTCAATTACCGTAACTGTCTCATTACTTCAGTGCATCTGAACCCATACATGATGACATAGCATGGGATTTAGATACTTTTATAGATTTGCTGATTCACTGATTTTTAGTGTAGGGTATGTATTCAGCTCTATGGTGATATTGACAAGCACCTGTCTATAGTAGCTTGTCTGGTGACTGGTCAATTTATTGTCTGTGTTATAGTTCTTTCGATCAAAAGAATGAGAATGCCCTCTGCTATTCAACAGTATCAGTCTTCTGATAATGTTACCCAGAAAAAACAAGGCTTTAGACAGTTTTAGGCCAACAGTTATGGCAGGCACAGGATGGAGGATTGGCTACGTGGCCATTTTACTCTGCCTTACCACTGTATGGAGTGCAGTCAGCCTGGGAACTGATGGTTAATGATGGAAGGAGAATAGTTTCCAAATCATTCTAACTGTATTGCTTTCACTCATCTGCTCATACCCTAGAGCAGGAGTAAAATTTGATTTTAAGAGCTGTTTCAGGAGCCAGGATAATCATTGGCAACCATAGCTAGTGAGAAAGAAAATGAATTCTGAATATTTATAATGAAATGAACTTTTACAGACACAAGAGACGCTGGAGGTTGAATTTGCATCGGAGAGCATGTAAGTAAAACCCATATGAGACCAAAGAACTGTACTTTGCAAAAGCAAGCAGTCAAGCATATGCTAGCATGTGGTATAATACAGTTTAAGATGCTCAGCACAACAGCAACAGCTGGTGTTTATCAAATTAGTTGCATATTGGCTAAAACTTCATGTTCCTTATCTACCAAAAATCATTCTGAACAATAATTCATCTCATTATTTCTGGAAGAGGGAGAAGGATAGTAAGAACTGCAGCCCCTGTGCTTATTACTACAATTATTTACCATCATCATTAAAAGAATAAGGAAGAAACTTTCAGATGTCTGTCAAAATAAAAAATCAGTGACAAATTTGAGACTATGCTGAACAAGGCAAACTTTAAGGAAAGTTTTCTATGATTCTATTATAGAATCATAGAATAGTTAAGGTTGGAAAGGACCTTAAGATCATCTAGTTCCAACCCCCCTGCCATGGGCAAGGACACCTCACACTAAACCATGTCACCCAAGGCTCTCTCCAACCTGTCATTCAACACCGCCAGGGATGGAGCATTCACAGCTTCCCTGGGCAACCCATTCCAGTGCCTCACGGCCCTTATAGTAAAGAACTTCTTCCTTATATGCAATCTAAACTTCCCCTGTTTAAGTTTTAACCCATTACCCCTTGTCCTACCACTACAGTACCTAATGAAGAGTCCCTCCCCAGAATCCCTATATGCCCCCTTCAGATACTGGAGGGCTGCTATGAGGTCTCCATACAGCCTTCTCTTCTCCAGGCTGAACAGCCCCAACTTTCTCAGCCTACCTTCATACAGGAGGTGCTCCAGTCCCCTGATCATCCTCATGACCCTCCTCTGGACTTGTTCCAACATTTCCATGTCCTTTTTATGTTGAGGACACCAGAACTGTACACAATACTCCAAGTGAGGTCTCACCAGAGCAGAGTATTATTCCTTGGTGTTTGTTTAAGAATTTATTTATTTAATATTAGTTCTGACTGCATATTTTTTTCCTCTCTTTCAGTCCAGTTCCTCCTGAAAAGCTTGTCACTAATGGTGTATTAGTGGTAATTTTAAACTATTTCTCTTGTAGATTTTTTTAAACGCTAGTGATGGGAGTGGTGAATCTGACAGGTGCCCCAGCACCTCACTACAAGCACGGCTGAATGGGAGGGAAAAGGGTTGTCAGGCACTGGCAACTATCCTCTTGTGTTGCTCCCAGTGGGAAGATGTAATAGGAAAGAGTGAACACAATCTCTAGAGATACCCAGAGAACTGTCCACTACCACCAGCTGATAACAAGCTTTTTGATGAAGCCTGAAGTTCTCTTTCATTGACTTAATGCCTCTGTGTCATTCATTCCCTCTTGGGATTTCCCTTGGACACACTCATGGCCATCCAGTTTTCCACACCTCAATGGAAGTTGCTTTCTCCACTGCCCCTAACTTGTTTTTTAGAGGAGGTAGCACTTGGCTATCCAACCACCGAAGCAGGGCTGCAGGGATAGACCTGTGACTTGACTGACCCACCAGTCTAGCTTTGGAAACCTCAGCACACCCACATTCCTCCCCCTGTTATTTCCCATCCCTTTCCAGCCCCATCACTGTGCATGGACCACCATAGCCATTTTTCTTTCAGCTGAAACCTGGCATATCTTCAGTGCCAAGGTATTTCTCTTATAAGCCTAATAAACACAGGGTAGAGAGGAACCAGGTGACCAGAGACAGATAGCAGTGAAGTAACTCAGATGCAGAATGTTTTGTACACTTAATTCTCTCATTCATCCATGCAGTCTCGTGAAATTTCCTGCTTGGAAGTCCTAGTGGACAACAGACAGATGAAAAAAGAACCTTCAGGTTAGACTTTAAACTTAGAAACTAAAAAATCTTATTTTATAGTAAATTGTAATTTCTTTTTTTGTCATTTTCTTATCTGGCCATTTTCCTATTTGGTTCTTACAATTAGAGCAAAGGAACTGTATGTTTATGAGTATTTGCAGGATCACAGATTCAACAACTGTAGTGTATCTATGCTAACTATAAATCCTGGACTTTGCCATTCAAATGAATTACTAGAGTGATGAAAAAATCTTCTTAGTGCTGTAGAATAGAAGTAAATATATATTCCTCTATTAATAATCTATATTTTGCCCAAATTTCCTGTATATCTGAGTTTTTTTGCACAGCTACTGCTGTTTTATGAGCTCTTCGGGATTTTTTTTGTTTTCTTTTTTTTTTTTTCTGCTTTTAACTTCTTCTTGTGATGTTCCCTAGTTCAATAAATAGTCTTGCAGCTTTTAAGCATTGTTGAGTGTTTTATATATAAAAATGACAACTTCTGAATGACTATTTCATGTTCAATTTCTGAAATCATTGTAATTAACTTCTCTATGTGTTTTTAATCTCTTTTCTTCTTAGAAAAAGACTTCTTGTTCTCAGTGAAGGGATCCTACGAAGAGAGCCAGACCCTGTCACTGAGCTCTTCCAGGCAACCTGTGAAGTCCCTGGACTTTCATTACATCAAGTACAGCCTGTCAGAGCTGCGCGTAGCTCTAGCACAGAAGAAACCTCATTTCCCTTTGGTATGTGAACGTCAGCTTCAGTAAGCACAGTAAACTCACAGTTTTCCATACTTAGCTGAGGTAAAAGGAAATAATTCAATTAAATCCTATCAATTATTTTCAATTAAATCTCATCTTTCATTATCTTTCACTCTGGAAGAACATTGTACCCCCTAAGACACCTAAATTTCAGATGCCAACTTGGAAACTGCTGAATGGTGACCCCATTTGGTAGGGTAAGTTGGACACAGTACTTTTTTGTGGTGTATACACTGAATAGTTTTCTACACTGTAATTTCTTTCTCAGTGTACTTCAGATGAAGAGAAAAAAGACTGCCATGCGTCCCTCACTATTCCTCTGGACTCACTCCCCTTCAAGGAGAAAGTAGCAGTGGCAAAGGTGATTGACAGCAGCTCTTTAGAATAAATGTGAAGCTATGGACCAAAGATCAATGGGCATGACTTAATTAAATCAGTGTGAAGTAGGGGGGTGGATATGTAACTGCTGGTGCCCTTACATTCCTAAGATAGAGGGTTATGTACCTGTACATTTTCATATGAATGAAGTAAAACCAAAACCCCGGTATGACAGAGGGATTTCTCTGACCTGCTGGGGGCCTAATTCACATCAGAGCCAATGCAAACCATGAGGCAAGATAGGGCACACAGGCAGAGATGGTTCTGGTTTTTTATTCTGTACTGCTGTTTGTATTTTTAGTATGAAACAATTTAAAGAAAATAAAGAGGATTTGGAGGAGTTTTAAAAACTGGATGGATTTTCTGATTGTTACGGCTTTGTGATTCCAACATGGCTCTCAGAAAAAGTGTAGGGCTTCACAGCTGACTGAATGGAAAGAAAAGGACAATAAAATAATCTCCAGTTATTACAGTGTGGTTTTTTTCCCTAGGATGAAGCAATCAATTTAGATGTGAAGTCAAATGACTGGTAGGTAATTCTACCTTTGGGTTCTGTGGTTGTGGAAAAAGAAAGATGCCAGCCAGGCTTTTTGCACTCTTACTTTTCTTCTGTAACTAAGGGAGAATGTATTATATTCATCCCTATTTATCCCATGCTAATTACCCATATCCAGAAAGTGAACATTGCCAACTGAGCTGTGTGAAATTTCCTGTTATGCCACTATGCAGGAGTTCCATTTGGATAGAGAGAATAATCTTTTTTGGCTGCAAAGTCCATGGAGCTTCAAGTTTAAGAAGAGATGTGTTTATACCTCACTTCCCTACTTGTAAAGAATTCTCAGTATTTGTATTTATAAAATCTGGAGGGCTTTAGGCAACAAATCTTGAATATTCCACTGTTGGTAGTATCTGTAGATGGATTGCAGTATTTATGTTAAACGCTTCTTGAAAATCAGTGTAGCAATAAGCAATATTTCTGGTTTTGTTTTTATAAGATTTTACAACCTTTTGACTTTATCTTTTCTCTACCATGTCTATATCATCTGCAATATGCTTTTGTGTGTCACAACAGCAGCTTTTCTAAGCCTAACAGTACAGTTTGTGACTTGTAAGGATGAGTCCAGACATTAATTGTAAGTGATCATGCCCATCCTATTTAACTCTGAGCTTTCTTTCAGGTCACAAAACTTAGATGTTCGCTTGGAGTTTGATCTGTGTACAGAGGAGAAAAATTTCATGCAGAAACGGAGGAAGTTTGTGGCTTCTGCTCTGAAAAAATCACTTCATTTAGAGCGAGACCTACAGGACCATGAGGTATGGGGAACACCATAGAGTCTGGACTGTGCTGTGGAACAGCAACATGTTATGCTTGCAGATGTTTGCATATTGGTCCTTAACCAGCCCTGATGTAGTGTCCCATGTAAAGCATCGAGGTATGTTTAGATGAAACAATGTGGGAGCATGGATAGGATCAAACCCATTTGCTACGTGCTTGTTCAGAAAACAAAATGCTATCAATCAGCATTTTTTTCTCTTTTTTCTTTTTCATCTGTGATAGCCTTACTCTCTTAAGCTGAGCATGCCATCACCAAGGCCCCATAAAGCATTTCTTATTATCAGATTTTGGAGGGGACAAACACTTAAACAGTTAAAGTGACATATAACACTGAATGTTTCATATCACAGACTCCTCTGGTGTTCAACATCTTAGTTACCATCACTCTGACATCACAAAGACATTCAACATTTTTCTCTTGTCTGTCTGACTGAGTTAGGGTTTGTATTTGTTCATGTTGTGGTGGTTTGAGGACAGTTGGTACTTTAGGGAGGGGACACAGTCTGTGTTCAGGCACTTTAGAAATGAAGCTTTCATTTGAAGAGTTCTTGTCACCTTTGGTTTTCCCTTTGTTCGGGACAGCTGGACCAAAGGCCTATTAAACATTGTATGATAGAATGGTTTTGAATGCTATAAGCAATGTTCCCATTGACAAACTGGTCACATCAGTATATTGTTTCTCATTAGAACACTAGTTTTTGTGGGAAAAGAAGTAGTATCTTTAGTATAATAATTTTTTAATATTAATTTCAGATTTTCCAACAAAAGAATGTTTTTTCACAGACAGATAAACTCAGATCAGAAAATTTTGCTTTAACCTGAAACACTTGATTCGAATCAGGTCACTACTGATTATTTCCTTGATGCAATTGCCTGGCAATGTGTATGGGAAATGTCATTTGGCTCCACTCAGTGGGTTTCTTGGAGGAATTTGCTTTCCAGTAAGACAATTCAGATTTCCATGCAATTAGCCTTTGTGGTTCATCACTGCAATTATACACTGTAGGTACTTTATAGGAAATGTAATATAGTCATTATACTTGAGTTACAAGAGAGGATGAGCTCTGATTGTTCTCAAAATAGAGCTCTCATGAGATGATCTTTCACTAAGGAAAATGCACTTTAATACTGAAATGACTTGAATCAACGACTTTTGAGCTATTTTGGTAAGCCAGCATGTAGCAATTTAGAATCAAAATTGATTCATCAAAAACCTCAAAATTAGCTAATTACCAATTTTTCTTTTTCTTTTCTTCCCCCCCCCCCCTTCTGTGCAAAATACCAGATTTTCATCTTTTTCTCTCCTGCTTGAGAAATGGTGAAATGTTGGAATTTCTTGTGGAACAGAAATGATGCAATTAACTCAGCTCTGATCACATGTGCTGGTAAACTAAGTTATTTACCACTGCCATGTCGATATTTAAACAGGTACCAGTTGTGGCAGTCATGACAACAGGAGGTGGCACCCGGGCACTGACATCTTTGTTAGGCAACCTGTTGGGTCTTCAGAAGCTGGGTCTCTTAGATGCTATTTCATACATCACTGGGTCATCTGGTTCAACATGGTAAGAAGAATGAAGAACATCATTCATCACCTCAATAGTCTGCTGTGTGAGAGAATTTTCTTCTTTATTTTAGTAAAGGAAGCTGTACTACTTCAGTCTCAGGGTTTTTTTCTTCCTGCATTAGGAACACATTGCTTGAGCCAGCAATGGCTGATGTGGATCAACGTTTTCCTTGACCCTTTGTTTCACCTTTAGGATCTTTCCTAGTGAGTGATTCTGGTGTATGTCATAGAATCATAGAATAATTAAGAGTTGGAAAATACCTTAAGATCATCAAGTTCCAACCCCCCTGCCATGGGCAGGGACACCTCACACTTAATCATGTCACCCAAGGCTCTGTCCTACCCAGCCTTGAACATTGCCAGGGATGGAGCATTCACATATTCCTTGGGCAACCCATTCCAGTGCCTCACTGCCCTCACAGTAAAAAATTTCCTTACATCTAATCTAAACTTCCCCTGTTATGTACAAGTCATGGATGTGTACGTAAATCAACATAGCACAGAGGGGCTTTTTGGAAGTCCTTAGGTTTCACTAGTGGGGCAGGTGTGTGTGTGTCCCTAAATCAAAAGATCTTTTCAGTAATAGAGCCCATAAAATGTGTTTAATGAACCTCAGATAGTTCATTTGATGTGGTCCTTAAATCCAAGTCTAACAAGTGAAAGTGTCTTAGGCATATGATAACATATATTTCCTTTCTTTTCCCCAGGACCTTGTCACACTTGTATCAGAGCACTGACTGGTCACACAAGGATCTGTCCAGACAGATTGGTGAAGTCCGCAGACATATGACCAAGTGCAAACTAAGCTGCTTTTCCCTGGAGAGCTTGAAGTACTATGACAAGGAGCTAAAACTGAGGAAGCAAGAGGGATACCAGATCTCTAGCATTGATTTATGGGGGCTTCTGCTGGAAAAAGCGTTAAGTGATGGGGTAGTGTGTCCATGCTTTCTGTAACAGCTACTGAGTTCTCCTGTATGGAAAATTAAGATCTAGGGGCAGATGCTAGTCTGAGAGTGTGCCAGCATTATCCAGCAGATGATTTCTGCTGACTAACAAAGGGGTTTTGTCCCCACGTATCTCTCAGCATGTAATTAGCAGCCCATAGGGTAATATGTAGAACAGAAAACATATGTCTTCTACCAGTATGAGTATCTGATCACTTAACAGCAGAATCCTGCTTTTGGTTTCTTGCAAGAACTTGTAAAGTGGATGCTTTTACTGGAAAGAATGAGAGACCATTGTACCACAAATTGTACCCCCTGTAACTAAATAAGCTTATATGGATGTGTAAATATTTAGATCACTCCTTGGTTTAAAAAATGTGTGGACACAAAATGAGTGGAGAGACTAAGAAAATTAAGATGGAACAGGTATTTATTTTGCTGCAATCTTGCAAGCCCATGCACCATGCCAAGAATGTCCCTTGTTTTTGCTCTTTCTCTGTTTCTGGTCAATTCACAGAAAAACAACCACAAACTCTCAGATGAGCGACAGGCATTGAGTCAGGGTCAGAATCCCTTACCTATCTACATGATCCTCAACATCAAAGAAGACTACAGCCTTCCCGAGTTCAAAGGTGATGGCAAACCTGAGCTGTATCTGGACTTGGTTGGTGTTCAAATAACCTGCATTATCAGTTACTGAATGTCCTACAACCCCATGCACTGCTGAACCATAGCATTGATATGCAGTTCCTTTTCCTCCTTAACTTCCTCTTCCATTTCTAGATGTTGTGCCTAGGATCTGGTAAGAACCCGTCATCTATGGGGCAGGAGAAATCTGGGAGAGGTACTTAAGGACAGCTGAGGTACTCACAAGTCAAGGGCTTAGCCCTGTATGCGGGGTAACTTAGGCTGATAGCTTTGGTATAAACTTCACTCATGTCCTGTCTGGAGAGGCCTGTTGGGAAGTTCTGAATGAATGAGTTTGGGAAACATTACTGAGTGAGCAGGTGAAACCAGCTGAATGATAGCCTCTTGCCCTGAGGAAGATCAGTCTGTGATCACCCTGCTGAAAGGGTTTGTCCTGCAGCTGCTTCCTTGTCATTTCAGAGCCCTTCCTGCAGGGGAGTAGGGACCGAGATTAAAAAGTTAATTTTTTGAATTTAAAAAGTTCTTTTTGTGCCTTTGCAGAATGGGTGGAGTTCACCCCTTATGAGGTCGGGTTCTTAAAATACGGTGCCTTCATTCGTGCAGAGGATTTTGGCAGTGAGTTCTTCATGGGTCGCCTGATGAAGAAGCTCCCTGAATCCCGCATCTGTTTCATGAAAGGTGATGTGCTCCACTGTGAATATTTGAATTGCATATGTATGTACTGTGTTTTTAATATAATACAGACCCTACATTGTACAACTAGCGCTCCATAACATGCAGGACTGAAGCAAAGTGTGCAATATGCTGCTCTTATGTCTAGCTGAATTTTATAGACACTGGAAATGAGCTAAAAAATAACTAGAGGAAAGTTCAAATAACACTATTTGCTGTTGCTTTTGTCTTGAATGGTGGCTCTCATCTCTGAAGTATCAGGGCTGCTTAAAGATGTTAAGCTTGTTTTGAAATGAGCAGCAGAGTTCCACGTGGAAAACATTTGTATTTTGAAACTGGAAACTTAAACCCAAATGTATCAATGAATGGTATGATTTTACAGCAAAAAAACAATGTTGTGATTGAGTTTGTTTTAAAAGATGGAAACTTTGAGTAATTTTCTGAAGTGTTACTGATATTTTTGCAAGTTTAATAGTATTACATTTGTGATTTTGTTAGCATGATTAATTCAGTGAGTTTTGTCATCCTTATTTAGTAAAGAGAGTAGCTCTCAGTAATGCTTGAAAGACGGCTTAGCAGTTTTTACGCAATTCTTTGTTCATTTTGTGTAATGCTAGAACTCTCTACCACCCGACTTTGTACTTTAATTCTCTGGATTCAGGCTGTATGCAGGAGAGTCCATCTGCTTTTAAACCCCAAATAATAGATGTGTTACATGTAAATAAGCATAACACACAACAGGACAGCAAGGTTTATCACAGAATCATAGAATCAGTAAGAAAGGGTTTACTTATGAACTAAAAAAATCCATAAAACCAGCAATACTATTCTTTATCTGATAGTATTCTTTATCCGGTGTGTAAATAAATTGTGCACCTCTCTGTATGATGCAGGAGGAGCCCAGAGTCATATTGGTGCAGTCATGAGAAAATAGTTGGGCACAAGGAACAGAAGACAGCGCTTAGCCGCACAGATGCTGAACCTCAGAGCTTTAATGACTATGCTTAGAGCTTTTACTGATGTCATGAGTTAAGAAAAGAGGTGGCTGAGGGAAAAGACTCAGAAGAGAACACAGGAACCAAGAACAGAAATAAGTCTGAAAGGCAGAGGACAAATTCATGGTGGCTGGTGGCTCTGACATTCAGTAGTTCAGATGCAGCTGCAAGCACTAGAAGTGCCAAATCTGGAAACTTCAGATGCTGAAGAGTACACTGGAGAAGAGATCTTGTATTCTTTCATGAAACACTTTGTGTTGACTACCAGAGGTAGTAGGTAGGTTACAGAACTAGGTGGGACTACAGAGCTTTCTGATAACATTGTGCCCCTGTTGCTGTTTCCCACTGTCAATGGTGTAGTGTGTTCATACCGAGGTAGCCAGGTAGGGAGCATATCCAACACATCCAAACCGGGCCGAGCTCTGCGTTCTCAACCTCAGCACCTGAATTCATCTGGCGACCACACAGCCATAGATGTATATTTAGAAAGGAGAGTTTAGAGCGGAGAGTTAAAGCAATGTTGCCATCTAGTGATACAACATGTAATGCCCTCTTAGGTTGTGATTAAATTGTACAATTACTTACAATGTGATAGTTCAAGGATAAAAGCAAGGTGCAATTTTCAGGGAGAGGCTTTATAAGAGCAATGGCTAGAGCTGGAAAGGTTGGATGAGCTCATGGAGATACCAGATCCTCAGGTTTCCAGAAGACTAAGGTGCATGAAAGCTTGTCTGCTATTTTCAACTCTGTCAGCCCAGTAAAAGATACTGTCTCTCTTCATAGTTCTCACTTCAGCAAATATAGGTACCATGAAAATTCAGTGCAAGATGTTAGGAAAACATGCCTAATTGCAACCAAGCTTCATGTGGACGACAGTGTCTGGAAGATGTTAAAATGCTCAATATGTAACTCCCAGGGCTGGGGAGATGGAAGAGTTATGAATTGAGAAGGCACAAAGTAAAGACAGGAGAAATGAGAAGAATTGCCTTCTCACTGTAGGCCTGGACAGAAGCTTCTCAAGCTGCAGGGAGATGGGGTTGTGTTGATGGAAACTGCCCAATAATTACCTGCAAACGAAGTCTGTTTCCTGGCTAAGTGTAGAACCAGAGAACACCTATCTGATTTCTTAATTACGTATTTCTAATGTTTCTCAAGAAAGTGCTATTCTTATGGGAGCCTCCTGTGAAGCAGAAGACACTTGGCTTCTTGTTCCACTCCACAAACAAGCCAGGCTTGAAAGAGAATTGTATTTCTGTCACTAATTAATGGAATGCATAACTATTGTATTGTGCAATTCAAATCACTTCATCCTTTGCAATGTATGGCTTTTGCAAAGCTTTCACTGGTAGAGATTTTCAAGGCAAAGCTCAGCACTCCTCGGCAGAGTTCCTCTCAGGGCCTGTGGCAGAGCTGCAGAGGAAGAAGTGCTTTTCAGGATCCAAGGGGCTTTTGGAGATTTCGGCACTAGCGAGACATTTTTAGATCTTCTTTTAAATGTGAGAACAAAAGTAGAAGGACTACAGAGATGAGAATAACAGGGATAAGAATAACCACTTGAATCTTGGCTGTTCAGGAGCAGCCCCCCCAGACCTTTAACTGAGTGGATGGTTGTATATGACATACCTTGTACACCGAACATTTTATGGGAAATGGTGTGGTTTTGTTCTCTGATGACTGTTGCTTATAGGACAGAAAACTCTGGTTTGCAGTGTGCACAATGTACATGACAATGAACTACAGTGTCTGGCACAATGTTTAAAACTATTTAGGTTCCTCTTTGAGGACAGAGTGCGAGTTGCTGCAAAAGAATTTCATGCAGTTTCTGGTGAGAGTTTGGAAATCTTTTGGCTTTCTGATACCTCTCACAAAGCTGAAAAAAATTTTTTTTAAAAGGGATGATTTTCCATTAATACATTTTCAAAACATGTTTTCCCCATTATTTACCATTGCACAGGCCTGTGGAGCAATGTTTTTTCCTACAACCTCTTGGATGCCTGGCATTCGTCAGATCCTACAGAAAGGTGCTCACTGAGATGTACACAACACAGGACTATTGATGTTGGTTGGTTACGTTTGTTTTTCTAATTTACCTGTTGTCTTACGAATCTTTAAATGAACATTGCATTCAGATGCATGTAGTGTGAAATACATGTGAAGGCTTTTTAAATCTTAAAACTGAGGCCAATGCTGCACTACTCTTTCCCCTCTCCCCAAGGGAGAGCCAGCAATACCTAATCAGATTTCCTTTCTGAATTCCCTCATAACAATATTATTTCTATTAGTCTCCCTTGGCCTGAATTTGTGCAAGTGATGGTTTGTCACTGAATATAAAACTACTGAAGTTCTTTAACAAATCACCTGCCTGAGGCCTTTCAGTGACCCTACATGTAAGAAACATCTCAGCGCCGTGTTCTCTGTTTGCCTTGGCAGATGGTACCTTTTATATGTTGTTGTTGAAGACTTGGGTGTAGCAATTATGTGGAACTCCATTTCCTTTGATCCTGCTGTAAACCTGTGTTCTCCTTAGGGGTGTTGGCTGTCCTTCCTGTGTTCAAATGTGGTTAGCAAGTTTGGTTTATGGGCTTTTCATCACTTTCTCTGCAGAAACATTGCAGAACCCTGAGCTCAATAAATACTTGTGCTATAAAGTCTATGGCCCTCTTTCCCAATCTCATGCGGTGCCATTTAGCACAAATCATTTTCTCTGCTGTTTTCTGAGTGTCCAACTCTCTTGACAACATTTCTTTTTTTTTTTCAAATCTGATATTATCTAGTTTTGAAAGAAACTGATGCAGGTTCTCAGCCTACCCTGACCTGCACACAGGGAGTTCACCCAAGAATTCAATCAAGCAGTAAATAATCTTTCCAGCTTTAGGAAGTTTGTTGCCACTCTGACTGTTCATTTCCTCTACCCTTCAGAAGGAGATGAGCCTTCCTCATCAGCATGTGGCCATGAGCTGGAGACTTACTTAGTCAACCCTGAATGTGGCATCATGGGCATCATTCGGCAGGTCCTGTCTGAGCGGGTGATGGTTTCAAAGTTCTACAACTTCCTGAAGGGGTTCCAGGTGCACAATGAATACCTTCAGAGCAAAAACTTCTGTATATGGAAAGGTAAACATCGCTGAATATTAATTTTGTCTGTTTATATGGTTGGTGTTTTCATCAGCAAAGAAAGGGCAGATGATGAACAGGCGTTACTCTTCACTTTGGGAACAAAAATTTCAAGATAATTAGTTAAATTTCATCCAGTCAAATCAGCTCCAAGGCGCTCCTTGATTCCAGGGAAGGGCAACTACTGCTCACTGGGGACAGAAGAAAAGCAACATGAGAAGTGAGGGAGTATGTCTTTTTACCTAGGGCAGGTCTTTCTTTTCTCTGTCAAGGTTGAGCTTCCACAGTGCAGCAGGGTCTTGGAAAGCAAAAGTAATGGGGAGACAAGAGGCATTTTCCCACCCTTACTATCCAAAGAGTGGAGAAATTGCTTCTTCAGTGAATCACTCATCATAACAAGTATTTCTTTTTAGATACTATACTAGAGAATTTCCCCAACCAGCTGACAGAAACAGCGAAGTTCATACGCCTGGCAGACACAGCAGGATACATTGATATCAGCTACCCACCGCTCATGAGGCCAGAGAGGAAAGTGGATGTTGTCCTACACTTAAACTATTCTTCTGGATCACAGACATCGGTGCGATAACTGCTATATTTTCTTTGATAGTCAACACTGTCTTTTAGCTCTTTTAGCCCTCTTTAACTCTGGTTATCAAGGCTACACTCTGTACGGAGTGTTTCTCTGGAACTAGTACCACCACTGAAGAACTTGTTTCTCTTGTCTTGTGATATCCATTTAAAGATGTCCACATGCAGTTAAATTAGAAGTAATTTATTCAGATGTCTTTAGAACAGTTACTGGTGGTGTTTTTTTTTTTTTTTTTGATATTCTAAGTTGTGGAGAAGAGTTGTCTTTTGACACCATATGTGCTGTTTCAAATGCCAGCTGATAACCTGGTCTATAATTCCTGTTATTAGATATTGACAAGGCAGAAGTTCTTGAAGACTTCCTGTCCATTCTGATCATTTCAGGATCTTCTCAAGTAAAAGGGGCATATATCTGTGTCCTAAGCAGCCAGACCACCCTTGCTTTCAGCCATGAACATCTTATTTATCTTGCACATAAAAGCTGATGAAGAGGAGGAGGTAGAACAACAGTTAGCAGTGAAAGTTGGAGGCTGGGTCTGGAACTATTGTTCTGTTAATAATTAAGTGCTTAATATCTCAAAGGCCAGAAGGAATACTGACAGCGAATGCTGCTCATGGATCTTTGTGAAAGGCTTTTGGTGGATGTGTTGTGCATTAGGAAATATAGAGGGGGTGGCAGAATTTCTGGTCTTTTCTTCCCTTTCCTCTCTGAATGCAGCCTTTGGAAGAAGCCTCCAAGTACTTCCTAAAGCAGGGAATCCCATTTCCCAAAATCCATATGAGTGAAGAAGAAAAGAAAAATCTAAAAGAGTGCTACATCTTTGAAGACACAGAGAACCCAGAGGCACCGATAGTGGTGTTTTTCCCACTGGTGAATGACACCTTCAGAAAATACAAAGAGCCTGGTAAGCCATGGGGCAGAGATGGTCCTCCCACCCTTTGGCTGTGTTGGGATGGGAGACATGGTCTAACATGGTTCCCTCCATGTCCTGATGTGGCTACCATGGCTGAGAAATGAGAGTGTCTGGATAGAAAGATGCACTGTTGTGCCCTGCCTGGGAAGCAGAACTTGGGACCACATCTATACCCCATCAATGCTCTTTTTTTCTTTATCAGGTGTGGAGCGCAGCCTTGATGAGATGGCACAGGGCAAGGTGGATGTTTCCAGCATTTTTTCCCCATACTGCATAAGCAGTTTTACATACACAGAGGATGAGTTCGACAAGCTGATAGAACTGACCAGCTACAACATTCAGAACAACAAAAATCTGATCCTTCAGGCTCTGAATTCAGCTGTAGAGCAGAAACGACAGCACAAAAGATAAATGCCGATCTGAGTCTCGGAAAGATGCCTGTGTAACTTTGTTTTTTCCCTGCAGAAGAATCAAGCGCTGCTCATGAATGAACACAACAGACTTGTGAAACGACAAGGACTTGTCTCAGCCTGTGGTTCTTCTGCACCACGTGGCGATGATAGATAAACTGATTGAACAAAATAATGATTTGTCTTGTGCTTTATTTATGTTGGATTTAACTGTTGGTGACTGTTGTTTTTTTTCACGTACATACATGTATATGCAGTAAATCAACCATCAGAAAATAAGTGGTTTATTGATGAGTTTTTTAAATGCATGAATGTGGGGCAGCAATATAAATTCTTTCAAAATTCACAGCATTAATAGAAGTGATACATGAAGACAAACAAGCTACAGATATTTAATTTAGTCCAAATCTAGTGCAGCAGAAAAATACATAATAAAAGTGGGCAATTTCAAAGAAAAAGAGAAAACTGTATTTTCCTATGGTATCAGCAAGAATTTTTGCTTAAAAGAACATGCAAACCTGAATGTAAAAGACACAGAGAAGCTGAGATTTCACATGGAAAACACAAATGAGTTATACTTCAGGGTTTCTGAGTTTTATTAAACCAGAAATATTTATATTTGGAAAATGCCTTGGAAGTGACTGTTTCAAACTCTGTTGTGAGTCAGGATCAGCTCATCTGGTGCATGTGTAAGTACTTAACCTGAGGTTGTGCTTTTTACTAAATGCTCATGGTATTTAGAGGATCCAGCTCAGCATTCACATCCCATTAATCTCAATAGGATTAATAGCATTTCTTGTTATTATAGGATGGGATGCTGTGAGAATAAAAACATAAAAAACTGAAAGGCATTCAGATTTTGTGGTAAGAAGGCAAGCTGAGTGCTTTACACTGATATCCATGGGTAATTCATGGGTAATTGCATAACTTTGTCAGTTACTGAGTGTATACAAACAACACAGGCTCTATGCAACTACTATAAATAGCACAAGGCAATTTGTCGACACTGCTTATTTTTGAGACGAAGACCAAAATAGTGATTTGCTTTATGAAGGATTTGAATAATGCAAATACTCTGTAAACCTGGTTTATTACAACGAAGATACTAATATATATATATAAAAAGATACAATGCTTCAGTCAGTTTCAGCTGATTACTTCAAACTTAAATGAAACACAGTAACTTGTGCTGAAGTAATGTGTTGGCAAACAAAGAGCTATAAATAATGAATCAGAGCCAAAATACAAAATAAATCCTTACTTCAAAATGAAATTTGAACCTCTAAAAGGCTGAAAATTTCTCTTCCCTTTTGCTATCATCATCTATCTCTCCCAGTTCCTTCAAGCATTTCTTTATGTCTTCTCTTCCTCTAGTCTTTGTTGTCTTTAATCTCCCACACTCACCTCCCATGACCTCAGCACCCTTAGGGCTGGTGTGTCCTTGCACCAGCTGCTTTTCCAGGCTCTCACACCTCCATCCAATTTGCAGCCCTGGATCAAACCTTCAGTGCACTGAAATGGCTGTTTACTTGCTGGGTCTCATCAAGGGATCCTCTCTTTGTAATCTCTGCTGCTGAGTCATGCAGTCCCTTTTGGCATTGCCTCTCCTCTGTCCCAGCTCTACATCCCTCTTGGGCTTCCCTGTTTATCATTATGACAAACATACTTGGGGTGACACATGCATTTGCTACTTCTCCCACCTGCCCATCTTCCAGCTGGAGTTTTGGGCATCTTCAAGAGCTGCAAATAGAGTTCCCACCATGGTCATCCAGGTCCCTTGGTGACACCAAATTTCTCTGTTCTCCCATCCCTGTTTTTAACTATACCACTTGGTTTCCATGGCTGTCTTTTTGTTTGTTGGTTTAATAGAGGAAAGCCCCATTTATCCCCAGTGTGCCACTAAGGCATGTTCTGATGTACCTGCCAGGGGCTGAGCCCACCCCACCTCCTGGCATTCTGGCCAGTCCTACAGAAGTGGTGCGTTCGGCATGGCTAAAGCTTTTGGACAAGAACTGGATCTTGTCAATTCTCCGCTTTCAGTCCTCAAACATCAAGGACTTTCTTCTTTCAGATACACCCATAGCCACCTGAGTCCCACAGCAAGGTCCTTGCTTTTACCATGAAAATACTTAAAGATCCTGCATTGCTGTAGACCCTGAAAAAGGTCTGGCTTAATCCTCCATCCAGCCATCCTTTTCCTGGGACAATGGGGACCTTCACCTAGAGACATGTAGCAACCCCTAAGTAATGCTGTTAAGCAGAGGGGAAGGATACCAGTGCCATCATGCCAACTGCAGTAGGTTTATTCCTCTCTGAGATAAAGTTTTCTCCAGGTGACTGCTCCACAGCAGTGGCCTGTTCTCCAGAATCTCATGTAGTCAGCACTCTCGATCCATGTTTAGTAGAGGTGCTTTGTCTGTTAATTAGGGAGTTGGTTAATTTGTTGGGTTCAGCCTGCTTTTTATCATTTAATTTATTAATTAATTGCAGAAGGTCTTGGTTGTCAGTTCTTCTAGGCCACTGTGGAGGCTTTCCCTTCTGGCATCTTTTGCTCTGGTTCAGTTGCTAAGGGGGTATGTTTCCCATTCTTAGCCTCTGGGCTGTACTGAGGTATGGAAAGAATGCAGGTAACAGCCTTAGATGCAGGCTTTTAAAATCTTTTTTAGCTTTGCAGGTTGGGAGTGTCCCCTTTTACAGGAAATAGGAGCAATTTAATCAAATTATCACACCAAGGAAGGAAATAAACAGGAGGGGTTATAGGGGGGAAAACACTGCAAAAATCCAGGCCCACATTGTATCACAGTGTTAGCACCAACAGGAGTTAGCATGATATTTCTTAAGTGTTTTAAAAGACAGAACTCTTGGTAGCTATAATAACAGGAACTACAAACACTATTATGGTGACCTCCTTAATTGTAAATAATATGTTCTCCATCTTTTCTGTGTCTGGCTTTTCCTTCTTACCTATTCATTATCTGTAGGTAAGTGAAGGATTAGCATGCAATTGCACCTTTGCCCCAGCCCTTCTGATTATCACAAAGGTGCATGGAGACCTGGGCAGCTCAGTGAGGTGAATCAGCCCATAGGAACCTAAGGAAAGCAGCAGTGGGGTTTTTTAACCGCTCATGAGGCATGTGCATCCTCAGACAGTCGTTCTGACAGTCCTGTCAGGTAAGTGCTGCTGAGGAAACAAGCTAATGGGATGGTTGGCAGCACCATTTTACGTTGTTCTGTAGCACAAAGAATGGTCAGACAAAAGATTATTGCAAACAATCTGAGCTATTCATTTGTGAGGCTACAGGTTGCACCATGTGTCTGCCCAGAAGGTACAGGACAACATGGGTGGTAGAGCAGGACTCCCTTCTGAGAAACCCTGTGCCAAAACCTTGTTCAAATGTAAAGCTCTGCTCTGCGTGTGCAATATCCCACCATCTTACAAGGGTGATAATGCTGCAGAGGAATGCCTATTTCCAGCAAGGCAGGTTTCCTCATGCCCTGACCATAGTGTGCTGGCCAACAGGTAGCAGTGGGTGAAAGCTGTGTCTTTCATGCCACTGAACTGTGCCTTTGAGCTCCTCCTGAAGACCTGTCCGTTGCAGGGTTCCCACTGAAGCCTAGCACACCTGCAGTGTCCATAAAGCACTTCAAAGTGCAAAGTAAGGGAATTGATATTTTGGAAAGTCAAGAAGTCACTGGGAAAGAAAAGATGGCAGGGAAAGGAAAAAAGAAAGGAAACCAGGAACAAAAAGGCAGTGGTGACAAACACTGAGAATGGAATTAGAGGTATATCTCACCTCCAGTTTCTTCAAAGCATTCCTGATAGGCTGGTCCATTAAAATGAACAGCAACTAAAAACCCTAACCTGGAAAATATGATGGCATTAAATCCTGTTGCTGAGATTCTGACTGCTCTGGGCTTGCAGATGCCTGAAACACATACTGGAAGTGCTTTCTAGATACTATCTTCTCTGCTCTTAAATCCTGGTGATCCCCCGTCCTCTAGCAGTATGACTTTTCCTGCGAGCTACTTATTGCACCCTTCCCTCTCTCAGCCAATAATCTGTAAATTACTTGTAAATATATTAAATGTTTGCTCCACTCCTATTTCCTTTCTTCCACAAGATAATGGAGTGTGCTTAAAGGCTGATAACTATCAGGTAACGAGCTGTAAGTTACTACATATATTAATATGCACTTTTAAATCTTGAGCAATTGATGGTTGTTTCTTTTATTTTGCAATTTCTGCTACTCAGCTGGCTGACATCCAAAACTTTTCCAACCAAGCTTGAAAGCAACCTGTGCTCCAAATTCCTCCTTGTTGGAGTTGGAGCTGTTTTGGTTTGGTATCTCCTTTGTAAACATATGTAGTAGTTTATCTTGGAGATTTAATAGATTACATGATATCCTAGAATTTGCTGCAGATTAAATGTTTATGTCTCATGTGCAGAAGATTATTCACAAAATCCTTTGTAGACCCTTAACACATAACTTTTCACTCTTAAGCTCTGGTCCATGATCTTTGCTCACGTGGGAGCTGACGGCCTATAACCCACAGCTGGTTTGGGGCACAGAAGAGAGCGCTGCAATGGTCACACTGCCGTCATACTGGTTTCTGGATCATGAGGAGATGATAAACTTACATGCAATCTGCAGAAATGTGGAGAGTGAACAGTGATTCAGAAAACTTTGGCAACTGCTCTTCTAGTTTACTGCATTCCTGGGAAACCTTCTCCCAGTACAGGAAACATCCCATAGTGAGACAAATCTAGGCACAGGGTCTTTTCTCACTGTGCAGGTAACCGCTGGGAACTGCACATTTGCAACATACGCAGGATCTCATAGAGACAGAATGGAGCATGAATCTCAATTTTGATAGGCTATATAGAGACTGGTCTAGCGAGTGCTGGAATTTATCCAATGCCTTAGTAACTGTAACATGACAGAAACATAGACAAACATTTAACTGTGATTGTAGGGGTATAAAAAGTTACAGTGATGCCAGTCTCTCTACTGGGAAAGTAATACTTTCCATTTTCAGAGCCATATACCAGTTATGTGCTAAATGCATACCCAGAGATGTGGTAGATGCGCTATTCCTGGAGATACTTAAGGCAAGGCTGGATGTGGTTCTGAGCAGCCTGGTATAGTTGAAGATGTCCCTGCTCATTGCAGGGTTGTTAGACTAGGTCCAGCTAGGACCTCTGAATAATTCCAACCCAAATTATTCTATAATTTGATGATTCCATGAAATGCTGATGCATATATGCAACGGATATAAAGTGCTGTACTTTTCTCAGTTCCTAACAGGAATATATTCTAGTAGTTTAAAACTCTCTAGTTAAAGACTTGCTTTAAAATTAGTTTCCCAGAAGATTCCTTCTTACCTGTGACAGGAGTAAAGCAACAGACAACAGAAGCACTCCTGCCTCCCATGAGTTTCCTCTCCTGCTCCACATCTTCTTCCTTCAGTAACTGTACAATTGATGGTCTAAGACACTTCCTGCAGGAGAAGGATGTATCTGAGTCATAACGTCCATTTGGCTCTGCTCTCCAGTGTGGTTTTTTTGTACAGAAGTAGTATCTATACATCTGAAAGCAGTGAGGTGGTCACAGCCAGTCTTTGTTGTGTTTCCAGCTTACCAGAAAAACCCAGGCTCATTTTGCCTGGCCTGTCTGAAGGCTAGGCAAGCATATGCTGTTGTAAGATGTTTAGGGGAACACTGGCTATCAGCAGATTCATTCTCATCAGGGATTGTGATAAAAGAAATCACAAATGTATTTGAACATGTTGAAACATTTAAAGTTTGTCATGGAGCTCCATTCCTCCACAGCATGTCTCTACAGTCAGAAGTAACACAGGTAACTTTGTCAG
Organism: Neopsephotus bourkii; assembly: GCF_033783945.1. NCBI lineage: Eukaryota > Metazoa > Chordata > Aves > Psittaciformes > Psittacidae > Neopsephotus > Neopsephotus bourkii. Next base: position 12,896,975 of record NW_026902298.1, on the reverse strand, counting down.
GTGATTGATGCTTTTACAAACTGGGTTGTAGTGTGAATAAGAAACATAAAGATTAAAAAGAGTATGAGATTTAGCAAGCACTGAATGGTGAGAGTAGTGTGCTCCTTGCTGCCAGGGCAACTACAGTTAGATGTTTGAAGCAGATAAGTTATTTTGCTTCATCTATACTTATATTACTGAAATAGGAAATGTAAAGAAATAAAATCATTTCACTCGGAGCATCTGCTTTTCATTCTACAAATAAAGACCATCTGAATTTGTACATACAGATTTTAAATTAGGTAACATTAGTTCAGATTTTAATGACAGCCTCAGAACTTTCTTGATGGAGCTCCCTGTGGAGTCACTCAGGTGGCACCAGGATACCCTGATTTAACTGAAGGCCACACAGATCATCCCAGATGGCGAAGTATGCATATAATGAAGAATTAACTCTGCAGATGCGAAAATCTGTACATACAACCCATCTGCTCTTCTCCATGGGTTTCCTTGCGGACAGGGAATCTCAGCTTTCTTAAGATTTGTTGCTTTTAGAGGGGTTTCTAAGTGAGTATCACCATTTATGCCAATGGTCCTCTGAACTAATCAGCCCTGGGAAAACTGGCCTGCTCCAATAACAAGTATGCTGCTATTTTTAGTGTCCCATGGCAGGTCTTCCAAGGTCAATCAGGTCTTCTTCTCTAATGAGGCTAAAAAAAAAAAAAAAATAATGAATGATTGTTCTCTAAATTAAGCTGCAAGAGGAGTTCTCCAGGATGCAGCTCTGCGTGTCCATAACCTAAGGCCAAAAGATGCTCTCGTACTTGAAGAGTGGGCAGAACTACTTTTCATGCTGGAAATGCAGATGCTATGACACAGCCTACTAGATCTGCTAGTTTGTTATTCATTTGTTTTTATGTGTTTGAAGATGGTAATTTCCACCGGGTATGCCTGGAGATGTTCATGTGCCCTTTTGTTCAGGCTCTTTGGTTGAACAAAATCTCTGTAAAATAAAACTAATAAAACTAAACTATTGGATACTATATTCCGTTCATTTTGACATGAGTTTCCTGCAGTTGCCTTGTAAAGTTCAATTGTCTTGCTTTGGAAAATGTTGAAAGCATAATTCTTATCTTCTTTGCACAGCCATTCTATATTTCTTTGCTTTATTTTTGTTGAATTTAAGCCTACTCCTTGCACTTTCTTCCCTGGAAAGAAGAAATGGAAGAAGTCCAGAAGGAGCTGGGAGCTGCTGGTCCATGTAGTCACCTGTCAGGTGGTGGAGGTGGCCTTTTCCAGGGGGGTTACTGTGTGGCCCAGGGCAGTGCCTCTTTTCAAGTAGTGAATTTGAGTCCCCTCACCTATATGGAAGCTTTCAAAGTGGACAAGTAGATGTCAGCATGCAGGTAGTTATTTACACAGAGGCTTTTTCCAGGGCTCAATTTATCCTACATAGGAGCTGCTGTTACTCTCTGCTCAGGCCATTCCCCATACTGCAGGATGGCATACCCAGCCAGAGGAAGGTACTGCATCCCTTTCAGATACTGTGCTTGTGCTGTAAGATCCTTCCCTGGAGCAGTCATCCTTGGTGCTCCATCGTCTTCGGCAATGGGAGGGGAGTCCTTTACTTATAGAGATGAGATGGGTGGGGCCTCAGCTCATTTTATAAAATAACTTGTCATTGACTCCTACACGAGTCAATCCTGCCTCAACCATGTCTCAGGAACTGCTTCCCGTGGAGGTGCCGGAATCACTCTACTACATGGATCCAGGGAAGGCCAGGATGTTATATAATGCAAAAGGTCTACAGGTAAGAAAACAGCTTTAAAAGTTTACTTAAGGTCCACTGCATTTGATAGAAAACAAAATCCCACTTTGTGAGAGTGTTTCTATACAAGCTACTGTACAAACTTACTGTCTGATGGGACCAAGCAGCAATATTTCTGCCTGAAGGAATTTAAAGTGAGATGTTCTCTTTGTTGCTATCAGTGGCAAAAGTCCTCCTTACTCCACCAGAGCCAAAGTTCTTAGCTTCATAGGCAAAATAAGAGAAGTTAGCATAGCAAGGAAACAGAAAAATAAGAGAAAGTGATAAAGATCAACAGGGAAGAAAATAATTTTTAGGGGACTGAATTGTTGGCCTGAATCCACAAGTACAGTTAAAAAAAAAAAAAATCTGTTTCTTTCCATAATTAAATGTTACTTTTATTAAAAACTTAATGTTTTTGTGTCAATAGCAAAATGACATGTATTAATATGACAACCCCATTTTTGTTATTGAAAAAGGGATAAGGATAGGATAGAGAATAGGGATAGGAAACTTAGTTTTATTTCCACATTCCCTTTTTTTTTCTGAATTTTGCATTTTGCTTTGTGTTCCCTGTGTTATTTCAAGATTTACATGTAATTTTGCCTGCAGTATGTTATACGTTGTTCTGTGTGCTTTTTCACTGGGCAAAGGTGCATGGCTTTAGGGAGTGCTCTAGAAACAGAACACTTTCAACATGTCTTTTAGGAACCGTTCTTTAATTGTGTTTTCCTATGAAGTGTATCGAAAGGGGGCACCCTACATTGTAGAAGTATTTTGGAACTTCGGTTTCCTGAAAAAAATTGAAAAGTTAGATTTAAAATTTTGCAATTGCAATGTGTTTCATGCTCTGGGTTCAAACCCGGATAAGAGATTCTGGGACTTTTTTATATTGAGATTTAATACTCCTGAGAGCAGGAGCAAATTGCCAAAAGATCCTATTCAAAACAAAAAGCAAACCTTTATTCACAGAATAAATGCAGGGGCACCTTTTGGGTATCTCACAGCTGAAATGACTCTTCCTTCACTGAATGGTTGAAAGGGTACCCGTGATATGGATTGTGGACCTGCATGTGCCAAACCACACGGTGGTTTGTTCATGATGCAGAGCACAGTAACAGAGCTGGGTGTAACCAGCAGCTGTTCTATTTAGGGTTTCAGCATAACTTACTGCAAGTAGGAATTAATTATCTACCCTGATAATGATGCTGTTGTTGTTTTAATGTTAGCATTTATTATTTCTTTCTTTCTTCAGGATAAAGGCTCCGACATCAATTCTTTGAGAGATGGTGGACAGCAAGGAGATGAAGGAAGTACTGCACAGGACAATGGTGATTTCAAGGTATTATGAACAAGAGAATTTTGAACCTGATGTAGTTTAACCCTCGTCAGAAACTAAGCACCATGCAGCTGCTCACTTTCTCCCCCCGGTGAGATAGTAGACTAAAAGTGCAAAAACTCATGAGTTGAGACAAAGAAAGTGTAATAGGTAAAGCAAAAACCACCCATGCAAGCAAATGGTCATTTGGGGTCAGCTGTCCAGGCTATCCCCTCCCAGGTCTCGTGCACCCCCAGCCTACTTGCTGCAGGGTTGTGTGAGAGGCAGAAAAGGCCTTGACTCTGTGTGGGCACTGGCAACAATAAAACATCCCTGTGTTAACAACGCCGTTTTCAGCACAAATCAAAAACGTTACCCCATCCTTGCTACTATGAAGAAAATTATCTCAGCCAAAACCAGCACACAATCAAAGAGGGAGTGATGGTTTTGCTTTGCTCAAGAGAGGAGAAGGCTCAGGTAGATAAGTAATGATGGCAGCAGTTTAAGTGCTACACCCTTAAGTTTATTCTTAGGATCATTTTATTCCACCTTTATGACTTTCAGAATTGTTTGTTGTATTTCTCTGTTACGTTTTATTAGGAACTGGTTTAATCCCTTGCTTACTTCAAAAAGAAATCCATTGGTGAGCTTTCTGTTCCACAGTATTTTTTGTGACTGGAAGGCCGAAAGTAATAGTGATGCTTGTCCTGCTGTAATGGCTTTGGCAGTACAGCATCTATTCTAACAGTTTAGGGTGGGTGTGTGCCCTGGAGTACTGAACCCTGATTTTTCACCACTTTTGTGCTCCATCAGAAAATAAACCTGTAATGATGGATTTTGTAAAAGGAGTGATGCTTGAACATTTTAAAGCTATTTCTTGTGTTCGAAGATCAGTCATGGGCTTACTTTTTGTTAGAAATCACTGATTTTGGTAGGCATTGTCATTTGGCTGTTTTGCTATCTGTGCAGTAAGTACAGGCACTGTTTCCTACCTGTCAGGATTAAAGAAGTTTAAATGTGACTCACATAACAGTGTTGTCCCAAGAAGTATCTCCTGCTGAGGCAGATAATTCTATGAATATTTGCATTATTTGTGTTACCTATACAGACCTGTTAGACAAAATGAAGCTGAAAAGGAGCGTTATCTGCAAGTTCAAGTAATACTGTAAACAGGGAGACAGGTGAGCTTTGTGATAACCTAGTTACCAGGTATTCCTGGTACAATTTAGGCACTGAGAAATTAAAAGAAATTCTCATTCACATTTACAGTATTATTTCTACATTTTCACATACACTTTTCGAAGTTTATCTTTTGTGTTTGTACAGTATTAGAATTTTTATATTGAAAAAATTCATTGGCATTGTAAGATTATATTGTATTTTCTCCGGATATATTCTATCAGGCTTTGGTCTCTGTGACATTTCCTCTTGCAAATATTTAGCTTAACATGTCTGGTATCTCCAGCCTGTGGCGGTACAAGAATTCTGGACCATGTGTGGGATGAAGAATTTTGTAAAAATTTTGGTAAAAACAGGCCAAAACCCAGTGAACTGATCAGTTTTTGGTATCCTGTCTGCTCCTTACAAGGGGTAAGGAACACCAAATCATGACAAGAGAAAGCAAAAAGATTCAGACTCCTGAGTTGTTCTTGCATCTGGTTGCATAGGCACTGTTCTAATTTCTGTGATCAGAACATCATTCTAGCCCATGCACTTGCGTGATTATGACTTGATTACTGCAGCATATCATGTGTTTATGTGAAGGATGCATAGATGCTTTCATCTTCTGCTCAGTTTTTCTCAAAGGTAAATTTTTCACCACTGAAACTACCAGAAGCCTTAAATATGGGGGTCTTTGCCTGCTAAGAGGGATCATCTCTTAGAAAGGTACCACAGTATATCCCAGGTACTACCTGTGCCTTTACGCCAACATGCTGATTTTTATCTGCATTTAGAAATCTGTGTTATTCAGGACTTGGCTGGTATTTTTCCCCATTTTAAAGTATTAGGCAGAGCCAGCTCTGGTATTTCAGACCTCAGTGCTTATATTAACATATTTAAGGACTGCAGCAAATCTCATACAATAATTACTGTGAGGGAAAGGGAGGGGGAAAACGGATGCATAGTTCTGAATTCAGCATTAGCCATTTCTTAACAAGCGTAAGATGCCTCATACCTCAGGTCAAGTGGTTTCTTATTTCCCTGCCTGGCAAGGGCTCCTTGTTCTTGCAGGGCTTGTGCAGCTAGAAGAACAGCAGCCTTTTAACAGAAGAGGGGCAGGCAAGTTAAATTCTCACCCTTGTGTAAAGCAGGAGTCCTGGGTTCTGCTGGGTTTTGGAAGCTGGAAGCAGCTCCTGAGATCATGGGAGCAGTGGGATGCTGCCACAGTGCATGGAGAGGTTAGGAAGAGGTTGCAGCTGCTGCCTCTGGCCCAGATTGGACTCTGTCACATGAACCAAGAGCAGAGGCAAGCAGGAGGTCTGGGTCCCCCCTGGTGCCAGTTATGGGGTCCCTGTATCTCATAAGGGCCCAATGCGGGAGCAGCTCCAACCCAGGCTGCAACAGCAGCAATGGGAAAGGCAGGAGGAAACCACTCCTGAGCCACATCCAGCCTCATGGTGTTTGCAGGAGCATGGCACCAGCAGCAGCTCTGCTTGCTGCAGAAGCTGTTCTGAGCCCAGGTCTTCCCCTGTCACCCTGTGAGTTGTGGTATGCGGATGCCCAAAAACCAGACTGCTGAAATGATGCTCTCCAGCGCGCCTCCCACTTCAAAATGAAATTTGCTGTCCTCTGTTCAAAGGAGGCTTCTTCCCATAAGCTCATAACTTTGAAACATGGTTTGTCTTCTCCATATTTGACATCAAAATGTAAAACTGAGGTAGACCTTTAGATTTCCTTGAGAACCAGTAGCTGGAAATAGAGACTTTTCAGAGGATGATGCATGTCCTTCGATAATGACTAGCTTAGGATGAGACTCCAGAAATGCCTAGCAGCTGTCAGATGAAAACACCTATTTTACAGCTATCTGAAATTAGGTATGATGAATCTCAACCCTCAGATGGTTAATGATCAGATTCTTTCTCTCATATCTCTTCTGTTGTTTTAAGGCAAAGCAGTATAAAAGGGCTCTGTCTTCTCATGCATAGACTATCCAATTCCCCTAGCTGCAGTTCTACACATGGAAATAATTTTGAACATGAAATTAGGTGTTTTATGTTTTCAAATGCACTTACTTTTCAAAATCAGAAAAATTCCAGTTGTTAAACATCTGGAAACACTAAAAGATGGCGGACAGTGTTAATGGTACGAAAAAGGCCATGCAATTAGCCAGAGTTATCAGTCAAATAATACACCTCTGCAGAAGCTGGGATTCTTGTGTACTGAGAGTATCCATGTTGTGTTGATTAATGCTTGAAATTCTGCTTTTTGTAAACATGTTTCAAGCACAGTGTCGTGTACAGCCTTATTCCTCAGAAGTGTTCAGAGTACCATAATGGATATATGTATGAGGAGGGAATGATCTGAAGGACACAACTCTTGTGGCCTTTGCACATAGCTGTCAGGCTTCTGTGGACACAGTTAAATTTTCCCTGCTGAAACCAGAGTTACTGTGGCCATATGCTTGAAAGGAATGTTTCCATCCAGCTGCGGAGTTTTGAATTTACTGATACTCAACCAAGACTTCTGCTAATTCTGGTGAAAAAGCAGTCTGATTAGAAGTTATGTTACCAATAAAACCTGTGAAACATATGGTTTGTGAAAAGCAGCCCATGGTCCTCAGCACCCACCATGCCCCGTGTAGCTCCTCAGCCCTTGGCGGAGGTGCCACAGCCCCAAGGGCCTGGAGAAGGCAGAGGAAGAAAGCAATTAGAGTGGCTGCTTTTCCAGTGTGGAAAAGCATTTGTCAAGAATGAGGAAGAGCTTCAGGAATGTGGGTAGATGCAGCAGCCAACCGTGCTCAGCCCAAGCAGCATGCCACAGTGGGGTTCACTGGCCCATCCCACAGCAGTGGGAGATAGGCTTTACCAGCCTGAAGCATCTCAATTACAAGTGTAGAAGACCTGCAGATGCACATTCTCTGAGGAGTCCTGACTCTCAGACAGCTCAAGAAGGGCACGTCTTCAGATACCACCAGCTCTGGATACACCGTCAGCAGCAAAGCATTTTAGTTTGATTTGGTCCCTGGCTACCATCTAGTTAAATTGGCACCTGGAGATGAAGAAAGGAGTGCCCTGGCAATATCCTGTGAGTGATTTCATCACAGCAGAATGCTTTGCTAGGCCAGGAATGCTGGGAGACCTTAGTCAAGGCAGGGCAGTTGTCTTTGCCAGGAAGGGCTGCTGTGCCAGTAGATGACATGGAAATGGATAGAGGCATTATTACTGGGTGACTGCAGGAAAAATGTGCAGGTGGAGAGGAAGATCTTTTAATGGTTTTCGTAGATACCACAAATATTTTCAGGTTGGTCTGCAGAAATGGCCTTTTCAACCACTGAAAAAGTAAATTGGTTGTCCTCAAGGTATTTTTAAACCTTGCCTGGTCTTTGCAGGGTGGCTTGTGGGATAGCATGCAGTGTGGTTGCACTGAAATAGGTGACAGTACCAGCACACTGTGGCACATAATCTGTGCTTCCAAATAAAATTATTTCATACAACATGACAAAGGCCACCTTGTCACAAGACCACATGGAAGGCATTCTGCATTTCATGTAGAGAAGCAACAGCCAAGCATGTGCTTGGAGAACAACCGCTTTTTGGCAAAGATAGTTTTCATCACACACACTGAAGATGAGTTACAGGATCTCTGCATTACTTTCCTGTTAGTTTATGATTGCTTTCAATAAATAGCAATCTAAAAAGGGCAACAACTGGGACTTGGAATGTATTGGCTGCCCTTGGAGGTTCAAACGTAAGTTCTTCTCTCTGGATCAGTGATATTGGATGATTGCTCTTTGCTTTGGGAAGGCAGCTACAATATTCTGCTACCTGATTGAAAATTGATGGTAAAACAAAGAGCTTTCACTGAAAAACAAAATATGCATTGACCCAGCATTCATTTGACTGTACTGTTGTGGAATTGCAAAACTGGATTGGTCTTCAGTAGGCATGGTGGTGAATGTCCATACCATTGATATCACAGTCTGGGAAGATGATGCTAGCAGTAGCTCATTCTGGAAGTGTCTGTTAGATAAAGAAGCCTAGAGACTGAAGAGAGGTATTGAGAGAAAGGCAAGTAAAAAAAAGATTATGAAGAATATCCATCTTCTGGTCTCATGGGTTTTTGTCTCATTAAGGAGAACTGTCATTCTGGAGCTCCACAGCCACTTGGTATGTGACAGGATGTATTATACAGCTAAACTAGTGAAGTAATTTACAGCAGTGCTTCTCAATGTAGATGCATTCCATGCATACCTACATCTGAATATAAGCGTGACTTTAAAAAGAGTTGGGATAGACCTACGGAGGCACAAATCTGCCAGGAATGCAGCCAGACTGCATCATCAGAGCACTCACAACAGAGAAATTTCTGGTTTTGGATTCTTACTCACCCGGTTGGGAGAAAGTTGGAATCATTCACATGACAGAGGAATCCTTTACTTCCAACAACAAAGTAACTTGGTGCCAAGTATACCATGTTATTCTTTTTTATGGAATTGGTGTAAAATTGGAAGAAGAGAATATGAAGTCTGCTCTATGTTTTATGGAGCTGTTTGGAAAATCTCAGTAAAGCTTCATCTCCCTGGGAGTACAGAGACATTAGGATAATACACCCTTTTCATGCTTTGGCATCACACTGTGCTATGTTGCATGCAGCTGTCCTAAACACACGTGTACAGGAAGCACACATCAATATAATTTGGGAAACACTGAGCTGAAGGCAAGCTGACAGGTTGACAATCAGTGAAACAGCCACAGAATGACTACATCAGACTTGATTTTTATCAGAAGCAAAGCTACGATGTGACAGTGCTGAACAGTTGTTGTAGTATGTCCTTGTTAGCCCCAGGGCACAGCGCTGCTTGGGGTGTTCCACCACTCAAGGTTATGATGGGAATCCCTCCATATCTGGAATATGATGACATAACAGCAGCCCTTTTTTTGTTAAAGACATCATAGTAGTTTTTAAGTAATCAGAGTAACAGAACTTCTATCCTTTGTTTTATGCATGAATAGCTGCCAGTTTCTTTGTATAACTAGACCCTAGTACATCATGTTATGGTTGTCACAGTTGCTATTTAAATATATTTCTTTTGTTTAATATGTTACTGGAGATAATTAAAATAGCAAATCCTCCTGGGAGCAGTAGAATTAGCAAGGCCTGATCACTGGGTGATTTCTGCTTTCTCTATTGTCTTTTCTACTCCCACCAGCAGGTACCAGGGCTGCCAAGATGGGTAATGCTTGGATGCTGCCTCTTTCTCAGGTAACTGGCTGGTGGCATCTGCCTCTCCCCCATTGCAAGCGCAGGTTCTGATATCTGTTGCTTCTGTGAAGCTACTGATACATTTTTTATTGTGTCACTTCAGTAAGGCTTTTTGTGAAACCTGCATCTCTGAGAATTGATTTCCCCATGCCAGATGGGGAAATTTGGCTAACATATTAGAAAGTCATTACATGGCAACCAGGAGACAGGGGGTCAGATGCCAGAAACTGTAATAATCATTAAAAAAACCCAACCTGCTCTATTTCCTTAATGTCTCCTATCTAAGAATCTCAAACTGCTTTGCAAATATGGAATGGAATCCGTCGTTCCAACTCAAGCAATGCCATTTGCCTGAGGAAGCTTAGCTGAAGCTGATCCAGGAGCTGGCAGTGCCTTGCACAATCTCTAGAGATAAATGGTGGCAAGGATTGCCCTATGCTTATGGAGATCCTATTGAACAATGAGTTTCTGCCTTCTAGGGCATATGCTGAGGTGCCCAAGCTCATTCCTAACATGTGAATGTGGTGATCCACCTTTGTTAATTACCTGACAAGAAGGGTTAATTAACTGGGTGGAGAACTTCATTAATATGGCTATACTGTTTCTGAAATGTGAACCAGTGTCCTTGTGTGGGGTAGCTCTGAGGGCATACCCTCCATCAGTTGTTTGCAAATTTTGCAGCTTCTCTTAGGCTTTTTCTCCTTTAAGAATACTTGAAATAAAAGGTGGGTGGACTGCTGAGGATTAATTTCATGAAGAAATATTAAATCAACGAAGAAACCAAGGAATTCTTGATGCACGCACAGGAGGGGTGAAAGCACTAACCCTGTTTAAGATCTCAGCAAAAACATTTTAACACAACACTATGTCCTAGGAGAGAGAATAGAGGATTTTAAATGTACATCAAAAAAGTAATTTGTTGTGACAAAGGAGGCCTAATTGGCTTCCCATCTGAAAATAAGATCTTTTTGCTCTGTTATCTTAAAATAATTGGCAACATTGCACATATTGTTCCTCCAGCTTCTCTTTATCTGGCTTAACATCTATTTTGTCTACTTGTTTATAGACGTTCTAGGAAGTCTCTGAAGTGCTATAGAAATAGAAGGATGCTCCTAAATGAGAGGAAATCAGTTGATAAAAATAGCAGTTGTCAAAAACAATGATTTGGAGGGCCCTGCTCTAACCACTTATGCAGGTGGAAATGTTTCTAGGAGTGTGAGGAAATGACCGTGTGTCACAGCCACAGGAAATGCTGATTTATTTATTGGCTTTGTCAGAGCAGTCTTTTGCAGTTAGGTCTGAGCTGGAGACAGCTTTATGGAACGTGCCAGCAGGAAATCATCTTCCTTAGAAGAAGGAAATCACCTTATCCTCTGATAAAAACCAAAGAGGTCCTCATAGTCACGAAATCTGGGGAGATTTGTTTCACAGAAGCTTATGGCTGAGGCATTCAAAGGGACCAAAAGAGGTTAAGCACTTTCAATCTTAAGGGGGTTTTGGAGGAGGTTACTGAACTTCATTTTTCCCCAAAAGCAATCCATACCTATTTTTTTACTCCCTAAACCCTCTGGAAACAGTTCTCAGCCATTGGATTACCTCATCATTGTGATTTATAAAAGCTCAGATTATTGCTACTGGTTTTTCCTGTGCAACCGTAAAGAAAACCAGAGAAATCTATGGTTTTGAAGCAGAAGGCAAAACCGCCTCTCAGAGAGCAGTACTTCAGGTTTATCCCATGAGAGTCAGTGACAACAGGTATTCTCCATAGCACTCTTTTCAATGTGATAGGACCTCATGGTTGGTTGCTGAGGTGATTGACTGTAACTTTTAGTAAGACTGCTGGTATTTTGACAACTTCATCATGGAGTTCACCGGTGCATTTACTTTATCCAAGGGACTTACTTGTAGAGTAGAGCTGAATTCTGCAATTTCAGAGCAAGGGGTTTTGCAAGCATCTCACAGGCAGTGTCAGCTGACAAGGATTTATCCCTTTCTTTTCTGCTCTGATGAGCAATCTCAGAGTAGCACTGCAAATAGAGAGTGAAATCTGTGGAATGTTAAAACAAAACTTCCTTGATTGCAGAAGCTTATGTTGCAGGTTTTCATTGCAGAAATATTGTGAGATGGCTGACACAATTTTTACCAACTGTATTATTGCTTTGTAGCACTCTGTTAATTTGTGCATTTGATGCTTTTACCCACCAAAGGTTTATTCATACTCTGTTTTGTACCATTCTCCAGATAGAATCCTCTCCCTGCTACCTGCTGACCGTAAGGATCATCCGGATGAGAAATGTCCAGCGAGGGGACACCTGTAAGTATCTCCATTCTTAGTGGTAACTCAGGGTACAGACGAGTTTTCTTTTATAACTGTATAGCAAACTTTTCCAGGTGTTTCTGAATTAATCCATTGTTTATGTAAACTAACTGATATAAACCAGGTCAGTCCTTGCTGCTTGCTGGGAGGAGCAAATTTTTTCATCTCCCCCCAAAATTTTATTCTGGCACAGTTGAAATGGACAAGAAAAAGCTTTCTAAAATCATTGTGATTGGTAATGTCATTCTTAACTACCCTGAAAATACTGTCAAGAATGTGCTGACTGAGAGCTGGATGTCTTGTACCTTCCAGTGGTCATGCAGCAGCCTTGCAGTTGTGCAGGAATGTGAGTCACACAGCAGGAAAGTGGTGGGAAGTGAGCAAGCAGGAAAGGAAAACGCTGCTGTTTTGTTAAAGGACATGGACTTTCCACATGTGCAAAAAGCAGAGGCATGTGACACAAGATAGGCAAGTTAACTGTTTAGTTTGAATCAATATAGCTACGTGACCACCTGTGAAAAGATGCTGAAAGTAGCTCTAGGATGAATGTGGAATGGGAAATGGTGTAACCCTGCTGTTTCTCTTTATTCTCTTCTTTCACTGTGAGTGGCAGCAATAGTCAATATGGTCTCTTGCACAGGAAGAGCCAGGGAATATGTTCTGAAAGGTGACAGTTCTGGATTTACCATGCAATACCATTCCCATCTTACCCTGTGGTTGTCGCACATTTTCCTGGAAGGTGTATCAGAGGACTTTGCAGTGTCACACCTCTGAGTGGAGGATATAGTAACCATATCTTGGGTCCTATCATTGTGTTGCACTCTCTGCATCCACACTTCCCTCCCAGACCATGGCTGTGGCATGCATGTGGTGATGCAATCACACAAATGGGTTTCATCAAGGACTCATCACAGATCTCTGTGTCAGGCAGCAAGGCAAAATCACAAATAACTAGGTTGTAGAAAGAGATTGTGCAAACAGAACTGAGGCAATATTTTGCATTAAATACACAGCTGACTTGTTTTCCTACATCTACTCATATAATTAAGGATTGGTTGATATGTTTTGTATCTCAAAGTACAGTCGAGATACAAGATTGATGAATCACATCAGTACAATGGAGTACTTTGCTAGCCAAACAGCCAACACTCTTCAATCTCCAATGATAAACCTGAAGTCACGCAGTCTCCATAACTTTGCACAGTTACTTTTAAAACATTTTAAAATGAGTATCATTAGTTCTAAGATCACCAAACATGTTTGAATACCTATTTTTGCAGTTTCAAAATACTTCAGAGTGTTCTTAGCTGCATAGAATTTCCCAGATTAAGAAAAAAGGCGAAAAAAAGCAAAAAAAAAAAAGAAAGCAAAAAACAAAACAAAACCCCCAAACCAAAAACATCCCCACAACAAACAATAAACAAAACAAATGTCACACAAAATCAAATGGATGCTCATACAGTTCTCTGAGGAGGAGATATTCATTAGATCCTCTGCAAAAGTCTCTGACACTTGAGGAAAGAGTAACAAAATAAGCTGTAGAAAGGCACAGACTATGATGACAGATCTGGAACAGAGACCTCAGCCAGTTTTCATAGAACATGCTCTCCAGCCCTTTCACCAGCTCTATTCCCCTCCTCTGGATGTATCCAAGGACCTTCACATCGTTCTTAAACTGTGGAGCTTTTGATGCTGCTTATTGTTGATCTGTACCCATGAGAATGTTAAAGACCCAGGTATGTCTTCCAAACCCTAATGCAAAATGGGCATGGGTGTCAAGAAAGCGGAAGGCAAAGGGTTGTAGTATAGATATAGCAGCCCAAATGCCTGAAGTGAAGAGATATCCCTGGGACTCATGATTCTCAGAGTCCTGCCATGCCCTCTATTTGAGAGAAAGGGATGGTACTGGGGTAATTTCTGTTGCCACCTGTGAGCTTGAAGACAGAACAGCTCTTTTCCTTCCCTTTGGGGAAAGGAAAGCAAAGGAGAAGGAAAAGGAAAGGAAAGGAAAGGAAAGGAAAGGAAAGGAAAGGAAAGGAAAGGAAAGGAAAGGAAAGGAAAGGAAAGGAAAGGAAAGAGGAAAGGAAAGGAAAGGAAAGGAAAGGAAAGGAAAGGAAAGGAAAGGAAAGGAAAGGAAAGGAAAGGAAAGGAAAGGAAAGGAAAGGAAAGGAAAGGAAAGGAAAGGAAAGGAAAGGAAAGGAAAGGAAAGGAAAGGAAAGGAAAGGAAAGGAAAGGAAAGGAAAGGAAAGGAAAGGAAAGGAAAGGAAAATGGAGAAAGAAAGGAAAGGAAAAGGAAAGGAAAGGAAAGGGAAAAGGAAGAGAAAAAGGAAAAGGGTGAAATATCCTCTAAATTAACACAGCAAGAAAGTTTGGGGAAGGAGGATAAGAAATAAAGAGATAAGAGTGGTGAGAAGGTAGAAGTGAATTAAAACAGAAGATGTATTTCCAGACAAGGACAATTAAATGTGGGATAAGGCTGGGGCCGGCTGAATATTTTCCAGACAAATTTTTTCCATCAGAGGAGTATGGGATTTTGACTCTGCAGGAATGTGTTGATTTCTCCGCATTTAGTTTTAGGATAAATTCGACAGAATTAAAAATGTTTTTCTGTTTCTGCATTGTAATGTTGAAAGTTATAAACCCAATAATTATGGTGTCAGCTGATGTATTGCAATGCCCCATGCAATTTCTCAAGCAGTTCTTCATTCTGACTTGGACAGAAAAGCAGCAAGCATTTTTTGAGCAAATACAGTTTCAACATCATAAAATACAGCCTCCACCCAGTTTGAGACAGAGCCAGTGGCTGTAGGGTGACACCTGGCAAAGCCAGGTGGAGAAGGAGAGAAAAAGAGAAGACAAAAACAAGCTCCTGTTACAGGCAGGCGAGTTTTTGCCTTTCCCCACAAGTCAGTGTGCAAGCTCTTCTTCCCCCTATCTAACTGCAGAGTCCTTACCTGCTGCTGAAGGGTCCTTTGCATTTACTGCTGCTATCACTTGTCTCTCTTAAAAGTCTCATAACAAAGGGCATTGTTCTCAAAGTTAGTTACTTTTTGCACTGTGTGATAGTGGATCATTTTATTGTTAAGAACTAAGAGTTTCAAGTTGCTGAAGCATATTGCAGAACCTGCATGAAGAAATACTGCATTCCCCTGGCACAAATTACATCCCATTTTCAGCTGTAGTCAGTTGAGATGCACTTTAATTTCACTGCCTTTGAGAAATGGGATGGAATATCCTTCACTAACCTTGTCCTGGTAGACTTATGGAGAAAGACTTGGTCCCTCTCTTCCTGGAGGTGGCAATCAGTTCAGATACAATGTCTGATTCAAAGAGGTCCTTCTGGAGAAGCCTCTGCTGTCTCCTACAACAGGGGTAGTTCTGCAGCTGCTTTCACAAACCCCCACTTTCACAAATCCTCACTAAGAAAATCACTGAAGGCAAGAAGATGAAGGGAAGAGCTAGACACCTTTTGCAGGTGTTCTCAGAAGGTGGAGGAGGCTTTCAGGTCCTTATCATAGCGCTGAGGGTTAATATGTGTGTGTGTGTGCATGCATACATGAGCACAGGAAAGTATGTTTCTCGGGGAAACTGAAGAAATTGGCTCATTAGAAGAGGAAATCCTTATCCTCTTCTTTTATGTGCAACATCACAGTTGTCTGCAACTCATGCAAGGAAGAATAGAATCCACCTTGTTTTCCAAGTCATCTTGCGGTCTTTTTCCTTCTTAGAAGGCTATCTTGAAAAAAGGTACACTACCTCAGGCATTTCTGTCTTTAAATAACTCATACTTGCTGTTGGTATCATGCAGTAATCTTTCCAGTGTCACATACCACTGCTGATTTTACTACATAAACAACTGTTTGCCTTCTTTCCCTACCAGTAACCCAGGCTGATTGCTATGTATCACTGTGGCTGCCAACTGCAACGTGTGAAAAGTCTCGTACTAAAACTGTGAGAAACTCCAACAATCCAGTGTGGAATGAAACCTTCTACTTCAGGATCCAGAGTCAGGTCAAGGTAAGGAGCCAAAGTTGTCTGCTTGAAGCAGCCTGAAGATTTTGTGTATGGTGGATTCTATCTATGACCTGAACTGTGCCCAGGAACTGTTTCGGAGATGGCCCATGATAAGGGACTGTTCAAATTGTTTAACAGTAGAGACAACTGGGTTCCCATGCCTGTTCAACTGAGCTCTTTAGAAGGGCCAGAAACTGAGCTCAGTATTGGAGTTTTAGGGTAGCTAGAGACTCATACAAGTTAGTGCAAGATGGATACAGAATTTGGGAGTTAACTAAGCTATCATGAAGTATAGCCAATGTATTACTCACATTGCAGCAATTAAAATGAACTAGGGAAGAATGAATATTCAATTTACAATATGTTTGTCCAAAGGGGAATTATTCTTGATTTCTCCACTTTTCTCATCAAGCACATGCCCAATACCCCATCTTCCCTAGACTTACTGACATGCAGAATGTAGGTACTATAAAAAGCACTTCTTTCTCTTTTCCCAGAACGTGCTGGAGCTGACAGTGTATGATGAGGATTTTGTTACTCCAGATGACCATCTCCTCTGTGCCCTCTTTGACACTGCTAAACTTCCAATAGAAAGAACAGTGCTCCTGTATTTTAAGCCCAGCCCACAGGTGAGAGCAAAAAATAAAGCAACTAAGAAACTAGTGGAGAGTTATGCAACGTATTCAAAATCTTGGGGTTAGCCTTTTGAATCTGCCATGGATGACTTATCCTAGTAATGAATTTCTGCTCAAAATATAAACACAAAAAATGCGGTAAAAATCTGGATTTGACAGCCTGAGTGCCTCCTCCTAGTATTTTTATAAATTATAATAAAATATATTAAGGTCCTTTCCAACCCTAACTATTCTATGATTCTGTGATTCTATATGACTGAAACAGTGCAGGAGGTAGGGGAGGGATCTGACTGTGAGCTACCTCTGTGCAGCACCAAGGCTGCATAGCTGCTGCAGGGTGAATAATCTGTAAATATTTTTTCCATGTTAATTACATTCCATGTGATTAGACCTACTTTCATTTCATTATATCTACTTTCATCCCAGAGGCAAAGCTCTATGTATCCCAGGGCTGTCCTCTGCAGTGACACCTCAGCTAGAACTGAGCCTGATGACTTGTCTATGACAGTTGGTGCGCTTTTGGAGCTCTGGAAGACTGATTTACTCTGTTTCTTAGTTTCCTATCTATAAAATAAGAAGACTTTTGACTCCCTTTGAGATCTGTCTCCCTTTGAGATCAGTGAAATATCTTCCATGCACCTTCTTGATACCATAGGTCAATTGGTTTTGGTACCCAAACTAGGTCACCCACTAGCTCATATATATAGGCACTGGCTTACTAGGTTGCAAAACTGTAAGTGAATCACTATATAATGCCAATCTCTGTGTATTATGTTACAGTTATGGCTGGAAAGTACCTTTAGCTTCCAAACTAATAACAATGACAGTAAGTTAAAACAAGATACTGTCAGGAATAGTTGGGAGAAGAAGGTAGGATTCAGAAGACAAAGCAAGTTCCAGCAAGTTCAGCAGCACCTTCACACTAAGAGATAAAAGTACAGGTTGTTTTGATGATATCTTAGAGAAACAAATTGCTGAGGAAGGAATCATTAAACTATCTGGTTTGAGATGTTGTTTCAGACCTTCCAGTCTGAAATATTTATTACAGCCTGAGCACTGCAAACAATTACTTCAGTATTGTGTACCAGGGTTAAGAGAAGGGAGAAAGCATTATGTAGCTACTTCATCTGATTTCTTGGTTTTGCTTTCAGGCTACGGAGGAGCTAGAGGTTGAATTCAAATTGGAGGCTGCGTAAGTGATACACACATTATTTTTAAAAATGCAAAAAATCATTAAATGCTAAACCAAAGAAACAGCATTAGAAGTCACACATTGTGGGGTTTCTGTAAAAAAGTGTCAGGCTTCTCTTACATCACTACTGCATTCAAAGACACCCGGCTGATCTCTCCAGTGAGCTTGTTCTGCAGTTTAGTTGTTTCTGAAGGTGCACCTCCCAGCATTGTCTCTTCTATCCACAATGTCAAGTTTGTCAACTTGTGGACATTTCAGAAGACTTTCTGTGTGTGAGTGCGTGCATGTCTATCAATTTTTCCATGCCTCTTTTAGCTTATGCACTGGACAGACTCCTTATGTTGAGCCATCTTGGTTAGGTTTGCAGCGTATCTCTGACTCTTCAATTTTCCCTTACAGCACTGTTTTGGTTCTAGTAATTCTGTTCTCTTTATGCCTAACACACTGACAATGTGCAGAACTTTTTGTCCACCATTGTCATCCTGCCATCCATATGACTCAGTATTTTTGTCTCTGCTGCCATACGGTAACCAAAACATGGCAGAAATAAAGTGACCAGCCTAAGGTCAGCCCTAATTCTAGCCAAGAGCCAAGACCAGAATTCAAGTCACTCCACATCATCTCCTGACTTCACCTGGAAGATCTGGAAAGCTTTTTTCCCGTGTGTTTGATACCCACTGTTCTGTGCCCTCTTAATTGTATTTGCATACCAACATATAAATAGAACTGGGCTTCCCAAAAGGGTCATGCTGGCCTATAAGCATGTTACAGCTAAGTTACATGTACTTTACATGTTCTAGTAAGGGGAAGAACTTGACTGCCTAATCACAGATTCCAGTTTAGATGATCATGAGATTTCACTGCAAAAAGTAGCTATAATGCACATTGCTCAGCTTTGTAACAGAGGCAAGTCCCGTCAGAGCAGTGTTCAGTCCAAGCAAGCATGGAAAGGAGCTTGTTGCATACTTTCTGGGGTCCCTCTGGCTGTCGTTCTTCAGGGGGACAGGGGACAAAGGGAAACACCCTGGGCAAGGATGCGTGAGCATTTGTTTCATCTAAAAAAATGCATGTTTTTCATTTTGTTTCCCAGTTCTGGTCCTCATGAAACCATTGCTACCAATGGAGTGCTGGTGGTATGTGTCTTTTTCCCAAGAAATTCTCTCTAAGCATTTCCTTAATATTAATGGGAAAGGAAGGTGGGGGTTACAGAAGCCAGTAGATCAGTTCTTTCCCTTTTTGTCCCTCTTTCCTATGTATATGCTTTGAAACTGGGATATTTTATTGCCCTATTTGTTGATGATATCCCGTTATTTCCCATTTGTCCAAATTGTGTATCATTGTAGCTGGAGGATGCTCTACAACTTCCAAAGCTTTTCCTTTTTATTAGTGAGTGGCTATTGGGCAAAAGCCCAAAAAATGCCAGGGGATTATGCATTTTGGGTAATTAGACACATCCAAAAGCTGAGTGATTGACAGTTCTCAGTAACAAGGTTGGGCTGTGATGATCTTTCTCACAGATTCCTGCTCTCTGCCTTTTACAGTGTCGTGAACTATGCTGCTTGGAAGTTGAAGTGGCAGAGAAAATGCAGCAAAAATCAAGTAAGGTTATTGCTTTGTTATCTATTTACCAATAACTGCATGATTACAGATGAGATGATGCCTTTTTTTATATGATGTATTAGTGGAATAAATAGTATTTATAGCATTAAGTGCAGTTAACACCAGGTAGATACATTAGATTATTACAGACTTCAATGACTGTATCTCATACTCCCTTAGGTGTATGAAAACCTACAGGCATTAAAGTTGAAATCCTAGATCTATATAACAGCGAGAACATTGGGTTCCTTTTATGAAAATAGCATCTCCTTTGCTCTTTTCTCTTTGCTGCCAGTGCTCCCTTCAGAGCCCTTTCCACTAGACAAAGCTGTGATCCAAAATCTACAGCTCTGCTAAATGCACCCCACTTTTAATCAAGCCAACACACATTTCTCACTAATTTTTTTCTGCTTGTTTAGAGAAAGAGCTTTCTCTCACTGTGAAGGGCTCCTTTGAGGGAACACAGGATATCACACTGGGTCCTGATGGAGCAGCCAGCCCGTCGGGTCCCACCAAATTCCACTATATCAAGTATGCAGAGCCAACACTGGATGTCATGTTGCCAAAGAAGAGACGCTACCACCCTGTATGTTGGCCTTAATAATGAACTGACCATGAGTACCAGTCTAGAATGTGGGAGGAGGGGGAGAGGGTAAAGCCATTACTGTTTTTGTCCTAAAGCATGTTGTTTTCCCAGTGGAGCTGTAAGTACACTACAGAGACAGGCTCCCCAGCCGTGATGCTGAATTCATTGCCCATGGGAAGGCAAACAACCATTGCAGAGGTGAGCATCACTTCCAGCTGTTAGGAATAAAAGGTCACTCAAGTAGTAAGCATTCCCCATAATATTGTCCCAGATAGATGATAAGAGAGTCAGAAATGTTAGATTTTTTTTCCTCAGACCTTTAACAGATAGGAGCTTTGTTTATCCAACTGTTTTATCCCAGAAGCAGGTTGTCCTTCCATTAGTCTTGTCCTGGGTTCAGCCAGGATAAGACTAATGTGCCAGTAGTGAATACAGAGACCAACTAGCATGTCAGAACATATGATGATTCCTTCACTTCATCTCTCCCTGTTTACACAAAGACTCACTGATCTTTTCTTAGGGTCCAAATGGAAAGTTGCTCCTTGGACACAAGATAGTAAAAAGTCAGTAAAATTTCCCGTAGCAAACCATGTGCCTAAAAGGACAATGTTTTAAAGTATATTGAAAATACTAGACATAGCATATGGATTTTGGAGAATGTAATAAGAATATTGCTTGAAATAGATGCATGTGCTTTACAATTTTGAATGAAATTAATAGAAAAGAAAGATCCTTACTATATAAAAAAATGTTTCTGATACAGGCATCCAGATTATTAGGGCCAATCTTGTCCAAATATTAGTTACGAGTAGGAGAACGTTGGATTTCAGGGTCATTAAAACATCCTCTCAGACCAGAGAGTGTTTTGTCGGTTAATATGAAGGTTGCAATAATAATATTAAGACAGGATGAAGTCTTGGCAGAAGCAAATGCAGACTTGCAGTCTCTTCACTGTGAGACTGTGGCCAGGATGTCAAAGATCTGCTCTGTATTAGAACATGAAGAACGGGAAATGTATAAAAAATGTTATTTCAGGATGCTGAAGAACGCTTGTGAATAACACAGGAAATGGGACTTACTACATGAGTCTCAGGAACCTCTTTTACCAAGATTGTTAATGGCTTCTACAGCCTGGAAGCATTTTGGGATCTGTTAGTAGGGATGTTCCGCTGAGGATAAGTGAATGCTTTTGGAAATACGTGTCATGATCTCAGACCTTTAAGTTTGGGGTTGTCAGACTTTGCTGGGATCTAAATCAAGCTCTGACCCCAAGACAGAAAGGGAAGAAAGGTATTTTAAAATTAAAACTAAAAAAACCCAACAAAACAAAACAAAACCCTAAAATATTTAAAAAATTGCAGTACATATTCTTGTTTTCCAGGAGAAAAGATTTGACTTGAATGTGACAGCACAAAGCTGGTAAGAGATTTTTTATCCCTAAAGACTTGGGTTACAGATTTTGATACCGTTTTAGCCACATGGAAATGACATGAGTAGACTGTATTGGAAAACTAGAACCTGCTTTTAATAAAACATCAAATGCATGCATAATATATTACAGATTTCACTTTAATCAACAAATGTTGGCAAACATACATTTACTTTAGCATTATCGCTTCCCTTCTGACCACAGAATATTGTTTTTAGAAAATGTCAGTCTCTGAAATTCACAAGAAGACTGAAGCTAACTAAAAAAGAGGAGACAGGAGTAAACATTAAACTTGATCAGAAATTGTGAACATGAATTTTTTCTTAACTGTCAGTATTCAGTAGTGATAAACCTTGTATTGTGCTAAGTCCAGTTATACTGTACATTGAGTAGTAACCAAGGTAGACAATGTGGCTAGTGATTCCATATCTGTAGACATGCTGATTGATACACATCAGTGAATATCACATTGCCTGTAGCTATACGCAACACACCGAACTGGGCAAGCTTGCTTATTTGTTTGTTTGTTTGTTTATTTCAATGTCCAAATAAAAGGGGGAAATAGCTTCATTTTAAATTCAAAGTTTTCTATCATTCATTTCAGAAAGCAAGTGATCTATGACAACGGGAAAACCAATGTTTTTCCAGGACAGGAAAAATGCTTCTTGCTTATTTATTTTACTTTCAGAGACCTTTAAAAGCAGTTTGTTTGTGCCTTTATTTACAGTGGAAACTGGCCTTTCCTGCTCCACCTAACTTTATTCTCCTTGCATGTCTTCATATACAAATATCTTGTAATCATTTGGCTGATTTTATCCAAATCTTATGGTGGAGAAATCTCATAAAAATGTTTACTGGTTTCAATGAAATTATGACCTCAGTAGTAGACAGAAGTTCTGTCGCTGAAAGAAAGGCAACCCGCTGCCATTTACAATGCCTGTCCAGGTCTAGCTAGCCAACCAGGAAGTCCATGGGTAGCTCTGGCCTGAAGACATCAATGGCAGACATCTTGCCCATTGATGTCACATAGGCACAGGGAAGGAAGAGGAGAGAGATTAGTGAATGGAAGAGTATAAATGCTACGGGAATAAGGTACAACAGTGAAGTTTTAAGGAATGATGTTAAACTATGAAATTTATGTAAATGAACTATTTTTCTGATGATTATTATCATAGAAATCATAGAAAGCATAGAATAGAAATCATAGAATAGTTAGGGTTGGAAAGGACCTTAATAAATTATGCTTTACAATTTTTGAGTCGAGGGTGATGTGCAATGCAATTGCTAGTGTGGACCCATGAGACAACCTGTGCAAGTGCAGACAGACCAGAGCAGTGGAGGTGAAATCCTGCCCCACTAACCTCAGTGACCCATTTCCATCCATCCATCCAGGGGCTGGATGCCACCCAGGTCATCCCTCCAGTGTGCAGGATTACGGGGCCACCCGTGCCTGGCTGGCGGGAGGATGGGTTTCCTCCGCAGGGACGCTCACCACTAGAGGGGGATGTGTTCCCACTGGAGCTGCTCAAAACGAGACCACGTTGGAAATGCCAACATTTGAAAACTGGGTTTTGGTTTAGATTTAGAATGTGAAAATACCCCCTGAAATGGGAATCAACGCAATCAGTTCTGACCATTTGCACAGATTTTCTATATTTGCAATTCTTTTGCTTTTAGAATTTTCATTTCAATTTTTTTTTTTTTTCCATTTGTAAATACTACACATTGTTTCTTCATCCATGAATAGTAGCAGGGTATAACACCATTAGCTAAGCTTTCTAACTGAAATAACTTTTCTTACTCTTAAAAATAGCGACAATATTTTCTCTTGCTCCTATCACCTTGTATCAGCCTGTTTGAAGGGAAGGGTGCTGTACATTACCTTTGATCAAAGTTGTAAAATTGATATGGGTGTGTTAATATGTAAAACGTGCCTGTTTTTATCTTAGTAATTGTTCATGCCACCGAGACCTGGACATGCGCTTTGGGTTTGACTTATGTTCAGAGGAGATGACTTTCCTGAGAAAAAGGAAGAGATATGTAGCAAGTGCTCTGAAAAATGTCTTTCACCTACAACAGGATCTGGAGGATTGTGAAGTAAGTGTGAAGTGGAAGGGTGTAGATCTTGAATTTCTAGTGCCTTCATGTATTCTTATAGATGAGCCATCAGCAAAATGGACCACGTGTCTTGTGCGAGTACAAGCTTGTCCATTTGTGTTAAGTACATTTGCTTCTGCTGACAAGATTTGTTATTGCAAGAAAAGCTAGCTGCAGAAATTGCATTCTTCATGGCTGTCAAATTGGAATTTGTCAGATTTGAGGTGCGTTCATCCCTGCCATCATATTCTATAGCTGGCTTAGTTCAGAAATACCTTGTATTAAATACATTGCGTGATAAAGATTTCTTGTTCAAATTTCATCATTTTGTGAGAGTTTAGGATAAACATCTGAGTGCTTCTTAGGGTATCTTCCCTTTCTTGCAGTTTCAAAATTCCTTCAAATCAATATCATTTATTTTAAAGTAACTTCATTATACTGAAAAATAACAGCATTGATGAAGGTGGCTTAACACTGGCTGTGGACTGAGGGTGTTTCGTCATGGAGTTGATGTGGATTTTCATACAGTAGTAGTAGATGTGTGAAATAAGGAAAAAGTGGCAAAGGAGTGGGAAATGTAGAGAAAATGTATTGTTGCCTCCACAGAAGGGTTTCTTCTCATTCATCCATACCCCTATTTTTCATAGAGATAGGCAAGAACCTAGGTTTGGGTTAATCGCCAAAATCATGTTTATCCAAAGGGAAGCAGCAGTAGCAGTCACTGCTTGGTTTTGGAGCCTTTCTTTCTGAAAAGGGACCAATGCTCTGAGTCAGGACCTGGACTGGGTGTGGTGGTCAGTCCCCGTTGCAGTCCAGGATGCAATTTTGAACACTGTTGGTGTGAATGTCCCATCCTCCTCTGCCCAACAGGTCCCCGTTGTGGCTATCATCACGACAGGTGGAGGACTGAAATCAATGACAGGACTATATGGCAGCCTCATGGGACTCAAGAAATTAAATCTGCTTGACTGCATAACATACATCAGCGGGCTGTCTGGCACCACATGGTAAGCCAGCTTGTGCAGGGGGTTTGACCAGGTCTTTTGAGGGTGACACTGCTGCAGAGAGGAGCTTCTGAAAACAGACAAGATCAGATTTTCTTCAAACATTGTAGAAACAAGCCACTGAATATTAGCTTGATCTGATGCACCAACCTTTTATTATCAATTCTTAACAAGTAAGAAAGGTTGGTAAAATAGAGGCTAGTATTAAAATAAAGCATACCATGAGATTAACACTAAATGACACAAAGCCAAGAGGCAGCGGTTGGTCTGAACTGACTTATGGTTCTTAGAAAATAAACAAAGAAAATTAATAATAATTTTCTGCCTAGTTCGTGATTCAGAAATGTACCTATGTTCACACCTGGCAATTTTATCCCTTACGCTACTGCTAAAAAATAAAATATAAACATAAAAAAATATCCTTCAGGGCCATGTGTAAAACAGTCATAGAAACTCTGGAGTGCTCATTCTGCTGGATAGAGCAGCAAAACCAGGGGATGTAAGAGCAGAAATGAATCCTTAAATGTAAACCTCTGTCCCAAAAAGCACAAAAGATCAAGTCATTTTTTACTTGTTTTGACTTTTCCTGTATGTATTATCTTTCTTCAGGACCATGGCCAACTTATACAGAGATGCCTACTGGTCACAGAAGGACCTAGACTCACATATTGGTGAAGCCCAGAAACAAGCGACCAAATGCAAGATGGGCTGTTTCTCTATGGATCGTATGAAATACTACAACAAGCAGCTTTGTCAGCGCAAAGAAGAGGGATACAGGACATCATTCATAGATCTCTGGGGGCTCATGATTGAGTACTTGCTGAATGATGGGGTATGATGTACTTTTCATTTCTTAGAGAACCATGGATTTTTCTCTTTGTTAGTGGAGAGGAAACCAGCCTGTCCTTTCAGAGAACATACCTCAAAACAGAGTAGAGTTGTTCATGACAACAAACTTGCACATTTTTTTATTATTGTTAATAGTCTGCCTAGGGAGAAATGCATCCTGTATGCTAACAAAACTGATTGTGGATGCAGCCGTTTGAACTGTGGCTGGTATTTAACTAGCAGTGGAGGCAATCTTGGGCCATTTGCCTAAGATGCAGATTACACATGCAAAAAGAGTTCATGATGAACTGTAGAGTAAACTCAACAGTGTGAAAACTAAAGCAAGCATAAAACAACTAGAATGCTTGGTGATTTTCACCTACTGGCAGGTAACTTGATCTGCAGGTACACTGGAAGCAAGAGTGTATTTTACTTCTGCTGACAAGGACTGCTCAGACAGTAGCTGGTTTAAGTGACTTATTTTATATGCAATTACAAGTTTGCTTTTCTGTTATTTGAAGTGGTTTCTTCCCTTACAGTACAGCAGTCCTCTCCCTCTTCTCTCCAGATGGACCACAGTTCAAGCATGTGTGCTTTGGCAGTTGGGAAGTGGGAAGGGACAAGCTGTTGAGGATTGAAGTGTCCTTCAGTGGGGGCAGAAAAGCTGCAGTTGTTCAGCCATTCATTTGGATGTAGTTAATTATTTTTATATAATTACTTATATAGTATAATATATATATATAAACAGAAAATAAATGCATACAGAGAATCCTATATATTAAACAAAGGTAGAAGCTGAATAGCTGCCTCTCTTAATCTCAGCTAGATGAGGTCTCCCTCCTAATCTAGCCAAATATCTTTCCCTTTGAGCAGTGCTGACTACTGCTGTATAACCATTAGCCTCTCCCTGAACTGTCAGAACAAGCTGCTTTTAAATGTATCAGCAGTTCATGAGACTTCATGTTTTTTTACAAACCTCTTCAATGAGAATATGCTTTTCCAGAAAAGGTGGGTGGGATGCAAATAATTTGCTGGCCAATTCCAGTTCCTTTGCAAGTCAGGACTGCGATAGCTGTTGTGTACTATCAAAGGAAACTCATTGCTGACATACTCGAGGGCTTCCTTCAGGCCCTGGAGAGCAAGGACTGCTCACTACATCCCTCATTCTATTGAGCATCTTGCCCCTTCTCCTGCTTTCCAGAGCAGTACATTGTAGTACATATAGTCATGTACACAGAAGTAGTTTTCCCTCCCCTTGTCTCTTTGTGAACCCTTACCCAGTCGGGACAGACCCTGGGAAACTGGTCTGTCACAGACTGATGGGTGCCTGCAGTGCTTTGTGCAATGGAGCTGCTATGGTATGCCCTGTGTGCTGGGGGCAGAGACCCACTTGGCTCCCCCAGCACCATCGAATTCACCATGTAGTCTCCATCTCTTCTCACATAACTGCTTTTTGTCAAAACCAGAAAGACCCTCACAAACTTTCAGAACAGCAAGAAGCACTGTGTGATGGCCAGAACCCACTGCCCATCTATGTGTCAGTCAATGTCAGGGACAGCTACAGCACCAACGATTTCAAAGGTAAGACTGATGTTTCAGATCCTGTGGGGTTAAAACTGGAAAATGGATTCCTGTGATTCACTCTTCTCTGCTTGGTATCACTTGGAGAAAACAGTCCTGGTGTGTTAGTAGATTTTTGAGAAATAACCACCATTTCTATGCCTTACAATTTTAACACAAGAGCTTTTTGAGGTCAGCATTTCACTGTCTAGACATACACAGTGGAAATCCTGCCAGAAAGGCCATTTTTGAAATATTATCTGATGCATCTAAAATAAAAAGTATTGGAATTGCCTGAGAATTAAATACCACTTTTGTCAATGCCCAGTTATATTTCCAATATGAAGAAAGACTTCATAGTTATGGTAAAGTTTGGGAAAGCATCCAGCCTTCCAACTGAGTCCTTTTCTCGTTGTTCTGGTTATTTCTTTTTTTGCATGAGGAGAAGCAACTGGAGGAGGAGAAGAGGCAAAGAAGAAATACAGATCAGATTTTTCCTGATTGAGGAGAAAAGATAAACCACTTCTGAACAAAAAGGAAATTATGGCCCATGACCTTTCTGTCCCAGTCTTTGCTCACACTGCAGTTATATCATAGAATCATAGAATGGTTGGGGTGGGAAAGGGCCTTAAGATTAGACAACTGGACTTCACTTGAGGAGGGTATCCAAGGAAGACAAGACCAAGTTCTGTCTTCCATAGTACTACACATTAAGAGTATAATTGGCCTCTTTATAACAAAGTGATTTTTGAATAGCTGAGCTTCTGTCTGCACATAACCAAATTATTCAAGGGAAGTTAAATTAACTGTACTAATAACAGTGGCATAACCTTGTGCACGCTGGTGAACCTTGGAGTGGTGCATACACGAAGAGTGTGTAAGAACTGGAGCCTTTCTGTGCTCCTGGCACAGAGCATGAGCAGCATAACTTACCATGAGCAGCATAACTGTTCGTGCCCCCCCATTGTCACAGTGCCTCAGCTCAGCTGCCTGGCCCTGCAAAGCAAAGCTTGGCAAATCATAGAATGGTTAGGGTTGGAAAGGACTTTAAGATCATCAAGTTCCAACCCCCCTGCCATGGGCAGGGACACCTCGCACTAAACCGTATCACTCAAGGCCTCGTCCAACCTGGCCTTGAACACTGCCAGGGATGGGGCATTCACAACCTCTCTGGGCAACCCATTCCAGTGCCTCACCACCCTAACAGGAAAGAATTTCCTCCTTATATCCAATCTAAACTTCCCCTGTTTAAGTTTTAACCCATTATCCCTTGTCCTGTCACTACAGTCCCTAATGAAGAGTCCATCCGCAGAATGCCTATAGGCCCCAGTGCAGCAGAGCGAACAGAAATCAGACCAATGTATGCCTTAGCTGCCCCTCTTTCCACACGCACCTGAGAGCCTTCTAAGTGTTCTGTTGTGGCTGTATTGCAGAGTGGGTGGAATTCACTCCCTACGAGGTGGGACTTCCTAAGTATGGCGCATTCATCCGCACAGAGCATTTCGGAAGCGAGTTCTTCATGGGACGCTTGTTGAAAAAGCTCCCCGAGTCCCGGATCTGCTACCTGCAAGGTGATGTATTGCATTGTCCTGGTAAGGAGGTGCTTTGGAGGGGTGTAATAATGTTAACTAGAGGGTGGATATTTCTGGTCTAAGGTACTGAACGCTGCAATGATAGCACCTGCCAGCAAATGGCGGTGTGCTGCAGTTTGTCCAAAAGAATACAGTGAAAAATCCTACATCTTTTATTTTTTTTTTTTTCAGTTTCTTGTGACTGTCCTGGTATATACATTTTTTTTTTTTTTTAACGTTAGAGATGGAATATTCCTTTGATTCCTCTCTGAATGCATTCCAACAAATTTTGAGAAATCAGGAAACCTGCAGCTATGCTTTCACTGTGAGGTTTAGCTTCAACTCCACACACAGAACCCCATCCACTAAAGATGTAGGCTGCCCAGGACAAAAAAGGAGACCAGAAGCGAAGGGTCTCTGAACCTCTCGGGTCAGTCCCTGACTTGTACTCATGGGTTGTGTATGAAAGTAATAATATCCCTTTACCAAGGAGTCAATCACTGGGAAGTGAACACAGAGCAGTGTGAATTTGGTTTCAGTCATCTCATCTTACACTTGTGCTGCTTAGAAGCTCCTTGGTTTCAGCTGTGCTGAATAGTCCATCATTCCAAGGAGTATCTTTAAGATACTACCTCTTAGGCTGGCCTTTCTTACCTGGCCCATTAGTGGGAAATTCATTTTTTATATACTTTGTATGCTCTACTGACTTCTGTGCCCTTGAAAATTAAGTCTAATTGTGTTAGACTAATCAGAACACATATTTATATTTACAATGGTACATGAAATGGTGGCATTGTGTTTTATCAACAAAGGCACCAGTTTTCCTTGTGAGGAGGCAGAGAGGGGCAATCCTGAATGTAGAAAAGAGTGCACAGTGGAGCAGGAGCCCACTGCATCTGTGAGCAGCACACGCTGTGGCATGAGATCTGTTCAAGAGCCAGATCATTCTGCTGTGGAAGAGTTCCGGGTGCGTGAAAGCTGACCAGAGATGTGCAGAAAAAGAAGCTGCAGTAAGGAAGGCAGGGGTAGAGAGGATATTTTTGTGATGTCTGCATTATCTGAGCTCTTCTTTTGCTTCTTGAGGGAGTGTTTTTTTCTCATTTACTTCTCTCCCATTCTCTCTCTACTGTGCAGCAGAGCCATGCAGTAGATTAGGTGCAGAGCTTACAGCAGCATGGCCTGAACCAATGCCATAGAAAGTTAAGAGGAATTTAACACCTCAAAAGTTTAGAAATGTTTCAATTAGACTCATTTAAAAATTAATCCAGGTGAGAATAGAAGGGAGAAAAACAGCTTCTTGTTAGAACGTGTCCTTGTGTTCACTAATCCTTTTACAGGTATGTGGAGCAGTATATTTTCTGTGAACCTATTACAAATATGGGGATTGTCCCACAGTTCAGAGGACTTCTGGAAGAGATGGACACAAGACAGAATAGAAGAAGTCGGTGAGATATTATTAAGCCTTTCATTTGT
The DNA here is from genome assembly GCF_033783945.1 of Neopsephotus bourkii. Lineage (NCBI taxonomy): Eukaryota > Metazoa > Chordata > Aves > Psittaciformes > Psittacidae > Neopsephotus > Neopsephotus bourkii. The sequence continues at coordinate 12,867,143 of NW_026902298.1, read as the reverse complement.
GGTCACTTATTCTTCTGATGCCTTTTGGTATCACCCTATTAACTATGATGAAGTCAGCATCATTGGATCCTCCTAAGAGATAGTGATTTCCCCTCCCACCAGAAAGACTAAGAGGAAGAGGATAATCAGGGAAATGCTGGTCTAATTACTGGACTTATTAAAACCCTACTGATTAAAAAGCTCTGTCCTTAAGAGAATGCTTTAGTGGGGTCACACATTTCTCAGGAAGTGTTTTGGCATTGCACAGTCTCACTCAGCCATACAGAACCTAGAAGCAGTGGTAGAGAATAAAGCTATTTTTACTGCCTGTGCAGAGAAGAAACCAGAATATCAATCACTTAATATTTCCTGGGTTTTTATTTTATTACTGAATACATGAATTAGTTATTTGGATTCATCTTGGTGAAAAGATAAATGAGGCCCAGAGGGTATTTTCTGAAGCAATATAGAAACCATGGGTTTATTGCTAAATCATTTAATGTGATAGTAACTGCAATTACAGACATCCTGAAAATAAAGACATACATCTGCGTAATCACAGAAACCACCAACTCTTTCCTGCTGCATTGTCAGCCAGCCACTTGTTCTGGCAAAGCAGGTTGTGATTTCAAGAAACCACACCTTGGGCCATTTCTACTTTTCACCCACATATGCTGCCATGTAGCCACCTTGTAGTCTTTAAATATGAATGTATGCCCCAGGTTTTCCTGGGATGCTGACATTCTACTGATTAAGCATACACTCATGTAGCCATTGGTGATTATCAGATGGAAGCTGTCACTTTTGAAATAAATCCTGTTGTTGCCCGTCTGACTAAGTGGGAGCATGTGTTTCATCCCCATTTTCTCCATGCTTGCCTCTGTTTCCTGATATCTTCTTGTGAGGATGTGTAACTTTCTGACAGGACACGCTCTGAATCCCTTAATTTCCTTAGAGGTGTCCCTTTAAAGACTGCTTCTGATGAACTGTTTTGAGGCCAAAACTTAAGACCATCAGCATACCTCTGTCCAGCAGCCACACATCTTCATAGCAGTTTTTGTGTATTAATCATCCCAGAACAACCTCTGAGATCTCCTATGCACCAAGACATTCAGAAATGCACATCAGTTAACAACTGGTTCACCATTTTTTCTCCCCTCCTCTAGATGAAGACCCAGTGTTGCCTACAAGACCACACGAGCTGAGGACTCGCATGTACACTCCTCCTGGCCCCCTGTCCAGCGCCCTTCGGGGAGCATTGACCGACCGCTTCTCCGTGGCCCAGCACCACAACTTCCTGAAGGGCTACCAGCTGCATAACAACTACATGGAGAATGAACACTTCTGTCGATGGAAAGGTAATGGGGACTTATATTTAACAGGCATCATTTTCAGGTGATTTAGGGGAGGGGAATTTAGGAAGGAACCCTGTCAGGCTTTGCAGGGAAATAAAAGTGTCTGAAAGAACATTACTTTTCTGAATGGAGAGATGAGATTAAGACTTCATTCTTACGTATTTCAGACTTAAATGAAGACTTATGATATAAGGATGTGTTTATGTGTTTTAGCTGAGATCTCTGTGGTCCAGACTGAGAGGGTAGGCTTGCAGGTGACGGAGCCAAATTTAAAGCAGCAAATAGTAAAGTGAACATGGAAGAAAGCTTTATTTGGAAAGACTATGCCTCTACCTTCATTTGCAACTGGGATATCCCAGAAAATATAACCTATGAGAGAAAGCTGGAAAGGGATGGGGCTTTGTAGTCCAAAAAAGGGGGGGGGAGGCAAACACAAAAAGGGATGGGGATATTGTGTTCTACAAATCAGTAATGGATAAAAGGTGAAACAATGATTGAAATGAAGAAGGGCAGGTTTAAGTTATGTATTAGTAGTTTACTGGCCCTAATGAATATGACAAGTTACTGGAATTTCTTGCCTGGAAACTCAACATAGAGGATTTTTCAGAACAGGAATTTAGGTGGCATTTTGCAGTCCCTCCCATGTCTATTTCACAATGCAATAGTATGGCAATTAAACTGAACAGGCCACTGGGACAGTCAGTTCCACCTTTCATTTCTTTTTCCAGTCAAAATACCTCCAGATCATTTCTTATTCCAAGAAATATTTTCCTTTTAGACACTGTGTTAGACTCACGTCCTAACCAGCTGATGGAAAACTCTGATCTCCTGGGCATGATAGATGCTGGATTTTTCATCAATACCAGCAGTCCACCACTTTTAAGGCCACAGAGGGAAGTGGATGTCATCATATATTTAAGTTATACTACTGGATCACATACATCGGTGAGGAGGATGTTGTTATTACCCTTTCTTGTTTCTCCTTGTGAATGTCTAGGCTGTAGTGCCTAGAACTGCTAGTTATTTTGACTGTTCAGTTTTTAACTGCTGCATTCCCCTACATTTTTCACTGTAGTGATTAACACTGTTCCTATTTCTTCCTGCCATCCCTGCAGTCTCTCTTGCTGGTTTATGAACATGTTGAATGTTCATTATTCAAGAGGATATCAGAGTGGTCATTTCCAGATTGATGGGAAAAGCCTTTTCTGGTTTATGCTGAATTAAACAGGTTTCCAGACCATGCATAGGAGTATGAATAAGGATGAGGAAGTAATTAATCCTGACTTTTCATTTCAGCCTCATACATTTTCTAGATTAGTCTTATGAAGGAAACCAGATGCAATTTTAAGTGCTTTAGTAGATATTGTTTCCTATTTGATAGCATCCACTATGAAATAATGGAGAGTGAATACACAGTACATAGTAGGGAACGATATTGTATTAAACATTCCAGGGAGCAGGTACAGTATAGCCCAGCATTTCAGACTTTCTCAATAAAATATTAATCTCAATTAACATTGTTAATGCCTACACAGGCAGAGACATGATTGCACATTCAAGCTTACCTTTTTTATCTCCTGGCTTCCAAGCATATAATAAGGTCCCTTAAACATTTTCTTACTGTATTGTCTTTTCTAATCAATTCTATACCATATATTTAAGCATGGGTTCATTCCTTTACTAAAAGTATATGATAAACTTCTGCAAATTGTTCCCATTTTTTAAAATGGCAGTGTCTTGGATGAATTCTGTAACTGAAATCACGTTTACAGCTTGTGATTAGCATTTTGGTTGCTATCTGTGGTAATTATGTGTAGAGTAACCCTTGATAAGAAGGTACCCTATGGATCTGAGTCACTAAGCCTTAATATCAGATAACAAGTTGGGGGCTTTAACACAACCAAATTGAATTCCAGTGCTGACCATTTTTGTTATCCTCCAGTCTCTAGATAAGGCATACAAATACTACTCAGAGCAGAAAATCCCATTCCCCAAAATTTCTTTGACTGATGAAGATAAGAAAAATCTGAAAGAGTGCTACATCTTCCAAGATTCAGATTTGCCAGGATGTCCGATTGTGATTTTTCTTCCCCTTGTGAATGATACTTTCCGAGAGTACAAAGCACCTGGTAAGCTACAAGCAGTGGCAAAATACTAAACAAAAGACACCTCTTCCTGCTTTCCTGACTCAGAGCCTTTTTCTCTGCTGCTGGCTGTCTTTGACACCTGGGTTCATGGGGGGGCACTTTAAGTAAACTTCTTTTCCCTGTCCCTGCCAAAGCTACTGTGTTCACTAATGTCAGTCTTGTGGCCCTACAAGGACAGACACAGCCCTTGTCTTCTGGATGGTGTTTACTTTCACCTCTTTCCCGTTTGTAGCATAAAGTGTTACTAGCTAGTGTTACTAGCTAATTGTAAAAGTTTCATGGGAAAAAGTATAGCTATCTCAGACTATTTTCCCCTGCATAGATTGTCTGTTGTTCAGGGAATTTCATTCTACACTTGAGGAAGCATAGAGTCACGTATGAATGGTGGGGGGGCAAGAACCTGGCTTTTAGGCTGAAGTCCTGTGTTGTCAAGATCAGTGTGTCTCCTTTATGTACAGTGTTGGTGCATGGGTCATTTTGCTCACTGTGTTGTGTTCAGGGCTTGTCATTCTTTTTCTGCCAGGCCACCTGCTTTGTATTCCTCTCCTTTATTATCAGTTACTAGTATGTATTTGCTTTTCTCCTTGGCAGCAGGGAGATAAAGGCTAAAATTCTGCTTTTAAGGAATTTGGTAGAAAAAGGAAATAGAAATGTTGGATGGATCCGGTGGCAGCACCCTGGGACTGCATTCAGGATTGCAGGAACTTTAAGTTTCTGTATGTTTCTTACTTCTTTCTCATAAATTCTATTCTGTTACTAGCAACTCACCTCCCTCAGCCAGAGAGGTCACAGCTGCTCAGGAAAAAGCCTGCAGTGCACTGGCTATTGGAGTACCCTTTCAGGTTGATATCCTTTACTGATCCATGGGTTTAATGAGGCAGATGTTTGAGTAAGCTGTAGATGACCATTGCAATGCCATCCCTCACTTCCTTCTTCCCTCATCATGTCAGACTCACAATGTTCTCTTGACCAGGGGTGGGGATACGTGACCTGTATTATTTGTGCATTTAAACCCTATAAACTTCCTTCCAGAGAAAAGTGCCCCTCTTTGGGCTGCTGTGGGCAGTCTGTCACTGACTGAGATAAACACCAACAGCAAATTCTCTTTCCCTGCAGGTGTCAAGCGCTGTTGCTCAGAGATGGAGGAAGGACAACTTGATTTGAACAGTCGTTTTTCCCCTTACTGCATGTTCTCGGTCAGGTACACAGATGAGAATTACCGAAGGCTGCTGAACCTCAGTGAATACAACATCCTGAACAACTCACAGATGATTATGCAGGCCTTGCAGATAGCGATGGAAAGGAGAAGACGAAATATGTGTTAATCACCCCTCCAACTGCCCCTATCTTCTCAGAGGAGTTTTTCATGCTCTAGGACAGAAGAGACATACAGTTTTGAACATTGGCTGTTCCACACTACAGAAAGAAACTACCCTAGGTGGCTCCGTGGTTTGTTGGAGTTTTTCTTCCATTCCCAAGAAGTGGCCTCTATAGGCAAAGACATTGCCTGGGACATTCTTACATATGCTTTGTTTGCTAAATTAAGGTTGTCTGTAGAACACTCTTTAACCCAAAATCCTTGTTAGATTTTTTAAATAGTGTTACTTTAAGACTAACTTATTATATTGTATGATATATAGGAAAATAATTTTTTAGCACCATAGTGCCACAGTGGTACAACCCAACCAACACACCTAGAAGCCGTAAGTAGAGAGTATAAACTTCTGCTCCCTACAATTCTTCTTTGTGGAACACAAGGTGCATCCAACCCTGGAAAATGAAGAAAACCTGAGAGACGACTAGAAGATGGCATTGGATCCCCAGGTCAACTCTGTTTCGCAAGTGTCCTAAAGAGCAGCTGCAGAGGTTGGAAGTGTAAGAGGGACAGTGTGTGCACATAGCCAGCCCCATGAATCATGTCCACCTCCTGGCCTCTCTTAGGCTATACATAGATGGGAAGGAGCTACTTAGGAGGAAGTGGTGTAAGTTTTTTTAAAGCGAAAGGTGTAATTTGGGCACATCAAAATTTCCTGTGAATTTATATCACAGGTTTGATTGTTTTGTGTTGAGCCAGTATATAAAAAAGTCAACAGTTTATTTTGAAGCTTTCAAAATAAAACACCCTGGATTTTTCTTCCCCAGTTGAGTTACTTCTTATATTAAATTTCCTTTCTTAAATTAAAAAGTGCTTGAAATGAAAATATTTTACTGCCAGTAGACAATGAAAACTTTGCTGTTTTACTCAATACAATTTGTTTAAATAGTTTAGGATGTATACTTACCAACAAAAATGCTTATTTGTTTAGTCCTGCCTGTTCAAAGTGTAGATAAACAGGAGTGAGTAGTCTGCAACAACTAAAACCATCTTAAAACAGTCTGGGCAGATGCTCCATGAGATCTAGCACAAAACCACCATTAACATTTGTTGTGGGTTTGCACTTTTAAACTTTCTTCATTTTTCCTTTTATGGAAAATGTCTTTTTTGAATTGTTGAACGTGTTGCGGGTGACCTGTAAAAATTATGAGCCCATAACAATCTTTGCATTGCAGGATCAAGTCGAATTGCCAATACACTTTTTTGTGAATGAGTTTTGTGTCCTAATGACAGCTGGTAAAATTCTGAACAGAGAGTCTATTCAGTGAAAAAAGAATAGTCCAGGATTAAAATAAACCAGGGAAAATGCTTGGGTAAGTTGAAACATTTCATGCTAATGTTCTATGAGACGTCTTTTTTTTTTTTTGAAACATAGCTTCTTTTTAATAGTTTGCCTACCTCGTCAGCCCAGGGAACCCAACCTGAAAATAACAGGTTTCATTTACAGTCAAATAACATGTTTGGCTCGGCGCAAAATGACATTGTGAGAATTTTCATTTTGTCAAGAAGCAATGACAAATTATCTCAACAAATTGGTTCACAATGACTTTTGCCAACACTTTTGTCATTTATGATGTCAGACCAAACCTTACTTTTTGTGCAACTCCAGCCTAATGTTACAAGCTTAAAGACCAGGGCATAAATAATAACATTTGAAACTCTTTATGTTTTGAATAAATACACACTTTTGGTGGGATTTTTTTTTTTTTTGGTAGTTTCACTAGTCATAATCAGAAATATGATGCTATGTGCTCTGCATATAACCTTGGGAATTGCCTCCATTTGAACCTGAAATCCCTGGTGTGAAAAAATAAACAGAGTTTGTGGCCATAAACTTGTACCACCTCCAGCTCTGAAGAAATGTTATTTACATGCAAATATTTTGTGTATACAATACTGGACAATAAAGGCTTGTTTGTGAAATGGTAATTTTGCCTTGCTCCACATATTCAGGCATTTCAGTAATACACTCCAGGTTCACAGTCTGTTCCTTGTTCCAGGAAAACAGAACTGTTGTTATCTCTGCAAAGAGCATAGAAAATATTTGCTGTGAGTGTCATGGATAAAGGAACGTCTCAGAAACAGATTCAAGGGTACAAAGTGAGCCATAGTGCCTTTCTGCCATAAGGGCTGTCTCTGGTGTGGATTGCCAATGTTACTTGTGAAAACGAGAGCTTTCTGGCCACTGGCACTGTGAGCAACAGTCTCAGAGCTCCAGTCCTGGTGGACAGTCTGGTTTATAGCTTAGCCCTCCAAGGAGTTGTCGTAATAAAGCATTGCATTTACCTATGACTGAAAGATGCCAAAGTTGCCAAGAGTTCTCTGTGACCTAATGAAAAATGCATTTCATTAAGCTACATAATTGCAGCTGGCACATGGAGGAACCATGCCATGTATGTAGACACAATTCCTCATGGTGCTGTGAAGTAACATACCCTATGGCAAAAACTCATTCTACCAAGTTGACTGTAATGACTGTTGATGCTATTTTGCACAGGAATGTGCAAAGGGGGCTGTGCTGTCTGGTAGCAACGTTTAACCAGTAAATTCCAGAATGCTTAGGGATTGGGTAACTTTTTGCTCATAGACAACTTACCAGGAGAGCAGGGAAGCCAAAGGTTTCCATTCCCTCAGAGATTTTGGTCTGTTACAACCTGCTAAACATATAAACAGTTTTGGGTGTCCTTTTTAACCCTATTCCAGTGAGCTGGGAGCTGTGCTGGTTTCAGTGGTATAGGAGGCATCTTGGTGCTCACAGGGCAGGCACAAGTGTCCTGTAGCAGCTTCACAGGGGTGCTGAGGATAGTTCAGAGGATGGAGTGCATTCGGTGCTGAGTTTTGCCTCTGGCTGGCAGGGTTCATTGGGTCAGACATGGGCTCTTAAATGCAGTTAGATTGCAGCCAGAGTCCCAGCTGGAAAGTGGTGCGGAAGTGTTAACGGGGGATGGAGCTAAGCTAAGGAAAATCATTGCTTTAGGACTCTTCATCTAAACAAAAATAATAATAAGTTATAGGAAAGAAGGGAGAAAGAATACTGCTTAAGGAGAGACCCAGCCCCGCTGGACCAAAGCTGAGTACATATAAACCAACATGAGTGTGTCTGCTCTGCAAATGTAGACTTGGGATTGTAGAGATATATGGTACGGAAAGCCTTAAACTGGCTTTTGCAAGAACCAGTTTAGTCTGAGAGCAATAGTGTTGTCTCCTTTTATTTTTTCTTCAGTTGTTTTATCCTACCTGCTTACTGTCATGGATAATCTACACTCAATTAATATACTGTTGCCGCATTTTATTGTAGAGTATTTCTGTAGGTTTTGAGGTCTCACGAAGTGGAAAGTTCAGTGCTCAGATAAAAGAGCATCCGTTTCTTACTATTAGTTATAAACTTGCTATTGGCCAGCATTGGGCAAATGACTCAAACTGCATACTTCCTCCTGCTCTATACGTAAAGGTATTCCTATTTACTCGACCACAGAGTTCAGCTTCCTAGCATAAGAAAATGGGAGGGGAATAACTGGGTTTAAGAAATCAGGCAGAGGTGGGGCTCTGAGTCAGTTTATAAAATAGTTGCTCACCACCATATGAGACGCTTAAACTATTGGCGTCTGTGGAAGCTGGGAGATGTGAAATTGCATTGTCAGAGATAACACTGGACGTGTACATGACAATGACCACAATGGAGCAAGATGGCATTTTGTCTCAGGTAAGAAGGGTGCAGAGCAAAGAAAAGCAGCTGATATCTCAGCTGTTTTGCACATAGTGCAAAGATGGGACTACATTTTTGACTTACCATTGACTACAAATAACTGCACAGGATGGAGAAAGTGCCTCAGGAGCTCATTATCAAAATTTTAAAAATCATAGTAAACCATAGGAAGGAAGTGAAAACTACTTGAGCAATAAGAGTTTCTTTACTAAGGAAGCATTTTGTATATTAGAGGTTTTTTTAATTTTAGAGATGTATGCAGCCTTAGAGTAAGTATTAAATAGAAATGTGCTTCAAGGTGAAAGATTAACAACAGGGTGTGTGTATGGGAGACTGTTCCTTTAACAGTCAGGGCCAGGAGCCTTCCCTCCCCATGTGTCATGCAAAGGGTGGACCTTACCTGGCTGCTACGCCTCTGCCCAGGCTTACTGGGGCAAGCACGGAGCAAGCAGTGGCACCGAGCATAGCAGGAATCATTTGTACAGGCTCTACAGCCAGCACTGCCTACCGGCTCCTCTTCACTGCTGTTCTGCAGTTCTCGGTTCCTGATGAAGATTGCTTTCCAGAAACAAGATGGTTTTTGCAGGGGTAATGTTGTCCCTTCTTGTTGCAGGAGGTGATCACTCAAACCTCTCAGCTAGAAGAAGGAACTATGTGGATGAATTCCGATGTGGAACAGCAAACTCCTGTTACAAAGGTACCACAAAGGAGAATTTAAAATCAAAACTGTAGAAGAGACTTTCCTGCTGGGTGGAGCCTGGATGAGAACAGACAGGGTTCAGAATCTGCCAGTCTGATTAGCTCAGTAACCCACAGCTCCCTCTGCGAAGCACTGTCTCGCTTATCGTTTTAATCACTTCACTTATACAGTCTTGCTTCATGTTAAAGTCCTAGTGCTGTTTTCTGTCCTTGTTACATGGGAAATGAACCCTGTTTTAACAAGACTATTTTCTTCAAAAGGATGGGTTTGAATAGGCTTTCTGCTACATATGTCTTGCTAAATTTACTGCCAGTCTAGGTAATAAGAGCTGTGAAACTGTGGCAATTAAACCCACAAAGTATGTGGGACAATCTAGAAGCAGATTTTCAACACCTGGTTTCCTGGGTTAATCCTTCTTCTGGCCTTTACAAAAACCTAATTGTTTTCCAGGATATTTCAGACAAATTATATGAAATATTTCCTCTAAGAAATGAGAAGACCACATCAGCTGAAAAAGGCTTTTTGACCTTGTTCTCTCTAGTTTGAGGCCACTTAGTAACAATTAGGAACTCTCCCTTGTTCCGTTTCTAGCTGACTTAAGCTGCTGAGCAACAGGTGGTGTGCTTATAGTTTAAGGAATAGCCAGACCTTTCTGCTGATTAGTTGAACGGAAAACCCAAAGATGAGAAAATAGGCCCTAAAACTCAGCACTCTACACTCCACAGATCTTGGCAGGTTCAGAAGAACAAACCAAAGCTCTCAATTATTTTAGGCAAAACTCACCACTGACAGAATTTTGGCCAGCTGTAATTTATACCTCTGTGATGTCTAAGCCAAGGCTCCCTGGTTATGACAGGACATATCCACATGCCTGAGTACTTTGTTCACTCTGTACTCCTTCCCTGGCACTGTGAGATCACCACAATCCATGAAGGTAGCTCCAAGAGACCTCATCCATGAAACTGCCTTAAACCCTTCCAGGAAAGTGTCTTCACTACAGCCAGCCACTGGCAGTTACTGGCTCTGTAATTACTGAACACTTTCCATCTGTACTGCCTCCAAACCCCAAAACATATATTCATTGCTGTGTGCATTAATGCACTCAATAAACAATATGAAAGACATCACACAGGCATATATTCCATTGAGCCTATGAACACTGATGTACCTTTCTTTTTACAGATGGTAAGCACAGCACATTATTGACTCAGTACATACCAAATTGCTTTACTCAGGCCAAGTAGAGCAAAAGTCCTGCTCTCCTCTCCCACAGTACCTGTGTCACACATGCTTCTCAGTGAGACTAATGAATCAGTGTCATGCTAATGCCACTTCAGGACTGGAAATGGTCTTTTTGTAGTCATTTTGAGTATAGGTAGAGTGAGCAGGTTGTGTCCTACCTGCCCATGGCCCTGTAGTTGCAATAAATGCCTTTTGCACTTCAGAACTTTTGGAGTAACATTTTTCTGCTGATTTATATTCCATCATATTGTGTCTTTTCCTCATTTCCATGACTGGAGATTAATGGTATTTATTTGTTTATTTTATGGTAAAAGGACAAGGAATATGGGCTTATGTTTGGGCTCCAATATGAGAGGCTAAGAAGACAAGCATTAAGTCTTAATGTCAGAGACATGAGCTAATTAGGAAAGAGAGAAGTCAAAGGGAACAAACAAGTTTCTTATCAGTTGTAAAACACTGTGTTTACACTTCTTATGCAAAACAGTGCAAAGAAATTTCAGACATGAAGAGTTTACATGGTTCAAAACTAGAGAAATAGTTCTCACAAGACAAAATCATAGGTGAGCTCAGCTCAAGAGGAGCAGTTATGACCCTGTCAACTAAAAATATATGCATAGTGACTAGCATGGTGGAAGTGCAAAGCAGTGATGTCTTCCTCTGACATTGATAGCAGCATGGATATGTGTGCAGTTCTGGTGTCCTCAACATAAAAAGGACATGGAACTGCTGGAACAAGTCCAGAGGAGGCCATGAGAATGATCAGGGGACTGGAGCACCTCCCGTATGAAGATAGGCTGAGAAAGCTGGGGCTGTTCAGCCTGGAGAAGAGAAGGCTGCGTGGAGACCTCATAGCAGCCTTCCAGTATGTGAAGGGGGCCTATAGGGTTGCTGGGGATCGACTCTTCATTAGGGACTGTAGTGATAGGACAAGGGGTAATGGGTTAAAACTTAAACAGGGGAAGTTTAGATTGGATATAAGGAGGAAGTTCTTTCCTATTAGGGTGGTGGGGCACTGGAATAGGTTGCCCAGAGAGGTTGTGAATGCTCCATCCCTGGCAGTGTTCAAGACCAGGTTGGAGAGAGCCTTGGGTGATATGGTTTAGTGTGAGGTGTCCCTGCCCATGGCAGGGGGGTTGGAACTGAATGATCTTAAGGTCCTTTCCAACCCTAACTATTCTATGATTCTGTGATTCTATAGGTATCAGAGGTCACGTCTAACTGTGGGGACTCCTGTATGTTTAAAAGGGCAGGAATATGAGAAAACCATATCCTGTAGCCCAAGACACTGAACATGTGCAATGACTGGGTGAGAGTTGATTTCCACAACAATAATTTTATCACTTGCAAAAAGCCTAAGGCAGCTTTTCATTTTCTGCCTTGGAAATTTAACAAGTAAATCTCCCAGGCTGAGTCTCAATCTTACCGCTTTGTGCAGCTAGATTTTCACCAGAAAGCAAATAAATTGTCCATAATAATACAAATCCACATTTCATGCTATAAAGGTAGATAAGACTTTCAGTCTAGTACTTGATTTAGATATTAGTAGGAAAATACATGTGTTGGCTATTTCATAGCCGCATAGCAAAATTAGACTAAGTTGTTCATGATTTGGGTATTTCTTTCGATCATTTCTAAATATGCTCTGTGCAACTGGGATTTACTCTTGTCTTTTGTATGTTGTTCATTTTGTTTTTTTTTCCCTGCAGGTAGAAACATCTCTGTGTTACTTACTGACTGTAAGAGTCATAAGAGCAAGAAATATCCTCCGGGCAGATGTCTGTAAGTATCTGTAGTTCTCTCTTCAGTCCCCTTAAACTAGCTTATCCTGGTCCAGGAAAAAGTGCTGTCTAGATATTTTCCATGCTGGAGAAAGTCCTTTCACTGGCATACTGTTTCCAGCAGTTAGCCTAGTAAGTTACTTTTCTTTGCATCAGCCCTATTCTGTGCAGACGTAACTCTATAAGGTCACGTATGTACCTATTGCATGTATTTCTCTGCATCCCTAAAGCGAGCAGGGAAAGCTCTACAGTCTGTTGAAAGCAAGAAATGTGGAAAGATCTCCTGTGGTTTCTTCTGGAATATTTTTATGTGAAAAAGAACTCAAACTGGTTGGGATAATGGAGCAAATACTGAAAAGGGAGCAGCCTTATCTCAAAAGGAGCTGGCACTCAAGCTGAAGGCTAAGTAATCCAAATTAGCGTACCCCAATTCCCTATGACCAGCTTTCACAGATAAAATCCTGTTAGTTTTTGTTACATTTTGTAGGCTCATTTCTGATGGCCTGCAACTGAAATATAATAGAAAATCATAGCTTTACTTATGCAGAAACAAGAAGCATTTTTTTTCCCTCTGTTGTGAACTTTTTTTTTTTTACGGTTCTGTCTGACTAAAATAGAAGCTATCACTCTATTTCCTAAATCCTTCCAGATATAGGGTGCTATGGTTGTCCTGAATTATTCTATCCTGGGACATATTGATTACTTGATGACATAGAAGGAAAAGAAAATCCTTTATTTTTAATGTTTTTGTATACCTCTAATTACATTTATTCAGAGAAGAATCATGTCTCTCTTCTTTTGTCTCCATTCCTATTACCTAAATTGTAATGTTTATGTTGGAGAAATATATCATCATGTATCATAGTGTCTCTCTTTGAAGAAAAGCTTCATGCTGTTCAATTCATGCTTTCTTCTAGAACAAATCCTTATTTTAGGTGTGTTTGTGTTTTTAACATGCAGTAAGCCAGACTGATTGCTATGTAAGTTTGTGGCTGCCAACGGCTTCAACTGACAAATTTAAGACTAAGACCATCACGAACTGTAAAGATCCAGTCTGGAATGAAACCTTCTACTTCAGGATCCAGAGTCAGGTTAAGGTACTGAACTGGAACTTCCCTGTTAACCATGACCTATGGAGGAACTGCCAGGTTTTATCCTTTGCTAAGGGGACATAAGTAATGAGGAGGCAAGAAAAGGAGGCAAGGAAAGATGCAGAAATATGTGAAAATAACATATACCCTTATGATGGTTTTCCATGGTATGAAAGACAGGTATCTCTCAGCCATGGATGGAATATGACCTTTGAGATGTCTGATTTCCTCACAATCCTTTTCGTAGGTTTTGCCTCTTTTTCTTTATGTCCTCTTACTCCTGACTAAACCAGCTGTATTCAGGGTCTCCTGCTTTGAATGAGACATGAGACATGATAAAGTCCTTTTCTTCCCAGAATGTGCTGGAGCTGGCATTCTATGATAAGGATGTGATTACTCAAGATGACCACCTCTTCACGGTGTACTTTGATATAGCCAAACTTTCCCTGGGAGAGGAAGTCTTCATGCACTTCAAGTGCGATTCACAGGTGAGGTCTGAAATAAGGAATGGTATAGGTTGGCAAGAGCATGTTTGCTTTTCTGTCTAAAATATTATTTGCAAAATATTTCTTCTTTTTTCCTTCTTGTGTGTGGGCTGCCCAGGCACATAAAAGGGAGTTCTTTTCATTCTGATGTGGGAAAGCCTCTTCACACCTGGATCTGTAGGCACACTGACGGGTTTGGTGCTGGCCACAGTGGCTCACAAACTTCAGGTGTATTCGTAAAATTGACACTTTGCTGAACATGCTCCCATAGAGGATCAAGGAATGTGTCCATGCTAGTACATTATGCTTTTGTCATAACTTGTTACTTAACCTATTAATTAGGAAGTAATAACTCTGTGATCAGAAGGTGTCAAACCAGACTAGTTTCTAATTACGGACTGTGGCATGGGTGTTTAAATAAGGTGTCTAAGTCAGCTTGCCAACAAGAAATATTCTTAATTTGAATGTCCAGGGAGGCTCTGAAAGTTGCCCATCCCACCTCCTGGTATGTTTCGTCTGTCCCTTTCCTTTTCCAGTTCTCTCCCAGTCTCTTGTGCATTTGTCATGTACCATTCAGTTGATCAATTACCTACTCAAACTCCACCCTGCAGTTCATTATCTTGAAATGCGAGAATTTCTTTTTCTCCAAAATACCAGAGGAGCAATGTGTGGAATTCTACTAGCCCTTGGTAAAATAGAAACTTTTGGCTAGCTGTAACTCAGCTCATTACTGTCTGGATGGTTACAGGTGCTATATTCAAGCCTTTCATTATTGCATTTTCACAGCTACAGGAGTCAGAGCTCATACTCTTCAGGACTTTATAATATTTTTTCCTATATGAATAACTTTTTCATTTCTTTAATGCAATAGGTAATTTCAGCAGCTAAGTAACCTACAGTATGGTCTCTCTTCTCTGTTCATCATCCCTTCTGTCTCCACCTTTGTTTTCCTCTCTCCTGTGCTTTCTTCCTCCTAGGGATTATACTCTTCTTCACCACCTCACAGACCAGGCCTTAATGTCAGATTTACCTCTGCACCAATGCTCTCAACACATTGCTGAGTTAAGTGCTTCTCATTTTCCACAGCTGCTTTGCATGTCAACATTTCCCCTCCTTACACTAGAAGGCTTCAGTTGCGCCCCCCCAGCAGACCCTTTTTCTCTGCTGGCAGACAGCATCTCTGCCTTGGTCTGTCCCTTTTGTCACAGCAGAAGCAGGCAGCCAACTACTTTCTTTGTTAAAAATGGCTATCACAGCCATCCGGACACCGATCAATAAAGAATTGTGTGGCTCAAGAGACACAAATGTGAGGTGGAAGATGCCTCTATTTTAAATCTCTGTCAATCACTAATGATGCATGTGTAACTATATTGTGAGAGTGAGAACTTGCATTATGGGAACTGCCAGTAGAACAGTGCCTTCTTTTATTTTCCAGAAACAACAGGAGCTAGAAGTGGGATTTGCATTGGGTAATATGTGAGTAAACATTAAATAAAATATAATCTTCAGCAAAAAGAAACAGCAATTCAAATACATGAAATAATCTAGTCTAATTGTCTAGAGTGCATCATTCCTTGATGATGCTGATGATGAATACGGCTTCCTGAGGAATATGTGCTATGAGCTGTGTGACGACTTGGTGTACGCCAGGATAATCTTCCATGAACTTTAGACAGACAGGGAGAAGACCCTAAACCCTTTTCTTTGCCTAATGTAATGAATACTATTTAGGACCAGAATACTGGGACTGCTGTTTTGTTATGTGTTTGTCTTTGAATCAACAAGAGGCTTCACCTCTGTTCAAAGCACAACATGGAATAATACACTGGATTTCTGGTCTAGAGCCTTTTCTGTCCCATCCTCCAACAAACTGAAATTTGTAAAAAAACTAGAATCTGTGAAAATATCTGCAGCCTCAGCGTAAAGTCACTACATGGTTTGGTCCTGCTGTACCTCTTTTCTTCCTGAGCTCCAGGACTGGATGAGCTGAAGGATGACTATTGTGCCCTTCGTCACCTAGGGTGAAGAAAATTGTACTGCGAGTCTCCTGGGACTTTTCTTTCAAATCCAATATGCAGCTAAAAATAAGCAAAAGGAAAATCAGAAGGGTGTGACTCATGAATTATACTGTAATTATACTGACTTGTTAAAAATGTGTTTTTCTTTCTGTTTCCTAGTTCAGGCCCTCCTGAAACCATCATTACTAATGGAGTACTAGTGGTGAGTGTTATATTTTGTCATCTTTCTTGTCCTGTTGCCACACTTGCATCATTTGACTCACAGTCATGAGGCCAACATACCCTCTGACTGAGCAAAGCCAGCACTGAAACATTGTGATTTTCCAGTTCATCTGCCTCCCGACACATCCTCATGGATGGCAGTTGTGGAGAGGCTGCAGGTGGAAGAGTGGGGAGATCCCCCATGCTAGCATTCCTCCCATATTGTGAAGGCAACACATGGAAGTGGTTTAGGTCTGAGACATCGGTGCAGAACTGAACTCTCCCTTGAACAGAACTCCCCCTGAGTTCCCATATTGGCCAAATGACAGGGTTGGTTCCATCCCAGGCACATGTCATTTCCTGCATGCCTAACTGCACTTTTTACACATGGACTTTCTGACCACGTTGTTTGTTCATGTTATTAGCTTTGTTTCCTCATTATTTTTGTTTAAATCAGTCCTCTAGATCTTTGTTGGGATCCCAGGAGGGCTGTTTTTCACTTTGTCTTTACTTTCTCCCATCTTCATCCATGCTGCACCCCCAGCCTTGCCCTGGCTGCATCCCGTTTCTCAGAGACTCCTCCTGTTCCATCCAGCATCTGATATTGAGCTTGTGGTTGAGAGAAAATGTTTTCCTCCAGACAAAATGCACTGACTCTATGGCATTTGTATCATCATCAGTATGAGCTTAGACTAGGAAACAATCTTAGATGGAAAATTCCCTCCCATGAGGTATTTTATTCGTATCTCTTACAGTCTCGCAAAATCTGCCGCTTGGAAGTTCAGGTGATTGAGAAGAAGAAGAAAAAGGGGAAGAAATCTGTATCAAGTGAGCTATCCATCAGCTATTTTTAAATCATGATGTGCTCATATAATGAACACAATTGTTTTAATGTAAGAATCCAAAAACCAAACCAATAACAAATCTGAAACTTGAGAACAGTCTATGATCCGTAAGAATCTTGGTTTCCAATTCTGATGAGAAAACGTCTTTCTGCATATTTCTTTGTGTCTCTTCCTTAGAGAAAGAATTCTCCTTTAAAGTGCAAGGTTCTTATGAGGGCACCCAAGACATTACACTGGGATCTGACCTGCTCTTCAGCTGCTCCTCTCCTGCCAAATTCCACTATGCCAGATACAAGCAGCCAACACTGGATGTTACACTACCAGGGAAGAAACCACCTCCTGCCATTGTATGTTATAAGTGGACTTTACAATAAACACAGTCATGTCATGTAAAGTAACATGCACCATAAATAGTAACAATAATTTGCATTGTGCAAAGGGAGTAACATTCCTTACAATATGACCTTGGATATATTTGTTTTTTCTCAGTGCTCTTGTGCACATGATACAGGCTCTCCAAATGTGGAACTTCATTCCATTCCAAGCGGAAAAAACATGATCTTAGCAGAGGTGAGTGCCTGCTCTTTTGTGGGGTGGTTGTTTTTCCCTTCTCACACACCAGTGGGGCACCTGAACTAATTGGTGCAGCTCCAATCTCTTGCTGATACTGACTATGCTTTGCAAAGCACTTTTAGATTCTAAAAGAAATCTATATAGGATGAAAGAATCATGGATGTTATGGGATGTAAGGCAGAAAGGGAGGAGCAAATGCTGCTGTGTAGAATAGTAGTGTGGCTGCAGCTGTGTGGCTGCAGCCTGGCTGGCTAATGTTGGTAAAGATGGGTAAGGTGTACATTATCATAACTTTCTTCTGTACATAGCAGCTGTCTTCAGACATTACATTCACCAGAAAACACTGGGAATTACTGAACAGCTTCCCTGACAATAAACCAATAAACCACTAGATCTGTTCACATGTGCTCTTGGATTATTCAGAGCTCCCAATATGTAATTGCAATGCAGGAACAGCACACGTGAAATTCCTCCTGGAGCTGCAAGGGAGGAATATTCATGTTTTTACTGTTTTTATTCTTGCTTTTCAGGATAAAGGATTTGATTTATATGCAAAGGCAGAAGACTGGTAAGAGACTTGGCCAACCTTGGAGACTAACATGTCCTTAACTGAACTCATTTCCCCCGGCTTTTTACTGGGAGGAGGCACTCACAGTAGAACAGCAGGTTGTGTGACTAAGTGATGTGGATTCACATGCGCTGAAAGCTAACTATAGGTACAAAATTCACAAGTGTCTATAACCCATAGTGGGATATGAGTAATGAAGAAGATGCACAAAATAGAAGAAATAATACTACAAGCCAATTATGCTAGTCAGTGTTATGCTCAGCACAGTCTTTAACCTATTCTTTAACACTGTGCAAGAGTGCAACTGATAGCCTGGTACTGTTCATCAAAAGTAGACAAACTTTGCTGTCTAATTGAAGAAAAATGTAAGAGGTTTTTCCTACAGCTCTCAGTGCAGGCTAAACTATGACAGAATCCAGACAGCAGACATCTCAGAAATTATCTGCAGGAATGTCCTTCCTTAGGTTTCCTTTTGATAGCTGCTTAGACATTTAGCAGTCCCTTTTTCTATTATCCTTTCATGCAGTATGCTATACCTATTTGCGAGCGTTGGAAAGGTTCCTTCTGTAAATGTAGTACTTTGTGTGTCTGATTTATTTTCTTCTATTGGAAACTCTGAGCTTTTCTACCAATAATAACCCAGGATATTCTTATTTCCTGATCTCTGCTCCAGCCCAGACCACCTTGATGTGCGTTTGGGGTTTGACCTCTGCATGCAGGAACAAGACTTTCTACGCAAAAGGCAGCGTTATGTTGCTCCTGCTCTGAAGAAAGTCCTGCAGCTGGAGCATGATTTGCTGGACCATGAGGTCTGTAGGGCAAACATTAAAAACATCTAACAGATCCTTAGCAGTGGGGTCATACTCGCAGGATTTTTCTTCCCAGTTAATTTTTTTTTTCTGGTCTTTCCTCATCTTTTAAATTATGTACACTCCCAGCACTCTCCCATACCTCTCATTTCACCCTGCCATTTGTGTCTTTTGCAGTTGCTATCTGGAGTTCAACTCCTGATAACACCTTCATTGCAATCTTGGGTAGACATTCCTTACAGAGAAATAATTTCTTCCAGTCTTTACCCTGTGATTGTCATTGTTTTTTGTGTAATCTTTCCTTCTGTCTTTGACTTGGGAGAATTCTTTTTAATTCTTGCCTTTACAACTTTTTTATCACTTGTTTCGTTTGCACTAATGCATTTTCGTTTCGGTTTTACCAAATATCCATATTGAACACTTTCGAGACAAGCTACCTAAACAGAAACTGTCATTACTTTCATCTTTATTCTCCTTTATAAAATAAGTTGTAGCTTATTTTTCAGTAGAAATCATTTGAAAAAAGGGTCTGTGTCTGGGCATGTGTGGTGGTGTCAGGCTTTGTGTATCTCTGCTGAGAGCCCCAGTCAGCTGCAGTCCACTGTGTGACACAAGCCCTTTCTGCTCATGTGTTGCACAGACCCCGGTGGTGGCAATCATGACTACAGGAGGAGGGATGAGATCTTTGACCGCACTGTATGGCAGTCTAAGGGGGCTCAGGAAACTCAACGTCTTGGACTGTGCCACGTACCTGACTGGCTTGTCTGGTACTACGTGGTAAGTAGGTCTGGGCAGCTCTTGGCTGGCATCTTCCTGATAAAACCAATGCACAGAAGTAGGCTGGGACTGACATGCAGTAATCTACCTATAATACCATCAGCAGACCTGGCTTTTTATCTCCTTCCAAAATTGACAGATTACATTCTTTTCATGGAGTAAGGTTTGCAACAACATGAAAACAAGTGCTTTTCTGAGAATGGCTTATGAAAAATGGCTTATGCTATTTTGGCAGCTATCTTGACTGTGACTTTAAAGGGAACATGATAGTTTCTTAGGGAACTGAAGATAGGAAATCTTTATTTAATTTCAAATCAAAAACTTAAATTAGAAACCTAAAATACAGCCATTGCCTAACCTTAACCCTAACCCTACTTCAAAATTTGGTATGTTTTTTTTCCCTCTTCAAAATATATTTCCTCTTATAGGACCATGTCAAACTTGTACAGAGATGCTAACTGGTCACAAAAGGATCTCAACAAGCAAATCAGTGAGGCTCGAAAACATATGACAAAATGCAAAATAAATTCCCTTTCCTTGGAGTACTTGAAGTATTACAAAAAGCAGCTGTCTCAAAGGAAAAAAGAGGGCCGCAAAACATCTTTTATAGATCTCTGGAGCCTTGTCCTGGAATCTTTTTTGCATGATGGGGTACAGTATGTCATAAAGCAGCATTTACAGTGGCTTACCATTTTCTGAAAACTAATTTCTGGAGAAGATATTTTCCTTCTAGTTCTGATAGAAGTAGTTTGTTACAAAACAGTGTGATTGTGCATATGCAAATGCACAGCCATTTCCAAAACATTTGGTGGCTGTCATTTAGATGTCCGACCATGGTGGAAATCAACATCCTTGCTCTTGAGATTTTGGATATGTTTTTCTAAGAAAACTCCAAGATAAACATTTTGAAAAAAAAATTATATTTTAATATTTTTGTCTTTTTCTGCAAGTATTTTATTTCAAAAAGCAAAATTACAGACATTATCTTAATGCCCATGAGAGGTATTAACAAACGGACCATCAGACTTTTGAAATAGCTGAGAGGCCTTACATAAGCTTGCAGCATAATGCATTAAACTGGTTTAGTCCAAAAGTATTGCTTTCTGCTCTTCATCATTTCCTTCTATTTTCATCCTAATGAGTCATCAAATAATCTGGCATCAGATTAAATGCCTGCAGATATTTCAATAACAGAATACTTACAAGAATTTTGAAAAATATGGAACATTTCATAATTTAATCTCAGCACACACTATACTTTAGAGGCAGATTTTTTTCTGCCCTTCAAGCTTAGACACAGAAAAAACATTGTGCTAATTTTCATCTCAGTGTAACCGTATTTCTGGAATCACAGAAAGACAACCATAGACTCTCCGATCAGCAACGGGCCATTGATCGTGGTCAGAACCCATTGCCTATCTATACTGCAGTCAATGTCAAGAGCAACTATAGCACTCTGGATTTCAAAGGTAATGACAAGACTTCTGAGAGTCATTTGTCTTTATATTTAAGGTGATAAATTCCTGGACAGTCTTTTCAGATAGTCTAAAAAAAGACCTCTCATTTAAAGATGAGATCCTCAGCTGATCTGTATTCATACAATGTCCTTGCTGTCAAGTAAAAGTTTGCCTATGCAACAGACTGAAATATATTCCAAAGCCTTTTCATGTGCATGAGTTTTCATCTGTACTTTGACTTCACTGCAGAAATTGTTTGAATTTTTAACTCCTTTCCTTCCCATAATAAAACCAGCATTTTTATCAACAAGGGTAGTAAAGCATTGTTCTCTTCTTTGCATTCCTTGTCACAGAATGGGTGGAGTTCACCCCTTATGAGGTGGGATTGCAAAAATATGGGGCTTTTGTTCGCACTGAGGATTTTGGCAGTGAGTTCTTCATGGGTCGGTTGATGAAGAAGATCCCTGAATCCCGGATCTGCTTCTTAGAAGGTAAGATCTTGAAACCATCCGAATGACTTATTTGTGTACATATATGTGAGCTATATAAACTAAGAACTAATAAAGCGCTGGTGCACGACTGATAGGGCATTTTCACCAGAGAGGATAAACATTTCATTGATGAATTAATAACTACTATAATGGGTTCATTTTACTGTAAAAAAGAAAATTCAAAGCAACAGACCAATAGTTACTTTCCTTTTTAAAGCTAATTTTGAATAAAAATACAGTATCACTTCCAGTGCAACAATAAAATTC
The DNA here is from genome assembly GCF_033783945.1 of Neopsephotus bourkii. Lineage (NCBI taxonomy): Eukaryota > Metazoa > Chordata > Aves > Psittaciformes > Psittacidae > Neopsephotus > Neopsephotus bourkii. The sequence continues at coordinate 12,845,279 of NW_026902298.1, read as the reverse complement.
AGGTCCCTGGGAATCCATGGCTCTGCTCATGCTACTCCAAAAGCATAAACTCCAGATCCTCTTGCCTGTCTCACAGGTAGTCAGTAATTTGTGTGCTTCCTATAGACAGTTTACATGAGCCTTCTCGCTGATTCTTCCATGCATCAGGATAGGTTTGAACATGCCAGGTCCATCTGCTCCAGAGAGTCACACATCACTGTCTCCAGTTTCCACATTGCCTGGGCAAGCCTGGGGGGGAAATGGTCTAGTCATATCTAGAAACATTTTTATTATTGGCTGAAGTGGAGCATGGATACACGTTTTCCAGATGAAGACAGAAGTTGTCAACTTGTGACTGATTCCAGATGCAAACTTCGGTTTGTTCAGCTGACCACTGGACTTACAGAGAGGGAGATACTGCTTTGTTTTATCCTAAGCCTATGTTGGATGTACATATATTTGCACTTCCTGAGCAAGAAAACCGTGAGAAGTTGTGCCCTAAGGGATAAACACAGCATTCTCATAGATAAGCTAAGGAAGTGTGGGCTTGACGATCAGGTAGTGAGGTGGATCAAGAACTGGTTGGAAGGAAGAAGGCAGAGAGTTGTGGTCAGTGGTGCAGAACCTAGCTGGATGTCTGTGACTAGTGGAGTGCCTCAGGGGTCGGTGCTGGGACCAGTGCTGTTTAATATTTTCATCAACGACCTGGATGAGGGAACCAAGTGTACTCTCAGCAAGTTCGCTGATGACACTAAACTGGGAGGAATGGCTGACACACCAGAAGGCTGTGCTGCCATTCAGCGAGACCTGGACAGGCTGGAGAGTTGGGCGGGGAGAAATTTGATGAAATTCAACAAGGGCAAGTGTAGAGTCTTGCATCTGGGGAAGAACAACCCCATGTACCAGTACAGGCTGGGGACTGACCTGCTGGAAAGTAGCGAAGGGGAAAGGGACCTGGGGGTCCTGGTGGATAGGAGGATGAACATGAGCCAGCAATGTGCCCTTGTGGCCAAGAAGGCGAATGGCATCCTGGGGTGCATTAGAAAGTGTGGTTAGTAGGTCAAGAGAGGTTCTCCTCCCCCTCTATTCTGCCTTGGTTAGGCCACATCTGGAATACTGCGTCCAGTTCTGGGCCCCTCAGTTCAAGAAGGACAGGGAACTGCTTGAAAGAGTCCAGCGCAGAGCCACAAAGATGATTAAGGGAGTGGAACACCTCCCTTATGAGGAGAGGCTGAAGGAGCTGGGTCTCTTCAGCTTGGAGAAGAGGAGACTGAGGGGTGACCTCATGAGTGTTTACAAATATGTAACGGTGGGTGTCATGATGATGGAGCTAGGCTTTTTTCAGTGATATCCAGTGATAGGACAAGGGGCAATGGGTGCAAACTGGAGCATAGAAGGTTCCACGTTAACATCAGGAAGAACTTCTTTACTGTGAGAGTGACAGAGCACTGGAACAGGTTGCCCAGGGGGGTTGTGGGGTCTCCCACATTGGAGATATTCAAGGCCTGCCTGGACAAGTTCCTGTGTGATGTACTCTAGGTTACCCTGCTCTTGCAGGGGGTTTGGACCAGATGATCTCTCGAGGTCCCTTCCAACCCTTGGGATTCTGTGATTCTGTGTTTCTCAAGGTCAAAAATGCATGGTCAAAACTCATCTCTCTGTGTTAACAGGCTTGTTCTCAAAAAGGGAAGCCTACAAATCTAGAGGCTGTAAGATCACTTTGAAGTTAGGTCCTTTCAGCATAATTTCCCATCAAATCTCTCAGATTGAAAACTTTCATCCTTTATTTTTATACAAGCCCTAAGAAGCAGCAGCCAAATAAGAATGACACATCATCCATTTAAAACAAACGAAAAACACAAGACTCACAAATTTCTTCTCATGATAACAGTTTTTCAATTCATGATGTGTGAATGTTATAAGTGAACAAATTAGAAATCTCTTTCCTTTTTACAGGAGTGTGGAGTAGTTTATTCTCATTTAACGTATTATATATCTGGAATTTGTCCCATTCATCAGAAGATTTCTGGCATAGGTGGACCCAGGACAAAATCGACAATATAGGTAAATTATCATACTTCTTCCTTACTATTTGTTGCTAGGTAGAGTTAATGTTAGATAAACTATTATACCCATCTGCTACATGAGATGTGCACAGTAGATTTGGCTTTTTTTTTGGAGGGTTTCTTCAAAGGCCATGTTGCCTTTCTGGAAGGAATTGGGTTCAGAATCTCATACTGCAAAGCATAACTGGATAGTTTAAAAATCTCCAGTCCTGTGAACTGTGTACTCACTGGGAGTGGAATACTGATACTGTCAGATGAGTAATATGTTCAAGAATAATAAGATTTATCTGTAATTACTAATAAAGGAGAAAGTTTTTTACTATAGTAAGTAAGAGCTACTGTAATACAAATAAGTACAACAGCTATCCTTTTCCAAAGCCTCCGTTCACTCTGTTACACAAGTTTGCATATGTCCAGAGTAGATTTTTATTCCTGCCTGATATTGTGTCTTGTTTTTTATCCAAGTCTGGACTACATAAGAAATGGTATTTGGCTAGTAAGAGTAGCACTGTATTTTCTTTTTTACTTTTGTCACTTGTGCTCACTGAGTTTTTTCAACATAGGCCTTTTAAATTAAAAATCCACTGGATTTTTACTACTTACCCTGACACCTTTGGGGATGGCCTTGCTCTAGGCAGGTAGGATTTAACACATTTTCCCTGTGCAGAGGAGGAACCCCTCTTACCACATGAGCCACATGAGCTGAGGACTCGCTTGTTCACCCCTCCGGGCCCCCTCGGCAGCACTCTCCGCAGTGCTCTCACTGACCGTGTCTGCATTGCCCAGGACCACAACTTCCTAAAGGGCTTCCAGATGCATAATGACTACCTGGAGAACAAGCACTTCTGCAGATGGAAAGGTAACAGAAGACCTCTGTGTCTGGGGAGAGAAAACCCAAATCTGATCTTAAACCCATTCTCCAAGATTAGAGGCAATGTTTGGGTGGAAGCACCATTAGATAAATCAGTTGTGGCACACTGGGATGTAACATAGTGTAGTGTTCATCTCTATGCCAATTTGATGGTGGCACACACCTCCTGAGGCAAGGGCACCAGCTCCTGGTGATGGTTGTCCCTTTCTCTGAAGACACACTCAGTGGAGAGGCACAAGAAACTCCCTTCATGAATGTTGCCACTACAACATACAATTGCATGTGGCTGGAGTTGGGAGAGCAGAAGAAAAGGGATATGGAAAATCTCCCTTTCCCAAAGATGGTAACCAGTTATGACTCTGTGGTCATGATATAAAAGGGAAAAAGAGGCTAACCAGTTTTACTCTATTGCACTTATAGCAAGAAAAATCTTTCCTTTTAGATACCGTGTTAGATACGTTTCCCAACCAGCTGACACAATCGGAGGAATTCCTTTCTCTGGTAGATACGGGATTTTTCATCAATACAAGCATCATGCCACTTTTAAAACCAGAAAGAAAGGTGGACATCATCCTGCATTTAAATTACAGTGCAGGATCCCAGACACAGGTGAGAGGAATTGAAGCAGTCTCTATTTCTTCTTCAACAGCTGAATACCTGGAAGTTTGTAACACTTAGGTATTCTCTCTACTGTTCCTACTAAAAATCTCGATCGCTAGCATTTGTAGCTTAATTCTGCAGATACTTCATTTATAGGCAGTGCATATTCTCATTTGTTTTTCTTGCATGATACAGTTGTTTTGTGCTAAAACTCATAGAAAAGAAAAAAATATTCTCTCCAATGATGCAGTGCTTTCCAATAGGGATTTCAGAGTTTTCAAGCAGCTAGCTTGGAAAATGGCCCTCTTGTTGCTGGACTTCAAGAAATCCTGATCCTTGAAATCCTCTTTAAGTCTTCATACTGTTCTGTTAATTGAATCAGGCTCTGGACCAGACCTGCAAGTACTGCTCAGAGCAGGGAATCCCTTTTCCCAAGGTGGACTTGAGTGAAGAAGACAACAAAAACCTGAAGGAGTGTTACCTCTTTGATGGTGCTGAGACACCAGGAGCTCCAGTACTGCTATTTTTCCCACTAATTAATGATACCTTCCAAAAATACAAAGCACCAGGTAAGTAATCAAGTATGTGAAAAAAAGGTTTACATCATGGGCAGCCTTAAAAACATGCACCTTATTAAAGGAGTGTATCTAATACTCTAACCCCTGAAGTTCACATTGGCTCATTTCAGTACACCAAACCTTGCTGCTGCTTAAAGTTACTCTTTTTTTCCCATGTCAGATTTGATGCTGTGGCTGTGCTGTTTTGATCCCTAAGATAGATAGTTTGGAGATAACTTTGATGTATCTTCATGAGCCACAGGTAGAGCTCAAAATTGCAATGCAGACCAGTGTAAGAGGACTAATCACCATTTTTCTCCTCTCGTCATGTAAAGCATCTGATATCCACCTGAAGCAGGGACTGAGCTGTCAGTTTGAAAACAGAATTATTTGTTTAATAAAAAAATTTAAACCCACAAGATCAATTTAGACTATGAACTCTCTCTGTGAAGACACTTCTCTTTTCCCTGCCCTATTAAGAATTTGCTTGCTTATGACCAGAGTAGCTCGCATCGCTCAGCAGTGATTTGTCACCCCTTCCTCCTAGGTGAGAAGCGCTCAGAGTCAGAGATGGATGATGGCAAAGTTGATCTCTATAGTTCCTGTTCCCCTTATTCAACATATTCAGTTCAATACACTGAGAAGGTATATGACCGTCTGGTTCAGCTGGGTGAATACAATGTCCTGAATAACAAAGACCTCATTATGAAGGCCTTGCACACAGCAGTGGCACGGAAGAGGCAGAAAAAGAAATAATGTCAAAGAAAGATGCTATTTTGTCTCAACCTACTGAGAGACTGAAGCTCCCTTACAGGAAACCAGCAGGCTTCGAAGGAATTCTGCTCAACCTCACTAAATGGCAATCTCAGATGAACAAAGAAAAGACTGAAAAGAAACTTTTTCTCCAAAGAATTTCACTGAATCAATTCATTGCAATTCAGCTGCACCAGTGGAGTCCAAGTCATTGTACGGTGCAGAAAATAGGCAACCATGAAGAATAAGGTGCTAAAAGGGTGCTAGTTACCTTGAGAAAGTGTCTGAAATGTTTGTCTAACATGTTGAAGGCAGACTACATTAAAAGCATATTTTATTATCTCTGCTGGTGTTTTGCATCTGTGAAGTGGTAATGAGGCAAGCAGCAGCCTGTGGAATGGATTTGTGACTGGGACCATGACATATCACAGGCAAGGGTTTAGAGAAAGAAAGGCACACGTCATATGGACTCCTGTGGGCACAGATCACCTGCAAGGGAGGCTTTGGACAGAGGCAGAAAAGACACAGGCCATGGGTACCAGATCAACCGAGAAAGCAAAAGTGTTGATGAAGTTCTCCACTGCTTGACTGCCAAGCTCCTCTGTGCACTTCCTCACTGCTTCTTGGTTATCCATACCTCTTCCTGCTCCTGGTGTGAGTGGCAGTAACGTAGTAACTAGAAATACAGGCTAAACAAAGAAACACTGCTGGCTTTAAAACCCACCCCCAAAACAAGAGCAAGGTTATGTAGGCCCTTGATTTCACCAGCTCTCCCTGCCTTTGCTGTTGGCTGGGTCTTGCATAAGCTCAACACTGGCAGAATTAGGAGGCAACCACATGGGGGATAAAGGGTTTTGCATGATCCTGGTGCAAGAAGGATAATTTTGTGCTATGCAGTAGGGCATCTAAAGAGGGTCTTCTGCTCTAGGAATCTTATTCTTCCCTCTTGAGGTAAGAAAAATTTAACTATGGTGTTCCCTTTAGCCATCTGTGAAGAAGACAAGAAAGGTGCAGACCTACAGAGATCCCTGAAAGCTCCAGGAAGGCTTGCTATAGCAAGTATATCTTTTTGCATGAGCAGCTTCTGCAGGAGGATCTGTGCCTCCTGAGCAGTGATTTCTCCTGGTCTGGCTCTGCATCAAACCCAGCACCTACATGCACATACACAGCATAATTTGCCCATTTGAGCCAAACGTGCCATGGTGAGAGGTTGTCTACCCTAGGCTTCTGTCATTGTTCCCAGGAGCGAGGAGACAGGAGAGCTTTTTTTGCACTCAGCTCCTCTTGCATGCCTCTCACTGCCTGATTTGTTCCCTAGGGTTAAGATACCTGCTAATTGGAAGAAAACAACTAATTCCAAACCCAACCAACCAGCAGTAATCCCCTCTCCCCCCAAAACAGTAGAGAAATAACCTCATGAGATTAAACCCCATGCAATCCTGGATCACACATTCATAGCAATATGCAAAAATATTTCTTTCCAAACACACAGATAGGCTTATTTTGATTATGTTCATTGCAGGTGACCCTGTGTAGTCAAGGTACATGGTCAAGGCTTTGACCACCTCTCTGGGAAGCCTGTTCCAGTGTTTGACCACCCCCTTGCTAAAGAAGTGCTTCCTAATGCCCAGTCTAAGCCACCTCTGGTGCCGCTTTGAACTATTCCCATGTGTCTTATCACAGGATACAAGGGAGAAGAGCTCAGCACCCCTCTCCACTTCCCCTCCTCAGGTAGCTGCAAAGAGCAATGAGGTTGTCCCTCAGCCTCCTTCTCTCCAAACTAGACAAACCCGAAGTCCTCAGCTGCTCCTCACAGGACATCCTTTCCAGCCCATTCACCAGATTTGCTGCCTTCCTCCGGACACATTCAAGGACCCTCACGTCCTTTTTATACTGAGGGTGCCAGGACTGCACACAGTACTGCAGGTGAGGCTGCACCAACACTGCATACAGCGGATAATCCCCTCTCTTGACCAGCTGGTTGTGTTGTGTTTGACACACCAAAGGGTGCAGTTTGTTCTCCTGGCTGCCAGGGCAGACTGCTGACCCCTTCTGAGGCTGATGCTGACTGGCACCCCCACATCCCTGTCTGCAGGTCTGCTCCCCAGCCACTCCTCTCCCGGTTTATACTTGTGCATGGTGTACAGGATTCTGCATTGGGTTTACATGGTGAGGTTTTGGTAGCAGGGAAGGGTGCTGCTGGGGTGGCCTCTCTGGCTTTCAGCCATATTTCAAGGCTCAAATAGAGATTTTATCTGTTTTCCAAATGAGTAGCTAAAGGTATTCACAGTGTGCTTAGCTGAGTCATGTCACTCTGAAGCTTTAAATAGCCTCATCAGAGCCTGGTAGAGGGATCAGAACACAGTGTTTCTGTAATGACATGCCAGCCAAGGGCAAAAGTGCTTTGTGCAGCTCCTTATTTCAAAATGCTGTGAAGAAGGAGTGTCAGCGGCTGGAAGGGGTGTCTATGCAATGCCTGCCTTGTTCCTGTAAGGGAGCTCTCCTGATATAGTCAACTTTTATTTCTGTGCCACTGAGAAGTTGTAGCTTTAACAGTGTGGTTTGTCCAGGTTAGTTTGTTGGGTTTTTTTGTGTGTGGATTATGGACAGCTTCTGGCTCTCATCTCTCCTTCACTTGGAATTAATCCAGAATGAAAATCTGAGTTAGTCTTCTTGTAGTCAGCCTGGGTGGGTTTTCTCAGTTCACTTTGAATCAGTTCACTTTGAACAGTCAGCGTGAACCTCTAAAAGGATGGTTCTTATAGCTAGAACAGGTCAGATTTCCTTACAGTGTATCACTAGTTCTTCCAGCCTCAGTTGTTCACACATCACGGGGGAGCTGCATATCTCCCATGTGGTTTTGTGTTTGCTTTTTCTTCTAGGATACCACCAAATGGGTCTTTTAAATGACTGTGATGATCTGCATAACATCTCATTTTTAACATTTTCTAGAGCATGGTTTTGCTCAGTCAGGCTTAACTCAAGATTCAGTAAGCCTGAAGGAGGCTTTTTATATCTTTCAAATGCAAAACCAAACCAAACTGAGAAGTTTAGCAAGGAGCAGCAGTAGGCTGCAGTAAAGACTGGAAGGTCTTGGGAGAGGTGAGAAAGGCAACTGAATACGTTGAATAAGGGGAACAGGAGCTATAGAGATCAACTTTGTATTGGAGGCTGGAGCTAAGCCTGGAGGAATATTTAGGTGTTTGCATCTTTTGCCTTTGCAGTCCTTATTTGCAAGTACATAATGATAAGCCTTTAGGAAAACACTGAGGGACAGTTTTCTGGGGCATGGTTTTTCCATTGCTGCTTGCTGGTCCTACCAGCTTGAATTCATTTAACAAGTCAACCCTGTAAGTGTACACAGCTCTTGAACTGGTTAGCTCTGTTTAGCTCCTATTAGGCTGTGAAAGAACAAAACAGCGAATGCAGCTTTGTATTTGTACTAATTATTCTTCTTATTTCTTCACAAACGACCACCAGTATCTTGTTAGACTTGTTAGATGTCAGACCTGTTCTTTAAGGACTTCAGGAATGGTGAAATCACCACATTTCATGGAAATATGTTCTAGTGGGTGATCATCTTCCAGCAATAAGTATGCACTTTGTTTCCAGCCTCAGTTTGGCCAGAGCCCAGACATTAGTTCTTGTTAAATCTTTTCCTAGTACTTTAAAAGCCATTGCATAATAACTGTTTCTTCACTAGGATCGTTTTTAAAAAATATACCAAGGTTACATCACAGTCTTCTTTTTGCCAAACCAGTATATTCGGTCCTCCAAGTTCTCATTATAAACGAAAGAAAACCAAACCCAACCTTTATTTGCTATAGGGAGCTGTATCTCTGTTCTTGCACTCTCTCCAACTCTTTATTGTTCCTTTATCAAATGCAGACTCCAGTACCCTTCCTACTATAGCTATACACTGAAATGAACATTGATTTGTTGTTTTTCTGTTCTTACATATAAATGACATCCCATTTTCTATATACAGAATCCATTGTCCTCATTTGCCATTACCGACTTCTGCTGAGTTGTTTGTCCTCCGTGAGCTCATGACTTAGTGTTTTTGACACTAGTCTTCCCTTTTGTAAGGGGTAGTAATTCGCAACATACATTTGTCATGCCTTTAATCATAACTTCATGCCTCAGCACGTTAGAATTATCTGTAGTTAATCAGACCAGTCTATCAAGCAGGTCAAATCATTCTGCAATATGATTGCCCTATCCTCAGTATTACTCAGCATTCCATCTATCTTTGTTCTACTGCAGATCTAGCCAGTCAGGATGCTGTGTTTATTTCCAAATCACTCATGAAAATGTTAAATAGAGATTCAGACTGGTAAAGTCTTAAATATTCCTCATAAGAAAACATTTTTCAGTGATGTTTTCCCCTGAGGACTAATTCTGAACTTAGTTAGCTAACAAGTTCTTCGCCTAAGTAACATACACTTTTTCTCAATCCTTGCATTAAAAAATCTTACTATCTTTTCACAGCAGACTACAAGTAAAAAAAATCTTCAGCTGCAGGATAGAACAAAACCAGTTTCTTCTTATTAAAAAACCCACTATTTATTTTACACTTGGCTTCCAGAAGGTAGCTTAGGGCTTACCAAAACTGATCAGCACTTTAAAGGGAACTTCTGGCTAATGCTAACCCCAGAAAGACTTTTTTTCTGTTCAGTCATCTTGCATTGTCAGTTTACTATCCCATGCATCTTACTTGTGGAACACCCTATAATTGCTTTGGGATCCTTTACAGCTTTACTGCACTCTGCTCTCTGAAAGGCAGCTCTAGTACCCTGGTTTGCAAGATCAATGCATCCAAAGGAAGAGCACACTTCAGTTTTGGCAGCACCCCAGTATTACCTCCAGGGCATCCTTAAAATGAGGAAATTAAAGAAGAATTTCTGTGTATAATCCAAATATGAGTTTTGCAAAGCTTAATAGAAATTAAAAAAAAAAAGGAAAAAATCAGAATTTTATCTACCTTTATTAAGATCAGCTCCTGTAAGTTTTCCTGTCCCTTTTTCCTGCCCTGTTTTTTTCCTGGCTATAGGGTTCTTAAGCTGTTTACCAAACCATATGGCTAAACATTCAGCTCATAAGCAAGTCATGTAGGCCCCTTAGTTTTGCCTTCATGGAAAGGGTTTCAGCCATCATTTTTACTCCAAATCTCCCTTGAGTTTTTACACACACACTTACACGCACACATGATTTGGCTGGGTGGAATTATCTGCTGTCCAGACAGCAAACTGTATTAGTTAATGACTGTTCTAAGCCTAACTAATTAGACAGCATCAATCATTTTGAGGGAAAACACTCCCTTGTGAGGTAGAGTGCAATTTTCAGTGCATAATTGCTTCATATGCTGAAACTTGTATTTAATATAAACATATGTATGTTAACAAATGCTGTACAAAGTATACAAAATATTAATGAGAAGAATGTATGCAACTTGAAACTAACTCTTGACTTAAAATAGGTATTGCAATCAACCCCTTAAGGGATGATGGAGCATTTAGTGTGTATGACTACCAGCCCACATTTTGAGGAATATCGAGAACCAAGAGTGGTAATATATGATAATGGATTTTTAATTATTTATGCCCACTATTGCAATGATAGCTAAGGTAAACAATCTACTGGCACCTTGTCACATCACTCTTGCTACTTCTGAAAACTGGCACAATATTCACTGTCTTTCAGTACTCTGCAGTTCAATAGTATCCCAAGAATTAAATAGCTGAACCATAGACAGTCAAGAATCCTCCTAGACTATGCTTTTTGGAACTAACTGATAAGAATGATCTTGATTCTGTCTTAATATGTGTTGTAAAGCAATTCACAAAATGCAACCATGAAACATGTTTCTTCTTTCCCAACACAGAACACAAGTGTTTTATTAGCATCCTCGCTTTCACTGCATCATTAGTAATTATTTTGCTATCTCTGTGAAGCAGTAAGTATAGACCTTTTATAGGATTTTGCTTTCTCTTCACACATATTTTCTTCATATTTGCACATATTTATATATATGTATATATATGTTTCCTGCTGTCACCCTTGAACATAGTATTTTTTTTTTATATTTTGTAAGTAAAAGAGGTGATATCTTTGGTTTTCAGCCAAAATTATGCAATTGGGATATCTGGTATCATACCACTGAGGTTTCCTCAGCTGCAGCAGAACAGGCAGTTATGTGTCCAGAGACATCTTTTAGCCCCCCCTGACATTTCCCACTGTTTTTTAGCATGAAGCTGCAATACTAGGCCTCCAAAGCAATAGGAATTTCTCTTTGTCAATCACAGCATTTTTTTACCAATGGCTAGACTGACCTTATCATTGTCTTAGACTTGTGGAAATACAGGGAATAGCTAATTTTCCTTTCACGTCATATCTGTATGATGTGATCTAATGAAGTAGATTTCAGTCATTACACCACATAGAGTCAAAATATTGAAACCATGTGAAGGTAGCATGCAATAGCTGTTTAGACAGGTTTCCACATGCTGTAGTAACATGTGGCTGCCTTATATTTATTATAATGGATATTCAGCAACGTTTGCCACTACAAATCTTTCTTTAATCTGTGTTTTCTTAACCTGACCTAACAGTCACGCTTGTCTTTGATGTCTGAAAGTTTTAACACAGGATCATGTTGCAATGAGTATGTAATAGGATGTACTTGCATAGTTGCCCATCTCGATCTCCTGGAGAATGTCTTTCCTTACGCATTTCTGAAACACTTCCTTCAGATGTTTTGCAATTGCTTCTTTAAAGTCCTTCCACATGGAGTTGTTAGCTTGGCTTAATCTTTGTGATCAGCCATTTGTGAGTAAGCGGCCACACTAGATTCCTGCACAGGTTTGTATTTTGTTCAGCAGGAACATGTGGAAAGATAGACTCTTTTTGCCTACCAGCCCCAAATCCTCCCACACTTGGCTTCCCGGACAACTTCGAAGCCTTTCGGGATTCCCTGAGAAATGCTTTGTTTTGTTAGCAGCCATGTGGGGTCATTCATGTAGTATCACTGTGAGCACATCCCATGAGCAGCTGGTATGAGGCATGGATGATAGCTCAGCCACAGATAGCAGAAAATGCAGGTTAATGGGGTGTCTGTGTGGCTCCCAACAGTTTGTGAAGCACTGCTTACATGACCTAACAGATGCCCTGTAAAGGCTATCACTCCATTCTTCCAGTGACAACATTCTGTATGTAGGTCAGGATACACTGCCATACACACCTCTTCAGATTGCACAATGTGTCACAAAGCTTTAAATTAACATGGCAATGAGAACATGGCTTCTGCACATGTGAAGAGATACTGGATGCAAGAGCTCCTGCAACAGCCAGGCCTTCCTCACACAAGTAAGAGGCACCAAGAATTTCAGCACTGCAAGATTAGCTGGAGTGAGTGCATCACCTAACCCTATGCTTCCTCTTCAGCCTAAAAGTAGGACGGGAAATGCCCACAGTGCCTGGCAGCCTTTCCTTGGTTGGGTAAGCCTTCCCTGAGGATGTTCCTTTCCCATAGCTTGTGTTTTCTCACCAGGACTCTCACACTGGAGGCAACCACATGCGCTGGGCTGTGGATGAGAAGAGAGCTGCATCTTTTAGGGCAAATCTCTTGACTGTTGCTGTCCTTCACAGTTAATCAGGAGAGAGAGAGCCTTCATTCTCTTACAGTGTTTATCAGATGTGGGCTCTGGTCTCACAATGGACTGTCCTGTCCTCTTCTGTAACACAGAAAATGTCAGATAAGTCAGGAATTTCATTGTACCAAAACCTGAGCCGTGTTGAGAAAACCTGTCTGTTGATGTGTGCTGAAACACTGGCTATGGCACTCTTGGCTGAAAAGACAATGAGTGCAGAAAGGTGACTTGCTTGCCTTTGCACTGAGGAAGTAAAAGGGATCCTGCTTAGCAATGGGGAAGGCTTTGAGGACCTGCCAGAATCAATAGCAAACCTGTCACCTACATTGGGGTCCCCTGATCCTGCCTGGGACTCTCAGGAAGACATGTTTCTCTCTCTAATAGTCAGCAAATGCACTTTGGTGACCAACAGTTTCATGCATGGATGAGATTCTTGTAAGGTACTTTATCCCTTGGAGCTAACTGCAATGAACACTGGGAATTCAAACTTGACAATAGCATATCACGTCCCATATGTCAAACAAGAAAAGGGAACTCAAAGACATATCCCACCAGCCCTTGCTGGTTTTATTCAGATTCCAAGATACCGTTAACTTTCTACAGATGGAAATAGTTATTACAGGATAAGTTGGTGTTGTAATCCCAGTGTTTTTGAGTGTTTGATGGAAGACTACAGTGATGTTGGTAATAACTAGGATCCTATGCAGGGCATGCCTTTCACAAAGA